>NC_037329.1:70440137-71690137 GCF_002263795.3 Bos taurus | reverse complement strand
TAAAGTAATAACGTTAATAGTTTCACATACAGTTAGGTCTCTGTATTTGTACTTGAGCTGGCTCTCCGACCCTGCCATGGTGGCCGCCTCGTGACTCCGGTCTCTGCAGGCAAAGGGTCAGCCACTCCGGGGCCGCCCCAGGCCGCCCCACAAAACCGCACATGGACGAGCCAGCCGCCCCACTCCCACCCTCCCTCTAGCAACAGGAAGTCAGCCTCCACCGGAAGATGATTTTCATAGGTAAACCATGTATTGTAATTTAAAATTATAATACATTTGAAATAATATCATGAAATAGGCCAGTTCTTTAAAAAGCTTCTATTTCTAGGCCAAAGCAAAAACAAACAAAAACTGCCAAGGAAAACAGAATGAAGAGACATCACATACTCTGGAAGGACAATCAGGCAGTGTAGTGGAACGAAGCCCTACAAGGAATAACAGCTAGCATCTGAAAGAAGGGATCTATAACTTACAGGAAGACCAGCATCTACTATCAGGTAGTTTAGACAGGACTTGGGAAATAGGAACAAAGTAAGAAGAGGGATCAGGGCTGTGGCTGGGGTCTTACAAGGAGAAGTAATCAGCTGGCTTTAAGTATGGGAGCTGGGGAAAAAATTGGTCATACAGACAGTATAGAAAATATAATCTCAAAGAGATGATTATAATTACTCATAAAAAATAAAAATAAACAGGATAAACCCTGAAAACTGTAAATTAAAAAAAAATGCTGCCAAAAGTTTAACCGTACCAATACATCTTTCATACATATAAGTATAAAGTTTATTCTAAGTTAAGAGTAGAAAACAAAAACCATACTCTTGGTAGACACTAATACAAACTTAACAGAAATGATGGCTCCTTTTTCATTAAAACTCTCATTTTTTAAGATACACACCAGGAGCTCTTGTCTCATTCAATTACAATCACTAGTGTCACCTGTCTTCATTAGGCATTTACCCCTGCCACACTTCTGTGAGATACAGACAAAATTCTGGTTCAAAATTCAGGCTTCTTGATATTTTGGCTAATTTATAGTAACATTTAGAGTATTTCAAAGTAAATAACCATTTCAGACTGGTTACTAATTTATGCTCAAGACAATTCAAGTGTTTAGAAACTCCCCAGGATATGATTGGTGGTGGTAGTTTAGTCGCTAAGTCATGCCCGACTCTTGTGACCCCATGAACCGTAGCCTGCTGGGCTCCTCGTCCTTGGGATTCTCCAGGCAAGAATACTGGCGTGGGCTGCCATTTCCTTCTCCATAGGATATGATTAACAGAAGAATACACTTGAAAATGTCATATTATTTTATCAGTAGGCATCTAGTCCGGAACCAAGGTCGCAGACCTGAGATTTCTGGTTTCAACCAAACTCCAAGTCTCCGACCTTCACTTCCAAATGCAAGTCCTGGAGACTTTTGCCGGAGTTGGATGGCAGGTAACCATACTTCAGTGAAACAGCCTACACCTGCACTTAGTCCTGCTCTCACAGGTACAGCATCTCACGTGGTGAATCCTCTGAGGCCCCGCGACTTAAGACTCTTACATCGAACCTTCTTTGGTTCTTTTATTTCCTTGTCCTAGAGCAGTTGAGTATTTGCAGGTTAGACTGGATCAAGACTGGCATGGGAGCTGGGTTACACTGAGCCTGCAGGCAAAGTGATCAGTGCCAGTAGTTCAGAGAAGCAAAGGGAAAGCAAAGCTTTGAGGACTAGTCAAAAGGAATTGAAAAGGTAGGACAAAGACACAGTGACTCATTAGACAAGACTGGAATGGGGCAGTCTAGGAGAGAATAGCTCAGGGAACTAGATTTAACATTTGAGAATTATGAAATCTGCAGTCTCTGGTGATTAGGAACTGAATGATGAAGTTGAGAATCTGGGGAATTCCTCATGGTGTTCAACCGGATATCCATACTTCAGACATGCAGGCAGATAAAGGGTTGATAATATACTTAAAAGCTGCTGGTATACACTGCCCCCCCTCAAATTAAATGAAAGATGTATTTGTATTTATTATAGTTAACATATACTAAGTACATTTTCCCCTGCTGAACTACTAATAAGCATCTCATTAAATGTTCACAGAGGTCCTATGAGGTAGATATGATCGTCCTGCTTTTACAAACAAGGAAATTAAGGCTTACAGAGATAAAACAACTCACCCAAGGTCACAAAATTAGAAGTGGTGGAACCAAGTTTTAAACCCAGTCTGAATCCAGAGCTTGTGCTCTTAACACAAAGTTATAGTTGCACCTCAAAGAAAACAACTGCAAAAAGCAGGAGGAAACTTAATTTAAATCAGGGGTTTCTTAACCTGTAGCACGCACACATGGTACACATACTTTAAGGGCTTCCCAGGTGGCGCTAGCAGTAAAGAACCCACATGCCAGAGACCAAGGTTCGATCCCTGGGTTGGGAAGATCCCCCAGAGAAGGCCATGGCAACCCACTCCAGTATTCTTGTCTGGAGAACCCAGGGACACAGAAGCCTGACAGTCTTACAGTCCATGGAGCCACAAAGAGTTGGACATGACTGAAGCAACTTAGCATGCATGCAAACCTGTAGCAGTGGACCCTTTTCTTTAAATGAAATGCTGCTCAGAAGCCAGTTTTTAAGATAGACAAAAACTAAGCAACCCTATCTACTAGTATCTGAGGCTTCAACAGACCTTGTCAGAGCAAATGCTGAACATGACTATTTTCTTTCATTCCATTTTGCTTATAATGGTAGCATCTTAAATTCTACCAGAAACTGTTTATATTTAAAATGAACAGAATACAAGACCAGGGCTCTAACAACATCCATATTTACTTTAATTGATAATATATTCCTAATGCAAAGGTTTTTGATATATCTGAAACCAATAACTTGCCTAAAATGATCCAAAGTGGGGGCTAGATGGGAACAAGGACTTGAAACACATACTGTTCAAATTTTATCCACATAAAAAATTTATGGACAAATTACCACCCGTCTTAACTTTTGGATGTTAAAGAAAAAAGGAGAACCAGGAATGTGATTCTGTAAGTGTTCCAATGCCCAACTTTCAATAATATGCTTATCTTATTCTCTGACATTTTGGAAAATGTTATGTGAAGAGCAAAAAATGAAAATATTATACTTAAGTGCACTTTGCTGTTACAGGCATATTCTAACACAGCAGCAAAAGAGTTGTTAAAATTGTCAATCAAGCCAAGTGAGTAAAAACTTTCCTGACTTTCAATCCAGTCAGTTTTAAATTTCCTCATGAATGCTTCAACAACAGCAGTGATTTGATTTGCTTACTCTGCAGTCAAAACAGTTCTCTATTGCAGCCTTTAGCAATCTGTATCATAATAAAAATAAAATTTATCCATTCACATGCTCTGCTGATTACTTTTTAGAAATAACTGAACTTCCCTGTTACATATCGGTATTGTGGTATGAATTTATTTTTTTAAAAATCTGTTATTTTTAAAGTAATTTAGGGCTAATGATTATCTTAGAAAAATTACAAACTAAAAATAGTCTGATTTTCTGTGGAACATTTAAAGAAAGGAAGGAAATGGTAGGATGTAGTTTCAATCACCCCTGCCTTTAAATGGTAACTTTATTCTAAGCAATAAAACAGCCTCCTATTTGTTTCCACAATAAACACACCTGTGAGTTAATAGCATTTTCTCCTGTGAAGCAGGCAAGCTCACCCAGTGCCCCAAGCCAGGACTCACCTTAACTCCCATGGACTCATTTAAAAACCAGGCAACTGGTGAGCTAGCTCAACATCTATTTCCATGCACTACACTGAGACACTCTGTGCTTAATCCAACATATTGCTGGAACTCTTTTCACATTTGACCAAGGTAAAACTAAAATCTATGGAGTCCAAGTTGAAAAATATTTGCTCTAAATGGAAAAAAAAATATCAACAAAGCCTTGTCCAGGATACAAAGTTCTACAGACTGGCTCAGGTAAGAAAATCTGAGTTTTAGTTCTGTAATTTGGAACAAATGCTGTAAGTGTGGCTTTTTCTCTTCTATAAAGTGGGGTTATATACCTTTTCTATTTTATTGAGTTCTCTTGAGTAGAATAGTGAGATAATTTATGAAAAAAGCTGACTGTAAGCTACTAATGTTAGTTACTATTATTAGTTTACCATTATGCTTGTCTTTTCAGAACTCTCTCATTAAATTGGCCGAATTTCAGACGCAGTTATAGATTCAAAACTGAATACAAACACATAGGCTTCATAAAATACATGTCCAGAGAGAAAGCCCAAAACATCTGAAATTCTTGTGGACTGGGCAGGGGAAGCAAACACTCTGCATGGTTCCAGTCTATGCCAAACCTGCTTTTCCATTTCAGGTCAGGAAAAGACAACAAAGGTATTCTGAAGAGGGTAAGTGATTTGGGGGATTTGTGAATCTATACAATTCACAAAAGGAAATATTCAACTGTATGTGTATGCAGATGTGTATGTGTCTCCACGAAAACAGCCCTTCAAAACCCAGACTGAGACCATGTGGTCAGGTCCCGGGAGTGACACTGATCTGTCTATAATGAGATGGGCTTTGTCATTCCTCTATGTGGTCAGCTTTCATGTGCTGAAAGCATGTCATTCTAAAATTTAATCAGTTGTCATTTCAATCACATCCTTAATTATTGTACACTTCTTAAAATTTCAGAAATAGAAAATACATGCTTATTATTTACAAACAAAAAGGTTACAGTTATAATTTTTAAAGTGATAAAACATTATAAATTTCCACCAATCTTAACTCTCGTCCATCCACAGTGCACACAGGGCACACTCCACGGTGTGCAGTGTGTATCTTTCTATTCCTCCATCCTTTATAAAGTACACACACAGTCAAGATCTTTCATGCAGATGTACATTAGCCAGACTAACCACCCAGTGGTCTTGACAGCTTGGCTGCTTCCCTGCTGGCCATGCACTGAGGACAGCAGTGGCTCCTCTGGACCAGGCAGGCTTTCCTGGAGCACAACACTCCACCTGTTCTCCATCTTTCCATCATTTAGACCCACCCTTCAACCCTGATCACTTTCACAATATTTTAAACTTCTTTTTCCTTCTCAACAATTAATGGATCATCTTATCTATTATCTTACAAAGTATCTTTTTCCTAATTTGTACACGGTATTTTTACTTCCATATGAATTAACTGCATTATATGAACCAATAAATCAGGAAACTGCCTATTAATATGAGGTAAGCATGCTGGCATTAAACTGACATACTGAGTTATGAAGTTTAATTTACGCAGTTTGTAATGAGATAGAAATGAATTTTAGAAATGGTACATGCATGCTTTCTACAACTTATTGTCAGTGTGATCTTTTCCCTTGCTACTTAATTTCCCTCAATACTGCCTATTTATTCTTATGGCTCCCTTCCTGAAAAATATTAAGAAAATTCTACCTTTCATCACCTTACTGCCGGACCACAGTGATACATTAAACTACAGAAATATGTAATGGTATAAACTAAAGTTCAAGAATATATAGAGTCAAAAATAATAACAACAGTGATTCTGTGAAGTGAGGGGCCACCAAGACCTTCAGGAACATATAAGCACATTTACAATGAATTTTTAAAACATTGTACAAATAAAATCTTGTATCAAATACCATAATTTCCCAGATTATTTCAAATGAAATAATTTGGGGCATTATTACTTATAAGAAGGAAGCTAAATGAAAAAAAGCCTTACGGTGATGATTCCAAAACAATGCTATTAGCTTGTGTGGAAGATGGAGAGTGATGATTCCCGAAGGCCTCGCTCGGGGAAGCGTGGACCATGTGGCCCACCAGATGACCCACCGAAGATGGCCGCAGCCGGGTTCCCTCTTGGGTGAACGCAGAATTTCGACTATGAGAAGAGGAAGAGAAACTGAGTGAAAATGTGCTTTACCTCAGTATTTTCAAGTTTCTTAATTATATGATTGCATTAGAAAGTGGGTATGTGTTTTAAGACTAACCACATTTTACTAAGCTGAGTCTCTGACAAAGACAGTATGGGGTAAACAGAAAGAACACAGAATAGGAAGTCAAAGATCTGAGCTATAGTTAGCAATCTGCCATGGGGATTTTATCTGTTTCAATCATCTGTTATCTCTACCAACCTTAATGTTTCTGGGTTTTAGTCACTATAGATTTGCATCTTAAGCAGCATTTACAAAATAAAAGGAATAAATAATTCAGAAATATTTTTTCATATTTGGTCTGAACTCTTTTTTAATCCTTTAATAAATTCTTTCATTTGTAAATGGGGTTTCTATAATTTCTAAGAATAGAGATATTGAACACAACATTTCCATCCTCATAAGAGACGCAGTCACTTTAAAATTTAGGGGAAAATTTTTTTTTTCAGATCATACCTAAAATTGTTTTATTACCAGAAAGTTTGACCAGAGTTAGTGACAATTAATTAACTCAATTGTCTGGTTTAAATTTCTTGTGTTTTCTACAATTTTCTGTAATTGTTTAGAGGGATACTGGAAACAAGAAAGGCTGGCTGGAAAAGAGACCAGGTTCGGGATCTTCTTCAAGCAAGTTGATTAGCCTTTGAATTTATACGCAGTCTATTATAAAAAAGATAACTTAGCAAGATACTGAGAAACTTTTGAGTCTATTTTGTTTCTAGTAGTAAGGAAGACAACATGCTATGAACCAAACTGTTTATGACCATACTTTACATCCAATACAGTAGAAATTTACTCTTAAACTGACACTCATCAGCAAAACAGCTTTTAGGATTTAGTGCACATTTATTGGGAGAAGGCAATGGCACCCCACTCCAGTGTTCTTGCCTGGAGAATCCCAGGGACGGGGGAGCCTGGTGGACTGCCGTCTATGGGGTCGCACAGAGTCGGACATGACTGAAGCGACTTAGCAGCAGCAGCAGCAGCACATTTATTGAACATTAATGTGCATAAAGTACGTCCAAAGGAACTTCTTTAAATATATTCCATGCAAAACTTCAAATATTTTTTGGGTTAACAAGAACAGTCAACATTCAACTGACACTCAACAGTCAACTGACACTCGTTTTGTTATCATTATCTTAATCACATACATATAATACAACACATCTGTTAACTCTATAAAATTAAGATAACATCTTTGGCCAGAACAAATGTATTATTATTACACCCTACACCCAAGCATCCAGCTTTTGTGAGAAATGCTAGGATGAAACATATTCACAGTAAATACTGAATATCTGTGCTCCTCAGCAGAGCTATGGCTGCGCCTGTGGGAACTGAGGCTGGAGACCACTGTTTCCTAGAACACAGACAGTCGCAACCCAGGAGCAGGGTAGGAGCTTAAGTAAGAAAATCACAGCACCTAGCATATTCAAGTAATATGTGGTCCCCTAGAAACTGTGTTGGAGACACACAAGGAAAAGGATTATGTCATCAACAACCATACCCCCAGATTTTAAGTCTACTAAGAGATCTTGATTTATTGGTCAGTAATCTGACTATGAAAGTCAGCTTTGTAGTTAAGGGAGCATTTTTATTTCCTGTTCTGCTTACATAGGGAGTTTCAAGATAAGAGAAAATAATGCCCTGGAGCAATGACAATCATACCTGAATGAACAATTTAAATTTTACATATTATGATGTTTAGCCCCTAGAAACATAGAGCCAAAAATTTAGAACCTAGCAAAACGTACCCCTGATGTACTTACTGGTTAGGTGTTCCTGGTGGAGATCGTGAAGGAAGGCTCTGTGTTTCTAACCTGTCATCAGATAGTGAATTTCTGCTGACTACTTCCCAATCCATTAATTTCCGTGCCAAGGGTTTACTTGGGGATCTGGAGTAACAATTTAAATAATATGTAAAAATGTTTATTTGTAAACCCCAAACTATGTATCAAACTTTAGAAATCATCTTAATAGACTATAGTTTAGATGAGTAAACATAATGCTTTTACTTGTAAGAAATCAATGCATTTGGAAACTATTTACCAAACAATTTCTTAAGATAGTAAATCTGTTTACATGAAGAGAGAAGGCTAAGAAAAAGAAGGAAAGAGAAGAAGGAAGAGGAGAAAAAAGAAACAAAGCAAGGACAGTAAAGAAAAAAACAATGGAACAGCTGGTTAGCAAGTTTTCCCAGATACTATCAGTATTATAGGCATTATCTGTCTCTTTTCCACAGTTTCTGTGACTCTTATCTTGGGATGTTTTAATTCCTAACATATCATTTCCTGGGTGTCCTTAAACTGAAACCCTGATCCTCTGACTCAATGAGAACAGGACAAAAACGCTGTGTATATTTTATTTAAAATTTCCCCTTTTAAATACAGTAGGCTAGTGGATTTTTTTTCTTCTTTAGGAAACATTTAGAAAGTTAACTATTTTGTCTCACGGTGGGGCACAGCATATGTTTCTTAACTTTATATGGTCAGTTACTATAGTGATAAAGAGACTAAGTGATCTTTGCAGAGAACAAAAAACCTTAGAATTTTAGGTAAATTAACAATTGAAGTCATTTGTTATACATATTTAAAAAGTGGCCAAAGTTTATGAAACATACATGATATCTATTTAAATGCCTAGCTTTTTGACATGCAGAGTCATATGAAGATTAATGTAATGAATTAAGTAAATTACATAAAAATACATACTATATCATCTTCTAAACTCAGATAGTTTTATATTTCAGTAATAAATTCACTGATGCACCCATACCAGATTTAAAAAGCATGGTAATACTGACCAAGAGTACCCAAGAAATTTTACATACATAGTAGAAAACATTAAAATAATGAGTGGGGACCATCAATCCTAGCTTTGACCTTCCCTTAGACAAACCACTTAGGCTTCTACATCTAAATACCTAAATTTACTTGTAAAATATACGCTCCCAAGGTCCTTCCCTACCTTCTGAAATGACCTATGAGTATGTAAATTTTCAGTGCAATGTTTTAGTTTATTAATTTTACTAATTCACAAATAACTTTACTTCTGAATTCAAACCACACAAATGCTCTATCATTTCATGTACTCATAGCCAAAATATTTTTACATTGGCCAATGACATTGCTTTTTTCTCTTTTTATTGAAATATAGTTGACTGACATCTCCTTAAGAACACTAAAAGTTTTCTAAAAGAGAAGTAATGTTATCAATAAAAAAAAAAAAATCATTGACTCAGATTTCACTTTTCATAAGTGAATTTGAAGTAATCTAAACATAAACACTTCCCATTATCATGAGTTTAAATTACAGGTTTTTCTGATTTGAAAATAACTCGGTATACTATTTAGCCTGCCTCATCACTCACAAAAAAGTAAATAATCTCATGTATTAGATTTTTTTAAACTGAAATAAAGATTATTATAACACATAGTATTTATAGCTTTTCTATTAATGCTAATTCTTAATGTAATAAATAGATTACTCACATATTAAGATTATTAAATGTAAACTGTTTAAGTGAGTCCACTAACCACAATCAGAGATCACCTATTTTCATTTTCTAAAAGAGGGAAAGAGTTACTTGAAGGAGGAAAAAAAAATCTAGTTATACTCACCTAATGTAAAGCATCAGAACACTTTACTGTTGTTAATAAACTAAACATGGATGGAAATGCTTTGCATTTAAAACTAAATTTCAAGGTATTTTATTTTATTAACAGTTTCAACCTCAGGGACCCACCCACTCAAGTTTGCTGTCTATGTTTCCTGTTCAGTGTGGAAATTTCAGAGAAAAAAATACCACACTTCATCAGTGTTTGCAATGTGGTAAATTTATTTTCTGACCATGGCACCTTATTTTTCTGTTGCATGGGAACATTTTTTTGTTTTTTTCTTAGATATTATATGACAATTGAAAAAGTCTGGAAGCAATTCAAAGAACTGATGTATCAGAAAAATAAAATAAATTAATATTTATTATTGCTGAAAAAGCAATCTTACATAAAAAAGTGTAAGGAGAAACCTTTTCTATCTATTTATACTGCCAACTGAAATCCCAAGGAGTAGGCAAGGACTCTAGAATTCTCTAATACGCTAACAGAATAATTAAATAATTGCTAAAAACCTCCAGGGTATTGTGATAGATGTGCATCAGATTACCACAATCCCAGAAAAGCTTAGTCTTTCAGAGCTAGTAAGATCATTAAAACAGTACTAATAAAAACCCCATCCTAGTGAGGACTTATTATTTCAAAGAGGATTCATATAATTCCAGCACAACAAAAGAAACATGACACTTCTTTGGAGCCCATCATATTGGAATTTTAGTTCTATTAGTCACTGAATAATACGTATTTGTTTTATAAGATAACCAATTAAAATAATTTCACACTTAATAATTTCACACTTTAATTATGTATATATAAAACAAAGAACTATCTGACCAGTGATCTTATTACTAAGTGAAGTAAGTCAGACAGAGAAAGGCAAGTATCATACAATACCCCTTATCACGTGGAATCTTCAAATGAACTCATTTACAAAACAGAAACAGACTCACAGACTTAGGAGAACAAACATGGTTATCAATGGGGAAAGCTGAGGGGCAGGGTTAGATTGGGAGTTTGGGACTGACATGTACACACTGCTATATTTAAAATAGATAACCAAAAAACCTCAGATAAGCAGATGACACCACCCTTATGGCAAAAAGTGAAGAGGAACTAAAAAGCCTCTTGATGAAGGTAGAAGAGTAGAGTGAAAAAGTTGGCTTAAAGCTCAACATTCAGAAAACTAAGATCGTGGCATCTGGTCCCATCACTTTATGGGAAATAGATGGGGAAACAGTGGAAACAGTGTCAGACTTTATTTTGGGGGGCTCCAAAATCACTGCAGATGGTGACTGCAGCCATGAAATTAAAAGACGCTTACTCCTTGGAAGGAAAGTTATGACCAACCTAGATAGTATATTCAAAAGCAGAGATATTACTTTGCCAACAAAGGTCCATCTAGTCAAGACTATGGTTTTTCCAGTGGTCATGTATGGCTGTGAGAGTTGGACTGTGAAGGATGTGTGCCGAAGAATTGATGCTTTTGAACTGTGGTGTTGGAGAAGACTCTTGAGAGTCCCTTGGACTGCAAGGAGATCCAACCAGTCCATCCTAAAGGAGATCAGTCCTGGGTGTTCATTGGAAGGACTAATGCTAAAGCTGAAACTCGAATACTTTGGCCACCTCATTGGAAAAGACTCTGATGCTGGGAGGGGTTGGAGGCAGGAGGAGAAGGGGATGACAGAGGATGAGATGGCTGGATGGCATCACCAACTCGATGGACATGAGTTTGAGTGAACTCTGGGAGTTGGTGATGGATAGGGAGGCCTGGTGTGCTGCGATTCATGGGGTCGCAAAGAGTTGGACACGACTGAGCAACTGAACTGGACTGAACTGAACTGAACTGAACTGAAAGGCTTACTGTATAGCACAAGGAGTTCTGTTCAACATTCTGTAATAACTGAAATGGAAAAAGAATTAATACTTGTATGTATGTAACTGAATCACTTTGCTGTCCACCTGAAACTAACACAACATTGTTAATCAACTATGCTGCTGCTGCTGCTAAGTCGCTTCAGTTGTGTCCGACTCTGTGCGACCCCATGGACGGCAGCCCACCAGGCTCCCCCGTCCCTGGGATTCTCCAGGCAAGAACACTGGAGTGGGTTGCCATTTCCTTCTCCAGTGCATGAAAGTGAAAAGTGAAAGTGAAATCGCTCAGTCATGCCCAACTCTTAGGGACCCCATGGACTGCAGCCCACCAGGCTCCTCCATCCATGGGATTTTCCAGGCAAGAGTACTGGAGTGGGGTGCCATTGCCTTCTCCGTAATCAACTATACTCCAATATAAAATAAAATTTTTTAAAAAATTTAAATAAAATTGAAAAAATAAAACATATTGGGAACCACTCTGGGAAAAAAAGAACTAAGATGCAGATGTAACTATCTGCATATTTCTCAAAATCTGATATGCTCAAAATATTAAAGCATTAACACATACAAATAAAGGAAGTCACTTGCATGTGATATTAACATATAATACATCTATGATTTGGTATTCATATTAGAATATCATATTACAATAGAACCAGTTATGAAATCATGTTCAGTGTTTTTATAAATATCAAGCAGCAAAATAGTTAAGCTTCTTGTTAGGAAAAGAATAAAAAAATATAAGTATTTTGTTATGGTGCAGTTTTAACAAAGAAGAATCAGGAAAGTATTTATTTTGATTTTAACAAGTCTGAAAGGAGTGTTGCAAAAAAGTTATAGTACTAAGAACTAGAATAAACACATACATTCTAAGTTAAAGCAGAATTGATAGGAAGTAAATTATTTCTTTCTCAAGAGCAATTTCAAGGAAAATTATTTCAAATTAACATTCTGCTGTTCATTTTACCTTTATACAGGTCCTTAGAATTTTCTAACTGGAAACAAGGGTATCTATGACTGTAGAAAGGAGGAATTTGAATAATTTCAGTAGGCATATCTATTAGGGTAGATAACTTAAGTGTTCTTACTTTCTTTTTTTCTCCTTTCTGAATAACCAAAACACTAACATGACACTAAGATTTATATTTAATAGAGAAATAGACAATATTTCCACCAATAAATCTAAAAATAAAAGCAAAAAAAAAATTTCAAAACTTCTTTGAACAAATGCCAAAATGAATTATATCATTCCAATTCAAGTTAAACTTATCACAGCAAAATGCCTATAGCCCTGACCAGCTAAATCTTTCCTATCAAGGCATTTTTCACCAACAATTTTCCAGTTGGGTAGATTATTCATACACAAATCAGGATGAAGGTAAATCAGGAAAGAAGAAAAAAAAAATTAAGTAAATTTTATTATTCGAACACACAAAAATCATGTTTTAATGATTTTATTTTGTTTCAAATGTCCTTACTCAAAGGCACTTGTAATATTATTTATTTTTACAAGCATTCCAGGAATACTGCTGGCACAGCCTCAGATTAAGTAATGACTCCTGACTCTGGAGGCAGATAAGTGGCAGAACAAAGGGAAGAATCTTAGAGTTAAAGCTACAGATTAGGCTAAAAGGACTTAGCTGTTTAAGATTTACTGACATAAATGACTGCAGATTTTTCAACATTGAAGAAAATTCCTATGATACGCTGCAGAAAAACAAGCAAGAAAAAGCATGAAACAATTTTTGAAACAAATATAGACATACATAGAAACATCTCGGTGAGCATATATATGGTAAAATTTTGAACAGTAAACACTGTTTTGGGGTCAAATTTTTTCTTTACATTATTTGACATTGTTGGAACTTTGAAAAAAACTGAACTATCATTTATATGAGTAGAAAAAAATAAAGCAATTTATACTTTTAGAGGAAAGAAAAAAGAAACAAAAAACTTTTTACTCTAGAAACACAAAGCAGGGAGGTCTTTCGGATAAAGACTAAGAAGAAAATTAAAGTCAAAAACAAAATTGCCTAATTCTCATTTATTAAAACTCTCAGGCCTCCACTGGCAGCAGACTCTCAGCACAGGAACTCTTTAAAGAGCTGTGGCTACTACGGTGAATAAGACTGAGGAACTGCCATCCTCCTAGAGTTGACATCCTACTGCAGGAGACAGACAATAAATAGGATCATCGTTCACATCTGTGGCAGGGAAGGAATCAAACATTCACCTGTCTGATGCAGAACAGCAAAAACTACTGCAAAGAGGTTAAAAGTATGGTTAGAACCTAGGATACCTGGTTAGAATCTTGTCTGCATCCCTCACTATCTATATAACAATCTCAGGTATGTTGTTCAAACTTACTCAGTTTTCTCATTTGGATTAGATTTATTACAGTAATTCACTGAGTTTGAAAACTGTGAGTTAACATATAAAACCTGACTGGTACAGATAAGTACAAAATAAGTATTAGCCATTATGCGATTACCTGATCACCCTCTTTCCATTCACACCCCATACAGTGATCCTACCCCAGCGGCCAGGATAATCTTCCACCCTCCCCTATATTTTTATTTTGAATATTTCAAACATAAACAAAGTAGAAAGAAAAGTTTGATAAACTCCATGTACTCAGGACCCAGGTTTAGCAATCATCATCATGAGAATCTTGTTTTGCCTTTCCCACCAATTATTCTGAAGCAAATCCTAGAAACCATATATGATATTTGGAAATATTTCAGTTTATCACTCCAAAGCATGAGAATGCTACCATATTTTTTAAAAATATAAGTCAGTTTACATCCCTCCCACGCTCTCAGTCCCCGTGGCTCCTACTTAAGACTCCTAAGTCCTTACCATTCCCAGCACAGGGCCACAGAGACTCCAGCTGCCGCCTGCCACTTTGACCATTTCCTTGACTACGGCCTTGCACACTCTGGCCCATTATGGGCTCCAGCTTCACGGCCTTCCCTGCCACAGTCCTTTACCTACTGTAGGTCTCTGTGCACCAATTAGAGTTTAAACTTCATTAGACTCAAGATGTCTATCTTGTTCTTCACTGTATTTCCAGGGCCTGAAATAATGTTCAGCACGGTAGGTCTTCAATTTAATATTTGCTGCCACCAATCTGGTCATTCTCCCTCATCAGCTCTAATTATGTAATCATCTACTGGATAATACTGTTAGATTACTGCTCAGACATCTCAAACTAGACCTGTGCAGTTTAACTTTTCTATCACTATCCGTTTTCTCCTGTAACTCCTGTCCAATTTGCATCACTCCAATCTGGTAGTCTTTTCCAGATACTCCTGTCTCTCACATACCTCTACCAACTGGTCAAGGATTTGTGCTAGCTCTACCCACAAAGTAAATTCCTCAAATTTGTTCCCAATTAATCATTTCATTGCCAGTGTTTTAGTTCAGGCCTTGGCTATTTTCATTTGGATTACTGCCTAATTGGTCTCTGGGTATCCAGTCTTTACTTCCAAATCATTTTCTGTCCTTACTCATAAAACTATTCTCTAAACCACAAATCTGATCATGTCATCTCACTTTTAAAAACCAAATTGGTTATTTATAGATCTTAAAAAATGAAGATAACAAAACAGTACCCAAATAAAAAGCAACTTCTTAACAATATGATTTAAAGAAAGATGTAAATGGGCTGGATAATACATAAAATGAGTTATTATGTTTTTCAAAAGTGTTAACAAAAGGAAAAAAAACTTCCAACAAAATGTAGCATTTTTTTCCTCAACATAATTTATTGTTTAACTAAAGACAGGATCATGTGGTAACTCTGTGATCATATGTGGGAAAAGAGTTTTCAGTAATTTTAATCTTGCTTTGAAAACAACTCAAGACACTGAATTAGATGTCACTTACCTTGCAAATACTCTGTCTTTATTTGCCTTTTCTTTGCCATACTGAACTGACTGAACTTCAGTTCGCCCACTGAAATATATAAAAATAATATATGTACATATATATATATGTACATATATATAAATATGTACAATAAGAAAACCTTAAAGAGAACCACAAGATAAAATGACAATACACAACATGATGAGATTACAATTACATGAGACGATATTTCTAGTGGAGAAAACAGAGCAGAGGGTAAAAAGAATGGACTATACTCCACTTCAATCTGGATGGATGAACTTAATTACAGTTCTTCCATTAATGAACAAGGACTTGTTCCAAAGACACTGTTTTCAGATACTCTTTCATTTGGAAGTTAGTGTGAAAGAAGTAATTTTGTGTGAGAGGAAACCCTCTCTGCTATGCCCTGGAAAAGCACTCCCTCTAGACTCAGAAATAGGCTGCTCTGTCCCAGCTCATATAAGCCCTGCCCTCACTCCCCAGTTCTGTGGTTTGGCTAGTGTCTTTACTACTACTACAACTGAAGTGACTTAGCACAGCACAACAGAGCACAATCAAGGGCCTGATACATGCGGACATCTTCAAAAACTAACTGCTCTTTCCCTGGGAAGCTTTTCTTCCTAATCTACTGATAATGATCATAGATATATCCTCAAATCTCTTCATGTCCAGATATAGGCAACTCCAGAAATTTTTATCAGAGAAGGAACAAAGGACAGAATGTGGTTGGGAGTTGGGTACTGTCTTGGAGCTGATCTGTCTCCAAGCACACCATTTATGTATGAGAATTTAGATTCCTCTGTGGTACTCCAATAGTTCATAGAAAATTTATTAAAAACTCGGTTCTCAGAAAACCCGTTACCTGACATGTAACATACCTAAGTGAATAAACATAAATGTCTAGAATACCAAATAAAAAACCATTTACATATAGAAATTTAATATATACAAAAGCAGCCAAATACAGATTTCCAAAGCTAAGCAAGCAATTTTAAGATCATCTTCTACAGACAAGTATAGATAAATGTGAACAGAATGGCATGTTTGTCGAAGTTTTAATGGAAAAGTCAGAAAAATTATCATGATTTTAAAATTTAGATAAATTGATGTTTCTTGAGAAAATATATTTCCTCTAAGGATAAACTATACTTCCAACTGTGAACAAGGTAACAGATTTAGGTTCACTATTGCTTTGTATTTCCACACTAGAACAAGGACAATAATGCCCTGAATATTTTGGAACAGAGATAATAAGGGTATGTGTATGAGGAAGTTGATAGAGGAAGTACTAAATCCTCCGATATTCCAAATTCCATCCCTCAGTCTTCATAATATTTCAACATTTTAAGTATGACAATAGTTCTAGTATTCCTGTGTACATGCTACGTCCTAAGTCACTTCAGTAGTGTCTGACTTTTTGCAACCCTATGAACTGTAGCCCGCCAGGTTCCTTTGTCCATGGCATTCTCCAGGCAAGAATTCAGGAGTGGGTTGCCCATGCCCTGGTCCAGGGGATCTTCTAACCCACAGACCAAACCTGCATCTCCTGTGACTCCTGCATTGCAGGTGAATTCTTTACCGCTGAAAACCAGGGAAGCCCCCCTAGTATTCCTAACCACTGCTTGTTATGAGGGACGGAAAAAAGCATTTATCTAATGTGTATCCATTAGGCGTAGGACTGTGTCCAGACAAACATTTGTCCTGCTGCCATTCCTATAGCATTTACAATACTATTAATCATTTAGGTGATTAAAGACATTTTGGATATGTCTTTTAAAGTTCTTAAGGACTAGAAAAATAAAACCTAACTTTTATAACTATAGACATACATGGTTTACTTATACACTCATTTAACTCCATGTTAACTGAGCTGCCAGAGGCCTCAATCCAGTCCTTCTCTGCTCAGCTCAGCTCTGCGGGAGGCTGGAGGTTCCTCTGCAAGCTGGCTTTCTGTTAGGTTCTGTTTTTTTCTGGTTGGAGACCAGAAAGTGGAGCAAGTCAGAAGCTGAGGACTGTCAAATGCTGGAGTTGCTGGGATAGAACACACAAAGAAACCGAACCCTGTGGATGGTGCCATCCGCAGTCAAAGCGGCACCTCCCTGGCAGGTTCAGAAGCAACCTACAGTGCTCAACAGTGTAGCAGCAGGTCTAGATTTGTGGGCTCTATAGCCTATGAGTGACACAAGCTTCAAATCCTTAGGCATTACTCATTCTTCTTGTTTGCTTCTCCAAAAGCCCCCTTCCCTTTTGGATTTTTCAGTCTTTCTAACATCTGTGTAACCAGCTGCCATAATTGTTTTTATTTGAAAAATCAAAAAGGCTTTCTGTATTCCTGACTGATATGGTACTTTTCTGGTGAAGAGGATTCAAATGGGACACCACTACTCAAAAGGCTTAATTAACAAATTGAATTTCATAATAAAAATATATAAAGATTAAATTAAAATATGAGGGAGAAATTGTTTATATATCATATTATCCATAATATTATTCTATAAGGGTTATTATAATTAGAACACAGTGAAAAACTATACCATAATCTAAGAACAATAACTTCTGACAGTAAGATACTTGTCTTTAGAACAATGAGAAAATACCAGTTGGTGAAAGAATACAGGTTTTTTACGTGATGCAAACAATATATACAAGCACAACAAAAAAGTAAACAGATTTAGCCACAGCCATACCCCTAAGAAATAAACCCCATTATAAGTAGGCAAAAATCATTCTGAAACTCTGTACATACATAGGAAAGGCTATAAATATGGACATAATGCTATTACAATGTCACTATGCTATATACGTCACAATAAAAATATTAAATGGATTTCCTTTGAATTAAAGGAAAGAAAAATGCTACCATTCGTTATTTAAAAAAAAAAAAGGAAAAGGAGAATAAAAAGGCCAGGGAAAAGCTTAAAAACTTAGCATATTAACATTTAATTGTTAATATGCATTCTCATAGTTCACTAGTCCCTGCTTTCTCTTGCCTTCTTAGTTTTATTATTGCTTGTACTTTGTCAAAGTTTACAACATATATTTTATGGGGGGTTTGCACTGGGTCTTCGTTGCTGCACATGGGCTTTCTCTAGCTGCGGTGAGCAGGGGCTATCTTCACTGTGGAGCACAGGCTGCTCAGTGTGGGGGTGTCTCTCATTGCGAAGCACAGGCTCTAGGCACATGCACTTACAGCATGGGGCCTCAGTAGCTGCGGCTCGTGGGCTCTGGAGCAAGGGTTCAGTAGCTGTGGTGCTTGGACTTTATTTGTTTGCATGTGGAATCTTCCTGGACCAGAAATAGAACCTGTGCCCTCTGCATTGGCAGGTGGATTCTTATCCACTGTACCACCAAGGAAGTTCATAATATTTTAATACTATGCTATAGTTTTAATTATCATAGTTGGTAAGGATTGGTTCCATATTTAAAGATTTTAATCTTTATTCTTAATTAGCTCATCAAGATTATTCTAGAGTCATTTTGATTTCTCTTGGATGACTTAAACTTACCATTAAAAAAATTTTTTTTTTCAAAATGAGGTCAGAGATGTTATATTCCCTGAGGTTTTGTATATGTGATAATGCCTATCTACTGGCCCTTGTTCTGAATGGGAACCTGGTTAAGTGTAATATTTTCTGCTTATTTTTTTCCTTTAAGACTTTGTAGACAAAGGGTGGCCCATAAGCTACATATAAACTTGAAGCAAGGTTTTATTTAGCATTTACAATGTTTAAAAATATTTAATCTAAAGTGATAAACTTCTAACAAGACTAATACGGGATAATGACAAATTATCAATAACAAGAATGAGAGAAATGACAGTAGTAGATTCTAGAGATACTGAAAATATAATAGAGAAATATTGCAACTTTTATGCCAAAATATTAAAGAACTTAGACAAAACAAATTCCTTGAAAAAACATGAACTGTCAAAGCCCACCTAGGAAGAAAGAGAAAACCTGAACTGCTTCATTTGTGTTAAAGAAAAAAATGTGCTGTTCAAAAGCCTCCTGTATATCACACTTCTGCATTAGTAGAACAGAACAGGAAAATTCTATCAAATATTTAAAGGGAAATAATATTACTACAGAGACTCTTTTAGAAGACTGAAAATGAAGCAATACTTCCCAACTCATTCAATGACGCCAAAATTACCCTGACACTAAATCTGACAACAATATTACAAGAAAACTGAAGAGAAATATCCTTCATGGACATAGATGCAAACATTCTAAACTAAATGCAAGCAAACTGAATAAAATAATATATAAAAAGTATAACAGATCATAACTAAGTGGGGTTTCTTTCAGAAATGTAGGGTTACTTTACCACTTGAAAATTCAATCAATATAATTCAGCACATAAATAAAAAGAAAACCCATATGATCATTGTAATAGGTGCAGAAAAAGCTTTTGACAAAAATTAACATCCAATCCTAATAAAAACTTACCACAAATGAGAAATAGAGGAACTTCCTTAACGTGCCTGATATACAGCATCTGTGAAAGCCCAAAACCAATAGCACACTTAAGAATGAAAGACTGAGTGTCCCCCACTAAGATAAGGAACAAGACATGATATCTGCTTTCACCACTTCTACTCAACACTATATTGGAGCTATCAGTAAAGAAAAAGAAATAAAAAAGATCACCACTACCCTGGCAGTCCAATGGTTAAGAATCCACCTGCCAATGCAGGGGACACCTATTCAATCACTGGTCCAGAAAGATCAAGATGGTGTGCCAAACTACTGAGCCCACATTCTAGAACCCACAAGTCACAACTACTGAGCCCATGTGCCACAACTACTGAAGCTTACATGCCCTAGAGCCTGAACTCTGCAACGAGAAGCCCGAACACAGAGAAAGCCTGCATGCAGCAATAAAGACCCAGCACAGCCAAAAATAAAACAAATAATTTGAAAAAAGATCAAACTGGAAAGGAAGAATTAAAACTGTCTTCATCCTCCAGGAAGAAAATCTGCTGGAAAAGAGTTTTTAAAAGCTCCTAGAAGACACAAGGTAAAGCAAAGTTTAAGAAAATCCAAGAGCAACATAAAAAAAAATTGCATTTCTAACTGTGATGAACAATCTGAAATTAAAACATAGTAAGACAACTTCTAATAGCATCAGCAACATGAAATAATTAAGGATACATTTGACAAAGATGTGAAAAAGCTATATACTGAAAACTACAAACAGAGGAATAAGATTTAAATAAAAAGATACCATGTTCCATGACTCAGAAAACTCAATACCATGTCAATTTTCCTGAAACTGATCTATAGTTTCAGCACAACTCCAATTAGATTTCCAGAAGTGTTTTTTGTAGAAACTGATCAGCTAATTCTAAAATTCAGATGGAAATGCAAACAAATTTTAAAAAGAACAAAGGTAGAAGACAAATACTACTGGATTTAAGACTGTTTATTTAACACCCATTTATTCTCTAGTTTTGCCAATATGGAGACACCCTCCTAGAAAAAGGCACTAAAATCCTTCCATTCACTTAAACACCCTGTGCTGAAAACACTGTGTTTCAAGGTTTTAACTATAAGACTCAAGTTCTCAACACTAATTCTTAAGTCTCATCTAGATTTCTCCCCATGGGTCCGGGGGAGATGATCAAAACACAGTGAAGAACATCTTAGGATTGTAGGCTCGGCTGGCCCAGAAGATTTTGCAGCTCCCTGACCACTTGGCTGGAGGATTTCAGGATTAGGACCCCAAATGGGCTGTGGCCACCAGCGGTGGAACACCACTGTCTTGGGTGCACCTGCCTGCCACCAATACGAATGGCACCCCAACTCCTCTTGTCCTCTTCACTACATATGCTGTGACCTGGAGTTTCTGGATTCCAGGCAATCTCTGGTTATACTTCTGTAAATACACCTGCTGCCTCAGCCCTGGTGACCCACACCAAGGGGGGAAAGACACACAGAACTGTTTGTCAACATAGCATCATTCCACACAAAATTATTTTCCTAAGCCTGCAGATTCTTTTTCATTGGAGGACATTCCCAAGGCTGTGACTTTCTCCGACTCTGCGGCACCACTGTGAGAAGGCTGGCTGTGCGTGTCCAGTGCTGTGTGAGTTGGGCAAGCCCCTCTGGCTCCACGCTGGTGCACTCTCCTGAGAAGCTGAGGATGGGGCCCTGGACTCCGCAGCAGGACACCCATTTTGGGTGGGAAACTCAGGACCGCAGAGTACTTCTGTCCTGAAGTAACTCCTGGAGTGACGAAAGCCACATGCGCAGGACTACTCCACTGAGCAGCCGCACAGGACTGAGCTGGACCCACAGATGGGTCGTTGATGGCTGACCATTCTTGCCTATCTTCACAGGCTAAAAGTCACTGTCCTTCCTTTCCTGCCCATAACTGTACCTGCTGCTGTCACACATAAGGCAACCTCATGTTCTGGGACCAGCCAAGAACTGAGACCCTAGCAGGAGGCCCCTAGTTCATAGTAGACAAACTCCCCATTGAACAACTGCTACCTCATGGTGTTCTTGATGCTTCAGAATTGGAAAAGGATGGAGAGCACAGCAGTGTGCAGGCCCCTTACCCCACCCCCACGATACCCTGAGGGGCACCAGAACCTCGCCTCACTCAGCCCCCCAAGCACAGACGACCTCCGTGCCCACCTGTCCTATGGGCCCTGGGCGCACCTCCAGCCACAGGCACCGAAGACAGAGGTGCAGGTGCAGGGCTCAGTGCACAGCAGGCTGTGAGGCCACCCAGACCTGCCATGGTCCCCAACATCTCATCTCCTGGGAAAGCTGGACTAAGACTCACTATTTAAAAAAGAGTCCAGAAATATGTCCACACAAATATGGACTACACTGATTTTCAGCAAAGGTGCAAAGGCAATGCTGTGGACAAAGAATAAGCTTTTCAACAAAAAAATGCTGGAATAACTGGATATCCATATACAAAAAGATAAACTTCAATCCATACTTCACATCATATACAAAAACTACTTTCAAATGGATCACAGACCTAAATATAAGAGTTTAAACTATAAAACTCAGAAGAAAACAGAGGAATAAATCTCTCGGACTGTGGGTTAGGCAAAGATTTCTTAAATATGACAAAAGAAAGATCTATGAAAGAAAAAACTGGTAAACTGAACTTACCAAACTTATATGCTTTTCAGAAAACTAGCCACACGAAAAGATACCAGGAGGCAGTGGTCTGAATGTGGTGGAACTGGAACTCTCACAAACACTGCTGGCAGGTGCATAAAATGATGCAAGTTCTTTGGAAAACGACCAACAGTTTCTTAGAAAGTTAAACACACATCTACTATATGATTTGGTCATTCCACTCCTAGGGAACTTAAAGCAAATGTCCATACACATCCTTCCATACTAATGTCCACAGCAGCTTTATACCTAACAGTCCAAGCCCGAAAGCAACAAAAAGAAATGAACTATCAATCCAGGCAACAAAATGGATCAATTTCAGAATAATTATGCTGAGAAAAAGAGTATATAACAAACACAGAATATTTTAAATGTGTGCTTCAATTTATATAAAATCCTAGAAAATGCAAACTGATATTTAGGTGCAGAAAACACAACAGTGGCTACACAGAGACAAAGAGAGGTGGGAGAAAGGGCGTTTCAGAAGAGTATGAGGAAAATCCCAGGGTGGATATACTTACTGTCTTAATTGTGGTGTGGGTTCATGGATGTACATACATTATATATTCCAAGCAAAAAATTTTAAACTTTAAAAATGGTAGCTTATTGTATATCAATTATATCTTAATAAAGCTTTTAAAAATGTAAAATCTGCCAGGACTAGGTCCACATTCCCCCAGGGGCAAGAACAGCCTGAAGGGCAAGTGTTGCTCCCATGCGAACCAGTATTTTCTTCTTAAATTATATAGTTCTTGAGCTCATTTTTCAAAAAGAACTATTTAATTTACTATTTAGTACTTGAATTTCCATGATGAGAAATCTGCCTCCTTTTTTGTTTTGTTTGGCTGCACCACGTGGCATGCAGCATCTTAGTTCCTCGACAAGGAATCGAACCTGTGCCTCCTGCAGTGGAAGCACAGAGCCTTAACCACTGGACCACCAGGGAAGTCCATTGAGCTTACTTTTTTTCAAATTAATATCCAGGTAGAAATTTCATCCTGTTTCAGGGATGATTTTCTCCCAAAGTGGTTTCCTTAACTATCTTTTGTATCTATAGTCATCATGATTAGATTTTGTTTTCTATGGTACAGTCAGGGTAAATTACTTGATTTTTCTTTTTTCATCTGAGTCTGGTTTAAATCTGGTTAAAGACTGGTTACTATGACCTATTAATATTTTTATTGCCTAAATGAAGTGGTGTGTATATATTTACTGTGTATATCATATTTTCAAGAAGAGAGGGAATAAAAAATGCCACAAAAGTGTAGTTCTTGTATAACAAGCCTGGTGGTCTTCAGGTTAGGGATGCAGTTTATCGAGGGAACACCGTTATGGTCTGCACTGCTCTCTCATGGGGCTCTCGTCTGTCCCTACTAAGATTTAGCACCAATAGATAAGACTGTTTGATTTTTCCTTGACTGTCACAATTGTTGTCATGTTGCTGCTGCTGCTAAGTCGCTTCAGTCGTGTCCGACTCTGTGCGACCCCAGAGACGGCAGCCCACCAGGCTCCCCTGTCCCTGGGATTCTCCAGGCAACAACACTGGAATGGGTTGCCATTTCCTTCTCCAATGCATGAAAGTGAAAGTCAAAGTGAAGTCGCTCAGTCGTGTCCGACTCTTAGCGACCCCATGGACTGCAGCCCACCAGGCTCCTTGGTCCATGGGATATTCCAGGCAAGAGTACTGGAATGGGGTGCCATTGCCTTCTCCGAACTGTTGTCATACTCACTATCTAAATCTAATTACCTTTAAATTTACAAGTACTAATACCTTACTTTTCCCAATACTGTTTTTAGGATGGTGACAGGGAATCAATTATAACATCAAGCCAGTTAAGAATGTTCTGTGCCTATTTTGTGATTACAATTTCCTTAATTCTAGTTAAGTGCTGATAATGAGTTTTTGGGCTATTTTTACTACTTATTTGGAAGAAGATGTATTTTTGATGGTATATCCTGTACTACACTACATGCTGTGTTTTGTTTTTTCTGATTACATATAGGGCAATTATAAATGCTTGAGGTTTATAAATCTTTTCTGGGCCACACCTGAATATTCTCCTCATGAAAAGGTTTTCTTGTAAATATTTAACAAAGATACAATGGAAATTATAACATGAGTAGGTTGTAAATAATATGGTTGATTCTTTAGAAAACAATGACCTGGAATTGTCAATGGAACAAGTTTCTTAAGTCTGTTTATATGTTGAGAACCTACAGAACTTTTTGCTGATATAAATTAAGGAGGCCACATTTCACGGAGATTTTGACCCAGTTGGCATGTATGAGTAAGAGATTCTCTAGTTCAATAAACTAGACCTTTATTTAAGAGGAGGAAAAATCAACAGTAAAGAATCAAAGCATAAGCAATACTTACCAGTACCGGAATTTTGAACCTAATGTAAAATAATGTGCAAAAAAATTCTTTTGAGGTGGAAGTGGTCTGTCCAAACGGAAGAATGTGTGATGTTCTACACACGCTTTCCACAAGTTTTTACATGCTCTGTAGTTCACCATGTTAAATCCCAATAATGTTTCTCTAGATTCATGCTGTAATAAATGACAAAAGGCAGAGAATATCATGAAAATGTCAGAATCTAATGCTCCATTTATTTTTTACAGATAAATAGTCTAGTCCTACAAACACTAATCCTTCTTGTGTCTTTTCTGCTTATCCAATCGAGAACCAGTAATATAAATAGGTGGCAAAATGTGGACCTTATTTGGCAATTTTACAAATCATAGGAACTTTTACTTTAGAGTACAGTTAGAAATAAATTTAGGGCTTCCCTTGAGGCTCAGCTGGTAAAGAATCCGCCTGCAATGCGAGAGACCTAGGTTCGATCCCTTGGGTTAGGAAGATCCCCTGGAGAAGGGAAAGGCTACCCACTCCAGTATTCTGGCCTGGAGAATTCCATGGACTGTAGAGTCCATGGGGTCGCAAAGAGTCGGACACAACTGAGCAACTTTCACAAATAAATTTAAAACTTGATATATACCTATTTTCAAAACTTAATAGCTATAATCATTTTAAAATATAATCCTTGCCCACAAATTAAACTTTAAGATACATCAACATACCTTTCAACAATATTTTTAAATTTATAAATCTGTCTAGATTGTAAATAAGTAAATAAAAACATTCAGCACTTCAGAACACTATTTTGAAACTCATTTTAAAACTAAGTAGCAACAGAACAGAAGCACTCCTTTAACTTAAAACATTTGGCACCAATTACTATTTAAGTAAACAGTTTTTTTTTTTACTATTTAAGTAAACAGTTTTTTTTAATCTATAGCAAGGCAGACACGTCATAAATGTAGAGCTCTGATTTTCAGTGACTGTAACCTTTGACCCTCCCAACCTGATTCAGAAATGTGTCATTAGCAGCACCTGTGAGTATCCTTCATCCTCCCTTTCTACCAGATTACCTCTGTAAAGGTGACTACCCTTCTGACTTTATGACCACAGATTGTTATGTTTGTTTTCAATTTTACATACATGGACTCATTCATGTGTATCTTGACTTCTTTTGTTCATTATTATGTTTCTATATTCCTCCATTTAATTGTGAAGCAGTAATTGACTCATTTTCACTCTACACAGTATTCTATTGTATGACAAGACCACAGTTTATTTATCCACTTTTGACAGACATTTACTGTTTATAGCTTGGTAAGGTAAAAATATCGCTCCTATGTATATTCCTGTATTTTGTCTAATGCATGTAGGTGTGAATTTTTGTTGTTGGATCATAGATGTCATGTGCTCACCTCTAGCAGATACCACCCAACAGTTTCCCAAGATGATTAGCTCAATATTCACTTCTTCCTACAAGCAATGAATGTTCCACATACTCCCAAATCACTGGGTTCACCAATCTTTTCATTACACTATTCTGATGGCTGTGAGGAATTATCACATTCTGGTTATAATTTGTATTTCTCTGCTGTTTAACGAGGTTCATGGTACTGGATGAGGAGATACTCTCAGTTCTGTTCTCAACTCTGGAGTGTCTGTTCAAGTCACTAATGTATTTCTGGATTGGCTTGGATATACAACGAAGGACATGGTGTATGTGTTTATTATACACATATTCTATGCTATTTGCCATAGTTCTTAATTTTAACACAGTCCAAATTATCGATCTTCTCCTTTAATGTTCATTTTCCTTCTACATCCTATTAAGGCAATCTTTGCCTATCAAAAGGTCATGAAGATTTTTTTCTGTAACTAAAATACAGTAAAATGTCCATGTATAAATATTAAATAGTGATGCTAGAAAATGATATGTTAAAATATTACTTACTGATCATCAGAGAATTCTTAATTATGCATAAGAGTTGGCTTTGTATGTACTAACACTACCTCAGAGAATCATTGTGAAGACTAAATGATATGAAAATAGTTGATACACATTATCAGGCACATAGTAAGATCTCCAGAAATGTTAGATACTATATTATTATTATTACAAATAACAAGAGTACCACAGGAAACCAATGGAAAAATTGGCTTCAGTATCACCTCCTACAAATATAATTATCAAAAGTAAAATAAAATGTCTGTTCTCCAGTTTCCAGACATGATTTAATATATTTTATTCCTCTAAACATTTATTTAAACATGTACAATAGTGTTCATTAACAGCATTAATCATAATAGCCACATTCAGAAATGGCAAAACTGTCCATTAAAATAATTAAGAATGAATAACTAATTGATAGTATATTCAGTCAGTAGAATTCCAAATAGCAATGGAGCAAAATACTGCTCTGTGTAACAACACAGATGAATCTCCCAATGCTAAGGGAAAGAAGGTAGACAAAAACATTCTGTGTGATTTCATATTTTAAAAGCTCAAAACAGGACAAACTAATTCATGATGCTACAAATGAGAATAATATTCAGCTTTTGGGAGAGTTAACAACTGTTACTGCATCAGCTCTGTTAGCAATAATACTAGCTTCTGAGGTGGTAGTAATGTTCTATATAATAACATTGTATATTATATACCTATCAAGCACTATACTTAATTTCTGCCTGATTTATTTCAAAAACTCTCTTCAAAAAACTTCCATATTTTGTGAATATAAATGATGATGAATTATACTTAATAGATCAAGATCCTCTATAAAATGCATTTGATTCAAATACATTTTGCACACATATAAACACCCTAAAATATGCGTTAATTTGTCAAGACTTCTAATAATGTCAGTCAAAGGATAAGGCTAATTTAATTCAGTGAAATAGATAAAAACTATTTATAAGATGACACTCTTTACAATACTGTACTTTCTACAATAACTCAACATGTTGTATTTATTGATAATATTAAAAAAGGACATTACCATTTCTAACAATGGCAGGAAATGTACTACACGTTCATGAACTACAAAGAAAACTAAACACTCAGATTCCCTACAATGAAATGAACTTACATATAAAAGGAAGTGCTACAGATTTAGTTTAAAAAAAAGAAAGGTACAAAGAAAAAGGACATATAAATCCTCAGTTACTGACCTTATGAATAGAATACGGGGACTGACAATGAATATCACAACTGAAATTAGTTTCTATGTTCAAGAGACAGCAGAACAGCTATCTAGAATAACCTCAGATCAGAACCACAGAAACACTGGAGAAATAATTTGTCACAAACTATAAATTAACTTAGTTGGCAGTTATTAATAGTATTAATAAGACTTTTATTTACACTAAAAGTTCTGTAATGAATATTTCTTTATAAACAATTTATATTAATAAGAACAATACTTACCAATTCTTTTCTTAACTGAATAAAAAACTGTTTGCACTTAAAAGAAATTTTCACAATTTTCAACCTGGATAAAAAGAGAATGAATTGAAGTATTTAAAATATTGAACAAATATAAAAGTATCAACCAAAGAGTAGTTAAAAATAATCTTTTAATTGCATGTTTAGCAATATCTATTTAACTATATGTACATATACACCAAATAATATATATATACATATATACATTAAAAAATCAAAAGTTTTTGGTGTGTCATGAAAAAATAATTAGAATTTATACACTAAGTTGAGCTATTTTACCAGAACATTTACTGAGAACTTATCCATTTTTCAATTTTGTATCTGAAATTTACATAAAAACACATATTACAAGTTAAAATTTCAAGAATACCAAAAATATAGTTTATTTATTCTTTAAAACTACAAGTAGTTTCCTTGTTCTGCATGCAAAGAGCTTAGAAATCACCACTACATCCTAGCAACAAGTAAAGAGCTAAACAGACTTAAACATCATCAATTCTTCTTGGATCCGAAAGAAAGAGAAGAGCACAGAGCAAACTCTACCTCTGAGATTTGAGATATGAACAGCTGAGTACAGGGAATCAGAGCTTCCCAGGGAAGAGAACTGGGAGCAGAAACCATCAGAGGAAGCAGTGCCAGGGTAGGAAAACCTGAACTGTATTTCATGAATTGTTGAAAGCTCAGCATGGTTAACTATGAGAGTGAAAAACTCCAAGAGGACCCAGTCATAGGAAGGCCCTCACAGAATTCTAAGATTTATCTCCAGAAGCTCAAACAAATTCCAACAGTAAATATCAGAGGAAAATACCCTCAGGTTTCCAACAGGGAAAGGGGAAAAGAAACCATGTTGAAATAGGCCAGAGCACTCTGCTCTTAACAAGGTCTGCATTTAGGGGGGAAACAAGTCAACAAGAGCCTTAAATGATCCAGGGAAAGAAAATACCCGATTTCAGTCCACTCTAGAAATCTTGTCCCACCCAAAGAGGGAGAAAAAATTAAGAAACACTTGTGAAGCTCACAATCCAGAGGTTGAGGCTCAGAAAAACACAAAGCTAATCACAAGACTACACCCCCCACTCCCCCCCACCCAACCCCCACCTCATCACTACATTCAGTTCAGTTCAGTCGCTCAGTTGTGTCTGACTCTTTGCAACCCCATGGGTCGCAGCACGCCAGACCTCCCTGTCCATCACCAACTCCCGGAGTTCACTCAGACTCACGTCCATTGAGTCAGTGATGCCATCCAGCCATCTCATCCTCTGTCGTCCCCTTCTCCTCCTGCCCCCAATCCCTCCCAGCATCAGAGTCTTTGCCAATGAGTCAACTCTTTGCATGAGGCGGCCAAAGTACTGGAGTTTCAGCTTTAGCATCATTCCTTCCAAAGAAATCCCAGGGCTGATCTCCTTCACAATGGACTGGATGGATGTCCTTGCTTTCCAAGGGACTCTCAAGAGTCTTCTCCAACACCAAAGTTCAAAAGCATCAATTCTTCGGTGCTCAGCCTTCTTCACAGTCCAACTCTCACTTGCATACATGACCACTGGAAAAACCATAGCCTTGACTAGACGGACCTTTGTTGGCAAAGTAATGTCTCTGCTTTTGAATATCCTATCTAGGTTGGTCATAACTTTCCTTCCAAGGAGTAAGCGTCTTTTAATTTCATGGCTACATTACTAAGAGCCTATTTACAGCAGTTCCTTTTACCAAGGTTACCAATCAACCCTGAATATTCATTGGAAGGACTGATGCTGAAGCTCCAACACTTTGGCTATGCTATGTGAAGACCCAACTCACTGGAAAAGACCTTTGATGCTGGGAAAAACTGAGGGCAGGAGGAGAAGGTGGTGACAGAGGATGAGATGGTTAGATGGCATCATTGACTCAAGGGACATGAGTTAAAACAAACTCCAGTACATAGTGAAAGATAGGGAAGCCTGGAATGCTGCAGTTCACAGGGTTGCAAAGAATCAGACACAACTTAGTGACTGAATAACAATCTTTTACCAGGATATCAGATCGGCCCATCAAGAAAAAATGACAAGGGATACCAAAAGGCAAAACAAACAATATAAAGACACAGTATGTATCAGGACCAGATGTCAAAGGAGTGCTGGAATTATCATTCTGAGAGTTTAAAACAACTTACTTAACATGCTAAGAGCTCCAGTGGATAAAGTAGAGAGCAAGAAAAGATAGGCAATGTAAGCACAGAAATGAAAATCATGAAAAAGGGTACCAAAATATAAAATTAATATTCAGAAACCAGTTCCACTTCTATACACTAACAACAAACTAACAGAAAGAGAAATTAAAACAATCCCATTTACTATCACAGTAAAGAGAATAAAATACCTGGGAATAAACCTACCTAAGAAAATGAAAGACATGTACTTGGAAAACTGAAACACACTGATGAAAGACACTGAAAATGATGCAAACATATGGAAAGATACACTGTATTTTTAGATTGGAAGAATTATTATTGTTAAAGTGACCAATTACCCAAAGAAATCTACATATTCAAGGCAATCTCTATCAAAATACCAATGCATTTTTCACAGAACTAGAACAAATAATTTCAAATTTTGTATAGAAATACAAAAGACTCTAAACAGCCAAACAATCTTGAAAAAGAAAAACAGCAGAAGGAATCATGCTCCCTGACTTCAAACTATACTACAAAGCTACAGAAATCAAAACAGTATGGTACTGGCACAAAAACAGACACAGAAATCAATGGAAGAAGATGGAAAGTCCAGAAATAAACTCATGCATGCACCTATGGTCATGAATCTATGACAAAGGAACAAAGAATATACAATGAAGACAGTCTCTTCAATAACTGGTGCTGGGAAAACTGGACAGCTACGTGTTAAAAAATGAGGTTAGAAAATTCTCTAACACCATAAACAAAACTAAACTCAAAATGGATTAAAGACTTAAATATAAGACTGGATACCATAAAACTCCTAGAAGAAAACATAAGCAAATAGTCTTTGACATAAATCATGGCAACATTTTTTGGGAACCATATCCTAAAACAAATGAAATAAAAACAAACAAATGAGACCTGCTGCTGCTGCTAAGTCGTTTCAGTTGTGCCCAACTCTTAGCGACCCCATGGACTGGAGCCTACCAGGCTCCTCCGTCCATGGGATTTTCCAGGCAAGAGTAGTCAAGTGGGGTGCCATTGCCTTCTCCAAATGAGACCTAACTAAACTTAAAAGCTTTTGCATAGCAAAGGAAACCAACAACAAAAAGAAAATCTACTGAATGAGAGAAAATATTTGCAAATGATATGACCAATAAGGGGTTAACATCCAACATATATAAACAGCGCTTACAATTCAACATGAAAACAAAACAAAAATCAAACAACCCAAGTAAAAAGTAGAACTGAACAGATGTGCTTCCAAAGAGGAAATGGAGATGGCCAACATGCATATGAAAATATGCTCAATACTACTAATCATCAGAGAAATACAAATCAAAACCACAAAGAGATACCACTTCACATCTGTCAGAATGGCTAGCATCAGAAAGACAATAAATGTTGGGTGGGAATGTGGAGAAAAGAGAACTCTCACGCATTGTTGATGGGAATGTCAACTAGTACAGCCACTTGTGGAAAACACTAAAACTACACCAACTAGTTAAGGGATATATACAAATTAAAAGATGCAAAATATAACATTAAAAACATATAATATGAAAGGGGAGGAGTATAAAAGATATTTTTCACAGAACTAGAGCAAATAATCATCTAACTTGTATGGTACCACAAAAGACCCAAATATCCAAAGCAATCTTCAGAAATAATAAAGCCAGAGTTATCAGGCTACCTGACATCAGACTATATATTACAAAGCTACAGTAACCAAAACAGTCTGGCACTGGCACAGAAATAGATATAAATATCAGTGAAACAGAATAGAGGGCCCAGAAATAAACCCATGCTCACATGGTCAATTAATTTATGACAACAAGGAAAGAATGTACAATGGAGAAAAGATAGTCTCTTCAATAAATGGTGTTGGGAAAACTGGATGCTACGTGCAGGAAAATGAAACTGGACAACTTTGTCACACCATATACAAAAATAAATTCAAAATGGATTAAAGACAAAAATGTTAATACCTGAAAACATAAAACTCCAAGAAGAAAACACAAATAGTAACCCCTTTTGACATCAGTCTTAGTAATATTTTTTGGATATGTCTCCTCAGGTAAGGGAAGCAAAAGCAAAAATAAACAATGGGACTGCATCAAATTAAAAGATTTTGCACAGTGAAGGAAACCAACAAAAAGAAAAGATAGCCCACCAAATGAGAGAAGATATTCGCAAATGATATACCCAGTAAGGGGTTGATATCTAAGTATATAAACAACATATAACACAATACAAAAAAATTTTGATTAAAAAAATTAGGCAGAAGACCCGAAGAGGCATTTTTACAAAGATATACACATGACCCACAGTGACATTAAAAGATGCTCAGTATCACTAACTATCAGAGAAATGCAAACCACAATGAGATACCATCTCAGACCTGTCAGAATGGCTATTATCAAAATGACAAGAAATAACAAATGTTGATAAGGATGTGAAGAAAAGAGAATCTCTGTGCACAGTTGGTGGGAATGTAAATATGTGCCATTATCATGGAAAACAGTATGGGGGGCCCCAAAAAAACTAAAAACAGAACTACTGTATGATCCAGCAGTTCCACTTCTGGGTATTTATCCAAAGTAAATAAAAACACTGAATCAAAAAGATTTATGTATCCTTCTGTTCACTGCAAGAAGCAACATTTAGAACCTTATATGAAACAACTGACTGATTCAAAATTGGGAAAGGAGTATGACAAGGTTGTTTATTGTCACTCCATTTATTCACTTATACGCAGAGCACATCATGCGAAATGCTGGGCTGGATGAGTTACAAGCTGGAATAAAGATTGCTAGGAGAAATATCAACAACCTCAGATATGCAAATGATACCACTTTAATGGCATAAAGAGAAGAGGAACTAAAGAAATCCTTGATGAGGGTGAAAGAGAAGAGTGAAAAAGATGGTTTAAGACTCAACATTCAAAAAAAATTAAGTTCATGGCATCTGGTCCCACCACTTCATGGCAAGTAGAAGGGGAAAAGGTGGATTTTTCTTCCTGGGTTCCACAATCACTGTGGATGATGACTGCAGCCATGAAATTAAAAGACGATTGCTTCTTAGAAGAAAAGCTATGACAAACCTAGACAGTGTATTAAAAAGCAAAGATACCACTTTGATGACAAAGGTACGTATAATCAAGGCTATGGTCTTTTCAGTAGTCATGTACGGATGTGAGAGCTGGACCATAAAGAAGGCAGAGCACTGAAGAACCAATGCTTTCAAACTGTGGAGCTGAAGAAGACTTAAGAGTCCATTGGACAGCAAGGAGATCAAGCCAGTCAATCTTTAAGGAAATCAACCCTGAATACTCATTGGAAGGACTGATGCTGAAGCTGAAGCTCCAATATTTTGGCTACCTGATGTGAACAGCCAACTCATCAGAAGACTGCTGCTAGGAAAGATTGAGGGCAGAGGAGAAGGGGGAGACAGAGGATGAGATGGTTAGATGGCATCACTGATTCAACGACATGAACTTGGGCAAACTCCAGGAGATGGTGAGGGACAGGGAAGCCTGGAGTGCTGCAGTTCATGGGGTTGCAAAGAGTCAGACACAACTTGGCAACTGAACAACCAATGTTCACTGCAGAACTATTTATAACAGCCAAGATACAGAAACAATCTAAGTGTCCATATGAGTGGATAAAGATGTGATGTATGTGTGTAGATGTGTATGGATGTTCAGTTCAACTCAATTTAGTCGGTTAGTCGTGTCTGACTCTTTGCGACCCCATGAACCTCAGCACACCAGGCCTCCCTGTCCATCACCAACTCACAGAGTCTACCCAAACTCATGTCCATCGAGTCAGTGATGCCATTCAACCATCTCATCCTGTCATCTCCTTGTCCCAAATTCAATCTTTCTCAGCATCAGGGTCTTTTAAAATGAGTCAGTTCTTCGCAGCAGGTGGCCAAAGTACTGGAGTTTCAGCTTCAACATCAGTCCTTCCAATGAATATTCAGGACTGATTTCCTTTAGGATGGACTGGTTGGATCTCCTTGCAGTCCAAGGGACTCTCAAGAGTCTTCTCCAACACCACAGTTTAAAAGCATCATTACTCAGTCATTGAAAAGAAATCTTGTCATTGTGGCAACATGGATGGACCAGGAGGGTATTATGAAAATGAAATAACTAGAAAAACAAATACCTTATGATTTTATTTATATGTAGAATCTAAAAAACAAAAAAGTGACTTACAGATATAAACAGCAAATGAATGGTTGCTGAGGGGAGGCTTCAGTGCAGATAAAGACAAATATGTGAAAGGAATTAAGAGCACAAACTTCCAGGTGTAAAATAAGTCATGGGAGTGTAATACACACGGAGGGAATACAGTCAAAAACACATAATAATTTTATATAGTGACGGATGAAAACTGGACTTATCGTAGTGATTGTTTCATAATGTATACAAAATACTAAACTACTATGCTGTATATCTGAAACTAATGTTACACTAATTATAACTCATTAAAAAAAAACTGTTGAAGCTTGTTTTATGGCTAATATATTTCTTCTTCTAATAAATAAGCTATGTATCCTTGAAAGGAATATGTATTTTGCTATTGCTAGGCACAGTATTGAAACGAGGGAAGGGGGCAGGGCGCAACCTTTAAAAGAATGACACAGCCACAGGACATGACAAAAACTGGTTAGAACCAACTAGATCCAAGATGATGGAAGCTTTGATTTCCAGTGGATCTTGAGCCTTGTTATTTGCTTACTGTAATGCATTAGCTACATGACACACCTGAGCTTCCCACTGAACCTGAGATTCAGTGCTAAAGAAACCTCATGCAATGTAGGAGACATGGGTTTGATCCCTGGGTCAGGAAGTTCCCTGGAAAAGGAAATGGCAACACACTCCAGTACTCCTGCCTGGAAAATCCCATCTTCCCAGCTTATTATTATTTGGCAGTTTACTTGCATGAACTCTACACCCCAATCTTCAGTTTATGTTTCTGCTATTGCTCTTCAGGAAGGCACAGCCCTGGGTGTGCCCAAAGTAATACTGAAATGACGGTAGTACCAGTCACCCCATCCTTTCAAAAACCACACCCAGCTGTGAACTTCTCTAACTGCCAACACACTGGTCTATTATTTTCAACAGTGCCCTATGTCATGAATTCCTTTAGAAACTAATTCAATTCAAATTGTTGCTATTCTGAAGAACAGTTTCTGTGGTAAGCATTTGAGGCTATCTCTTCTACTGTCCTTGATTTTGTCTCCTCTGTTGCCTTTGGGTTTCCCAAGAGAGTCCTTCTTAATTGGTCTGAGCTTTATAGTTAAATTTTGAACCTTCGTTATTATACAGGAGCCCTGGTGATGTGGCAGTTAAGTCTGGGGTTGGGCAGATGCCAGTCTCTAATCCTGTGATCCGGTCTCAGTGGGTTAGTGGTCTGGGCCTCTTGGCTGCACCCTTCAGTGCTCTGCAACTCACCCTTCCAGAGCTGAAACAAAAAGCAGAGAGAGGGCTTCCCTTCCTCCACCTCGGTTAGGCCCTGGTAATACCCATTTTGATTAAGTATAAATAGACTTCCTTAAGGACAGATCTTTGCTAATGAGAAAAGAAGGCTCTGAGCATATTTCAAACTACTTTCCTGCTCAACCCCTATACCCTGCCCTTCAATCACAAGTGGATTTTCTGTCAATCTTGGCCCTGAGATCACTGGTAGCAAAGGGCCCTTCCTAAGTAAGCAAGGCCTGAGGGAGTGTTTATCTGACAAGCTAGTCTCTGCTCTGTCTCCAGCAATTTGTCAACCACCCTTTATGTACTCCTGCCAGGTACTGCTGTAGCAGTGGTTTCTAGACCTGGTAAGCTGTCATTTCTTGTATTCATCTGTTTATTCAGTTTTCAGAAATGCAGTATGCCCTGTGTTTTCAATTCTTTAGAAGATCTAAAAAGAGTTGTTGATTTGAGTTTTTTCAGAGTTTTTTTTTTTTTTTTTCTTCTGAGAATAGGAGTAACAAGTTGCAAAATCTTTACCTGCTAGACTGGGAACCAGAACTGTCCCCTTCCCTTTTCATTTTACTAATGATGTTTTTTGATGAGCAATAATTTTAATGAAGTCTAATTTACAGAATCCAAGTAATTCCCAATCCAGTACTCAACATTTTAAAGCATGAACTTGAACTGGATAATTTAGGGCTAATCATATATAGAAAGAAATGAGGAAGTAATTTTATTCTACACATAGCTCTACTTTTCAAAGAAGAGGTTAAATGAGAAGCTTGTGTTTCAGAATCTGAAAGACCCAAGTTTAAGGTTCCACTTCATATTTATCAAACTTATTAACCTTGGCCCAGTTAGCTTCTCTGGCATTTCTTATTCCTTATCCACAAAACAATGCTAAGGACATCCAAGTTGCAGGGTTATAAGGTACAGATAAAATGCATTAAAATCCATGAGTGATTTTCTTCCTTGCCTTAACCTCCTTTGAAAGGACTTAGGCCACCCCACCACAGCTCCAGGACTGTTGTAGTCAGTGACCCTGACCCCATGACAGGCCACTGTCGACCCACACCTCCACTGGAGACTCCTGGACACTGACTGGCAAGTCTGGCTCAGTCTTTTGTGGGGGTCACAAAAAAACATCTATCTCTGTTTCATCGACTACACTAAAGCCTTTGACTGTGTGGATCATAACAAACTGTGGAAAACTCTTCAAGAGATGGGAATACATGACTATCTTACCTGTCTCCTGAGAAACCTATATGTGGGTCAAGAACCCTGTATACATACAGTGAGAACCCTGTATGGAACAACTGACTGGTTCAGAATTGAGAAAGGAGTACAACAAGGCTGTTTGTTGTCACCCTGTTTATTTAATTTATACACTGAGCACATCATGAGAAATGCCAGAATGAATGAGTTACAAGATGGAATCAAGATTAGCAGGAGAAAAACATCAACAACCTCAGATATGCAGATGATACCCCCCTCTAATGGCAGAAAGCAAAGAGAAACTAAAGAACCTCTTGATGAGGGTGAAGGAGGAGAGTGAAAAAGCTGACATAAAACTAAATATTAAAGAAAGATCACAGCATCCAGTCCCATCACTTCATGGAAAATAGAAGAGGAAAAGGTGGAAACAGTGACAGATTTCCTCTTCTGGGGCTCTAAAATCACTGCAGATGATTACTGCAGCCATGAAATCAGAAGATGATTGCTTCTTGGCAGGAAAGCTATGACAAACCTAGGTGGTGTGTTGAAAAACAAAGACATCGCTCTACCAACAAAGGTCTGTACAGTCAAGGCTATGGTCTTTCCAATGGTCATATACGGCTGTGAATGCCAGACCGTAAAGAAGGCAGAATGACAAAGAATTGATGCCTTGGAACCGTGGTGCTAGAGAAGACTCTTGTGAGGCCCTTGGACAGTGAGAAGATCAAACCAGTCAATCTTAAAGTAAATCAACCCTGCATACTCTTTGAAAGGACTGATGCTGAAGCTCCAATATTTTGGTCACCTGATGTGAAGAGCTGACTTACTGGAAAAGACCCTGATGCTGGGAAAGATTAAGGGCAGAAGGAGAAGGGGGCATCGGAGGATGAGACAGCTGGATGGTATCACTGATGCAATGGACATGAACTTGGGCAAATTCCAGGAGATGGTGAAGGACAGGGAGACCTGGTGTGCTGAGATCATGCAGTTGGACATGACTGAGCAACTGAACAACAGCAGATGGAATATATAAGATCCTTTAAAATCTGAATCCAATTTTTCTTTTAAGCAATATCATCTTAAAATCTTACTCCCTTGCTTCTGTCCTCAGTGAAGATAACTTAAAAAAAAAAACAAACAGGGGCTTCCTTGGTGACTCAGTGGTAAAAAAAACCCACCTGCCAATGCAGGAGATGTGGGTTTGATCCCTGATCCAGAAGATCCCACAATCCACAGAGCAACTGGGCCCAAGCACCAAAACTATTGAGCCTGTGCTCTAAAGCCTGTGAGCTGCAACTACTGAGCCCACATGTCACAACTATTGAAGCCCATGTGCTTTAGAGCCTGGGCTCCTCAACAACAGAAGCCACCACAATGAGAAGCCCATGCACTGAAACTGAAGAGTAGCCCCAGCTCTCTGCAACTAGAGAAAAGTCTGCAAAGCAACCAAGACCCAGCACAGCCAAACATAAATAAATAAAAATCAAACCACATATCCCATCATTTGAACTTGCCACATCCTTTCTTACTATGAAAGAAATTAAGTGAAGTCGCTCAGTCGTGTCCAACTCTTTGCGACCTCATGGACTGTAGCCCACCAGGTTCCTCCCTCCATGGGATTCTCCAATCAAGAGTACTGGAGTGGGTTGCCATTTCCTTCTCCAGAGTCTTACTATGAGGCCTCTGCAAATGTTTGGTACCTTTACCCCAAATTCTGACTGAACCTTCCAGACACACATTCCTCTTCCATACTCCCTCTTCATTGAGGAAATTTCTATTCATCCTTTAAAAACCACCTCAAATACGGCAAAGGCCAACACAATACTGCAAAGCAATTATCCTCCAACTGAAACAAAACAAAACAAAACGAAAAACCACCTTAAATATCATGAAGACACTAAAATTTTCCCTGGTAAAATTATATCATTGGTACTTCCAAAGTAATTTGTCAAAAACTCTTTCAGAATCTTTATTTTATAATAATAAATATATATATATATGCATAAAGAATTTTGAAAATACAGAAAAATTTAGATTATCATTTTAACCCATATTATCTGAAAAGAATTTCTGATTTTGACATTTATATAATATGTAAAGTTAATAAAAAATGTTTAATTCTCTTCAGTAAATCAGAAAAGCATTAAAATTAAAGATACACATTTACCATTATGAAAATAAACAATCATAACTGTTTTTTCTGAAACACTTAATTCACCAATCTTCTTCTTATGTTTTGTAATTAATTTTTATGTGCTCACTTTTAGGCAAGGACCATGTCTCAAGCTGTTTTGTACTTTCCTCTAACCATAACACAAGTTGAATTACACAGAAGAATTTAAAGATATGACATGAAACATTAAATGATCTTTGGCTTTCTTTAATGAACTTTAGAGAGGTATAATCTATATATAAAATGAAATATCCCAATTTTAAATGAACAATTTAATGAGTTTTGACAAATGTATTGAGTTATATAATGTCCATCCACCAAAATCACCATATAGCAATTTGCATCACCTGAAAATGTCCCCTTAGCACCCTTTTACAGTCAATTTCCTCCCATTTTTAATCCCTGGCAACCAAGTGGTCTGTTGTCTCTATAATACGTGTTTTCCAGAATTTCATATAAATAGAAACAGAGTACGTCATCTTTTGTGTCAGGCTTTTCACACTTGACATCATGTTTTGAAGGTAGGGTCACCCATATTGTTTAGTGTGTCAAACAGTTCATTTCTTTCACTGCTAAACAGTATTTCATTGCATAGATGTAATTTGCTTGTGCAGTCACCAACTGATAGACATTTGAAATTCTGTTTTGTGCTATTATGAATAATATAGCTATAAACACAGTGTGCACATCTTTATACAAACTTACGTTTTCATTTCTCTTGGGCAAATATCTAGGAACAGAATTGCCAGATTATACGGTTAATCTAAATTTAATCTTTAAGAAATGCCAGTTTTCCCAAGTTGGTCTATTACTTTGCATTCCCACCAGCAATATATGAGGTTTCTAGATGCTCTGCTTCCTTGCCATCACGTGGTACTATCATTTTTTAAAATATTTATTTATTTGGCTGCACCAGGTCTCAGTTGCAGCATGCGAACTCTTACTTGGGCATGTGGGATCTAGTTTGCTGAGCAGGTATAGAACTCAAGTCCCCTGCACTGGGAACATGGAGTTCTAGCCACTGGACCACCAGGGAAGTCCCACTGTTGTTCTTTTTAATTGGAGCTATTCCAGTGGGTGAATGGAAATAGTTCACTGTGGTTTTAATTTGCATTTCACTGATGACTGAGCATTTTTTTGTACTTATCTGTCATTTATATAACTCCTTTGGTGGAAGTATCTATTCACAAATTTTTCCAATTCTTTTAAATTAAGTTAAAAAGTTAAAGTACCTAAGAGTCTTTTACATTTTTTGGATAAGTCCTTTATCAAATATATACTTTACAAAAGACTGAGTTTTACCTTTTCATTTTGTTTACAGTGTCCTCTGGAGAACAAAAGTATTTAATTTTGAAGAGGTTCACTGCATCAGCTTTTTATTTTATATTTAATTTTTTCCTAGTGACCTACCAGGGAAATTTATGTTTCTTTTCTCAACATAATTGTGGTGATTTTCTAAAATAATAGCTTCTGTCAGTTATCATATTTCTATTAAGTGTTATATAAGTGACTAATTACAAAAATCTATTAATAATAATCACAGATATTGAAAAGCCTGGCCATCTCATTTCAGAGATATATAAATAAACAGATTGATCCAATATATTTCTTTTGTATTTATTTCTTCCTTAGAAAGGGCTTGGGCTTGGCCTTAGGGCTTCCCTGGTAGCACAGACAGTAAAAAATCTTCCTGAAATGTAGGAGACCCAAGTTAGATCCCTGGGTGGAGAAGATCCACTGGAGAAGGAAATGGCAATCCACTGGAGAAGGAAATGGCAACCCACTCCAATATCCTTGCCCGGAGAATCCACGGACAGAGGGGCCTGGTGGGCTACAGTCCATTGGCTTGCAAACAGTTGGACACAACTGAGCGACTAACTTTCTTCCTTTCTTCCCTTAGTGAAAATCATTGTCTTTACTTTTCAAAAACCTAAGATATTTATATGACATATGCACAAAAATCAATGTCGTGTTTACAATTTTCAGGCTATCCCCTTAAAGGGTAGTGGTAGATGCTACTTCTCTTTCTACCTCACTCTGGGATGCTAAAGTGATGGTTGGTAAGTCACTGGACAGTTAGGACAAGGACAACAATGCTAAGGGCAGTAGAGCAATGAGACAAAAGAAACATGAGTTTCAAACCACAGGGAGTCACCTTACTTTCCCAGCACCAATCTAAACCATGCCAGTGTTCCAACTAATAAACTAGCACCCATCAAATGCATTTAAATGAGGTACTGTATTCAATACTTTGTACAACGCTCCAATACTTTGCCCACCTGATGTGAAGAGCCAACTCACTGGAAAAGACCCTGATGCTGCAAAAGACTGAAGGCAAAAGGAGAAGGGGGTGGCAGAGGATGAGATGGTTGGATAGCATCACTGACTCAATGGACATGAGTTTGAGCAAATTCGGGGAGGTAGTGAAGGATAGGGAAGCCCAGCACGATGCAGTTCATGGGATCACAAAGAGTCAGACACGACTTAGCAACTAAACAACAACTGTATCCAAAGCAATTGGCAAGGTGCAAGACACAGAGTGTACATGATGATATTAGCTATTGTACTACAGTACAAATTGAGAGACTGTCTAAGAGGAAAAACTTGCAAAGTAGTATTTTCTTTAAGCTAAGAAATTTTTGAAAAAAATAATTCAACTATTTTTGTATCTTCTAGTAGATTCCAAGTAAGTGGGATAAAGTTGTATGATAACATTAAATAGTTCAACAAAAATATGAACTATATTTGGTAATACAATAGTAAAAGTGAAAAGTATTGACGGAAGTTCTTACCATGGAAAGGTATTCATTCGTACTCTGTTCTTATAAATCAGAATTCCTCCTGACATCACTCCAATCATAATTTCATTGTTACTTTGATCCTTCAAAAAACAAACAAAAAAAATGGGAAATCTAAGATAATGAGTTTTAACTGATAAAGATATAATTTTTAAATATGATTAGTTATTTTACACAATGTGACATTATATCAAAGGCAGCAGTTAACTGCGCAATATATATAAACCCAGATGGTAACTATTACAATCATAAAAATAAGACATACTTCAAATCAAATTTAAATTTGCATTATTAAAATTCATTAATAATGTAAAGCAAAAATAATCTTAGGCTTTTCCATAGTTTATAACTGGACTCTTTGGGATAGAAAATCCAAGACCACATCTTGTAGAATGTTAAGTTAGTATCCATCTTTCCATTTCTAAAACTATTACAATCCAATCACTGTGTAAATATGGTGTCAGGATTGCAAAGGTGAATAAAACCTGTAGTTCAGAGCATAGTGAAAGGCAATTTGTAATAAAACAGTATTTCCAATATAAGGAGAAATTCTTTAACTAACATAATACAATAAAAACATCACAGGAAAACAGAGTGGGGAACACTGTTGGAGAGTGTGGAAGAAAATTTGAATTGTGCTTTCATGAGTGAGTTTTCATGCTGATTCAACTTGAACAACTGACTTGCAACTATTAACAAACTAAGTAGAATTAAAAGTTTCCTCACTTGCTAAAAAGTCTTGAAATAGTTTTGCTTAACTTGAGACCCACTCCGGTATTCTTGCCTGGGAAATTCCATAGACAGAGGAAACTGGCAGGCTATAGTCTATGGGGTCGTGAAGATTCAGACACAACTGTGCATGCATGCAAGAGTGCTTAATTTGAGACATACTACAGGCAAACTAATATAGCAATAATGCTTTTATCCCTAGCACTCATGTGATCAGAAGATAGAACTAACTGATGAAAATATAACCAAGAGTTTATAACTGTCTCTGTAGGAAAAAATGTCTAAAATGTAGTTTCAATAATTTCTAATTACTAGAGTAAAAACTTGTTTCCCATCAGGTCACTTCCATGTGTTTTGTATATCCATAATTATATGTTCTATTAATACTGTTCTCAGGCACCCCACTCCAGCACTCTTGCCTGGAAAATCCCATGGATGGAGGAGCCTGGTAGGCTGCAGTCCATGGGGTTGTGAAGAGTCGGACACGACTGAGTGACTTCACTTTCACTTTTCACTTTTCATGCATTGGAGAAGAAAATGGCAACCCACTCCAGTGTTCTTGCCTGGAGAATCCCAGGGACGGGGGAGCCTGGTGGGCTGCCGTCTATGGGGTCGCACAGAGTCGGACACGACTGAAGTGACTTAGCAGCGTCTCTTCTTAATGTCTCTCTGATGGATCATATCAAACCTAACCAAAGTCTACATCAAGTCCAACTTCTCTGTGAAAACTTCATTAGACCTCAGAATGTACTGAATTATACCACGAATATGTGATCAGCAGTCCAGACTGTGGGAAACTAAAGGCGAAATGGCCCAGTTCTTTAACAAAAAAATTCTATACAGTAAAGGAAGAAGGCATTAAAAGACATTTAAAGTTATTCAGTTCAAAACACAAAGCAAAATAAATTATAGTATCTAGAAAGACACACTGGGTGATAAAACCACAAAAAAATACATAAGGTGGGCAGGAGCTGGGACAGGGTGTAAAGAAGGTTTCTGGAATGGCTGGCAGAAGTCTAAGGATGACCTGGGTAGTATTTACAAAATTGTCACGAAATCAGATTGATTATATTCTTTGCAGCCAAAGATGGAGAAGCTCTATACAGTAAGCAAAAACAAAACCAGGAGCTGACTGTGGCTCAGATCATGAACTCCTTATTGCCAAATTCAGACTTAAATTGAAGAAAGTAGGGAAAACCACTAAACCATATGACCTAAATCAAATCCCTTATGATTATACCTCCCGCACTGCTTCCCTGGTAGCTCAGAAAGTAAAGCATCTGCCTGCAATGCAGAAGACCCGGGTTCGTTCCCTGAGTTGAGATGATCCCCAGGAGAAAGAAATGGCAACCCACTCCAATACTTTTGCCTGGAAAATTCCATGGACTGAGGAGCCTGGAGGGCTACAGTCCATGGGACCGCAAAGAGTTGGACACAACTGAGTGACTTGACTTTCACTTTCACTTATGATTATACAGTGGAAATGAGAAATAAATTTAAGGGACTAGATCTCATAGAGTGCCTGATGAACTATGGACGGAGGTTAATGACATTGTAAAGGAGACATGGATTAAAACCATCCCCAAGAAAAAGAAACACAAAAAAAGCAAAATGGCTGTCTGAGGAGGCCTTACAAATAGCTGTGAAAAGAAAAGAAGTGAAAAGCAAAGGAAAAAAGGAAAAATATGCCCATTTGAATGCAGAGTTCCAAAGAGGAGCAAGGGGAGATACGAAAACCTTCCTCAGTGATCAGTGCAAAGAAATAGAGGAAAACAACAGAATGGGAAAGACTAGAGATCTCTTCAAGAAAATTAGAGATACCAAGGGAACATTTCATGCAAAGATGGGCAAGAATAAGGACAGAAATGGTAGGGACCTGACAGAAACAGATATTAAGAAGAGGTGGCAAGAATACACAGAAGAACTACACAAAAAGGATCTTCATGACCCAGATAATCACACTGGTGTGATCTCTCACCTAGAGCCAGACATCCTGGAATGCGAAGTCAAGTGGGCCTTAGAAAGCATCACTATGAACAAAGCTAGTGGAGGTGATGGAATTCCAGTTGAGCTATTTCAACTGAAAGGTGACGCTGTGAAAGTGCTGCACTCAATATGGAGCAAATTTGGATAACTCAGCAGTGGCCACAGGACGGGAAAAGGTCCATTTTCATTCCAATCCCAAAGAAAGGCAATGCCAAAGAATGCTCAAATTACTGCACAACTGCACTCATTTCACACGCTAGCAAAGTACTGCTCAAAATTCTCCAAGCCAGGCATCAACAGTATTTGATGTTCAAACTGATTTTAGAAAAGGCAGAAGAATCAGAGATCAAATTGCCAACATCCGCTGGATCATTGAAAAAACAAGAGAGTTCCAGAAAAACATCTATTTCTGCTTTATTGACTAGAATAAAGCCATTACTGTATGGATCACAACAAACTGTGGAAAATTCTTCAAGAGATGAGAATACCAGACCACCTGACCTGCCTCCTGAGAAATCTGTATGCAGATCAAGAAGCAACAGTTAGAACTGGACATGAATAGACTGGTTCCATATAGGAAAGGGAATATGTCAAGGCTGTATTTTGTCACCCTGTTTATTTAACTTATATGTAGAGTACATCATGAGAAATGCTGGGCTGGATGAAGAACAAGCTGGAATCAAGTTTGCCAGGAGAAATATCAGTAACCTCAGATATGCAGATGACACCACCCTTGTGACAGAGAGCAAAGAAGAACTAAATGCCTCTTGATGAAAGTGAAAGAGGAGAGTGATAAAGTTGGCTTAAAACTCAACATTCAGAAAACTAAGATCATGGCATCTGGTCCCATCACTTCACGGCAAATGGATGGGGAAAGAGTAGAAAGAGTGAGTGACTATTTTCTTGGGCTCCAAAATCACTGCAGATGGTGATTGCAGCCATGAAATTAAAAGAAGCTTGTTCCTTGGAAGGAAAGTTATGACCAACCCAGACTGCATATTAAAAAGCAGACATTACTTTTGCCAACAAACGTCCGTCTAGTCAAAGCTATGGTTTTTTCAGTAGTTGTGTATGGATGTGAGAGTTGGACTATAAAGAAAGCTGAGTGCCAAAGAACTGATGCTTTTCAACTGTGGTGTTGGAGAAGATTCTTCAAAGTCCCTTGGACAGCACAGAGATCCAACCTGTCCATCCTAAAGGAAATCAATCCTGAATATTCACTGGAAGGATTGATGCTGAAGCTGAAATGCCAATCCTTTAGCCACCTGATGCGAAGAACTGATTGATTTAAAAATACCCTGATGCTGGGAAAGATTGAAGTCAGGAGGAGAAGAGAATGACAGAGGATGAGATGGGTTGGATGGCATCACCAACTCAAGGGACATGAGTTTGAGTAAACTCCGTGCATTGGAAAGACAGGGAGGCTTGGCATTCTGCTGTCCGTGGGGTCGCAAAGAATCAGACACAACTGAGCAACTGAACTGAACAGACCTGATAGCTCAACTGGAATTCCATCACCTCCACTAGCTTTGTTCCTAGTGATGCTTCCTAAGGCCCACTTGACTTTGCATTCCAGGATGTCTGGCTCTAGGTGAGTGGTCACACCATAGTGGTTATCTGGATCATGAAGATCTTTTTTGTAAAGTTCTTCTGTGTATTCTTGCTACCTCTTCTTAGTATCTTCTGCTTCTGTTAGGTCCATACCATTTCTGTCCTTTATTGTGTCCATCTTCACATGAAATGTTTCCTTGGTATCTCTAGTTTTCTTGAAGAGATCTCTAGTCTTTCCCATTCTGTTGTTTTCCTCTATTTCTTTGCATTGATCACTAAGGAAGACTTTCTTATCTCTCCTTGCTATTCTTTGGAACTCTGCGTTCAAATGGGCATATCTTTCCTTTTCTCCTTTGCCTTTCACTTCTTTTCTCAGCTATTTATAAGGCCTCCTCAGACAACCATTTGGCCTTTTTGTGTTTCTTTTTCTTTGGGATGGTCTTGATCACTGCCTCCTGTACAATGTCATGAACCTCTGTCCATAGTTCTGAAGAACTATGTTCTCTGTCCATCAGATCTAGTCCCCTCAATCTGTTTGTCACTTCCACTGTATAATCGTAAGGGATTTGATGTGGGTCATACCTGAATGGTCTAGTGGTTTTCCCTACTGTCTTCAATTTAAGTCTGAAATTTGCAATAAGGAATTTATGATCTGAGACACAGTCAGCTCCTGGTCTTGTTTTTGCTGACAGTATAGAGCTTCACTATCTTTAGCTACAAAGAATACAATAACCTGATTTTGGTATTGACCATCTGGTCATGCACAAGCGTAGAGTCAGTTCTCCCACACTGCAGGCAGATTTTTAGCAGCTAAGTCACAAAGGAAGCCCAAGAATACTGGAGTGGGTAGCCTATCTCTTCTCCGGCAGACCTTCACAACCCAGCAATAGAACCGGGGTCTCCTGCACTGCAGGCAGATTCTTTACCAACTGAGCTATCAGGAAAGCCCGTCAACATTAGTTATTAGGAAAATACAAAGTAAAACCACGATGAGATAAAACACACTTATCAGAAAAGCTTAAAAAGAACAAAACAAAACGGGCAGTACCATATGCTAAAAAGGATGTAAAACTAGTGGAACTTGTAAATAAGCTGGTGGGGATGCAATGAGGCTCAGGTACTCTAGAAAACAATTTGGTAATTTCATATAAAGCTACAAAGGTCCATCTAGTCAAGGCTATGGTTTTTCCTGTGGTCATGTATGGATGTGAGAGTTGGACTGTGAAGAAGGCTGAGCACTGAAGAATTGATGCTTTTGAACTGTGGTGTTGGAGAAGACTCTTGAGAGTCCCTTGGACTGCAAGGAGATCCATCCAGTCCATTCTGAAGGAGATCAGCCCTGGATTTCTTTGGAAGGAATGATGCTAAAGCTGAAACTTCAGTACTTTGGCCACCTCATGCGAAGAGTTGGCTCATTGGAAAAGACTCTGATGCTGGGAGGGATTGGGGGCAGGAGGAGAAGGGGACGACAGAGGATAAGATGGCTGGATGGCATCCCTGACTCAATGGACGTGAGTCTGAGTGAACTCCGAGAGTTGGTGATGGACACGGAGGCCTGGTGTGCTGCGATTCATGGGGTTGCAAAGAGTCGGACACGACTGAGCGACTGATCTGAACTGATACACTTGCTGCATGATCTAGAAAGACCTTTCTGGGATTTGCACTCTACATAAATGAGAATTTAAACCCATATAGAAATTATAAATGATTTTTTGCAGTAGGCCTATTAAAAAAAAAGAAACAAAAATTAGGGAAGCAACCCAGGATATCCTTCAATGGGTAAATGGAGAAACAAACCATGGTACATCCACACAACGGAATACACTTCAGCAATAAAAGGCATAAACTATTGAAGCACAGTATGTCAGATCGATCCCAAATGCATTACTCTAATTAAAATAAGTGAAGTGCAGTGAAGTGAAAGTCACTTGGTTGTGTCCGACTCTGCAACCCCATGGACCATACATAGTTCATGGAATTCTCCAGGCCAGAATACTGGAGTGGGTAGCCTATCCCTTCTCCAGGGGATCTTCCCAACCCAGGGATCGAACCCAAGTCTCCCAATATTGCAAGTGGATTCTTTACCAACTGAGTGATCAGGGAAGTCCCTAAGTAAAAGAAACCAGTATCAAAAGGTTACATACTATAGTATGATTCCATTTATAAGACATTCTGGAAAAGACAAACTATGGAGTCAGGGAATAGGCCAGTTGTGGCTAGAAACTGCGGGTAAGAATGAGGCTGGACTACTTAGGCGGAGCAAGAGTGCAGTTTTTTAGGGGCAAGGCAGGGGTGGTGGTGATGGAATCGTTCTGTATTCTGCTTGTGGCAGTGGTTATACAAATCTACACATGTTAAAATTCATACAACTGAACACCAAGAAAAACTGTATTTACTGTGTTACTTTAAGAAACAAATATTCCCATGCTCCCTCCCCTCAAATCTTTTTTCCTTCCCTTTAATCGTGAAGTTGTCATTCATTCTTTACTTTTCTACACTTCTCTTATTCATATAATCCTCTAGGCATACCAAATGTCTTCATGTTTTCAACCAAGCCATGTTCCCTCTTGATTTCAGGTTTTCCTTCATCTTGATGGGTCTGTGATGGGAATTACTATCTTAGCTAATTAATTCTTACTCATTTTTCTGGCTTCAGTGAATTACTCCTAAGAAGCCTTCCCTATGCTCTGCTCCCAAGCTCAATTAGAAGTTCCTGCCATAGGATCCCACAGTATTCTGTACTTTCCCTTTCATGTTCTCAAATGTTTGTTTGTACAGGTCTAACTTTTTCCCCTCACTGTCTAGTGTGCTTCACGAGGGCATGGATGACTGATGTTTTGTTCACTGAGTCATCCTCAGTGCCTACAATGTACAAGGCATGTAACAGATGTACCACAAAGAAGGTTCTAAGATGTTTCATATCTTGCAGATTGCTATATATAACTTGGTTCCACCCTGATCTTTTTTCAGCCTACAGTCTACAGGCAGAGAGAAAAGATCTTACCTTGCTTTTCAAAATAAAGTATTATTTTATATTCAATTAAATATTGTTATTCAGTTAAAACAAGTATTTTCTTTATGTGTCCTCTTCCCTCTTCCCTTTGTCCCTTTTTGTTTCTGATGCTGAAAATTTCCCTTCATGTTCACTTAACATCTGCACATCTTCTTAAGTTCTCCATATCCATATACAATAGAAACACCTTTTCCTAGCTCTTTTTTTTTGGAGTCTGTACAAAATACTTAAAAATTCCTTTAATTTGGTACTCCACATTTATGGTTTTCTGAGAGTTTTTTTTTTACAATGTAATAATTTAAACAACAAAAAAACAAATCAATAAAAAATAAAAGTTAATTATGTATGAGATCCAACCATGTCACTTAATTTAAAAAAGGAATATCTAACATTCTTTGGTAGGCTCAGTGGTAAAGAATCTGCCTGCCAATGCAGGAGATGTAGGTTCAATCCCCAGGTCAGGAAGATCCCCTGGAGAAGAAACTGGCACTCCAGTATTCTTGCCTGGTAAATCCCATGGACAGAGGAACCTGGTGGGTTACAGTCCATAGGAGTGGCAGCAGAGTCAGACACGACTTAGAGACTGAAGAATAACAACAAACATTCTTTGTACTTCACTGACAGCAGTCAAAGAAAGCAGACAGCAGTCTAAACTACCTTTAGAAAACCGTTCAGGACTAAAATGACTGACTTTAGTGGTCTTTTTACTGTTAACCACAGACTAGTATACATATTTACAATTCCATTTGTTTTAAGCTGTATTATAATAAAAAAACAAAATCTAGTGACAACTTGTGTCCAAAAGTAATAGCCACAAAGAGAGAGGAAGGGTGAAGGGCCCATTTTAAAGAATATAAAAAGTTCAAGAGGAACTTACTTAAACACTTCAAGGTAAACCTGTCTGAAAACCAGACAGGTTTTCAAGTCACAAATGCTCAGAATTACCAAATACAGTCATGTGACTAAAGCAAGTCATTTGATTTTTTTTAAAGGAATGACTGACACAAGCTTTGCGAAAAGTAAGAACTAATCAATCCTCCTCTCCGAGAAAATGGCCAAAAGAAGCCCTATATAAAACCATTACATGGAGTAGGACTCAGTTCTCAAACTACTATCTGTCTGTGGGTATGTGTATGTCTGTATACAAAAATAAATTCAGAACAATTACCTAAGGAAAACTTAACTTCCTTTCAAGCTGGTATCCTTATGAGGCTTAGTAGTTGTCCCAAGAAAACATAAACCTATTTACCAATTCAACTGATGATTACCTATAATCCCACTTTTCATCAGGTATAGAGAACAGCTGTACTTCAGGTACTTCTAAAGGAATATAACCTCTTGATAATTACTTCTAAAGGAATATAACCTCTTGATAAAACAATCATAAAAAGGAATCGAGGTGACGAGGCACACAAACAAAGGACAGCTACATACATGTATGCTTACAGTAGGAGGATAACAGTCTTCTGGAAGCATCAAATTGACACAGTGAACAAGAAGTTAGGGTGTTATACAGGAAAAGCCAGTAATTATAAAATTTCGTGTTAACAAAGGGATGGTGTAGGGGGAAAACCAAAATATGCAAATACAATTGATTTTGTGCTTTATAAGTAAAAATTTATAATGATATCACTAGATGATGAAAAGAATGTAGTAACACAGGCCTCAGTGAGGTGGAATCATCTTTTATAATAATGATTTCCATAAAAATGAAAACTACAAATAACTACTTTTATTGTAACAATTTTTAGTTTGCAAAATAAAAATTCTAAAGGCACTGTCTCTTATGGTCAGCAAAAATTATCCTTGTAACACACTACCTTGAAGAAAAATAATATGTAAAATTCATGGTTCTTGTCAGGTAATGAATCTTGAGTGACTGGGTTAGTAAAATTACTTATATTCAAAGGACATTGTCACTGCAATGTTGGTGGCACTCACTATTCCATTTGTTGCCTAATCCTATCAGGGAATTAAAAACTTTTTTTTTACTGAATATTTATGCTTAACTCAACATCAGAATGTTTTCTTCACTTACCCTTGCATAGTGGAATTCAACTCCATAGAGTTCTAAGGTACGTGCTGTGTTCAGGTAACTAAATTCTGCTTCTGCAGGAGATAAGCCTCTGTAAAAACATCACTAGGTTAAAAACTGTAACAATCACAATATGACCAAGTTACATAAAGGTTATTTAGAAAATTTTCGGCATTCTAATTAAATCTTTTACAAAATACAAAATGTACGACTATTCCTCTTAGTTATGTACAGTAACAGCTACCTTTTCTGGAGGGTACATTTTCAGTAATGCTAACTATTTTGTAGAATATGTTCTTATTTTCCAGAAACACAAGAATGGGTCAAGTTTTTAAAGTTCCAAGCTATACTTATGGATGTTACAAAGTCACTCTCAGACCAAAACAAGTATTCTTCAAAATTTGGTCTACACTCCACATGTGCATTTTAATCACACAAGGTACTTCTGACATATGCAGTCTTTGGGGCGAGCTCCAGAGCAGGGTTTCTCAGGGTGTGGTGCCCAGACAGGTGTTGACTCGTAACAAGGACAGAAATTAAGAGCGTCAAAGCCTTTCGTAGCACTTTGGCAGAGTTATTTTACATCTGTTGCATCTAACGACAACAAAAAGCAACTGTAATTTTTAAAGCCTTTGTTTATTTCTCCATTTTGTTTTTCGAGTGATTCATTTTTATTATATTTTTCAGAAGTACTGTTCCATGAGAGACTGTGGGGAAAACTGGCCTTCCATCACAGATAGTTTCAGAAGTACTGTTCTATACAACCCAGTATTAGAATAAAAGGGGTTCAAATCATTTATATTTTAAGACATATTCCAGTGATTCTTATGAACATAAGTGTGAGAACTACTACTGTAAATGCAAAGCCTTTAAAAAGGTTCTATTATATATAGTTCTAACAACTTTGGTTATCTGATATCAGGCTCTAGCAGAGCAAAAGCAGCAAATTAAAAATGCAAAGATAACCATTCATTAACGATACCAGAAAAGGGAGTAAGCAGCTTGCCAATGTATGAACATAAAAATAGGACTCCTCAAAAAAAAAAAAAAGCAGATATACTTCAGTTTTCTATAAAATTCAATTAAGTTAAGTAAATACTCTACTTTTTCTCCAAGCCCCACAGTTAAACTGGTTGATTCCATTTTTTTTTTCTTTAAAAGTTTGCAGAATCATTTCTTAAAGGCAAAATAACCAACACTTTGTAAAATGTACAAACATTCTTCTGACAGAAGAGGCTTTTCATTATTGGTAAATTTTTAAAAAATCTGATTTATCTTCAAACCCTTAGTTCAGATATGCTATGTGTAGAACTTTTATAATAAATGACATTTACTTTTAGAACAAAACAGCCCCCACACCTCATGAAGCCAATCTATTAAAATTTTCAGTCATTAGTCTTATTTTAGATTAGGGGTCAGCAAACCTTTGCTGGAAAGAGCTGGACAGCTAGTACTTCAGGCTTTCAGGCCATTGAGGTCTCTGTTTCAACAACTCAGCTCTGCTGTTAACAATGTAGAACAATGAGGGAATCTGTGTGCCAATGTTCATTTATGGACATGGAAAAGTGAAATTTCTCAAGCTTTCATGTGCCATGAAATGTTATTTTTCTTTTGATTTTCTTCAACCATTTCAAATGTACAAACCATTTTTATTAACCTGTAGGCCATACAAAAGGCGGCAGGGGGTCATAGTTTGCTAACCTGTTTTTGACACATGGGCCATTACTCAATGAAAGTAAGTTTCTTTTTACTAAGAGTTAATATTTCTTCAGTGCTTACTATGTGCCAAGCACTATTCTGGGTATTTTGTATATATAAACTCACTTGATCCGTAAAATAACACCAGAGGTAGATCACTTTATCATCCCCAATTTACATATAAGGAAACAGAGAAATAGAGTGATTGGGCCAAGGTTTTAAGATAGTAAGCTGCCTCATTAGAATTTCAAACCAGATTGAATGAGTCTGATTCAGGCTCTTAGAATCTAGTCTTTCAATCAATACCTAACACTGCAAAATACTCCAGGAGTATTTTGAAAAGTGTGGTAAAGCAAAACTGAACTCTGAACCAATAAACAATACAACTTTCTATTCAAAGCAATGAATCTCTTCTTGAAAACTCATGTCACAGAAAATTAGACTCACAAAATATCAATGCTGAATATTGTTATGAATGAAAAATGTTACTATTTCAAAAGAATGTTTTTTATTCATTTAAAATTCCATAGACAGAGGAGCCTGGTGGGCTACAGTCCATGGGGTTGCAAAGAGTTGGACTAACGTAGAGTCATTACCGAACAGAATGGATTTCTTTCACACAGCTAAAAACTAGAAAAGAATGCTAAGTAGATTGATTTGTATATTATGAGTACATTATTAATATTCTAAAATTCCTTTTTAAAGAACTGGCAACTTTGTAGAATAGCAAATGCTATGTCTATTTACATATAGCTTTATGTTTCTTAACAGACATGAAAATAAGCCTCATATATTCTATGAAATGGGCTTCGCTGATGGCTCAGCAGGTAAAGAATCTGCCTGCAATGCAGGAGACACAGGACTGGTGGGTTCAATCCCTGGGTCAGGAAGATCCCCTGGAGAAGGAAATGGCAACCTACCCTAGTATTCCTGCTGGGATAATCCCACAGACAGAGCAGCCTGGCAGGCTATAGTCCACAGGGTTGCAAAAAGTTGGACATGACTGAGCATGCATGCATTCTATGAAATAAGTGATATTTTTTAGTATAAATTACCTACATTTCTTTATAGTAATCATACTATTTTATATAATAGCAACTGTTCTATATAAAGTAAATAAAACCACATTAGAAATAATTTAAAACATTTCTCTAGAAGAGATATCATCAAGAAGTTTACTAAGTAAGCAGAAAAGTAAATAAATTCTTACATATGTTGCTGATGTAATTTTGTAATTTCTTTTTCAAAATCTTGAGGTTGATTAGGAATGAAAGAATAATCTGAGAGGTAGCCTGACAAGTTTTCTGATTGATTGTAGTCTCCAAGTTCAGCTAATAAATGGAAAAAATATTAACACTTTATAAACAAATATTCAAGTTTTACTGCCAAATCAACAATGTCATGAATTCCATTATATTTCTGGAAGTAAAATATCTGTTTCTACTGTTACCATTTAAGCAAGTTATAATGACACATTTAACATTTTTCTAGGTCTGAAACAACTTCAGGAAAAGTCTTTCCAGGAACCAAAGTAATTGCTAATTGGATGTTTTATTATGTTTTCTGTGCAGTCACTTTTTTCTGTATGGTAACATACGTCTGAATAACTCATACATTAAAGGTAATGCTCTATCAACAGAAACCATGCAATCATATGCTATTTGGCCAAAAACTGGGCTGATACTTACACTGAACAGCAAATGAAGCCAGAAGAGCAGCAGTATTATAAGGACAGGGCAATCTAATAAAATAAAACAGAAAATAACCCAAGGTTAAACACAATAATTTTAAAAGCACTATAATTTAAATTATATTATTCACACTTGAAGTTTCCAGGTGATTTACATGTTTAACTATTAAGTAATGAACTTATCTGATGAAAGGAATTCATGCTACATAGAGCCATCTTTCAGTAGATAATCTGTTTGCAGTGATCACAAACTACTAAATGCAGAATTAAATGTATTTTTAAAGCCCATTACTAAAAATTTAAAATAGCCCACCTTCCAGTAAGAATGTCTTGTTTGATTTGCAAAAAATACTGGTACCTTGGGGAAAAAAAGAAAATTAGTATTTATTGGAATTACAAAATTTAGAGTTTTAAAAACTGTATATTTACATTAACAAATAAAACTGAAATATTTGCTTTTATAATGAACATATTAGCACATGTAAAGATATTTTAAAATAAACTTTCATAAATTCATGAATCCAAATATTTAGAATTCTTTGATAAATGAAATTTTATACTTCAAATATTTTGTTTCCTAGCTTCTACTATAAAACTCTCATGATTTTAAGAATTACATGACTGAAGAAGATCAGGGAGAAATACTCTGAAGATTGGTGTTTGCCAAAAGTAGAACTGGAAAGCACAGGAAATGTAAGTCAAGAGACACAGAGAACTGACAGTAGCAACATACTAGCGATCAACTGAAGAAAGTCACTCTTTCTGCTGAGCCAGGAGGCCAGCTCAACATAGTGAGCCTATGTTGCTCACTACAGCATCAGGCAACAAGAAGTTGCTAACTGTAGAAAAGCACTTTTCCATCTTCATTTGAGTTAAGACAGTTCTCTTTGATTGGGGGTGGCGGGGGGGGGGGGGCGGGGGGTGGGGGGTGGGGGGGGGTGGAGTTCCCTTCCTTACTGTTGCTCTACTATTAAAATTGCCAAGTAGCCAATTTCCTTTAAAACCAACAAAAATTTAAGTATCCTATACTAAGAATACCAAGGTTGCTCACAAGATGGCCTTGCCCTTCTGTCCCTTCTGGTGGGTACAGTCATTCCCTCACTGGGTTTATTGGTGCCTGGGTAAAGGCACCTGTGCTGTATCATGTGGGCAGAAGATAAAATTGTGTGGCTTTTAATGTTTAAACAGAGAATTAAGACTTTCATTTCACCCCACTAAAAAAAGTACACCACAGACTCAAAATTATTTAAAATTTTAGTTGTTTGGCTATTCCAGTTATTAAAGAGTTCCATGACAATCAAATTACCAAAGAATGTAATTAAGATTTTTCAGAGAATCAGATATAAAACAGCTGATACAAATATCCTGGCTTCATATATTAATGAAGTACATAAACTCCTTGTGAGGCTTAATATATAGTATTACAATATTATCCATGTACTCAACCCAAGACAACATATTTCTATCTGGTTTACTTGATTTCATAATTAAAAGTTAAAGATCTCTGGTGGGAAACAGTCTTATAGTTAAGACTGAAATGTGTATATCCTTGATATAATACTGTAAATCCTATACAAATAACATCTATGCTTCCTGAATTTTGATTTACACACTGAACAGTAAGAACTGATGGAGTGGAAACCAGAATTAAAGTCCTAAGTAAAACCAGCCTATGATCTTTGGCAAATTACTTAAAATTTGGTGGAGCCTTAGTTTCTCTATTTGTAAAAAGGAAGTAATATCACTTGCCTAGTATATGTATCCGAGGGGCCCTAAATATGGTGATAAAAGTCCAATTTTTAAAGACAATTAAAGACCTTTAAGATAGATTAATAATGACTGACCTAAACGTAGAGACAATCTGTTTAAGTTGTAAAAATAATATAATAACATATCATGCACTAAACACCTACTATGTACTGAATATACTAAGCACTAAAAAGGTATGAAAGAAATGTCGTTTGTATCGTAATGCTGCTGCTGCTGCTAAGTCGCTTTAGTAGTGTCCAACTCCATGCGACCCCATAGACGGCAGCCTACCAGGCTCCCCTGTCCCTGGGATTCTCCAGGCAAGAACACTGGAGTGGGTTGCCATTTCCTTCTCCAATGCGTGAAAGTGAAAAGTGAAAGTGAAGTCACTCCGTCGTGTCCAACTCTTCGCGACCCCACGGACTGTAGCCCACCAGGCTCCTCCATCCATGGGATTTTCCAGGCAAGAGCACTGGAGTGGGTTGCCATTGCCTTCTCCAGTGTACTGTAATGACTCCTAAGAAAATGCCAACTCTAGTTATGCCAGCACCTGTTAATACAAATGACATTTAACCTGATGAAAGGTCTGTAATTCTTTTTTCTTTTTTTAACCACTAATACAAAAAAGAATCTCAAGACAAGGAAGCACAGCAGACTTCCTTTTTGTGGGGTTTAAAGCAGTCCTTAAAACTGAGCAACTGTGGCTAAGGGTGTCCTACCCTACTCATGACCATAACCACTAAAGTTTTAAAGGAGTCTTTTTTTTTTAAACCCTGGCTGCATATTATTAATAGAACCACCTGGAAGCCAGGTCTCATCTGATACCTATTAAATCAGAATATCTAGGGGTCTGGCCATGGTATCAGCATGTTTTAAAGTTCCCCTATGGTGATTCTAACTTGTAAATAGGGTAGAAAATCCTTGATGTATAAATGGTAATAAAATTAAAATTTGCCATTTACTCATTTTACCAAAAAGCACCAGTTACAAGATTCCAGGACATTACATTATAAAGGATTTTTAAAATAATGCATTATTTCTAGGGAAAACATATTTTAGACTGATAAACTTTAGCACAATTCCACTACTACTACCAAACGTGATTTTACTTTATTCTACTTCATGAAGATAGTTTGACTTTAATTATCAGTGAAACATTTATTCCCTGGTTATGTTTCAACACAGGCTATAAAAGAACCAACACATCAAGCTTATTAAGAAATTTAAAGACACTGTTTTGAGTGAAGTAAATTATGAATATAGCTAAAATTGACATTTTAATTGTTTATGCTAACAATGTTTTCATAAACATTAAACACGTTAGAAATCCAATTAAAAATTACTGGTCTTTTATTTTTCATATACATTTAAAAACTAGTTACATAAATACATATTATGGAATACTTGGTTATTTGATTTCAAGTTCCATGTACCAGTAAAAAATGCATTTTAAAATGCTTTATAATTCCCAATTTTCAGTAATTCAGAGCAGTTTCCTTGAAGTTCATCCAAAATTTGGGAAAGTTTTATTATACTGAGAACTATTTATTAAGACAAAAGATCCTATTATTTTAATTATTTAACAACAACAAAATCTGACTGATTAAGAGTTACAATATTAAACTAAGGCTTTCATATGATACAACTTTGCCTTTCAAGATAAATTATGTTGGACATTATTAGTGTCAAAGGTTAGGACTACCTAATCCTGGATCTATATTCCTGAGTTGTTATAAAAACGGTAACACCCTGCCCCACAACAAACACACAGCAAAGGACTCTCAACAGTGCTTTGCTTCTCCACTTTACCAAAGTATTCTAAAGGATAATGAAAACATTAACATCTAACAGCCTACCTACAGATAGCTTTAGGGGTGTGTGTGCGTGCTAAATCGCTTCAGTGTTTTCTGACTAATTGCAACATCATGCACTGTAGCCCAGCAGACTCCTCTGTCCATGGGATTCAGATATTTAATTTGTCACCTATCTTTTAGAGTAATTCTGAATATAGTCAATGACCTATATTCTTATATCATGTGGAAGGTATAATATACTAATTTTTAATTCTGTCTTTAAAAACAAAAACTACTAATTCTGTCTTTCAAGCAATACGTAAGGTTATCATTCAAGTTATTTTAATAATGACAGTTACCACACTGCGATTATTCCCCATGATTTCTACCTTAAACAGTTCACCTAACATTTATGTGATGTCAAAATGCTTATCTGGGTCATTCTTGTGTACATTATGTCAAGTAGAAGGGACAACAGGATTAATTGTAAATGAAGATCAAACTTAAAATGGCCAGTGATGTGGGGATTTTCAGCCTGAATGTGCTAGTGAACTCTCTGCCAGCATGCTCTACAAAGACACCTCCTGATCATCACTCCTACACACAATGGTTATGCATTTAATAAAGTCTATGCTCTCTTCAACGGAAGTAAAATACGGAATATGCTTTCACAAGGGGGAAAAAAAAAACTGGATAACTGTCACTATGCAGAATCCCTGGAATACAACTGCAGCATCATCTAATTACTACAATTAGTGACAGCAGTGCTTCTGAACCATTTTTCACAAAGTTAGTATTTACATGGTTCAGGAAGCTGCTTACGGCTGGATGAGCTGGCCCTAGGGTTACAACCTCCTAAATCTCTCCCAGCCATCTAAAAGTGGAGGAGGAAATTTATCTTAAAACATCCACAACCTATTCTGTGTGCTGGCAGGGAAGCTCAGAACTATGTCATGGTCATGTATTTTTGCCTAATTTCAAAATTTTGTAAGAGTTTTGACAATATTTTCAAGTAAAAATATGCTCCATAAACCCACCTTGTATATTCTTCTTGTAACTTGTTGGGGTCACTTACAAAAAATTTGACTCTAAAGTTCAAACTGTAAGGAGATCCTCCTAGAATTAATAAAAGCAGTTCTAATTAATCAGATTATATTAATCCTTTATCTTTATAAAGTATATTTGTATAACATCAAGTAAATATGTTTGCTCACTCTTTAGCTGCTTCCTTATTGGTTTGTTTGGATCCAGCCACCTCTGAAAAATAAATAAGTAAGACTGATTTGTTTTTTCCTTGAGGAACTAATACATCAATTCTTGCAAATCTATTCCATTTGAAGATTAATGCTAAAAATTGCATTTTTTGAAAAGGCCTACTAGGTGAGGGGGAAAAAAATCACTAAATTACACACTCATATCAAATGTAACAAAATTCTACAAGAAAGTACTGAATATATTTGTGATTTAAGATTTTGATTTAAATTTCTCATTAAGTTATAGTGTGTAATAACCTCTATTCCAAAAGTAAAAATGCTTCATCACTACAATATGAATTGATTCTGTTAAGTATTAACAGCCTATCAATTTTTAAAAATTCTCTTTATCTCTCATAAAAATACTCTTGGCTTTATGCTCTCATTCAGACAAAATTTACAAATCATGAAAATCTACTCTTATGAAAAAAATTTAACTCCTTCTCTATTCCTCAAAAAAGAAAACAAAATACTCCCCCTAAAAACATCCCACACTAATTTTTTTAAGAGACAATGTTTAGAGAAAGACTGCTTTTTTGTATATGAAAATTTCAAATAGTCTAAACACTTCTGAATGCCACTTAAGCTCTATTTCAGGAAAACTATAAATTCAGAAAACATTTCAACAGCCAATGTTTCAGTTAAAAAAATTAAACAACACAAAACGAGGTCATAGATACAGCAGTATTTTCAAAGCACTAGAAAAATATAAGCTTATATATTGTTACTTATAAAGTATCCTGCTACCACCCACAGTTGACCCAATAAAGTGCACACAACAAGTGGCTGAGAGTAATCCACAAGTCTTTTCTTTCCACTGTCCAAAACATCCAACACATCAAATCCAACTAATTCTACCTCCAAATCATCCCTAGAACTTAACAATTCTTCTCCACCTACTCTGCTACCATCCTTTAGCCTCTTAATAATCGTAGTCTGTCTCTTCTCTTCCTCTCATCCTTCATCCTCCAGAAGCTAGTCCTACTTTTTTTTCTTTTTGGGTCTTAGTTGTGGCCCTTGGGATCTCTGACCTTCGTTGTGGCATGCAAACTCTTAGTTGCAGCACATGGGATCTAATTTATCAAAGATTGAACCCAGGCCTCCTGGATCAACTCTGGTTGACGGTTCAGCTTTTGAATGCACAGGAAGATCCCAAACCCCAGATCACCAGAGAAGTCCCTAGCATAGTCTTTTAAAAGTGTCACTCCTTTGCTTGGTATCTGTTGATAATTTCTTAATGTAAGATCCAAAGGCCTTACTATGGCTTACATGGTCTCTCCTTACCTCTTCTTTTTCTATTTCTTTAATGTTTTATTTGCCTCAGTTAATTTAAAAAATGTATATTTCAAAGAGGCAATTCTAGACTCCTGCTAAGTTTTAGAAGCCTTACAATACCCATCAAAATAGGTGTCCAGTTCAGATTTGACAATTCCAGATCTGTGGCTGTCAAATTTTTTTTTACATATCCACATATCTACTCTCTTTTAGATACTTTTCCCAAATAAGCCAATACAGAGTATTGAGTAGAGTTCCCCTGCTATACAGGAGGTCCTCATTGGTTAATTATTTTATATACTGTAGTGTGTATATGTCAGTCCCAATCTCCCAATTTATCCCCCTTCCTTCCCTGCCCTGTAACTCTTGTTTGTTTTCTACATCTGTGATTCTATTTCTGTTTTGTAGATGAGTTCCTTTGTATCCTTTTTTTAGATTTCATATTTAAATGATATATTTGTCTCCTTAACTTCTTCCACTGAAGTTTTCCTAGCTTCAGTCATAATGGCCTCCTTTTTGTTTCTCCAAGATGCCTCAATTCCAAGCATCCTGATGCAAAGAATGTCCTTTCCCAGCTTTTACCATGGTTGACGTCTTTTGTTATCTGTCTCAACTTAAATTTCACTTCACTAGAAAGGCCTTGATTGACTGCCCTATCAAAAATTTATCACAAAGCTCCTATCTACTTAGTTATTTTCCTTCTGGTAAGGAACATTAAATTCCTTTGTAACATTTTAATTGCAATGTGTTTGTTTTACTTTTTATTGCCTATCTCCTTTTGTAGATTATGAACTCGTTAAGGTAAGGAATAATATCTGATTTATTCAAAGCTGAAAGGGTGAGTACCTGGCACAAAATATAGCATATAACATCTACTAAAATTATCTGGTGAAGGGCTAACTAACCCTGTTGAATGACTCAGCAGTTTTTATTTCTGTGCCAATAATCAGATGGTTTTATCCCTACTTAACACATCTGTTCCCCCTAGGTATCCACCCATTTATCCACATTCTAACCCATGTATTTATTAATCTAGTGATTTTTTTCCTGCATATTTTCTAGAAAAAAAGCATAAATTATATTTATTTTACTGTCTGTCTAAAATCAAAATTTGGGACCATTTAATTCCCCATAGCCTGCCTTCCTCACTTAGTTCCCCTTCAAAACATTCTGATATCATAGATCCACATGTTTAAATATACAAGATATGTGAGGCTGGCACAGCTTAGAGAAGTACACTAACAAGCACTGGGAAATATCACAGATTTCCTCAGTGATGGCAATTAGACAGAAGGTATACTCTTGACTTAAACCATGAAGATGGAGCAAGATGAACTTGAGGGTGATGGGGTCAACTTCACTCACTCCACCCCAAAAATTCAGTTCAGATTCTAACTAGCAATTGTTAGTGAAATCTTCATAACATTCTTTCTCATCCTGAACAGGCTATTTCTTCATTTACTCATGTCGTCTAGTATCTCTTCCTGTTAAGTTTTATGGTTTTCTTTCTATAAGTTCTGATACCTGTAATATCAAAAGTTTATTCATAGATATTTAATGGATTTGGGTTTTCAAAAGAAAATCTATTTAATTTGCTATTTTGTTGGATTATGTTCCCTAATCAGTACATAGAAAGTGATCGACACTTGTTTGTTCAGTTTTAAGTCCTACTAGTTGTAAAACGTTTTCCAAAAGATTCATTTGGACTCTCAAGGCAGATTAATCATATCGCTAAGAAGATAGTTCTCTGCACCTTCATGCCAAACATACAAATATATTTATTCTACAAAGAACAGTACACACTGCCTGAGGGGTTAAGAGCCTAGATGTTTCAAACAGTTTCTCAGTGAACTGTTTGACAAACTGTACTGCATCACCCTGAAAACTCTCCCACTTCCCCCATATTTCTCTTCTACATTCTCTTTTTGATTCCCTCTATTTGATTCTTCCACTAATCCTTGTAAGCACAGAATCTAAGAAGTCCTTAAAATTTCTTGTCTGCTCATGGCACTCATTTTTATTCTGTGTGTATGTACAATATTTGACATTAGAAAGCAACCAAAATCAGGCAGAAGAAACAGTACCCAAGTTTAATCTTGAAAAACAGAAAAACTGCAATAGGTGAGATTTATACATTTGCAGTTTTTTCCCTGAGGGCAACCTCAAATCCAGCACAAGGTAGGGGACAGTCTCACTAACTTGAGGTGTCAATGGACAGAGTTCAGGCGGAGGAAATCCTTGAGGAGGAAATCCTGATAGACAGGAAACAGTAGAAGCGTTTAACTCAAGTCTAGATATAAAAGCCATCACAACTCTGGTTGACGGTTCAGCTTGTGCATGCACAGGAAGATCCCAAAACCCCAGGAAAAAGAAGCAGTTGGAAATATAAGGAAATGATATTCATTTCCGATAACTGAGATAACCGTTCACCCAAAGGGAAGCAGAATACCGATGTGGGTCCAGCCAGACGGCACTCATTCTCCATCCACAGTCCAAGTCATGCAGGGCCTCACTACCGACCTCTTTCTACAACGCTGAGAAGTTCCCTGTATCCTTTCGCAATCAGCCCCTCAACCCCCCAGGCAATCACTGATCTGCTTTCAGTCACTATGGACAAGTTTTGCTTGCTCTACAATTTACTATGAATAGAATAATCGAGTATATACCATATAATATTCCACTATGTAAAAACATAACAATTATTTTTCATCCATTCACTTACTGATAGATGCTGAAGTTAATTCAGGAATGAGCTATTATGAATAAAGCTACTATGATCATTTGTATACAAAGTTTCACAGAATGTGTTTTCATTTTCTCCTGGATAAATACCCCAAAGGTAGGACTGCTTGGAGATATGTATTAAACCTATGTTCAAGTTTATAAGAAACTGCCAAACTATACTTTCCAAAGTGGTTGTATCCTTTTAAAGTCCCAGTGGCTCCACATCCTAGCCAAAACCTGGTACTGTGAGACTCTCATCTTTTAACTATTCCAATGGATGTGCAGTGACATATCATTGTGCTTTTTACTCTACAGTTACCTGATGCACCTGTGCTTAGTATACGTCCTTTATCACAGCAGTAATGTTCCTTTCCAAGTTTGCTGATAGTTTTCATTATGAACGGATGTTGGATTTTATCCTATGTAAATTATGCCTTTGGGCTTCCCTTGTAGCTCAGGTGATAAAGAATCTGCCTGCAATGCAGGAGACCTGGGTTCAATCCCTGGGTTGGGAATATCCCCTGGAGAAGGAAATGGCAACCCACTCCAGTACTCTTGCTGGAGAATCCCTTGGCCAGAGGAGCCTGGCAGGCTGCACAGTCCATGGAGTTGCAACAGTCAGACACAACTTAGCAACTAAACTACCCAATTATGCCTTAATTATACTGTTTTTTAAAAAAAACAAACCCAGCAGGTAAAAGCATCCTTAATGGTGAGACACTGAGTACTTTCCTCTGACAGAGAACAGGCGAGGCAGTTTGTTCCCTTCACCTCTATTCATCAGTATCCTCATAGTCTCAGCTTTCATGAAACAAAGAATGAAAAAATAATGGGCAAAAAAATAAATAAATAAAGACTGGGAAGGAAGAAGTAAAACTGTTGCTATTCACATATGACATGATTTACACAGAAAATTCTAAGGAATCAATGAAGAAAAAGATACCAGAAGTAATAAGTGAATTTAGGAAGGCCTTATGATACCAGGTTGATACACAAACGTGTATCCTGGTTTCTTTCTTGAATACAGAGTTGGTTAAAAATTTTTAAATAAATGTAATTGACCATATGTTTACATGACAATCTCTGTAGAAAATTCTAGGGAATTTACAAACAGTGACTAGAATCAGTAAGTGAGTTTAGGAAGGTTGCACAATAAAAAATAAACCATTTCAATAAATAGTTGGTAACTGAAAAAGAAAAATCAATCCTCTCTCTTCACTGTGGAACTCTGTATATGTTACTGATTCTCTGTGAAATACTTCTCTGCACCCCAGATCCCTCTGCCATTCCCTCCGCAAATGAAACCAGGAGAGAACAAAAAAAAAGATCTACCATTTGGCAGACTACTGAAGAGGCTTATACAAAAGGCAGTAAGAGTTGAATTGAGGTACACAGTAGAAACAGATGGAACGTGAGAGAAATACTATAAGAACATGACAGAAAATAAAAGCATTTCAGCAATCATGTCGTACTAAAATGTGGTGTGTCAAAATAAATCATCCTCAATGTAACTGCTATATTTCCTCAAACTGGATAAAATAATTCAAGAATACTGAGTTATGGTAAAATTAACTCAAATAGTACACTAAATTATTTTCTATGAATCATTTCTTACTTAATTAACAGCCCACTGGGTTAGAGCAGTGGTTTTCAAAATGTGGTTCCTTGAACTGGCAGCACTAGCATTATGGCGGAATTTGTTTGAAGTGTGAATTACTGAGCTCTACCCCAGACTTTTTGAATCAGAAATTCTAAGCATAGGGTCCAGAAATCCTGAACTGTGAAAAGCCTTCAGGTGTTTCTGATATAGGTTCAAATTTCAAAGTCACAAGGTTAGGGGATATGGAAATAGTAATAAACCAGTAAAATATCATAACCATAACAAAACTATCATCAGAAGGATGAAACTGAAGAAAGAATAAGTGTAAGAATAATCAATTTAGTCCACTCTTTGTCTCACTGAAAGGCACTATAATTCACTCTGGGGGGAAACAAAAAAGTAAATATATTACCCTTGATGCACACAAGTAATATAAGGATCAAGGCTCTATTGAAATCATGCTGCTAAAGGCCACCAAGGTACATCACCATTAAGTGTGTATGAAATTAAAGAAATCATGGATAATGAATTATAGCCATTTACTCATTATTTTGCCCTCTCATTCAATACATATTTACTGAACAAAATTATTATATAAGACATTATGCTGACAGCTAAAGCTCTGATAAATAAGTTTTAAATCAAAGCAGACGAAATTTCAAAATTCAAAGCCTTTAAGTAATTTTGTTTGCTGCACTGGAACTCGTTGCCAGGGAAGATTCTAAAGCAAAGGATAGTCAATTATGATTCTGTATTTCCACATATAACTCTAAAATCAAATGCTAAGTGCTTTTTTAGTTTATCAGTTAAACTGATATCAGTAGCTATGTGCCTAGACAATATTAATTCTGATCCCGTAAAGTGAGTATATAGTGTGTATATATGTGTGTGTATATATATATATATATATACACACACGCAACATACATTTATACACGTACATGTATAAATAACATATATAAGCTTTAAGATGAAAAAAACTGTTAACTAATAAGAATTGACAACAATTCATTTTTTAGGAATATTACCAAATTCCTTTTGATCACTGCTGGTAATTTTATGGCATGATCACCCCCTCTCCTCAGTATGTTCATTTTTATAAGTCCTGTGTATCTATATCATTGTCTCTTGGGAAGCAATACTTTTCAGTAGAGAAACAAAGGCTTTGGAGTCAGATAAATATGACTTCAAATCCTTTCTCAGCTACTTAATTATCTCTGTAACTAAACAAGTTTTGTAAGCCTCAGTTTTTCATCTTCGGGAAAATTTTAATAACAGTTTCATAAGATTATTGTGAGAATTTGGTTTACTAACAAGTCCACAATAGATGTTTCATAAATGTCACGCCCTTACTCCTTCTCTTTTTAAAAATGGCATTTTTCTCCTTCAGTCCGTTAATTATCCTTAAAGGCTTGATACACTTCATACTGACAATCAGAAATGGGACAATAATGAGATTTGTGCTCTAAAGGCTCCTCCTCAGGCATGTTTTCCCATTACACGGATTCCTCTGAATATTTAAATACTGAAGTTGTAGTGCTGTGAAAAGACCTGCAGGGGGAGTTAGGAGATTCAAGTCTAATTTCATGTAGCTTGGGCTTTAGGGCTTCCCTGATGGCTCAGACAATAAAGAATCTGCCTGAAATCTGAGAGACACAGGTTCAATCCCTGCGTGGGGAAGATCTGCTGGAAAAGGAAATTGCAACCCACTCCAGTAATCTGACTGGAAAATCCCATGCAGAGAGGAGCCTGGTGGGCTACAGTCTGTGGGCTCGCAAAAAAGTCAGACACAACTGAGCGACTAATGTTCTTTTTCAGCTTGGGCTTTATCTCTTTTATGTCCTTGGATTGGGGTATTTCTCATGAAAATTAAAGGTGGTAGACAAAATAATTTGTTCTCTTCTTTGAAACTGTATGATTCTAAGCTGGTAGGGTGCGGGGTGGGGGTGGGGGGGTCCACAGGGAGTGGTAGAATTCTTTTGGATCATCAGCAACTGGCCCCTGGGAATGTATCTTATTTCAGAAGGAATGCTCAAGATAGAAAAGTAAAACAAATTAAGAAAAAGTGTGTGTGTTAATGCTCAGTCGTGTCTGACTCTTTGCGACCCCATGGACTGTAGCCCACCAGGCTCCTCTGTCCATGGAATTCTCCAGGCAAGAATACTGGAGTGGGTTACCATTCCCTTCTCCAGGGGATCTTCCAAATCCAGGGATCGAAACCAAGTCTCCTGTATTGCAGGCAGATTCTTTACAACTAAGCCACCAAAAAGTAGGAGACAGCAAAAAGACCAACCTAGCTCAAAATATTTCTGCTTCCTCACATTCATCCTGCTGTAATTGTTTTACAGTAGAAATGTCTTCTTGTGTATAAATTTATGTGACAGAATTTTAACTTCCTGTAATACATGTGGTCTCACATACAAGTCCTTCTGGAACACTTTCTTAGTGACCATGCTGGTTAAGTATTGATAGTTTATCTCTTTCTCCTCTGTTTACTAATCACTTCTTCAATCTATCTGAAGACAGGCTTATATTTAGAAAGTCTGACCTATGAGTGTCAGTAAGATCAAGTAAGAATTATCTATTTTTTTAAATCTCAATATTGCACATTGTAGTAGATACCTTTCAGGTGTTTGCCTGGTTAACAATTTATCTTTCAGTGAAAGGTGGCATTACTGTCATTTCTCCTCACTTCTATTCTCACATGCATTTATTTATCAAGAAATAACATTGTTTCTTCCAGGCCCTTGGAGCAGCCCAAGTCATCTGTTGAAGTCAAGAAAGTATGAGAAAAGTTTGTTTTTCTCATACTTTTCTCATTTCAGTTCAGTACAAAACGATTTATTTCCACTGAGACTAACTGGATCTTGCTTTATTTCATCCACATTTTCTTCAAGTTTTTCACACAAAATCAGTAAGCAAAGCCAAGAAAAAGTAATATTTAACATTTCATATTTACTTCCCACTAACCATTCATTCAGACATCCAGGACCTAACCATGAGAGCAAATGAGAACAAGAGATAGAAAGAAACTCTACTTTTCTCACAAGAGTTATTCATATTTTCCATAGTCCTTCTATTAATAAGGCCTCACAAACTGATTTCTAAAGTTCAGCCACCCCTGTATACAAAACATTTCCTTCTAGTCATTCTCCTTTACTAATGAAAAAGATATCATATTCTTTTGTGAAAAACCCCCACTGTATAACCATATAAATTTACAAAGAATTCACTATTTCTGTTATTCATCACATGGTATCTTCTATTTCTATCATGTGATCTTTCTAATAAAAACAATCATTACTGCACTTACTAAGGAATTAGTTAATAATCTAAGGAACTTAATGCCCAAGAATTGTAGACCTCTGAAATTTAACCTCTGTCATTTGGAAGCATCTCCTGTAAATCTCTGTACTTGGAAAATTTACAATTAACATATTAAGAATTTTGGTGAGAAATAGCTTGCCATGAATGCCACAAAAAACTGATTTCCTCTTAATACAGCCTGATTTATGAAAGACTCAAGATACATCAATATTTTAAAAGTATTTACTTCAAAATTTTAATGTTAATATTATAACTTTTATGCCCAATATTTCTCTCAAAAAAGTATGAATTAGGTTTGCCATTCAGTTGTCTAAGACATATAGAGAGAGAAACAGGCATTTGATTAGTAGAATGACTTATGATCATGAAAGCCAAGGAAATAACCTAACAGATTAAAACATAAGAAACTGAAGTTTGAGGCTAACGAATTACCTCTAATCATTCAAATTAAAATTTTTTAAAAAACTCACAAAATCAGTGAACAATGTAAATCAGAAAGGACCTAGTATAAAGACAGAAAAACTGCAATGACAATGAAAGACAACAGCTTAAACTTACTGGGTTATCTGTGGAATCGTCAGTCAACTGCAAACCAAAATAGTCACGCTCAGTCAAATCAAGATGCTTGAAGACTATATCCAACAGAACTTGCCCCTGATCATGTTTCTGGAAGAAAAACAAAAAGGAAATCAAACTCACAGGCTATATACTTACAGATTGTTAAAACTCTTGGACTCTTCTCTCATAGTAAGTTTGCAACTATTTTCATGTCAATGACTTGGTTGAGCATAAGAACTCCACACATCATACAGTAATTTAAAAAGTCTGACTCGGGGCAAATTGGTTCAAAGAGTATATAATTAAAATGAAGATAGAAGATATTAGGAGAACTTTGCAAATGTCTTCTGCTTTCAGGTTATTCAGTTCAGTTGCTCAGTTGTGTCCGACTCTTTGCAACCCCATGGACTGCAGCATGCCAGGCTTCCCTGTCCATCACCAACTACTGTAGCATACTCAAACTCACGTCAATCGTGTCAGTGATGCCATCCAACGATCTCATCCTCTGTCGTCCCCTTCTCCTCCTGCCTTCAATCTTTCCCAGGATCAAGTTCTTTTCAAATGAGTCAGCTATTCACATCAGGTGGCCAAACTATTCGAGTTTCAGCTTCAACATCACTCCTTCCAATAAACACCCAGGACTGATTTCCTTTAAGATTGACTGGTTGGATCTCCTTGCAGTCCAAGGGACTCTCAAGAGTCTTCTCCAACACCACAGTTCAAAGCACAATTCTTCAATGCTCAGCTTTCTTTATAGGCCAGCTCTCATATCCATACATGACTACTGGAAAAACTATAACTTTGACTAGACGGACCTTTGTTGGCAAAGTAATGTCTCTGCTTTTTAATATGCTATCTAGGTTGGTCACGGCTTTTCTTTGAAGGAGCAAGCATCTTTTAACTTCATGTCTGCAGTTACCATCTGCAGTGATTTCGGAGCCGAAGAAAATAAAGTCTCTCATGGTTTCCATCATTTCCCCATCTATTTGCCATGAAGTGATGGGATTGGATGCCATGATCTTAGTTTTCTGAATGTTGAGTTTTAAGCCAACTTTTTCACTCTCCTCTTTCACCTTCATCAAGAGGCTCTTTAGTTCTTCGCTTCCTGCCGTAAGGGTGGTATCATCTGCATATCTGAGGTTATTGACATTTCTTCCAGCTTGTGCTTCATCCAGCCCAGCATTTTGCATGATGTACTCTGCATGGAAGTTAAATAAGCGGGGTGACAATATGCAGCCTTGACGTACTCCTTTCCCGATATGGAACCAATCTGTCGTTCCATGTCCGGTTCTAACTGCTGCTTCTTGACCTGTTGCTACATTAACTCCTGTATTTAATCCATGTCTTATTGTCCTAGTCTTACCTTTAAATTATGACAGGAAAGTAACATATTTGACTAAATACAATTTAAAATTTGCATGTGTAGAATAAATAATGTCACAAAAAGGGAAATAAAAACAGAGAAACTGATTTGTAGCAAACTGATACTATTCTAATTATACAAGTACACAGGAAACTTTAGAAAAATATCTCATTTTAACCTCACACCAATTTTATCATGTAGGCATTACTACTGTTGTAGTAATGTAATAGTTAATTCCAACTTTCCAAAGTCCCATAGCTACTAAGCTGTGGAACAAACAGAATGATAACTCTCTAAAGAAAAGTGTAACTAATCAATAAAACATGGAGAAACTACTAACACGTTCAGCAATAAAAGAATCAAAGTGGAAAAGCATAATGACACATTATGAGCAAAGCGAAAAGTGAAAGTCACTCAGTCGTGTCCGACTCTTTGTAACCCATGGACTATACAGTCCATGGAATTCTCCAGGCCAGAATATTGGAGTGGGTAGCCCTTTCCATTCTCCAGGGGATTTTCCCAAACCAGGGATCAAGCCCAGGTTTCCCACAATCAACCAAAAAGTAAAATACAAGGAGCAAGGTAAAAGTCACTTGATGCTGTTAACCTTGTAGACAGGTATATCTGTCCGGAAAGCACTTTGGAAACATTAGCAAAAGCAACAGCAGACGAGAAGGGTCATCAAGCACCAAGTTTCTCTTCATCTCTCTAATCTGCATTCCTGATGTTGCATTTATAGGCTGTAAGTAAGATGGTCAGAGCAATTTTAAAATTAAAACCCACAGGTAACAATGTTCAAAAGGAGAATCTTCCTTGTAAAGAGCTTCCCTTCCTGTTTCAGGGCCTCATATAGTTTCATCAATGGTAGGAAGCATGTGCTTCAAACAGTGCTTCACAATGAAGGACCCAACTGAATAACCTGTATACATTTTCTACATTAATGCAACTCAGCTCCTTGACCCCTCTACCATTCTTATAAAACTGGCCCAGGATGGCGAGGGGAGCAGACAGTTCAGTTCAGTCATTCAGTCATGTTCAACGCTTTGTGACGCCAAGGACTACAGCATGCCAGTTCATCACCAACTCCTGGAGCTTGCTCAAACTCATGTCCATCAAGTCGGTGATGCCATCCAACCATCTCATCCTCTGTCATCCCCTTCTCCTCCTGCCTTCAATCTTTCCCAAGATCAGGGGCTTTTCAAATAAGTCAGTTCTTCCTATCAGGTCCCCAAAGTATTAGAGCTTCAGCATTAGTCCTTCCAATGAATATTCAGGACTGATTTCCTTTAAGATGGACTGGCTGGATCTCTTTGCAATCCAAGGGATACTCAAGAGTCTTCTCCAACTTCACAGTTCAAAAGCATCAATTCTTCAGCACTCAGCTTTCTTTATGGTCCAACTCTCACATCCATACATGACTTCCAGAAAAGCCATACCTTTTTAGATGAACCTTTGTCACCAGAATAATGTCTCTGTTTTTTAATATGATGTCTAAGTTGGTCATAGTTTTTCTTCCAAGGAGCAAGAGTCTTTTAATTTCATGTCTGCAGCCACCATCTGCAGTGATTTTAGAGCCCAAGAAAATAAAGTCTCTCACAGTTTCCATTGTTTCCCCATCTATTTGTCATGAAATGATGGGACCAGATGCCATGATCTTTGTTTTTTGAATGTTGAGTTTTAAGCCAGCATTTTCACTCTCCTCTTTCACTTGAATCAAGAGGCTCTTTAGTTCCTCTTTGCTGTCTGCCATAAGGGTGGTATCATCTGCATATTTGAGGTTACTGATATTTCTCCCTGCAATCTTGATTCCAGTTTGTGCTTCATCCAGTCCAGCATTTCACAAGATGTACTCTGCATGTAAGTTAAATAAGCAGGATGACAATATACAGCCTTGACTTACTCCTTTCCCAATTTGGAAGCAGTTCATTGTTCCATGTCCGGTTCTGTTACTTCTTGACCTGCATACAGATTTCTCAGAAGGCAGGTAACGTCAGGTATTCCCATCTCTTGAAGAATTTTCCAGTTTGTTGTGATCCACACACTCAAAGGTTTTAGTGTAGTCAATGAAGGAGATGTTTTTCTGGCATTCTCCTGCTTTTTCAATGATCTAACGGATGCTGACAACCTGATCTCTGGTTCCTCTGCCTTTTCTAAATCCAGCTTGAAAATGCAGAAGTTCCCAGTTCACATACTATTAAAGCCTGGCTTGGAGAATTTTGAGCATTACTTTGCTAGCATGTGAGATGAGTGCATTTGTGCAGTAGTTTGAACATTCTTTGGCTTTGCCTTTCTTTGGGATTGGAATGAAAACTGACCTTTTCCAGTTCTATAGTCACTGCTAGGTTTTCCAAATTTGCTCGCAAATTGAGTGCAACACTTACACAAAATCATCTTTTAGGATCTGAAATAGCTCAACTGGAATTCCATCACCTCCACTAGCTTTGTTCATAGTGATGCTTTCAAAGGCCCACTTGACTTCACATTCCAGGATGTCTGGCTCTAGGTGAGTGATCGCACCATCGTGATTATCTGGGTCATGAAGATCTTTTTTGTATAATTCTTCTGTGTATTCTTGCCATCTCTTAATATCTTCTACTTCTGTTAGGTCCATACCGTTTCTGTCCTTTATTGTGCTCATCTTTGCATGAAATGTTTCCTTGGTATCTCTAATTTTCTTGAACAGATCTCTAGTGTTTCCCATTCTATTTTCCTTTACTTTTCTGCATTGATCAATTAGGAAGGCTTTCTAATTTCTCCTTGCTATTCTTCAAAACTCTGCATTTAGATAGATATATCTTTCCTATTCTCCTTTGCCTTTCAGTTCTCTTCTTTTCTCAGCTATTTGTAAGGCCTCCTCAGACAACCATTTGGCTTTTTTGCATTTCTTCTTCTTGGGGATGGTTTTGATCATGCCTCCTGTACAATGTCATGAACCTCCGTCCATAGTTCTTCAGTCTGTCTATCAGATCTAATACCTTGAATCTATTGGTCACTTCCACTGTATAATCACAAGGGATTTGATTTAGGTCATACCTGAATGGCCTACTGGTTTTCCCTATTTTCTTCAATTCTGAATTTTGCAGTAAGGATTTCATGATCTGAGCCACAATCAGTTCCTTGTCTTGTTTTTGCTGACTGTATAGTGCTTCACCATCTTTGCTGCAAAGAATATAATCAATCTGATTTCAGTATTGACCATCTGGTGATGTCCACGTGTACAGTCAGCTCTTGTGTTGTTAGAAGAGGGCACTTGCTATGACCAATGCATTCTCTTGGCAAAACTCTATTAGCCTTTCCCCTGCTTCATTTTGTACTCCAAAGCCAAATTTGCCTGTTACTCCAGGTATCTTTTGACTTCCTACTTTTGCATTCTAGCCCTCTATGATGAAGAAGACATTTTTTTGGTGTTCTAGAAGGTCTTGTAGGTCTTCATAGAACCGTTCAACTTCCACTTCTTCAGCATTAGTGGTTGGGGTACAGACCTGGATTACTGTGACACTGAATGGTTTGCCTTGGAAACAAGAAGAGATCATTCTGTCGTTTTGAGACTGCACCCAAGTACTGCATTTTGGACTCTCTCATTTATTATGAGGGCTACTCCATTTCTTCTAAGGGATTATGGCCCACAGGAGTAGATATAACAGTCATCTGAATTAAATTCACCCATTCCAGTCCATTTTAGTCCACTGATTCCTAAAATGTCAATGTTCACTCTTTCAATCTCCTGTTTGACCACTTCTAATTTACCTTGATTCATGGACCTAGCATTCCAGGTTCCTATACAATATTGTTCTTTACAGCATCAGACTTTACTTACATCACCAACTATATCCACAACTGGGTATTGGTTTTGCTTTGGCTCAGCCTCTTTATTCTTTCTGGAGCTATTTCTCTACTCTTCTCCAGTAGCATATTCCACACCTGGGGAGTTCATGTTTCAGTGTCATATCTTTTTGCCTTTTCATACTCTTCATGAGATTCTTAAGTCAAGAATATCAAAGTGGTTTGCCATTCCCTTCTCCAGTAGACCATGTTTTGTCAGAACTCTTCACCATGACCCATCTGTCTCAGGTGACCCTACATGCCATGGCTCGTAGTTTCATTGAGTTAGATCCAAGTAAACAGTTTGGTTAGTTTTCTGTCATTGTGGTTAGTCTTTAAGACTAATTGAACATTACTGTTTTTAAAAAGCTAATAAGGTGAGTCTAATGCGCTTGTCTAGAAAAAAGAGTAGATGCATTTTTCCCGGCCACCTGAGTGAAATCAACAAACAACAACAACAAAACATAAAATTTTTTTTTAACTCTGAAAGAAAAGAAGTAGCAAGCAGCAGGGCCAGGGAACTCCTAGTGTTTTCTTTCTGTTTCTTTTTACTGAAATAACATTCACACAATGCAAAAGTAACCATTTATGAGTATGCACTTTTGGGAATTCCCTGATGGTTCTGTTATTTAAAATCTGCCTGATAAGGCAGGGGATACTGGAGGGACTGATGTTGAAGCTGAAACTCCAATACTTCGGCCACCTGATATGAAGAGCTGACTCATTTGAAAAGACCCTGATGCTGGGAAAGATTGAGGGCAGGAGGAGAAGGGGATGAAAGAAGATGAGATGGTAGGGTGGCATCACCGACTCGATAGACGTGGGTTTGGGTGAACTCCAGGAGTTGGTGATGGACAGGGAAGCCTGGCATGCTTTGGTTCATGGGGTCACAAAGAGTCAGACACGACTGAGCAACTGAAATGAACTGAACTGAACAGGTTCAATTTCTGGTCCGCAAAGCTTCCAAATACCATGGGACAACTAACTACTGAGCCCACAGGCTCTAGAACCTGGGCTGTGCAATTAGAAAAGCGACCGCAATAACAAGCCTGTGCACCTCAATGAAGAGTAGCCTCTGCTCACCACAACTAGAGAAAGCCTGCATGCAGCAACAAAGACCCAGCGCAGCCAAAAATAAACAAACAAGTAAATAGCTCAGTTCAGTTCAGTTCAGTTGCTCAGTCGTGTCCGACTCTTTGCGACCCCATGAATCGCAGCAAGCCAGGCCTCCCTGTCCATCACCAACTCCTGGAGTTCACTCAAACTCACGTCCATCAAGTCGGTGATGCCATCCAGCCATCTCATCTTCTGTCGTCCCCTTTTCCTCCTGCCCCCAATCCCTCCCAGCATCAGAGTCTTTTCCAATGAGTCAACTCTTCGCATGAGGTGGCCAAAGTACAGGAGTTTCAGCTTCAGCATCATTCCTTCCAAAGAACACTCAGGGCTGGTCTCCTTTAGAATGGACTGGTTGGATCTCCTTGCAGTCCAAGGGACTCTCAAGCGTCTTCTCCAACACCACAGTTCAAAAGCATTAATTCTTCGGTGCTCAGCTTTCTTCACAGTCCAATTCTCACATCCATACACGACCACTAGAAAAACCATAGCCTTGACTAAACAGACCTTTGTTAGCAAAGTAATGTCTCTGCTTTTGAATATGCTATCTAGGTTGGTCATAACTTTTCTTCCAAGGAGTAAGCATCTTTTAATTTCATGGCTGCAGTCAAGATCTGCAGTGATTCTGGAGCCCAAAAAGATAATGTCTGACACTGTTTCCACTGCTTCCCCATCTATTTCCCATGAAGTGATGGGACCGGATGCCATGATCTTCGTTTTCTGAATGTTGAGCTTTAAGCCAACTTTTTCACTCTCCTCTTTCACTTTCATCAAGAGGCTTTTTAGTTAAATTACAAATAAATAAAAGTGTGCAATTTGTTGCATTACTATATTCACAGTATTGTACAACCACCATTTCTACCTAGTATCAAAACATTTCCATCAACACCGAAAGAATACCATATCCATTAAAGAGTATCTCTTATCCTAGCCCTGGCAACCACTCATCTGCTTTCTGTCTCTATGGATTTATTTATTGTGAATATTTCATATAAATGGAACTGAACAATATGTGACCTTTTTTATCTGGTTCCTTTCACTCAGCACTAATGTTTTCAAGGTTCCATGCTGTACTACATGATCACATTTAAATCCTTCTTATGGTTAAATAATATCCCATTATATGGATACATAACAGTTTGTTTATCAGTCAGTGGACATTTGGGTTGTTTCCACCTTCTGTGTACTGGCATTATGTACAAGTGGTAGATTTTATTTTTCTGGGCTCCAAAATCACTGCAATGGTGTCTGCAGCCATGAAATTAAAAGACACATGCTCCTTGGAAGAGAAGTTATTACCAACCTAGACAGCATATTCAAAAGCAGAGACATTCCTTTGCCAACAAAGGTCTATCTAGTCAAGACTATGGTTTTTCCAGTAGTCATGTATGGATGTGAGAGTTGGACTATAAAGAAAGCTGAGTGCTGAAGAATTGATGCTTTTGAACTGTGGTGTTGGAGAAGACTCTTGAGAGTCCCCTTGGACTGCAAGGAGACCCAATAAGTCCATCCTAAAGGAAATCAGTCCTGAATATTTATTGGAAGGACTGATGCTGAAGCTGAAACTCCAATACTTTGGCCCCCTGATGCAAAGAGCTGACCCACTAGAAAAAACACCCTGATGCTGGGGAAGATTGAAGGCGGGAGAAGGGGATGACAGAGGATGAAATGGTTGGATGGCATCACCAACTCAATGGACATGAGTTTGAGTAAACTCTAGGAGTTGGTGATGGACAGGGAAGCCTGGCGTGCTGCAGTCCATGGGGTCACAAAGTGTCGGACACGACTGAGCGACTGAACTGAATGATAAGTATCTGAGTGTCTACTTCCAACCCTTTTAGGTTCACAGGCAGAAATGGAATCAATGGGTCATATGGAAATTGTTTGTCTTTTTCAGGAACCACCAAACACTTTTCCACAGCAGCCGAACCATTTTACATTCCTACCAGCAATGCCTGAGGGCTCCAATTGCTCCTCAGCCTTGCCAATGTTTTTTCTATTCTTTTGATTATAGCCATCCTACTGGGTATGAAGTGGTACTTCACTGTGGTTTTGATATGATTTGTATTTTTATAGTAACTAATAATGTTGAGCATTTTTTTCATGTGCTTGTTGGACATTTGTATATCTTTGGAGAAAGGTCTAATCAAATCCTTAGCCCATTTTCAAAACTGGATTGATAATCTTTCTGTTGTTAAGTTCTTTTTATATTGTAGATGCTAGACCCTTATCAGATACATAATTTGTGAATATTTTATTCCTTCCCATAGGTGTTTTTCCACTTTCTTGATCATATACTTGTATACACAGAAGTTTTAAACTTTTGTGAAACCCAATTTATTCATTTTTTTATGCTTGTGCTTTCAGTGTCGTGTCATATCTAAGTACTTATTGCTAAACCCAACGTCATAAACAATTATCTATATATGTTCTTCTTAAAGTTTTAAATCTTACATGTAGTTCCTTTAGCCTTTTTGAGTTTATTTTTGTTTATGGTAGGCATATACCTAGGAATGAAATTTCATTTTTTGCATGTGGATATCCAACTGTCCAAGCATCATTTGTTGAAGAAACTATTCTTTCCTCACTGAATACTCCTGATAACTTTGTTGAAAATCTGCTGACCACAGATATATGAGTTTATTTCTAGACTCTCAAGTTTTCTTTTTACCTCCCACATACCAAAGACTTGGTACTAGAGACTCTTATAACCCAGAAACACCACCAATAGGAAAGAGGCCATGTAAACCTGTTTTCTCCAGCAAATGACCAAGAAAAGGATACCTAAAGCAAGACAGAAACCTTACTGCTAACTCTGACTCAAATCCTGCCAAACCCAATGGAAAAACACAGCAAACACAGCGCCTGTCTCCAACAGCACCATGGAAATCAAGTAAGGAGCCTGGAGTTCTATCTGCCTACTGGTACTGCCGCATCAAGTGGGAAGCCTGGTCTTCTACTCTTTCCCAATCAATAGCAAGCTGCAATACATAGTCTCTCCCCAGCCATGGTATCAGCCGAAGCTGAGGACACAGGCTAAACCTCTGACTAGTGGTAATAGGCAGTGCTCAGATTTCCCCATCGGGGTGGTGACAGCAAGAGCTGAGAGGGAAGCCTAGACTTCTACTCCCACCTCCACCCAGCTGCAGTAGGTAGCATCTGCCAAACAAAAACAAACAGGACGATCTGGGAGGGGAGGTTGCTAGAAAAAGAGAAAGTTAAATCCTGAAATAAAAATTCAAATAATGAACCATATGTAAAACTGACCAAAATTAAAACAGCAAAGGTTTAAAACTCACAGTGTGGAATACATGTATAATTTTGAGTAACATCTCTAGATAAAACACACACACACACACACACACACACAAACTACACCGAAACAGTATTGCAAAGGATCTGGAAACTAGATTGTCATTAGAAACATAACTCAAAAGAGCAGGCCAGGACCTGTTTACTACCGGGTTGACTCTCTGCTACAAAGAAGATTAAATATAATCCACAATCTCATAATATATTGCCCCAAATGTCCAGGAAAATTTACTAACTAAACTCAGTAATCATAACCAGGAAAATGGCAACTAGAATAAGGAAAAAAATCAACAGATGCCAACACTGACATGACTCAGATGTTGGAATTATCTAACAAGTGTTTTGAAGCAGCTATCATAAAAATGTTGCAATGAGCCATTACAATGTTGTTTAAAAAATAGAACATTTCCGCAAAGAAACATAAGGTATAAAAGAACCATACGGAAATTATATAACTAAAGAATACAGTAATGAAATGAAAACTGACTGGATGTGCTCAATAGAAGAATGAAGATGAGAAAGAAAATAATCAATGAATTTCAAGACAAATCGATTAAAAATTACTCAATCTAAACAACACAGAGTAGATTACAAAAAAAAAAAAACACATCCTTAGAGACCTATGGGACAAGAAAAGATATAACAGTCATGGCACTAGAGTACTTAGAAGAGAAAGAGCTTCAGGATGATAAAATATTTGAGAAGAAATTCACTAAAATTTTCACAAATTTGGCAAAAAGTAAAAACACAGAACTAAGAATCCAAGTGAGGGTTTCCCTGGTGGTTCACTGGTAAAGAATCCACCTGCCAGTGAAGGAGACACAGGTTCAGTCCCTGATCCAGGAAGATCCCACATGCCGTGGAGCAGCTAAGTGCAGGCACTGCAAATACTGAGCCTGTGCTCTAGAGCCCAGGAGCCACAACTACTGAGCACATGTGCCACAACTACTGAATCCTGCGAGCCCCAGAGCCCGTGCCCTGCAGCTAGAGAAGCCACCACAACGAGAAGCCTGCTCACTGCAACTAGAGAGTAGTCCCTGCTCACTACATCTAGAGAAAAGCCCCATGCAGCAGTGAAGAACTGGCACAGCCCAATGAATAAAATTACTTTAAACTTTAATCAAACTGAATCCAAACAAATCTACCCAAGACACATTATGATCAAACTACTGAAAACAAAATGAAGAGGAAAAATCTTTAAGGCAGTAAGAATTTACCTATAGGGAATGACAGCTCAATTAGAATAGGTTTATCATCTGCAACCATAAGACCAGAAAAAATGGCACAGCATTCTCTAGGTACTGAAAGAAAAGAACTATCAACCCAGAATTTGTTATTAAGCAAAAATACTGCACAGCAAAGAAGAATAACTGAAGAAAGTAGGGAAAATCCCTAGGCCATTTAGGTATGACCTAAATCAAATACCTTAGGATTATACAGTGAAGGTGACGAATTAATTCAAGGGATTAGATCTGGTACACAGAATACCTGAAGAACTATGGACAGAAGTTTGTAACACTGTACAGGAGGCAGTGACCAAAACCATCCCAAAGGAAAGAAATGCAAGAAGGCAAGTGGTTATCTGAGGAGGCTTTACAAATAGCTGAGGAAAGAAGAGAAGTGAAAGGCAGGGGAGAAAGGGAAAGATATACCCAACTGAATGCAGAGTTCTAGAGAATAGCAAGGAGAGAGAAGGCCTTCTTGAATGAACAATGCAAAGATACAGAGGAAAACAACAGAATGGGAAAGACTAGAGATTTCTTCAAGAAAACTGAGGATATCAAGGGTACATTTCATGCAAGGATGGTCACAATAACAGACAGAAACTGTAAGGGTCAAACAGAAGCAGAAGAGATTAAGAAGAGATGGCATAATACACAGAAGAACTATACAAAAAAATGTCTTAATGATGGGATAACAATGATGGTGTGGCCACTCACCTAGAGTCAGACATCCTGGAGTGTGAAGTCGAGTGGGCCTTAGGAAGCATTAGTAAAAACAAAGCTAGTGGAGGTGACAGAATTCCAGCTGAGCTATTTTAAATCCTAAAGATGATGCTGTTAAAGTGCTGTAACTCAATATGTCAGCAAATTTGGAAAACTCAACAGTAGTTACAGGACTGGAAAAGTTAGTCTTCATTCCAATCCAAAACAAGGGCAATGGCAAAGAATGTTCAAACTACCGTACAATTGTGCTCATTTCATATCCTAGTAAGTTTATGCTCAAAATCCTTCAAGCTCAGGTTAAGCAGTATGTGAACCAAGAACTTCCGGATATACAAAATGGGTATCGAAGCTGGGTTTTGAACAGGCAGAGCAACAGGAGATAAATTGCCAACATTCACAAGATCATGGAGAAAGCAAGAGAATTTCAGAAAAATATCTACTTTCGTTTCATTGCCTACTACGCTAAAGCTGAGCACTGAAGAATTGATGCTTTTGAACTGTGGTGTTGGAGAAGACACTTGAGAGTCCCTTGGACTGCAAGGAGATCCAACCAGTCCATTCTAAAGGAGATCAGTCCTGAGTGTTCTTTGGAAAGAATGATGCTAAAGCTGAAACTCCAGTACTTGGGCCACCTCATGCGAAGAGCTGACTCACTGGAAAAGACTCTGATGCTGGGAGGGATTGGGGGCACGAGGAAAAGGGGACGACAGAGGATGAGATGGCTGGACGGCATCACCAACTCGATGGACGTGAGTTTGAGTAAACTCTGGGAGTTGGTAATGGACAGGGAGGCCTGGCTTGCTGCGATTCATGGGGTCGCAAAGAGTCGGACACGACTGAGCAACTGAACTGAACTGAACTAAAGCCTTTGACTGAGTGGATGACAACAAATTGTGGAAAATTCTTAAAGAGATGGGAATACCAGACCACCTTACCTGCCTCCTGTGAAGCCCATATGCAGGTCAAGAAGCAATAGTTAGAATCGGACATGGAACAACTGACTGATTCAAAATTGGGAAAGGAGTATGACAAAGCTGTATATTGTCATCCTGCTTATTTAACTTACTTGCAGAATACATCATGCAAAAAGGCAGGCTGGACGAATCACAAGCTAGAATCAAGACAGCCAGGAGCAGTATCAACAACCTCAGATATGTAGATGATACCACTCTAATGGCAGAAAGTGAAGAGGAACTAAAGAACCTCTTGATGAGCATGAAAGAGGAGAGTAAAAACGCTGGCTTGAAACTCAGCATTAAAAAAGCAAGTATCATGGCATCCAGGTCCATAACTCCACGGCAAATAGAAGGGGGAAAAGTAGAAGCAGTGACAGATTTCATTTTCTTGAGCTCCAAAGCCATTGCAGATGGTGACTGCAACCATGAAATTAAAAGACGCTTTGCTCCTTGGAAGAAAAGCTATGACTAACCTAGACAGCGTATTAAAAAGCAGAGACACTACTTTGCCAACAAATGTCTGAATAGACAAAGCTATGGTTTTTCCAGTAGTCATGTACGGATGTGAAAGCTGGACCATAAAGAAGGCTGAGCACCAAAGAATTGATGCTTTCAAATGGTGGTGCTGCAGAAGACTCCTGAGAGTCCTCTGGACTATAAGAAGATCAAAGCAGTCAATGCTAAAGGAAATTAACCCTGAATATTCACTGGAAGGACTGATGCCGAAGTTGAAGCTCCAATACTTTGGCCACCTGATGTGAAGAGCAGACTCACTGGCAAAGACCCTGATGCTAGAAAAGATTGAAGGCAAAAGAAGAGGGCAGCAGAGGATGAGATGGTTAGATAGCATCACTTACTCAGTGGACATGAATTTAAGCAAATTCCAGGAGATAGGGTAGGACAGAGGAGCCTGGTATGTTGTAGTTCATGGGGTTGCAGAGTCAGACAGGACTTAGCAACTGAACAACAATAGATGAAGGGTAAATAATGACATTCTCAGGAAAAACAAAAAGTTAAAGTAATTTATCATCAATAGACTACCACTAAAAGAATGCCTAAAAGAAGCTCTCTAGCCAGAAAGGAAATAATAACATGAAGAAATGCAGAAAAATAAAAAAGCAATGACTAGGAGAAACTGAGAAATACATAAAAGCCTATCCTCTTCAGTATTAAATTATGTTTGATGGTTAAAGCAAAACATTTAACTTTATCTGATATGCTCCCAAATGTACAGAAAAAAAAACCTAGACAATTATAAAGGGGGGGAAGGTAAAAGTACACCTAAAGGGAGATAAGTCTTCTACACTCCACTCAAGGTGGTAAAATGGTATTACCAATATTCTATGATAATTTATATATGTAAAATGTAGTAACAAGAGCAACCACCACCAAAAACAAACAAAAAAACCTACCCAGAGATACTAAAAAATATTGAAATAAAAAAAATGAAAATTCTTTTGAATGCTCACATAATCCATTAGAAAGGCAGGAAAAAGAAATGAAAAACATAAAAAACAGAAAGCAAGTAAAAAATGGCAAACTTAAACTCTAACATAATAATTATAGGAAAGTACACGGTCTAAATACACTAATTAAAAGGCAGAGATTTATACTAACATATAGCTGATTTACAATGTTATGTTAATTTCGTATGTATTTATTTAATATTATTTTCCATTATGGTCTATCACAGGATGTTGAATATAGCTCTCTATGCTATACAGCAGGACCTTGTTTATCCTAAAAGGCAGAGATTGACAAAGTAGGGGAAAAACCATAATCCAACTACATACTACCTAAAAGAAATTTACTTCAAATATAATATCAATAACATATATGTAAGCAAATGGACAGAAAATTTCAAATACTGTTTTGTTTCTTATCCCTTTTGAAAGGAAAGGGATAAGAAAAAGATATATCCTATAAACATTAATTTTAAAAAGTAGGTTTGAGAGAAAGTAACTTTACCAAGGGTAAAAAAGACATTAAAAAATATTTCTACACAAAAGAATATAGTTGGAAAATTAATGAACCAAAAATTAAAAGAATGAGAAGAAAATTAGAAAAAATTAAAGGCAAAAGTATAACTAAAGATGTCAACAATTAAGTAATTGCTAGAATTATTAAACAGAAAATTAGCAAGAATATAGAACTCAATGATACATCAACAAACAGGATCTGACATTTAAAGGACATGCTACTCAACAACAGAATACCCATTCATTTCAAGTGTCTATGGTCATAAAACAAACCTTACCAAATTGAAAACTGGTATCATACAGAGCATGTTCTATAATCGTAATTAATTGAAAATAGAAAACTGCAGAGAGATAAGAAGAAAAATTTAGAAACTAATCACCTGGTGGGGGGTAGGGGGCAAGGGCGGGGACACAGTTCCAAATAATCTATGGGATAAAGAAGATTCAGGAAAATTTAAGGAAAAAAAAGGGATAGATCTCACACATCAGTAGTCTAAGGTCTAAGCTCCCTCCTAATAAAAACCAGAAAAAGAGCAAAATAAACAGAAGGAAGGGAGTAATACAGGTAAGAGCAGAAATCTATAGGAAAACTGGATATCTACCTGCAAAAGAAGGAAACTGAACCCCTATTAAAAAAAATGAACTCCAAATGAATCAAGCCCTAAAATTAATAGCTAGAACTATAAAAGTCTTACAGAAAAAATATCTTTGTGATCATAGACCAGGGAATGATATTTTAGATATGATACCACAAGCACATGTGATAAACGAAAAAAGGATAAATTAGAATTCATCAAAGAGTAAAACTTGTGCTTTGAAGGATACCATCAAGCAAGTGAAAAGACAACTTATGGACTGATATTTGCAAATGGTGTATCTAATAAGTAATCTGAATCAGAATATAAAAAGAATTCTTATAATTCAACAATAAAAGGCAAATAATTACAAAATGGGCAAGGGGTTTGAACAGACATTCTTCCAAAGAGAGCAAATATTATATAGTTCTACTTTTCTGAGATATTTAGAACAGGTAAAATCATAAAATTTGGGGAGCAGGGAAAATAGGGAGTTATTGCGTAATATTTACAAAATTTTAGTTTGGAGTGATGAAAAAGTTTTAGAATAGACAGTGATTGTAATGACTGAACAACTGTGTGAATGTAATTGATGCCACTTAACTACATGTAAAAATGGTGAAATTAGTAATAAATTTTGTTTTGTATGTACAACAGTGAAAAATTAATGTGAACACACAAAAATATACCTCCAAATCCACTGAATTATACACTTAAAAAGGATGAACTGTACATTTTAAATGTAAATTATATCTCAATAAAAATATTAAAAAATACACAGCATAAAAAGCTGAAAGGTCCTATAAGAATAAACTGATAAATCCTGATTTTAGCAAAGGGGAACCAAATTACTGACAAACTACAGAGTGAGGTTAAGAGCTAGAAACCTAAATGACCAATAATTATATGGAAGAATGATACAAATATAAATAACAAAAACATCAAAATGAAGTGGTGATAGTGAACATTCTTGTTTCCAGTCTACAGGCAGAAATTTTCAGTATTTCATTTCTAGGTATAATGTTTGCTTTAGGGTATTTGTAAATACTCTTCATAAGTTAACAGAAATTCTTCTCTATTTCCACTGCACTAAGTTTTTGTTTGTTTTTAATACACTGAAGAAAAGATTATATGGTTTTTCCCCTTTATTTTACATCTCACATTCTTTGAACAAACCTAACCTGGTATTAACACATTTATATGAGTGAGTGTGTGTGTGTGTGTATTACAGATTTAATTTGCTAATAATCTGTTTGGAAATTTTATAATTCTTGTTCACAAAAAACTGGTCTATAATATTTCTTTTTTGTATAATGATATTATTAGCTGTTAGTATGAAGGTTATGCTGGTCATCATAAAATGAGTTATGCATCCTCCTATTCTCTGGAAGAGCTGTGAGAATAACATTATTTTCAAACGTTTGAAAAATTCATTAGTAGAAGAAAAAGTCACAAAGAGATACTACAACACTAGCATCAGAATGGCCAAAATATGTTATATACTAAGTGTTGATGAGGATGTAGAACAAATGTAAATCTCATAAACTGCTGGTGAAAATATACGTACATATAAGCAATTCAGAAAACTTTCATAACACTTGATTCAGCATTTCCACCCTTAGATATCTGTTCAACAGAACTATGTGTATGCTCAGTTGCTTCAGTTGTGTCCAACTCTGTAACCCTATGGAACGCAGCCTACCAGGCAACTCTGTCCATGGGGTTTTTCTGGCAAAGAATACTGGAGTGGGTTGCCATGCCCTCCTCCAGGGGACCTTCCCATCCTAGCAAATGAACCCACGTCTCTAGCACTGCAGGCAGATTTTTTACTGCTGAGCCGCTAGGGAAGTATATATTGATATATACATCAATATACACATGTATAAGACTTGTTTAGAGCTGCAGTATTCATAGAAACCCCAAAACTATAAAGAAACCAAGGGTAAATTTGATAAATTTTGATATACTCATGCAAGAACGTCTCACTATCCATTGCTAATACGGTAAACACACCGCAAAAGAATTTTTTTGAAGTATTAATATATCTCATGTTTCAGTGGCTTGACTAAGCCTAGCTTCAGTTCTCACTTTTGACTGCAGTTAGATGGCAGTGATTAGAGTCCTTGAAGTTTGACTGGACCTGACACACAAGATAGCTCACTGGTGTAGCTGACAACCAATGTGGACTGCTGGCTGGACAATCAGCTGTGGTTGTTAACCAAAGAACCTATGTACACAGTCTCTCCATATGGGATGGACTTCTTACAGAATGACAACTAGGAGTCTGAGCTGAACTGTTCCAGAGTGAGTGTCCTAAGAGACCCAACTAGAAGGTGGAAGGAAGACTTCTTACTTTACTAGGCGTCACAAAGACCAAGCTTCAGGGGAGAGGGACTCTGCATGGGTGTTAGTAGCAGAGGTGTGGAGGGAGGCCACCTTTGGAGACTAGCTACCACAAATGTAATACTATACAGCAATGAAGAAACAAAGAAATGTTTGCATTGAGCCATACGTGAAACTGTTAATATTATGACCTATATAAATAACAATTATACAGTTTATTCTAATAATGCTAAATAGACAAGCAAAACTCATCTATGGTGATAGATGAAGTAGAATGCTAACTACTTTAGGCAAGGAACACATACTAAAAAGGAGAAAGTACAGCTATCCTTCTACTGGAGTGGGTAGCCTATCCTTTCTCCAGCGGATCTTCCCAACCCAGGAATTGAACCGGGGTTTCCTACATTGCAGGCAGATTCTTTACCAACTGAGCTATGAGGGAAGCCCCTATCCTTCTAAGATACTGGTAATATTCTTCATCTTGAGCTAATGGTGGTTTCACAAAGTATTATGCTTTGCAATTCTTATCAATCTTATGTTTATTTATTTATTTTTGGCCATGCTGTGCAGCATGTGGGATCTTAGTTCCCCAATCACAGGTAGAACTCATATCCCCTGCATAGGAAGCACAGAGTCTTAACAACTGGACTGCCAGAGAAGTCCCAATCTTACATATATTTAAGATTTGATTTCTACTGTATGCATACTATACTTCAAATAAAAAGTTACTTTCACCCAAAATCTACTATCAAAACCCTCAATGAAATACCAGCTCATAATCATTTAAACTGGTAAAAGTTTTCTGTTTAACCAAGGAAAACTAGCAAGTAAATGGGAACTCTCATTTACTGATGATGCACACAAAACTTGCAATTTTACTCTTTGCATATTAGAAACTCCCTACTTCAAAATTAATACTGGGAACATTCTACTTTCCCATTTTGCCTTCTTTTAAAGCTGAACTCAAATCGATTTTTTCACAGGAAGAAGACAGATTTGTACATTGATCTGTCTTAATTTAGCCACTTTTATTTATAGAGCATGATTAATATACAAATATACAAAGCAAACTATCAACTTAGGAAGAAAATATTTGTGTATGGGGGTGCGAAGGGGATAAAACTAAATGTTTTAACTCTTTCAACTTTCAAAAGTAAAAACTCCTAACTGGCAGAAAACTGCAACTAATAGAAGATTCTTTTAAAAATTAATTTATTCATCAAAAAATATTTATTGAACACTAACTTTATAGAGTACAGTTTCTCAACCAATCTTGGCATTGTTGACAATTTTTTTCAGATAAATCTCCATGCAGGGAGTAAAGGTATGGGGGAACCGTTCTGTGTATTTTAGGATTTTACACAGCATTCCTGGTTTCTACCCACTAGATGCCAGTAGCTTGCATGGACTTTAACAACCAGGAATGTTATGACATTGCCAACTCAGTCCTATTTCAATATCCCTGCTGTAGAGGTATATTCACAGTTCTGCAGAGGGGCACAAAACCTCCTGCTAGAGATTACCCTAGTAAAATATAGATTACTTTCTCATTCAGTTTTAGAAAAACACTAAACAGAAAATTCTACTCTATGAGTGATAGCAACGAGAAGTATAATACAGCTGGGATTTAACATGGATTTTGATTTTGTCCCATTGAGTATATTCAATGAACAAACAGGAAAATGTGCTCTATAAATAATGGCTAATAATAGAATGTTAATGAGGCCACGGCAGTCTCCATCCCTCCCAACTGTTTCTCTGCAAGGCTAGAGACTACATGCATCAGTAACCATCTTGTGTTCACATTTAAAATACAGACTCTTGAGCCCCAGTGGATCTATGAAATTGAGGTGTGGGGGCAGCAATGTGAACTTCCAGTAAGTCTTCCTTAAGATCTCACCATTAAATCCTTACAAAATATAAAAATGTTAGAAAAACAGCACAAGAGACTACTTATTTCCAATCTTTCATGATCACACTTTTTTTTGGCTGTGCTATAGATCTTCCTTGAGGTGCATGAGCTTCTCTTTGTTGTGAAGCATGGGCACTAGAGCTCAGTAGTTGTGGTGCATGGCCTGAGTTACCCAGAGGTATATGGAATCTTAGTTTCCTGCTCAGGGATAGAACCCACATCCCCAGGATTGGAAGGTAGATTCTTAACCACTGAACCACCAGGGAAGTTCCCATGACCACATTGGTTCAGTTCAGTTCAGTCATTCAGTCGTGTCTGACTCTTTGCGACCCCATGAATCAAGCACAACAGGCCTCCCTGTCCATCACCAACTCCCGGAGTTCACTCAAACTCACGTCCATCAAGTCGGTGATGCCATCAAACCATCTCATCCTCTGTCGTCCCCTTCTCCTCCTGCCCTCAATCCCTCCCAGCATCAGAGTCTTTTCCAATGAGTCAACTCTTCGCATGAGGTGGCTGAAGTATTAAAGTTCCAGCCCCAGCATCAGTCCTTCCAAAGAACACCCAGGACTGATCTCCTTTAGAATGGACTGGTTGGATCTCCTTGCAGTCCAAGGGACTCTCAAGAGTCTTCTCCAACACCACAGTTCAAAAGCATCAATTCTTTGGCGCTCAGTCTTCTTCACAGTCCAACTCTCACATCCATACATGACCATAGGAAAAACCATAGCCTTGACTAGATGGACCTTTGTTGGCAAAGTAATGTCTCTGCTATGTCTAGAATATGCTATCTAGGTTGGTCATAACTTTCCTTCCAAGGAGTAAGCATCTTTTAATTTCATGGCTGCAGTCATCATCTGCAGTGATTTTGGAGCCCAAAAAATAAAGTCTGACACTGTTTCCACTGTTTCCCCATCTATTTCCCATGAAGTGATGGGACCAGATGCCATGATCTTTGTTTTCTGAATGTTGAGCTTTAAGCCAACTTTTTCACTTTCCTCTTTCACTTTCATCAAGAGGCTTTTTAGTTCCTCTTCACTTTCTGCCATAAGGGTGGTGTCATCTGCATATCTGAGGTTATTGACATTTCTCCTGGCAATCTTGATTCCAGCTTGTGCTTCTTCCAGACCACATTGGTAATACGTTTCAAATTGGTGTCACTGACCACAAATTTAAATATACAAAGAAGCAATAGACTGTTCAATTGATAGCAGATAGTATGAAAAATAAAACACTAGTGTGAACAAAGTCCAGGATTCTAGCCTCAGTTCTGTCACTTAACAGCATGTATTTATGAGCAAGGCACAAAACCCCTGGGTTTGAAGTCTCTATTTGTAAAAACGAAAAAATTGCTGTACCACATTAATATTGATATAAAGAACCAAATACAGATATGAAAGCTCTGAGGAAATAGCACAGCACCTATATGAAAGATTAGTATCACTGGACAGATATGAATACAAAGGTACAACTGAGAGACAGATTCCAGTACAATTATCCAATGCACTACTAACTAGGATACATTAAAAAAAACCTGTTTCTGCAGAAACATATCCAAAATACTAAAAGAAGGGTTGTGAGCAACTGCCAAAGATAAACTTACTTTAGTATACTGTAGCTAAAAAAAGATTTATCTTTAAATTTTGGTGTAGACCAATATGACATAAGCATACCAGAGGCTGCTTTTCCCGCTGATTACAGCTAAGACTCCAGATAAGATTACAGAGAGCAGTTATATGAGAAATCCAAGCAGCAAATTATAGAAAGCCATATATTATAGAGAAAAAAAAATTACAGATTGAAGTATGATGAGTTTTCTGTTACCTTTTTTTTTAACTTTCTGTCCCTCTACTGTGACTCCAAGGTGGGTTACACTGAAGAACAGCACAGCAGGCATAGGTAGCAAGAGAGACAAGGGAAATGCTATTTTCTGGTAAGAAGACCAGAAAAGGAGCTCTATCAACTGGAGTGGGTTGGGGGAGGGGAGGGAAGGCTGTCCACTGCCCCAGTGCTAGCCCCAGTCCTGGAACTCTCCACACAAAAAGAGCAGAATACACTTTCAAGTGTACATGTAACATTCACCAAAATATGCCATAAACCTTACCAAATTTAAAATAAACCTTATAAAAGCAAACATTATCAAATTCAAGAGAACTAAAGTCATATAAAGTATGTTTAGTAGCCATAAAAGAATTAAAATAGAAATTAGTAAGAGAAAGATATTTGAAAAATCTTCAAATATCTGAAAACTAATATACATGTAAACAACCCATAGAGCAAAGAGAAAGTCTTATGGGAAATTAGTAACTATTTTGAACTGAACTGAATATGCAGAAAAATGACATTTGACACTTTGTAGGATACAGCTAAATCAGTGCTTTGAGATGTTTACATTAAAAAACAAAAAATATCTTAAATCAATAATGTATCCTTATACCCTGCTCTGTGAAGATTCCACATGCTGCAGGGCAACTAAGCCCATACACCACAACTACTGAGCCCATGCTCCACAACAAGAAAAACTACCACAATGAGAAGCCCACACAACGCAACCAGAGAGTAGCCCCCACTCACCTTAACTAGAGAAAGCCTTTGCGCAACAACTAAGATATAGCACAGCCAAAAATAAATAAATAAAAGATATACAGACAGCAAATGCACATAGAAAAAGATGTTGTACATCATATGGCATTAGGCAGATGCAAGTTAAAACAGTAAGATACCACAACACATCAATAAAACTGACAAAATCCGTAACACTGAGAACACCAAATGCTGGATGGGGAGCAACAGAAATTCTCTTTCAAGGCTTATGGGAATGCAAAATGGAACAGCCACTTTGGAAGACACTTCAGCAGTTTCTTACAAAAAGAAAGACTCTCACCATAAGATCCAGAATCACGCTCCTTGGTACCTGCCCAAAGAGAACAGAAATGTATGTCTACACAAAAACCCACACACAATGATTACAGCAGGTTTATTCACAGTTGCCACAACTTGGAAGCAACAAGATCCCCTTCAGTAGGTGAAGAGATTAAACTGAGTATTGATACATTCAAAAAACAGAATGAACAATCAATAATAATAACCCAGCACTAAAAAGAAATGAGCTATCAAGCCATGAAAAGATGAAAAAAACTTTAAGTACATATTATTAAGTGAAAGAAGTCTATCTGAAAAGGCTACATACTGTATAATTCCAAGTGTATGACATTCTGGAAAATGCAAAACTATGAAGAGGGTAAAAAGCTCAGTGGTTACAGGGCTTATAGGAGAGGAAATGGGCTGAACAAACAGAGCACAGAAGATTTGGGGGGCAGTGAAATTACTCTGTATGATACTTTAAACGGTGAATACATGTCATTTTACATATGCTTAAACCCACAGAACGCACAATATCAAGAGTCAACCCTAATGCAAACTATGGACTTACAGTAATAATGTGTACATCATCATGTATACCACTCTGGTGGGGAGATTGAAAATGGGGGAGGCCACGCATGTGTGAGAGCAGGGATATATGGGAAATCCCTGTACTTTCTGCCCAATTTTGCTGTGAATCTAAGACTGCTCCAAAAAAGGTCTTCTAAAAAATGTTTAGGCTTACTATAAATGTGATAACTGAACATGTGTTTACCTTTGCTTCTTCCTGAAAAACTCATTATATTGAAGGGAAAAAATAAGACAGACATGGGCTTTTTCTCAACCAGAGAAAGCAGCAACAAAGACACAGTGCAGCCAAAAATAAAATAAATAAAAGTAAAAAAAAAAGGATAGGCATTGAAAACATAAACATCACAAAGACACAGCAGAGAGTAGACATCAGTTAAAGAAATATGAACACGTTTATAAAAATGAGAGCATAAGGCAGAGATGGTAGAGCTAAACACCAAATACCAGAGATAGAAGGATCCAACAAAAAGGAAGTCAAAGGCATGCAAAAGCTTGGAAATTGAAGGCATGTGTATCAGAAAAGGCGAGAAGAAAGCATGAGGCTAAAATCTGGAAGAAAAGTGGTAAAAAAAAAAATTTTGTCAGGAACTGTAACATCCCTCAACTTCCAACTCCATTTGCTAAAGCTAAGTGACTATACAATTCCCGAGACATTCCAAGATAAACACAAGTGGCTGCAAACCTAGGGACACTGGGCATAGTGGAGGATAGGGAGGAGTGTCATAATGGGAACCAGTGGATTTTGTGAATAATCTACATGAACCTTCAAAACAAGATGATAGCAATGGGTGACTCTAGTTATACACCAAGTGTATAGAGCAACCAAGCCAAAAAGGGGCATAACAGAAGGCTCTTAGTTTTCTCCAAGAAGGTGAATTTGACAGAATATCTGACACAAAGAACATATTAAGAGAAGATTCAGACAACTATTAGAGAGTCTGTATATATTATTAATTAATAATATATACAGGAATCTAAGAGGGGAGAGAGAGAGAAAGGAAAAGGTAGTAAGGTAAGAAAGAAGGAAGGAGGGAGGGAGAGAAGAAGAGAAACGACAAGTACCAACTGTGAAAACCAAGAAGTTTAGTACAAAAGAAAAGGATAATGTGCTATGTGGCTCAACTATGAACAGCATTTTCATAGACATAATACTACCTACTGAATACTAACAAACACATTATAAAAGTCAATTATATTGATAAAATGAGAAGGGTTAGGGGTAAAGAATCAAATTCTCATCTTTTTAAACGGGGAATCAATATATGATGCCTAAAACTGAAAAATTAAGTATTAGTAACACAAACATGGTATTTAGAGATATATAAGCAAGTATCAAAAGAATCTACTGAAAAGATTAAGCTGGTTGTTTCAGAGGTGGCACTAGTGGTAAATAATCCGTCTGCCAAAGCAGGAGACGTAAGAGATTCAGGATCAATCCCTGAGTCAGGAAGATCCCCTGGAGGAGGGCATGGTAACCCACTCCAGTATTCTGACCTGGAGAATCCCATGGACAAAGGAGCCTGGTGGGCTACCGTCCATAGGGTCAAAAAGAGTTGGACACAACTGAAGCAACTCAGCACACACTCAAGCAGGCACACTGTAAGGACAAGGGCAGATGACTGCTACTTTGTAACATAGAGATAGGACTTGTAACAGAGGTAGGACTAGCTAACTCTTTAAATACAAATGGAAAAGGAAAAAAACGAAAGAAAGAAAATTAATCATACTTTTAAAAAGATGCAATGAATAATTCTAGAAGAACAAAATATCATGTAACCATACTACACTACATGGCTTAGCAGTGAATTAACTTACATAGTCACAAAAAGGTAATCAATGAAGCCAATTAAGGGAGAAAGCACTAACTGCTTCTGTCATATCCATTTTCTATTATTTCTTTTAAATAAAATTTCAATATTGTTTGAGATAGCAACAGAACATAAAATACCCAATGTGCCGACCAAATGAGGGCCTGTGACTAAATTTAGGTCAATAAAGTATAACTAGAAGCTACAGGGTATAACTTTTAAGCAAAGTTTCTTAAGACTGGGAAAGAAATTGGCACATATGCCCTTTTTGATTCTCCATCCTTCCCCTCTCCACCCTCCATCACCCCTCCCCTCCTGCCCTACTTGCCTGAAAACTGACATTATTGCTAGAGGTCTAATAACTATCTTGGATCATGAAGCGATCTTATGTACAGCAATGCTCTCAGCAAAGTGAAGGAAAAACAGGGAGCCTGGTTCCCTGATAACCATGAAATTGCTATCCCATTCCTTGGACTGTCAGTCTCTAGAATTCTATGTGAGAAGAAAATGAACGTCACTCATTTATGTTACTGCTATTTCCAGTTTCTTTTACTAGAGCCAAATGCAATTCTAAACAGAGATTTAACTAAAAATTATGACCTAAGAATTTTAGGAGAGGGAGTGAGGGCGTAAAATGTACTAATATGAAATTCTCATCCCACGTAATAGGTAGTCAATAGCTAATGCCCCAAACAGAAAATATAAACCAGCATAGAAAACTAGTAGCGAATGTGTAAAGGAAATCTCCAAACCTATTTGGAAGCTAGTACTGAAAGAAAAGGGAGGGCGTGTTTCATTAGGCTTTTACAGTTTGATTTATCTTCTTGGCTTTTAAAAAACTATTTAGTATTTATTATACACTATTATTTAGATAAAAATCCCTCTGTCCAAGGGATTTTTAAGGCAATAATACTGGAGTGGGCTGCCATTTCCTTCTCCAGGGGATCTTCCTGACCCATGGATCAAACCCAGGCCTCCTATATTGCAGGCAGTCTCCTGCATTGCAAGTGGATTCTTTACCAACTGAGCCAACTGTTATTTAGATAGGAATTAACAACCAAAATATTAAGTACTGAACAATTTAATTAACCACTACAAAAATACAGCACTAATGTACAGTGAAGAAACAACCTTTTCCAAAGAGAGATCTGGCCTTTGTCCTCAGCTACTGAAGGAGGTGATCTCTAGGCCTCCAGAATGCCCTACCTGATAGGGCTGTCTTTGTCTGGCCTGGGGACTTTGGTCAATGGACAATATGATTTATGATGGAGGCTTTGGACCACATCACATCAGTTCTGATTTCAGAGGAATGGAGATTAAGGGTATTAGCCTGACCTCTGCGAAAGGACAGAGACTGGATAACTCACACAAGAAGTACGTTACTGAGTCCCAGTAAAAAGTTTGGACCCAAAGGCTCAGGGCAGCTTCACTGGCTGGAAATGCTCTGAGTGTAAGTGCCACACGCAGTGACCAGGAAGTGGCAATGTCATTCTTGACTCCACAGGGAGAGGAGGACTAGAAGAACCTCTCCATTCAGACTCCTTCTGACTTTGGAGTTCTTTGGATTGGTTTTCATTTGTATCCATTCCCTGTAGTAAGCCATAACATATAAGTATTAAAGCTTGCAATGAGTTTTGTTGAGCCCATCTAACATATAAGTATTAAAGCTTGTGATGAGTTCTGTTGAGTCCATCTAACAAATTATTGCAACTCAGGGTGACTTTAAGAATCTCCCAGAACTTCCCTGGTGGTCTAGTGGTTAAGAATCTGCCTTGCAATTAAAAAAAAAAAAAAAAGAATCTGCCTTGCAATACAGGGGACGTGAGTTTGATCCCTGGTCAGGGAAGTAAGATCCCACATGCTGAGAAGCAACTAAGCCTGCATGCCGCAGCTGGAGAGTCTGTGTGCCGCTGTAGCAAAAAGATCCCGTGTATGCAACTAAGACCTGACACAGCCAAGTAAATATATAAATATTTTTAAAATAAAATAAAATGAGGAATAATCTTAGAGATATTAAAAAAAAAAAGAATCTCCCAAGCTTGCAACTGCTGTCGGAAGTGCAGGCACTTTGGGGATCACTGTGCCCTCCTCTGAGCTGTGCCTTGGCTAACTCTGAGCAAATAAGGAAGAACAAGAGAAGAGAAAACAAAGGAAAAGGGTGAGGACGGTGTCATATTTCTAGAGCATCTACTAGAATCTTTATTGGGTGCATGATACACATTCATTTAACCCTGACAACCCTAGTATTAAAGATAGTCTTTCTACTTCAAATATAAGGAAATTATATATAAAAGTCAACTTAGTGGAACGATGCCACGGAGCAAGTACTCAGTATGTCCAGGATACAACTCCAGTCTTTGGGATTCCCAGGCCTGTGCACTTTTCCTTGTAATACAGCATACCACAATGCTTCCTGTAACAATTCATACAGGGCTTAGGATCTTAATTTTGACATCACTATATGCTTAAATGATCTGTCTGTGATAGTCCAATACCTAGAATCCAGGACCAGATTTATGTAGTATGTTCTTTGTAGAACTATCATAGTTCCCACCCAAGTTATTTTTGATGAAGGAAAATAAAAGTCACCTCATAGCAATTCAAAGTAAAGTGATATCAAAAGAATACATAGTGAATCCAAAGTTGTAAATTAATCGAATACTAAATTTGAGTACCTACCTAGTCAATGTAATTAAGGGCCTTATCTCCTCCAGATTTCCTTATCGTGGGAAAAAAGTTAAACAACTGCAAAAGAAACAGCAAAAACTATACACTTTCAAGTTTAGTTTACACAAATCAAAGGAAGCATCAAAAGGGAGTATATGCACATTCAGAAAAATGTCTGTCATAACAGTACTACTAATTCCTCATATGTTACAGCTGTTGCTTTTCTTTGTGGAAACTAAACAAACTGTTACATTAAAAATTACATGTAGAATTCAAAAGATGAACAAAAAAGTCAAAAAATCAGCTATTAGGAAAAATATTTAAGAGGAAGACATATTACTATACTGAATTCCCAAACAGGAGGAGAAAAGAGTTTCAGGATAAGTAAAAGTTTTTGAAAGTGATCAATTTTGCTGCATGTGTACATGCAATGCACTCCCAGTGTTGTTTTATTTTAAACTTTAGGAAGCAAAATTATTTTAAGTCTTTTTTAATTAAAAATAATGTTAAATAAAGGCAAAGACTCCAATAAGGCTAAACAGATGCTATCTCTAATATAAAACCAAATTTCTAATATACAAATATTTAACTACCTAACCTCCTAAATGGGTACAAAGCTGAAAAGGAATTTCCTTTCTATAGTACAGTACTCAGGAGACTCCAACCACAAGCACCAACATCAGCCTCTGTGCAAAAGGTCACACTGGGCTTCCTCTGGGGGAATGTTGGCTCCAAAAAGGACTCAAGACAGAATTTCCCAGGGAAGGTGCTCTCACAGGTATCATAGGCAGTGGGGCCTCAGAGAGTCCTGTAGCTCTCTTACATGACAAAAAACTCCATCTCTTTCTGTGGTCACCAGCACCACTCCAAAGAATACTGACAGGTTGTTTGCTAATTCTAGTAGAGAAACAAAGCTATGACATATATCTTTTTCCAAAGAACAGGTCACATCTGAGAAGGGCATGCCATTCAACTTCAAAAGAGACACACATAGAACAAGAGGAAGAAAGCAGACTCCCAGCTAACCACTGAGGTTCATCAAATTAATCTTGGCAACCAGTGCCTAGACAGACAGTCCTTACATGCAGTACAATATAAAAACTCCATATGATGGCAAAAACACTTAAATGACTATTCCCTCAAAGAATATTAAACAAGCCATACAGTAGTGCATACCAGCCCTGTATTCCATGCACACTGTGAATATGGCAGTTAAGAGACAAACTATGGGTTAAAATATTAATAAATTGTTTTAAAGATGCTGGACATGTAAATGACAAACACAAAATTGTTAAATAATCATTAAGAATTGATCAGCCAAAGAAAGTTTCTCTGATGCTGAGCCCAGCTCATCTAGGGTTAAGGTGTACCTTAAATGTGGCAAATAATTTGTGAGTTGAAATATTCTAAAAGAGCAAGCTGTTGGCTCACCTGGTTAGGGCCACATTCTTTGGAAAGCAAGTGCCATTTTATTTCTTAAAATTAATTAATTTTAGTTATTTATTTTTGGCTGCACTGTGTCTTCGTTGCTGCGTGCAGGCTTTCTCTATTTGTAGCGAGCAGGGGCTACTCTTTGTTGTGGTACTTAAGTTTCTCATTGCGGTGGCTTCTCCTGTTCTGGAGCACAGGCTCTAGATGCATGGGCTTAGTAGTTGTGGTGCATGGGCTTAGCTGCTCCATAGACATGGGATCTTCCTGGACCAGTGATCAAATCCATGTCCCCTGCACTGGCAGGCAGATTCTTAACCACTGGGCCAACAGAATGTCCTAGTATCATTTTATACCCTTTCCCAAATCTATGTATCTTAGAATGACCTGATTTTGTAAGATGCACATATTTACCATTGTACACTGAGATCCAAGTCCTTCTATTTGGCTCAAGTAAACAACGAATGAAGGAACAGAGAAAGCAGTATGTTCAGTTCAGTCGCTCAATCATGTCCAATTCTTTGTGACCCCATAAACCGCAGCACACCAGGCCTCCCTGTCCATCACCAACTCCAGGAGTTTACTCAAACTCATGCCCATTGAGTCGGTGATGCCATCCAACCATCTCATCCTCTGTGGTCCCCTTCTCCTCCTGCCTTCAATCTTCCCCAGCATCAGGGTCTTTTCCAATAAGTCAATTCTTTGCATCAGGTGGCCAAAGTATTGGAGTCTCAGCTTCAGCATCAGTCCTTCCAATGAATATTCAGGACTGATTTCCTTTAGGATGGACTGGTTGGATCTCCTTGCAGTCCTAGGGATTCTCAAGAGTCTTCTTCAACACCACAGTTCAAAAGCATCAATTCTTCGGCACTCAGCTTTCTTTACAGTCCAACTTTCACATCCATACATGACTACTGGAAAAATCATAGCTTTGACTAGACGGAACTTTGTTGGCAAAGTAATGTCTCTGCTTTGTAATATGCTGTCTAGGTTGGTCATAACTTTCCTTCCAAGGAGCAAGAGTTTTTTAATTTCATGGCTGCAGTCACCATCTTCAGTGATTTTGAAGCCCCCAAAAATAAAGTCTGTCACTGTTTCCACTGTTTCGCCATCAATTTGCCATGAAGTGATGGGACCAGATGCCATGATCTTAGTTTTCTGAATGTTGAGTTTTAAGCCAGCATTTTCACTCTCCTCTTTCATTTTCATCAAGAGGCTCTTTAGTTCTTCTTTACTTTCTGCCATACTGGTGGTGTCATCTGCATATCTGAGGTTATTGATATTTCTCCCAGCAATCTTGATTGCTATATTGTCTTGACAGCAGTATGTTAAGTGTTCTCAAATCAAAGTCCACTATTATGAGACATAGTTCCCATTTCAAAACAATCAGAATTCTGGTCTTGTCGTGATGGAGCAGCTAGTGTTAGAATACCCTTCTGCTATAAACCATCTACAGAAACTGGGTCAAATATGGAGAAACAGAGAGAATACTATTTGTAAGCATTAGATGACAACCAACACAACACTATTATCCTAGATAGAAGAGATCCAGATTAATCAAATCCTACATTCACACTAGCTTTCTCCTTAATGGCATTTTCCAAATTATGATATAGAGAAACAGAGCCTAAGCAGAGTAGCTGTCTTGCTGGGATGAAAAAAGTTTGGGACTGCTAAGATAGCTAGATTGGGGTGGGGGCAGGTTATTAGAGGAAAGAGTGGGGGAAAAAAGCTATAGAAATCTATATAAAAATCCCCTCCAGGTCCTCATCTGCCTCCTAGACTGCACACATGCAGGGTGAGGCTCCTAGAGGCCTAAGAGAGAACAGCTGTTAGGAGGTTGTTAGCTAAATGAAAATTTAAAAGGTTGCACACTTCCAAAGAAATGGAGCTCAGCCTTCATCAGAGAAGAAGAACCTTGATGAACAGCCCAGCATCGAGCTGAGACTCTAGACAACCCACGCCCAAATTCTGAAAGAAAACAAAGTTAAAACAGATCTGTCTTACTTACCAACAGCTAAAACTAAGTTTCCACAGGATCAAAGTAGTCCACTACCAATTTAACTGGCTGTCAAAATAAAATTCAATACTATTTAGAGGAAGATAACACTCCAGAGCTTCTACACTAGGGCTGAATAGGGGTCAGCAAACCTTTCTCATAAGAGGCCAGCAGGTAGATATGTTCAGGCTTTGAGGGCCATAAATAATCTCTGTTGCTCATTCTCTTTAAAAATGTAAAACCCATTCTTAGCTTCATGGGCCACATAATAATTGTCCCTAGACTGGATTTAGCCCAGTGGTCAATCTGCTATCTGGTGCTCCACATTATGGTTTCCCAGGTGGCACAGTGGTAAAGAATCTGCCTGCCAATGCAGGAGATGCAAGAGATGGAGTTCAATCCCTGGGCTGGGAAGATCTCCTGGAGTAGGAAATGGCAACCCACACCAGTACTCTTGCCTGGAAAATTCCATGGACAGAGGAGCCTGGAGGGCTACAATGTATGTGGCTGCAAAGAGTTGGACACAGCTGAGCACACGCGCGTGCACACACAAACACACTCTACATTACCCTCACAATATCAATCATATAGATGAAGCAGGGAAAGTGACTAATAATCAAGAGACAAAGCAGTCAACAAAAATACACAGACTTATGAGGGATCTATATGTTGGTCTCAGTCAGTAAGGGCTTCAAAAAAATTATGATTAACATATGGACAACAGAGGCAGAATAGACAAAATATATTAAAATATGAAATACCTCAAAAGAGAGTTATAATCTATAAAAATGATCATGTAGACATTCTCAAACTGCAGAATACAGTATGTGAAACAGGAATTGGTTGGATGGTTTTAACAGCAGAATAACCACAGCAAAAAATGAAATCAGCATATTCAAGAACAAGTTAGTAGCTATTCAAAACACAGAAAGAAATTATTAAACAACAAAACAGAACATATGTCAGATGTGGGATGTAGTCAAACAGTCTAACAGATGTAACTAGAGTCAAGAAGGAGAGAAGTAAAAATGGGCCAGAAGCAATATTTAAATCTGTAAAGAATAAGAAATTTTCAAATTTTATAAGGTTATCAACCTATGGATTCAAGAAACTCAGTGAATACCAAGCAAGGCAAATGCACAAACACAAAACCATATCTATGTATATTATAGACAAGAGACTAGAATCAAAAATAAAGTGAGAGAACTCAAAAACAGAGGAAGAAAGGACTTATGTCTCATCCTGCTTGAAAACAATAATAAAAAATTACTTCTCGAGGGAAACTATGAAAGCCAATGAAATGATACCTTTAAACTACAAAGAAAAAAGCCTATCAATGTAGAATTCTATACCCAGAAAAACTATCCTCCAAAATAAGGAGTAACTAAATGCATTTTCAGACAAACAAAAAGTTGAAAGACTGTTATTAATAGACTCTATTTCAAAAAATAATAAAAGATTCTTTAGGAAGGGAAAGATTCTAAATAAAAGCACGGATATATAAGAAGTGAATAGATGCAAATAGTGTAAATATAAACACTATATTTATATAGTGTTTATATTTATTAACAGAATATTGACAGTTTAAAGTGATGTCTTATAGGGCTGGCTTCTTATGAGAAAGGTTTGCTGACCCCTATTTAACCCTAGTGTAGAAGCTCTGGAGTATTATCTTCCTCTAAATAGTATTGGATTTTATTCTGACAGCCAGTTAAATTGGTAGTGGACCACTTTGATCCAATGCTCAGTCCTGCCTCTCTCTTTGCAATCCCATGGACTATAGCCTACCAGGTTCCTCTGTCCACAGAATTCTTCAGGCAAGAATACTGGAGTGGGTTGCCATTTCCTTCTTCAGGGGATCTTCCTGACCCAGGGTTCAAACCCAGGTCTCCTGCCTTGCAGGCAGATTCTTTACTGTCTGAGCCAACGGGGAAGCCCGAAAACACGAGGAGGAAGCCCCAAAACATATGAAGAGAATGGTAAACATAAGAATGATAGCAAAAAAAAAAAAAACAGGACACAAGTAAATAGATTCAAAATGCTTTAAGTTTTTCCACTTGGGGTAAACATGGTGTAAGTACAGTTGACCCTTGAACAACCTGGGGATTAGGAGTACAGATACTCTGCATAGTAGAGAATTTGTGTGTAACAGTCTCCATATCCGTGATTCCATATCCATGGAATTCCATATCCATATCCATATCCATGATTGCAGTGTTAACCAAATGTGAATTGTGTAGTACTGCAGTATGCATTCATTAAAAATATCCATGTACAAGTGGAACCACACATTTCAAACATGTTATGTTAAAGAGTCAACTGTATAAATAAAGGTAGGCTTTTGTAAGTTGACAAACTTTGCAATTTCTAAGGGAATAACTGAAAGCATAACATTAAAAGGTTAACCAAAAATTAACCTAGCAAAGATAAAATGGAGTAAGAAATACTTAACACAAGAATCTTTCTTGCTGAGGGAAGTATTTGGTATCTAATCTCTGCATGGTAGTTCCACAGATACATACAGAGATAAGCATTCATTGAGTTGTAAAGATCTGTGCACCACACTGTATAACATGTATTATACATATTATAATAAATAAACAAGAAAATTATACATTATTTCTAAAGTAGAGGGCACTAAGTTACAGAATCTTTCTAAATAGAATCCATCATATTCACCAAAAATTTAATGGCCTACAGCTGTTTTCTGAAACTTTTTCCCATCATGTATCAGATCAGATCAGATCAGTCACTCAGTTGTGTCCGACTCTTTGCGACCCCATGAATCGAAGCACGCCAGGCCTCCCTGTCTATCACCAACTCCCGGAGTTCACTGAGACTCACGTCCATCGAGTCAGTGATGCCATCCAGCCATCTCATCCTCTGTCATCCCCTTCTCCTCCTGCCCTCCATCCCTCCCAGCATCAGAGTCTTTTCCAATGAGTCAACTCTTCACATGAGGTGGTCCAAGTACTGGAGTTTCAGCTTTAGCATCATTCCTTCCAAAGAAATCCCAGAGCTGATCTCCCTTAGAAAGGGACTCTCAAGAGTCTTCTCCAACACCACAGTTCAAAAGCATCAATTCTTCGGCACTCAGCCTTCTTTATGATCCAACTCTCACATCCATACATGACCACAGGAAAAACCATACATAGCCTTAACTAGACGAACCTTTGCTGGCAAAGTAATGTCTCTGCTTTTCAATATGCTCTCTAGGTTGGACATAACTTTCCTTCCAAGGAGTAAGCGTCTTTTAATTTCATGGCTGCAGTCACCATCTGTAGTCATTTTGGAGCCTGACACTGTTTCCACTGTTTCCCCATCTATTTCCCATGAAGTGATGGGACCAGATGCCATGATCTTAGTTTTCTGAATGTTGAGCTTTAAGCCAACTTTTTCACTCTCCTCTTTCACTTTCATCAAGAGGCTTTTGAGTTCCTCTTCACTTTCTGCCATAAGGGTGGTGTCATCTGCATATCTGAGGTTACTGATATTTCTCCCGGCAACCTTGATTCCAGCTTGTGTTTCTTCCAGTCCAGTGTTTCTCATGATGTACTCTGCATAGAAGTTAAATAAACAGGGTGACAATATACAGCCTTGACGTGCTCCTTTTCCTATTTGGAAGCAGTCTGTTGTTCCAAGTCCAGTTCTAACTGTTGCTTCCTGACCTGCATACAAATTTCTCAAGAGGCAGATCAGGTGGTCTGGTATTCCCATCTCTTTCAGAATTTTCCACAGTTTATTGTGATCCACACAGTCAAAGGCTTTGGCATAGTCAATCAAGCAGAAATAGATGTTTTTCTGGAACTCTCTTGCTTTCTCCATGATCCAGCAGATGTTGGCAATTTGATCTCTGGTTCCTCTGCCTTTTCTAAAACCAGCTTTAACATCTGGAAGTTCACGGTTCACATATTGCTGAAGCCTGGCTTGGAGAATTTTGAGCATTACTTTACTAGTGTGTGAGATGAGTGCAATTGTGCAGTAGTTTGAGCATTCTTTGGCATTGCCTTTCTTTGGGATTGGAATGAAAACTGACCTTTTCCAGTCCTGTGGCCATTGCTGAGTTTCCCAAATTTGCTGGCATATTGAGTGCAGCACTTTCACAGCATCATCTTTCAGGAGCAACTTGTATATAATCATAGAACTAGTAAATCATCAAAATAAAAACTTTTAAATTCATCACTGCATAACTGCCGAGGAAATCTTTAAAACAGACGTAACTGTCTTGAGACTTCCCTAATGGACCAGTGATTAAGAATCTGCCTTTCAATGCAGGGTACTCATGTTTGGTCCCTGGTTGGCGAACTAAGATCCTATATGCCATGGAGCAAACCCATGCATCACAACCACTGAGTCTGCATGCCACAAATACAGAGAAGCCCATTTACTGCAACTAAGACCTGACACAAATTAAAAGAACACATTTTTAAAATAGTATCTATAATTTATTTTTAAAAAAGAAGTAAATGTCTTTATCAGTAAAGACTTATACATGACAAATGTGATACAAGACCTAAGAACTATACATTCCTGATAAAAATAAAAAACAATCAAAGAATAAACCAAGAAATATGGTGACTTTATGCACAACTACAAATCTAATTGATACTTTTCTAGTGCCTAATATTATATAGCTTAGAGAAAAAACATTCAAATTAAAGAAAAGATTTAATGATCTATCACATACTACAATGTTGGAAATTTCAAACACTATGACAATTTTCAAACACTATGACATGTAACAACAGACTGGTTCCAAATAGGAAAAGGAGTATATCAAGGCTGCATATTGTCACCCTGCTTATTTAACTTATATGCAGAGTACATCATGAGAAACGCTAGGCTGGATGAAGCACAAGCTGGAATCCAGACTGTTGGGAGAAATATCGATAATCTCAGATATGCAGATGACACCACCTTTATGGCAGAAAGTAAAGAATAAATAAAGAACCTCGTGATGAAAATGAAAGAGGAGAGTGAAAAAGTTGGTTTAAAGCTCAACATTCAGAAAACTAAGATCAGGGCATCCGGTCCCTTCACTTCATGGCAAATAAATGGGGAAACAGTGGGAATAGTGGCTAACTTTATTTTTTTGGGCTCCAAAATCACTACAGATGGTGACTGCAGCCATGAAATTAAAAGATGCTTACTCCTTGGAAGGAAAGTTATGACCAACCTAGATAGCATATTAAAAAGCAGAGACATTACTTTGTCAACAAAGGTCCATGTAGTCAAGGCTATGGTTTTTCCAGTAGTCATGTATGGATGTGAGAGTTGAACTATAAAGAAAGCTGAGTGCTGAAGAATTGATGCTTTTGAACTGTGGTGCTGGAGAAGGCTCTTGACAGTCCCTTGGACTGCAAGGAGATCCAACCAGTCCATCCGAAGGGAAACTGGTCCTGGGTGTTCATTGGAAGGACTGATGTTGAAGCTGAAATTCCAGTATTTTGGCCACCTGATACGAAGAGCTGACTCATTCAAAAAGACCCTGATGTTGGGAAAGATTGAAGGCAGGAGGAGAAGGGGATAAAAGAGGATGAGATGGTTGGATGGCATCACTGACTCAATGGACATGAGTTTGGGTAAGCTCCGGGAGTTGGTGATGGACAGGGAGGCCTGGAGTGCTGTGGTTCATGGGGTCGCAAAGAGTCGGACACAAGTGAACAACTGAACTGATACTGAACTGATATTGATGACTGCAAGGAGATCCAACTAGTCCACCGTAAAAGAAATCAGTCCTGAATATTCATTGGAAGGACTGATGCTGAACCTGAAACTCCAATACTTTGGCCACCTGATGCAAAGAACTGACTCATTGGAAAAGACCCTGATGCCGGGAAAGATAGAAGGCGGGGAGAAGGGGACAACAGAGGGTGAGATGGGTGGATGACATCACCAACTCTATGGACATGAGTTTGAGTAAGCTCTGGGAGTTGGTGATGGACAATGAAGCCTAGCTTGCTGCAGTCCATGGGGTTGCTAAAGTCGGACACGACTGAGCGACTTCAGTTGCACTTTTCACTTTCATGCATTGGAGAAGGAAATGGTAACCCCCTCCAGTGTTCTTGCCTAGAGAATCCCAGGGAAGGCGGAGCCTGGTGGGCTGCCATCTATGGGGTCACACAGAGTCGCACATGACTGAAGCGACTTAGCAGCAGCAGCAGCAGAGCATCTTTTCATGTGCTTATTAGTCATCTGTATATCTTCTTTGGGAAAATGTCTGTTCAAGTCTTTTGCCCATTTGTTTATTGGAATGTTTGTTTTTATGATATTGAGTTATAAGAGCTGTTTGTATATTTTACATATTAACCCCTTTTCAGTCATATCATGCCGAGGTCCAGCCCTGGCTGATCCAGGGTATTCGAAGGAGAGACGGCATAGGCGAGGATCAGGATACAATAGCTTCAATTAGATATTAATTAAAGATATAAAGAGTAATAGAATGAGGATAGCTCAGTAGGAAAATTCAGTGGAGAAAAGAGGCTGAGTGGCTTGGTTTACAGGGAGACCAATAAAACTTCAAGACAAGAAGTTTGCACCACTTACGTAGGCCACAGGCGTCCTTCCGTTCTCCAGAAGGAGAGGAGACACTGAGGCCTCCCCGGTCGGATCTTAGAAGCCCAGGCATAATTAGTAAGCATGGTGGGTTCCACGCTCCAGATGGAGACTCAGCCAGAGTGAAAGAGAGAGAAACATGGGGAGACCAGTATTTCGAGAAACTGATCCCAATTCTTTATTTTCCATGGTCTACTTTTATACACTGAGATGTTATGCAAAAGTCACGCGGGGTCAGCAGTCCTGACTTTTATCAAAGTCAGGTGCTTCATACAAATGTATACAGAGGTCTTAGGGGTGTTACATCATCTTCTGGCCAGGGGGGCCTGCTGACAATTTATGACCCTCTCCTTGTGACAGCAGTCAGTCAACCAGGACACTTATTTCTCCAGGGCTGATTATTCTCAAAACAGACGCCACCCAAATAAAGTTACATTCCTACAGGGTGAGGGTGTAGTGGGTTTTAGTTAAGGAAAGAATTTACTTAGCCTAAGGTCTAACGTGATTAATATCAAAGGTTAATACTTATTCCTTCTATATATTCATTAATGTGTGTAAGGGCAGGGGATGTGGAGACTTAGCAACAAACATTGACTCAACAAATGAAAAACCCTTCACCAATTCAATTTCTAATCAGCCCACTATACTTATAGTTTTCTAACTTTTCTAAGGAACCTATTTTTAGAAGGTTTAAAGCATCTTGTGCCTCTCACGGTTGGGAGGCTGTGAGCGATCACATGTGGCCGGACAAGCCTGTCAGGCAGGCCAGAGAACCTTCAGAGGAGTTTGTAAGTTAAAACACTCTTATCACGCCCAGGAATTATTATTAACTGGAGCTCTAAGTTAACTCCTTCTCCAAAAGAGGTGGTGGGGGACAGCCCCCCGTAAAGTCAGAGGTGTAGGTGAGCACAAAGTAGTAAAGTAGGCAGGCTCTGGTCATGGGGGTAGATGCTCGAGGAGTTCCAGGGGGAACTCAGCCAAGTGCCTATCAACAGATGAATGAATAAAGAAGATGTGGTATATATACATAATGGAATATTACTCAGCCATAAAAAAGACTGCATTATTGCCATTTACCATATTACCTAGGATGTACCTAGGTATTATCATACCAAGTAAGCAGAAAGAAAAATGCTATACATCACTCTTCTGTGGAATCTGAAAAATAATACAAATGAATATATATGCAAACAGAAACAGACTCACAGGTACAGAAAACAGACATGGTTACCAAACGGAAAGACAAATTAGGGGTATGGAATTAACAAACTACTATACATAGAATAGATAAGCCACAAGAACTTACAGTACAGCATAGGGAATTATACCCAGTATCTTATAATAAACTATAGTAGAATATAATCAACAACAACAAAAATGAATCACTACGCTGTATACCAGAAACAACATAATTTTATAAATTAATTGTATCAATACTTCAATTAAAAAATTATCAGTTATTCTTTATTGAGTACATCAGAGATACATAACAAAGAGAACAAAAAGGAAACTGAGGGAATAATGCTATGTGGACAAAAATGAAAAGAAACAAACATAAATCCTCACTGCATAACTCTTGTTTTGTCTTTAAGTACTGCTACCTATGAAGTGCCTCAGAACTGTGCATTGAATCATGTGTGCTAAATAAATGATCATACATTTTGAGTATTGTTTCAGTTTTTCCAAATATAACTATATATGTCAATTTTACATACATTCACATATAAAATAAATATATAAAACCCAGAAAAACAATTTAAATGATATAAAAGGTAGGTAGACAGTAAAAATTAAATCTCCCTCTTATCTCTGACCTCTGATATGTAAGCCATCTTTCAAGTAGCAAGGGAGACAATTGTGGGAGAACATTCTTAAGAACATATGAAGGCGAACACAGGTTGTGTGAAGAGAATGTGTTAGATGGAAGCCTCCCACCAGAGGACACACTGGCAGATTATACTTTCCCCAGAGTCTACAGCAGTTGTCTGACCCCACATGATCTTTTAGAACCTTGCTACTTTCCATCAACAGACAGTCTATTCCCCTTTCCTTGATCCCACGTATGACTTTGTGATAGTCTTGACAAATGGAATATGGTGGAGCTGACATTACGTGCCTTTCAAAGCCAGATGAGAAAAGGTAATGTGGCCACATCCTGGTGCTGCTTTTTTTTCCATAAGAGGTCACATACAGGTGACCATCTAAGGTCTCAGGTAACTGTCATACGAGTGAGCTAGACTTCAAAGAATTTTAGCCTCCAGACTTTGAGTCTTCCAGCTGAGGTCCAACATATGCAGCAGCGGGTATAAATCATCTCTGTTGGACCCTTGACTCACAGAATCCCTGAGGATAATAAACACGCCATGAAGTTTTGGGGTAATTTCTTGCACAGCCCTAATAATTGCAACAGGCTGGTTCTATAAAACCCTTCCTTGTCACACAGGCTACTGCTAAACAGCTCTAACCAAAGTGAAAATAAAAACAAAAATTAGGGGAAAATGATCATAGACTGAAATCAGTCCATGTATAATACGAATTCAGTTCAGTTCAGTCACTCAGCCATATTTCAACTCTTTGCGACCCCATGGACTGCTTCTGAAGCTTGTTTAAACTCATGTCCATCAAGTTGGTGATGCAACCGACTCATCATCAACCATGTCATCCTCTATCATCCCCTTCTCATCCTGCCTTCAGTCTTTCCCAGCATCAGGGTCTTTTCTAAAGAGTCAGGGCTTTGCATCAGATGGCCAACGTATTGGAGCTTCAGCATCAGTCCTTCCAAAGAGTATTCAGGACTAATTTCCTTTAGGATTGACTGGTTGGATCTCCTTGCAGTCCAAGGGACTCTCAAGAGTCTTCTCCAACACCACAGTTCAAAAGCATCAATTCTAAGGTGCTCAGCTTTTTTATGGTCCAACTCTCACATCCGTACATGACTACTGGAAAAACCATGGCTTGGTCGGTAAAGTTGTCTCTGCTTTTATAGTACAGATACTATGTATTTTAAAGTTTCTAGTAGAAACATGTTTTTGGTAAACTGATGATAATTTAGGCCATGACAGAGACAGATCTATAGGCCGACTACAGTAAAATGAACGGCCATGAAAACAGAACTTGAAACTGAAGTAACAGTAATGAGCTTATGTCACTCCTATGTCCACACAGAGAACTAATAAAGTTCTATCAACTCCTTTAACACAACATTTTCTCTCAGAAAAATATAAAGGAAAAACTTTGATGAGATGAATATCAGATGGAAAAAAAAGCAGGCTTTGGCAACAATGAATATTTTACCTATGATACAAAAATCTTTAGGGAGAGTAATGGCTCCAACAACTAAGGTGTTACAAATCACTCATTGGTAATCTCCAAATGAAACTGAGTGGTTCTCCTTCCCAGTGAAGAGATGCTGGAGAATCTAGGAACTGTCCACAATGGGGATTTCTGAGACTTACAGGTACTTAATGGACATGAAAGAACAACTAGTAAAGTTTAAGCTCCTCTACTAGTATGCAGGCTACCATGAACCACTGCACAGACTGTAAGCTGCATAAATAGGGAACTGTTCACATAGATTAAAATATGCAGCATCAATAACAGAAGTACAAAGCAACTCTGACTCTGAATGATTCCAGACCTGACACCAAGAGGAATAAATATATTACATATCCAACAGTCAGTTTCTCATATTGTTTCCCATAAGTTTGCTGGTATCCTAAAGTAATGATAGAGAAAGTTCCTAGTAATATACTCAACTCTATTAGAAATGATATTTAACTATACAAAACATATTAAAAAGATATAAATATAAACATATATAAAATAAATATAGTAAACATATATCTTCCTGAAAGAATAAGTAGATAGCATGCTGATTACTACACTGAAAAATATAGAACTATTATCAACTAAAGTACACAACAAGAAAATTATGTCAGATAGGAAATGTAACATAGGCATAGTATGTGGTGAGAACAATTAATGATTCATTCTCTTAGCAACTTTCAACCACGTAACACAGTACTGTTGCCATTAGACCCCATGTTGTACATTAGCTCCCCAAAACTTACTTATCTGATAACTGAAAGCTTAACCCAATCTCCCCATCTTGCCCATTTCTTGGCCCTGCCAAAACTATTCTACTCTCTGAGTTCAGGTTTTTTTCACATTCCACATATAAGTGAAATCACACCATATTTGCCTTTCTCTGTCTGACTGATTTCACTTAGTGTGACATCTATCCATGCTGTTACAAAAGGGAGGAATTCTGAAGATTAATATTCTATATTATGTAAAGATTTAAAAGTCTAGAAATACCTGGCTAACACAGCAGGAAGCAGACCAAAGTGTTATCCTGGAGATGTGGAAATGAGGAATTCCAGTTTCAATATGGACTATGTACTAGGTACTACTGTTTTCATAATGTTAAATTTGGGGATGTGATAATGGCATAGCAGTCATCTATGAGATTCTTAGGCTGCCTTTCTTGGTGGCTCAGATGGTAAAGGATCTGCCTGCCATGTAGGAGACCCGGGTTCCATCCCTGGGTCAGGAAGATCCCCTGAAGAAGGGAGTGGCAACCCACTCCAATGTTCTGCCTGGAGAATTCCACGGACAGAGGAGCCTGGTGAGCCTGATGGGCTGTATGTAGTCCATGGGGTCACAGAGTAGGACTCGAATGAATGACAGACACAATAGGCTCTTGAAACACAGGTAAAGTGTATCACCTACTTTCAGAAAGCTAGGAAAATACAGACAGAAAAAGAAAGATAAAAGAAACAAGCAAAATGTTAACAACAGGTCAATCCAGGAAAAGGGTAGGTGGGTATTCATAATATTATTCTTTCACCTTTCTGTAGGTTTGAAATCATTTTAAATTAAAAAAAAAAAAGAGGAATGCCACTGTTCATACTTTCAAACACATTTACAAAAACCTCAGTGGTAAAGAATCTGCGTCCAATGCAAGAGACACAGGAGACGCAGGTTCAATCCATGGGTCGGGAAAATGCCCTGGAAGAGGAAAAGGCAACCCACTCCAGTATTCTTGCTGGAAAAATTTCATGGACAAAGGAGCTTCAAAGGCTACAGTCAGACACAACTGAGTACACACACGCATGCACCCACATACTATTGATGTGCTCTACTAATAATCCACTGCTGGCTTGTCAACCTCTTAATAGACCCAATTTGAATTTAGAATGTGTATTTGACAGTTACAAACCCAAACTAACAAGACTTTCCTCACTGAATAAGGCTTTTCAAACTGTACTATAATTAAACAATTTTAGCTTTAAAACTTAGTATAAATTCAGATTCATAACAAAAATACCAAAATTTAAAAAGACATAAAATACTTACATTAACTTTGAAAGCTTGTACAGTGTTATCCAGAAGAAGGATGTTGCAAACCACCTCTGTATGCTGTCTATCTCGGGCCAACTCTGATGCACGTACATTGTAGGTTCTGCCAGCAGGCAATCGGAAACGTGAGGTCATTACTGTCCACACAAGGTCTAAGTTGAAAAAAAAAATTAAATAAAGGGACAGTTGAAGATACAAATTATTTATATAAAAAGATACAAAGTTATTACATACTTTTCAACAATCAGTTAAAAAGCAGTTACAAATTTTGCAACACCTGGATAGGAATTGTAGGTATAAAAGAAGACACCATCTTTAGCTCATCATCTAAACTAAAATTACAACTGCCTGGAGGAGGAGCTTTATTTTGAACTGTCCATTAAGAAGACAATAAACAAATTGTTGAGGAAGCTATATTCCAACTCAAAATACATAAATTCAGGCGTAGTCAAAAAGAAGGAAGGAGAATATGCTACCCCAGGCAACTGGGCATTACTCACTGACACAAGCATTAAAAAGATATTGTAGGATGACCACAGGAGGGAAGGTTATTTGACTCTGAGGGGCTTTCCTTTTATTCAAGCTTAAGATATGGGGGGGAAAATGGGAGTTTATTAGTTGGGATTTTTTAAATATAACTATACCCTTCATCTTACCTATCTTCAAATTCAAACTAATTCTAATAGAACTATTCTTAGGAAAACAAAAGCAAATTAGAAATCTTAAGACTACAGACCTTTGCTTCTCAACTTTTTAAGTTAACAGGGAACAAAAACTGCCTACCAAAAAATCCCCCCCAAAACTGGTATCGTATCATTTTTGGCATGTTATGATGTTAAAAGACAATGAAATGTAGCTTTGAAGTTCTGAAAGAAAATCATATGAAACAGAATTATATTCCCTCAAAATGAGCATTCATGTGAAAGAATAAAGCTAAAGCCATTTTCAGACATTCAAAAATTTGCATTTTAAAATCCATAAAACTTCCCTCTTTCAAAAGACAAATGGATAAAGGAAACAAACTACACTACAAATAAACACAACTCTATAAAATTCTTAAATATGAGTAAGCAATAAGTACTAAGACATTTAATAAGTAAAAATTAATAATAAAAAGAAATTGCAATTCAAATCGATGGTATTCAATAACTGCTGTTGACATCATACTGCTTATGTCAAAATGATTAAAGCTAGGAGTAAATGTCAATGTTATATATGGATAAAAAATTGTATAGAAGAAAATAGCTTTGGCACGTTGACAGAGAGGGGCTAGCCAAGTAAAATTCACAATTAAAAGGGACTGACTGGGCCTTCCCTGGTGGTCCAGTGGTTAAGCACCTGCCTTCCAGTGCAGAGGAGGTGGGTTTGATATCCAGTCAGGGAGCTAGATCCCACATGACTCAGGGCAACTAAGTCCACTCACCCCAACTAAGACCCAACACAACCAAAAATAAGTAAGTAAATAAATATGAAAAATGAAGTGGAAGAATTAAAAAAAAAAAAAAGACAGTGGCTGGCAGTGATTTCCAGTTCCACATGTAAAGAGCTCAGAAGTCCTCATTCTGTCCTAACAAGCAAAAAAAAAAAAAAAGGCAGAACAGACGGGAAAATCAGCAACCGTTCCTAGATCCATAAGAGAGGACACAGGGCAAACTGCAAAGATTGAAGAGATAGGTAAAAACAAAGAGTCACAGCTTATGGGAGCAGAGATCTGAAGCAGAAACTGCCACAGAAACCAGCACTCAGGTAGGAAAGACTGAATTCAGCTGATAAATTGCTTGAGGCTCAATGTAGATAATTTTAAAAGTTAAAAACTTCAGGAGGTGGGGGTGGGGGGCAGTCATACCAGGACTCACACAATATTGTGAGATACAGCTCCAGCAGCAGTGTGAAGGCTAGTGTGCATTGTCAAGGATAGTGCACACTTGGAGGGGACAGAGTTGGCTTGGACAAGACACTGCACTTGAATAGGGAGACTGCAACCACTGCTGATACTAACGGAGACAACTGATGAGGAGCTGTATTGAGCTCTGGGTGGCATGCTGTGACCATCCATGCAAATGACTTGGCCTGTACCAGCTCCTCTTGTTTTAGTGTTGTTCCCCTTTGGGACGATAGTTCCATTGCTGAGAGGGGAGAGAGAACACACTTAAAGGGAACAGAACCACCTTGGACCCAGACTTCAAGGCTTTTGCTCCAGCATGTTAGGACATGACTCTGTGCCCAAGAGGGCAGTGACAACCACTAAGCACAGCTCTGGCTCAAACCTGAGAATAGCTCCAGCACCTTCATCTCCAGTCTCACCTCCTACCAAGATGATAGCTGTGAGTCCACCTTGAGCAAACATGTGACCTGTGCTCACTTCAGATCCCGCTCTCCTAACAAAGTCACAGGGCATCTGCAGAGTGTATAGGGACACTCCCATGTAAATATACCTTCAAGACCAGGACAGATAAATGTGCTTCACCCAATTTCATAGACACAGAGAGTTTACCAAAATGAGAAGAGAGAAATTTGCCTCAAATCAAAGAACATGAGAGAAAACCCTGGAAAAGAAGGAGGGGAAAAAAAAAAAAAACTAATGAAAGAAATAATTTACTGGATAAAACATTCATAGTAAGAATGATGCTTGAAACTGGGAAAAGAACAAATGAACACAGTAAGAAATCTTACAAGGAACCAGAAAATATAAAGAATCAATCAGAGCTGAAGAATACAATAACTGAAATGAAAAATACACTAGAAGGAAATTAACAGCAGACCAGGTGATACAGGAAAAACCATAAGCACTCTGAAAGATACAATAATGGAAATTACTCAATCAGAGGAGCAAAACAAAAACAATTTTTTCAAAAATGAGGAAGGAACTTCTAAGATAATATTAAGCATATGCTATCCACATTATAGAGGTCCTGAAGAAGAAAGAGAAAAAAGGGTTGAAAATATTTGATGAAGTTATGGTTGAAGAATTCTTGAACCTAAAGAAGGAAACAAATATCTAGGTACAGGAAGCACAGAATCCCAAAAAGAGAAAACCAAAGAGACCAAGACATAGCGTAAGTAAAATGGCAAAAGTTAAAGACAAAGAGGATTCTAAAGGCAGCTAGAGAAAAAGAGTCACATACAAAGGAACCCCCAATAAGGTTTTAAGTTGATTTTTCAGCAGAAATTTTGCATGCCAGTAGAGAGTAGCATGATATATTTAAAGTGCAGAAAGGGGAATAAATACAACCTAGGATACTCTACCCAGCAAGATTATCATTCAGAATTGAAGAAGAGAGAAGCAAAAACTAAAAGAATTCATCAACACTAAATCAATTATAAAAGAAGTAGTAAAGGGCCTTCTCTAAGTGAAAAAAGATAAAGCTACAAGAAGAATTTATAGGAGAGGAAAAACCCCACTAGAAAAGCCAAATATATAGTAAAGGTTGTGGATCAACTATTTAAATAAGCTATTATGAAGATTAAAAGACAAAAATTATAAAATCAATCATAACTGCAAAGAACTGTTCAGGGATAAATATGATGATGTAAAATATGAATTCAAAAACACAAAATGAAAAAAAAAAACAAAACACAAAATGTAGGGAAAGGGAGTTAAAAATGTAGATCTTCTAAAATGTGTTTGAACTTCTGTAACTATCAGTTTAAAACAAGTAGATATAGTTATATGTCAACACATATGAATCCCATGGTAACCATAAATCAAAAACCTACAATAGACACAGGAAATCAGAATGAAAGGAACACAAGCATACCACTGAATAAAATAAAATCACAATGGAAGAAATTATACTAAGAAGAACAGAGAATAACAACTTGCAGAAAACAACAAAAATGTCAAGAAGTATTTATCTAACAATAATCATTTTAAACGTCAACTGACCAAAACTCCAATCAAAAGACATAAGGTGTTGGATAGACCTAGACAGTGAAGTAAGGCAGAAAGTGACCTACAGAGTGAAGGTCACTGATAAGTCAGAAAGAGAAAAACAAATATAGTATATTAAGGCATATATGTGGAATCTATAAAAATGGTATAGATGACCTTGGTTGCAAATTAGAAACAAACTCACAGACATAGAGAACAAATGCCAAGGGGGAAAGGGGTGGGATGGGAGGAATTGGGAGATTGGGACTGACACATATACACTATCAATACTATGTATAAAATAGATAACTGATGGGAACATACTGCATAGCACAGGAAACTCTACTTAATGCACCGCAGTGCCCTAAATGGGAGGGAAATCCAAAAGGGAGTTGATATATGTATATGTATGGCTAATTCATTCTGCTATATAGTTGATGCTAACACGACATTGCAAAGCAACTATAATGCAATACAAACTACTTTAAATTTAAAAAAAAAAAGGAAAAAAAGATGAGGTGACTGATTAGATTAAAATGACCCATCTACGTGCTGCTTATAAGAGACTTGCTGCTGCTGCTGCTAAGTCGCTTCAGTCATGTCCGACTCTGTGTAACCCCATGGACGGCAGCCCAACAGGCTCCCCCGTCCCTGGGATTCTCCAGGCAAGAACACTGGAGTGGGTTGCCATTTCCTTCTCCAATGCATGAAAGTGAAAAGTGAAAGTGAAGTCGCTCAGTCGTGTCTGACTTTTGGAGACCCCATGGACTGCAGCCTAAGCTCCTCCGTCCATGGGAGTTTCCGGGCAAGAGTACTCACACAAAGACTGAAAGTGAGGGAATGGAAAAACGTATCCCAAGCAAACAAAATGAAAAGAAAGCTGGGGGAACTAGACTTTAAAATAATCTATAACAAAAGACAAAGAAGGGTATTATATACCAATAACAGATCAATGTAAGTGGATGGAACATTTGTAAACATATATCCACTGATATAGGAACACCTAAAAGCAAATATTAACAGATATAAATGGAGAAACTGACAATATAATACAATAATAGTAGGGAACATTAATACCCAACTTGCATCAATGGACAGATCAACCAGTCAGAAAATCAGTAAGTAAACAGTCATCTTAAATGACACATTAGACCAGACTTAATAGATATCTATAGGATATTTCATCTGAAAATAGTGGAATACATATTATTTTCAAGTACACATGGAACATTCTCCATGAGAGATCACATTCTAGGCCACAAAATAAGTCCCAACAAATTTAAAAGGACAGAAATTAGAGAAAGCATTTTTTCTGAGCAAAACAGTATTAAACTACAAATCAATTAGAGGGGGGAAAAATGGGAAAACACAAACATGTGGAGACTAAACAACATGCTATTAAAAAAAACTACTGAGTCAATGAAGAAGTCAAAGAGGAAATCAGAAAATACCTGCAGATGAATAAAAATAAAAACACAACTTTCCAAAATCTACAGCACACAGGAAAAGCAATTCTAAGAAGGAAGTTTAGGGCAAACACCTCAAGAAACAAACAAACAAAAACCCTCAAATAAACAACCTAAGTTACTTATAAAAAGAGCAAAATCCAAAGATAGCAGAAGGAAGGAAATAATAAGGATCACAGGAAATAGCAAAATAAAAATCAATAGAAAACATCAATGACACCAAGAGCCACGTTTTTTAATTTTTTGAAAAGATAAAATTGATAAGTCTTTAGTCAGGCTCACCAAGAAAAAGAGAGCCTAAATAAATAAGAACTGAAATAGGAAAAATTACAACTGACCTCAGAGATACCAAAAAACCATAAGAAAACACTGCAGATATTTATATGCCAACAAACTGGACAACCTAGAAGAAATGGATAAATTTCTAAATACAATACAATCTAAATACAATACAATCTCTAAAACATACAATCTTCCAAGACTGAATCAATGCAAACATACCAATCACTAATAGTGAAACAATTAGTTTAAAAACTCCCAGCAAACAAAAGCCCAGGACTGAATGGATTCACAGGAACTCTACCAAACATATAAGAACAACTAATCCCTAGCCATCTCAAAATATTCCAAAAAACTGAAGAGACTACTCCTAAATTTATTCCATGAGGATACCATTACCCTGATACCAAAACCAGACAAAGATACTACCAAAAAAAATAATAATAATTACAGGCCAATATCTCTGGTGAATATGGATATAAGAATCTTCAACAAAATATTAGCAAACAGAATTCAACAATACATAAAAAGGATCATATACCATGATCAAGTGAGACTCACTCCCGGGATGCAATGATGGCTCAATTCCCACAAATCAATCAGTGTAATACATTAACAAAAAGAAGGGGGGGGGGGGGAATCACATGATCATCTACAGATACAGAAAGAGCATCCGACAAAATTCAATGTCCATTTATGATAAAAACTAATCAAAGTTGGTATAGAGGGAACACACTTCAACATAATAAAGGCTATTATGACAAACCCATAGCTTACAAATTCAACGATGAGGATTCTGGGATTAAGAGATACCAACTACTGTATATAAATAGATAGGCAACAAGGATAGATAATTATAATCTTGTAATAACCTATAATGGAGTATACTCTGCAAATATACTGAATCACTCTGCTGTACACTTGAAACACAATACTGTAAATCAATTATACTTCCATTAAATTTTTTCCCAAAAAATTAATTTACATATATTTGCTATCTCTGTCTACTATTAGAACCTAGAAGCAAAAATATTCCAATAACACTGAACATACATACTGCCCTATGTACTACTCCCACTAAAAGAAACCAGGCTTTCTTGGGAGAAATGGCTGATTCCAGAACTGGAGCAAAGAAAATACAATATCAGGCTAAAATATCAATATTTGGTGCCAGTAAGTAAAGAAGTCCTCAAAATCTGATGGGAAAAAATGAAAAACCATGAGAGGAAATTAAAAGGGGCTGCCACCAGTCAAATGAGACAACATAAGTTTCAAAATAAATAATATGAATAGATAATACTCTGAATAACAAAAGAACGCACAGGTCTAAACTGATACTAATTTTTTTAAGTGAGGGAGGAAAAAACTGTTCTTAGTAAAATAATGTCAAATGATAAATGTTGAATAATGCAAAAAGAAAACTGCCATTTACAACTACCATAACTGATTCAGGCAAGAATCATCAATGAATATTAAAATCACTGGGTGTATTGAGGAACAAGATACACATACAATCGCAAAGTATTTTCCCATTGATTCCTTATTAATTACAATAGGGAAAAGGTACCTTTACCATGGAGAAATCTGTCAAATCCCACCTTCATCAAATGATCAAATTTATCCTCACCAAAATTACTGTCACAGGCATCATGATGTTACACACTGAAAACACAGCGCCTATGTAATATTCCTGCAAAAAATGTTTAAGCTGAATCTACTTATGAAAAAAATTGAAACAATCAGACAAATCCAAATTGAGGACACTCTACAAAACAACCCGCTAGAGTCTTCAAAACTGTGAAGAGGGTGAGGAAAAAGGGAGAAGAAAGAGAGGATGTAGAAGAAGGGTGGGGAAGCACTGTAGATTAAGAGATGTAACAACCAAATGCAATGTGCAGTCCTTGATCCAAATATGAATTAGAAAAAAAAAGTCATATATGTGTGTGTATATAGATATACACACACACACATATTACACATGCACATAATTGAAGAAATCTGAATGTGGAATGTATTTCAGACTATAGTATTGTGTCAGTGCTAAATTCCTTAAGTGTGATCATGTGGTTATATAGAATGTGTTGATTTCTAGAAGATCAATGTTTGCACGCTATAGAATTTTTAGAAGTAAAGTGTTATGATCATGATATCTGCAACCTTCAAATAATTCATAAATTTTTAATATATAAATACAGAAGCAAAGTAGCAAATTGTTAGCAATTGGTGAATCTATATGAATGGTACATGGGTACTCAATATACTATTCTTGCTACTTTTCCCTAAGTTTGAAATATTCCAAAATAAAAAGTTGTGAGGAAAAAGTAAAAGGAAATGCCTTCCAAATTCTGTTTTCACACTTATAAAAAGAAGCAGATACACTAACACCTTTGCTATCCAAAATTATGAAGCAATTAACCACTCACAAAAAGTTATCTGGATAGCTGACAATCCCTTACAGTTATCATTTTCTACAGAATGTTCTCCAATGAACCATATGCTTTATTACAATCTTAATTTCTTATATATGATGCTCTGGATATAACTATAAATTAAAATGTTGGTGTTGTAAGTACTGGACTGGAATAACTTAGCTTACTGCTGTAATACTGTATTCAGTGAAGGCTCACTCAGTCCTCTGAACTGAAGCTGGTAATATAAAACTGATTACCTTAGGACAGTGCTATCAAAACTATGAGCTATAATACTGATATTCTGTAGGAGAAAAAAAATCAAATTTAACAATAGTTTTGATCTAAAATTTCTCTCTATATTTAATATACCAAACATATCTGCACAGTAATTATTACATAGTAACTTACACAGGAAGCTTATTTAAGAAATGGTATATAGTACAGCAAAAAAGTATCCCAGATAACCATGTACAAACCAATGACCCAAGACGTGAGCACTGGACATGCACACTGATTCACTGATGTACAGGCAGCATTTTCCAAATGTCCTTTGCGTAGCTGGGCTTTCCAGGTGGCACTAGTGGTAAAGAGCCTGCCTAACAATGCAAGAGACGCAAGAGACACGGGTTCAATCCCTGGGTCAGGAAGATCCCTTGGAGGAGAGCATGGCAACTCACTCCAGTATTCTTGCCTGGAGAATCCCATGGACTGAGGAGCCTGGCAGGCTACAGCCCATAGGGTTGCAAAGAGTCAGACATGACTAAAGCGACTTAGCATGCACACATGCTTTGTATATCCTTTATTCAACTGCTACTGACCTGCTAAGACGACTGAATTACAATATGATATCATTGTGAACTATGAACACAGGAATTGAATTGGAACCATTCTGTGTATCAAATTTACTTCTCTGAGGCTTTTCATTTTCTGCTACTTAATATTTTACATCTCATTATCCTATTTATACATTGTAGCATTTAAAGTACTATGTGCCTGTGTGTCTGTGAGATACAAACACATAAGGGACTAAGGCCCCTCAAGAGTTCCCTAATCCTGTGTCTTCAATACACCTGTTTACTCATGTAAACATGTCAGCAGCCCCAGTTACTAGACACAGCATTAGATGCTAGATACACACACACACACACATATATATCTAGATCTCTGCCCTCAATGAGCTCACAGTCCAGTTGGGAAAAAGACTTTAAATAACTCAGTGAAACAGTAATACTAAAAAAAGATATAAACAAGCTGTCCCAGTGACTCCAAGAACTAATTCTCTTCTGTCTGTAGCTCATTACCTAAGTACCAGAAACAACTTCAACAGCCACTAGTTCTCTCCCTCTCTTCCCGTCTTCATTTTGTAAATTTCCAAAAATAAAGCCAATCCTTCCTAAGTACCAACAGTCAATGAAAAAAAAATTTTCTTGTCTAAAAAGGGCCAGTCATGTAGCCTACGTGGTATCATTTTGGAGGCTCTGGTGTTCCCCTCTTATTCATTCAGCAAAATGAATGAATAGGGGTTTAATGTAGAGCATTTTTAGATGGAAAAAAGAGAGAATGCTGGGCTCTAGACTTTTGATCCTTCCTTTAGAAAGCAACTACTTCAGGAAAGTAGTTTTCTTTGTAACTGACCACAAACAATAGAGTTGATAGCATATAAATGTTTAATGAAATCTTTCAAAGTATAATTTGAAACTCACTGGCTATGAAATCAAATTAGTGGACCAAACACCAATGTTTTTAATGAAATAGAATAGCATAAAAGAGAAGCTATCAAGAGCATGATATAAAAGGTACCTCTTAATTAGGTAAAGTGCAAATAGTTAGAAAACTATTGACTTTACATCTCCTAATACCACCATACAATCCTATTTATTCTCTCATGTTTTCATGGGTCCTTTCTGTTTGTTGTAAAGAACTGATTATTAGTCTTTCACAAATAAAGTTAGATTAAAAGAGAAAGTCACCTGCAAAGAGTTCAAGACTAAAAAATACTAACTATGGGAAGTAACACTGATTAACAGGTAAGACTGTGGGCTCAGAAATCAGAATGTTTCAAGGCTCAAATCCCTATTACTTTTATGACCTTGATAGCTGCCAAACTGCTGTGCCTCAGTTTCCTCATTTATAAAATGAGCTGCTATGAGGATTAAATGAGATAACAAGAAGCTTTTAGCACAGTACCTGACATTCAGAAGTATCTAATAAGTGTTAGCCATATTATCATCATCATTATTAGGTAATAACTCTCTAAATACTAAAAACTGACTTTTAAGAAGAAATTTGGAAACGCACATGCTTTTATTAAAATATTCTAGTTACACCAGAATTAAAACAGTATTATTAAAAGCCTCAGAAACCAATATCCAATAAACAACAGTAATCCAGTTGAATGGAACACAATTCATCAGAGGAACAGCAACCACTGTAGGTGAAAAGATACTAAAGACTACTGTGGAGGAATCTGCATTAATTTGGGCAAAGGTCACATAGTCCAGAGGTCAGCAAACTATGGCCCACAGACCAAACCTGTTCACTGTTTTGGGGTCACAAGGTAGGAATGATTTTTACAGATGAACATTCTCAATTGACCCAATGACAGGGGACACTAACTTTGAACTCTACCGAAGGTAAATATTATCCTATAAAGAAGAATTACATTCTTCTCATTATTAGACCAAATACAACAAAATATTATATTCAATTACTGTATTTTGATTTCACCAATAAAACTTTGTGAAATTTATAAAAAATAAAAGTCTCAAATTAAATATCTATATGTTAATTAATGTTACTCTTTACTTTCCCCAACCCTTCCCTATTCATATTATCTACTGAATGTCCCATAATTTGCCAGATACAGAGAAGCAACATGACTATATCAATAAATAAGAAGGTAAAAACTCCTGCCCTTATGAAGCTTCTTTCTAATAAGGAAAGAAAAAAGTTACACGGTAGAAAGCAGAGAATGTTCGAGCGAGCAGAGAGCAATTTTAGATGCAGTACTCAGGGGAGGCATGACTGAGAAGGTCATTTTTGGCAGACTTGAAAGGCAGTGCAAGAGTGAGTCAGTCATATGAATACTCTGCCTGGAGCACGTGCCTTGAAATGTGCTCCAGGCAGAAGGAAGAACAGCACGAAGACCTGATGTAGAAGCACACAGGCCTGTCCCCGGAAGAGCAAAGAGGCCAGTGCATGCTGCGAAAAGTAGACAAGGAGAGTAGTCAGAGAGACAGCAGGAGCTACAGGCACTGTAGGGCTTTGGTGGCCGTGGTAAAAAACCTCAGCTTTTTTACTTCTAAGACAGGACATTAGGCAAAAGAACATAGTCACCTCTCTTACACGACAAGTTCATGAATTTTCACCTTGCTTCTTTTCCTACTGATGTGTTGGATACAAAAACCTTAGACTATGTCATAAGCATGCTACTGCACTAACAGAAAAATAAGTTAATGTCTGTAATATTACAAATGGGCAAGAAAAAAAAATTAAGACCCTATCAGAAAAATGAACAAAATACTTAATGTTTCCAATAAGAAATGAAATCAGTAATTTTTTTTAAAAGCCTAGCTACACTATCACTAAAAAGATATTCTAATTAAAGATGTCTTAATTAGGTAAAGTGTAAATAGAAAATTATTTTAAATACTTAAATTAGTTAAATATTGTTTAACTATTAAAACAAAATAAAACAAACTGTCATTTATCACTGTCTGCCAGGGAAACTGGTAGTAATAAAAACTGCTTCAGGTCTACAATCCTGTATCCGAAACCTCTGGTTTCAAAACACTTTCAAAAGTGTTTTGAATTTCAGAATAGTTAAATTATAAAGAGGTGATATTGCACAGCTACCTTAGATTAAGTAACATTCTTGGTTGGGTCTGTCTGTATTAGCCACACTGCTATTAAAATTTCTTTGGAAAACCTTAAGAATGTTCACTCTAAGGACTTCCTTGGTGTCCAGTGATTAGGAACTCGCCTTCCAATGCAGGTTCAATACCTGGTCAAGGAACTAATATCCCACATGCCACAGGGTGGGCATCTGGGCCCATGCGCCACAACTAGCGAGAAGCCTGCACGCTGCAACTAAAGAGGCAGACACACCACAACGAGGAGCTCATGAGCCACAGCTAAGACCCGTCACAGTGAAACAAATATTTTTTTAAAAGAGAATGTTCACTCTATGGGGAATAAATAATGTATAAACACCCTAACATTAGGACAGGTCAAGTATGACTGCCAAATTAATTACAAAAACTTTTGTAGTTCAAAAACCATAAAAATAACCAGATGCAAGGTAGGTCACAATATCAGATCACTTGGGGGAACTTTTCCAAACCACAAAACCCTTTCCACTGAAGATTCCCCATTTCCCTATTAGATTGTGTAGGAAGTCACTGGGACTGACATGAGTATGGATTGGGCATACTACACAATTTGGAAATTCTTGAAGTTTGTGAAATATTTTATAATACTTCCATTCAATAAGAAGTATCTTAAAAAGAAAACAGAAAAAAAAAAAAAAGAATACCAACTTATATTAAAGACTGAAATTTCCCAAATATTAATCTCCTTGGAAAATTCTATTCAAAGAGTGAAAACTGAAAGTGAAAATGTTAGCCACTCAGTTGTGTCTGACTCTTTGCAACCCCACGGACTATGTAGCCCACCAGGACTATGTAGCTCCTCTGTCCACGAAATTCTCCAGGCAAGAATACTAGAGAGGATGGACACTCCGTTCTCCAGGGGATCTTCCCGACCCAGGGATCGAACCTCAGTCTCCACACTGGAGGCAGATTCTTTACCGTCTGAGCCATCAGTAGTCTATATTAACGAGCACGTATCACATTCAAGGCTTTGTAAGTACCACGTAATACCAGTAGAGAGGCTTAAATAGTTAGACAAGGGGCTGACTATGGGTTTAGATTTTACTTTACAAGCAGATGGAAAGGAAATAACAAAATTCTGAGCAGAGGTATCAAGTGGTCAGATGTGCATGTCAAATCACTCTGGTAGTAATACAGAGGATGGATTAAAAGGGCAACACCAATAGTGGAATGCACCTTAAGTAGACTATTAAAAAAGTCCAGATAAGATACAATGACCTTTCAAAAAAGATCACCCGTAAGTTGTGCCCAAGCATCATCCTGCCAAGTGGTGATAGGGCTATAAGACAGCACCATGAGGGCAGAAAGGGAAACTGAACAGTGATGATGAAAGGCAATCCAGACAGGCGATAAGAAAGATATCCATTTTAGAGTGCCAGGCAATAGGCAGTGACCCAGGCAAGCGGAGCCCAAGCTGCAGAGAGCAGATAAGCAGGTGGTACCCCAGCTGTCAGAAGACACATTAGGGAAACGTGTCTTATTTCATGGTTCTTGAGAAAAGGCTTACAGCACAGTACAGAGCTCCAGTTATAATACTGGAGTTCACGAATTCAAGAACAGGAGACAGAAAATAGGACAGCAGCAGAAAAGACACAGGTTCAGTACTCAAATTAACCTACTTTCAAAACCTAAATCTGTTATTTTCTAGCTGTGAAGGTCTAGACAACTCAGCTTTTTGAGCCTCAGCTTCTCTATCTATAAAAAGCAGATAACACTACCTATTGCACAGGGTTGGTAGGAGAACGAAATGTGACCTCATACATTAAAACATCTGGTAGAGTTCAAGGAATACTAGTTTTGTCCTTTTCTTCTTATAAGAAGATAAATTACTGAGTTTTTTTCATCTAAGATACAGAAATAAGGAAGTCTTTTGCTTGGCCACAAGGTCTGAAAGCTTACCCAAAGGGGCACTGTGCTGTGCTTAGCCGTTCAGTCAGGTCCAACTCTTTGCAATCCCACGGACTGGAGCCCTCCAGGCTCCTCTGTCCCTGGGGATTCTCCAGGCAAGAACACTAGAGTGGGTTGCCATGTCCTCCTCCAGGGGATCTTCCCAACTCAGCACCTGAACCCAGGTCTCCCAAAATGCAGATGGATTCTTTACCATCTGAGCCACCAGGGAAGCCCAAGAATACTGGATTGGGTAGTTGATCCCTTCTCCCGGGGATCTTCCAAAGCCAGGAATTGAGCTGTGGTCTCCTGTACTGCAGGCTGATTCATTACCAGCTGAGCTACCAAGGAAGCCCGAGGAGGCATTAGAGGACTTCATTCAGGTAAAGAAAGTAAGGTTGGTCACTGATGCAAAATGCCTCACAGGAGCTCCAGTCCATACTGAGGTGAAAGTAAATGAGTTACACAAGTAAAAGAATCTAAAAAACTAGAGTAGAGTAAAAGTTTAAATAATTAGGATTAGCTAGCCTAAGAGTGGGAGAAGGCGATGGCACCCCACTCCAGTACTCTTGCCTGGAAAATCCCATGGACGGAGGAGCCTGGTGGGCTGCAGTCCACGGGGTCACTAAGAGTCGGACACAACTGAGCGACTTCACTTTCACTTCTCACTTTCATGCATTGGAGAAGGAAATGGCAACCCACTCCAGTGTTCTTGCCTGGAGAATCCCAGGGACGGGGGAGCCTTGTGGGCTACTGTCTATGGGGTTGCACAGAGTCGGACACGACTAAAGCAACTTAGCAGCCTAAGAGTATACCCACACAATAGAACATGTCACTGTATTTAAATTAGGAAGGAAAAACGTGGGAAGCTCTCTGAATACTGAGTCAAAGGCTCTCCAAGGTATGTTTTAAATGAAAGAATTACTACAGAAAACATTAATATAGTGGGCTACCATCTACATACAAAGGTAGGGGAAAATAATAATTTACATTTGTATTTTATTTCTCTTTGCAAAAATACTGGTAAAATATACAAAAACAAAAGTGGTTACCTATAGAGAGCAGGGTTGGGAGAGACAGAGATAAGAGTAGTACTGAGACTTCTAATTATATGCTTTTTTATATTATTTTGAAATTTGAATGAAGTAGCCATACTTAACAATTGTCTAACAAAAGGGCAGTACACGTATTTAATTAATAGCAAAACTAACAATGATCCCTGAATAACTCCAGAACTCACTATAAGATGGCAATCATTTGAAATGGGTGTAGGGAGTTGGCTCAGATGTCTACCAAAGTTCATTCAGGACATTTTTTTGATAGTAGCTGTTGCTATATAGTTTCTCTTACCTATCTTTCAAATAATTACTACAGTTTCTTTCTTTTAATCCTCCCAAAATATTAAGGTGCATGTAATCTTAAAAAAAAGGTATTTTTTCAGGATTCCACGGCCTCCAGTGGTTAGGATTTGGCACTTTCACTGCCAGGACCTGGGTTTGATCCCTGACTGGAGAACTAAGATCCTGCAAGACAAGTGGCACAGCCAAAAAATAAGATATTTTTCTTGATTCTGTTCCCGATTCCTCTATGACCTAAGAGCTCTTCCTTCTTCCCCTCATGACCAAATTTCTTAGTGTCATCTAGTCTACATTCACTGCTATGTCTAGTTTCCTCTATTTACTTTCTCATCACACCCTTCTATTGTAACTCTTCTGCTACAATGAATCTCGAACTTTACTGTACCTTAGAATAACTGTAGCAGTGGCAGCAGCACGGCATTTAAGCAGGTTTCCTGTGCGGTAACCTCCACATTCTTCACCCACCCTTTAAAAACTCTATGCAGTCTGAAAAGAAACCTGCAGAATTGATATTTTTATTCAGTAGCTCACTTGATTCTGATACAGGTGGTCTGCCTGAACACCTGAAAACCAATTAGCTAAGGGCATAATATGCTGTTGTTTAGTCACTAAGTCATGTACAATTATTTTGCAACACCATGGATCTCAGCACAACAGGCTCTTGTGTCCATGGGATTTCCCAGGCAAGAATACTAGAGTAGATTGCCATTTCCTTCTCCAGATCTTTCCAACCCAGGGATCAAACTTGCATCTCCTGCACTGGGAGGTGGGTTCTTTACCACTGAGTCACCAGGGAAGTCTAGGGTCATAACAACCTTCCCCCAAATTCAAAGCCCTTTGGATCTCATCTCTCTCTCTGTAGCATCTGACACCTTACACTAACTTTTTCTTCCATCACCTTCCCCCACACAACTGGACTCTCCTCTCTTTTCTGAGAGCCCTTATCCTTTACATGATGTTGGAGGGGCTCTCACAGTGGCCTTCGTCCTAACTTTACACACACTTCATAAGCAGTACAAGTCACATCCACTGCTTCAACTACCATCTGTATAACACTAAATTCTGACACTTTGATTTCCCAAGAATTTTCAGGAAGTTGGAGGTTATGCAGTCAGTACAGGAGAAAGAAGATGCTTCAACATCATGCACATTTGAATCCAAAATATCTGTTATTCACATGGTAATACATCCAAAGTCACACATCTTTCTGAATTTCATCATTGTTATCGTATGGGATAACACCTTTAAAACTAGAGATAACACCTTTCTGACAATTTTTGTTTGAATTAAATAAGGGAAATAAAAAGATTAAATGAGAATTTTCCTTCCCTTCCTAGCTCAGACTTGACAGCACGCCCTGTGGACCCCATGCCATGGGCCTGAGGTGGCGGGCAGGAAACAACCAGCCTGGGGCAGAGAAACTGGCACCTACAAGGGGACTGAGCAAATAAGTATATGTACTAAGGATAATGGAGCCAATCTCTCATTGCTGAAGACAAGACTTAAAAATATAGAAAAGGGACAACTGGAAAGAACTCTGGAGTGTTGGACTGGAAATGGATTATCAGTGTGAACTTGAATATCAGTTCAGTTCAGTTGCTCAGCCGTGTCCAACTCTTTGTGAGCCCATGGACTGCAGCACGCCAGGCCTCCCTGTCCATCACCAACTCCCGGAGTTTACTCAAACTCATGCCCATTGAGTCAGTGATGCCATCCAACCATCTCATCCTCTGTTGTCCCCTTCTCCAGACTTCAGTATGTCCCAGCATCAGGGTCTTTTCAAATGAGTCAGTTCTTCTTTTAAATATATATACATAGTTAGATGATGAAAGAGATTCAAATGTGTATACAAATATGTATATGTATATTCAAATGCATATATATATGTATTTTCTAGCTCTGTCTGCTTTAAATGTGATGATACTCCAGCAGAAATGAGTATATTAAGTACCGAAATCTTGGTTTCTGATACCACCTCCATTAAAAGAAATCAGGATTCCTAGGGAAAATGAATGATTCCAGAGTTGGGTCAGGAAAAGTACAAAGTGAGTTTAAAACTCATTAATGTGCCAGAAAGTAAGGAAATACTCAAAGGGTGGGATATGTCAAAAAGATGGGAGCCATCTTGAAGGGGCTCCCGCTATTCAAATATAAGACAATTTAAGCATCAAAATAAAATCTGAAATTTTAATAATAAAATCTACTGAATAGGAATATAAATCCATAGGTATGTTGATGTAAATAAATAAATTCATTTATTTACAAGTGAATGAATACATGAAAGAAAGGAAATTTTCGGTAAAAAAAAAATTAATAAATGCTGGTGGCAGCCTTCATAGTAGTGGTTGATCCAAGCAAGTCATCAGTGGACCCAAAGGCTGGTGGGTGGAGATCTCAGGAGAAACAGGACATCAACAAAGTCTTGGAAATCTTCCCACAAAAGGCTTACCAGTTACAAAAGGGAAAATAATGATTGTATAATAAACTCAGCAGAAATGAACTTAACAAGGTGTTCAAGGTTAAAAACAGTCGGTGGTGGGACAACACACTGTGCCTCCTAGAGACACACTAAGAACACACCATTTCCATGGTATTCCTTCCCCACACAAGCAACTACTGAAAGAACAGAAGTTAAGGAACATCTCAAAGAACAAGAGTCAAGGCCATCAAAAGACAGGGAAATATCAAGGGCCCCAAATATTCAGTGTCATTCCAAACTAAAGGGCACTAAAGAGACATGACAACTAAACACAGCATATGATCCTGAACTGGACCTTGGACCAGAAGGGAAAGAAAGACACTATTCAGGGAGTTGGAAAACACTGAATGGCCTCTGGGTTGTTTTTTAATTTTTTTTTATTGAAGTATAGCTGATTTTCCAGCCACAGGACTGGAAAAGGTCAGTTTTTATTCCAATCCCAAAGAAAGGCAATGCCAAAGAATTTTCAAACTACCGCACAATTGCACACCATCTCACACACTAGCAAGGTAATGCTCAAAATTCTCCAAGCTAGGCTTCAACAGTATGTGAACCAAGAACTTCCTGATGTTCAAGCGGAACTTAGAAAAGGCAGAGGAACCAGAGATCAAATTTCCAACATCCGCTGGATCATAGAAAAAGCAAGAGAATGTCAGAAAAACATGTATTTCTGCCTCACTGACTATGCTAATGCCTTTGTGTGGATCATATCAAACTGCAGAAAATTCTTAAAGAGGTGGGAATAACAGACCACCTTACCTGCCTCCTGAGAAACCTGTATGCAGGTCAAGAAGCAACAGTTAGAACTGGACATGGAACAATGGACTGGTTCCAAATTGGGAAAGGAGTACATCAAGGCTATATACTGTCACCCTGGTTATTTAACTTATATGCAGAGTACATCATGCGAAATGCCGGGCTGGAAGAAGCATAAGGTGGAATCAAGATTGCCAGGAGAAATATCAATAACCTCAGATATGCAGATGACATCACCCTTATGGCAGAAAGCAAAGAGAAACTAAAGAGCCTCTTGATGAAAGTGAAAGAGGAGAGTGAAAAAGCTGGCTTAAAACTCAACATTCAAAAAACGAAGATCATGGCATCCAGTTCCATCACTTCATGGAAAATAGATGGGGAAACAGTGGAAACAGTGACAGCCTTTATTTTCTTGGGCTCTAAAATCACTGCAGATGGTGACTGCAGCCATGAAATTAAAAGACACTTGCTCCTTGCAAGAAAAGCTATAACAAACCTAGACAGCATATTAAAAAGCAGAGACATTACTTTGCCAACTCAGGTCCATACAGTCAAGGCTATGGTTTTTCCAGTAGTATGTATGGATGTGAGAGTTGGACCATCAAGAAAGCTAAGCACCAAAGAATTGATGCTTTTGAGCTGTGGTGTTGGAGAAGACCCTTGAGAGTCCCTCAGACTGTAAGGAGATCAAACCAGTCAATCCTAAAGGAAATCAGTCCTGAATATTCACTGAAAGAACTGCTGTTAAAGCTGAAGCTCCAATACTTTGGCCACTTGATGAGAAGAACTGACTCACCAGAAAAGACCCTGATGCTGGGACAGACTGAAGTCTGGAGAAGGGGACGACAGAGGATGAGATGGGTAGATGGCATCACCAACTCGAGGGACATAAGTTTGAGCAAGTTCCAGGAGTTGATGATGGACAGGGAAGCCTGGCGTGCTGCAGTCCATGGGGTCACAAAGAGTCAGACACAACTGAGCAACTAAACTGAACTGACAACTGATTTACAATGTAGTGTAAGTTTCAAGTGTACAATACAGTGATTCAGTTTTATATATGTGTGTGTGTTAGTCGCTCAGTTGTGCCAAATCTTTGTGACCCCATGAACTGTAGCTTGCTAGAGCTCCTCTGTCCATAGAATTCTCCAGGCAAGAATACTGAAGTGGGTAGCCATTTCCTTCTTCAGGGGATCTTCCCGACCAGGGATCAAACCCGGGTCTCCTGCATTGCAAGATGATTCTTTACTCTCTGAGCTACCAGGGAAGTCCCTTTGTTCTTTTTCAGATTCTTTTCGCTTACAGATTATTACATAATATTGAGTATAGTTCCCTGTGCTACACAGTAGGTCCATGTTAGTTACCTACTTTATACACAGTAGTTTATACAAAGGGGTTTTTCTGGTGGCTCAATCAGTAAAGAACTGACTGCAAAGCAGGAGACCCAAGTTCAATCACTGGGTGGGGAAGATTCCTTGGAGAAGGGAATGGCAACTCACTCCACCAGAGTTTCAGAGAATAGCAAGGAGAGATAGGACCTTCTTAAATGAACAATGCAAAGTTATAGAGGAAAATAAGAGAATAGGAAAGACTATAGAGATTTCTTCAAGAAAACTGGAGATATCAAATGACCATTTCATGCAAACACGGGCACAATAAATGACAGAAACGGTAAGGACCTAACTGAAGCAGAAGAAATTAAGAAGAGGTGGCAATAATACAAAGAAGAACTATACAAAAAGGTGTTAACGACCTGGATAACCACAATGGTGTGGTCACTCATCTAGGGGCAGACATCCTTGAGTGTGAAGTCAAGTAGGCCTTAGGAAACATTACTATGAACAAAGATAGTGGAGGTGATGGAATTCCAGCTGAGCCATTTAAAATCCTAAAAGATGATGCTGCTAAAGTGCTACATTCAATACATCAACTAATTTGGAAAATGCAACAGCGGCCACAGGACTGAAAAAGGTCAGTTTTCATTCCAATCTCAAAGAAGGGCAATGCCAAAGAATGTTCAAACTACTGTACAATTGCACTCATTTCACATGGTAGCAAGGTTGTGCTCAAAATCCTTCAAGCTGGCATCAGCAATACGTGAACCAAGAACTTCCAGATATACAAGCTGGGTATACAAGCTGGATTTTGAACAGGCAGAGGAACCAGAGATCAAATTGCCAACATTCATTGGATTATGAAGAAAGAAAGGTAATTTGAGAAAAACATCTACTTCTGCTTCACTGACTGCTAAAGCCTTTGACTGTGTGGATTACAACAAACTGTGGAAATTTTTTAAAGAGATGGGAATACCAGACCACCTTACCTGTCTCCTAAGAAAATCTGTATGTGGATAAAGAAGCAACAGACACAGAATAACTGACTGGTTCAAAATTGGGAAAGGAGTATGACAAGGCTGTATATTGAAACTCTGCTTATGTAACTTCTATGCAGAGTCTATCATGCGAAATGCCAGGCAAGATGAATCACAAGTGGGAATCAAGATTACCAGAAGAAATATTAATAATCTCAGATATGCAGATGATACCACTAAATAGCCTTTTGATGAAGGCAAAACAGGAGAGGTGAAAAAGATGGCATGAAACTCAGCATTAAAAAAACTAAGATCATGTCATCCAGTCCCACTGCTTCATGGCCTACAGAACGGGAAAAAGTGGAAGCAGTGATAGATTTTATTTTCGTGGCCTCCAAAATCACTGCTGACAGTGACCCTAGCCATGAAATTCAAAGACGCTTGCTCCTTGAAAAGAAACCTATTACAAACCTTGCCGCTGTTCAGTCTCTAAGTCATGTCCAGCACTTTGTGACCCCATGGACTGCAGAAGGCCAGGCCTCCCTGTCCTTCACTAACTCCTGGAGTTTGATCAAACTCATGCCCATTGAGTCAGTGATGCCATCCAACCATCTCATCCTCTGTCGCCCCTTTCTCCTCCTACCCTCAATCTTTCCCAGCTCAGGGTCTTTTCCAATGAGTCAGCTCTTCACACCAGATGACCTAGATGCAAAACCTAGACAGCGTATTAAAAAGCAAAGACATCACTTTCCCGACAAAGGTCCATATAGTCAAAGCTATAGTTTTTCCAGTAGTCATGTACGGCTGTGAGAATTGGACCGTAAAGAAGACTGAGCACAGAAGAGTTGATGCTTTAGAACTGTGGTGCTGGAGAAGACTCCTGAGAATCCCTTGGACTGCAAGCAGATCAAACCAGTCAATCCTAAAGGAAATCAACTCTGAATATTCACTGGAAGGACTGATGCTAAAGCTGAAGCTCCAATACTTTTGGCCACCTGATGAGATGAGCTAACTCACTGGAAAAGACCCTGATGCTGGGAAAGACTGAGGGAAAGGAGAAGAGGGAGGCAGAGGATGAGATGGTTAGATAGCATCACCGTCTCAACAGACATGAATTTAAGCAAAATCCAGGAGACAGTAAAGGACAGAGGAGCTTGGTGTGCTACAGTCCATGAGGTTGCAAAGGACACAACTTAAAGACTGAACAAGTGCTACAGTGTGTAACTTCTAATTTATCTCTCTCCCTGCCTCCTTTTCCCTTTTGATAACACTAACCACACATAAGTGATACTGAATGATATTTGTCTTTCTCGGTCTGGCTTACTTTACTTAGTATGACCATCTCTAGGTCCATCCATATTGCTACCAATGGCATTAATTTATTTATTTTCTATGGCTGAGTAATATCCTATCATATATATGTACCACATCTTCTTTTTCCATTCATCAGTCAATGGACATTTAGGCTGCTTCCATGGCCAGGCTATGGTAAATAGTGCTGCAATGAACATTGAAGTGCATTTATCTTTTCGAATTATGGTTTTCTCCACAATATATGCCCAGGAGTTGGATTGCTGGATCATATGGTAGTTCTATTTTCAGTCCTTTAAAGGAACCTCCATACTGTTCTCCATAGTGGCTGTACCAATTTACATTTTCACAATGGAGCAGGGATCCTTTTTGTCCACATTCTCTCCAGCATTTATTATTTATGGACCTTTTGATGATGGCCATTCTGACTGGTGAAAGGTAATATCTCATTGTATTCAGTTGTTTTGATTCACATTACCTAATAACTGGTAATGCTGAGCATCTTTTCACGTGCCTGTCAGTCATCTTTATGTCTTCTTTGAAGAAGAAGGTCTATGCAGGTCTTTTGCCCAATTTTTGATTGGGCTTTTTAAAAAATATTGAATTGTAGGCATCTGGGATTTTGAAGGTACTGCTGTGTCAATGCTGATCTCCTGATTTGGGAGTTTTGTAAGAGACTGCCCATGTTCTGGTAAAAACACACTAGATTATTCAGGAATGATAGGCATCACGTCTGCAACTTGCTCTGAGATGGTTCAGGAAAGTCTATTTAGATGAGAAATGGTACATTCCTCTGGAATGGTTATAAGCAGAGATGAAAATGAGGAACCAAAAATAAGATGATTAGGTAGTTTCACTGAAATTTGAGAATTCAATAACAGAGAAGGAAAGGGTTGACGACAATCTCAAGGTTCCTTCTCTGGGCACCTGAAAGGGAAGGCTTCACTGCAACCCCTAGAGTGAGCCAAGTATAAGATGTGCGGGTTTATATTCTGTTTACACACAATATATATGTAGTACTGTGTCCAAAACTGGTTGAGGTTCATGTGGAGAGATGAGAGCTTATGGGTCATCTCTGTACCTTCCCCTCAATCTTGCTGTGAAACTAAAAGTGCTATAAAGAGTCAAGTCTTACAAAAAGTATTTTTTTAAGAGGCAAGAATAGTTCAAGGAAAAGGAAGTTGGTTGAAGGGGATTCTGGAGCTCTTTGTGCTATTTTTGCAATTTTTCTGTATGTTTGAAATTATTTCAAAATAAATTAATTTTAAACATTCAGTGAGAACTCATGACAAACGCCGGTGCCTAGCAAAACACCCGGTTCACTATAGGCACTCAATAAAAATTATTTGGCCTTCCCTTTCCAGTTGCCCAAAGAGAAGTCTTAGCAGCAGCACCAACTCTTCCTCTTCCACTACAACCAAATGGACTCTCAGTTCTCAGGAAACTGCCGCATCAGTTTTCAGTTCCAGGCTGACACCCTCATCTTTATTTCCTCATTTCTGGCTCTTATCACCTCTCACCTGGGCTACTGCAAGAGCATCCTAACCGGTTTCCCTGCTCCTTCTAACCTTATCTTTGCACCATCCTTATATCTTTGCATCATTGTTTAGAAGTCAAGGTTTATCTTTCCTTATTTAAATACCTGTAATTGCTCCCAATGTAAATGCTGATTTCCGAACAGGCAGACAAAAGACTCCTGTAGGGCACTAGCAATGCAGAAGCACCAAAAAGATATTTCAGATACACACATAAAATAATCAACTAGTAATCCCTGGGGGGAGGAGGAGGAGAGAGGAGAGAAAAGATGAGGACTTTGACAGGACTTCCTTCATTTTTATATTAAGGTTTAGTGTTGGTTTTATTTTTGATTACATACACTGAGAATGCCAGAAGTGTGGGTACCATAAATTTTCCAATACTAACAGTGCTGTTCCCAATGCTTTTCACAACTTGCACCAAAGAAAATAATTTTTAGCTCTCTGGGACAAGCCAAGGAGATTATTCCAGGTCAAAAGAAACCACCCTGGTGAGTCCAATGTGCTTTGGTCACATACACTGACAGCCATCTTATTCTCTGGCACAATAGTAAGCCATTCAGGGCACCCCAGTTGGGAAGCTCCATTCTAAAGGTCTTAATATGATTGCACTCACAGCCCAAACAAGGACCCTCACAAGGTTTTATCTCCTACCACAGTCAACAAACATATATAAGCACATGGATTCACACATAAAATCAGACACCAACGCCCACCTAATAGACCACTTCTCTAAACGCATGGATCCTCTCATGCATGCCTTTTTGTACATGCTGTTCTTTCTACCCAGAGATCAATCCCTACTCATCCTTCAAGACGCTGCTCAAATGCCACTCTCCTTTCCACAGATCTTATTACACTTGTCACTCTGAATTGTAATTGTTGACATATGTTACCACCCTAGAATTTGAGCTCAAGGACAAAAATCATGTCTTATTTACTGGTATACCAGTGATCTCTATAACAGACATTCAAATGTCTGTTTAATTACACACAAATAAATGTTCACTATATCATTTCCCAATAAGCCAAAATTTTCAAACTACATTAATTAAAAAACAAAGTATAATTTTATAATAAAATTAGTATTTTTCCCAAAACAAGAACACCCATTGTTCTATAAGAGATTTGGCAGAGAGAGATATTCAAACCATTATCCTAGTCCTAGAGTTTTAAGTTTTAGACTGAGGAAACAAACCTACAAACAAGCTATAAGCACAAAAATCTTCACTGCAGATTCTAACAGTGGAAACTTTAGGAACAACCAAAATATTCAACAAAAGGTAAAAGACTAAACCACCTGATTGATAAATCACCTGAATGTCTAAGCAATTGTTTATATTCATGAAGATGGGAATGGGAAAACGGGAAATAATGTTACCATTTACTGATCATCTCTTCTATTTAAAGAATAATGCTGGATGCTTTATATATATTATCCTAATCCTCCCAACAATTCAAGGGCAAGTACCATTATCCTAAATTCACAGACAAGAAAGTAAGCACAGAGGTTACATAGTTTTTCCAAGGTGTATGAGACCAGATTCCTACCCATATCTCCCTCACTCCAAAGTCTGTCACCTTTTCCCTGTATTGTTCTTCCTTTACAACATTCCAATGCAACGTTTCCAATATATTAAACTCCAAAACTGTTATCTCTACAACTGTATAAAAAAATATAATAAGACAATGGCCTGGAAGGAAACAAAAATATCTTTTAGAGTAGTGATTATGGGTGAATGTTGTTATAGTATTTATAATTTTTTTATTAGCAACTTTTTAAAAGCATAATTGCTGAGAAATGGTCTAAACTCATAAAGCAATACAGACAAAACAACCCCTATTTTTTATTTTTTAACATGTTTATTAAGGACACACAGTAGGTAACATATAAAAACTTAAGAAGGAAGAACTCTAGGGCCCTCCTTGGTGGCTCAGTGGTAAAGAATCTGCCTGCCAATGTAGGAAATACGCATCAAACACGCATCCCTGATCCAGGAAGATTCCACATGCCACAGAGCAACTAACCCCATGTACCACAACTATTGAGCCTGTGCTCTAAAGCCTGGGAGCCACAACTACCAAGCCCATGTGCCACAACTACTGAAGCCATTGCACCCTAGAGTCATGTCCACAACAAGAAACCACAAGAAGAAGCCCAAGCACCGCAACTAGAGAAAAGGCCCCACAGCAACCAAAGACCCAGCACAGCAAAAATATAATAAAACTATTTTTTTTTAAAGAGAAGGAAGAACTCAAGAAACTATATATAAATAATCATATAGTAACACCAGGGTACTCATTACTAGGATTAAGCACCATTCTTAAAAGGTGAATTCTGTGAAAGACTTGTGGACTAGAGATGTGCATGTGTGCTAGTAAGTCATTTCAGTAGTGTCCAACTCTGTGCGCCCCTATGGACTGTAGCTTGCCAGGCTCTTCTGTCCATGGGGATTCTCCAAGCAAGAATACTGGAGTGGGTTGCCACGCCCACCTCGAGGGGATCTTCCCAACCCAGGGATCAAACCTGCATCTCTTACGTCTCCTGCATTAGCAGGCAGGTTCTTTACCACTAATGCTACCTGGGAAGCCCCGTGGACTGGAGACAGGAATGTTTAAACTGAAGAAACGAAGGCAGGGGGAGGAAAAAAGAACACTTTCTTTTTAAGCAAAAATGAGAAACAGGGTTAGTGAGATGAAGTTGGCAGGAAACCTGTAAGGCCAAGCAAATTAATTCCAAAGTTTGGAATTAACCTGATAAGCAACAAGAACTGTAATATATTCTCAAATGGTAAGTGGCATTGGGCTTCCCTCATAGCTCAGTTGGTAAAGAAATCTGCCTGCAATGCAGGAAACCTGGGTTCGATCCCTAGGTTGGGAAGAACCCCTAGAGAAGGAAATGGCAACCCACTCCAATATTCTTGTCTGAAGAATCCCATGGACAGAGGAGCCTGGCAGGCTAAAGTCCATGGGGTTCCAAGAGTCCATGAGGTGGACACAACTTAGCAACTAAACCACCACCAAGTGGCATGCTGAAAATAAGATCTTTAAAGATTCAAAATTTGTTTCAAAGTAAGTACTGTCTTTGGTTACACAGTGTTTTCACCAAACAACTGAGGGTAAAATAATCCATTATCCTTTATGTGCTTTAAACATAACTCTTTTCCCAAAGAGAAAGTGACTAAACAAACAAAAGTTTTTATATAAGGAGTGAGTATATGAGGAAGGGATTCGTTCAGATATAATGCTTGCAAATATGAAATGCTATAGCATATTTTAGTAAGAATCAAAGAACTTTAGAGCAAGAAGGGATACTAGAGATAATCTTTTAGTGATAACATCTTCATTTTCACAAGGGATTAAATTGAGGCTCATGAACTAAGTAACTTAACTAACATCATATATAAGCTAGTGGTAGATTCAATATCAAAACTCAGATTTTCGGGTATTCCCTGGTGGTCCAGTGGTTAGGAGCTTCCGTGATAGCTCAGATGGTAAAGAATCTGCCTGCAATGCATGAGACCCTGGTTCAATTCCTGGGTCAGGAAGAGCCCCTGGAGAAGGGATAGGCTACCCACTCCAGTATTCTTGGGCTTCCCTTGTGACTCAGCCAGTAAAGAATCCGCCTGCAATGCAGCAGACCTGGGTTCAATCCCTGGGTTGGGAAGATCCCCTGGAGAAAGGAATGGGCTACCCACTCCAGTGGGTATTCTCTATTCTGGCCTAGAGAATTCCAGGGAATGTGTAGTGCATGGGGTCTCAATAAGTCAGACACGACTGAGCGACTTTCACTTTCACTTTCCAGTGGTTAGGACTCTGGGCTTTCACTGCAGGAGGCAAGGGTTCAATCCCTGGTAGGGGAACTAATATCCTGCAAGATGAATAGTGAGGCTTGGCAAAGAAAAAAAAAAGAAAAGAAAAGAACACCCAAACCAAAAACAAACAAAACTTCAGATTTTCTAGGTAGCAAGATCTAAAGTTGTCCTGCCCAATACTATAGTTACTAGTGAAACCTGATTATTTATATTTAAGCTGATTAAAATTAAATACAATTTAAAACTTAGGTCCTCGGGCACAACAATCACATTTTAAGTGTTCGATCTGTGCCATACACGGCTAATGGCTACCACATCTGACAGTGCAGAATAAGAATTCTGCCACCACTGCAAAAAGTTTAACTGAACAACATGATCTAAAGAATAAGCTTCAGAATCAGACAAACCCAGTCAAATTCTACTTACTAGCAGTATGACCCTTGACAAGTTACTCATGTTCCCATTTGGAAGAGGGGAGAAGTAGAGGATTAATAATTCCTACCTTCCAAAGTATACTTGATGCTTATGTGGGATAGCATGAAAAGCCCCTTTACATTGTCTGGCATGTAACAGACAATAAACACGTCCATTTTGGATCCTTTTTCCCTGTATATTCCTCTATAAAAACCTCCTTCTTAAGAGATACAATAACTCACAATAATGCAATAACTCACCCAAATTAGTATCTTTCCCACAAGATAATCCACAGTGCCTAATTTTCATTCTGTTCCCCTCAATTCCTTCAAGCACTTGCACCTCTCTTACAGTGTTTCTGCTTAGGAAGAATGAAGAATGAACATGGGGGAAATCACCTCTAATGAAATGGAGGAGAATGTAATAAATTTCCCCTCTAGTTTCCCATTCCATTTTAAATACGACTGTACTGACTGATCACACACAAAAAAAGAAATAAATTATATTCCTCCTAGGTACCATACTTCCACATTAAGAGAAGATTCTACAATACTTGTTCACTATACTCCTTCTCACCATCTGTGCTAATCGAATATTAAATGAAGAAATAACACCTTCCTCCTACAGTACTTTTCTGGCAAACAATAAAAAGATTTCCAGAATACTAAGCCAATCTTCAAAGCTTCACAGCTTAACGTAGTAAACTAATTTGACAAATCTAGACTACTGAATATAAAAAACTTCATAACATGCATGTTATTACCCAGAAAAACAACAAAATTCAACTCAGCTTGGAACCAGTGAATTTCTGCCAATACTAAATTTTATTTAGAAGCAACAAATCATACTTAGCCACATTAAGTCACACAGACTTGCCATTTCTAGTGAGGTCTCCAACTTTACATTTTTAATAACTAACAATTAAAGGACAGCTTTAAAATATGTCTTTAAACATCCACCAAACAAGGTTTCTACATATTTTTAAAGCTTCCTTGTTGTTTAAAACTGACCATATTAATCCAGGGAAGGGAGAGGAGAGGAGGGAGTCCTCTCAGCAACAGTAAGAATGTCTCCTTGAAATTATCTGTCATTCTTACTTCGTTCCTTAAAGATAATTTACTTAAAAACATGACCACCCACCCTTAAAGAGCTCAGAATAAATCATAATACTAAATAGATAACATTGCACACTATACTATCACACAATTTAAATTATGTTTAGTAGATGAAATTAAAATATTAGTATCTCAAACATACAAATCAGAGTTTAATAAGTCTACGGGAGTCACATAAGTTAAAAAAAAAAGGCATTGTAAAAAGTTTTCATTACTATCCCACATGAAGTATTTTATATTAATAAAGTTAGGCTTCTATGCCTGAACTGATGAAATCTAATCGTGAGTCTATAATGTTTTAAGTCCTTCTGTAATAATGAAGTGTACATTGGTCACAGGAGAATAGTTCAAATGAATTTTCCTGAGGCTGCATTCTAAGTACATCTGACCCAGAAAGTATTTTTAGCAAGTGTGTTCAATCAATGCTGGTTTATGCCTAGTCTAAATTAGAAATTGGGTGCCACAAATTTAAAGTAACGAAGTTACTAGGGATATTTTTAAAGATATTCAATTAGAAAATCAGAAAAAACCACAAAGTTTAAACAATTCAATACGCACAGCCTATAATCTAAACAGGTTCTAGGAAAACAGGCAATAAGAAAGCCACATCTTCATCCATAACTACTTCTGAGGAACCTATGATTTTCTAATTTTAACCTACTCAATTAATAAAACTGCAAAACAGTGATGGCTCCCTGTTTTCAAAATCTCTTGCCAAATGTTTAAAATAGGCTAAGTCACAAACACTTCCATATACAAAAATAAGGTCATGAGTCTCTTCTTAAAAACTACTCAAGATCATGATATTGTGCGACCATGCACATGTTTCAAAGAAAAGAGGTGACAAAGATATGTGTGCCATTAAAAAAAAAGGAGAGAGAGAGAGAGAAACATAAAAATAGCTTCTGTGGTAATTGGAGCATAAATTTATTCTGACAAAAAATGGTGGGATCCACAAAATGATTGCGTTCTTCTGCTATGAGTTAGTAAAGAAGCTCTGTAGAGAAAAACTTTTGCTTACAAAAAGCCTTTAAAAAAAAAACAACTATAGGTTGAATTTCTCAAATTCAAGATTTAACTGATGTACTATCTAGCTCTATTCCATTAAGCACATTTTGGGCTCTGAACAATCATTTATTTTAAGGTCATCTCCTTCCCCTTAAAAATGTATTTTTTTTCCCCTCTGGCAACAAAGATTAAGGTTCAAAAATCAGGATAAAAAAATATCCTGGCCTAACTGTTCCACAGTCTTCTTTTTACTCAAACCATTCTTTACAAGTCGGATACTTTGGCGTTTTGATTTTTTTCTCCATAAACATGGTTTAAACTGTAATGTTTCAACTGGGCCCAAGATTTGGTTACATAAACCGAATATTACTCCAATCTCTGATTCTAACAGCAGTTGGTACATTGCAGATACAAAGACTGTCCTAGAAAAAGCGCCTGAAAAACCCTACCCATACACATCGTCCTCCGCTGTGGTTCACTGTATAATGCCTTCCAGGCATAAAGTCTCCCATTCTAAGTTTCCCAGAACCATCCGTGCGTATATATGTGCCACTGTAAACTACTCCATGTTAAGGAAACCCTGGGAAGCGCATCCGTACGTCTATTTTGCTACATCTCAACTTTTTCTTTTGGCTCAACTACAGGTTCCTAAACACAAACATGCAAAGGCAGAATCATAAAAGGCTTAAAACTTCAAGGATAGGACTGTATGCCCAAGCAGCAAGTAGGAAGCTTTCAAAGGAGCCAATTTTTTTTTAAAGGAATCCCTCAGCAGTGGAAAACTGAATATTCTAAAACCTCACCTAGAGTTTAGGGGCCGTGGAACATTCCATCTCCGCACCTATTCCATCCCTTCTCCCGTGACTCCCCCAGAACAGAGATTCCAACTAAAACACCAGGAGGCTGAGAGCAGGGGTCCCACGAAGAAAGGGAGCAGGCAGAAAGCATCCTTTCCCCCTGACTTGAAATCAGCCTCACGCCTTCGGCCGGCCCCACCTGGCGGGCCGCAGGTAACAGCCTCGCGTGCCACGCAGGGCCGAGAGGCGGCTGGGACCCGGAGCCTCTTACCTTCGTGTCCCAGCCGCGTCCTCCGGGCTGGAGAAGAAAAGCCTGGAGGCCCGGCCGCGCCACCCCCGGGGCTCCGTCAGCGTCCGCCCAGCAGCCGGCGCCGCAGCGGCCGCGCCACGGCCCCGAGCCGCCGGCACCACCTCATACTGCGGGGCTGCCGCGCGCTCCCGCACCTCCCTGCGGGGATGAGCTAATCCAGCCCCGCAGCGGTGTCGCGGGGGTGGGGGCCCCAGACGGGGCCCAGAATCCAGCCCCGGGGACCCCGGAGTCCTGAGAGAACAATGTGGGGCCGCGAGGAGGAGGAGCGGAACGGCGCGGCGAGAGCGAACGGGCGACAATCCTAAGCAGCGTTTGTGTGTGAGAGTGCAATGGGCGCTCAGTCCCTCCCGCCGCCGCCGCCTCCTCCTCTTCCTCCTCCTCCTCCTACTCCGTCTCCTCCTCCTCCCTCAAGCACACCCCGTCTCCCAGGCCACAGCATAGCAACCGAACATGGCGGCTGCGCAGACGCCGCCAGTCAGCCGCCCGGAGCTGGGGCCGCGACCACGGGAGGCGATCTCGCGAGAGGTGAGGCCAAGCCCCCTCCCCGCCGGCGCGGGCTGGAAGCGGCCCCACCAGCGGGAGCGCGGGGGACGCGCAGGTGCGAAGGAGGAGGGACCTGGGCGGGAGGGACGGACTAGGAGGGGCGGGGCGCTGTGGCTCCGCGGTGATTGGTTACTGAAACTGGGACCGTCCCCCGCGCTGGACCTAGAGACATGAGGGACCCCACAGAGGGGGAAAAAACCTCAGTTTAAAGTGGGAAACCGGACCTTTTGGCCCCAGGTTGTCCCAACTTCAGTGCTGAAAAAGGATACAAGTTTTAGGGTGCAGATTTGAATGATTTCCTCCCCCAAATATAGACCCTGAAACAAAGAACAAATAACGTTCATTTATAGCCTTTGAGTGCCTCTATGTGCCAGGAACGGTGTGCTGTTAAATATGAAATTAATTCATGCTAACCAAGTGTATGAATCGGTTATTACCAGGCTGGGGTTTTTAGCCAGGTGTTCTAAAATCTTTTTGATGATACAAACTTACTGGCGGTGAGACAAATACATGTGGGCTGGATAATAGTGGAAATTATGGCGGGAGGAATTTTTGCATTCATTTTTGTCAGAGTCCTCTTCTGTCATCAGATACCTTCTTGCTCTTCCGTGCTCTTAGCTTCAGGACTCCACCAGAGCTGTCCTTTCTGAAACATTCTTTCAAAAATCACTTTCCCTCCAACCCGACAAAAGGCCTATTTACTAATCAGGGATGGTTTTTGCAAGCTAAAACCTTGCAGATCTGTACAGATCTGTGAAATCTGCAGTTTCTAGGGACTCTCTTCTCCCTTTCACCTGGCTCAGTTTTTCTGTTTGAAAAAGACAACCCATCAGTCCATGTTGTTCTGACTTTCCTTCCCACAGCTTGGTTCCAGCCAGGTTCCTTCCTCCTTCCCAGACAGGTTCTCTGGCCTCTATGTCTCCGTTCTCTGTGCCTTTATTCATACTGTTCCCTCTGCTGAAATGCTCTTCCCTTCACCTTCATCCTGTCTACACTCAGTCATCCTCCAATAATGGATCTTACTTCTACCACAAGTAAGAATTTCTTCCTCTTTGACATGATACTTTTAGGTTTATACCTCCCTTTTCTTACAGTGTTCTTTTTATTATAGGATACTTATCCCTGTGCGGGTTTTATCGCCACTATCCATGGGGAGCTACTGGAGTCAAGGATCTTGTCTTGGTCATCGCTGTATCCCCTCTCATGCCGGGAGACAGTGACATTGCCCGGTGTCAAAAGAGTTTGTTAAGAGAATGAAATGCTTAAATCTTTAATTGGTGGGATTTGGAGAAGGTACTTGAGACAGACTGGTCTCTTACTGAGCTCCAAATCTAGTAAATTGCTGTGACTCTGAGTGACACTCACCTGATTTGAATTTGTCTTTGTTAATGTCCTGTAGAGCTTTGTAACTAGTCCTCCAGCTAACCTTCATATCTCCAGACCTTCTCCCTCAGCCCATTCTGCCTACCCTCATCTATAAAGCACAGTGACCTTCTATACAAATAGAAATCTTGATTGTAATATAACTGGAGCCTCAAGATTGGAGAGGCAGGAGGGCGATGCCCTTTGTTTTAGAAAACTCCACAGGATGAGTCCTTTAGGTAAATGGACTATCTATCTACTATTCTTTAGGAATACTGTGAAGTCACTTTTTAAAAATTGAGTTATAATTCATATACTACAGTGCTTATTTGCAAAGTTGTACAGCCATCACCTCTACCTAATTATGGAATATTTTCATCAGCCCCAAATGAAATTCCATACCCATTAGCAGTCACTCCTCATTCCCTCCTCCCCTAGCCCCTGACAACCACTAATCTACTTTCTGCCTATAGGTATTCACCTACTCTGGGCATTTCATATACATTGAATCATACCATCTGCAAATTCTCTATCAAAATGGATAAATGTGGGACTTCCCTGGTGGTCCAGTGGCTAAGACTCTGTGCTCTCAGTGCAGGGGGCCCAGGTTTGATCCCTGGTCAGGGAGCTAGATCCCACATGCTACAACTAAGACCCAGAGCAGCCAAATAAATAAATAAATAAAATTTTAAAAAGGATAAATGTTTGTTTATATTTAAAATTATAATCTTTAAAAAAATTAATCAATGCCTATTCTGGATAATTTTGATGACCACCTTGTCATCAAATGCTGGCATTTGATTTTGTATTTGGCACCAAGAATTATATCTTGCGTTTTCTTGAGCTAATGAGAAAAAAATAGAATACTCTTTGTAGACACGACAGCCTTCTAACTAGGAGGTGGTCAAATGTCCTCATGGTTCAGTTCAGTTCAATTCAGTCGTTCAGTCATGTCCGACTCTTTGCAACCCCATGGACAACAGCACACCAAGCCTCCCTGTCCATCATCAATGCCCGGAGTTTACTCAAACTCATGTCCAACAAGTCGGTGATGCTATCCAACCATCTCATCCTCTGTCATCCCCTTCTCCTCCCATCTTCAATCTTTCCCAACAACAGGGTCTTTTCAAATGAGTCAGTTCTTTTGCATCAGGTGGCCAAAGTATTGGAGTTTCAGCTTCAGCATCAGCCCTTCCAATGAATATTCAGGACTGATTTCCTTTAGGATGGACTGGTTGGATCTCCATGCAGTCCAAGGGACTCTCAAGAGTCTTCTCCAACACCACAGTTTAAAAGCATCAATTCTTCGGCTCTCAGCTTTCTTTATAGTCCAACTCTCACATCCATACCTGACTACTGGAAAAACCATAGCTTTGACTAGATAGACCTTTGTTGGCAAACTAATGTCTCTGCTTTTCAATATGCTGTCTAAGTTGGTCATAACTTCTCTTCCAAGGAGCAAGTATCTTTTAATTTCATGGCTGCAGTCAAGATCTGCAGTGATTCTGGAGCCCAAAAAGATAATGTCTGACACTGTTTCCACTGTTTCCCCATCTATTTCCCATGAAGTGATGGGACCAGATGCCATGATCTTCGTTTTCTGAATGTTGAGTTTTAAGCCAACTTTTTCACTCTCCTCTTTCACTTTCATCAAGAGGCTCTTTAGTTTATCTTCGCTTTCTCCCATAAGGGTGGTGTCATCTGCATATCTGAGGTTATTCATATTCCTCATGGTACACTGTGCAAAAGTTTCACAGAAATTCATGCCTAAAAAAGCCAATACCATTGGGGCAGAAGGATAAATTAGGAGGTGGGGATTAACACATACACACTACTATACATATAAGAGATAAACAACAAGGTCCTACTGTAACGCACAAGAAACTATACTCAATACTCTGTAATAACCTATATGGGAAAAGAACCTGAAAAGGATATGCAAATATGTATAACTAAATCAGTTTGCTGTACACCTGAAACTAATACAACGTTGTAAATCAACTATACTTCAGTATAAAAATTAAAAATTAAAAAAAAATAGACCCTATAACAGCAGTGAGTTTCATAGTCTCGTTACAAAAAAAAATTAATTTCAGCAAAACATCATTTACATTACATACTTAACATTAATTGAATTTTTAACTTTATTAATCAAAGGTTCAAAATTGTCATTTTATAGATGTAGAAGGGCTTTGAGAATGAGGACTTTATACCTAATCTTATGTTTACACAAAACAAAGAAACATAATCTAAATAATTTAATATTACATTGAGAGTTAGCAAGTTTTTATTTTCAGTTCAAAGTGGCAGCAAACATTCCTAGATATTGGCAGACAATGCTGTTGACTGTGACTTTTCCCCTTTGTCTGTGCCTGCTCTTGGCTGTGCTTTGGGAGTGAAGAGCAAGGGTTGTGTCCACACTTGGAGGGTGTTGGCAGAAGGGACTGGCCTCGCACTGTGTGACTGACTCCCAACCCCGGGTAGCTATAGCCAGAATGGAAAAGGTATCCGTTCTAGCTTGTGCAGCCAAGCCAGGCTGCCTGTGCTGAGGCAGTGACCTCTGGCAGCTGCAAGGCAGCAGAGAAGGAGCTTTGATCAGGCCCTGTGGCCAACTCACCAGCCACTGTCTCCCCCGACCCCAGCCTCCCTATCAACAACTTAGGAGGACCCCTTTGGAAGAATGATAAACTCTTGGGTCACTGGGGACTTCTGAGGAGGACAACATCTCGGGAAGCTGGACTGGGCTTGCTGGGTGGAAATCAGAGTGGTATGAATTTTAACATTAAAAACATGTGACTTAAAGTGACCCAGTTTTGTCACCTAAGCTGGTGAGGTGGGTCATACAAGGAAAACAGGGTTTCAAACACCTGGTTTCTGACATGTGACCTTAACTGTATATCTGTCTGCCTTAGCTGGATTAATTTCATTCTTTCATCTGTCTGGAATCTTCAGACATAACTTGAAGCAAAGCAAAACAAGACAAACAAATTCAGACTTAAACCTTTGAAGTGTCATACATTTTCCCAAGAAGTTTAGAATTCTATGGCTTGGGCTTGCTTTAATCGTAGCTCCTTTGCAGCTCAGTGTTCTGTGATAACCTAAATGGGTGGTATGAGGGGTAGGGGTGGGGGCAGTGGGAGGCAAGTTCAAGAGGGAGGGGATATAAGTATACACATAGCTGATTTACTTTGTTGTACAGCAGAAACTAACACAACATTGTAAAGCAATTATACTCCAGTAAAGAAAAAAGAAAAGAAAAAACCCGTAGAGCTCCTTTGAATGTACTTTTTAAAAATAGGTATTTATTTTTAAAAATTACATAACATGTATGTCTAAGGCAGGTGACCCAGTTTGGTCACTCTTTAGATATAACCTGCTTCCTCTTCACTTGCCAGAAATTCTTTCTTATTCTTTCTTTTCTTCTTCCTTTCCTCCTTTCCTTCCTTCCTTTTTTTCCCCATGCTTTCTTTCTCAATCTTTTTCCCTCCTTCCTTCCTTCTTCCCCTTCTCTTTCTTTCTCCCTCCTTTCCTTCCTTTCTATAGCAGGAAAAGATCCACGTTAGCAATCCCTGGGATCAAGAACTATACAGAAAAATGTAAAATTTTTAAAATCAAAGACTTCCTCCTACTTCCAGCTCCAGAGTCCAAAGGTAAGCAGTATTCACAACTTCTTGAGTGTGCTTCCAGAATTTTCTCTGCATTTGTAAGCTTAATATCTTTTCCCCCTAACTACAATCAATGTCTTTTTTCCATACTTACTATATTTTACTTACAAATGTTCTTAATAGAACATATGGATATACGTCATTCTTTCAAAGGGCTGTATCATAGTGTATTTAATCTTCTCTATTGGGCATTTAGGGACTTCCCTGGTGGTCTAGTGGTTAAGACTACAAGCTCCTAATGCAGAGGGGCACAGGTTCAAGGAACTAGGATCCAGCATAGTCAAAAATGAAGGTGGGGAGCATTTAGGCCATTTCTGGTTCTTTGCTATGACATACAATGCTGTAAAGTACATTTTCATGACAAAGCTTTGTACATAAATAAAAGCATTTCTTTCAAATTTCTGGAAATACAATTGTTGGCTTGAAGTATCTGAGTATGTTCAATTTTGACAAGTATTGCCATCAACTATGTGTGAGTTATCATTAATCTCTTTATCATTTCTAGGTTTTGTGTTCTCCTCAGTCCAAAATAAACAACAACAAAAGAAAAGAAAACATTTTCTTCTACTACTTTTAGGTTTTTTTTTTTTTTTTTTAATACTTAAGTCTTGACCCATCCAGAAATAATTCTGGTGTAAGGAAATAGGGATCCTGCTTAATTTTGGGGGGTGAGGTGGGGGATCCTGCTTAATTTTTTAATGGTTTTCTAGCTGTCTCACTATTACCTTGTTGAATAATCCGTTACACACACACACACAAACAGTAAATTTCTTTTCAAATACTAAATTAAAAATTTTGAATTGGGGATTTTTTTAGTTTACTGCACAGAGCTAACTATCTTTCCTCTGTATAAGTTTCCTCTTGATACTATAACAAATTACTGCAACTTCAGTGACTTAAAACACAAAGTTATTAAACTGAAAATGAAAGTGAAGTCGCTCAGTCGTGTCCAACTCTTTGTGACCCTATGGGCTATAGCATACCAGGCTCCTCTGTCCATGGGATTTTCCAGGCAATAGTCCTGGAGTGGATTGCCATTTCCTTCTCCAGGGGATCTTCCCAACCCAGGGATCGAACCCGGGTCTCCCGCATTGTAGACAGACGCTTTACCGTCTGAGCCACCAGGGAAGTTCTGGACATAAGAATTATCTAAAATGGATCAACATGCTCTGTGCCTCTGGAGGGTCCAGGGGAGAATCTTTTCTTGTCTTTTCCAGCTTCTAGAAGTCACATGGCCCCTTGGTCCATCTTCACAAGCAGCAGCCTAACATCTTCAGATCTCTGTGTCTTGTTACCTTCTCTGTCTTCTAAAGCCCTCTATAAAGTCTCTTATAGAGACCCTTGTGATTACATTGGATCCACCCACACAACACAAGACCATCTCCCCATCTCAAGAGCCTTCATTTAATCACATTGGCAAAGTCTCTTTCACCATGTCAGCTATGTATTGAGACAGTGACCCTGTGCATGAGGTTGTAATCATCTTTGAAAACTATTACTCTATGAGTCACCATGTCTAATATCAAACTTTTAAGCTATTAGAGTTTCTAATAAGTTATAATATCTGAAAGCATGAATTTCTTCTAACTTTTCTCCAAAATGAACATACTTTTACTTGTATGATTTTAAAATATTTGAGCCCCCTAGAAGACCTAAATAGACATTTCTTCAAAGAAGACATACAGGTGAAAAGATGCTCAATGTCACTAGTTATTAGAGAAATGCAAATCAAAATTACAATGAAGATACTGCCTCACACCAGTCAGAACAGCCATCATTGAAAAGTCTACAGACAATAAATGCCAGAAAGGATGTGGAGGAAAGGGAAACCTCCTACACTGTTGGTGGAAATGTAAACCGGTGCAGCCACTATGGAGTACAGTATGGAGGTTTCTAAAAGCAAAATAAAAATAGAGTCACCATATGATCTGGCAATCCCATTATGGGCATCATGCACCTCCATGTTCATAGCAGGACTATTCACAGAAGCTAAGACATGGAAGAAACTTGAGTGTCCATTGACAGGTGAATGGATAAAGAAGATGTGGTACATATATACCATGGAATACTACTTAGCCATAAAAAAGAATGAGATAATGCCATTTGCAACAACATGGATGGACCTAGAGGTCATCATACTAAGTGAAGTAAGTCAGACAGAGAAAGACAAATATCATATGACATCACTTATATGTGAAATCTAAAATATGACACAAATGAACTTATCTATGAAACAGACTCATAGACATAAAGAACAAACTTGTGGTTGCTGAGGGGGAGAGGGTATGGGGAAGGGAAAGATGGGGAGTTTGAGACCAGCAGGTGCAAACTAGTATGTATACAATGGATAAACAACAAAGTCCCTGCTGTATAGCCCAGGGAACTTTATTCAATATCCTGCAATAAACCATAGTGGAAAAGAATATAAAAAAGAATGTATGTATGTATAACTGAATCACTTTGCTGTACAACAGAAATGAACACATTATAAATCAACTATACTTCAATAAAATAATTTTTTTAAAGAAAAATAATAAAATATACAAGCCCCAGATCATGACTAAAATATTAAATTGTATTAATAGCATATTGGGTGTGTCTAATTTAAGATCTATATATTATCTGAAAAAAATTATTTGTAGATGTATAGTAGATGTAGGTGAATATAATCTTTATAAGTACATTCATAGGACACTGATCATCCATAAGTCGCTTAACCTATAAGTCTTTTTAATGAAATATTAAAGCAAATTAGTTCTCATAATTTTCATTTATTTAAAAACACATGCATTGCTCACATACTATTTGAGAGTCACTGGTAAGAGGTGGCCCTTGCCCTCAAGGCAAGAATTTTTCATTCTTAGATTGTGACTTATCAGAGGGTTTTGAAATCAATTTAGTGGATTTTGAAAAGACAAATGAACTAGCGTAGACAAGAAAACAGAATGTATCACACAAACTGAAGATAAACATGGGACTGTGAAACTTTCAGTTTATGCTTGTATGTATGTGAATTTTGATGTGAAATCTCTTTCCTATTTTGGATGTGGTGGTCAAAAAGGTATGAGATCCTCTAGTTGAGGGAGAATGAATAAGCACACCAACAATACTAATTAGTCTGAGGCGTGCTTTCAGATTAAACCCTATGAGGGGGGGCACCCTGGCTGTGTCACCATTATTTCATCATAGCCTGACCTAATGTCTGAGATATAATCAGCCCTTGGTTATTCTTCTTGAGTCAATGAATGAACGAGGTGGGCCTGGGGTGCCAGGGACAGCAGGAAAGCAGATCGGAGGATGAGAACATTTTGTCCTTACCTGTCCATGGCTCACTCTGAGAGCTGTGGGCTACAGGCACAGGGCCAGAGAGGAAAATGATCCAGTGAGGAATTGAAGGCTGGGCAGCGGGAAGCCTGAGGGACCTTGAGTGACATCTAGTGGCATTTTGGACCAAATGGCAGCCCCAGCCTCAGTGATCTCCCATTAGGTGGAGTATTATTGCATAAACTGCTTTAATGGGGGGAAAAGGGACTCCATTCCTGCATGGAGTGTAGATGAATTTGTAGATGAATCCTGTGGGTTTACTAGGTTTATCTTTTTTTTTTTTTTTAATATATGCTGGCTTTGTCCAAAGAGGCTTTCACATCACATTAGAAAATCTGGGTTAACATTTGTGCGTTTGTAGTCTGTTACTCAGCACCTGGGACAGCACTTTCAGGTGTGGTTCAGGTGTGTAATAAATGCCTGCTGGTGGCTGGCCGACACGTTTAAACATTCATTCAACCTGCGCTCCTTGATCAGCTATGGCCTACATTAAGGATTCTCATCCCCGGTCACACATTAGAAACATCAAGGGCATTTTTTAATAAATATAGGAGCCTTGCCCTACCCTGACCCCTCCTGCATGCTTACTTAATTGATTGGGGTGGATCCCAGACTTCTCTTTAGATATGGATGTAGGTATTTTTTTCAGCTCCCAGGGTGATCCTACAGTGCAACAGGGTTGAGACCCACAGCTCCCATTTGGACAGGCACTGGAAGTAACAGAACATCGGTGGAAAATGGGACTCCCTGAATCAGCGCTTCTCAAACTGCCTGGGGTGGAAGGACTAGTCTTCATGGACCCACGTTTTTTTTAAATACAAATAAAAAGAAATTCTGAGAAAATTAAATGCGACAAAGACATATAATAAAATCCAAGCCCCACTGTTCAGCAGAAATGATTTTCTCTGTTTTATTTCTCTTAAAGGTTTTAACTGCTTAATCTGAATTTCTGTACTTGTGAGCTAGTGACACACCCTCTGCAGGGCAGCACTTTGTCATGCTCTGGATGAAGGTGGGGGCATGAAGAAGACAGGAGATCCAAAAACACACCAGTGCAGTAGTGACAGAACACACAGGTTGTTCTTGTGTATTTGAGCAGGAGGCCTGTGGACACCTCTGCCCCCTCAGTCACAGCCCTGTGGGGCCACAGGGCCAGGGTCCCAGGCCTCAGCTCTCCAGAGCTAAACTCTGATCTTATCAGAACATCCACATGATCAGGCACTTGGTACCACCTATGAGTTAAATGTTTTTTTGCAAACTGGTTTATAAAGCAAATATCACTCTCCTTTTAAAACAAATTTAAAAGCAAATCACTCCCCTTTCCAGGAGCCAGACACTGATGTTTGTTATAAGGATAACCTCCTTCCAGATTGAAGGTCTTCAGGCCCGAGACGATTATTTAGGGAACAGGGGGTGAAGCCCTGCCCTGTGATGGAGCATTCCGTCCAGCAATGTGATGCTCACACCCACCCCATGCAGGTGTCTCTCTCTTAGACAGTAATAAATAACCACCATCAGACTGACAGCTGTCACACTTCTAGCTGTACCTCTGTCCTTCCCCACCTCCTGCAGGCAGGCTCAACACCCTAGATTGTTACCACTTCTTCTACACCTGGGTCTTTGTCCTAAGCTTTTTTTTTCTTAATGCTTTAAGATATCCCAATTTAATCACAGTAGTAAATTGAGAATTTTTCCAAGGCTGTGCCTTGTTTCTGTTTTGGGCATATGACGTTTGGAGTGATCATACGTATCAGAATCTTCCCATATATGAATGTTTATGCTTAGGGGATGCAGAAGGGAAGGAAGGGTTTTACAGGAACACTGATCCGATCATTGGGGGAAAAGAGGAGAAACAAACCCAACAGGAGACAATTGCAATTGTATCTTCATTTGGTGTATGAAGAGGGAGCAGATATCACTATAAAGCATAACTGTAAGGTGATCTTTCTTTTACAAGTATATATCAGAATCTACACATTTAAACTGGTACCACCCTCCAACTCAGTCATTCGGGGAAGCTATATGTTTTCCAACAATTTGACTATTTCTCAAATACCATCAACCCTCATCTAAGTTCATCTCTACCACCCAACTTCCTTTACGAGAGGATGCTTTGACCGGTCCTTTGGGGCTATTCTGCCACCCCACCCCTATTCTAAATCCTGGTTGAAGCAGAAGGGAGCCAAGGACCTCTAACCCCATCAGCAGGACTGAGGACTTGACTTAGTTCAATGCCTTCTGGTGCCTGTGTACTGGGCATCATGCCAGGATTAGGGTTTGCAGAGATGAAGACAACACAGCACCTGCCCCCAAAAACTTCTCAGACCAGTGAAGAAAGGGTTGACCTAAAAGCCTGTACACTCATTCTTCCTCTATGAGGAGAAAATCTGTAGGTATTCATACAGTTGAGACCAAGTATGGGAGACCTGTGAGTGTTGACATAAGGTACACACTCCAGTTCTTGGGATATACCTTTAAAGCTGCCCCTGGATTGTTGACAGTTTGGCTAAAATCGAACCCAATGGGGGAAAAAAACTAGATAAATCCTGTGAGTGTGGAGCACGTTGCTCCAGATAAAAGCCAAGTTTAACCAAATGGGCAGCCACAAGTGGTCCTGTTTTAAAGCTCCTGTGGAGTGAAGACAACATAAAATGGCAGTTTTGGAAAGAGCAAAAACTGTCAAAATGTCTTTGAAGCTCTTTCCAAACCCCTTCATGTACAAGGTAAGAGCTTTAACTTTGCTCTGAATTATTTGGGTATCAGTGATGTCAAACCAATTAGTTACTGGATCAATTCAGTGGAGAAAGAGAGCCTTTTAAAAAAAAAAAAAAGAAGAAGAAGAAGAAGAAGAAGTGGAGGTATTCTGGTATGGTTGAGGACATGTTATTGACCTTATACTAACATTCTAGAAATTAGTTCTTAGATTTTTGTGTCTGCCACAAAGTAGTTTGTAACATGCTTATTAGAAACTCTGGTGCATATAGTTAGAGCAAATGGATTAATGTGAAAGACCTGCAGTCAGGAGGAGGTAGGTTTGCACCACAGTTAAGGGCAGGGTGTCCTGTGCTGCCCTGCCAGGATTCTTCTCCCGTCCTTGAAACAATCGGGGTGTTATTAGATGAGGTACTTGTTCTGAGCCGAATTACGTCTTCCCCCAAATTCGTATGTTGAAATCCTAATCCATAATACCTCGGAATGTGACTGTATTTGGAGATGGAGATCTCTAAACAGTAAATTAAAATAAGATTATTAAGGAGGGGCTCTCATCCAGTGTGACTAGTGTTCTTCTTCTTTAATTTTTTTTTTTCTTTTTTCTGGCCGTTGTTCTTCTGTTTTGCAGCTGTGCACAGCAGCCGAGGAGAAGACCTGAGAGACAACGCGAAAGCCGGGAGGCTGCCCCGGGCCAGATGCACGCACCAAGCCGCCATGACTGCTGCCGGCACTGCCTTCTTCTTTAATTTTTATGTTTGACTGTACTGCATGGCACATGGGATCTTAATTCCTCAACCAAAGATTCAGTCTACACCCCCTGCATTGGAAGAGTGGAGTCTTAACCACTGGACCACCAGGGAAGTCCCCGGTTCTTTCTTGAAGTTCTTTCAAGATGAAGAAATGTAGACACATGCACACAGAGAGGACCACATGAACACACTGCAGGAGTGGCCATCTGCAAACCAAGGAGGGAGACCTCAAGAGAAAACAAAGTGCTTGCACTTTGATCTTGCCCAGATAGCCTCCAGAGTGGTGGGAAAATAAACTTATGTTGTTTAGGCCACTGAGTCTGTGGTCCTAGCTTACCATTATGCTACTCAAACCCCCTGTGCTTTCTGCTGCCTCCACAAAATGGGACTAATAATATGTACTTACCTCAAAGGATTATTATGAAAATGAAGAGAACTAGCAAATATGAAGCACTTAGAATTATTACCACTGACTGGACACTGAACATGTGCCATGTCTATTAATTTACTCCCCCCATCTTCCTTCTGAATAAGTCATATGTCTCCATTTTGCAGATATGGAAATTTGAATTTGGAGGTTTCAGCAAGCCCAGCCACATTTAATATTGGCCTCCCACCATGGAGCTATAAAGATTGAAAGTGTTATACATAAATGCAAGCCACCCATGTCATCAAAGCTACAGCAGTGTGTTGTTTGCAACCAGCATAGGGAGGGTATAATCTAGAAGAAAGAACAGGAATTAGAATGGAGAGGTGTATCACCTTTGCATTTTTGTGCCGTAGATGGTGTTGGCAGCAGAGGAGAACCACAGAAGGAGATGTGATTGCCTTCATGTTTTATAAAGTCCATTGTGATGATAGGGGAGCATAGACTGGGGGTGGAATGAGGGATCAGTTTCAGACCATTGTAATAACCCAGAAGTTTATTATAAGTGCTTGAGCCAGGGTGGAAATTGTGGATATAAAAGAGAACACAGATCCTTGAGATATTAAGGAACATAACTCAATCATTTATTACGTGATCCAGGTGAGACCCAGGTTTCTCACTTGCCCAGGTGGCTGGACGGGTGGCACAATCAGTCACCAGGATCAGCAGCACAAGAGAAAAGAGGGTGGATTTGAAAATGATGAGGATGAATCCAGTTTAGAAGAAATTGAACTAGAGGTACCTGTGAGATTCCAGGTAGAACTACCCAGAATTCAATTAAAGACATGGATCTGCAACCCAGGTCTCCAACTTGCTCTGGAGTTAGCGGTTTGTGATGGTAACACAGGTCATAAGGACAGTGTCTGGAGGAGGAAGAGAAGGAGGAAAGGAAAGAATCCTGGGGAATGAGCACCATCATTTGGGAATAGGCCCCCATGGTGGCCCAGTTGGGGTGGGGAGAGAGGAGGGTCCCATGCTCCAAGGGAAGAGAACCCCTCCAGACTGCCATAGAGGTTGACGGCGCCAAGTGCCCTGGAGCTGACTGGGTAAGCGGTGGGTAGGAAAGGATGCCCGGGATTGAGAATTCAATATTCAATCATGACCTTTGCCAGACAGTTTCAAGGAAGAGGTGGGGGTGGAAGGCAGATGTCAGTGAAGAAGGAGTGGGAAGGAGAGAGAAAGAAGATAGGTTGCAAGGAGCTTCGCTGAATAAGGGAAGCGACAGGAATAAAAGGCGGGGGACAGGAGTGAGGGGAAACTTTGATTAGAACATTGTGCCAACAACGTTATGTCATGAGGTTCAAGTTTTCATGAGTCAATGAATATGCTCTTTTAAAAAAATCACAGTTAATAAACCCTAACCCAAGGTAACCTTTTGGTAAATGAATAATCCGTGCTTCACCAGCTCCGCAGTGAGTCTGGAGCAGCCTGTAGGGTTGTTGGCCTGCCTTTCTGACTACATTCCCCCAACTGTCCTGGGCTGCTGGCCCACTGAGCTCACAGACACAGTGCTCAGACCTTGTACCCCCTCCAGCACTGGGCAAGCCAGCGTCCCCAGCCCTGGTTCCCATCTACTGGCCCTGCCCACTGCACAGTCAGCCAGGTTTTCCCAGGCCTCTTCCTATGTTACAGCAGGTGCCAGGGAACCAGCCCCCATATCCGACCAAAAACCACAGAATAAACCCTGTGGCCAGAAGGTAACATCAACCAAATCCACACCCTTAGCTACTGTGACACTCCTTGGGGGAAGGTGTCTCCGTCTGTCTTTCACCCTTAGTTTAGGAAGACGGTGCTGAGTCATGAAGAGAATGTATACTTTGGATCAAGGCAATGATGCAAATCCCAGCTTCAACTCTTAATAGCAACTTGAATTTGAACAAACCATGTCATCTTTTTAATCATAGCAATGACAATAGTGGTAACTAGTATTTATTGATTGCTTATTTCTCTGCTAAACACAATGTATTCCTTCTATCCCCTGGGGTACCCTATAATGGCGAATGTGTTGTTCTCGCCATTTTACAGATGAAGAGCCCAAGACATAGATTGTTAAGTAACTTCTCAAAATCACAACCAGTGGGTGGAGGAGCTGGATTGGCTTGATTCTGGAGTCTAGACTCTTTGAGACTCAACTTCTTTATGTGTGGAACGTGCACAATGATAACAACCTCATGGAACTGATCTAGAATGAGACATAACTTCTATGAGGCCCCTAATAGATGCCTGGCAACACAGGTTCCCTCCTGCTGTCTTCGCTTCTAAAGACATCTATACAGACTGTTAGGGCAATGGCTCTCAGTGAGGATTTATCCCCAAGGCCATTTCCTGGTGAACTGATTTGCAACGAGGAATCACTATTGTCATCTTGCAGGTCCTTCATCGGTCCTTTTGAAAGAGTTCTTGCAGGTTTCGGTCCTCAATTCAGTACATTGGACATGCAGAAACAGTAAAGACTGTCTTCACATTCCATTACTCAGACACCGACAAAACTCTGTTCTGTGCTTTCCTGGACACCAACTGAGTGTCCCACCATTTAAATCAGTCCTGACACTAATTACCAAGAGTTAGTGTCTGACCCCACAGGTTAAGGACTCAGTCACACAAAGTGAAAGTGAAGTTGCTAAGTAGCGTCTGACTCTGCGACCTGATGGACTGTACTAGGTTCCTCCGCCCATGGGATTTTCCAGGCAAGGATACTGGAATGGGTTGCCATTTCCTTCTCCAGGAGGTCTTACTGACCCAGGGGTTGAACCTGGGTCTCCCGCATTATAGGCAGACACTTTACTGTCTGAGCCACCAGGGAAGTGACTACACTCAGTTGCAAATCCAAAGTCACCAGCCTCCTGTATTTATGATCCACTGGTCATAAAGAGGGGTCCCATGACTCTGTCCTTCAGCTCGATAGTTTGCTAGAATGGCTCACAGAACTCAGGAAAACAGTTTATTTACTGTTACTAGTTTAGTACAAAGGCTACATACAACTCAGGAAGAGCCAAATAGAAGAGGTGCATAGAATAAGATATGGGGTGAGGCATGGGGCTCCCCTGCCTTCTCTGGGCACACCACCCTCTGAGGACCTAAATGTGGTTACCAACCTGGAAGTTCTCCGAGCCTTGTGGTTTAGGGGTTTTTATGAAGGTTTCATTACATAGGTATGATTGATTAAATCATTGACTAGGGGTGATTATCTTAACCCTCATCTCCTTTCCCCTTCCTGGAGGTGCCAGGCTGGACTGCAAGTTCCAACCCTCTAATCCATGGCTGGTCCATCCTGAAGCTGTCTATGACACCCTCATCCAAGAGTAACTCATTAGTTTACCTAAGGCACCACCAATCATTCAGGAAATTCCAAGGGTTTTAGATGCTCTTGTGCCAGGAACTAGGGACAAAGACCAGATATATATTCCTTATTATATCACAGCATCACACAGTGACACAGTTGTTGAGAAAAACATCTTCCAGAAACACACGTATTCTTAGAGGACAACCAGTATTAGTGGGGACAGGACAAAGACCATGGACAAAGACCGTCTTTGGGGAGGAGGCAAACTTGGATACCAAACTTGTGTGAAGTTCCTCCGAGTTGACTCAAGTCTGTAATTTAGAACCACACATAAAAATTGCCTTTTTGAGAAAGGCTCAAAATTACTTAAATGAAACTTCTTTCTTTCCATAATGTGAGAGCAAAGACTCCCAGACTCACCCACACACCAGTTTCCTCCATGTTCTCTTACAGCTGGTTAGTTTGCTTCCCCTGCCCATCCCCTGCCCACCTCCTTGGGTTCATGCTTTTCCTGGCACTGCTAAGAATAGCATAATTTGGAGTGGGTTTTTTTTTTTTTCTCTTTTGGTCTATGTAAACGGTCTGTGGATGTATTTCATTCCAGATGTTTTTCCCCAACCTGTCTTTCTTAAGAAACCCAGAATTATTTTTAAACATAATTTGGGGGCTTCCAAATAAAACAAATATCCTAACTGCCTGCGGGTTCCTAAGTTACAAGTCCTTGCTTGGTGGTGGGGAGAAAAGAAGACATAGAACAAATAGGGCCAGCTCTGGAGACGAAGTGAGGCCTCCGAGGCTGTCCCTGGGCTGGCCTGTTTTCCTCTTCTCTCTTTTCCACTTCTTGGGTGTTGTTAAGGGCTGAATTTCGTGTCCCTCAATACCTGAATTCACATGTTAGACCTCTAATCTCCCATGGGAATGTATTTGGAGATGGGTCCTCTAAGGCAGTAATTAGGGCAAAATGAGGTGCTAAGGGTGAGGGCCTGATCCCATAAGATTCGGGTCCTCATAGGAAGAGACAGCAGAGAATTCTCTATCTGTCCACACACACTCAGAGGAAAGGCCATGTGACAATGAAGTAGCCATCCGCCAGCCAGGAAGAGAGCTCTTAGCAGAAACCGAACCCTGTTGGATCTTAATCTGGGCCTTCCAACCTCCACAACTGTGACAAGATAAGCTTCTGTTGTTCAGGCCACAGCAGTCTGCGATGGTTTGCTCTGGCAGCCCTCGCTAACTAATACAGGCCCTCTGGCTGTCCCTGAGGCACCCTTCTTGAGATACTCACTTCTGTCCCCTAAAACACACCAAGTAGGTCTTCTGTTGAATTTTGTCAGCCTCCTTGTCCCCCAGGAGCTAATCTGAGAGAGTGACTCATCCAACAATAACAGCAAATCACACCACTTCTCCCAGTTAATACACTGGTGGGGACCCTTAAGGCTTTAACCCGGGGTTCTCCATTCTGGTTTCATATGAGAATCATACGGAGAACGTATTTAAAAGATTTTATTTGTATGGGAATCTGAAAAAATAATAGGAATGAACTTATTCACAAAACAGAAAGAGACTCAACAGACAGAGAACAAATTTGTAGTTAACAAAGGGGAAAGGTGAGGGGAGGGATAAATCAGGAGTTCAGGATTAACAGATACACACCACTATGTACAAAATAGATTTTAAAAAGGACCTACTATATAACATAGGGAACATACTTAATATTTTGTAATAACCTATAAGGGAAAAGAATCTGGAAAAGAATATAAATATGCTCAGTTACATATATGCATACAGTTATATACATATAACTGAATCATTTTGCCCTACCTCTGAAACTAACACAACATTGTAAATCGACTATACTTCATAAAAAGTATTTTCCAAGCCACACCAATCCCAGATCTGGGGATAATACCTCAGAAACCAGACCTTAAAAAAAAAAATTGTTTCATTTTTTATTGTAAATGTAATGTGCTCAAATGTCCAATTTGGTTTCTTAGATAATTAAACTAATACTCTATTTTCCACTCTTTATGGGGATTACCTTCTGAATTTCAGGGTTATTTTCATCACCCTTTCCAGTACAGTGATGTGTCAAGGAGGAGAGGACCCACCCCACCCCACCCCACCCCCCTGCCCTGCCTTGTAGTTCTGGTTCTGTCACTACCTTGGTGTATAAGGTGACATAAGTCTTGTAACTTGATTCGGTACCAGCTTCCTTAACTATGAAATGATGTGAATAAGTTAAATGATTTTTAAGGTCTTTTCTGGCTTACAAATTCAAGGTTCCATAACAATGACCATACACAAACCAAAAAGGAAGTTTTTAAAAACTACAGCTGAATTCAGACGGTAGAATCCCACCACCCAGCTGGGTGGTTCCTATTTACACTGTTGCTTTCCTGACCTGAGTAGCTCTTTCCCTTTCAAAACTTGCTGTAATTGGTTTGAGCTTGCTTTTTCCCAGAGTTACCACCACCCTATCACTTATTTCATGAGAATACTGTCCAGTGTAAAGCACTGTAATAACAGTGATGTCTTATTTGTATGATCTTTAGTAGGATATCATGAATGGTATTTTAGAAAGCACATGGGATTTTCAGGAAGAGATACCAGGGTTTGAATTCAGCATTGTAGCAGTCTGGGATTTAGATGCAAATAGAAACTTTTCTGGTTAAGGTAAGCAGGAGGGAATTTACATGAGGATCAATGGGTAATTCACAGAATCACTGGGTGCTGGGAGGTGCTGGCTGGGCCAGGACCAGAGAGGGAGAGGCACCTCAAGAGGTGGCCTGGGGACCAGCTACCTGGTGGGGGAGGGAGACGTGCTTGTCGCAGCACTTCAAGCCACTTCATAGAACCTCTTATGGACCTTGTGTCCTGGCTTGTCTTCCTCAAGGGTCAAAGTTTTGAACAACGAAAATGATACAACTGACAAGGGCCTAATCTCTAAAATATACAAATAGCTTATATAATTCAATAGCAAAAAACAACCCAATTGAAAAATGAGCAGAAAACCTAAAAAGACAGTTCTCCAAAGGAGACATACAGATGGCCAGCAGGCACATGAAAAGATGCTCATCATCGCTAATCATTAGAGAAATGCAAATCAAAACTACAGTGAGATACCACCTTACACCAGTCAGCATGGTCATCATTAAAAAGTCTACAGATAATAAATACTGGAGAGCGTGTGGAGAAAAGAGAACCCTCTTATCTCTTGGTGGGAATGTAAACTAATACAGCCACTATAGAGAACAGTAAGGAGGTGCGTCAAAAAAACTAAAAATAGAACTATCATATGACCTAGCAATCTCACTCCTGGGCATATATCCAGACAAAACAATAATTCAAAAAGATATAGGACTTCCTTGGTAGTACAGTGGATAGGAGCCCACCTGCCAAAGCAGGGAACATGGGTTCGATCGCTGGTCTGGGAAGATTTCACAAACCACAGAGCAAGTAAGCCCTTGTGCCACAACTACTGAAGCCCACAAACCTAGAGCCTGTGCTCACAGACAATCACCAAAATGAGAAGCCTCTGCATGGCAACTAGAGAAAGCCCTCTTGCAGCAATAAAGACCCAGTCCAGCCAAAAAACAACAACAACAACAAAAGATACATGCACTCCTATGTTCATAGCAGTGCTATTTACAATAGACAAGACATGAATACAATCTAAATGTCCACTAACTGAAGAACGAGTAAATATATGGTACACATATACAATGGAATACTACTCAGCCATAAAAAGAATGAAATAATGTCATTTGCAGCAACATGGATGGATCTAGAGATTATTATAGTAAGTGAAATAAATCAGATAGAGAAAGAAAAAATATAACATGATATCATTATATATGAAATCTAAAATATGATGCAGGAAATCCCCTGGCAGTTAAGCGGTTAGGACTCTGGGTTTTCACTGCTAAGGACCTGGGTTCAATCCCTGGTTGGAGACTAAGATCTCACAAGCCACACAGGGCAGCCAACAAAAGAGAAAAATGAACTTATCTATGAAACACAATAGACTCACAGAGGTAGAGACCAGATCTGTGGTTGTCAAGGGGGAGAGGGTAGGGAAAGAATTGATTGGGAGTACGGGGTGAACAAATACAAACTATTATATTTATAATGGATAAACAACAAAGTCCTACAGTACAGCAAAGGGAACTATATTCAATAGTTCCCTGTGATAAACCATCATGGAAAAGAATATGAAAAAGAATGTATATATGTATACAATATATAACTGAATCACTTTGCTGTATAGCATAAATGAACACAACATCGTAAACTAATATACCTCAACAGTATAAATTTAAAAAGAGAACTATAAAACTTATAGAAGAAAGCATAGAATAAGTATTAAATATATCCAACGGATTTCCCTGGTCCAATGGCTGACTCTGTACTTCCGGTGCAGCCCAGGTTCCATCCCTGGTCAGAGAACTAGATCCCAAATGCTGCAGATAAGCATTCTGCATGCCTAAACTAATGGCCTGGCACATGCGTGCTTGCTTAGTCGCTTCAGCCGTGCCTGACTCTTTGTGACCCTGTGGACTGCACCCTGCCAGGTTCCTCTGTCCATGGGATTCTCCAGGTAAGAATACTGGAGTAAGTGGCCATGCCCTCCTCCAGGGGCTCTTCCTGACCCAGGGATTGAACCTGTATCTTCTGCATTACAGGCAAATTCTTTACCATCTGAGCCACCAGGAGCTCCCCAAATATCTCTGTTGAAACTTCCATGATGGGGTGGGGGGCGGGGGGTTTGCTGGAGGCATGAGCTGCCATACCTGTACCGTGAGTTCGTCTGTCCTCTGGCCGCTGGGGCCTGAGAGAAGGTGGGACACATACACTCTCTCCTCTTGGGTTGTCCTCACAGCCCTCTGAGGTCTGCAGAGCAACTACGCACAGGCTCATTTTTCTCCCTAAAGGGGGAAAGTGAGGCCAATGAACTGCGTACAAGAGATTTGCTGAGACCATTGAGCTCGGTCCAGGGGCTTGTTTTCCTTATCCTGAGCTCAGCATCCTTTCCACCATCTGATAGGCTTTCCTGTGCTGGTCCCTCCGTTATTAGAACACCTGGATATTCTTAGCTAACAATGGGTGACAGAAATAAACTCTCTGCGGTTTCCCCGAATTTCCGCACAGGCCCGCTGCAGGTGGCAGAGGCCTTGCTCTGAACACACCGTATGAAAAAGCATGTCAGAGGAGCTCCGGCACTAATGGCATGAATCATCACCGGGTGGCAGGGAGTGGCCTGCAGGGGCCGGACGCTACTTTAGGAAAACTGGGGACCCTCATGATGAGAGGTCAAGGTTGTCATCCCAGTCTAGTTGGGGGCTGACTGCTCCAGAGAGCAGTGCTTGCGCTCAGTCTTCGTGGATCTCACCGTCTGCTGCCCTCCCCTACAGAGCCTGGCCTGCAGCTTTATTCCGGGGCCAAGATCCGGCCTCATCCCAGGCCAAGGTGGGGGAGGGGTGGTGTCTGCCTGTGAGGCCGGCCTGGAATTCTCCACGTATTTACTGAGCCAAGGAGGACAATCAAAAATAGATCCTGGAAGAAAGAAGAGGTCAGAGGCCAAGAGAGGCCGCTTCCTGTGTCAGGCTGGGAGGTTGTGGAACTGAGGTCCAGGGGGACGGCATCCTGAGCCCATGGGGACAGGGTTCAAGGGGGAGAGTCAGAATGCTCTGTGCCTGGCAGAAGGGAGACTGACAGTCACTGTTGGTTGAAGTAATTATTTTAGGTTAAGTCAACCTTTAGAAAACAATCAGCAGTGTGGAAGAAACAGTGTGTCCATTTAGTAACTTGAACAGATTGATGATTCTCAGAAGCTGGACTCTGAGGTGCAGGCAGCTCTGTTTATCTGGCGGGTGACCTTGGTCACATGGTCTCTTGCTGGGGAGGTGACAGAGGCCACTGAAGCCCTGTTCCAGCCCACCCCTGCTCACTAAGTGCCCATCCGGGCTGCTGCACTCTCTGAGCCCTGGGGGGTCCTGGGGCTCTGTGGTTTCGTTAGCCCTCAGGGATGCCCTCCTGGATGATGGCACCGCGGGCGTCCGGTAGCTCTCAACATTCCTCGCCTTCTAATTTTCATGTCACGCCATCCCTTGGAATCCTGCCACTGGAAGAGGGATTTTTCTGGCTGTTCACTCCAGCTTCCTCCTTCTCCCCCTTCCTTCCTTTCATGTAAAATGACACGATTGGGCTGATCAGCTCCAAATCCTTGCTGTTCTAACTGGCCCATGGGTTTAATGAAGGCGCCATGGACATACCCAGGCAGGGGTCCCTCTCCAAAACCACTGACGGAGATGGGTGGGTACTCCATACGCTGTGTCCACACAGCTTTGCTCCCTACGCAGAACTGAGAGGGCTTTCTGGACAAAGCTAGAAGACACAGGAGCCAGATGGGGAGCAGGACTGAAGGCCGGTTTTCAAGGATCATTGTGCCATGGAGGGAGGAGGGCCTGCCCCTGGCACTCAGGGCTTTTGCAAAGTGGATTTGTCATCCCATTCCCTCAGGCTGACAAGCAACTCATTGTTCTCAGAAAACAGCTGCATCTGGGGAGTTTTAGCATTTGGGTGTGACAGCACAGGGAAGCTCTTCCTAGCATCAGGCCAGAGGCTCTCCCCTCTCCAGGAAGGGGAGAAGTCTCCTGGCAGGGCCTTAGTTTTCCCAGGCCATTGCAGCAAATCTGGTGCTTCAAACAACACAGTTTACATACAGTTCTGTAGGTCAGGAGACTGACATGAATCGTGTTCCTTTGCGGAGGCTCTAGAGGAGCCTCTGTTTTCCTAGCCATGCTGTGAGCAGAACTCAGTTCCCTGGGGTTGTACGACTGAATGTCCACTTCCCGGCTGGCTGTCAGCTGGGAGCTGTCCTTAGCAATTCGAGGCTTCTCTCTGGTTCTTACACCTGATCCACTGCATCTCAAGGCCAGTGTCAGGGCCCCTCCTCCTGCCATCTCCCTGACTTCTCTCCCCTTGTCCACAGCTGGGAATGGTTATTCACCTTTAAGGACACATGTGATTAGATTGGGCTCAGCTGGATAACCCAGGTGACTCTCCTCACCTCAAAGCTTTAACTTAATCACACTGGCAGAGTCCCTTTTGCCATGTGAGGTAACACTCATAGGTTCTGGAGATTAGGGCATGGACATCTGTAGGTGTGTGCTAAGTCGCTTCAGTCATGTCCGACTCTTAGCAAACCCATGGGCTGTAGCCTGCCAGTCTCCTCTGTCCATGGGATTCTCCAGGCAAGAATACTCAAGTGGGTTGCCATGCCCTCCTTCAGGGGATCTTCCCAACCCAGGGATCGAAACCACGACTCTTATATCTCTTGCATTGCATTGGTGAGGGACCCACATTCTGCCTCCCACAGTCAAGGTGAGGCAATATGATTTGCTGACCCTCTGCTAGAAGTCACACTACGATGGTAGACCTTTAGCAGGTGACTCACATCTCCTATGCGAGTTGAGAGGTACAGAGGTACGTGAGCTACAGTGAGCCAGGGCCAGCTGGCACTGGGCAAAGTAAGACTTGAATGCATGTGTCCCAGGCACTTTGTGGTCAAGCCATCAGATTCACTGCATAATTAATGCTCACACAGCTTTGGGAAATGCAGTTATGTAGGCTTGCTCATAAAGTGGTTTTTTACAGGATCTGACAGATAGAACCCTCTCAGCCTGCTTGTCCTGTTCTAGCCTTGCCAGGTATAGTCGGGACCCTTCTGGACCTTCCCAGCATGCTCCTCTCACCAGTGTGGTTGGGTCCCTTTCAGCCTCTGACCTGCAGGCTGGATCTACAAAGGCACGTTGACCCACCCTAAACTCCTCCTCCGTGTTCACACTTGCCATCCTGCCTGCAGTGCCAGCCCTCCCCGTCAGGAGCTGAGCAATCCCCTCTCTGCTCAGAGTGGGTCTGAGTTGCAGGAAATGTAGAGTCTCAGGCCCCACCCCAGACCTATTCAAGTCAGATCTGCTCTTTAAAATTTTTTTTGATTTACAATACTGTGTTAGTTTCAGCTGTACAGCTTCAGGTTGTTTCCTATTATAGGTTGTTACAAGATATTGAACGTAGTTCCCTGTGCTACAGTAAAACAACAGTGAATCCTGTTGTTTGTTTATTTTATATATAGGGTGTATATCTGTTCAAATCTGCTTTTTTTTTTTCAGCCCCGGGGATCACAGGCACTTTAAAGTTTGAGCAGCACTGGATGAGGGCTTGCTGGGGGGCTCCTCTTCCAGGACGCCCTTCCTGATTGCCCCAGACTTAGCTAAATGAGTTCTTCCCCAGCTCCCACTGTACCCCATTTGCCCGTCACTCATAAGAAGGTCATATAACTGGATGTTAACAGGGACTTTTTCCCTGTGACACAGAAGTTTCAGCAGAGGCCTCAAAGTCAGAGAAGCCCCGTTTCCAAGTGAGGTGCCAAGACCCCACGTAGGTCAAGCTTGGAGAAGGTGAAACTTCCTCTGTCAGCTTCAGTCCTTCCCCACTTCTAGCCTCCAAAGGACAAGTCAGAGGGTTTCTCTGGAGAGAGAGGGTTGGCTGGAGGCTAGGTCCATATATCCCTGTTGCCCTTCCATTGGGGAGGGGGAACACCAGCCTCCCCTCACCTCCAGGTGAACCAGAAGGACTTCAAGGAGAGCGTTTCTTGTACCTGTAAGTGTCTGGGGAAATGTAAGGATGGGTTGGAGAAGTGGGGGCCAATGCAACCCTGTTCCCGAAGGCAGTGAGACAAAGGTGTGTGGTTTCCAGGGACCTGATGAGGCTCATGAGCTGGGGAGACTTCCTTGAAAGGGACCCCACCCAAGAGAGCTGCCTGGGGACGGCTGACAAAGGGACCCAGCAGAAAGAAATGGACCGCTGGAAAACCAGAGGCTGAGGGCTACTGCAACCCCTTCCCCAACACACATACCCTAACCTCACAGTGAAAACTACCAGAATTAACAAATACAAATACAAGGTGGACATTTAAATTTGAATTTCAGGTAAACAATGAATGGGTTCTCGTACGTTTTCAGTGTGTCACATGTAATATCTCAAATAGATACACTTTTAAAAAAGTATTTATTGTTTATCCGAGCTTCAAATTTAATTAGGCATTTTGCATTTTACCTGGCAACCCTAAGTCAGAAGCTTTGCAGCAGAAATCCTTGTGGGTTTTCAAAGAAATCCACAGAAGTGGCCCAAATGGTAGTCAGCTATTGAACCCCAATGTCAGATAACTACTGAAGCAATCAAATAAGATTCTTGTTGCTCCTTCATCCTTGTTCCTTACCCCTCCCCTTCCAAATTTCTCATCAATTACCCCGGCTGATGAGTGGGAGGTGGAAGAAGGGAGGGAGAGTCCCTGGAGATAACTCCCAAACTCTCCCTTCCACCCCCACAGGACTAGTGGACAGAAACACTTGGAGTGAAATTGAGCATTTGGATTATTACCTGGATCAGACTTCCAGTCACTGTTCCTGTGATTTAAAGGGACCTAGAGATGCTGCCTGCCTGAGACATCATGCAGGGAAGGGGAAGGAAGTGGATCCCGGAGCCAGACTGAATGACAGTGACTGAAAGACTAGCGTTGCCTTGTGGTGTGCCTTGCTGGGGGTGCTGGCTCTAAATGGATTTCTCGTTTGCATCCATCTCTCTCTCTTGTGTTCTTATTCATCTGCATCCCAGTGCCTGGTGTATATAGAAGATCTTCAGTAAATGTTTGAGTGTTGAATGTAAAAAATTCAGTGAATTGACCCATTTTTTCACCCATAGAAGCTATAGAGGGTTTTCCTGGGGTTGTATACTCCTTCCCAAAGGTTATTTGGCTGTGCTAAGCCTTCTTGTTACAAAACACACCAGGTGCGATGATAGAGGTGAGCTCTGGATCTGAGATCGTCTCTGAGAATGTTTCCAAGGCATATGCTCTCAGCCAGGGCTTCCCAGGTGGAGCTAGGGGTAAAAACCTGCCTGCCAATGCAGGAGACAAAAGAGACATGAGTTTAATTCCTGGGTGGGGAAGATCCCCTGGAGGAGGGCATGGCAACCCATTCTGATATTCTTGCCTGGAGAATCCCATGGACAGAGGAGTCTGGCAGGCTATAATCCATGGGGTCGCAGAGTCAGACAAGACTGAAATGACTTAGCACACACGCACATATACTCTCATCCGGGGCAGAACCATGGTTTAGGGAACCTGAGGCTTATATAAACTGGAACCCTTCTGAGAAAAGAATATCAAATGGTGAAGTCAAAATTAGGCATAAACATGAACATTAATTTTGGGGAAATCAAAACAGATTACAAATTTTTTTAATTAAAATTTTATTAAATTTATTTATTAAAAGCTAATAGATACCCCCCAAAAATCACAAAATCCAGGAAAATAACAAATATTTGTAGTGTTTAACTGAACGACAAATTGCTATAATACATTATATATAATTTACTTTTTTTGCTAGATTATTTTTCTACACTGTTTGGCCAATGTCCTTTTAGGTGAAACTTTCTCAGTTGTGTCCGACTCTTTGCATAGTTCATGGGGATTCTCTAGACAAGAATACTGGAGTGGGTTTCCATTTCCTTCTTCAGGGACTCTTCCCAACCCAGGGATCGAACTGGGGTCTCCCACATTGCAGGAGGATTCTTGACCAGCTGAGCAACGTACTTTTAGTAGCAGCCTGTTATGAGTCTGTTGATGTCAATATTTTGTGGTCAAATCACAAAGAATGCAAATCTTTAAAAAATATATTCATATGATTCATTTTTGTTCATTAGATTGGGATTTATTCAAATCATTTTTTATGGTCAAAACATCTCTCTTCCTCCTAATGAAGTACTGCTTCTGACCTGATCTGATTCTTATAAACTTGTCATTTTCATGATTTATATATTCTTAGTTGTGATTTTTTTATGACTCCTTCCCTTAATTTCATGCTTTTATCAAGTAGACTCTTTTAGCTTCTGTTGTGATAGAACAAGAGAGTTTTTGACATTTTGGAGCTTCTTCCAGTCAGTTTTTGTCTGAGGCTTCCACTAAGATTTTTTCTAAATACATTTGAGTTTTGTATAATCAAGAAATCTGAGAAAATTCCCTGGCTGTTCAGTGTTTAAGACAGCACTTTCACTTGCCAAGGGCGTGGGTTCAGTCCTTGGTTGGGAAACTAAGATCCCACGAGCCGTTTAGTATGGCCAATCAATAAATCAATAAAAAGGATAATAAAATAAAGAAAATTTAAAATAAAATAAAAAGAATAATACAATAATAAATTAAAAGGATAGATTTTTAAAAATTTTTTACAGAATTCTGAAAAAAATATACAAAATTAATCAGAAATAAAGGCTTCCTCAAGAACAATTCAAAAGCACTTAAGATAGTTTGAACTGAAAAAAAAATTTTTTAAAGCACTTAAAACTTGCTGAAATTTCTATTGAGTTAATACTGCCTAATCAATTACTCTTCTATATAGACTGATCTGTTGGTGAGTATGTGTAGGGGTTTGGTTACCATGAAATATTCTTTTCCTTTTTTTTTTTTCTTTTCTGTATCCGTGGTAACTTGGTGCACAGCTTCATCGTGAACTACCAGAGCTCATCATGACAGAAGCATCACTCTCAGGGTGATCTGCTCAAAGGAAAGCTTTGGAAAGCTTTATGTGTGAAGCGCAATCTCCTTTCTTTACAGAGAAGAGTGGTAAAGCTATATTAAATGGAAAACATAGACTTCAGACCAAGGCTTGGTGTGAATTGGGATAAAGGAGTTGGAAAGCAGTATATATTGGAAACCTTAAAAATATTTATATGCCTCTCAAACACACTTTGCTTTGACTTTGGGGTGTTGCTCTTAAGAAAATACTACTTCTGAAAATGAACAAAAAATATTATGCCCCATATGTTAACAATACATACCTAACAAAAAAACATTTGGAATAATTTGCTCTAATAATAAATGACTGATTATCTAAATCATAAAACATCAATTTGATGAGTATCAGATCAGATCAGTCGCTCAGTCGTGTCCGACTCTGCGACCCCATGAATCGCAGCATGCCAGGCCTCCCTGTCCATCACCAACTCCCACAGTTCACTCAGACTCATGTCCATTGAGTCAGTGATGCCATCCAGCCATCTCATACTCTGTCGTCCCCTTCTCCTCTTGCCCCCAATCCCTCCCAGCATCAGAGGTTGTAGAAGCTTTGTTATATGGTGCAAAATAGTGCTTATATAGTGTTAAGCCAAAAAAAAGCAAGTTATAAAATTATGTATACATTCTCATTTCAGGTGGACTTTAATAATACCTATGCTCTGAAAAACCTTGGAATATACACTATTTTATATTGTATAAAATACATTTTAAAATGTATACTCTATAAATATATACACTATACATATTGTGAACATATATATATTTATATTAATATATATAGATCTATGATATCACTTTTAATAGTCCATCAACAGATAAATGGATAAAGAAGATGTGGTACATATATACAATGGAATTACTTTGCCATAAAAAGGGATGAAATTGGGTCATTTGTAGAGACATGAATGGACCTAGAATCTGTCATACACAGTGAAGTAAGTCAGAAAGAGAAAAACAAATATTGTATATTAACACATACATGTGGAACCTAAAAATATGGTACAGAGGAAATTATTTGCAGAGCAGGAATAGAAATGCCAATGTGGAGAACAGACATGCAGACACGGGGCCGGAAAAAGGGGAGGTGGGATTGACGTACGTACCCTGCCACGTGTGAAATAGATAACTAGTGGGAACCTGCTATAGAGCACAGGAAGCTGAGCTCTGTGCTCTGTGATGACCTAGATAGAGGGGGTGGGGGTTGGGGGCGGGAGGTCCATGAGGGAGGGGATAGATGGATACGAACAGCTGATTCACTTCCTTGTACAGCAGAAACTAACACAACATGGTAAAGCAGCTATAACCCAATTTGAAAAAATGTTTGGATTGTTTTCAAGCGTTTCCTATGTTAAGTATATTTGCAGTGAATAATAACACACATTAATCTTTAGCCAGTTCTTTGTTTCCTCAGAATAAATTCCTAGAAGCAGAATTGTTGGGTCAAAGGCATTTTTAGGGCTTTGGAAACTTATTGCTAAACGATCTTCCAAAGAGACTGTTAAACTCTCCCAAGCAGTGGATGCATATGTGCCCTTTCCCTGGAGCCTCTGCAACACTGACTCATTAATCTGCTTCCAAGTAGAGAAAATAGCTTAGGAAAATACGCCTGCAACAGATTGAAACTTTTAATAGTTTTTATTACCCAATCCCAGATTGCTGTAATAATGTTGATAAAACTAACATTTATTATGCAATTTCTAGGTCCCAGACACTGTGCTACATGGGTTAACTCATCATCCTTAAGGTCTTCTAGGAGGTACGGACCATTGTCAACCCATTTCACAGGTGAAGAAATTGAGGCACAGAGATGCTAAACAACTTGCTCGAGGTAATGAAAGGATGAGCTAAAATTTGAGCCAGGTCATGATCTACATCCAGTTGCACAATTTCTCTCTTGAAAATCCCTACTGAAATGTCCTTAAGCACCTGGGAGGAGGGGGGTGGATCTCTTTAGTTCAGGACTCACTGCAGCACTGGAAATTTCTCTGATCCATTTGGGAGGATGGGTTCCCATTTAGGCAGAGGTCTCCGAGGCAACCACTTAGAAAATGCCAAGGATCTACACTTTAGAGCGAGGTAGACCCTCTATACTGAACCTGCTGAGAGACCATAAAGTTGGTCTGCCAGTTCTAACCCACTGGTCACCCCAGGCTGAAGAGTCACAAGGAAATGGTTCCTTTGGAGGGAGCTGAGGAGGATGGCATGTGCACCCCCCTGAGTAAGGTGACCAGTGCCTCCTGGTTTGCCTGGGGCTGTCCCAGTTCTAGTGCTGAAAGCCTGCATACTGGAAATTCTGCAGCCCCAGGCAGATAAGGACAATCGGGTACCAGATTCTTAGGAGAGGGTTCTGGCACTTTTCTTTCCCCTCCAGACATGGGCAAAAGGCTTTGGGGTTCCACTCTGGAGCCATAGTCCTGAGCCAGAGGGAGGTCCAGTGAATCAGACACCCGGAAGACTCGGCCAGAGCTCCCAGGCCCTTTGTCTGTGGAATCTGACTGACCTCAGGTGGTCTGAAACCCAGTGAAGGACTCTGGGGTTGAGATGGAGCTGGGAGAGAGAAGAAGCAGATGACACAGACCCCCTACCCTCGCCACAGCAGCTTCTAAGCCCGAAGTAGGCCTCAGCCTGCAGCAGCAGGACAGCACAGAGCTTAAATCTAATGCAGTTTTGAGTTTGGTTATCACACTAGTTGGTACATTTTAGTCACTGAAATGAGACTTGAAAAGGCCCAGACACACAATGGCAGGTTCAGGAGATGGTCCCCAGGGATGCAAAGATGATTGCGGAGGGCAGCCTGCGTTATAGTTGCACACTGCTGAGTCCAGCCCTTTCAATAATGGGGTTACCTGCAGTGGCCGTGGAGGGCCCCCCTAGGGCCCTGCTCCCCTCAGTGAGGGGTGGAGCCCCAGCAGCTGCCACTGCTGCTGCCTAAGAGACAGGGGTGGGGCTGAGAGCCCAGGGCCCCCTCACTGCCTCCAGTTCATCAGGCTGTGGCTGGACTCTTCCTCAGAGTTCAGAGTCCCTCCCCCAGTGGAGCACCCCAGTTCCTCAAACTGCTAGGGCCACCCCTGCCCCCTCTCCTGAGCTTCGACAGTAATAAATGATGGCTTGCTACAGACACAAGATTCTTTACTAGGTCCTTCTAATGCATTGTCTTCTTTCGTGCTTGTATGTCACCTGTGGGGTATTAGAATCATCCTCATTTTTCAGAGGCTCAGAGAAGTTAAGGAATTAGCCCAGTTATTAATTAGCAGAGGTGACTCAAAACCAGCTCCATCTTCATCCAAAGCGCATGCCCAGTTCATAGGTCTGTGGGGCCTCTTAGCTATCTGGGCCAGACCTCTTCCTGCCGGGGGCCCTGGTGAGCTTGCTGGTTCCACCTGCTGTTGTTGATTAGCCACTAAGTCATGTCTGACTCTTTGCAACACCATGGACTGCAGCCTGCCAGCCTCTTCTGTCCAAGGGATTTCCCAGGCAAGAATACTGGAGTGGGTAGCCTTTCCCTTCTCCAGGGAATCTTCCCGAACCAGGGATCGAACCTGCGTCTCCTGCATTGCAGGCGGATTCTTTACTGCTGAGCCAGCAGGGAAGTCTTGCTGGTTCCACTAGTCCCACTTGAAACTTAGAATGTGCTTCTGCTTGGAAACAATAGGATGGAGGGTTGTTTCGACTCCACTGTGGTTACTTCTTGGTTAAGTCAGCCTTTGACCTGGTCTGGGGTTCTCACCACATCAGATCACATGATTTCCTGGGAAGAAAACACATCCTGCGTCCTAAATAGCAAATTCCAAACACACTGTTAGAACACAGCTTATTTGTGAGTTAGGGAAAGTCTGCCTGAAACCATTTGATTCCGCATGACAAAAAAATAAGCTGGGTTCTTAAATTTGACTGTTTGGGTTGTTGGTTTAAAATAGCCTAGAAGCCACCGGGCTGCCTCTCATGTTGTCCTTCTGCAAGGGCGGCGTCTAGTTGAATCATGAAATCTTACAAGAGTCTGTGACTGTGGTCATAAGAAATCATCAGTGGTGCAGCGGGTAAAGTCTAGCTTAGGATCAGGTGATGTGGGTCTGATGCTGCCCGTGCCCTTGCTAGTTGTATGGTGTTGGGTGAGTCACTTGACCTCACCAGGCAACTGCTTCTCCATCTGTAAAATAAGGGGTTACATGAGAGGGTCCCCAAGCCCCCTTCCTATTCTCAGATTCAAGGAAACAAACAGCCTCAGGTACGGAATTACGAATGAGCATCGGCTCAGAAATCGTGTTTTTTTCTTTTATTTCCTTTGTAATTTTTATCTCTTGGGAGGGGCCTTTTAGCTGCAGCAGAAGAGAAAAAGGGGAGAGAGGTTCTTTTGTGCTAAATGCAGCATTGAATGATGGATAAGCAGAAAGATGTGTGATGGCTCTTTTTCTCACATTAGGTATTTGACTAATAGATCAGCAGACCCCGGCATCCAAGTGACAACCTGCATTGAAGAGGGTGGAACTTGGCTGTGCGACCCTTCCAGCTGTGAGAGCTTGAAAGGGAAGCTCTGGGGAAATATCTCTCATTTTCCCCTGGAAGCTGGGAGACAGCTCAGCTCAGCACTGCCAACCGTGTGATGCGGGTGCTTGTAAATGAAGCCTTTTTCCTTGGATGTCTTTCAGGCTGCAGTCTCCCCTCTGGCACCTCCACCCCCTTGGAACAAAGCCTAATGTAAAGTCTGGGTGCAACTCAGACCAGCCTGGGAAAGAATTTGCTCAATAGTGGCAGGGAGGCCTTGATACGTCTTCAATGGCTTAAAAAAAAAAAAGAAAGCTAGAATTTGGTTTGTCTGTTTGTTTTTACCCTATCTCTTTTAACAACAACAAAAAAATGGCTTATATCAGGGACACAGCAAACTGCTCCTGGGAAGAACAAAAAAACATAAGTAGAAATATAGGCACAAGGAAAACAGCAATAGAAAATCAAAATAAGAGACTTCCCTGGTGGACCAGTGGCTAAGACTCCATGCTGCCAATGTAGGGGGCCTGGGTTCAACCCCTGGTCAGGGAACTAGGTCCCACATGCTGCAATTAAGTGTTCACATGCCACAACTAAAGATCCCGCCTGCCACAAGGAGGCCTGAAGATCCCGCATGTCACAACTAAGACCTGGGAAAGCTAAGTAAATAAAGAAGGAAAAAAAAAAAGAAAACCAAGATTTTCTTGGGCCCACATCAGCTGGGCCAGCAGACTGAACACAGAGCCCCAGTCGCTGGGTGGGCAAAAACAGGGGAGCCTGGGCAGGTGGGTGTATGGGGTCACACATGGCTATAGTTTATGTGAGTTTGGTAACCATATAGGTTTTTATGGAAGGAATATAAACAGGGGTCCTAAACTCCAGAAGCATGGGCATTTATTCCGTTTGCTCTAATTTCAGGTACAAATTCTGCCAATGATTCCTGCTGCCAAGCTGAGCTCTCTCAGACTAGGTGGGCCCCAACCTGTGCTGAAGCATCCTTAGCAACAGCAGAAGGAAACAGCTCAGGGGTGGCCAGGCAGGCAGAAGCACAGAGAGGAGCTTCTGTTAATATGAATCTATCAGGCACATCCTCCTTTTAAAGTCTCTGGTCAGGGGCAAAGGCCAACCATGGGAGAACTAGGAGAGGTTCAGGAAGCTGTGGCTTGTGACCAGGCACATAGCTTGTCAACAGCCAGAGGCTCAAGAAAGAGCTTCTGAATAACTGGACTCCATCAGCCAGATGACAGTGTGGTTCCCAGTAATTACAAGCAGAGTGGGCATGTGATATGTGTAGGCACACGGGGCCCCAGGCTCAGAACAGCCCTGCCACTCTCAAGATTCTTCATAACTCTGAACAGGGGCCCTGCATTTTCACTTTGCACTGAGCTCCACACTCTCAGCAGCCAGTCCTGGGAATGAGAAGGGCCAGCGGGGGGAGGTGCCTTATGCCTCCTCCCTGCCCCGAGGTCCTGGTGGCCCGTGAAGAATTCAGTCCAATTGGTCCTGTGTCTTCCTGCCCCTAGAACTGCCTTTAGGTTCCCCAGCTCCCTGCTTCAGGCCTTCCCTACGTCAGAAATCCCATATGGGTCTTGCTGGGCTTCCCTGGTGGTTCAGATGGTAAAGAATCCGCCTGCAAAGCGGGAGACCTGGGTTTGATCCCTGGGTTGGGAAGATCCCCTGGAAAAGGGATAGGCTACCCACTTCACTATTTGTGCCTGGAGAATCCCCATGGACAGAGGAGCCTGGTGGGCTACAGTCTATAGGGTCACAAAGAGTCACGTCTGAGCGACTAAGCACAGCACAGCACATAGGTCTCACTGGGCTAAAAGAGTCTTCTAAAGGCTCTGAGGGGAGAATTTGCATCTTTGCCTTTTCCAGCTTGAGAGATCAGCCATATAAACCTGGGTTTCCAGCCTCTTCCTTCATCTTCAAAGTTGGGGTGGTGGGAGCCCTTCTCACAGGCCTCCCTCTTCCACTTTTAAGGACCACTAGGAATATGTCCAGCTCTCCTGCATAACCTCCCTACTTAAGATCAACTGATGAGTGACCGTAACTCCCCTTTGTGTAGCCTAACACATTAGCACTTCTGGGGATTGGGACATAGACAACTTTGGCAGTGGTGGGGGGCTGGGGGTGTTACTGTTCTGCAGCATTACTGTATCTTTGTCCTTTTTTCTTCAACCTGAGGCCCCAGTTTATCTTGTCCCTTTGGCAGGTTTTTGCTCGGGGCTATTTTTTTTTCCTTCATAAATCTCCTTCATATGAACCTTAAGGAGAAACTGATGCAAAATGGAAGGAGACAAATAGAGGGAACATATACAGAGTACCATATAAAATAGATAAACAGCAAGGACCTACTGTAGAGCACAGAAACTATACTCAGTGTCTTGTAATACTCTATATTGGGAAAGAATATGAAAAAGAATATATATATTAATATATATATACATACATATGTATACATTCAGTTATATATATATATAACTGAATCACTTAGCTTATACCAGAAACTAACGCAAAATTGTGAATCAACTGTGCTTAAATAATAATTAAAAAAAAAAAAAAAAACTAGGGGAGGGAGGGGAAGGAAGAGGTAAACATTTTGATAGCCTCTCAATTTATGATTTTACATTTTCATACTCCCTTTACCACCTCCATTTCCCTTCAGCACTCCTGTTTCTGACATATTCTAAGATCAACAACATTTTAAAGTTAAAAAAATTACTTATGAGAAGGTAATAGGAATTATAGCCATTGAGCAGGCCAAAGAACCAAGGCCCTAGATAAAGCCTTTTAGAAAGAGAATATAAGAAAGATCCTTGAATAATTGCATTTCTTTTCTTCTTTAATGTGACAATTTTTAAATTGAAGTATAGTTGATTTACAACATTGTGTTAATGTCAGGTATATAGGAAGTGATTCAGTTATGTGTGTGTGTGCTCAGTTGTGTCGGACTCTTTGCAGACCCACAGACTGGAGCCTGCCAGGCTCCTCTGCCTGTGGGATTTTCCAGGCAAGAACACTGGAGTGGGTTGCCATTCCCTACTCTAGGGTATCTTTCTGACCCAGGGATCAAACATGAATCTCTTGCGTCTCCTCCACTGGTGGTAGATTCTTTACCACTGCACAACCTGGGACGAACCATAAATGTATTCTTTTTAAAAATTTTAATTTTACTGGAGTATAGTTGATTTACAATGTTGTGTTAGTTTCAGGAATATAGCACAGTGATGCAGTTATACATATACATATTTGTATTCTTTTTCAGATCCTTTTCTCACATAGGGTATCAAAGAAAATTGAGTAGAGTCCTCTGTACTATACAGTAGGTCCTGGTTGGTTGTCTATCTTATGTAAAGAACTGTGTGTATGTTCATCTCAAGCTCCTAATTTATCCCTCCCCTCCGCGTTTCCTTTTTAGTAACTATAAGTTTGTTTTCAATATCTATAAGTCTGTTTGTTTGGCAAACAAGCTCATTTGTTTCATCTTTTTAAAAAATTAGATTCCACATGAGTAATACCATATGATATTTGTCATGTATATTCTTTTTCAGATTCTTATCCCATATAGGTTATTACAAAATATTGAGTATAGTTTCCTGTGCTATACAGTAGGTCCTTGTGAATAACTGCATTTCTGCCTTTCACTTCTGATTGTGAAGTCTATGGTCTGGACCAAATGAATTACCCAAGACTTAAAGTTCCCTGGAAAGTCTCCATTCCATTCCTACCTCCAAGGTCAGGACCTCCCTTCTTTGAGGGGGGTGAGTGTAAATTTGCCCCTGTATATTCCTCACACTGCCTTCTCCCCCCGCTGGGTTTTGAGCATTGCAAACAAGAACTTTGAGCAGATTGCTCAAAGAGGATCCTGGCTTGGAAACTGTTGCCAGCTGGTCTCGTACCCATATCTTTTCAGTAAATTTCTCTCAAGCATATGTACACACACAAATACGCCTTCTGTTGAAGGCAATGAAATCATCGTTCACCACGGAGACTGGAGGAGAGTGTGCTGAACCATGAAACTGAAGTAATGCTTTTGGGTCTGGGTACAGTTTTTCCTGGAGTAAAGGTTCTTATTAACATGACTGTTTTGTTCATGGGTTCATGACTCCTGTACCCGGCATCTAGGACCTGGATGTTCCATCCACACTAGGACAGGCCTGACTGTGAGGACCACATGTCTTAACTCTGGACTATCACTTAGAGCTCCTGACTGTCAGGCCGCCCAGCCCCTCAGCTGCAGGGCAGTCACTTCTGACCCCCATCTTCTCCTCTTGACCTAAGACCCAGGGAAAGGCTTTGCCAGTTGGAGGTCACCCTGCAAGAATCTGGGGCAAGCAGATCACAGGGGAGCAGAGAGGGCTGGCGCTGCCAGGGCTGGGAGTCAGCGAGGGAGAACCCTTCATCTGGTAGAAGATGACACGCAAAGAGCCGCCTCCAGATCAGTGTGGTGGGTGCTCTCGGAGAGCCAGCTCTAAGTGCTTGAGACACCCTGGGGCAGCCGGGAAGGCCTCTAGAGGAGAGGTTCTTGAGTGGAAACTTGAGGAATGAGCAGGAGATGGCCAGGAGCAAGGTGATTTGTGCCAAGGGACATGGGTTCAAATCCCATCACTGCCACCGTGTGACACTCATACTCTTGGTTTCTCCGTCTATGGAAGTGTGATCATAGCCTCCATACTTTAGGCTCCTAGAATCCCCAGCAGTGGAGTTGAAGGACCTGGCTCCTGGCTTTCAGTCCTAGGTAACCCCATTCCAAGCGTAGGGGGCACACCCATCCTGGCTTCCCTCTGCCCTCGTTCCCTCCCTATTGCTTCATCTGCTCCAAACCCTCTGCCTGCCTGGGGTCTGTGCATCAGATCTTGCCTGTATTGAATCCCATGGGTCTCAACCAGGGCTCTACCTGGACCTCCTCCCAGCACGACCCCCAACCAGCATCACAGGCTGGTCTTTATCACCGGGACCCCGATCTTAGCAGCTTGGAGTGACCCAGCCCAGTGTCCCGCATGGCCTGTCCTGTGGCTGCCCCACCCTGTGGGGCTGCAAAGCCAGGCCCGTCCCCAGGCTGGGTCTGAGGAACTGGGCAGAGAAGCAGACTGGAGGAGGGCACATTCAAGTGGCATCCCACGAGGAACCCTCCGGCTGCCGGCTACTCCTCTTTGAGGAGGTCATACACATGTCGTCCCCACCTTTCCTCGTCCCTATACTTCACTCAGGGCTCTGGAAGGAGGATTCATGAGCTCATGTCTCAGAAATGCTTTGAAGATGAGAAGCCCTGAACATTTCCCCACAGCCCTCAATTTAACTTTCCCAGAACTCTCTCTGGGTTGTCAAGACTTTGTAGCTATTTTTATAAACAGTGATCACTGGCTGCTTCCATTTTTACCGTGGCTACCCTCCTACAGCAGACTGGGCGAGGGGCTGAATCTACCCTCTCGCCCTTCTTCTCACATGCCTTCCTCTACCTCAGACCCACCTTTACCATCCCCTGTGTGCTCACAGGGTCACCTGTCTCCTTGATGCCCAGCCACTGATGTACCCCAGTGACTCCCGGCTTCTCCAGTATGGTGTCCAGTGCCCTCCAGCTCTGGGAGCTGCTCACCTGCTCAGCCACACCCCTGCCTGGTGTCCAACTCTGGACTCAGAGGCCCCAGGCTCGGTCACACCTCCACGCCAGGAGAGAAGCTAGGTCAAAGGAAATGGAAACTGAGTCTGCTGGTGGGCCTGCCCAGCATGTGACTAATCATTGGACATTTTTTGAATAAAATATTTAAATCATAGAAAAACTGTATGGGAAGACAAATATACCACTTACATGTGGAATTAAAAAAAAAAAGATACAAATGAGCTTTTATCCAAAATGGAAAAAGACTCACATATACAGAAAACAAACATATGGTTACCAAAGCAGAAAAAGGGGTAGGGGGAGGGATAAATTAGGAGACTGGGATTAACATATACATACCACTATGTGTAACATAGATAAATAAGGACCTACTGTATAGCATAGGGAACTATATTCAATATCTTGTAATAAACTATAAGGGAAAAGAATCTGAAAAAGAACAGATATATGTGTATATATATATATCAACTATGAAAGTGAATGTGTTAGTCACACAGTCATGTCCCACTCTGTGACCCCATGGACTACAGCCCACCAGGCTCCTCTGTCCATGGAAATCTACAGGAAAGAATACTGGAATGGGTTGCCATTCCCTTCTCCAGGGCATCGTCCTGACCCAGGGATCGGATCCGGGTCTCCTGCGTTGCAGGCACAGTCTCTACAATCTGGCAACCAGGGAAGCCCAATCTACCTTTATGTCTCTGGATCTCTTTTATTTCTTTCTCCTACGATCTCTCCCAGAGAAAACCACTATCTTAAATTTGGTGTCTGGTATTTCTAGGAAAGTCTTTACACTTTGGTTACATATGTATTATTAATATGTAATATTAATAATATGTAGTATTATTTTGTGTTTTAGACTTTACATAAAGTGGTGAAAGAAAGTGTAAGCCACTCAATCGTGTCCAACTCTTTGTGACCCCATGGACAATGCAGTCCATGGAATTCTCCAGGTCAGAATACTGGAGCAGTAGCCTTTCCCTTCTCCAGGGGCTCTTCCCCACCCAGGAATCTCACCGGGGTCTCCTGCACTGCAGGCTGACTCATTACCAGCTGAGTCACCAGGGAAGCCTGTGGTACATATCCTCATCAGATCTACCTACTGACATTTTAGTCACTTATTCAACACACTAACCCTGCTTCCTTGATGATCCCAGTAAAATCTTTTTGTCATAATGACAAGACATGGAGTGGTTGATGGGAGTGCTCTAGGCTGCAGGAAGGAGCATTTTATCACTGACGTTCCTTAGAACTGCTGGTGCATGCTGGTAACAGAGCTGACTGACTTTTAGTGGTGTCTTAGCTCAGGCTGCTGTAACAAAATACCACAGGTTGGGGGGCTTAAGTAAAGACATTTACTTCTCATAGTGCTGGAGGCCGGAAGTCCAAGGTCGAGGTGCCGTCAGATTCAGTTCTTTTTCTGGCTTGCAGATGACCGCAGGGGAAGGGGAGAGACAGAGACAGAGAGAGGGAAACAAGCTCTCTGCCACCTCTTCTTAGGAGGACACTCATCCCATTTGGGTTTCCCACCCTCGTGACCTCATCAAAACATAATCACCCAAAGGCTCCACCTCCAAGTACCATCATATTGGAGATTAGGGCTTCAACTTAGGAATCTGGTGGGGAGGGACACAATTCAGTCCATAGCAAATGGTTTTACTATTTGTTTCTAAATCCTTTACAGACAACGCACTCCTTACTGCCTGCAGCAGGTTGGCAGGATGGGGACAGAGTTCAATACCTAGCTGTGGCATCCTGAGATGTCCTGGGAAAGAAAGCATCTGTGTAAGGGACTCTGTGAGGGAGACAGGGTAGAACTAGGGTGAGTTGGGGGCTAAGTGTGGCAGTGCCCCCCTGAGTGTGTATGACAGGTTTTTGTTTTTGGCCATGTTGCATGGCATGTGGGATCTTAGTTCGCCAACTAGGGATTGAACCAGGACCCTGTCAATGGAAGCGCCAAGTCCTAACCACTGGACCGCCAGGAAAGTCTCTGTGTGTGCATCTTGTGACTGGAGGACGGATCAGATCAAAAGACACTCAGAAAAAAAGACACTCAGGAAACACATGTACCAAATGCAATGTGTGGGCCTTGTTTAAACATTAATTCAAACAAGCCCAGTGGTAAAATAGTCAACTTCAGAACTGGGAGAATATGACTGTGGATTGGGTGGTACATGACCACAAGGAACTTTCTCTCGTTTTGTTAGGTATGTTGGACTTTCCAGGAGGATCAGTGGTAAAGAATCTGCCTGCTATTGCAGGAGACTCGGGTTTGATCTCTGGGTCTGGAAGATCCCTTGGAGAAGGAAATGGCAACTGCTCCAGTATTCTTGCCTGGAAAATCCCATGGACAGGACAGCCTGGCAGGCTAGAGTCCATGAGGTTGCAAAGAGTCAAACACGACTGAGTGACTGAGCATGTTAACATGTGAATACAGGTAGGAGCTGTTTAAATATACTTGTTATGTAAGAAAACATCCTTATTCTTTAGAGATACACACTGAACTCATTTAAGCAACATCAGCAGGACTGGGATTTTTTTTCCCCACAAAACCAAAAATAGATGAAACAAGTATGGCAGAACTGCAATCTTCGTCAAACCTAAGTGATGGTTATTTGGGTGTTTACTGTACTGGTTATCTGCATCAAGATCTAGCCAGGAGGCGAGAACCACTTGAATATTTAAAGCAGTGGGACTTTGAGGCTGAGTGTTGGTCACACAGGCGATGGGAGCCGACGGAGAACCAAAATCAGTGTGGACAGCTGCAGCCTGGAGAGTGACACAAGAAGGTGGTGTCACTGGGCCCAGAGGCTGGGATCACTTAGCAAAGTAGAAAATCAGCAGGCCTTTTGGGGGGCGGTGGAGCTATGGTGGGGACAGCACCTGAGGTAGAAAGGGAAGAGAAAGACTCTTCCTCCTACCCGTCACCCTGCTGCCCAAGCTGTGATCACAATGAAGCCATTGGGGTCACCCTCGGGGACACAGGGCAGAGCGAGGTGGGCAAGTCTGCTCTGGGGACAGACTGGGCCTGCATGGAATCCCCTTACATTCTGCATGTTTTTCAAAAGAGAAGGAAAAGAGAGCCTCCCCTCTAAGCACTGCTGACACAGAGACCTCTTCTGCCTCCAGAAAGCATGGATGGCAGGACTCCTGGGGCAGAAGAGCCATGAGCTCCATTTTATGGCAGCTGTTGTCAGGATCAAGATTGCCAAAGATCAACAACCTCAGATATGCAGACGATACCATTTTAATAGCAGAAAGTGAAGAGGAAGTAAAGAGCCTATTGATGAAGATGAAAGAGGAGAGTGAAAAAGCTGGCTTAAAACTCAACATTCAAAAAAAGATCATGGCATCCGGTCCTATCACTTCACGGCAAATAGATGGGGGAAAATGTGGAAACAGTGTCAAATTTCATTTTCTTGGTCTCTAAAATTAATGTGGCTGCTGACTGCAGCCATGAAATTAAAAGACACTTGCTCCTTGGAAGAAGAGCTATGACAAGTCTAGGCAGTGTATTAAAAAGCAGAGACACCATTTTGGCAACAAAGGTCCATACAGTTAAAGATATGGTTTTTCCAGTAGTCATCTATGGATGTGAGATTTGGGCCATAAAGAAGGCTGAGGGCCGAAGAACTGACGCTTTCAAACTGCGGTGTTGGACAAGACTCTTCAGAGTTCCTTGGACACCAAGGAGATCAAACTAATCAATCCTAAAGGAAATTAACCCTGAATATCCATTGGAAGGACTGATGTTGAAGCTGAAGCTCCAATACTTTGGTCACATGATGTGAAGAGCCAACTCATTGGAAAAGACCCTGATGCTGGGAAAGATTGAGGGCAGGAGGAGAAGGAAGCGACAGAGGATGAGGGAGTCGGATGGCATCACTGACTCAATGGACATGAGTCTGAGAAAACTCAGGGGGACAGTGAAGAACAGAGAAGACTGGCATGCTGCAGTTCACGGGGTTGCAAAGAGTCAGACATGACTTAGCAACCGAACAACAACTGTTGCTAGGATAATGCTCTCCTGGCAAATAAAGTAGGAACCCCTGGGTCAACATAGGCTGTTGATGAAGAACCAGAAGGAATTGGCCTCTGTCATTGCAGGAAACTGTAGACGTGTTTCCTGAGCTTTGAGAGGCCATGGAGATTTGGTCTGGGGCCCTAAGTGGTTCTGCAGATGATCAACCCCCAATCCATTTCCCATCTTTCTACTAATGGAACTTTAATTTTGTTCCTCATAACAATGTGCCCAGCTAAAAAAAGCACCTCCTCCAGATCTCTCAGAGTTAGTGGTGACCATGTGGTAAAATTCTGGTCAACGTGATGGAAGTGGAAATCCTGAGGAAGGGTGATCCTTCCAGAAAAAAAGGCATGTCTCCTTCTTTCACCTGCTTCTTCCTGTGTGAAATACGGATGCTATGGCTGGTGCTGTGGTAGCAGTCTTGTGACCATGAGGACTGAAGTTAAATGCTGGAACAAGGAGTTGCTTTGAGCAACTGCATTAACCTTAAGACTTTCTAGCCCTGGGCTTTTTGTTGGGTGATTAAAATATACCCCTTACTTATTTAAGTCACTGTTTTTTGGGTTTTCTGTGGTCTGAGGTTAAAGAGATATCTCGACTGAAAATGAAGAAATTGGCTTTTACTCAACAGAAGGAAAAGAAAGAAGTAAAGAAATTGGCTCCCTAGATAGAGACTAGCATTATCTTTATGAACAATGCTAAGCACACAGCAGGTGCTCAAGAAATATAAGCCAATAAATGGGTGAATTGATATGGTAAGTGCATGACCACCTGAGCAGTGAATCTGAAGAGTTTAAAGGCTTCTGGTAGTGAGTCCATCTCTTCCACTGCCTGAAAGGAAAGCAGCTGCAAACACTGCCATAATATTATGGAATAATCTGGTGACAAGCGAACACTTCCTGAGCATCCAGGGAAAAACGCAAATAGCATGCATAAGAGGAAAAGATATAAATGTACTTATCACCCAACAGAATACGGAACTGTGAGGGGACAGGTGTGGCACAGATACCCTAAGGTGACCCCCAGTGAATCACAGACTGTACAATCCCACCCACCCACTTACCCACTCATTCACTGGGTGTGGACAGAACCTGGGGCTTGCCTCTAATCAATAGGATATGGCAATGGTGACAGGCTGTCACTCCTTTGATAAATTACATTCTATGGCACAGTGAGTAATGCTGACTCTGAGGAAGGAAGCTGCCATGTGGTGAGGGGGTCGTTGGCAAGGAAGTGGGGGCAACCTTGAGGAGCCTAGAGGAATGCTTTCAGCCAGCCAGCATGAAAACAAGGACCTTAGTCCTACAACTAAGGAGCTGAGCTCTGCCAGCAACCAGAATGAGTCTGTGAGACCCTGAGGCCAGTGGACAGCGTGGGCCAAGGCTCTGAGCCTAGCCTCAGTCAAGCCTCCAGATAAGAACACACCCCTGCCTGCTCCTTGAACACAGCCTGCGAGTCCCTGAGTAGCAGACCCAGTGAGACCGCCCCCAGAAACCTCAGATAATAAATGTGTGCTGTTTCAAGCCACTGTTTGTGGAAATTCCTCAGGCTTCCCAGGTGGCACTAGTGGTAAGGAACCTGCACACACGGTAATTAAAACAAACGAAGCAGGATAGAGAACGACCTTCTGTGAGACAGCGGAGGAGGACTTCCCTGGTGGTCCAGTGCTTATGGATCTGTCTTCTAATGCAGGGGGATGCAAGTTCAAACCGTGGTTAGGGAACTAAGCTGGCTCGCTGCAACCAGAGAAGCCTGAGTGCCTCAACAAAGGGTCTGCATAGAAAAAAAAAAAAAAGAAAGAAAGAAAGATTGGAGGCTGCACAGCGTTCTTGGGAGTCAGCCTGGGGAGGGCAGATCTGGGCAGAGCATCTGTTTGTTCATTCACGGATTTGTCAGCTGCTTATTAAGGGCCACTGCCACATGCCAGGCATAGCTCACAGCACCAAGTTTTTGCCTCCTATACCCCATTTCTTCATCACCACGCGGCTGCAGCAGTATGTCCACTCTAGACAAGGCAGCTGAGTCCCCACAGTGACTTGGCCTAGGGCCAGACGCTTCACATCACTGACTCATCAGCCATCACAATGACCCTGGAGGTAGGTATTAATCACCGTACACATTTAAAAGACTAACATCACACAGTGGAAGAGCTGGGATTCTAAGAAATTAAGTCAGCTCCTCCTGTTCCAAGTTGGCTTAGAATTTGGCGTCAGGAAAAATAAGGTCATCTGCGCTCACATGGCCTCGTCCTCCTCCTCCTCTCAGAAGCACATTCTGGTAAGTATTAAGCATGAAAAATTACAATCTAGGAGACACTTATGTCAATTTAAAAACGAAATAAATATCCAGTGTGCATTTTTCACTTTTCCCTTGTCAGCATCTTCTTCCTTTCCATAAAGACATGATTAGAATGTTCCTTCCAATGCTTTCTAAATTTGAATCTGGTATCAACACTCCTTTTGACTGCATTCTGCCGTGCCGCTGTGAGGGTTCAATGAAACGATGCAGACAGAGAACTGGACCTCTTTTTCTGCACAAAGCTTTGTATTTGTCTCTCTTCACTTCACATGTGTGTCACCCAGAGACCTGACCGGAAAAGCATTAACTCTGATGGTTCAAAGGAAAAGCCACATAGTGAATGACAATACAGAGATGTGGACAAGTCTAAGGGAACCAGCGAAGGATACCCAGGCACCCAGGAGCTGCCCAGAGCAGGAAGCTCTTACTACTTTCAGAGCCAAAAGGGCAAGGGGAGAAAATGGTGGTAACACAGCCCAAAGAGGGTGCAGATGTAGAGGGGGGCTGCCCACTGGGAGATCGCTTGTCTAGAGGCACCAAGGCAAGAGAGGGTAGTGAAGACTCATCCTAGCTTTTCTCCTACCCACCTTCTACCTCCTGCTGCCATCTCCCACTGGCGTATCCAACTTGTGGCCAGAAGCAAAGGGACTTGGGATGACATCTTGTCCTGGGGTCTATATCCTGGGGTGCAGAGCAGTGCAGAAAGTGATTCTTGAAGGACAAGTGGAGAATTAGTGCATTATATTATGAGAATTATCCCATGTTATCAGACAGTTCTTGAAGACACTGTTCTTATAGTATAGTTGACATACAGAGTTTACAATGCCATGTTAGTTTCAGGTGCACAGCAAAGTTATTCAGTTATATATATATATATATTTGGTATATATATATATATATATATATATATTCTTTTTCATACTCTTTTCCCATTATGGTTTATCACAGGATATTGAATATAGTTCCCTGTGCTATACAGTAGGACCTTGTTGTTTATTTTATATATAGTAGTTTGCATCATGGAGAAGGCGATGGCACCCCACTCCAGTACTCTTGCCTGGAAAACCCCATGGACAGAGGAGCCTGGTAGGCTGCAGTCCATGGGGTCGCTAAGAGTCGGACATGACTGAGCAACTTCACTTTCACTTTTTACTTTCATGCATTGGAGAAGGAAATGGCAACCCACTCCAGTGTTTTTGCCTGGAGAATCCCAGGGACAAGGGAGCCTGGTGGGCTGCCGTCTATGGGGTCACACAGAGTCGGACATGACTGAAGTGACTTAGCAGTAGCAGCAGCAGTTTGCATCAGCTAATCCTAAATTCCTCTGATTTATCCATCCTCCATTCCCTCTCCCCTTTGGTAATCATAAGCTTGTTTTCTATGTCTGTGAGTCTGTTGAAAGTGAAAGTAAAGTCGCTCAGTCATGTCTAACTCTTTGTGACCCCATGGACTGTAGCCTACCAGGCTCCTCTGTCCATGGGATTTTCCAGGCAAGAGTACTGGAGTGGGTTGCCATTTCCTTCTGTGAGTCTGTTGTTGTTTTGTAAATATGTTTTAGTCATATTTAAGATTCCACATATAAGTGATATCATATTATTTGTCTTTGACTTATTTCACTTAGTGTGATAATCTCTAGGTCCATTCATGTTGCTGCAAATGGCACTATTTCACTCTTGTTCACAACTGACTAGTATTCCATTGTGTGTATGTACCACTGCTTTATGCATTTCTCTGTTGGACTTTTAGGTTGCTTCCATGGAAGACAGTGTTCTCAATGGCTAAGAGTTATTTCATCATTTGGTAGGTGTATTATTTGTTATTATTATTTAGTAGTAGCAGCATTGGTAGCAACAGCAGCAGTAACATTAACCAATACTTAGACCGGTCTCTGTTCAATTACTACAATGGACATCTTTGCCCATAATTATTTTTCTACATTTGCCATGTTAAGGAACTTAGTCATGGAGGTCTCTCCACAGTCCTCAGGCTTGAGGAGTCCCGGTGGGAACACCACTGGCTCGGCCCACTCTCCAGCCATCCTGGGATCCCTGGAAATCATGCTGGGCCATCACCTCCTACCTTTCTAGCGCAGTTACAAGTCAGGATGAGGCCTGGGTAGCACTTGGATGAACTGTTCATAAAATAAGGGCTGGATTCAGGGCTGGGGGAGGGCGGGTGGAAGCCTGGGGTCGGGGGGTAGGGGCGGGAGGGGCTGACGCTCCCCAAAGTGCTCACTCCCTCGAAGACTATTAAACGCCGCAGGGAGACTCAGCATCCTGGCTTCCACCCACTGGTTTCCTCCCTGGGGCTCCCGGGCTCCAGGATGTGGCAAGCTTGCGCCCCCTGCCGGTCAGCGAAGCATCTGCAAGAAACAGTCCTCAGCATCAGCCATCCTGAGCACAGTCATCAGCTCTGGAACTAGCCCCCTGAAGAGTTCTCACAGGGTTCTGAGCATCTGAGGGATCATCTCCCTGGGGTAGACAACTAAATTGGTTGGAACAGGATCTCCTGGACACTGGTGGAAATGTAAATATGCATACATATCAAGAACCTTCAAATTTTTGATTCAGCCTCACCTCCTCCAGGAAGACTTCCATGACCACATGCCTCAACATCCCAGTTTAATCTGTATTTCTCTTTTCCCCGTAGCATTTTTGCTTGTCTCTGACTCAGCTGAATAAGAAAAGTAACTTTATTTTGCTCTAATTGTTTACATTTTCATTTTGAACCCCAACTTCACCAACTATTTGTAGTAACTTGATTTTAATTATTTCAGGGTTTCTCTGTGCCCTGTCTTTGGGATTACGTCCTGGAGGCAGGTGGAGGGAAGAAGGAATGTTTATGAAGCCAAGACAGGCAATGCACAGTTACCAGGCTGCCTCTTAAATCATCTTGATTTCAGGGGGGCCTCGGCTTGAAGTGGGGCTTCAGCTCCCAGCCAGAAATTGAGATGGGGTCATGGCAGTGAGAGCACCCAATCTAGCCTTTAGACCAGGGGACAGTGACAAAGCCCTGGCCCCTTGGCTTTGCAGAAAAACAATTCTCACAAAGATGGAAAGTAGTGAAACAAATTATTTATTAGGAGAAAAAAAAAGAGTACAGCAGGTGTGGACAGACACAAAGGCAGAATCAAGAGGGAGAAACCCTGAGTCACGCCCTGGTGGTAGCTTGAATTACTTTTATGGGCCATTTCTTCTGGGTTTCCTTTGGCCAACCATTTTTATTTGCCTAGTTAAGAGTCTGTATTTGGTATAGCTCAGGATCTTCCCATGTGTGCACAAACATCTCTTAGCCACGATGAATTCTACCGAAGAGGCCTATGGGTAGCTTGGCATCACTTAGCATCATTCCCCTTTGACTGCTAAGGAGTCTTTCTGTGCATGTGTAGTCGCGGAGGTCTCCAGACTTCGAGAAGAAGCAATATATCTGGGCAGGGCCAAGCCCCCTCTCTCAATTGTTCTGCTATTCTTGCCTTTAAGTATTGGTCAAGAATCTCCAATAGCTTCCACCTTCTGCCTCACTCTGTCCTTGCAGACAGCACCCAGGGAGTCCCCACCAAGAGGCCCCACATTCCCGCTGGCTGACTTCTTGCCTGGTTACATTTGGATTCTGTCGGTGGCCCCAACACTTTCCAGGGGCACCAGGTTTTCTGCAAGGACAGCTAAGGAAAGAGAAAGCTCAGCTCTTTCCCACTCCTTCCCTCCCCACATTCAGTACCTTCCAGGTTATGAGGGCGCCACCTGATCCTGACACACCGCAGGGCTCAGCTTGGAAGCCAGGCCCAGGATCCACCTTGCACCTCCCCCTCCTACCTGGGCCTGGCCCAGCCCAGGGAATCAGCTTCCATTCCCTGGCGGTTTCCTCCCAGATCTTTTGTTCACAGCCAGTGTCTCTCTTCCCCTAATGGTCAGGGAGAGCTTTTGAAAAACAAAAGCCAGGAAGCGCCTGCTTTTATTCTGCTTTCTGCTCTGTGCATCCTCCTGTCTTCCCAGAGGCTGGGGGTGGAGGGGTGGGTGCACAGCGGCTAAATGGGGAAAAGAAAGGAAGGAGAGAAAAGGAGGGGGTGGAAGAGAAAGCCTTTCTGTTTCCAAAACAGCACCCACATTCCTGCTCTCCTCATCCATCCTCACCCCTCCTGTCGGGGGCTGGGATGGAGGGGGCAGTCGGAACTTCCCCTCCCAGAGGGGAGAGGAGGCACTGAGGGGTGGGGGCAATGCATGCCACCAGGAATGATCAGACAGCCAGAAAATGCAAGGAGTGAGAGTGAAGGGCAGAGAGAAAAAGCTGCCAGGAGCTGGGGACCTGCGTTCAGTGAGACCTTGAATATAGTGCTTCAGTCATACTCGGGGCCAGGTCTGGCGACTGAATCCAGGAGGCAGGAGACAGAAGAAATTCTCGTCTTTGCAGCTGACCTTGTCCCGTGAGACTTGGCTTGGTGGTAGTGTGATGTAAGCAAGCACTGAACCTTTCTAGAAGTCTCATTTCTTCATCTGCAAAGCGAAGATCAGAATCTCCGCATCGCGTGTGGTTGAGAGGATTAAGTAGGACAGATGATCAGGGACCACAGGCTACCTGCTGGCAGATGGAGATGTGCACCCCGCCAGGTGGACAAGCCATAGTTTAGATGTCTGGGGACGCCCGGGCCAGTGCAGGGAAACACTGGACCCTGGGATGTGTCACTTTGGAAGCCTGCAGACAGGCCCCTCCTGTCCCCTCCCTCTTTCTCATCTCAGGTGGCCTCAGCTTGCAGTGGCTTGAAAGCAGGGCTTTGGTTCTCAGCCAGAGATCGAGGTCAGGTCATGGCAGGGAGAGTACCAAATCCTAGCCACTAGACCAGTGGTCAGTGAGGCTTGGCCCTTTGACTTTGCAGGAAAGAATTCCCACAAGGACAGAAAGTAGTGAAGCAAGTAAAGTGTTTATTGTTTATTAGGAGGAAAAAGAGGACAGTACTTGTTGAGAGACACATATATGATCAAGCTCAGAGAGAGTTGTGCCCTCATGGTAGTTTGAATCACTTATATGCAGCATTTCTTCTGGGTTTCCTTTGGCCAATCATTTTGATTTTCCTGGTTTTGAATCAGTATTTGGTTTATCTCAATATCCTCCCATGTGTGCGTGCACATCTCTGTCAAGATGGATTTCACTGAAGAGGCCTATCGGTTGTTGACATCACTTACTATGGGGTGGCGCCCCCTCCCTTTTTGACTTCCAAGAAACTTTCTGGTTGAGATGGTTTCCTTGACTTTGAAAATGAGAAATATGTGGTTTCTTATCTTTTACCTAGACTGGGCCCAGGTAAAAAAATCAAGAGAAAATCCTCTCTTGATTTTCCTGGCTATTGATATTTTGGAGTTTCTGTCCACAGGGAAGGAACTCAAATAGCTTTCCCTGGGCTGGGGGGGGAGTGGGGTAGGGTGTCCATCTCCCTCCTGCATCACTTCCGTGGCCTGTGTCCCCATCTCCTGAGGTCAGGTCAGCAGAAACATGGAGCCACCAGCAGCTTCTTTTCCCCACTGCTGTTCATTCAGAATTTCCAGATTCTCTCCTGCAGTGTAACAATGCTGGGTGCTTGCGTATGGGGAACGAAACAGACATACCAGGAGGAGAGAGAGAAACCAGGAAATTGCCTTTAGAGGAGCCCCCCAGGATGGCAGGGGAGAGAAGGGAACTGCAGTGTGTGGCAGGGGACAGAGAGCAGGCCTAAAGAAGTGGATGCTGGGTTGTGGGGCTCCAGGCAGAACAAAAACCCCTGGAGATGAAGACCAGGCTGGGGTTCCATAGAGCTGGCGGGCCAAAGCCAGGTCAGGGGATGGAGCCAGGGCAGAGCCCCTCTGTGACCTCAGTCCCTTCAAGGCTGTGGTTCCCTGTTTTGACCTCAACCACTGACCACCCAGCCACACGCTCCCAGGACACTGTCCCCATCCAGGCTGTCCTGCTCCTGCATTTCTTCACTGCCTGACTCTGGCTAGGCCCTGTAGGATGCTCTATGGACATGGGGATGAGGTGGTGGAGGCCTGAGCCTGCCCTCAGACTCAAGGCACCTGCACACACATCTTGTTTGCCAAAACAACAATGCTGCAGTCAGAGGTTTCAGGCCAGGCTGGGGTATTGTAAGAAGGTGTGGCTGCAGAGCCTGCTCCCCATTATAAACCAGGAGATGAAGCTCCCCGAGGTCCCAGGCTGATTGAGGACTCAAAACACGTTGCATGTGTGACCAAGGCCACTGTCCCTCTGTTATATCTCACGTGAACCCTGTAGACCCACCCTCTTCTCAGGTAAAAGGTTGACTGTGTACAGGTTACTTATCATAGCATGTGAAATTAAAAAACAATGGACGTTAAAGAGAAAATAATGGATATGAAAGTGCATCTTACAAATCTGGTCTTTTCCCCAGAGCCATGCACGTGACCGTGCCCAGGAGGTGCTCAGTAAACGCTTTTGGGTCACCTGGCCCTCAGCCCCCACCTTGTGGGGCTTCTCCCAGCCTCTCCACTTTTGCCCGGCCCCACCCCCTCACCTAGAGGCTGCCAGGTGCTCAGCCAGGTGGCCAAGAGGCAAGAAGGCCCACCCCATCCGCCCGGCGTTCACAGCCCAGTTGGGAGAGGCTGACAAGAGACCAGACGAGATGTGGTGTGAACAGCGCACGAGTGTGCCAGGCTGCCATGGGAACAGAGGGGTCGAGCTGCAAGCAGGAAAACAGCCCCTTACATCTGCGTGTTGCTTTCAGCTTTTCAGAGGTGGTGTGAAGGGCGGGGGTGGGGTGGGGGACAGAAAATCAAGGAATGGTGTTTTCCAGGCCCGTTTTGTTGGCATTCCAGGGCTGTCAGCTTAGTTGAGCTTAATCTCTCTTAGTGGGGGGGAAAAAAGACACAAAGACATTCTTACACACCCATACAAGAAGCATTTCTAGCACAATCTTGCACAATCACTTCTTGATGTTTGTTTTCAGAATGGCTTTGCGGGGTCAGCTGACACCACGCTGCGGAGGGCTGAGCAGGAAGAATTTGCAGGGCTGCCTCAGAGAGCAGAAGCTTCACTCCTGGTAATGTATGTATCACCATGTGTATCACAGATGGCTAATGGGAAGTTGCTGTATAGCTGAGGGAGCTCAGCCTGGTGCTCTGTGACAACCTAGAGGGGTGGGATGGGGTGGGAGGTGGGAGGGAGGTTAAGAGGAAGGGGACGTGTGTCTACCTATGGCACATTCATGTTGATGTATGGCAGAAACCAACACAATTCTGTACAGCAATTGTCCTCCAATGAGAAATAAATAAATTTTTTTAAAAGTGAAAACAAAGTTTACTAGATAATTTTATATATGAGCTTGTTATTAATCCAACATAAGTTGTTACTCCATGAACTCACTGTATGAAACATTAAACTTGTAATTTTATATATATACACACACACACACACACATGTATATATATATTTATGAAGTCTCACTCCTTTGAATGAGTCCCTCACAACCGAATGACATGAACTAAGCTGAGGGAGTCTGACTCTTGCAGTTTGGCTCTGGCATGTGGTCCAGTGGCAGGAAGGAGCTAATTCGATGGTAACAAGTAAGCCCCAAATCTGTGTTATAAAACCACATGGGTTTATTTTTTGCTTTTGTATGTGTCCCTTTAGAGGAAGGGGGGATGGAGACCCCAGGCTGTCAGATGCTTTCCCGGGAAAGTGAGCAGGTCTGAGCGCACACCTGCCCCCCACGTGGGAGGGAGCAGGCAGGGGCAGAGCCTCGGCCCAACGTTACATGGCACATTACACGAGTGCACAGAGCACAAGCCACCCCGCAGGGACGGATGTGTGAGCTCACCTGGAGAAACCACCTGCGTGTACATCAGGGATGACGTCTACACCAGGGACACTACTTTAGTTTACTACATTTGTTACCACACTTCGGACAACAGCAACTGACATCAGCTGACTCTGGTTGATCAGTGTTCAGTGAGCACAGGATTGAGGTCAGAGGGGACGAGAAAGGTTCTGGACAGAGAGATTACTCATAAGCTGGGCAGAGGAACTCACTTTTGGGGGGACTTGGTCTCAAAGTGAGACCTCAGGCCAGCATCACATCCTCAGAGGACAAAACAGTGACTTGGTGACTGAAATGCTCCAGCTGGGGCTCCTGGGTGGCCCCCATGCTACTGCTTCAAGTCTGTTCACCAAGAATATGCCAGAAGTGGTTGGGGCTCCCTGGGGTCTGCAGGAGGCTTTGCTGCTGTCCCAGCAGTGGAAACCCAGGGTGCTCCCTGCTTCCCAGGGAGGCTGCAGCCTCGCCAGAGGAAACAGCACAGGTCTCACCTTGCGGCTTCCAGGGGTCCCATCTTGGCCCCATCTGCAACAGTTGTGTGTCCGTGGGCAAGTTACTCTCTGAGCTGCTGCTTCCCATCTGGACCAAGGGCATAATCCACTGGCACTTGTCGTGGGCACTGGCTCTCTGCCTCTACAAGAATTAAATCACGTGCTGCTACAGTTGCTGACTTTCAATACCCCTTGAAAGGAGCTCAGGATGGAGAGCAGAAGTGAGGTGCTCTGCGTTGGGGGAGAAGGGGACTGGCAAAATAAGTATTTTCAGGAACCAATTTTATGAGCTCAATTCTGGTATTTCTTCACATTTAGAAAAGCATTAAAATTCTTCATGGTGATGTCTGCTCCCCATGACCAACAGAAGCCTTCTGGAAAAATATGTGTGTTTCTCAGGAAGTAGTAGTTACTTAACAAATATTGGGGCAAATGAAAAATAAAATGTGCTTGATTGCATGTATTCCGCCTCCACCTAAATCACATATATATTGACCTTTCCCCCTACTTCTTTGGAGCCGTTTCTCAGAGCTGTGTGAGGTGCTGTCTCCTGGGCTGTAGTCCGTGAGTGCCTGCATGCTCAGTCGCGTCAGTCGTGTCCAACTCTCTGTGACCCCATGGACTGCAGCCCGCCAGGCTCCTCTGTCCATGGGATTCTCCAGGCAAGAATACTGGAGTGGGTAGTCATGCCCTCTTCCAGGGGATCTTTCTGACCCAGGGATTAAACTGGTGTCTCCTGCATTGCAGGCAGATTCTTCACTGCAGAGCCACTGGAGAAGCCTGGGCTATAGCCCTTTTTCCCCAAATAAAACTTAATTTGCAACTCTCACTTTTTTTAATTGACAGGGACTTGCTGTAATTTAAGAAAATAATATAAGGAAATTGCCTGCACTGCTCCCTACTGTTGAGTGGAGGGAGGTCCACCTGGGATCAAGCAAGGAAGGCCAAGGGGGTGACTCCCCACCAGGGCCTGAGGGACTGTGAGGGCTCTGCCTGGCCCAGCCCGTGAGCCTAACAGCCATCTCTACCAGCTCTGCGGAGGGACAGCCCAAGGTCAGTCAGGCAGGGGGCCACAGGCCTCGCAAGCCTCCTGCCTGGGGCTACAACCCCCCCTGAAGCCTCCTCCCTGGCTCGTAGGGCCTCCCGCCAGTTTTGTTGTTCAGTCACTCAGCCGTGTCTGTGTCCGACTCTTTGTGATCCCATGGACTACAGCACAGCAGGCTTCCCTGTCCCTCACCATCTCCTGGAGTTTGCTTAAACTCACATCCATTGAGTTGGTGATGCCATCCAACCATCTCACCCTCTGCCGCCCCCTTCTCCTCCTGCCCTCAACCTTTCCCAGCATGAGTCTTTTCCTGCCTGCTGGGCCTCCTCAGTTGTCTCTGGGCTTGTCACCCCTGACCTTTGCATGGGCTGTCAGCTCTGCCTTCCCTAGGTTAATGTAACCTCTGAATAATTTGGCAAATTCCCCCTTGCTCAACTGAAGAGCTCATCACGAGGCACAACAAAATCAATTCATATGTATGCAAGCATTTTCTCAGCAGCTGCTGCTGGCTTAGGCAGCAGATGGCTCCTGACACTCACTTGGCTGGCAGGGAGAGCCTCAGGGCCTGGATCCAAAGCAGGTCGAACAGGAGGTAGAGACAGGAAGCTCTGGGTCTGCAGTCAGCATGACTGGGAGAAGGAGGCACCAGCAGGCCAGAGGGGAGGGGAGGGGTGGGGTGGGGTGGGGTGGGGGGCAGCCATGGCTTGATTCCCACTGGGGCTCTGAGATGCTGTGCCCCTCTGCTGCCTGGGGCGTCTGTGCATGCTTCCTCCTCCACAGGGGCCAAGTCCAGGTCTGAAGGCTGGGACACCCTTCCTCCCCAGGGACAGCCAGTGTGCCAGTAGACTGGTCCAGACCTGTGGACTGATGCCCAGGTGGTCTCCAGCTGTTACTGGGAGCCATATCAGAGGTGCTGGGGGCCCCTTTTGAGGTGTTTTATCCAGAGGGGACAAGACTGGGGTTCAGAGGCCTTGCTACGGCAGCCTCTCCCCCGTGCAAACCCCTGAAAAACGTGAGCTGAGCAGACCTTCACAGGCCTGCACCTGTGGGGTCTGCCCGAATGTCACAGGCCTCTCACATCATGACTTCATCATGGATTCAGTCAACACTTCCTGAACCCCAACGGCATCACGTCCTGGGAGTAAGAGGATGGGGCTGGCCCTGTGGCTGCCCCAGGAGGCCTCAGGCTGGAGGACGAGTCAGATGCAGGAATGGGGCAGGGGCAGGGGGTTAAGGAGTCTGCACAGAGCAGTACCACAGTCCTGATTCCCATCACAACTGCCCGAGAGGTGCCTGCACAGCACCACTGCCCCACAACCACGCTTCGGTGAATACAGGTTATCGACTTCCACAGGCTTTAACACTGTTCTAAGTGCTTTACAAATATCAACTTATTAACCCTCTAAATCACCTCCAGGAGATGGGCACTGTCATTTACAGACAGGAAGCTGAAGTACAGACAAGGTGAGTCCTGTGCCTGGGGTGGTAAGCTGCACAACCAGGATCCAGTCTGGTTCTGAGGCCAAAGTTCACCTGCAGTCAGCTCCTGGCTGAGGGCCCCCAGTGGACCCCAGTCTCCCGGGACCCTGAATCCCATTTTTTTCCTTCCCTTAGCACATCCACAAAGACACACATACTTCAGGCTGCAGGGCTGCGCACAAGCAGTGGGAACCAGAAGGGACCTCGAATCAGTGTGTTTAGTTCTGAAGGGGACCGGCTCAGGGCGCAGAATCTCAGCGACCCAGGAAAGTGAGGGAGACCCTCTACCTAGGAAAAGGCTCAGGATCTGGGTCTTTTCATGTGTGGATAATGTTAGGGAAAATGCACTGCTGATACTGATTTTAGCTCTTGGAAAACCGAGCCACAGAGCACAAGTGTCCACAGAATTGTGCTGTATGAGAGCAAGCATGACTTCCCTGGTGGTAAAGAATCCACCTGCAATGCAGGAGACCTGGGTTTGATCCCTGGGTCAAGAACATCCCCTGGAGAAGGAAACGGCAACCCACTCTAGTATTCATGCCTGGAGAATCCTATGGACAGAGGAGCCTGGCGGGCTGCAGTCTATGGGGTCGCAGAGTTGGACACAATTGAGTGACTAACACACACACACACACACACACACAGAAAGCATAATTATGGCCATTGAACTAAGTGGTCAGTGGCTCTGCGCTAAGGTATTAGCCTTGGCAGGTCTTGTTTGGGGACAGCAGTAAAGCCTATCAATACAGAGGGTCTGACTGTAAAGTAACAACACTGCTTCTGTGTACGGATGCCTGGCCCTGCTGCTGCTGCTAAGTCGCTTCAGTCGTGCCCGGCCCTAGCCCTCCCTCAATGTGGGTTCTGGCATCAGCTGAGCGCCTTCCACCACTGCAGCAGGTGGAGGACAGGTACATGGAGGAGGGTGATGACATGAGTCTAGCCCACTGATGCAGTTTACCTCTGACTTGCAGCAGGGAGCAAGGCCTTCTGGAGAATAAAGGCTCTAGGAGGCTGGGACTGGAAGAAGTCCAGAACCAGGACAGCCTGGAGTCCAGGTGGCTCCAGGCACTGCAAAAGATAAACTTGTGTTCCCTAGCCTGTTGGAGTTCAGTGTGGCTGAGTCAGGGGTGTGAGGAGCAGGGGGCAGAGGGAGGGGCATAGCTGAGGAAGGAGTTGCCAAGATCAAGCCTGTGGGCAGAGCTACTTACCCCATTGGCCTTTGCTCTGAACAATCTGTGGGTGCTTTAAGGATCATGTTTCAGTTCTTCTTATTCATTCTGCCCCAATCTGGAACTCTCAAGTTCCCAGTGCATTGATAGGCTTCAATCACCATCACTATCATCACCATCACAATCACCATTACCACCATAACCATCATCACCATCACCGCCAATATCACCATCACACCACCACCACCATCAGTAATAACAACTGCCTTTTCAAGGTGGCACAATCAGACACTGTTTTGAGAGAACAGACATGACCCTGGCAACACTTCTCTGCAGCCATCACAATGTTGAACTTCATTGGCTGAGGCCCTGGAAGGACACTGGAGGAGGAGAGGCTCTTTCGGGGCAGATTCTCTGAGATGGGTTCCTCCAGGGTGACCCCCTGTTGTCGGGCTTCTGCAGCCCGCCTTCCTTCTGGTTGTTTTGTCACAGAGGCTGCCAGGGAGGACCCTGCTCACAGACCACTTTCTCAGCATCTCCTCAGGTGGGTGTGCATCAAATTTTGGGGTGGGGAACCTAACGAGCATGGCTTCCCTGTTACCCCAGAGGGTGCATTTCCAGGCAGTTCTGCCATGTGGCACCTAACGGAGCCACTTCTCTGCACCAGGGAGCCATGCTGACACCTTCTGCAGTGAGACCAGGTCTCACTTGGGCAGGGATGTTGGCTGCTCCTCATAGCTGCCTTCAACTATTATCAGAGTTCTCCCGACTTCCTACAAGCAATTCCCTCATCACGCCAAACCCATTATGGCTGTAATAATTCCTTACAGAATAACAGTTCTTCATATTAAGCTTTCCGTATTAAATCACTATATGGTTTCAGACTCCCAGTTGGGCCGTGACTGACACGAAAACCACACAAATTGTCCCGTTTCTAGCTTTTGTATGAGCCAGTCCCACAGCCTGTCTCATCTGGCTAACAGGGTTCAGTGGCTAAGAGCACAAACTCTAGGGCCAGACTGCCTGTGTTCAGACACCAGGTCTAGCATTGGCTGGTGGAAACCACTTTATCTCTCTATGCCTGGATCTAACCATCTTGAAATGGGGACAACAGGACTGTGGGCGGGATTATGTGAATTAACATATGTCAAAGATTTGGCACATCAGCATTATGTAAGTATTTTATATTATCAGGATTAGGTTCTTTTGACTCACACTGAGGGTTTCAGCACCAGGAGCCCCTCTTTGTGAAGGTCTCTGGCTACTCCCCAGCCCAGGCTGAGTTAGGCTCCCTCCCCTGTGCTTCCACACTGATCCGGCCCTCACACCCTCACTGCACTGATGTCACCCTGTTGTCACTGCAGGTTTAATTCTGCAGATCTTGATGAGGGCAGGGTGTGTCCCCAGGGCCTCACACAGCACCTTACTGAGGGAGGGGTGAGTTAAGATGCTCTGGAAATAGGATTACTTGAGTAAGAGGTGTGCTAAAGGACATGCCTATGAGGTCAAAGCGGGCGGGAACAGAAGAATGTAGGGAGAGCCTTCAAACCACAAGGTAAGGTAGGTCTGACATGTGTGAAGGAGGTGGGGAAGGAAGGAGGTCTGGGTAGAAGGATCTCAGACCTCAGTTCAGTTCAGCCGCTCAGTCGTGTCCGACTTTTGCGACCTCATGAACCGCAGCACACCAGGCCTCCCTGTCCATCATCAACTCCCGGATTTTACTCAAACTCACGTCCATTGAATCAGTGATGCCATCCAACCATCTCATCCTCTGTCATCCCCTTCTCCTCTCACCTTCAATCTTTCCCAGTATCAGGGGCTTTTCAAATGAGTCAGCTCTTTGCATCAGGTGGCCAAAGTGCTGGAGTTTCAGCTCTGGCATCAGTCCTTCCAATGAATATTCAGGACTGATTTCCATTACGATTGACTGGTTGGATCTCCATGCAGTCCAATGGACTCTCAAGAGTCTTCTCCAACACCCCAGTTCAAAAGCATCAATTCTTCAGTGCTCAGCTTTCTTTATAGTCCAACTCTCACATCCATACATGACTACTGGAAAAACCATAGCTTTGATTAGATGGACCTTTGTTGGCAAAGTAATGTCTCTGCTTTGTAATATGCTGTCTAGGTTGGTTATAGGTTTTCTTCCAAGGAGCAGGCGTCTTTTAATTTCATGGCTGCAATCACCATCTGTAGTGATTTTGGAGCCCCCCAAATAAAGTCTGTCACTGTTTCCACTGTTTCCCCATGCCATGAAGTGATGGGACCAGATGCCATGATCTTCGTTTTCTGAATGTTGAGTTCTAAGCCAACTTCTTCATGCTCCTCTTTCACTTTCATCAAGAGACTGTTTAGTTCTTCTTCACTTTCTGCCATAAGTGTGATGTCATCTGCATATCTGAGGTTACTGATATTTCTCCCAGCAATCTTGATTCCAGCTTGTGCTTCATCCAGTCCAGTGTTTCTCATGATGTACTCTGCATGTAAGTTAAATAAGGAGGGTGACAATATACAGCCTTGACGAACTCCTTTCCCTATTTGAAACCAGTCTATTGTTCCGTGTCCAGTTCTAACTGTTGCTTCCTGACCTGCATACAGATTTCTCAAGAGGCAGGTCAAGTCGTTGGTATTCCCATCTCTTTAAGAATTTTCCACAGTTTGTTGTGATCGTTGTGATCCACACAGTAAAAGGCTTTGGTATAGTCAATAAAGCAGATGTTTTTCTGGAACTTTCTTGCTTTTTGGATGATCCAACGGATGTTGGCAATTTGATCTCTGGTTCCTCTGCCTTTTCTAAATCCAGCTTGAACATCTGGAAGTTCATGGTTCACGAACTGAAGCCCGGCTTGGAGAATTTTGAGCATTACTTTACTAATGTGTGAGATGAGTGCAATTGTGTGGTAGTTTGAGCATTCTTTGGCATCTCAGGCCTCAGACCTGCCCTAAGATAGATCTGCCCAGGCTGCTGGGGCATCCTTGAGCCAGTCCTTGACTAGAGGAGTCCCACAGTTCATCAGAATGGGCCTGTGTGAGTACTGCATGATGATCAATCCCTTCCTGATGGGAGCCTACAAGAGGACTGGCTTCAGTGAAAGCATGGTGGTGGATCTAGACAACCAACAGCTGGGACTGTCAGTCAGTTTTGCTTCCAAAGCAGATCTGAGCATCACGGTTGCCACAGTAACTGACAGGCAGAAGGTAGGCCACACCCCAAGGATATAGGCCAAAAGCAGGGATGCCAGGATCTGTCACCTTGATGCAGGGAGAGCGGGGTGGGCCCATGGACCCCTCTGAGTGAGACTGCAGTATATATATATTATAATATATATAGATACTGCAGTATATATATATATAATATATATATATATATATTCAATATATATACTGAATATATATATTCAGTATATATAAGGGCTATATATATATATATAGTGATAAGTCCTTATATATACTGAATGAACAGTCATTCAAAATTTCACCATTATAGAATTATTTTCTGTTATGAAATTCTGAATTTCAGAAATTTTGCAAATTTCCTTCCAGGTCTTACCATAACTACATTATTGCAATTTTCATGCATATTGTACTTCATATGTTTTAAAATATTCGATATTTAGAATATTTCCTCATTTCTACCACAGCTTTCATAATTATGCTTTTCAGTAACTGAAAAATATTCATAATGGATGTACCAAAATTTCTTAACTCACTGTTTTCCAGTATTTCCATTATCCTTATTTTCTTCTGTATTATAGGTAACACTTGCATGTATATCTTTGGACATACATGACTTTAATTTCTGCTGGATTACAGCTCTAGGATAAGCTTCTAGGTTTGAAGTTACTGGATCAAAAGATATAGTTTTGTGATTGTGTCAAATTTTGCTCCATTGCTTTCTAAAAATATTATGTCAGTTACCTTATGTGTATGTTATCAATTGCTGCATAAAAATTATCATAAAATGAAGTGGCTTAAAATAACCTACAATTCCTGTCTCACTGTGTCTGTGGGCTGGTGACCCAGGCATGGTTCATCTGTGTCCTCTGCTTCAGGGTATCACAGGCTGCAGGGAAGGTGTCGGCTGAGGCTGGGGTCTCATCTGAGACCTGACTGGGGAGGGATTTTCTCCCAAGTTCACATGTGCTGTCAAGAGTCAGTTCCCTGTGGGCTGTGGGGCTAGGGGTCTTGGTGCTCAGCTGGCTGTGAGTCAGAGGCTGCACTTAGTTCCCTGCCTTGTCGGCCTCTCCAACAAGGTAGGATGCTTCATTGAAGCATGCATCTGAGAAGAGAGCAGTCTGCTGGTAAGATAGAAGTCAAAGTCTTGTGTAATAATCACAATTGCCTTATTCCGTTGTATTGAACCAAGAGAAGTAAGGGGAGAAGATGACACAGGCTGAGAACACCAGGAGCAGGGATAACTGGGGGCCATCCTGGAGGCTGCCCCAGAGTGTCACCAAGAGGACACATTGCTCCAACTTCACCACAACCTCAACCACCCAGAATGTTCTAGGATTTAGAAATTACCTGTACAGCAGCGGTAAAAGACCATCTCCTATTTTAATGACTTCTTCTCTAGTTGGTGTTTCCCCCAGGGCCACCTGGGGCCTTTGCTTTCAGCTGCTGCCAATTAATTTCCCAAAAGGTGTCAACTGAGAGCCATGTAAGGACATGCCCCCATCTGGGCTCTGAGAGCTGTGAGTGAAGCCCTGTGTGAGGCAGTGTCCCTGAAGGGGTTCCAGCCTCAAGAAACTTCTTATCTGAACAGCAACCCCAAGACCTGAACACCCTACTATCCGTACCCCTAACATTTAGGAACCAATCTTCTCTTAAAGCTTACTAAAAACTGATTCACATTTTGCAAATTTTACTTTCACTGTCAGGACAATCCTGTAGGATACATATTAATGTCCCCATTTTACAGATAGGAAACTCAGGATCACAAGTGTGAAGTCACTTGTTCAAGGTCACTCTGACAAAGTGGCAGGAAAGAAAGTGAAAGTGTTAAGTCAGTCATGTTCAATTCTTTGCAACCCGATGGACTGTGGCCCTCCAGGCTCCTCTATCCATGGGATTCTCCAGACAAGAACACTGGAGTGGGTTGCCATTGCCTTCTCTCGGGGATCTCCCTGACCCAGGGATTGAAGCCGGGTCTCCTGCATTGCAAGGGGACTCTTTATTGTCTAAGCCACCAAGGAATTGCTGCCCCCTCTTTGTTCTCTACCTCCTAAGGTACCCTGGTCCTCAGCTGGGGCCTCCTGAGGCTCCATAACACCCCTCCCCTCCTCCCCATCCCCACTGCAGCACTAAACATTACAGCTAGGGTGGACCCTTTCCCTTCAGTTAGCTGGAAGGTCTCTCCTAGAAGTTCCACAAGCCTTGGCTCAGTGACCTTTTATTTCCTGATAAAAGAGGTGAGGCTGGAAAGTTACCTCTAAGTGGCAGGGGAGAAAGGCTATAGAGACCACAGAACATGGTTTTAATCTTTTGGGGATCAACCCCTGAACTGCTTTTACGGGCACAAAATATCACAGAATTTGGGGTCAGCTTCCCCTAAAGCCTCTGAGAAGGGGGTCCCTGGAGCCCTGAGAAGTAATCTGTGCCCTATAGGAAGGGAAGTGACACACAGTGTCCTGGTTTCCCCCATGAAGTCAGCAATCATGGCCAGGCCATGCCCTTGCAAAGTCCCAAGTCAGAAAGGAAGGACAGGGTCACATATGATTCACAATCGCCGTGCCCAGGGCACACAGTAAGCCATACTGTAACTGCTCAGAGATCCTAAGGAGCCAAGCCTCTGTCTGTGGGAGCTTCAGAGTCTTGTTCATTTATTCCCAAATGTGGAGAATCTCAGTCAAGAGTTTTAAGTGGGACACACAACCCTGCCTGTGCAGAAAGTACATTTCAGCAGAGGAGATGCTCAGCCATGGTCACTTAATTACTTAATCACAGTTGGCAGCAAAGGCTAGGAAGAGCACTAAGGTGCAAAGGGTAAAGAATCCACCTGCCAATGCAGGAGATCCAAGAGACACAGGTTCCATCCCTGGGCCAGGAAGATCCCCTGGAGAAGGCAATGGCAACCTACTCCAGTATTCTTGCCTGAAAAAAAGCCCATGGACAGAGGAGCCTGGAGGGCTACAGTCCATGGGGTCTCAAAGAGTTGGACACAACTGAGCAACTGACCACCACACAGGAATGCCTGCAAAGGGTTTTAAGCAAAAGAGAACCCTGTCAGACCTGCGCTCTGAGAACTGGGAGAGGTAGGGAGAATGGTCAGGAAGCCCACATGAGGAACCACCTGGGGAGGCCAGGGCTGGAGCTACCTGTGGTGGCGGGGGCGGGGGCGGGGGGGTTTGGATGGAGCTGGAGTTGCTGGGCAGGGAGATCACCAGGCTGGGCCCTGGTTTAGCCACAAGGTGGGAAGAAGGGGTAATGGGGAGGATGGCTCAGTCCAGACACGTTCTCAGTCAGAGCTGCCGTGTGCCTGCCGGTACTGCAGCAGGAGAGCTCTGGATGGTAGCAAACGGCAAGGATATGCAGGATGCGGGAATCGGGGGATCGCAGTCAGCCCAGGCTTGGAGTGGGCCATGGGGAGTGTGTATGGAGCCAGAGAACAGCCCTTGAGTAGAGACAAAGTTTGCGATTTGGACTAGAAGGAGCCAAGTTAAGTGGTGTCTCAGGAGGTCACCTCCCCATCCCCATCAACGCCAGGGCTCTCTTCCCCTCCCATCCGGATGGAGCAGCAGGAACGCCTGGTCTCCTCACAGCTCTTGCAGTACTGAAAGCAACTGACGGCGGGGTGGGACCATCTGTCCGCCTGGTCAAGCCTGTGTCCAATACTGCCCAGGGACCTGGGAGAGGCAGTGCTGTGCCCTCAGAACCATCTGCTGGGCCCCAGGGCAGAGACCCCTAGGATGGCCCAGAATGGGGCCAGAGTGCTGAGCCCAGCTCACCACCATCAAGGACCCAGCAGGAAGACAGGCTAGCCCTGCCTGCTCACTCTATCCATGGTCTTCTGGCAGGGACCACCGGCCACTCCTGAGTGGGCCTCCTGGGCTGGTTTTGTGTCCCTCCTGCATGGGGCCTAATTATACCCTCTGCTCTGAGTTACACTGATACCAGGCCTGAATTCTTCACCTCTTCCAGGGAAAACATAATCACCAACAAAAGGAATATATGGGGGCTTCTCTGGTGGTCCAGTGGCTAAGACTCCCTGTTCCCAATGCAGAGGGTCTGGGTTCAATTCCTGGTCGGGTAACTAGATCCTGCATGTGCAACTAAGACCTGGTGTAGCCAAATTAAAAAAAAAGATACATGAATGGCCTGAAAAGATGCTCAACATCACTAATTAGTAGACAAATGCGAATCAACAATACAATGAGATATCACATCAGTCACAATGGCCATCATTAAAAAGTACAAGTAACAAATGCTGCAGAGGATGCGGAGCAAAGGGAACCCTTCTACACTGTAGGTGCAGCTACCATAAAAAACTATACGGGGCGTTCAGTGGTTGGACCTCACCTTCTGGTGCGGGAATGGTGAGGGTTTGATCCCTGGTTGAGGAGTTGGGATCCTACATGCCTTGTGGCTGGGAAACCAAATCAGAGTTAATGTTATAATGAACTGAATAAAGACTTTAAACAACCCAAATGTTCATCAACAGATGAATGGATGAAAGATGTGGTACATATATACAGTAGAATATTTCTCAGCCATAAAAAAAAGAATGAAATACTGCTATTTGCAGCAATGGCACCCCACTCCAGTATCTTGCCTGGAAAATCCCATGGATGGAGGAACCTGGTGGGCTGCAGTCCATGGGGTCGCTAAGAGTTGGACACAACTGAGCGACTTCACTTTCACTTTCCACTTTCATGCACTGGAGAAGGAAATGGCAACCCACTCCAGTGTTCTTGCCTGGAGAATCCCAGGGATGGGGGACCCTGGTGGGCTGCCGTCTATGGGGTCGCACAGAGTCGGACACGACTGAAGTGACTTAGCAGCAGCAGCAGCAACATGGATGCAACTAGAGATTATCATAGTAAGTGAAGTAAGTCAGAAAGAGAAAGACAAACACCAAATGATATCATCACTTATAAGTGGAATCTAAGATATGATGTAAATTAACTTACCTACAAAACAGAAACAGACTCACAGACATAGAGTATAGACTTGTAGTTGCCAAGGGGGTGGGGGTGGGACATGGATGGAGTGGGAGTTTGAGATTAGCAGATGCAAACTAGTACATAGAGAACAGACAAACAAGGTCCTTCTGTGTAACACAGAACACTATATTCAATATCCTATAATAAACCATAATGGAAAAGAATATGACAAAGATACATACATATTTGTATAACTGAGTCACTTTGCTGTACAGCAGAAAATAATACAACATTGTAAATCAACTATACTTCAATAATATAAATTAAAACAAAACTAAAAGAATACAGGAATGACCAAGGGAACCTGGCTTACTCATCACAATTCTCATCTTCCCTGCTGGGATCTCCTGTCCAAGCATCAAAAGTGGGGGGGTCTGTCTATCCAGCTGAAGTCTGGAGGGAAACAAGCCTGGCAAGGCTGCAGCTTCCCCTGGTCCTGAGTGGGACACCAGGCCTGGCCCATTGCCCAGCGGCACCCCTCTGCTCTCACCACCCCTTGGCCCCATTCCCATCTCCCTTCATGGTCCCTACCCTCCCTTTCCTCCGCAAGCACTCACCTGCTCTGTACTGACTGCAGGGCCTCAGCTTTGCAGGCCTGCTCCTTCCTCTCCATCGGGCAGAATTCCTAGCAGGAGGTCCCGCCAGGTTCCAGCAATACCTTCTCTCTCCTTCAGGCCCAGGGGCTCTCCTGGGGCCCTGCAAGACTGTTGGGCACCCAGCCCTCTTTGAGCTGCCATCTGCACTGGATACACCTCTTTTAAAGCCCCACGGGGAGCCCTGTCTCCCAGCTCCTGGGCCCATATGGGCTTCTCACCTGGGCCTCTCAGAACCTTTAACCTCTACCACAGGAGGAGACTGGGATTTGACCACCAGGCAAACTATGCGGTGATTCCTCACTGTAAGAAAGTGGCTGCATCGCGCAAACACCTCTGGTGGTGAGATGCAGTCTGACTCTTTTAGCCCCCTGTAATCAAACAGCAAGGAAGACAGCCTTCTGTTTATTTAGGCGCTGGCACCCAGGCCCTCCTGTAATGACCTCACACAACCCCACAGGCCTGCCAGGGAGTTTACATCAGCCCCGATTTACAGTAGAGGAACCAAGGCTCAGATTCATAAAGGGATGTGTCCGAGGTGACTTAGGTCATAGGTGGTGGGCTGGGGTAGGAACTGGGCTGTTAAACCCCAAAGCCTGCAAGTCTGCTGACACTGAGCTGTGGGCTTGCCTGAGTCCACGGCGAGTGGCACCTGCCTGGGCTGGAACCGTCTGGGCCACAAGGCCCTCAGGAGCTGCCGGGGCCAAGCGCTGCCCGCCACATCTGCAGCACCGAGTCCCGGCGGGCCGTGTAGGGTAGGTGTTTGATGCGGAACCAGTGTCTGGGAATGACATTCCCGCTGGGCGTGTAGAGTTTCTTCCCCCGCTGGCCCAGCAGACTGCGAAGGGCCAGGTTGCCCGACAGAACCTTCTCATAGAATTCCACGCCGCCCCGGGCATAGGCTGCAGACAGGGAGGCCGTGCGGCGGTCCAGCCAGGCTTCCAGGCCGTGAGTGAGAGAGTCGGTGGAGAAGGCATAGGCCACGAAGCCCGCCACTGCCGCCACCAAGTTGAAGGCGGCCCGCAAGCTCATGGGGCCTCCGTAGAGCCCCAAGGCGTGCTTGGCCCCCACACCCAGCGCCCAGGTGCCCGCCAGGCAGGCTGGGGCTGGCAGGGCCTGCAGGGCGGCTGCCCCACTCTCCAGGTACACCACCTCCTTGGCCAAGGCGAACTTCTGGGCATCGTGAGACAGGGTCAGGGCATCTCTCAGCCGGGTGCCTGCTGGGCTCCGCCAGTCCACTCGCTGCCCGTGGACAACTACAGGCTGGTCAGTGTTGGTCACTGGGCCACCCAGGAAGCTGGCAGGGATGCCTACGATGGCCCCACCAGGGAGTCTCGGGAAGCCGGCGCTCACAGGCTGGAAGGTGAAGGTGGTAAAGGCCTCAAAGTGGTGGCCTGAGGGGATGCCAATGTCCTGCTGCACCTCCTGGAAGAGCCTCTCCAGTTCTGGGGACAGAGGCGCCGGCTGGCCCTGAGGCCAGTACTGGTACAGCCACTGGACCACAGGATCCGGGAAGAGGTGGTACGAGATCTGGGCCCCAAACAGGCCTGCACAGGAGCCCACCAACAGGCCTGTCCTGTGTCTCTGCACAAACACTGTGGCCCGCCACAGGGGACCTGCCATGAGGGCTGCCACCGCTGTAACCTGGGCCAAGAGAAAGAGAAGTAAGCCAACAACTGCTGGGGTCGGCCTGCAGACCAAACACCCCGGGGCCACATCCTCTTAAACCGATGCAATACGCACAGTAGCCAAGAACCGGCCCCAGCTCTGTCTCTGCGTTACCACTTACCAAATGCGCATGTGACAAGGGCCCACCAGGAGGGTGTCTGTGCTGAGTAAACACACATGAAACAATCAGTGTCTGGCAAAGAGCAGACACCCCTTGGCCAAGGTGAACTTCTGGGCATCGTGAGACAGGGGTCCGGGCATCTCTCAGCTGGGAGCCTGCTGAGCTCTGCCAGTCCACTCACTGCCCACAGACAACCATGGGCCTGTCAGTGCTGGTCACTGGGCAACCCAGGAAGCTGAGGGGGATGTACGACGGCCCCGCCAGGGAGTCTCGGGAAGCTGTGGAATGGCTGTAATTACAACTTTGATCCCCACAGCTAGGCGTGGCCCCAAGCAACCCACCTCTCACTCCACTGCCATACGGAACATGAGCACTGATTTATACATGAAACACATGCTCAGCTTATTCCGTCCTTACTATATGCCCGACACAGTTCTGAGAGCTTTACACATATTATATAACAATTGAATCCTCACAACTCTGTGACGTTATCATTATGATGTCCCTATTTTAAAGCGGTGAATGCTGAAGCACAGATAGGCCTCAACCAGTAACGTGGCAGAGCTATGGGCAGAACTACGTCCCTCCAAATTCCTATGGTGAAGTCCTAACTTCCAGGAGGAGGAATGTGACTGTACTTAGAGATAGCATCTTTAAAGAGGTAATTAAGTTAAAGCGAGGTCATTAGGATAGTCCCTAATCCAATCCAGAGTGGGACATTAAGACACAGACACAGAAGGACTACGAGGACGCAAGCTAGAAGGTGGCCATCTACAAGCCAATAGGAGAGGCCTCAGAAGAGAAACCAGCCCTGCCGACACCTTGATCTTGGACCTCGGGCCTCCAGAATTCCAAGAAAACACATTTCTGCCACCCAGTTCTTGTCCCTATAGCTCTAGCAGACAAATACAGTCCCGGTATTTGAACACAAGTGTCCACAGCAAATTTTTCACTATAGATTATTTTTGATGATAAATTATAAACACGCATGAAAGTGGAAAAAATAGTATATTATAAACTAACTTCAATCTGTCAAGTCATGGCTAACTTTGTTTCATCTCTACTCAAACGCATAATCCCCTCCAGCTAGTTTATTTCCAAACACAGTAGGGCCATACTATTATTTCATCCTAAAATATTTCAGTAAAATTCACAATTTAACTTCAGCTGAAGCTTACTGTCTTCCTGTCTCTAAAGTGTTTAATTAGCAAACAAACTGCTGCAAACAAGAAGGCAGCATATTCCTTAAGAGTCACGTCACTGTGCCTTTTCACTAAGGAGGCAACCAAAGCCAGGACAGGAAGAGTCCAAACGTATGTCCTAACTCCCCTAGGACCCCTAGCACCAAGGCCGCGCGCCCCAGGGAGGCGTGGGAGGGGGTGCCGCGCATCTCGCAGGCGGCTGGGCGAAGGACCCTCGCTCCACGCCGCATCTCCTGGCTACGCCCACGGCTGGAACACACAGCGAAAAGAGCCCGCTGGGGTCCGCTTGTTCACCCGCCCCATTCCGCAGGCTCACCTCCTCCTCCGCCGCCGCAGCCAGGTACGCCGGGCACGTGGGCCGGGCGGGGCCAGGCGCAAAGCACGCCGGCCGGTTCTGGGGGCGGAGACAAAGGGGCGGGCCCCTAGGGGGACGGGGCTGAAATAGCAATACACGCCAGCGGGCTTCAGGGGCGGGGCTCCGGGGGCGGAGACGAAGGGGGCGTGAAACTCTGGGGAGGAGCGCAGGGCGGGACCCTGACTGCTCGGCTAGAGCCGAGTCTCAGATAGTGAACGCCCTTGGGGGGCTCTGGCTGCGGGCTCAGTTTCTTTCCACCAAGGCTGTCTGGGCCGTCCCTGTGTAGCATTGGAGAGACCAGCGTCAGGGCGTGGGTCAGGAGGCCTCTGGCGGACCTTCTGTCGGAACCTACGCCCCGTCCCACTGCCAGGTCCCATCCTTTCTCGTCGCGAAGCGCTCTGTGCTAGCGGGTCCTCTGCCCCAGCTCGTCCCAAGTGATCCACACTGTACAGTCCGCGGAGCGGCGTCACACCTGTCAGCTCACTTTCCCAGCTGCTGTGCGAGGATTAGGGGTCAGCCTGCCTGGGCCCAGGCCATTCCTTTACGCGCTGTCTGTGGCTGCTTTCCCTTAGAAGGGCAGAGGGGAGTAGCCAGGACAGAGACAGTCTGTCCAGAGCCTAAAACACTATCTGGCCACTTGCAGAAGAGGTCTGTAGACCCTGAAGTACAGGTGAAGTTGTGGGGAATTTGCCGGTGATGGACCAAGCTTTGTAAAGTCACAGTGAAGCCTGAGAAGCCTGCAAGGGGTGGGTGATTCGGCCTAGGTTAGAGGATGAACAGGATATGAATATAGGGATAAGCATCCATGATGGATAAAAGGGCATCTGATGGTTGGCTTTTTTTTTTTCCATTGTGGTGGTGTACACATGATATTTACCATCTTGACCATTTTATAGCACATAGTACAGTAGTAGTACAACCGTCACCACTGTCCACCTCCATAGCTCTTCATCTTGTAAAGCTGAAGCTCTGTATCCATCAGACAATAACTTCCATTCCTCTTCCCTCTGCTCTCTGGCATCCACCATTCTACATTCTGTCTCTATATTTCAATCACTAAGTATCTCCTGTAAATGGAATCAGAACTTCCTTCTTTCTAAGGCTAAATAATGTTGCACCATATGAATATGGCAGGTTTTGCTTATCCATTCACCTGTTGATGGGCACTTGGGTTGCTTCTGCATTTTTGCTATTATGATCTTGCTACTGTGAACATGAGTGTACAAATATCTCTTCAAGACCCTGCTTTCAATTCTTTTGGGTATATACACAGAAGTAGAACTGTTGTATAATATGTTCATTTCATTTTTAAAGTTTTTTAGGATCTGGCATCCTGTTTTCGACAGAGGCTGTACTGTTTTACATTCCTGCCAACAGTGCTCAAGCGTTGCAATTTCTTTACATCTTTATCAATGTGTGTTATTTTCTGTTTTTTTAATAGTAGTCATTCTAGTATGTGTATGTGGTGGTATCTTGTAGTTTTGATATACTTTTCCCTAGTGATTAGCGATTTTGAGCACCTTTTCATACGCTCCTTGGACATCTGTATGTTTTATTTGGAGAAATGTCTATTCAAAACCTTTGTCCATTTTTTAATTGGGTTGGGTTTTGTGTGTGTGGTTGAGTTTTAGGAGTTGTCAGTATACTTTAGATGTTAATCCCTTATCAGATATGTGATACAAATATTTTCACCCATTCTGTGGGTTGCCTTTTAAATATGAGGATATTGTCTTTTGATGCACAACATTTTAAATTTTCATAAATTCCAAATCTCCTATTTCTGTTTTGCTGCCCATGCCTTTTGTGTCATATCCAAAAAATTATTGCCAGAGCTAGTGTCATGAAGTTTTTGCCCTACGTTTCCTTCTAAGAGTTGTATAATTTTGGTCTTTGATCCATTTTGAGTTAGTTTTTTTTGTTTTTTTTTTTTTGAGTTAGTTTTTGAATTTGCTGTTAGGTAAGGATCCATGTGGATAGACAGTTTTCTCAGGAACACTTGCTGAAAAGACTTTTGTCCCCCATTGAGTAGTCTTCATACCTTTATCAAAAATCATTTGATCATATATGCCAGGGTTTATTTCTGGACTCTTTATTCTGTTCCATTATTAAATGTGCTAAGTCACTTCAGTCATGTCGGACTCTTTGCAACCCCATGGACTGTAGCCCGCCAGGCTCCTCTGTCCTTGGACCTCTCCAGGCAAAAATACTAGAGTGGGTAGCCATTCCTTTCCCCAGGCGATCTTCCCAACCCAGATATTGAAGCCAGGTCTCCTACATCACAGGCGGATTCTTTACTGGAAAGCCACCAGGAAAGCCCTCCATTGATTTTTGTGTATGTCTTTCTGCCTGCACTCACACCATTTTGACACTGTAGCTTTTTAGTAAGTTTTGAAATCAGGGAGTATGAATCCTTCAGCTTAGTTCTTTTTTCAAGATCATTTTGTGTATTCAGGGTCCCTTGAAATTCCATATGAATTTTAGGATGGATTTTTCTATTTCTGCAAAAAATATCATTGGGACTTTGATAGGGATTGCTTTGAATCTTTAGATTGCTTTGGGTAGTTCTGCCATCTTAATAATATTAAGTCTTACACTTCATGAACATGGGATGTATTTCCATTTATTTATGTCTTCTTTGATTTCTTTCAGCAATGTTTTGTAGTTTTCAGTGTATAAGTCTTTCACCTCTTTGGTTAAGGTCATTCCTAAGCATTTTATCCTTTTCGTTGCCATTGTAAATGGAATTGCTATCATCATTTCCTTTTCAGATTGTTTATTGTTAGTGTATAGCAGCTGACTTTTGTGTGTTGACTTTGTATCCTGCTAGTTTGCTGAATTCATTTATTAGCTCTAACAGGTTTTTGTGCAATGTTTAGGGCTTTTTAAACGTAATTTTGTATCATCTATGAACGGAGATAATTTTACTTCTTCCTTTCCAATTTGGATGCCTTTTATTTCTTTTCCTTGCCTAATGTGGCTAGATCTTCTAGGACTATGTTGAATAGAACTGGTGAAAGTAGGCATTCTTGTCTTGTTCCTGATCTTAGAGAAAAAGCTTTCAGTCTTTCACCATTGACTAGGATGTTTGCTGTGGATTTTTCATATATAGCTTTTATTATGTTGAGGCAGTTTCCTTCCATTCCTAGTTTGTTGAGTGTTTATTCATGAAAAGGTGTTGAACTTTTCAAATGCTTTCCCTGCATCAGTTGAGTTGATCATGTGGTTTCTGTTCTTTATTCTGTTGATGTGGTATATTATATTGATTGATTTTCATATGTTGAACCATCTTTGTATTGTAGGAATGAATCCCACTTCGTCACGATGTATAATCTCTTCGATATGCTGCTGAATTCCTATTTTGTTGAGAATGTTTGCATTAATGTTCATAAGGGCTATTGGCCTGAAATTTGCTTTTCTTGTAGGGTCTTTATCCAGAGAAGGCAATGGCAACCCACTCCAGTACTCTTGCCTGGAAAATCCATGGACGGAGGAGCCTGGTAGGCTGCGGCCCATGGGGTTGTGAACAGTCAGACACGACTGAGCGACTTCACTTTCACTTTTCACTTTTCACTTTCATGCATTGGAGAAGGAAATGGCAACCCACTCCAGTGTTCTTGCCTGGAGAATGCCAGGGACAGGGGAGCCTGGTGGGCTGCTGTCTTTGGGGTCACACAGAGTCGGACACAACTGAAGCCTCTTAGCAGCAGCAGCAGTGTCTTAATCTGACTTTGGTATCAGAGTGACGCTGGCTATAGAATGAATCAGGAGGAATTCCTTCCTCTTCAATTTTTTGGAAAAGTTTGAGAAGGATTGGCATTAGTTCTTCTTTAAATATTTAGCAATCTTCACCAGTAAAGCCATTGGCTTCAGGACTTCTCCTGGTTGGGAGACTTTTGAATACTGATTCTATCTCCTCACTTGTCATAGGGCTTTCAGATTTTCTATTTCTTCCTAAAATGTTTTCTGAGGAGGCTTTTGGGCATGAAAGGAATACTTAAGAGTTACTTGTGCTTTAATTACTATCAATTACTATTTAATTACTATTGATAAGGATCAAGTTTAAATATCTCATATCTCTTAAGCCTAAAACCTCAATTTACAAATATTGTTATCTTATTAATAAATTCAATGATCTTTGTATAAAAAGAAGATTTTGTTTCTACCTGTTTTTTTTTTTCTACCTGTTCTTTGGTTAACTGTCAATTAACCATGGGCTTTATAATTAAATCTTCCTTAATCTTACCATAGCACTTCTGTACTTAATTGGTCAAATTCTCTTGGACATCTCAAACTATACTTTCAACTTTAGTTGGTTCTCTTGAATATAACAATATCCAACCCCTGCCAAGTAGTCTTATTCCCAAATCAAATCTTATAAGCAAAATATTCTTAACCACTAAGCAACTCTTATAAATCTAATAAAACAGACACAGAAATGTAACAGATCCTCTAACCTGTTTTAAACATCTTAAATGAAGTACATATAAAACAGAGAAATAAAACTTGTTATTACAGATAACCTACCCAGCACAGAAGTATCAACTTAGGTAGATTCTTTTATTCATCTTGACATTTCAAATGTATTCCTCTAATCCTGGAGCACAGAACCACCCTCATGGGCCACTTTACCCTGGGATACTGTGGACTGAACTCTTGGTGGGATCTTGCCCAGGACAGGGGTCCAGAACAACAAAGGTCCAGGTTGATTTGTCACGAGTTGGCATTTATTTACAGAGATAATTGGACTTCTCAAGCCTATGTCTTTTTTGTCATAGTAAAATCCTCCACAATTTTTCATTGCTTGAGTAGAGCTGATACGATTCTGCATCTCCTACCAGGAATGCGATGAATATTTTAGCTATTTGATTTGTAATGATGAAATTTTGATGTTGACTAGAACTTCAGTGCAGTATACTCATCATTTGGCTTCATCAACATACTGTAAGTATCATTAAAATCTTGTACGTGCCTTTTCCCCTTCCCCCTTTCTTTCACCTAGCATGTCTCATATGGCTCTGCAGAGAGCTACTGCTTTCTTTCTAGTGCCAAAACTGTCACAACTTGCTCAGCGGGAGCTCCTTTCAACTGGCTCCTTTATCCTTTCAAATTGTCCTGGATCACTTTGAAAGCATACTTTCTTTCTGGCAACAAATGCATGCTCCAGGAACATCTTAATTATCCTTGTGCTGAGATATAGAATCAGATACGTTCCAAGGTTTTTTGCTTCCTCTTAGGGAATGGTACTAGAGACCAAACTCTAAGAGCTTTGGGCATATGTCAGACCACGCTACTTGGCCCTGGGAGTAGACAGTGGCTCAGTGGCCATTTCAGAGGCAGACCCCTAAAAGATGTATTTTAAAAATGTCATTGAATCATATCATTTTTTTCTTTTTGGCCCCACAGGATCTGGGATTCTCCTGAGCCAGGGATGAGAACACTTGTCCCCTGGATTGGAAGCATGGAGTCTTACCCACTGGACCCCACCACCACCAGGGAAGTCCCTGGAATTATACCATTTTAAATTTAACTACAGTTTGACTACTTAAACAGACCTTGTTCTAATATAAAATATGTTTTGTCTTTTATACTAGTTTCCCTATTGCCACAAATACTAACTTTAATGAGCATGCCATCTATTATAATACTGGTACTATAATTTGGTATAATACCAAATTAGACCCTGGGCCCCTTGCCTTGGCTGCTCTGCACAGCCCCCTCTTGCTTCCCAGATCCTATATTTCCACCAATAATAATAATTTCTCTCATTCCTTGATATCTTTTTTGACATCAGAAGCTGGTGATGACTATAGTGTGAACAGTGAGTAGTATCAGCTCATTTACAAATAAATGAAAGATTTTTTTTCCAATAATTGCTACCAGCTGCACTCTTCAAACCATCTGATTTCCTGTTTATTAGTAGGCCCCCCCTAAGGATGCACAGTCTGAGTCTATAATTTGTCAGTCAATGTTGGTTACTTAGACAATATCACTTTGGTTAAGACTCAGTTTCATTGTTTTGAAACTTCAGTCTCATCTCTCACCCAAAACTGCCCTGACCACATCAGCACCCTCCCCCAGTAGAGACTAGCTGTTTGGCTCCACCCGTTGGGGTGGAGGGTGGGAGCCTGCAGTCTGGTTCATAGCTCTTCTCCTGGGGATTCTCCATCTGGTAGGAAGCACAGAAAGAGGAAGAACGATGTTTCCGTCTACGACGGTTCACTGGCGGCCCTCCTTCCTGTAGTTCATGACGTGAACAACTGAGGATGGTAGTAACCAGCGTCCTGCCTCCTTTCACCTTTCGGTTAATCCAGCTTGACTTCTGGTGCCGGCTGAGGTAAACCGCATGGCGGAGTAGGAGCTTAGTCTTGGTAAGTCCTCTAGACTTAGCATCCACGGAAAGGTGGGAAACCGGTTTAGTTAAAGGTCCAGAGTTATTGGCTGGAAGTTACAGGAGAGGCCCTGGGTATCCTGTTTAGGCTTGTAGTTCAGATGCTTCAGCCTGACGCTGAGCGGGGAGCTTTGGAAGGAGGGTTTGGGGAGCAGCAGAACCACTGGTTGCCCTAAGGGTGGCCAATCGAGCTCCAGGCAGTGGGGACCTGAAAAGTAGCCTGTCCTTAGGCTCGGGTCAACTCTACCATTGGGGAGAGTGATCGCATAAAAAAGGGCCCACTTGTTATGGCCTCTAGTGGGTGAGATACTGCACTGGACCTGGGAAGGGCATGTGTGTGCATGTGTGTGCCTATGTGTGTATGTGTGTGTGCACAAGGGCTTGCACTGTTCATTACTGGGGGCGTAAGTATGGTGTGTCAGTCTTCAGGCTCTTTCCCATGACTTGCTTCCTCTCAAGTCTTTTCACAACAGCTTTAACAAACTTCCTGCAAAAAGAGTATCTGAAAAGAAAGTTTTGCTGAAGACCCCGCTGTTGGGGAAGATGCCTTGGCTGAATCCTGTGATCTGATTCATCTCTTTGGTGGTAAAACACAGACACCCTCTTTAAGGAAAGGAAGGGCTGTTGTGAGGCAGGGCCCTGGTACCAGGCTGGCTGGGAACCTTGCCACTCAGGGACTACAGAGGGGCTGTCACAGGTGAGAAGACAGTAAGGAGACACTGGCCAACTATGCTGAGCCAGTTTTTTTTTTTTTTGTAATTTTTAAAAGTTGATATGTTAGTGAAGTAAGCCAGAAGGAAAAACACCAATACAGTATGCTAACGCATATATATGGAATTTAGAAAGATGGTAACGGTAACCCTGTATACGAGACAGCAAAAGAGACACAGATGTATAGAACAGTCTTTTGGACTCTGTAGGAGAGGGAGAAGGTGGGATGATTTGGGAGAATGGCATTGAAACATGTATAATGTCATATAAGAAACGAATCGCCAGTCCAGGTTCGATGCAGGATACAGGATGCTTGGGGCTGGTGTACTGGGATGACCCAGAGGGATGGTACGGGGAGGGAGGTGGGATGGGGGTTCAGGATGGGGAACACGTGTACACCCGTGGAGGATTCATGTTGATGTATGGCAAAACCAATACAATATTGTAAAGTAAAAAAATAAAAATACTTCTGTTATAAAAAATTAGAATAAAAACTACCTTGCGCTGTCAAAAAATAATAAAAGTTGATATGTTGCATTTTCATTTTTTTATTCAGTTCAAGAAATTTTCTTTTATTTATTTTTTGGCCACGAGCCATATGTGCTGAACCATATTCCCTGAGCAGGAATTGAACTCGCACTCCCTGCAGTGGTAGTACAGTCTTAACCACTGACTGCCAGGGAAGTCCCCAGCCAGTTTTAATTTCCTGTTTTTGATGATTGTCCCACAGTAGATGTCAACATCGGGGAAGCTGGGTACTATATATGTGAGCTCACTGTTTTAGTTTTGCAAGTTTTCCTTAAGTCTAAAATTATTTCAAAATGAAAAAACTTTTAAAATTCCTGCTGCTTCAGTCTTGCCGTGCAAGTTGCAGAAGCTCAGATTTTTCAACTACTGTTTAATAATAGGTACCCTTTTCAAGTTTCCTAAAGTCATTCTCACAGCCCTACAGGCAGTGAGCACTGGAGCCCAGTCTTACAAGTTCAGAGATGTTAAGGGAGCCACGTGGTTAGTAAGAGGAGGACCAGCATCCACCCACAACCAGACAGCCACTGGCCACAAGCCAGCGGTCCCCACTGCCCTAAAGAGAGCCGAGAGCGGGGGCAGAGGAAAGCTAGAAGCAGAACCCAGAGAAGCGAGGGCTTGGAGCCCCCGGAAGAGGAATTTAGACTTTATCCTGGAGGCCAGTGGTTCTCACTCCTGGCTGCACATTAGGTTCACCTGGAGAGCTTTAAAGATTATTACTGCTTGGGTCCGACCCCAGACAACCTGATTCAGCTGTTTTTTAATTTTTATTGGAGTATAATTGATTAACAATGTTGTGTTTCAGGCGCACAGCAAAGTGATTCAGTTATACATATACATGTATCTATTCTTTTTCAAATTCTTTTCCATATAGGTTATTACAGAATATCGAGCAGAGTTCCCTGTACTACCTAGTAGAATCTTGTTGGTTACCTATTTTAAATACAACAATGATTCAGCTGGTTTTTATGAAGCTCTCTATGTGATTCTGACCTGCGGCCAGCTCATGCATGAGAATGGAGTCATGTTAATACACACAGTCAAAAGGCCTGCTTTTTACTGTCTAATCACCAGGACTCCTGACCCGAAGGCAACGCCCTGCCACCCCAGCTGCTTCTGAGAGTCCTCACAGAGGTGTTATCCATTCCTCCCAGGCCAGTCAGCAAGTTCTAGTTGCCCCACAGTGTCCCCTCCATTTCTAGCCTCCTCGCCTGTGTCTGCTGCCACACGGCTGCTTAGGAGCTGGTGTCCTCACCAGCACTGCTCTTTCTGGGAGCAGTTCCCAAAGTCAGAGTCAGGGGTGCTCAGTGGCCATGGGAGCTGGTGGGGGTGCAACCCCTCCCCAGCTCTTCCAGCCTCTGGCCCCTCCAAAGGGCTCCCAGCCTCTCAGCACTTGGAAGCCTTTGTGCCCACATTAAGTCTTGCAGCAAGAAGCTCCAAACACTGCCATCATACTAACAACATTTTATTTCTTAAAAGAAAAAACTGTAAGTTTAAAATATGTACATCATCTATATTTCAGTCTTTTCTCTAAAACTTTAATTCCCCAAATGGCCGGAACATAAGCAGACACAGAGGACCATGGTGACCTGCAGAAAGGAAGTGAGAGGCACTGGTCTCCTGGTGGTTTTCATTCTAGGATCAGGTAGGAGCTGAGCGCTTTGCTCCGCAGGTTCTTCATCTCCTCGAGCACCTTCTCTCCTGCCTTCTCCGTTGGCTGTGCTTGGTCTTTCACCTCTCTAAATATATACATATATATATAGAACACAAACCCGATGAGGACACATCAGGGCACCTCTTAAAACTTCAGTTCACCCATCACCACCCTGCTTCTGGGCCCAGTGTCACCAGTGATGCCTCATGAAGATGGGAGGAGCTGTTTATACACAAACACAGTATAAACCATACTTTGTGATCATTTAGTTACCAGTGAAAACACCTGGCTGAAGGTGATTCCAACCTGATTTCCTGTCTCAGTTGCACTAGGTTCTTAGCAGAGCCAAGTGACCTAAACTCTCAGCCTCCGTTTCCAGAGGTACACGTGGTGGGAATTCCCATCTCTGAGGATTGTTGCAAAGAGAAATGAGAACTTATGCATGGACATCCCGGCATGATGGGTTCTAAATGCTCAGTGGGCAGGAGCTGATTCTTTATGTTTATGAGTAAAGTGGACACACAGTATCTCTGACTCTGACAATGGCTCTGGAACAGGGGACTCAAGAAGGAGGATTCTGCGCCTGGGTGGAGGAGTGCCTGATGTGGAGCCTGGATGTTGCTGGCATGGTGAAGGGTAGAACTTTCCAAATACCTGGGAGGACAGGATTAGTGTATTTGGTTGAAAGCACAGATGTCTAAGGATGGTGAGCTCAGCTATATGATCTGTCCAGTTAGAAAAATTCAAGACAAAATTAAGTGCTTCTCCTCTGTGTTCACAGCAGCACTATTGACAATAGCAAAGACATGGAAGCCACCTAAGTGTCCATGAACAGAGGAATGGATAAAGAAGATGTGGTACGTATACACACTGGAATATTACTCAGCCATAAAAAGTATGAAATAATGCCATTTGCAGCAACATGGATGGACCTGGAGATTATTATACTAAGTGAAGTCAGGAGAGAAAGACAAATACCATATGATATCACTCACATGTGGAACATAAAAAATTAATACAAATGAACTTATTTACAAAATAGAAACAGACTCACAGATCTGCGGTTGCCAAGGGGGAGGGGGTGGGGGGGATGGACCGGGAATTTGGGGTTAGTAGATGCAAACATTATGTAGAGAATGGACAAACAAGGTCCTTCTGTACAGCACGGGAACTATACTCAATGTCCTATGATAAACCATAATAGAAAAGAATATGAAAAAGAATATATGTATAACTGAATCACTTTGCTGTACAGCAGAAATTAACACAACATTGTAACTCAACTATACTTCAAAAAAATAAAATTAAGTGCTTGTGAAATATTTCCTAAGGAGAGTGAAACTTCCTAAAGTTTTGGCAAATGCCTGAAAGTTTTGAAAAAGGAGAAGTATCTCAAAATGAGAAAATTAAAACTTCCCTAATGCATATAATTAAAAAAATTAATTGGCACCACTTTATGAAATCCATCTAAAAATACATAGTTCATGTCAGCCCTTAAATATGTTAATGGCTGAGTGATATTGTGATAATCTAAGGGGAGCTGAATGATGTGTCAACAACTAAAGTCACTCACACAGTTTCTTGGGTATTTTGCAATATAATTCTCCTTAGTAGGTCTTGAGAGGGTGAGATCACCATCAAGATAGCAAGGAAGCTCTTGGGTTGATTACAACCTTCAAGAAAGAGCAGATGATTCTTTGCATCCATGAAAATAAGTATTTTCCAGAAACCAAATTGACAGCAGTCTTCATGGGGACATTAAGTATCACTGATGTGTTTTTTATTTCTGTCCGTCTGTCCAAGCTCTCATGTGTGTCTGTCTGACACTCTGTCTGCTTCCAGCTGAAGCTGAAGGAGGTGAAAAAAGGCACAAGTAAGGACTGAAAAGACAGAACTGAGCATCGGGTCATGCTTGGTATACATGGAGAGAATTTCAGAACTGAATCTCTTGTAATAACCTATAAGGGAAAAGAATCTGAAAAAAACAGATACACACACATACGTGAGAATCCCATGGACAGAGGAGCCTGGTGGGCTGCAGTCCATAGGGTCCGACAGAGTTGGACATGACTGGAGCGACTTAGCACACACAGTGGTGGTGGTTGAATTGATAAGTTGTGTCTGACTCTTTGGACCCCATGAACTGTAACCCACCAGGCTTCTCTGTTCATGGGATTTTCCAGGTAAGAATACTGGGGTGGGCTGCCATTTCCTTCCCCATATTTCATATTTATATATATACATATACACACATCACTGTGCTGTACACCTTAAACTAATAAACATTGTAAATCAACTATACTCCAATAAAACTTTGAAAAAAATCATCTGTGAGATATCATTGGAATACTATACAGCCAATAAACTGATAATTATATTGATAATTTTGGCACATGAAAAAATGTACAAAAATAATTTAAACTGCAAAATAGGTGAATTCAAAATGCCATGGATCTATTTATTGAAAATGTGTGAAATGTATGTGTATTTTGAAAAAAAAATAACTTGGTGTGCAGAAAATGCTTAGAGTTATTGTTGTTTTTTCTGTTTTTTTTTTTTTTTTTGGTAAAGTAGCTGAAATACATTAAAAAAGAAGAGGGAATTTTTTTCTTTGGGTGAAGATATATAAAGTAATAAGTTCTATTTCATTTAATACTCATTTGATAATCAAATGGCATTTGAGACTACTTTCTGTAGTCAAAATGGCGAAAAAACCAGGTGAAACAGCAAGTAAACAATGAGGTATTGGGTATTACCCTGCTCATGGGGCAAACTGTTCTAAGTCCAGGGGTAGTTTTTCAAACTGAAAAAAAAGGTTTTATTTAAAACTCTTAGCCATATGTTTGAAACCTGAAACAAAATGCAAAGTGCATCTCTTTGTTGAGGCGTCAGATGTACTATGTAGTATAGCATATTTTGTTGCTAAATAGCTGATTAAAACAGATGCTCACTGAAATTCTATTAAAATTTTTTTCCCCTAAATTTTGTTTTAGAAGCTGCTAATCTACTTTCTGAGAAGTGCTGGTTTGCTATAGGTTTCTGTTACTATTACAAATGAACCAAAGGAACCCCTTGCTCCTCTAAGATATGTGGGCATTCCTTTCTGAAAAGGCAGGGCCTCCTCCAAACACCCTGAACAAAGAAGACAAGCTAAAAAATGTACAGCACACACAAGGAAGGGTAATTATCCTTAATATATGAGGCATTCTTATAAATAAGAATAAGATAAAGACTTTCTGCAATATAGGCAAAAGAGCCCCAGATAAAAGAAGAAAAATATTTGGTAAGTGTAGGAAAATTTTTACCATCACTCATAAACGAAGAAGTTAAAATTAAAACAATAATGTGGTCATTAAAAACCTATCATATTGGAAAAGAAGAAAAAAACGTCTGATAATATCCACGTTGTTCAGGGCATTTGATTGTGGGCATCCTGACCTCTGCTGGTAGGATGTTTGTTGATATTTTCCTGGATGGCGCAAAGCACTATGTATTAAAACCTTAAAATGAACATGGATTTAGTGTTTATGTTTCAAAGTTTATCCTAAGGAGACAGTTTGATAAGTTTGCAAGGAATTATGGCACTAGGAAATTTGCTGAAGCCCTACTGGCGAGAGCAAGACACTGAAGAGCTGACATGATCATCAGTAGAAAGATCGGTTAGCACATGATGGTATATCTACCAGTAAGATATAAAGACGGATATCTATATTTATAAACATATGATAATATGCTAAATGAAAGTCTAGAAGATAAAACAATATGAACAATATGATAGAATTCACTTAAACACATACAGTTGGCCCTTTGTGTCCATAGGTCCAGCATTTTCAGACTCAACCAACCCCCAGGTGGGAAAAAATATGAGAAAGTTCCAAAAAGCAAAACTTGAATTTGCTGCATGCTGAAAATTATTTAAAAATCATTTACACTGGATGAGGTATTATAAGTAATGCAGAGATGATTTAAAGTATAGGAGGATGTGTATAGGTTATAGGCAAATTCTACGCCATTTTACATAAAGGACTTGAGCATCCACAGATTTTAGTACCCAGGCTGAGGGGTGTCCTGGAACCAATCCCCCATGGATACTGTGGGACGATTGTATATACAGTTTAACAAAATACAGTAGGTGTTTGTGAGTTATTTAAATAATTAAAGTATTAATACTTGGAAGACCACATACCAAAATGTACAAGGTACTGACCCTGGGTGGTAGGATTATTGTTTTTATTTCATTCTTTATATTTTTCTATATTTTCTAACATTTTAATAATTTAAAAAGACTTAAATAATTCTAAAAGGATATCTGGAATTTCAAACTTACAAACCATATGAACTCTAGTGGTTATTTCCTTTACCAAAGTATTCTTCAAAACCAAGTTCTGAAGGATGATGGTGATGTCTGCCTAGCTAGCTGTCCCTGATTCAGAGATGCAGGAAAGGGTTCACATGTGTAGAGCAAGCACCCGGAGAGGTGTCCTCACCCTGGCATCTCATGGAATCTTCACAACCGCCCAGGAGAGAGGTTTTGTTTTCTGCACGTTCTGAATGGGGAGACTGAGGCCCAGTGACTGAAGATAAGCAACGAGGCTGGAGGTGGCATGGGTGGTAAATAGGATACATGTCTAAATACCTAAAGCACTGGAAACGTGTCTCTTTGGACATGTTTTTAGATTCAAACAGTTCTGTATGTCATGTAGGACAAATTTTATCCTGGGCTACCTCTTCCTAAGGCATAAAGCATTCACTTACTTCTCTTTCTTGGTGTCCCTGTAATCCAGCATTGGGAATTCCGCTTCGATCATTTCTGGAGTCAGCATAATGTCCATACTCTGTTCACAGAGCTCACTGAAAGGAAGAAAATAGAAAAGTACTGCAATCATTTAAAAGTTACATGATTCCTTCAACATTAATCACACCTATACTTCTTGGATCTACATTAAAGAAAGTATAAGACTGATAAATAGCTTTCTATTAAAAACAACAGTAGGAATGGTTATTTATAAGCAGAGAATAACAAGCAGTTTAAAAATGGGGTTTGTTGTTATAGTTGTTGTTGTTCAGTGGCTAAGTCATGTCCGACTCTTTGTGACCCTATGGACTGCAGCAGAACAGGCTTCCCTGACCTTCACTATCTCCTGGAGTTTGCTCAAACTCATATCCATTGAGTTGATGATGCCATCCAACCATCTCATCCTCTGTCACCCCCTTCTCCTCCTGTCCTCAATCTTTCCCAGCGTCAGGGTCTTTTCCAATGAGTCGGCTCTTTGCATCAGGTGGCCAAAGTATTGGAGCTTCAGCTTCGTCATCAGTCCTTCCAATGGATATTCAGGGTTGCTTTTCTTTAGGATTGACTGGTCTGATTTCCTGTCCAAGGAACTCTGAAGCGTTCTCTAGAACCACAGTTCGAAAGCATCAATTCTTTGGTGCTCAGCCTTCTTTATGGTCCAACTCTCACAGCCATACATGACTACTGGGAAAAACCACAGCTTTGACTATACAGACCTTTGCTGGCAAAGTGATGTCTCTGCTTTTCAATACACGGTCTAGGTTTGTCATAGCTTTCCTTCCAAGAAGCAAGCGTCTTTTAATTTCACAGCTACAGTCACCGTCCACAGCGATTTTGGAGCTCAAGAAAATAAAACCTGTCACTGCTTCCAGTTTTTCCCCTTCTATTTACCATGAAGTGATGGGATCAGATGCCATGATCTCAATTTTTTTAATACTGCATTTCAAACCAGATTTTTTCATTTTCCTCTTTCACCCTCCTCAAGAGGCTCTTTTATTCCTCTTAATTTTCTCCCATTAGAGTGGTATCATCTGCATATCTGAGGTTGTTGATATTTCTCCTGGTAATCTTGATTTCAGCTTGTGATTTATCCAGCCTGGAATTTTGCATGATGTTCTCTGAACAGGAGTTAAATAAGCAGGGTGACAATATACAGCCTTGTCATACTCCTTTCCCAATTTTGAACCAGTTGTTTCATGTCTGGTTCTAATTGCTGTTTCTTGACCCAGATACAGGTTTCTCAGGAGACAGGGAAGGTGGTCTGGTACTCCCATCTCTTTAAGAATTTTCCACAGTCTGCTGTGGTGCACAAAGTCATAGGCTTTAGCATAGTCAATGAAGCAGATATTTTTCTGGCATTCCCTTGCTTTCTCCAATGAATATTGGCTATTTGATCTCTGGTTCCTCTGCCTTTTCTAAACCCAGCTTGTACATCTGCAAGTTCTTGGCTCACATGCTGTTGAACCCTAGCTTGAAGGATTTTGAGCATAACCTTGCTAGTATGTGAAATGAGCACAATTGTCTGGTAGTTTGAACATTCTTTGACATTGCCCATCTTTGGAATGAAAACTCACCTTTTCCAGCCCTGTGGCCACTGCTGAGTTTTCCAAATTTGCTGGAATATTGAGTGCAACACTTTAACAGCATCATCTTTTAGGATTTTAAATAACTCAGCTGGAATTCCATCACCTCCACAAGCTTTGTTTGTAATAATGCTTTCTAAAGCCCACTTGACTTCACACTCCAGGATGTCTGGTCCTAGGTGAGTGACCACACCATCATGGTTATCTGGGTCTTTAAGACTTTTTTGTATAGTTCTTCTGTGTATTCTTGCCACCTCTTCTTAATCTCTTCTGCTTTTGTTAGGTCCTTACTGTTTCTGTCCTTTATTGTGCCTGTCCTTGCATGAAGTATTCCCTGATATCTCCAATTTTCTTGAAGAGATCGCTAGTCTTTTTCATTCTATTGTTTTCCTCTATTTCTTTGCATTGTTCATTTAAGAAGGCCCTCTTCTCTTTCCTTGATATTCTCTGGAACTCTGCATTCAGCTGAGTAATCTTTCCCTTTCTCCCCTGCCTCTCGCTTTTCTTCTTTCCTCAGCTGGTCATAGCAAATACCCTTTTCCAATAACACAAGAGATGACTGCACATGGACATCTCTGGATGGTCAATACTGAAATCAGATTGATTACGTTCTTTGCAGTGGAAGATGCAGAAGCTCTATACGGTCAGTAAAAACTAGACCTGGAGCTGACTGACTGTGAGACTCAGATCATGAGCTCCTTATTGCAAAATTCAGGCTGAACTTTAAGAAAGTAGGGAAAACCATTAGACCCTTCAGGTAAGACCTAAGTCAAATCCCTTTTGATTATACAGTGGAGGTGATGAATAGATTCAAAGGCTTAGATCTGGTAGACAGACAGCCTGAAGAACTATGGATGTAAGTTCATAACAGTATACAGGAGGCGGTGATCAAAACCATCCCCAAGAAAAGGAAAAATGGGGTTACAGAATGCATATTGTTTGCAGGTGTACATGCAACATTTACCAATATTGACCGTATCTTGGACTGTAAGGAAAGCATGAATATTTCAAAAGGTTGAAATCATTCTGAGAATGTTCTGTGACCACAATGGAATTCAATTAGAAATCAATAGCAAAGAAGATAACCAAAAAATCCACAACTGCTTTAAAAAGAAAACAATATGCTTCTAAATAATCTACAGGTGAGAGAAGAAATTACAGGGATTGAGGTTATTTTTATATTGAGGTCTGCTACCCCTTACAGCAAGGGTCAGGAAACTTTTCGAGTAAAGGCCTCAGTGGGTCTCTTTTACAATTAGCTTCCCAGGTGGCGCTAGCGATAAATAATCCGTCTGCCAATGCAGGAGCCATAAGAGACACTGGTTTGATCCCTGGGTCAGGAAAATCCCCTGGAGGAGAGAATGGCACCCCACCCCAGTATTCTTGCCTGGAGAATCCCATGGACAGAGGAGTGTGGTGGGCTACAGTCTGTGGGGTCACAAAGAGTTGGACACGCTGAGTGACTTAGCATGCACGCACACTGTTGCAGCATGAAAGGAGTCATGGAAAACATTCCAATGAATGAGTGTGGCTGTGTTTCAATCAAGCAGATGTTTTGCAAAAATAGGTGGTAGGCCAGGTTTGGCTGTTTGTGGACCCCTGGCCTGGTGCTTGGTTGCTTAATAGTTACAGCTGGGTCACTGCAAGTGTGAGTTCCAGCTCCAGGAAGCAGGGAGAGAGTCTGCAGGAGATAAACCCACTCCATCCTGGTCCTGCCCTCAGGAGGACATCTCACATCTTCTCCTGCCCTCTTGGTAAAGGCTGAGTCACATGGATGACCTAACTCAGGTGACACTGAGCCTCCAGTTTCAACAATCCTATTTCTGTAGAAGAGACAATTCTTTTGAGTGGCTGTCTCTGCTACACTCAAAGAGAAATGCCTCCAAGATCAACAGAGGCTTCAAAATTTAGAATTACAAACAGGAACCCTCTCCTCACAGCAAAACATAAACAAAGGTGGGCAGAGCCATATTGTGTTTGGGAAAACATCCTTGAAAACTGCACAAAGTCACTCCGATCGCCTAATCTTTGCTAAGCAGCTGCTCTGTGTCAAGCTCTGTGCCAATCTTGATGCTGGTGATTTACAAGACAGTGATTTGCAAAACTGCTTCCCGTTAGCAGTTTCCTCATCTCCAAAGTATGGAAAATAAGAAGACCTCATTGTTGGAGTGAATGAAACTCTTGCGAAGTGCTGGGCCTGACTTCATATTTAATGCTCTGTAAATGTTACTGTTACAACTACCCTCCTCCTCCTCCTCCTCATCTTCCTTAATTGACAACCCCTGTGAAGTAGGTACTACTATTCTCATTTCAAAGATGAGGAAACTGACTCATGAGTCTGCACATTAGTGAGGAAATTGACTCATGAGTCTGAACATCAGTGCTGAATGGGGAAGGGTCTGCAGAGCATCTCCTCACCTGCCTCCCCAAACTGAACGTCAAGTAACCGTGTGTCACCCCGGCCACCCACCTGGCTGCAGCATCCTCAGGAAATGCCCTCATGCTCTGGGGTTCGAGTAGCAGACACTCAACTTCCCTGTTCAGACCTGGGTTCTAAGCTTCAGACGTCCAAGTATTGCCAAGTACCACTGCTTGTGGGCAGGTCTCACAAAAACCAATATTTAGTACTTCACTCACTGGTTATTTACAGGAAGAAATATTAAAGCAGGCGTGCTGTGCTAAGTCGCTTCAGTTGTGTCTGACCCTTGCAACCTCATGAATTGTAGCCTGCCAGGTTCCTCTGTCCATGGAATTCCCCAGGTAAGAATACTGGAGTGGGTTGCCATTTCCTTCTCCAGGGGATCATCCCGACCCAGGGATCAAACCCACGTCTCAAGTTTCCTGCACTGGCAGATGTGTTCTTTACCCCTAGCACCACCTGGGAAGAGCCATAGCGGGCGTGGCCACAGCAGATTCAAGGACACATTCTCACTGGATGTTGGATGCTCATCAATAAAATCAAATTTAAGTGCCTTCATTTGGAAGCTATTTTTCTTTTTCCTTAATTTTTTTGTTTGTTTTTTATTTACTTTGGGGGGTTCTAGGTTTTCTTTTTCCCCTTTTTCCTTAAAATTTTTGTTTTTGACTTTTCTTTTAAAAATATTTTGTTTGGGGTGGGGGCTATATTTCTTTTGCCCCTCCAAATCCTACCTGCCCTCTGAATACTAACCCAAGTGCATGTGATTCTGCAGCCTTGGAAGCCCACTTAGCACCCACTCTGCTCGCCCCTCCCTGAGCACCTGCAGCACTGAAAAGTCAGCCAGTTTGAGACCTGAGACTATTATTCTCCACCACAAATCCAGCATCTTATCTGCTGAGGGTGTGGCTGGGTGTCAGCCGTGTCTTGGCGGGGCCGCAAGCTCAGGCGCTGTGTGCTCCTTGGAAATCTCTCAGAGCACCTGGGATGTTTCCGGAACATAGACAGTGAGACCACAGGTAAAAAAGTACCGTTCAACTGTCTCTATCCTGTCTTCTTCCGGCAAGGCGTCAAGAACGGCAGGGACGTCGACAGGCAGCATGACTAAGTTGAAGGAATCACAGCTGTGGAAAAATCACAGAGCAGCCAAGGATATGTGACCACATTAGCAGGCTCACGGTCTTTATACAATCTTCTAAAGCACTTTTATTTTACCTTTGGTATTGTATGCTACCATCCTGTCCTCTTCACCCCTGGAAACCCACCCATGTCTCCCTAGAGGTAAAGGCGGGGGGTGGGGGTGGGTGGTGATGATGAAAGTAAAAAGTGAAAGTATTAGTCGCTCAGTCGTGTCCGACTCTTTGTGACCCCATGGCCTGCAGCCTGCCAGGCTCCTCTGTCCATGGAATTCTCCAGGCAAGAATACTGGAGTGGGTTGCCATTTTCTACTCCAAGGGATCTTCCTGACCCAGAGATTGAACCTGGGTCTCCTGCATTGCAGGCTGTGACGGGTACCGGTCAAATCCAAGAGAATGGTGCTAAATAAGATATTTCCAAGAGCTTAGAGAAAGAATTTTCAAATGTGTAGTATCTAAACTTACTTTATTTCCTGGGGGTGGAGGTGGGCTGGGGCAGCTAGATAGTTTACTTTTCCTTCTTAATACTTTTTCCCACATTTATACTCTTCCTTAGTTGTTTATTCAAGTTCAGACCTCCTCCCCACCTCCTTATGTATTGTTTGGTATTATAATTTTAGACTTTTACATAAAAATTACTGGGTATTGAGGACATTAAAAGCACTGAGATGGGGAGGAAAAAACAGTTTGTTAATTTTAAAGTTGACAGAATATTTCTGTTTCAAGTTGGTGGAATAAACACTCACCTTTAAAAAATTTTTCTTTTTTTTGGTCTCAAGTCCTTCTCACAAACCTCTCAAATGCTATTAGAGGAATAAAAACTAACACACAACAGCAAAGGGAATAGGGAAAGAGTCACAAATGGATATACATTTTTAATAATTTTCTGGAATAAGCTTTGAGAAGCTGGGAAGAGTGCTGTCTCATAAAAAAAGAGTAAAAAATGACCCATGGCAGGAAACTGACCTTCTTACCGGCCCTGCAGGTGGCACGGATGGGACACCAGGGGGATTAATTGAAGCCTCCTTGATGTGTGCAGATATGTCTTGGAGATAAGTTTCTTCTTGTTTAATAAGCAAAAATGTGCCTGGCCCACCAAGCATAGGGCTTGGTTAAATGCAACTACAGCCCATGATTTTTACAGCTGTAAAAAAGAGTGAGGAGGATCTTTATCAACTAATATGGAGTGATTTTCAGGGGATGTTATAAGTGAAAACAGCAAGATACAGAAGAGCTTATCCAGTGTGCCACTTTTTGAATAAGGAAGAGGGGAAACATGAAAAATACATATATTCTGTTTAGCATTACGAAGAGAAACATCGGAACGGTGTTAGACCGAGCTGGCTACCAGCAAGGGCAGAAGGGAGGTGGGATGGAGTGACAGTGTCTGAGTTTGACTTTTTGTGTAGCTTTGAATTTGGTTAGTGTGTTAATGTTCTACATATTCAAAAAATAAAATTAAATCAATATGAGAGGGAGGAGTGAGTGAGTGAGAGTTGCTCAGCCATGTCTGACTCTTTGTGACCCCAGGGGCTGTAGCCTGCCAGGCTCCTCTGTCCATGGGATTCTCCAGGCAAGAATACTGGAGTGGGTTGCCCTTTCCTTCTCTAACGAAAGGGAGGAAATGCCCCTAAACTGAAAGCAAACTGAAACACATAAAATTTCATATGAATTCCATAAGCACAGTGGAGGGGAAAAAAGAGAGAAAGAGGAAGGGAAAGAAAGAAAAACAAAGAAGAAAAGGAAGGACTTACAGTCAATATCCTGTAATAACCTATAATAGAAAAAAGAATTTGGAAAAGAATATATATATATATAGTTATATCACTTTGCTGTACACCTAAAACTTTGTCAATCAATTATACTTCAATTAAAAAATACTTAAAGAGAAAAGGAGTAATCCAAATAACTCATAAATATAGTATTTGACTATATATCCACATCCTGGATAGAATGGGGATAGGGAGAAAACTTCAAATAAATCTTGAGCTCTATTTACTATGCTTGTTTTTTAAAGTGGTTATAGGTGAAGTCATTCTGAAACTATTTTTAACACTCTATAAAACTGAGCGAGTAAATGTCTTAGGAAGCCAGGGTTCTCACAGAGGAAGAACAGACAGATAACTAAGCAACTCCATGAGTGTGGGCTGGGATTATAAGCACCAGCGTAGATTCATGACTTCCAAAATGGGGATAGGTGTGTACAGTGTGTATGTGCACGTGTATATGTGCATACGTGTATAGATGTATGTGGTCATGCATTTTTGTATGGCTATGAACATATGTGTGAAAGTATGTGTATATACATGCACTTCCCCACACTCTGGATTGTCTGCTGAGGAGGCCAAGAAACAACCCCCCTCCACCCCCAGGGGCAATGTGTGCACCAGGAACCCAGATTTTGGTCTCTAATACCATTTCTCAGCAAAAGGGACCTGGCCTCCACCACCCAGAGATTAACCTTATTTACTGACTTAATGACAAAGAATGCAGGTTCTAACGGACAGTCCCACTGAGATCTCCAAGTGCATGTATCTGAGGAAGGGGTGGAAGAAGGTGGGAGCCTGGACCACTCTTCCAAGGCCAGGCTGGTCTGGAAGACAGAATAGCAACTAAAGGTTTTTCATGAGACCAAACTCATCTAATTTTTAAATTCTTACTTTTCTACGTGTTAATGCGTTCCTCTGGAATTGAAAGGGTGGTGACAGTGGGTGTTTGAGTAGTATATTTTGCTTTGTTTTGTTTCATGCCTTTCTTGGAAAAGTAAAACTCTGACAACCGTGAGTCAGTTCCTAAGATTCTTCTGGACTCTTCACCCATCTATGAAATCCCAAAGTCTGGCACTTCTGGATTATTAATAGGTAATTTCTTCATTGATGCTGACTCAGATTTCATGGGAGTCAGAGAGACTCAATAAATTCTCTCTGAATTTATTAAGGAGCAAAGAACCCAAGTGAGCTGTTTTGATTATTATGAATGCAAAAATGACTTGGAATAAATAAACATTAAATAATATTGCATGGTTTAATAAAAAACAGATAACTCTCAGCGGCAAAAATACAGGAGAAATACCAGCTAAGAAACAGGTAATCTATTCAAGCACAATGACTGCAAATTGAAGTATCATTAGTGGGTCTGTGGGAAGTTAAAAAGGAATACCATTATTATTCTGTAAGTCTTTTAGAAACAAAAACATGAGCTAGTGTCTTACATTATGGAAATACATGATGAAGAAATAAAGAATCCTCTCTTGATTTTATAATCTGTCATGCAATTATGCTTTATTTTGAAACAAATTGGCCCAACAGAGCACTCAAGCTGGAGAGTACTCAAGCTTCTGTACCTCAGCACAGAAGCTGGAGGTAACAACTCCTAGTTGGAGAGTTTTCTTTAATTCATGTGGAATTCATGTTTAATTCATGGTTAATTCAAGCCCAAAGTAACTGCACTCTGAGTGCCTTTTGAAAGAATAGCCTCAGGAGATTTTTCCAAGGACACAGCTTTGGAGAAAAAAAAAAACACAGGATGTTTTTGTCTTAATTCTTGAGACCCGTGCTTGCTGACAGCTGGTGGACCCTGGCCATCTGCACTCCCCACCATTTCTCATTTTACATGTTCTGTCTAGGGGAGGGTGCCACGCAGCTTTGCTTGGTTCCCTGATGACTGGGGTCTGTTCTGAAGTGCCTTCACTCCTCAGCAAAATGAGGATCTGAGTCCAGATGATGGAGGGTCATCGCCATCTCGTGGCAGCAGAGTGACTGCAAGGTTTAGTGGGTGGGGGACGGCAGGAGTGGGAAGAGTTATTAAGGACAGTGCTGGAGGCACCACGTGAGTCCTGATAAGTGCTCCGTAGGGACTCCTTCAGGTCCCCATTTCATAGACAAGGAAATCATTGCTCAAGGGCTTCAGGGATGGGTGACTCGCCCAAGGATGCAGAGTGGGTGACAGGGCTATTGGGTCTCTCAGACACCAGAGTGTCCTTCTCTCTGTAAGGTTGTTCCCTCCAGCCCTAGGTTCTGGAGATTTCAGGTCTTAGAAATATGCTAATATTACCAAATACAAGTTCATGTACCCAATGCACAGTGAGGCCAAGCAACCCAAAATGCCAGAGTCTGAAGCAGAGGAAGGTTTACTGCAGGATCCAGTAAGGAGAAGAGGGTGGCTTGTGCCCAAACCTTCAGAACTGCCTGAAGGTTTTCAGGGGGAAGTTTTTAAAGGCAAAACTTGGGGTGAGGGCTGCAGAGTGTGTGACTTTCTTCCGACTGGCTAGTGGTGAGCTACAGACCCTTATCTAGGTCCTCTGCTATAGCTCCACTCTGAAATGCCCAGATAACAGTATCTGATGCACATTCCTGAGTTACAGATGCCAAACCCCGACCAAATGCAAGAAGTTAACTATTTGATGACCATGACCACTGAGCCCCCAGACCTATGGTAACCTGAGAACTGACAACATGACATCATTCTGTAACCTCACCATCACCTAATCAGAGACCTGTGTATGGTGAACTGATCACACACCCTGCAATCCCCCTCCCTCACCTGGGCTTTAAAAATGCTTCCCTGAAAGCCAAGGGGAGTTGGGCTTTTTGAGCTTTAGCTGCCTTGTTCTCCTTCTTGGTGCCTGCAATACTTTCTTGGGGCTTCCCTGGTGGCACAGATAGTAAAGAATCCTCCTGCAATGCAGGAGACCTGGGTTCGATCCCTGGGTTGGGAAGATTCCCTGGAGAAGGGAATGGCAACCCACTCCAGTATTTTTGCCTGGAGAATCCCATGGACAGAGGAGCCTGGTGGGCTACAGTCCATGGGGACACAACTGAGCAACTTTCACTTCCATCACAACCTCGTGTCAGTAGACTGGCTTTGCTGTGCATGCGTGAGCGGACCCAAGTTTGGTTCAGTAATATGAATTCACAGAAAAGGAACTAACATTTCTGAGCCCCTGCCATGGCCCACATCCTCTGCTTGCTCTCATGCTCATCTCCAGGCAAAGGAGGGCAGTAGAGACACACTGAAAAAAATGACCCAAAAGGAACAGCACGTGGAAAAGCCTGGATTTCGATTAATTCAGGAAGAGCTTTTCTGCTGGCAGTGGAGGAAGAAGTAAAGGTAAGGGTTCCAGGGTCACAAACTGGATTTCAATTGCCTTCTTGAATCCCTGGGGATATGTGGGTGACAGTGCATATGGGGTTGGTGCACACTGGGGTGAGCTTTCCTACTTAAAAAATATATATATATTTACTTGTTATTTGGCTGTGTTGCATCTTAGTTGTATCATGCAGGATCTTTCCTTGTGGTGCACCGACCCTCCACTTGCATGGGCTCAAGAGTTGCAGCACACCGGCATAGTTGCCTGGTCACTGGCACAGTTGCCCCGTCACTGGCATAGTTGCCCCGTGGCAGGTGGGATCCAAGCTCCCAGACCAGGGATCGAACCCATGTCCCCTGCACTGGAAGGCAGATTCTTAACCACTGGACCAACAGGGGCGTCTTCTCCTACTTCTACTAAAACGAAAACGTCAAGGCTGAGCAGGTCTGATGGGCCTGGGTTCTGGATGAGAGGACCTGGCCCAAAGAGCTGATCAGAGAGTGTGGCTGAGGTCGCACGGCTCCTGAGGACCTAGGAGAATTCTGATAATGGCGAGGAACCAGGACACGCTGGCAGAAGTCAGGGTGTAAGTACCCACTGACCCTGGTTGGTGGCAGTGCTTAGGCCCAGGCAGAGCTGACTACTCCTGGGGCCGTGGTGGGGCTTTGCCCCCTTGGGGTGGGCCACACTCCAGATCAAAGGATTTGAGCAATAGGTCACTGATGATGGTCATTGTCTTGGGGTACTAGTCACGTTTGCTCACCAGCAACTCATTTTACTATATTTGTAAGGACAATGGACCAAATAAGTAAATTCCAGGTCTCAGGAGCAGGTCACTGACCAGGCTGCGTCTAAAGGAAAAGGCATCAGCTAGTTGTTTGATCTTAGGGCTTTGAAGAGGTGCTAGTTAAGCAAATTAGCAAGAATGTGCTTAGTTAAATTTCTTCCTTCTTTGGTCTAACACTATTCTCATCTACCTGCTCTGTCTCCGATGACAGCTGTGGGGCTTCCCGGTGAATGGCCAGGCTAGGGCATGGAGAGACCTGGATCCTTTGGTGTGGATATGGAGGGTGTAGATCATGGCAATTCTAAAATGCTGAAAATGAACCATGATTATTTCAGTTGAATTATGTGGACTGGTTGTCTACTTTTATTGAAGTATGGTCAATGATCCACGGTGACATTAATTTTTTTTCTAAAAAACCCCAGTTATTTATTTATTTATTTGTTTTTGGCTGTGCCAGGTCTTTGTTGCTGCACATGGGCTTTCTCCAGTTGTGGCGAGTGGGGGTTATTCTCCAGCTGCAGCGCATGGGCTTTTTGTTGCAGTGGTTTCTCTTGTTGTGGACAGAGCACGGGCTCCAGGGTTCAGGCTCAGTAGTTGTGGCACATGGGTTCAGCTGTCCCTCAGCAGATGCAATCACCCCAGATCAGGGATCCAACCTGTGTCCCTGCATTGGTAGGAAGGATTCCTAATCCCTGGAATATCAGGGAAGCCCTGTGACATTAATTTTTTTAAAAGTTTATCTCAAGAGCTATGATATGATCCTACAATCCCACAACTGGGCAAATATCTAGGAAAAAAACACAATTAGAAAAGATATGTGTACTTCAAAGCTCATAGTAGCACTGTTTACAATAGCCAAGACATGGAAGCCACCTAAGTGTCCATCAACAGAGAAATGGATAAAGAAGATATTGTAGATATATACCATGGAATATTACTCAGCCATAAAAAAGAATGAAATAATGCCATCTGCAGCAACATGAATGGACCTTGAGATGATCATACTAAGTGCAAGACAAATATCATATGATATTACCTGTATGTGAAATCTAAAAATGATATAAATGAAATTATTTATAAAACAAAAATAGACTCACAGACATAGAAAACAAACTTATGGTTACTAAAGGAGAAAAGTAGGGGGTAGGGATAAATTAGAAGATTAGGATTAACATATACACACTAGTATATATTAAATAAATAACCAACAAGGACCTTCTATATAGCACAGGAACTATACTCAGTATCTTGTAGTAATCAATAATGGAAAAGAATGTAAAAAAAGAATTTACCTATATATATCTACATAGATACACGTATCTATACATGCATATCTGAGTCATTTTGCTGTAAATCTGAAACTAACATAGCATTGTAAATCAACTGCTGCTGCTGCTAAGTCGCTTCAGTTGTGTCCGACTCTGTGCGACCCCAGAGATGGCAGCCCACCAGGCTCCCCCGTCCCTGGGATTCTCCAGGCAAGAACACTGGAGTGGGTTGCCATTTCCTCTCCAATGCACGAAAGTGAAAAGTGAAAGTGAAGTCGCTCAATCGTGTCCGACCCTCTGCAATCCCATGGACTGTAGCCTTCCAGGCTCCTCCATCCATGGGATTTTCCAAGCAAGAGTACTGGAGTGGGGTGCCATTGCCTTCTCCATTGTAAATCAACTAGATGTGAATAAAAGTTAAAAAAAAATAAAGTTTATCTCAAGATAAAGAGATGAAAATCAGTTACACATCATCATATCCCTCTGACTACCGAACTTCCCTCATGCACCAAAAGTATGATTTGATATTTTATTGGTAGGCAACTTTCGGGGTCACAATCTCTGTAATCTGAGGGGCACACATACCCCTCTGAGGCAACATGAGCTGGGCTTACCTCGGCAACACCTCTGTCTTAGAAGTTTCGGGCAGGGATAAGAACACCAGGCTCTGGAACCTCTTCCAGGTCATCACTCCAGGTATTATGTCCTGTAATAGAGCCAGCACAGGGGGACCACAGGTAAAGTCCAGGAAGCACTTCAATTTCACTCAGCTGGCTAATTTTCAGTGTTTAAAGTTGAACTGCAAGATTTATCATTTAAGCTTAATAGAATTTTTCTGAGGCTAAAAAAGACAACCACTCCAGTAAATAGTGTTCAATGAAGCAGCAGGAATTAAAGCAGGACGAAGGAGAGGTTTGTGCCCTGACTTATGAGGCAGAGAAGCAAGGGTCCCGGTGTGGAGGGGCAGGTCAGGCCTCTCGATCTGTTTTGATTACTGTGAATGTGATGCTAATGCAACATTTAGAGAGCATGGGTCAGTTCATCAAAGGCTCTTCCAGGCAGTGGGGATGGGGGGCGGTGAGCATGTGCAAGTGCACTGAGATGCCAAGGGGGGTGTGATCAGGGGTCACTGAGTGCAGGGAGTGTGATGGGGGTTGACAGAAAATGTGGCCAGGAAGGCAGGCTGGTTGTGAAGGGTCTCATGGGCCAAGCTCATGAGCTTGGAGCTCCTCCCATGCGCAGCAGGGACCATGGATGGCTTTCAAAGTGGAGAAGGACTGGGTAAGATTTGAATGGCAGGAAGGCTTCTGCAGGGGGTAAGGGCTGGTAGTCGTGTGGTGTTGGCACCCAGGTGGAAGAGAGCGAGTCACGTGGTGTGTAAAGCAGACTGGTGGGACCCAGGGTGGCTGGACTCAGGGATGATGAAGGGGAAGGGAGTGAGGACCACATGGGTCATTGCTTGAATTGTACACCCAAGAGGCAGGAAAGTGATGTGGGAAGAGGTGTGAAGTGGGGCTGGCGGGAGTAGGGCCAAGATGATGACCTAAGGTGGGGTTTTGTCGAGTGTGGAAGGGCTGAGGGTCACCTGCAGGAGATGTTGCTGGAAACTGAGGTCAGGCTGGTTATCCAGGGAAGAAGGGACTCTGGAGAGCCTCTTTCTCACTGTGTGTTTGTCACATCACCACCTTGTCCCTTCTGACCTTTCTCTCCTTGTTAGGGACCAAAGAGAGAGAACGTCAGACCCCAGGATTGTGACCACCATGTGACTTCTCTTACATGGTCACAGTGGGAATAAAATGAATATTAGGCATAGCCTTCAAAGGAAAAGAGAATAAGAATTTTGAAAGGGGCCAACATGAAGCCTGGGAAGTGGGCACAGGCAGACAGGGGTGGTGTGGCGAACCCACCTGCCCTACTCTTGGGCTGGGGCATGCCAGTGCCCCTGTGCCATGGTTACTATCCTTGTTCTGCAGCTGTGGCTGCAAACTCTCTTATTCCCAGTTCCAGCTGTGACCCCTCACTTCCTTGTCCCCCACCCCCTGGTCCCTGCAGCCCAGGGCCAGTTCTGCTGCTGAGCCTGGGACGGCTTTACCGTGTGATGGAGAAATTGCTTCTGGGTGATGGGGATGCTGGAGCCGCAGTGGCACTCCTTGGTGAACTTGTACTTGGGGTGGGAGCACAGGTGGTAATCGATCAAGGTTTCCACGTAAGTCAGAGGGTGCTTCACAGCAAACAATCCCGGGCTGGGATTCTGCAGAAGAGGGAGAGAAAAAAAAAAAGAGTCTCTTTTGCTGACCAGCTTTCACCTCAGGCACAGAACAGACATCAGCTGAGCTTCCCCATGGCTCCCACCAGTACGGACACTCTGACTCCGCATCAGCTTGTCTGGGAAAGAGAAGCAGGAGAGTAGAGGTGGTTTCAGATGGGCTGTGGTCATGGTCACTCACAGATGTCACTTTTCTGGCTGAGCATCACATATCACATGGATTTACTAGGCTCCCGTGGAAACCAGCACAAATGAAACCACAGCTTAAAGTATTTGTTTCTAAATTTGATCAGTCCTAACTGTAAATAAGCAAACTGGTTTTAAAAAGCAAATGAGCTTCTGGTTTTGGAAAGGAAAAACAGCTTTTTTAAAACTAGTTTAAAGAGAAGATAAAGGAGAGGGTGGCATTTGATATATCAGGAAATGTCAACGTTTAACGTTGTTTTGGTGATGTCTTTAATTCAGGAAGTCTCCATTTGGATGTAGTATCTGGCTTTAAGGGAGATCCTGTTTTTTACTAATTTTCCAGTGGGACTAATGGAGGTACAGAGCAATTATATCAAAATATACAAAAACATGGAGCCTTTTAATGTTCCTTCTGGGGCTTATCCAATAAAAACCCTGCTCTTGTCCCAAACAACATAGCTTTCAGCTCCCTCATGGTTAATTCAGATGTTTAAGAACCACTGAGATTCTGTTCTTTTTGTCTGAGTAATTATTTTAAAACACACACACAAATCACCATATGACTGATGGAAACCCAATCTCACTGTCAAGATATAAACGTTCCCCACAACTTAAAGATGATGCAGCCAGGCCAGGGAGGTGTGACAGCAGCACTTGGTTGTGGTAGATGTGATGAATGTGTTCCAGCCACAAATGCTGGGAAGGCAGTCCTCTGTTAGTTCAGGGAGGCTGACCGACAGCCAGGGCCGAGGAGAAAGATGCCGAGCAAGTGGGCTCTTGCCTGAACTCATGACTGTAAAGGCAGCAGGAGGGCAGGGAGGCAATGATGCCCCCTGAGGGAGTCGGCAGGGCCCCAGCAACCACATCTCAATGAGCTCTGCAGCTGAGGGAAGAGGCAGGAGATACCTATGTGTACAGAGCAGCTCTTTTTCCCATTCTTCAATGTGCCATATGGGGTGGGGGCTGAGACAGGGGCAAATGCAAATACTGGCTCCCAAATCTGACCCAGATAGCAACTGCAGGGCCGGAAATAAATAAGGTGAAAGATGGGGGCCCTGGCGAGAGAAAGCCAGGGAGGTCGAGGATGCAGAGTAAAGCAGGTGGGGGTGGGGAGATAGGGGACGTTTCCTATTCCTGTGCAGGTTCCCTTAAGTACACCTGGGTGCAAGGACATAACGGGAGGAGCCAAGGTTAGGAGACAAAGCAAGCAGCCCAGCTTGCACCACTTAGGCACTCTGTGAACAATCACTCCACAGATGGGATGAACTTTTTGGCCAACCCAATAGTAAAGAGCATTTATTTTTGTCTTAACTGTGTCATTATGTTTCTCTGCCAGGCCAAGCACAGGCTTGGATTATAGCTTTTGGGTGAAGGTTCACTATCACGACCTCTGGGTCAGTGACAGAGGGAAGTTCTAATATCAAAGCAAGATGGACTCTATTAATATTTTTAAATTTTCCATCAAGTCTTAAAAATCATGCCAAATATTAGTTGGTATCCTATTTGGAACACATATCAATTTTTAGTTGACTCTCCCCCTTAGAGTTTATAATGGCTTTTTATTTTGCTTTAATGATGTGCCTTTATGAAACCTGTACTGTCGGCACATGGAGTCTATCCTGTCCTGGATGCCTCCTCTGGCCCCTGTAGATAATGCACAGATATCATCCCAAGACTTACTGTAGAGCTTTCCTTGTTATAACCACTATTTATTGCTGACAAAGGTCCATCCAGTCAAAGCTATGGTTTCTCCAGTAGTTGTGTACGGATGTGAGAGTTAGACGATAAAGAAGGTTGAGCACCAAAGAATTGATGCTTTCAATCTGTGGTGTTGGAGAAGACTCTTGAGAGTCTCTTGGACAGCAAGGAGATCAAACCAGTCAATCCTAAAGGAAATAAACTCTGAATGTTCATTGGAAGGACTGATGCTGAAGCTGAAGCTCCAATACTTTGGCCACCCAATGTGAAGAGCCAATTCACCGGAAAAGATCCTGATGCTGAGAAAGACTAAAGACAGGAGGGGAAGTGGGTGACAGAGGATGAGATGATTGGATGGCATCATCAACTTAATAGATATGAGTTTGAGCAATCTTCAGGAGATGGAGAAGGACAGGGAAGCCTCGTGTGCTGCAGTCCATGGGGTTGCAAAGAGTCGGACATGACTGAGTGACTGAACAACAACATTGCCTTTTATGTTTGTTTCTTAGGGTTTCCAAATTCTTTCTTTTATAGCCATATTGATGTATAATTGATATACAATAAACTGCATGCACTTAAAGTATAGAAGTTGGTATATGTTGATATATGTTATGTCTGCAAAACTGGTCTCTTTCTACTTGCAGAGTGGTGAGGGAGGTGGTAGCGGGTGGGTCTAGGGGACAAGAGAGTGGTGTCCAAACTTTACCATGGAGATCAAGGGGTTTTGCTGGGATACCCTTCTCAGGAAAGCCCCTCTCCCACTGCCAGCCCAGCCTTTCTATGTAGAACTTCAGCCGATGAGAGGGTTCTGGTGCCAAATGAAGTCTGGAAATCACTGAGCTAAATGTCCTATGACGTTCAGTTCAGTTCAGTTTAGCCGCTCAGTCGTGTCTGACTCTTTGTGACCCCATGGACCACAGCACTCCAGGCTTCCCTGTCCATCACCAACTCCCAGAGCTTACTCAGACTCATGTCCATTCAGTTGGTGATGCCATCCAACCATCTCATCCTCTGTTGTCCCCTTTTCCTCCTGCTTTCAATCTTTCCCAGTATCAGGGTCTTTCCCAATGAGTCAGTTCTCCGCATGAGGTGGCCAAAGTATTGGAGTTTCAGCTTTAGAATCAGTCCTTCTAACGAATATTCAGGACTGATTTCCTTTAGGATGGACTGGTTGGATCTCCTTGCAAGGGACTCTCAAGAGTCTTCTCCAACACCACAGCTCAAAAGTAACAATTCTTCAGCACTCAGCTTTCTTTATAGTCCAACTCTCACATCCATACATGACTACTGGATAAACCATAGCTTTAACTTGATGGACCTTTGTTAGCAAAGTAATGTCTCTGCTTTTTAATACGCTCTATAGATTGGTCGTAGCTTTTCTTCCAAAGAGCAAGTGTCTTTTATTTCATGGCTGCAGTCACCATCTGCAGTGATTTTGGAGCCGAAGAAAATAGTCTGTCACTGTTTCCCCATCTATTTGCCATGAAGTGATGGAACCAGATGCTATGATCTTAGTTTTCTGAATGCTGAGTTTTAAGCCAACTTTTTCACTGTCCTCTTTCACTTTCATCAAGAGGTTCTTTAGTTCTTTGCTCTCTGCCATAAGGATGGAATCATCTGCATATCTGAGGCTATTGATATTTCTCCCTACAATCTTGATTCCAGCTTGCGCTTCATCCAGCCCAAAACATTTCGCATGATGTACTCTGCATATAAGTTAAATAACCTGGGTGACATACAGCCTTGATGTACTCCTTTCCTGATTTGAAACCAGTCTGTTGTTTCATGCCCAGTTCTAACTGCTGCTTCTTGACCTGCATACAGATATCTCAGGGTGCAGGCAAGATGGTCTGATGTTTCCATCTTTTTAAGAATTTTACACAGTTTGTTGTGATCCACACAGTCGAAGGCTTTGGCATAGTCAATAAAGCAGAAATAGATGTTTTTTCTGGAACTCTCTTGCTTTTTTGATGATCCAGCGGATGTTGGCAATATGATCTCTGGTTCCTCTGCCTTTTCTAAATCCAGCTTGAACATCTGGAAGTTCACGGTTCACGCACCGTTGAAGACTGGTTTGGAGAATTTTGAGTACAATTGTGCAGTAGTTTGAAGCTTCTTTGGCATTGCCTTTCTTTGGGACTGGAATGAAAACTCATCTTTTGAGTCCTATGGCCACCACTGAGTTTTCCAAATTCTCTGGCATATTGAGTGCAGCACTTTAACAGCATCATCTTTTAGGATTTGAAATAGCTCAGCTGGTATTCCATCACCTCCATTAGCTTTGTTTGTAGTGATGCTTTCTAAGGCCCACTTGACTTCTCATTCCAGGATGTCTGGCTCTAGGTGAGTGATCACACCACCGTTATTATCTGGGTCATGAAGATCTTTTTTGTATAGTTCTTCTGTGTATTCTTGTCACCTCTTCTTATTCTCTTCTGCTTCTGTTAGGTCCATACTGTTTCTGTCCTTTATTGTGCGTATCTTTGCATGAAATGAGCCCTTGGTATCTCTAATTTTCTTGATGAGATCTCTAGTCTTTCCCATTCTATTGTTTTCCTCTATTTCTTTGCATTGATCACTGAGGAAGGCTTTCTTATCTCTCCTTGCTATTCTTTGGAACTCTGCATTCAAATGGGTATATCTTTCTTTTTCTCCTTTGCCTTTAGCTTCTCTTCTTTTCTCAGCTATCTGTAAGGCCTCCTCAGACAACCATTTTGCCTTTTTGCATTTCTTTTTCTTGGGGATGTTCTTGATCATTGCCTCCTGTAGAATGTCATGAACCTCCCCCCACAGTTCTTCAGGCACTCTGTCTATAAAATCTAATCCCTTGAATCTATTTGTCACTTCCACTGTATAATCGTAAGGGATTTGATTTAGGTCATATCTGAATGGTCTAGTGGTTTTCCCTACTTTCTTCATGCTAAGCCTGAATTTTGCAATAAAGAATTTATGATCTGAGCCACAGTCAGCTCCTGGTCTTGTTTTTTGCTGACTGTATAGAGCTTCTCCATCTTTGGCTGCAAAGAATATAATCAATCTGATTTTGGTATTGACCATTTGGTGATGTCCAAGTGTAGAATCTTCTCTTGTGTTGTTGGAAGAGTGTGTTTGTATGACCAGTGTGTTCTCTTGGCAAAACTCTATTAGCCTTTGCTCTGCTTCATTTTGTACTCCAAGGCCAAACTTGCCTGTTACTCCAGGTATCTCTTGATTTCCTACTTTGGCATTCCTACCCTCTAGGATGAAAGGGACGTCTGTTTTTGGTGTTAGTTTTAGAAGGTTTTGTAGGTCTTCACAGGACCATTCAACTCCAGCTTCTTCAGCATTACTGGTTATACCTCTGAGTTCCTCTTTGAGGAACTGCCCCTCCATTCTGCCACGAGACTACCGGAACATGTCCCCTAGTGGCCAAAACACAGGTATCACAGCTCTTTGGATGAAAGCAGCAGAGCTAGGAAGAGGAGCGCTGAGGCCAACAGCCAGGAACCAGGCAGGTTTGCATCCCATCTGCCCTTGGTGTGACCACCAGCACCTCTGCCACATCAGAGACACAGATTCTCCCAGGGGAGACTTTCTCAGCAGTATCTAAGGTCCTTCTTCATTCTGCATGTGTGTGTGTGTTCTTAAAAAACAGACCATAATCAGGGCAACTATGGCGACATTTTACTGATGATTCTGCACTTACACAGAACCTCCTCAGATTTCCTGTCTGACTTTTACTCAGAGTTCATAATGGCCTTTTATTTTGCTTTAATGATGTGCCTTTATGAAACCTGTACTGTTGTCATGTGGAGTCCACGCTGCCCTGGATGCCTCCTCTGCCCCTGGAGACAATGCAGACATCACTCAAGCACTCCACCATAATGCTTTGCTCATTATACTTGGGGTTTGCATGCCACTTCAGTCGCTTCAGTCGTTTCCAACTGTTTACATATCTACAAGTATAAGGAGGAAGGGGGACGCCCCTGAGGGCAGGTGATGGGGGAACACACAGGCTGGCCAGGACACATGCAGTGGAGTGGGGAGAATCGGCTCAGCCTCACATTGTCAGGAGCTTGGACTTAATTCGGTATTAAAAAGGGAGTCAGGCTCCAGGGAACATTAATCAACAAGAGCTCATCCAAAAGCCTCCATACCTACATTGAAACCAACCTCCACCCAAGAGCCAACAAGTTTCAGAGCAAGACATACCAAGCTAATTCTCCAACAATGCAGGAACATAACCCTGAGCACAAAAATACAGGCAGCCAAAAGTCACACCAAACCCACAGACACCTCAAAACTCACTACTGGACACTTCATTGGACTCCAAAGAGAAGAGATCCAGCTCCACCCACTAGAACACCGATGCAAGTTTCCCTAACCAGGAAACCTTGACAAACCACTTGTCCAATCCCACCCACAGGGAGGAACCTCCACAATAAGGAGGAACCACAAACTTCCAGCATACAGAAAGACCACCCCAAACACAGCAACTTAAATAAGATGAAAAGGCAGAGAAATATTCAGCAGGCAAACGAATATGATAAAAGCCCACCAAACCAAACAAAAGAGGAGGAGATAGGGAGTCTACCTGAAAAAGAATTCAGAATAATGATAGTAAAAATGATCCAAAATCTTGAAAACAAAATGGAGTTACAGATAAATAGTCTGGAGACAAGGATTCAGAAGACGCAAGAAAAGTTTAACAAGGACCTAGAAGAAATAAAAAAGAGTGAATCAATAATGAATAATGCAATAACTGAGATCAATAGCACTCTGGAGGGAACCAACAGTAGACTAATTGAGGCAGAAGATAGGATAAATGAGATGCAAGATAGAATGGTGGAAATAAATGAAGCAGAGAGGAAAAAAGAATTAAAAGAAGTGAGGACAACCTCAGAGACCTCTGGGACAATGTTAAATGCCCCAACATTTGAATCATAGTTGTCCCAGAAGAAGAAGACAAAAAGAAAGGCCATGAGGAAATACTTGAGGAGATAATAGTTGAAAACTTCTCTAAAATGGGGAAGGAAATAGCCACCCAAGTCCAAGAAACCCAGAGAGTCCCAAACAGGATAAACCCAAGGCGAAACACCCCAAGACATATATTAATCAAATTAACAAAGATCAAACACAAAGAACAAATATTAAAAGCAGCAAGGGAAAAACAACAAATAACTCACAAGGGGATCCCCATAAGGATAACAGCTGACCTTTCAATAGAAACTCTTCAAGCCAAAAGGGAATGGCAGGACATGCTTAAAGTGATGAAAGAGAAAAACCTACAACCCAAATCACTGGACCCAGCAAGGATCTCATTCAAATATGAAGGAGAAATCAAAAATTTTACAGACAAGCGAAAGCTCGGAGAATTCAGCGCCACCAAACCAGCTCTTTCAACAAATGCTAAAGGATCTTCTCTAGACAGGAAACACAGAAAAGGTTTATAAACTCACACCCCAAACAACAAAGTAAATGGCGACGGGATCGTATTTATCAATAATTACCTTAAATGCAAATGGGTTGAATGCCCCAACCAAAAGACAAACACTGGCTGAATGGATATAAAAACAAGACCCCTATATATGCTGTCTACAAGAGACCCACCTCAAAACAAGGGACACATACAGACTGAAAGTGAAGGGCTGGAAAAGGATATTTCACGCAAATGGAGACCAAAAGAAAGCAGGAGTAGCAATATTCATATCAGATAAAATAGACTTTGAAATAAAGTCTGTGAAAAGAGACAAAGAAGGACACTACATAATGATCAAAGGCTCAATCCAAGAAGAAGATATAACAATTATAAATATATATACACACAACATAGGAGCACCGCAATTTGTAAGGCAAATGCTAACAAGTATGAAAGGGGAAAGTAACAATAACACAATAATAGTGGGAGACTTTAATACCCCACTCACACCTATGGATAGATCAACTAAACAGAAAATTAGCGAGGAAACACACACTTTAAATAATACAATGGACCAGTTAGACCAGTTAGACCTAATTGATATCCATAGGACATTTCACCCTAAAACAATGAATTTCACCTTTTTCTCAAGTGCACACAGAAACTTCTCCAGGACAGATCACATCCTGGGCCATAAATCTAGCCTTGGTAAATTAAAAAACACTGAAATCATCTCAAGCATCTTTTTTTATCACAATGCAGTAAGATTAGATGTCAACTACAGGAAAAAAAAAAAAACTATTAAAAATACAAACATATGGAGGCTAAACAACACACTTCTGAATAACCAATAAATCACAGAAGAAATCAAAAAAGAAATCAAAATATAAGTATAAACCAATGAAAATGAAAACACAACAACCCAAAACCTATGGGATTCAGTAAAAGCAATGCTAAGGGGAAGGTTCATAGCAATACAAGCCTACCTCAAGAAACAGGAGAAAAATCAAATAAATAACCTAACTCTACACCTAAAGCAACTAGAAAAAGAAGAAATGAAGCACCCCAGGGTATTTTTTTGGGCTCCAAAATCACTGTAGATGGTGACTGCAGCCATGAAATTAAAAGATGCTTACTCCTTGGAAAAAAAGTTATGACCAACCTAGACAGCATATTGAAAAGCAGAGACATTACTTTGCCAACAAAGGTCCGTCTAGTCAAGGTGATGGTTTTTCCAGTGGTCATGTATGGATGCAAGAGTTAGACTGTGAAGAAAGCTGAGCGCTGAAGAATTGATGCTTTTGAACTGTGGTGTTGGAGAAGACTCTTGAGAGTCCCTTGGACTGCAAGGAGATCCAACCAATCCATTCTGAAGGAAATCAGCCCTGGGATTTCTTTGGAAGGAATGATGCTAAAGCTGAAACTCCAGTACTTTGTCCACCTCATGTGAAGAGTTGACTCATTGGAAAAGACTCTGATGCTGAGAGGGATTGGGGGCAGGAGGAGAAGGGGACGACAGAGGATGAGATGGCTGGATGGCATCATGACTTGATGGACGTGAGTCTGAGTGAACTCCGGGCGTTGGTGATGGACAGGGAGGCCTGGCATGCTGCGATTCATGGGGTCACAAAGAGTCAGACAGGACTGAGAGCCTGAACTGAACTGAACCGAACTGAGGGTTAGTAGAAGGAAAGAAATCATAAAAATTAGAGCAGAAATAAATGTAAAAGAAACAAAGGAGACCATAGCCAAAATCAACAAAGCTAAAAGCTGGTTCTTTGATAAGATAAATAAAATAGACAAACCATCAGCCAGACTCATCAAGAAAAAAAGGGAGAAGAATCAAACCCACAAAATTAGAAATTAAAATGGAGAAATCACAACAGACAACACAGAAATACAAAGGATTGTAAGAGACTACTGCTGCTGCTGCTGCTAAGTCACTTCAGTCGTGTCCGACTCTGTGCGACCCCATAGACGGTGGCCTACCAGGCTCCCCCGTCCCTGGGATTCTCCAGGCAAGAACACTGGAGTGGGTTTCCATTTCCTTCTCCAATGCATGAAAGGGAAAAGTGAACTAGCAGCAACTATATGCCAATAAAATGGACAACGTGGAAGAAATGGACAAATTCTTAGAAAAGTATGACTTTCCAAAACTGAACCAGGAAGAATTAGAAAATCTTAACAGACCCATCACAAGCACAGAAATCGAAACCATAATCAGAAATCTTCCAACAGGATCAGATGGCTTCACAGCTGAATTCTACCAAAAATTTAGAGAAGAGCTAACACCTATCCTACTCAAACTCTTTCAGAAACTTGCAGAGGAAGGTAAACTTCCAAACTCATTCTATGAGGCCAACATCACCCTAATACCAAAACCAGACAAAGATGCCACAAAAAAGAAAACTGCAGGCTAATATCACTGATGAACGTAGATGCAAAAATCCTTAACAAAATCCTAGTAAACAGGATCCAACAACATATTTTTTAATATCTTTTTAGATCATACATCATGACCAAGTGGGTTTTATCCCAGGGATGCAAGGATTCTTCAGTATTCACAAATCAATCAATGTGATACACCACATTAACAAACTGAAAGATAAAAACTATATGACTATCTCAATAGATGCAGAGAAAGCCTTTGACAAAATTCAACATCCATTTATGATAAAAAACCCTGCAGAAAGCAGGAATAGAAGGAGCATACCTCAACATAGTAAAAGCCGTATATGATAAACCCACAGCAAACATTATCCTCAATGGTGAAAAATTGAAAGCATTTCCCCTAAAGTCAGGAACAAGACAAAGATGCCCACACTCACCACTACTATTCAACATAGTTTTGGAAATTTTAGCCACAGAAATCAGAGAAGAAAAAGAAAGGAATCCAGATTGGAAAAGAAGTAAAACTCTCACTGTTTGCAGATGACATGATCCTCTACATAGAAAACCCTAAAGACTCCACCAGAAAATTACTAGAGCTAATCAATGAATATAGTAAAGCTTCAGGATATAAAATTAACACACAGAAATCCCTTGCATTCCTATACACTAACAATGGAAAACAGAAAAAGAAATTAAGGAAACAATTCCATTCACCATTACAACAAAAAGAATAAAATACTTAGGAATAAATCTACCTAAAGAAACAAAAGACCTATATATAGAAAATTATAAAACACTGATGAAAGAAATCAAGGATGACACAAATAGATGGAGAAATATACCATCTTCATGGATTGGAAGAATCAATATAGTGAAAATGAGTATACGACCCAAAGCAATTTATAGATTCAATGCAATCCCTATCAAGCTACCAACGGTATTTTTCAGAGAACTAGAACAAATAATTTCACAATTTGTATAGAAATACAAAAAACCTCAAATAGCCAGAGCAATCTTGAGAAAGAAGAATGGAACTGGAGGAATCAACCTACCTGACTTCAGGCTCTACTACAAAGCCACAGTTATCAAGACAGTATGGTACTGGCAGAAAGACAGAAACATAGATCAGTGGAACAAAATAGAAAGCCCAGAGATAAATCCATGCACCTATGGACACCTTATCTTTAACAAAGGAGGCAAGGATATACAATGGAGAAAAGACAATCTCTTTAACAAGTGGTGCTGGGAAAACTGGTCAACCACTTGTAAAAGAATGAAACTAGAACACTTTCTAACACCATACACAAAAATAAACTCAAAATGGATTAAAGATCTAAATGTAAGACCAGAAACTATAAAACTCCTAGAGGAAAATATAGACAAAACACTCTGACATAAATCATAGCAGGATCCTCTATGACCCACCTCCCAGAGTAATGGAAATAAAAGCAAAAATAAACAAATGGGACCTAATTAAACTTAAAAGCTTCTGCACAACAAAGGAAACTATAAGCAAGGTGAAAAGACAGCCTTCAGAATGGAAGAAAATAATAGCAAATGAAGCAGCTTACAAAGAATTAATCTCAAAAATATACAAGCAACTCCTGCAGCTCAATTCCAGAAAAATAAGCAACCCAATCAAAAAATGGGCCAAAGAACTAAACAGACATTTCTCCAAAGAAGACATACAGATGGCTAACAAAACATAAAAAGATGCTCAACATCACTCATTATCAGAGAAATGCAAATCAAAACCACAATGAGGTACCATCTCATGCTGGTCAGAATGGCTGCTATCAAAAAGTCTACAAACAATAAATGCTAGAGAGGGTGTGGAGAAAAAGGAACCCTCTTACACTGTTGGTGGGAATGCAAACTAATATAGCCACTATGGAGAACAGTGTGGAGATTCCTTAAAAAACTGGAAATAGAACTGCCATACGACCCACCAATCCCACTGCTGGGCATATATGAGGAAACCAGAATTGAAAGCGACACATGTACCCCAATATTCACTGCAGCACTGTTTACAACAGCCAGGACATGGAAGCAACCTAGATGTCCATTGGCAGATGAATGGATAAGAAAACTGTGGTACATATACACAATGGAATATTACTCAGCTATTAAAAAGAATGCATTTGAATCAGTTCTAATGAGGTGGATGAAACTGGAGGCTATTATACAGAATGAAGTAAGTCAGAAAGAAAAACACCAATACAATATATTAACGCATATATATGGAATTTAGAAAGATGGTAACAATGACCCTATATGTGAGACAGCGAAAGATACACAGATATAAAGAACAGACTTTTGGACTCTGTGGGAGAAGGCAAGGGTGGGATGATTTGAGAGAATAGCATTGAAACATGTATATTATCATATGTGAAATAGATTGCCAGTCCAGGTTTGATGCATGAGACAGGGTGCTCAGGGCTGGTGTACTGGGATGACCCTGAGGGATGGTATGAGGAGGGAGGTTGGAGAGAGGTTCAGGATGGGGAACACATGTATACCCATGGCTGATTCATGTGAACGTATGGCAAAAACCACCACAATATTGTAATTAGCCTCCAATTAAAATAAAAAAAAAAATAAAATGTGTACTTTGGGCCAATAAAGCATTAAAAAAAAAAAAGGGAGTCAGGGATTGGTGTGGCAGGGACATAGTGCTGAAAGATGGGTTAAGGGATCAACTAAAGCTTCAGGATGGAGTTTGGGGTGACTTTACTTTTTTCTGTTGCGTTTTCTTTTTAAAAAATATATACATATATTTTACCTTTAAAACTTGTGAATCACTGTATTGTATACCTGTACATAAATTTATATAATGTTATATGGAAACTATGCTTAAAATAAACACAAAAATATATACGAGCATATTACAGATAATTGGAAACTGCCATAAAGCTATTGTCTTAAAAAATAAATGCTGGAGTTGTTAAAAGAAACATTGATATTCTCCAAGCAATAAAGTCTGGCCAGCAATTTCAAAAGTGAGATGTTGTTTAATCCCTGAAATTCCAAAGAGAGAAAAATATTCCCAATTGGTGCTTCTGTCTTCTTTTTTTCAACGTCTTTTTTTTTTTTTTTTAATGAAGTATAGTTGATTTACAATATTGTGTCAGTTTTAGGTGTTCTGCAAAGCGATCGTTTTATATATATATATATTCCAGATTCTTTTCTGTTATAGGGGATACAGTTCCCTGATACAGTAGGACCTTATTGTTTATCTGTTTCATGCGCAGTTAGAAGTACTTGCTAATCTCACACTCCTAGTTTACCCTACCTCCCTTTCCCCTTTGGTAACCATAAACAAGCTTGTTTTCTATTTGCTTTTGTTTTCTTATGAAGTAACTGCTAAAACAAAGAGACAGGGAACCATGACTTCTGCTGATGGCACTTACAAAAATATAAAGCGGGTCGTAATCTGGAGCGTGGGCCAAGGCCTCGGGGAGTTTTATGCTCAGGACGGAGGTCTCACCGGGCAGCTGGGGCGAGGAATCCTGCTTGGGCAGGGTGATGACCGTGGTGGCTTCGTCCTGGGCCAGGACCAAGGGCAGCACATTAGTCTCGAGGCCTGGGCAGCAAGGAAAAGGTGGGGGTGGTTCCTCTCCCAAAGGTGGGACGCGTTACCTCAGCTCCTTGCCTCAGGGCCCGAGCAAGCTTCTGAGGTCTGTAGCTGGCTGAAGACTCCTGCACAGAGACTGGCTGGTACCTCTTGATCTTGTATAGCTGAGGAACCTGGGGGAGGGAAGACAGGAGCTCATAGCCCTTGAGAGGCGTTTCCCAGCCCTAGGGCCCTGGTCGGTTTGGGCCAGCCCTGTCAACACAGTCCTGGCCCTGTTCTGGGTCCCAACATACAGAAGGGTTCATAGTTACCTATAGATACACTGAACACTGGTTTGTCAATTTAAAACATGCATATTTTACAAGGACCTATGGTACAGGACACGGAACGATACTCAATATTTTGTAAGAACCTCTAAGAGAAAACAGGCTTCCTTGCTGGCTCCATCAGTAAAGAATCTGCCTGCAATGCAGGAGACCTGGTTTCAACACCTGGATCAGGAAGATCCCCTGGAGAAGGAAATGGCAACCCATGCCAGTATTCTTGCCTGGGAATTCCCATGGACAGAGGAGCCTGGTGAGCTATAGTCCATGGGATCACAAGAGTCAGACATGACTTATTGACTAAACCACCACTACCATAAGGGAAGAGTCTCAAAAAGAATATAAGTATATATATGCATGTAACTGAATAACTGTACACCTGAAATTAACAAGATATTGTAAATTAATTATACTTAAATTAAAAAATGAGAAAAATAAATACGCATATTTTCAAAAACAAAAGTGGTTATACAACTCAACGAAAACTAACTGGGTTTTGTTCACTTATGCCTTTTCTTCAAATTTCTAACATATGCATTTCAAGTAGCTTCAGGTATGCACGTGGTGGTGGTTGTTCAGTTGCTAAATCGTGTCCGATTCTTTGCGACCCCACGGACTGCGGCACACCAGGCTTCCCTATCCTTCACTAGCTCCCAGTGTTTACTCAAATTCATGGCACCTAAGTCGATGATTCTATTTAACCATTTCATCCTCTGTCACCCTCTTCTCCTCCTGCCTTCAATCTTTCCCAGCATCAGGGTCTTTTCCAATGAGTCAGGTTTTCCCATCAGGTGGCCATAGTATTGGAGCTTCAGCTTCAGCATCAGTCCTTCCAAAGAACATTCAGGGTTGATTTCCTTTCGGATTGACTAGTTTGACCTCCTTGCTGTCCAAGGGACTCTCCAGAGTCTTCTCCAGCACCATAGTTCAAAGGCATCAATTTTTTGGCACTCAGTCTTCTTTATGGTCCAACTCTCACATCCGTACATGACTACTGGAAAAATAATAGCTTTGACTATATGCTCCTTTGTCAGCAAAATGATGTCTCTGATTTTTAACACACTGTCTAGGTTTGTCACAGCTTTTCTTCCGAAGAGCAAGAATCTTTTAATTTCGTGGCTGCAGTCACCACCTGCAGTGATTTTAGAGGCCAAGAAAATAAAGTTTGTCACTGTCTCCATTTTCCCCCTATCTATTTGCCATTATGTGATGGGACCAGATGCCATGATCTTTGTTTTTTGAATGTTGAGTTTTAAGCCAGCTTTTTCCACTCTCCTTTTTCACCTTCATCAAGAGGCTCTTTATTTATTTTTTTTCTTTTTTTAAGAGGCTCTTTAGTTCCTCTTCACTTTCTGCCATTAGAGTGGTATCATCCACACGCATATCTAAGGTTGTTGATGTTTCTCCCGCCTATCTTGATTCCGGCTTGTAACTCATCTAGCCCGGCATTTCTCATGATGTGCTCAGAAAATAGGTTAAACAAACAGGGTGACAGCAGACAGCCCTGTCATACTCCTTTTTCAATCAGTTGCTCCACACAGGATTCTAACTTATTGCTTCTTGACCCACATGCAATTTCTCAGGAGACAGGTAAGATGGTCTGGTAACTGTTGCTTCTTGACCCACGTACAATTTCTCAGGAGACAGGTAAGCTCTTTAAGAGAGTTCCATGGTTTGTTATGATCCACACAATCAAAGACTTTAGTGTGGTTGATGAAACGGAGGTAGATGTTTTTCTGGAATTTCCTTGCTTTCTCTAGGATCCAGTGAATGTTGACAATTTGATCTCTGGCCCCTCTGTCTTTTCTAAACCCAGTCTGAACAATGGGAGTTCTCAGTTCATGTACTGCTGAAGCTGAGCCTGAAGGATTTTGAGCATAACTTTACTAGCATGCAAAATGAACATAATTGTACAGTAGTTTGAACATTCTTTGGCATTGCCCTTTTTGGGACTGGAATGAAAACTGACCTTTTCCAGTGCTGTGGACACTGCTGAGTTTTCCAAATTTGCTGGCATATTGAGTGCAGCACTTTAACAGCATCATTGTTAAGGATTTGAAATAGCTCAGCTGGAATTCCTGCTCAATTCCAGCTCAATTCCTTTGAGCTGAAATAGCTCAAAGCTAATTCACCTCAATTAGCTTTGTTTGTAGTAAGGCTTCCTAAGGCCCATTTGACTTCACACTCCAGGATGTCTGGCTCTAGGTAAGTGACCACACCCTTGGGATTATCCAGGTCATTAAGACATTTTTTGTACAGTTCTTCTGTGTATTCTTGCCACCTCTTCTTAATATCTTCTGTTTCTGTTAATTCCTTGCCATTTCTGTCCTTTATTGTGCCCATCTTTGCATGAACTCTTTCCTTGATATCTCCAGTTTTCCCAAAGAGATCTCTAGTCTTTCCCATCCTATAGTTTTCCTGTTTCTTTGCATTGTTCACTTAGGAAGGCTTTCTTATCTCTCCTTGCTGTTCTCTGGAACTCTGCATTCAGTTGGGTATATCTTTCCTTTCTTCCCTTGCCTTTTCACTTCTCTTCTTTTCTCAGCTATTTGTAAAGCCTCCTCAGACAACCATTTTGCCCTCTTGCATTTCTTTTTCTATGGGATGGCTTTGGTCACTGCCTCCTGTACAATGTTATCAACCTCTGTCCATAGGTCTTTAGGCATTCTGTCTACCACATCTAATCATTTAAATCTATTCATTACTTCCACTGTATAATCATAAGGGATTTAAGTTATACTAATATAACTAATGGTCTAGTGGTTTCCCCTGCTTTCTCCAATTTAAGCCTGTGAGTTTTGCAATATGAGTTTATGATCTGAGCCACAGTCAGCTCCAGGTCTTTTTTCTGCTGATTGTATGAAGCTGCTCCATCTTCTACTGAAAAGAATATAATCATTCTGAATTCAGTATTGACCATCTGGTGATGTCCATGTGTAGAGTCATCTCTTGTGCTATTGGAAAATGGTGCTTGCAATGACCAATGTGTTCTCTTGACAAAACTCTGTTAGCCTTTGCTCTGCTTCATTTTGTACTCCAAGGCCAAACTTTCCTGTTACTCCAGGTATCTCTTTTTTTTTTTTTCCAGATATCTCTTGATTTCCTACTTTGGCATTCCTACCCTCTAGGATGAAAGGGACATCTGTTTTTGGTGTTAGTTCTAGACGGTCTTTATAGAACCATTCAACTTCAGCTTCTTTGGCATCAGTGGTTGGGGCACAGACTTGGATTACTGTGATATTGAGTGGTTTGCCTCAGAAATGAACTGAGATCATTCTGTCATTTTCGTCATTTTTGAGATTGCACCCAAGTACCACATTTTGGACTCTTTTGTTGACTCTGAGGGTTACTCCATATCTTCTAAGGGATTCTTGTCCACAGTAGTAGATATAATTGTCATCTGAATCAAATTCACCCATTCCCGTCCATTTTAGTTCACTGATTCCTAAGATGTCAATGTTCACTCTTGCCACCTCCTGCTTGACCACGTCCAATTTACCTTGATTCATGGACCTAACATTCCAGGTTCCTAGGCAATATTGTTCTTTACAGCTTTGGTCTTTACCTTTACCACCAGGCACATCCACAACTGAGCACTGTTTCTGCTTTGGCCCAGTCACTTCGTCCTTTCTGTAGCCACTATTGATTGCCCTCTACTCTTCCCCAGTAGCATACTGGACATCTTCCAACCTGGGGGGCTGATCCTCTGGTGTCATATCATCTTGCCTTTTCATACTGTTCATGGGGTTCTTGCAGCAAGAATACTGGTGTGGTTTGCCATTTCTTCCTCCAGTGGACCACATTTTGTCAGAACTCTTCACTATGATCCATCCGTCTTAGGTGGCCCAGCATGGCATGGCTCAGAGCTTCACTGAGTTCAGGTTTGCATCCTATATGGTATATCCACAGAATAAAGATCCTGGTTTCCACAAACCACATCAGGAAAAGAGAATCTGTTACACCTCACGCATCACATAAGATAACAGCAGGGAAATAAACACTGTATCTTATTCATTATAATCTGTAATAGAACAAAACTAATGAATTAGAGCAATTCAGAGTCAAGAACATTTTGTTTAGGACATAAAAAACCCAATTAATGAAACCATATGACAGGTCTGACCTGCAGATTGAAGAAGGAATGGGGCTGCTTGACTTGAATTTCTGAAGATTTAATTGGGACAGGTCCAAGGCCACCAGGAGCCTAAAATGTGAAAATTCAAAAAGGTGACACATGATCAACATTGAGCAAAGGCAGCTATACTTCTGTTTCTCTACATTTTGAACATTAAGTGGACAGCTCTTCCCTCTAAATAACTCTTCCTGCAACCAAGGCTGATACCTGACTACAGTTGATGCTTGACATGCAGGGAATGGAGGCAGTGTGGCCACTGCCCACCCCCACACCCTTGTCTCTCAGGGTGTGTCTTTTATTTTCCCCTGTTGTGGAGGCTGCACTTGTTGCCCAGAATCCTCTTCAGACCTGAGGAGTGAGTCCTGAGTCCTATTGACAGAAACAACCCTCAGGGGTCAGCCCTCAGGGGCAGCTGTGGCTGAAGGGCGCTATCTCACTTGAGGCCATGTGCTCACTGGGGCAGCTGCCTCCAAAGACCGGCTGAAGCAAAGGTACAAAGGTGGTCCTCGCCCTGTGCCAGGCCCAGAGCCCCTTGTGACGTCAGTGAGGACTTCATCAAAGGGCTGTAGTCTTACTTCTCCTCTGCCCATTCCACTCCCTTCCCTTCCAAGGATGCTAATCCCCAGAGCACCACCTAATACATGTCCTGCAGGGGGATGCGCAGCATCACTCACAGAACCCAGAGCAGTGTCCAGCCTGTGACAGGCACTCAATAAATATTATATCTCACCTAATCTAAGACACCGTCATTAAACTGGTATGATGCAGTGTAAATATGACACCAATTATTATAAGGCATTTCCCAATTTCAGACATGCTGTATTTAAAATACTGTTCTTAGAATAGTGAAATACCATATGTATGGAATGAATTACAAAAATCTTTATGAACAGGGATGCCAAGCATTCTGTTTTTCATCAACCCTGAGCAGCAGAGAAGTTGCTGTAGAACTAACTCAAGTGCCAAATGAAATAAAAAGCTTTGAATTATTAAAAAAAAAAATAGGTTCCACAGCACAGTGATAATCTCTTTTCATCCCTAACACCCTCTCCACCCATTAATTATTGACTGTCAGATAATTCTTATTGCTTGAAAATCACAGATTTATCATTTTCTAGAAACTAAATAGGGCTTCACAGGTGGCACTAGTGATAAAGAATCCACCTGCCAAGGCAGGAGACATAAGAGACGAGGGTTCAATCCCTGGGTCAGGAAGATCCCCCGGAGAAGGGAATGGCAATGCACTCCAGTATTCTTGCCTGGAGAATCCCATGGACTGAGAAGCCTGGTGGGCTGCAGTCCATGGGGTCGCAAAGAGTCAGACACAACTGAAGTGATTTAGCATGCATGTGTGCAGGAATCAAATATTCTGAGCTTTTAAGTCATTGAATTATCTAATCCAGAAAACACATGAAATTTCTAAAGTCAGTCCTGTACCTCTTGACTAGGTTGACCTGCAATGCTTAACCCACTTTACAGGATGTGCATGGCAACTTCATTCTTTGAAACTAAAAAATTGTTTTGCTTGTGCCCTTTCAACATTGATTTAAACACACTTTTTATTGCTAAACCTGTGAACTTGGGGAACTCAGGCAGCATTTTATTACAGGCTCTGTGCCCTTGTGTCTCAGTTTCCTTCTCAGCTGCAAGAGAAGAAACCTGCCTATTAAATTTGAAGATTAATTAAATTGATAGAACTTGAGAAAGTCCTGCCTGCCTCGTGGTGTAGCCACCACCTGAATTACAATGCATCATTTGATAAACTGTCAAACTTCTTGCCAAGAGGGAAGGAGGAATGGACTTGTGAGTCTGAGGTTGGACTGTTAGATGCTGGGGCCACCCACCCCCAACCTCTGCAGTTTCCACACAGCAGGGGGCTTGGCTGAGCTGGGCCTGCCTCCCAGGTCCAGGCTAGGTCCCCTGGTCCTCTGTTTGCTATTCAGCCCTCAGACCCCATTTCCCGGCAGTCCGGGGGCCTCAGTGGTCTCCAGCTTGGGCAGATTGGGGCCAGCAAGCTCTGCACAGGTGTCTCAGGGGACAGGTAGGTGGCAGCAGGTGCTTCCTGGTTTCTCATTCATCATAATCACCTGGGCACAGGTCTCCCTCAGGAGCCTCCTGGGAGGAGGCAGAGGGACAGAGACCAACCAGGTGGGGCTCCCCTCGGCACCGGCCTGTCACCCCCGACTGCGCCCAGCCCCACCTGCAGCCTCCATGCACCCACCAGTTCGTTGGAGTCCTGGGGAGGGCTGTAGGACGGAAAGGCAAAGGGCAGTACTTCCTGGGGAGACACAGAGAACCGGCTGGCGTCCTTACTGACTCGCCCCAGGTGGTATTTGAAGCTCTTGTCTGCAGGTGAAAAACAGAACAGCACTTCTGGAGAGTCTCAAGGCACTTTTGTGAAACCACCATCTTTTTAGCTGTGTATTTGCTACATACCAGTTACTGGGGCCTGGCCACAGGCCATTTAAAAAACAACATGTATGTGCGTACATATGTATGTGTGTAGTCTTGTTCTTAGTTTCTCATTTGTTCTTTACCTCAACTCCTCCAATTTAAAAAAAAATTTTACTTTTACTTCCAAAACACCATAATTCTTTTTTTTAATACTACTGTTGGTATTTATTTAATGGGTTATTTTGCATTCTGAGGCTGTTTTACATAGAACTTTTTCTTAATATGTATATTATATTGAAGTATAATTGACTTACATTTCAGGTGCCCAGCAAGGTGATCCAGTTATACATATGCACATATATTATCATTGAGATTATTTTCCATTATAGGTTATTACAAGATATTGACTAGTTCCCTGTGCTATATAATAAACCTTTGTTGCTTGTTGCATATCTATTTTTTTTAAATTAGAAATCTAGCATTCTATTAACATTAAGTCAAACAACTGGAATAAAAATGTCATAAATTTTTAAGTTAGGCAAAAATTCATAAGATTGCTAATATATATATTATACATACTATTATATATATGTATATAAAAGTGTTTCTACTATTCTTGATAAAGGCTGAGAAAGAAGATCAAAAAAAAAAGTGATGGAGAAACTGGAACACATAAACTAAACAAAATGGGAGTGCTGAATATGAAACAGAAAAAGTGAAACAAACTAGATAAAAGATCATCATATATGCGAGTTGTTTTTAAACATGGCTGCTCATTAGAAATGTATCTGGAGCTTTGGAGAACAAAAGCAATACCTAGGCATTTGTATTCTTCAAAAAATTCCAAGACAATTTTAAAAAGTGATTACTGGTTTTTCTATTAAATGGTAGCTGATAGCTTTGGTGATATACAACTCTATTTTTCTGTTGACTAATCATAATACAATGGCATTAAGTGAGTAATAGTTACATAATCATAATGGTAATAGATGTTTATCAGTTTTCACAATCAATAGCCAAACCAAAAATAAAAGATAAATAATTACAAGCCATAACGGGAACATGATTAACCTAACAATATAAAATCATTACATAAAGTATGGGGGGGTCAACCAGGGTGATGTGGTAAACAGAAGTGCATACATGCACATGTTTTAATATGCCCAGCCAGTCTATGTCTTTTGGTTGGTGAATTTAATCTATTTACATTGAAGGTAATTATGGATACATATGATCCTATTGTTGTTGTTGTTCAGTCTCTCAGTTGTATTCAGCTTCTTGCAACCCCATGGACTGTAGCATGCCAGGCTCCCTGTCCTTCACCATCTCCCAGAGTTTGCTCAAACTCATGTCCACTGAGTTTGGACATGCCCAACTTGGAGATGCCATCCAGCATCTCATCCTCTGTCATTCCTGTATCCTCCTGCTTTCCATCTTTCCCAGCATCAGGGTCTTTTCCAATGAGTTAGCTCTTCACATCATGTGGTCAAAGTACTACAGCTTCAGCTTCAGCATCAGTCCTTCTAATGAATATTCAGGGTTGATTTTCCTCAGGATTGACTGGTCTCCTTGTTGTCCAAGGGACTCTGCAGAGTCTTCTCCAGCACCACAGTTTGAAGGCATGAGTTCTTCAGTGCTCAGTCTTCTTTATGGTCCAACTCTTTATGGAAAAAACCATAGCTTTGACCATATGAACCACTGTTCAGTTCAGTTCAGTTCAGTCGCTCAGTCGTGTCCCACTCTTTGTGACTCCATGAATTGCAGCATGCCAGGCCTCCCTGTCCATCACCAACTCCTGGAGGTCACTCAAACTCACATCTATCAAGTCGGTGATGCCATCCAGCCATCTCATCCTCTGTCATCCCCTTCTCCTCCTGCCCCCAATCCCTCCCAGCATCAGAGTCTTTTCCAATGAGTCAACTCTTTGCATGAGGTGGCCAAAATATTGGAGTTTCAGCTTTAGCATCATTCCTTCCAAAGAACACCCAAGACTGATCTCCTTCAGAATGGACTGGTTGGATCTCCTTGCAGTCCAAGGGACTCTCAAGAGTCTTCTCTAACACCACAGTTCAAAAGCATCAATTCTTTGGCGTTCAGCCTTCTTCACAGTCTAACTCTCACATCCATACATGACCACAGGAAAAACCATAGCCTTGACTAGACAGACCTTTGTTGGCAAAGTAATGTCTCTGCTTTTGAATATGCTATCTAGGTTGGTCATAACTTTCCTTCCAAAGAGTAAGCATCTTTTCATTTCATGGCTGCAGTCACGATCTGCAGTGATTTTGGAGCCCCCCAAAATAAAAGTCTGACACTGTTTCCACTGTTTCCCCATCTATTTGCCATGAAGTGATGGGACCAGATGCCATGATCTTCGTTTTCTGAATGTTGAGCTTTAAGCCCACTTTTTCACTCTCCTCTTTCACTTTCACCAAAAGGCTTTTTAGTTCCTCTTCACTTTCTGCCATAAGGGTGGTGTCATCTGCATATCTGACGTTATTGATATTTCTCCTGGCAATAGGCAAAGCAATGTCTCTGCTTTTTAATATGCTGTCTAGGTTTGTCATTGCTTTTCTTCCAAGGAGAAAGCGTCTTTTAATTTCATGGCTGCAGTCACCATTTGCAGTGATTTTGGAGCCCAAGAAAATAAAATCCACCACTGTTTCTAGTTGTTTCCCCATCTATTTGCCATGAAGTGATGGGACTGGATGCCATGATCTTCGTTTTTTGAATGTTGAGTTTTAAGCCAGTTTTTTTACCTTCATCAAGAGGCCCTTTAATTCGTCTTCGCTTTCTGCCATAAGGGTGGTGTCATCTGCATATCTGAGGTTACTGATATTTCTCAATTCCCTGGTGGCTCAGATGGTAAAGCATCTGCCTGCAATGCAGGCAACCCAGGTTCAATCCCTGGCTTGGGAAGATTCCCTGGAGAAGGAAATGGCAACCCACTCCAGTACTCTTGCCTGGAAAATTCCATGGACAGAGGAGCCTTGTAGGCTACAGTCCATGGGATTGCAAAGAGTCAGACATGACTGAGCGACTTCACTTCACTTCAATGATCCTATTACCATTTTCTTAATTGTTTTGGGTTTATTTTCTGCAGGTCTTTTCCTTCTCTTGTGTTTCATGCCTAGAGAAGTTCCTTTAGCTTTTGTTGTAAAGCTGGTTTGGTAGTGCTGAATTCTCTTAACTTTTGCTTGTCTGGAAAGTTTTTGACTTCTCCATCAAGTCTGAAGGAAAATCTTGCTGGGTAGAGTATTCTTGGTTGTAGATTCTTCCCTTTTATCACTTTAAGTATATCATGCCATTTCCTTCTGGCTCATAGAGACTCTGTTGAGAAATCAGCTGATAACCTGATGGAGGTTCCCTTATATGTATGTTATTTGTCCTTTTTCCCTTGTTGCTTTTATTCTTTTGTCTTTAATTTTTGTCACTTTAATTACTATGTATCTTTTTCCTCCTTGTGTTCATTCTGCTTGGAACTCTGCTTCCTGGACTTGGTTGACTATTTCCTATGTTAGGGAACTTTTCATCTATTATCTTCAAATATTTTCTTGGGTCCTTTCTTTCTCTCTTCTCCCCTGTAATGTGAATGCTGGTGCATTTTTTTAAAAATTTTATTTTATTTTTAAACTTTACAACATTATATTGGTTTTGCCAAATATTGAAATGAATCCACCACAGGTATACATGTGTTCCCCATCCTGAATCCTCCTCCCTCCCCATACCATCCCTGTGGGTCATCCCAGTGCACCAGCCCCAAGCATCCAGTATCGTGCATCGAACCTGGACTGGCAACTCGTTCCATATATGATATATGTATTTCAATGCCATTCTCCCAAATCATCCCACCCTCTCCCTCTCCCACAGAGTCCAAAAGACTGTTCTATACATCAGTGTCTCTTTTGCTGTCTTGTACACAGGGTTATTGTTACCATCTTTTTAAATTCCATATATATGCGTTAGTATACTGTATTGGTGTTTTTCTTTCTGGCTCACTTCACTCTGTATAATAGGCTCCAGTTTCATCCACCTCATTAGAACTGATTCAAATGCATTCTTTTTAATGGCTGAGTAATACTCCATTGTGTATATGTACCACCGCTTTCTTATCCATTCATCTGTTGATGGACATCTAGGTTGCTTCCATGTCCTGGCTATTATAAACAGTGCTGTGATGAACATTGGGGTACATGTGTCGCTTTCAATTCTGGTTTCCTCAGTATGTATGCCCAGCAGTGGGATTGCTGGATCATAAGGCAGTTCTATTTCCAGTTTTTTAAGGAATCTCCACACTGTTCTCCATAGTGGCTGTACTAGTTTGCATTCCCACCAACAGTGTAAGAGGGTTCCCTTTTCTCCACACCCTCTCCAGCATTTATTGCTTGTAGACTTTTGGATCGCAGCCATTCTGACTAGCGTGAAATGGTACCTCATAGTGGTTTTGATTTGCATTTCTCTGATAATGAGTGATGTTGAGCATCTTTTCATGTGTTTGTTAGCCATCTGTATGTCTTCTTTGGGGAAATGTCTATTTAGTTGTTTGGCCCATTTTTTGATTGGGTCATTTATTTTTCTGGAATTGAGCTGTAGAAGTTGCTTATATATTTTTGAGATTAGTTGTTTGTCAGCTGCTTCATTTGCTATTATTTTCTCCCATTCTGAAGGCTGTCTTTTCACCTTGCTTATAGTTTCCTTTGATGTGCAGAAGCTTTTAAGTTTAAATAGCTCCAATTTGTTTATTTTTGCTTTTATTTCCAATATTCTGGGAGGTGGGTCATAGAGGATCCTGCTGTGATGTATGTCGGAGAGTGTTTTGCCTATGTTCTCCTCTAGGAGTTTTATAGTTTCTGGTCTTACATTTAGATCTTTAATCCATTTTGAGTTTATTTTTGTGTATGGTGTTAGAAAGTGCTCTAGTTTCATTCTTTTACAAGTGGTTGACCCGTTTTCCCAGCACCACTTGTTAAAGAGATTGTCTTTAATCCATTGTATATTCTTGCCTCCTTTGTCAAAGATAAGGTGTCCATAGGTGCATGGATTTATCTCTGGGCTTTCTATTTTGTTCCATTGATCTATATTTCTGTCTTTGTGCCAGTACCATACTGTCTTGATGACTGTGGCTTTGTAATAGAGCCTGAAGTCAGGTAGGTTGATTCCTCCAGTTCCATTCTTCTTTCTCAAGATCGCTTTGGCTATTCGAGGTTTTTTGTATTTCCATACAAATTGTGAAATTATTTGTTCTAGCTCTGTGAAGAATACCGTTGGTAGCTTGATAGGGATTGCATTGAATCTATAAATTGCTTTGGGTAGTATACTCATTTTCACTATATTGATTCTTCCAATCCATGAACATGGTATATTTCTCCATCTATTAGTGTCTTCTTTGATTTCTCTCACCAGTGTTTTATAGTTTTCTATATATAGGTCTTTAGTTTCTTTAGGTAGATTTATTCCTAAGTATTTTATTCTTTCCGTTGCAATGGTGAATGGAATTGTTTCCTTAATTTCTCTTTCTGTTTTCTCATTATTAGTGTATAGGAATGTAAGGGATTTCTGTGTGTTGATTTTATATCCTGCAACTTAACTATAATCATTGATTAGTTCTAATAATTTTCTGGTGGAGTCTTTAGGGTTTTCTATGTAGAGGATCATGTCATCTGCAAACAGTGAGAGTTTTACTTCTTCTTTTCCAATTTGGATTCCTTTTATTTCTTTTTCTGCTCTGATTGCTGTGGCCAAAACTTCCAAAACTATGTTGAATAGTAATGGTGAAAGTGGGCACCCTTGTCTTGTTCCTGACTTTAGAGGAAATGCTTTCAATTTTTCACCATTGAGGATAATGTTTGCTGTGGGTTTGTCATATATACCTTTTATTATGTTGAGTATGTTCCTTCTATTCCTGCTTTCTGGAGAGCTTATATCATAAATGGGTGTTGAATTTTGTCAAAGGCTTTCTCTGCATCTATTGAGATAATCATATGGTTTTTATTTTTCAATTTGTTAATGTGTATTACGTTGATTGATTTGCGGATATTGAAGAATCCTTGCATCCCTGGGATAAAGCCCACTTGGTCATGGTGTATGATCTTTTTAATGTGTTGTTGGATTCTGATTGCTAAAATTTTGTTAAGGATTTTTGCATCTATGTTCATCAGTGATATTGGCCTGTAGTTTTCTTTTTTTGTGGGATCTTTGTCAGGTTTTGGTATTAGGGTGATGGTGGCCTCATAGAATGAGTTTGGAAGTTTACCTTCCTCTGCAATTTTCTGGAAGAGTTTGAGTAGGATAGATGTTAGCTCTTCTCTAAATCTTTGGTAGAATTCAGCTGTGAAGCCGTCTGGACCTGGGCTTTTGTTTGCTGGAAGATTTTTGATTACAGTTTCAATTTCCGTGCTTGTGATGGGTCTGTTAAGATTTTCTATTTCTTCCTGGTCGAGTTTTGGAAAGTTGTACTTTTCTAAGAATTTGTCTATTTCTTCCATGTTGTCCATTTTATTGGCATATAATTGTTGATAGTAGTCTCTTATGATCCTTTGTATTTCTGTGTTGTTTGTTGTGATCTCTCCATTTTCATTTCTAATTTTATTGATTTGATTTTTCTCCCTTTGTTTCTTGATGAGTCTGGCTAATGGTTTGTCAATTTTATTTGTCCTTTCAAAGAACCAGCTTTTGGCTTTGTTGATTTTTGCTATGGTCTCTTTTGTTTCTTTTGCATTTATTTCTGCCCTAATTTTTATGATTTCTTTCCTTCTACTAACCCTGGGGTTCTTCATTTCTTCCTTTTCTAGTTGCTTTAGGTGTAGAGTTAGGTTATTTATTTGACTTTTTTCTTGTTTCTTGAGGTATGCCTGTATTGCTATGAACTTTCCCCTTAGGACTGCTTTTACCGTGTCCCACAGGTTTTGGGTTGTTGTGTTTTCATTTTCATTCATTTCTATGCAAATTTTGATTTCTTTTTTGATTTCTTCTGTGATTTGTTGGTTATTCAGCAGCGTGTTGTTCAGCCTCCATATGTTGGAATTTTTAATAGTTTTTCTCCTGTAATTGAGATCTAATCTTACTGCATTGTGGTCAGAAAAGATGCTTGGAATGATTTCAATTTTTTTGAATTTACCAAGGCTAGATTTATGGCCCAGGATGTGATCTATCCTGGAGAAGGTTCCATGTGCGCTTGAGAAAAAGGTGAAATTCATTGTTTTGGGATGAAATGTCCTATAGATATCAATTAGGTCTAACTGGTCTATTGTATTGTTTAACGTTTGTGTTTCCTTGTTAATTTTCTGTTTAGTTGATCTATCCATAGGTGTGAGTGGGGTATTAAATTCTCCCACTATTATTGTGTTATTGTTAATTTCTCCTTTCATACTTGTTGGCATTTGTCTTATATATTGCAATGCTCCTGTGTTGGGTGCATATATATTTATAATTGTTATATCTTCTTCTTGGATTGATCCTTTGATCATTATGTAGTGACCATCTTTGTCTCTTTTCACAGCCTTTGTTTTAAAGTCTATTTTATCTGATATGAGTATTGCTACTCCTGCTTTCTTTTGGTCCCTATTTGCATAGAAAATCTTTTTCCAGCCCTTCACTTTCAGTCTGTATGTGTTCCCTGTTTTGAGGTGGGTATCTTGTAGACAGCATATGTAGGGGTCTTATTTTTGTATCCATTCAGCCAGTCTTTGTCCTTTGGTTGGGGCATTCAACCCATTTACGTTTAAGGTAATTACTGATAAGTATGATCCCGTTGCCATTTACTTTATTGTTTTGGGTTCGAATTTATACACCGTTTTTTGTGTTTCCTGTCTAGAGAATATCCTTTAGTATTTGTTGGAGAGCTGGTTTGGTGGTGCAGAATTCTCTCAGCTTTTGCTTGTCTGTAAAGCTTTTGATTTCTCCTTCATATTTGAATGAGATCCTTGCTGGGTACAAAATAATCTGGGATGTAGGTTATTTTCTTTCATCACTTTAAGTATGTCTTGCCATTCCCTCCTGGCTTGAAGAGTTTCTATTGAAAGATCAGCTGTTATCCTTATGGGAATTCCCTTGTGTGTTATTTGTTGTTTTTCCCTTGCTGCTTTTAATATTTGTTCTTTGTGTCTGATCTTTGTTAATTTGATTAATATGTGTCTTGGGGTGTTTTGCCTTGGGTTTATCCTGTTTGGGACTCTCTGGGTTTCTTGGACTTGAGTGATTATTTCCTTCCCCATTTTAGGGAAGTTTTCAACTATTATCTCCTCAAGTATTTTTTCATGGTCTTTCTTTTTGTCTTCTTCTTCTGGGACCCCTATGATTCGAATGTTGTAGCATTTAATATTGTCCTGGAGGTCTCTGAGATTGTCCTCATTTCTTTTCATTTGTTTTTCTTTTTTCCTCTCTGATTCATTTATTTCTACCATTCTATCTTCTAATTCACTAATCCTATCTTCTGCCTCTGTTATTCTACTATTTGCTGCCTCCAGAGTGTTTTTGATTTCATTTATTGCATTATTCATTATATATTGACTCTTTTTTTTATTTATTCTAGGTCCTTGTTAAGCCTTTCTTGCATCTTCTCAATCCTTGTCTCCAGGCTATTTATCTGTGATTCCATTTTGATTTCAAGATTTTGGATCAATTTCACTATCATTATTTGGAATTCTTTATCAGGTAATCAGGTAGATTCCCTATCTCTTCCTCTTTTGTTTGGTTTGGTGGGCATTTATCCTGTTCCTTTATCTGCTGGGTATTCCTCTGTCTCTTCATCTTGTTTAAATTGCTGAGTTTGGGGTATCCTTTCTGTATTCTGGCAGTTTGTGGAGTTCTCTTTATTGTGGCGTTTCCTCGCTGTGTGTGGGTTTGTACAGGTGGCTTGTCAAGGTTTCTTGGTTAGGGAAGCTTGTGTTGATGTTCTGGTGGGTGGAGCTGGATTTCTTCTCTCTGGAGTGCAATGAAGTGTCCAGTAATGAGTTATGAGATGTCTATGGTTTTGGGGTGACTTTGGGCAGCCTGTATCTTGGAGCTCAGGGCTGTGTTCCTGTGTTGCTGGAGAATTTGCTTGGTACGTCTTGCCCTGGAAATTGTTGGCTCTTGTGTGGTGCTTGGTTTCAGTGTATGTATGGAGGTGTTTGATGAACTCCTGTCAATTAATGATCCCTGGAGTCAGGAGTTCCCTGGAGTCAGGGCTTGGACTTAAGCCTCCTGCTTTCAGTTATCGGTCTTATTTTTACAGTAGTTTCAAAACTTCTCCTTCTATACAGCACCATTGATAAAACATCTATGTTAAAGATGAGAAGTTTCTCCACCATGAGGGTCACCCAGAGAGGTTCACAGCGTTACATGGAGAAGAGAAGAGGGAGGAGGGAGTTAGAGGTGACCCGGATGAGATGAGGTGGAATCAACAGAGGAGAGAGTGGGCTAGCCAGTAATCACTTCCTTATGTGCACTCCACAACTGGACCGCTCAGAGATGTTCACGGAGTTATAGAGAGAAGAGAAGAAGGAGGAAGGAGACAGAGGTGGCCAGGAGGATAAAAGGGGGAAATGAAAAGGAGGGAGACAGATCCAGCCAGTAATCAGTTCCCTAAGTGTTCTCCACCGTCTGGAACACACAGAAATTCACAGAGTTGGGTAGAGTAGAGAGGGGTTAGGGAGGAGACACAGGCGACCTGGTGGAGAAAAAGGAGAGTCCAAAGGGAGACAGAGCAGTCAAGCCAGTAATCTCGCTCCCTAGTGGAAAATGGGTACTGAAGATTGGGTTCTTAAAGGTACAAAATTGGTAACAAATACATAAAAGCAAAAATAAAAAATCTAGAGTAGAGTTTGGAATTTCAAAAATACAATGTTAAAGAAAAGAAGGAAAAGAAAGAGGAAAAACAAACAAAAACAAAGTCGCAAAATTATAAAGAAAATATAGGTACAAAATTGATAACAAATACCAAAAAGCAAAAGTTAAACATCTAGAGTAGAGTTTGGAATTTCAAAAATACAAAGTTAAAAAAAAAGAAGAAAAAGAAAGAGAGAAACAAACAAACAAACAAAAACAAACAAAGTTGCAAAAATTATAAAGAAAATATAGGTACAAAATTGATAACAAATACCAAAAAGCATAAATTAAAAATCTCCTTTTGAAGACTTGGGTTGCTTTTCTGGGTGCCTGATGTCCTCTGCCGGCATTCAGAAGTTGTTTTGTGGAATTTACTCAGCGTTTAAATGTTCTTTTGATGAATTTGTGGGGGAAAAAGTGTTCTCCCCGTCTTACTCCTCCGCCATCTTAGCTCCTCCCCCAATGCTGGTGCATTTAATGTTTCCCCAGAGGTCTCTTAAACTGTCTTCATTTCTTTTCATTCTTTTTCCCTATATTCTGCTCTGTCAGTGATTTCCACCATTCTGTCCTCCAGGTCACCTATCTGTTCTTCTGTCTCAGTTATTCTGCCATTGATTCCTTCTAGTGTTCATCTCTGTTTATTTGTTCTTTAGTTCTTGTAGGTCTTTGGTAACATTTCTTACATCTTCTCCATTCTGTTTCCAAAATCCTGGATCATCTTTACTATCATTATTCTGAATTCTTTTTCTGAAAGGTTGCTATCTCCATTTAGTTGTTTTTCTGGAGTTCTATTTTGTCCCTTCATCTGGGACATAACTCTCTGCTTTTTCATCCTGATTAACTTTCTGTAATGTGATTTTTGTTCTAGCTGCTATGGGATTGTGGTTCTTCTTGATTCTTCTGTTTGTCCTTTGATGAAGGAGGCTAAGAGGTTTCTGTAAGCTTCTTGATGGGAAGGAGAGGGCAGGAAAAGCTAAGTGTTGCTCTGGTGGGTAGGCCCTTGCTCAGTAAAACTTTAAAACTTTAATTCAACTAACAATCCCTCCCTGTTAGTTGTTTGGCCTGAGGCAACCCAGCCTTGGGGTCTAGAGGCTCTTTTTTTGAAAGTGAAAGTGAAAGTCACTCAGTCTGTCCGACTCTGTGATCCCATGGATGAATTCTTCAGGCCAGAATACTAGAGTGGGTAGCCATTTCCTCCTCCAGAGGATCTTCCCAACCCAGGGATTGAACCCAGGTCTCCTGCATTGCAGGTGGATTCTTTACCAGCTGAGTTACGTGGTAGGGTTAGTAGTGAACTCCAAGAGGGTTTATGCCACGGGGGGCCTTCCCAGACTGCTGCTGCCAGTGCCCCGTCCCTGTGGTGAGCCCCTGCCTACCCACACCTCCACAGGAGGCTCTCCAACACTAACAAGTAGTTTTGGTTCAGTCTCCTATGGGGTCACTGCTCCTGTCCTCTGGGTCTTGGTGTGTGCAAAATTTTGTTTGTGCCCTCCAAGACTCGAGTCTGTTCCCTGAAGTCTTGTGGAAGTCCTATAATCAAATCCCACTGGCCTTCAAGGTCAGATTCCCTGGGGATTCAGTCCCTTTGTAGGATCCCCAGGCTGGAAGCCTGAAATGGGGTTCAGAAACTTCATAAGAGAGAGTGAGAGCCTCTTTGGTATTATTTTTCTCCAGTCTGTGGGTTGCCCACCCAGTGGGTATGGAATTTGATTTTATTATGATTGTGCCCCTCCTACCATCTCGCTGCAGCTTCTTTGTCTTTGGACACAGGTTATCTTTTTTTGGTGGGTTCCAGTGTTCTCCTCTCAATGGTTGTTCAACAGCTAGTTGTGATTTTGGTGTTCTCGCAAAAGGAGATGAGCGCACATCATTCTACTCTGCCTATCTTGAATCAGAAGTTCCCCTAAAACTGTAATTCTTAATGAAAGTATCTCTGATGAATATTCTTTGTCCTTGTCAGCAAAGAGAAAGATTAAATTAAAGAAACATATAAAGTCATTTTACAGGTGTCCACATTTAACTCACAGGTAAATTTTATGGTTTTTTTAAAGAGTTTATTAGAAATGTCAGTATCAGAGATAAAATAATATAGGAGGAAAAAAGAATAATTAAAATGTAATAAAATGTGCTATGTTCATAGCAGCACCATTTATAACAGTTAAGACATGGATGCAATCTAAATGTCCATTGACACATGAATGGATAAAAAAAATATGGCATATATATATATATATATATATATATAATGGAATATTACTCAGCCACAAAAAAGAATAAAAATGCCACTTGCAGCAACATGGATGTACTTGGAGATTATCACTAAGTAAGTCAGAAAGAGGAAGACAAATACCATATATATACTTATATGTTGAATCTAAAATATGACACATGAACTTATCTACAAAACAGAAAGAGAAAAGACCTGTGGTTGTCAAGGTGCAGGGGACCTTGCAGGTGTGGGGAGAGATGGAATGGGAGTTTGGAGTTAGCAGAAGCAAACTATTGTGTGCAGAATGGATAAACAAGGTCCTATTATATAGCACAGGGAACTATATTCACTATCCTGTGATAAACCACAATGGGAAACAATTTTCTAAAAAATGTATATTTATGTATAACAGAATCACTTTGCTGTACAGCAGAATTAACACAGCATTGTAAGTCAATTATACTTCAATAATTTTAAAAAATCCAGTATATGTGATTTATGAAAGCTAACTTCATTACAGAGAAGCCCCCTGCTTAGGGTGTATGCTGATGAAACACAGCTGTTGGCAGCTGCTCTACCTTGTGCCATGGACTGTCCTTCCTGAGTGAACCTTTTCATAATGATGTCTTTCTGTATGTTACGGACGGCATTCAGCATAGTAAGCAAGCGGCGATGAATCAGGACCTGGAATTAGAAAGAATAATGATTTCACATTATTAATCAGTGCTCGCTTTGGCATTCAATTCAGCTCACTTTCCACAACCACAACCAGGAGCTGAGCCCACCTGGGAATTCCCAGGACGTTACACGCTGCCTTAGACAAACAAGGCTGCAGGTGCCAAGGTCCAGGCAGTGCAGACCCGCCTGGATACAGAGACCAGGCTGTTACTGGGCCTTGACCCACCCAGTTTACGAGCTTCAGTTTTCTCAAATTTCCAGAGTGGAAAGAGCGACAAGTTCCAGGGTGAATCTGAGTAGTGACACTGCTGTTGTGTTATTATCAGAAGTGAAGGACAAACTGAGTGGAGGATTCTTTAGAAGCCTGGCAGTGGGTTGGGGCAATGCTGGCTGTACGCTCCCAGGCTTTGCGTCCAGAGCAGATGCTGCTGGAGCTGTGCTCCCTGCACATCGAGTTGGGGGCCTGCTGATGTCACAGATCATGCTCCTTTCCATCTGGGGACAGACTTTGTCATTTATGGAATATTATGACACAGCTACTCTGCGGACAGTCCTGCTCAAGGAACAGCAGACATAGTGTGGAGAAATGGATGCCTTGCCTACACAGAGCTGATGTTCTGTGCGTGTGTCTGTATGTATAACAGGATGACAATAGACAGGATAAATACCATAAATAAAATAAAAAAGAGTGAACACATGAGGGCATGACTGAGGGGCTGGGGGTGGGGTGTCTGGCCTCTTGTGAGGGATGTAAGGATGGCCTCTCCAAGGTTAAGTTTGATCTAAGACTTGAACAATGAGGAGACAGTGGCCCTGGAAAGAAAGCTCTAAGCAGAGGAAGTAGCAGGTGCAAAGATCCTGACTCGGAAACAAAGGAAACAAGCTTAAAGGACAGAGAGAAACCCAGGATGGCCTTGTCATTGTGATAGAAGTTATGCATGTCATTCCAGTTGCAATGGGGGCTTTCAGAGGGTTTCCCTGGGGAGAGGTCCAATCTTGTCCAGGCTTAGGGAGGCCTGGACTGAGGTGGTCCAGGTGAGAGATGACGGGGTGTGGCTGAGCGGAGGAGATGGCTGAGCCAAGGAGATGGCAGAGCCATGAGGCTGGGGACAGGTTTGCATATCTAAGTGACAATACCTTCTGGGAAGTGTGCAGAAAAGACAGAAATGCCACTCAAAGCCAGACACACACTGCTGAGCCAGGCGGGCTGGTCCAGAGCAAGTGGCTGGGTTGGCAGTGGGAGTCCTGCTAGCAAGTAGTGTCTTGTGGCCACCTCTGTCCTCCATGGGCACAGAGCCACCTAGACAAAGCCCTAGCAGGGACACCGGTTACAGGGCCTGGGAGGTCGGGGAGCAGGTCACTGACGCAGTGAGCTCTGCTCTATCCACCAGGACTAGTTTCAGCCCAGGCTGCAAGCGCTGCCTGGAAGATACCCACAGTGTAAACATCTTCTACGTGTTGACTCACTTAACTTTTCTGACAGCCCTGAGACAGCTCTCACTGGTGTCCTCAGTGACAGATGAGGAGACAGAGGACACAGATCATGGAACTTTACCAAGACTGAAAAGCTCATGAGAAGTAGCACCAAGATGGGAATGGAAACTGGTGCAGCCACTGTGGAGAACAGTATGGAAATCCTCAAAAAACTATAAATAGAGGTATCATATGATCCAGCAATCCCACTCCTGGGCAGATATCAGGAGAAAACTCTAATTTGAAAAGACACATGCATCCCTATGTTCACAGCAGCACTATTTACAAGAGCTGAAAAGAAATAACATAAAAGTCCTCAGAAAGATTAATGGGTAAAGAAGATTTGGTACATATATACAATGGAATACTACTCAGCCATAAAAAAGAGTAAAATAATGTCATTTGCAGCAATACAGATGGATTTAGAGATTATCATATTAAGTGAAGTAAGTCAGACACAGAAAGACAAATATCATATGATACCACTTATAGGTAGAATCTGAATTATGACACAAATGAACTTATCTACGAAACAGAAACAGACTCAGACACAGAGAACAGACTGGTAGTTGCCAAGGGGGAGGGGGTTCGGGGAGGGGTGATTGGGAGTTTGGGATTAGCAGATGCAAACTATTGTATACAGAATGGATACACAACAAGGTCCTACTGTATAGTATAGGGAACTATATTCAACAGTCTGTGAAAAACCACATGGAAAAGAATATGAGCAAGAATACATATGTATGTGTAACTGAATCACTTTCCTGTACAGCAGAAATCAACATGACATTGTAAATCAATTGTACTTGGACTCCCCAGTGGTGCAGTAGATAAGAATCTACCTGTCAGTGCAGGAGAGATGGGTTTGATCCCTGGTTCAGAAATATTCCACATGCCATGGAGCACCTAAGCCCGTGCACCACAATTACTGAGCCTGTGCTAGAGACCCCACGAGCCACAACTACTGAGCCCCTGTGCTGCAATTGCGAAGCCTGAATACCTGAGAGCCTCTACACTGCAACTACTGAATCCCAGATCTAGAGCCTGTGTTCGACAACAAAAGAAGCCAGCACAATGAGAAGCTCGTGTACTCCAAAAAAGAGTAGCCCCTGCTCACTGCAACTAGAGAAAACCCTCACAAAGCAACAAAAACCCAGCCCAGCCAAAAATAAATTTCAAAAATTAATAATAAATAAATAAGTAAAGTTTGCAAAATAAAAAATTAAAAAAGCTATACTGGAGTAAAGGTGGCACTAGTGGTAAAGAAATCACCTGTCAATGCAGGAGATGTAAGGGAGGTGGGTTCGATCCCTGGGTCAGGAAGATCCCATGGAGGAGGGCATGGCAACCCACTCCAGTATTCTTGCCTGGAGAATCCCATGGACAGAGGAGCTTGGCGGGCTACAGTCCATAGAGTTGAAAAGAATCAGACAAGACTGAAGCAACTAGGCATGCATGCAGAAAAAGAAGTAGCACCAGCAACGGAGGGCAAGCACCCCAGGCCAGAGCCCAAGTCTTAACCACTGCTTCCCTCCTGGAGGGGGATTCTGCTCCCCAGGCAGCCACACCCCAGAGGTTGACAGGCAGCATAAGATGCAAGAGGGCCCCCCAAGATGGCTAAGTGCTGAGGCTTACAGGACAGTTTGTTGGAGGAGGGGTAGGCTGAGCTGCCTGAAGGCCAGCTGTGAACAGAGGGAGGTGAGATGGACTGGCATTCTGAGTGAACAGTGAGGAGGAAGTAGATAAGGAGCTGATGTTTAGGAAGCAGATGAGGTCTAGGATCACACAGAGGATGGGGCAGCTGGGGAGGGGAGTAGATAGCCAGACCAGGGGTCACTCACACCCTTTACTGACCTTAGAGACTAACAGATCTTCATTTGTTCCTGATCACGGGAAATGTGCTGGCTGGAGACGAATGTAAGGGTGAAGAAGCCAGGTGGTGAGAGGACACACCTTGAAAGCAGAGCTGCAGCCTGGATGTCAGAGCCCATATCCCACAAGAACACCCCATGATGCTCTCTAGGAATAACTAACCAGCATCCTATGGTTCTAGAGTTTCCATATGGCCCATTAATGCAACTCCTAGATGGACACACCGCAGGAACTGAAGATAAGTCCACAAACTTGTACATAAATGTTTGTGACATCCTATTCCCATCACAATAGCCAAAAACAGGTACAGCTGCAATGTTTCAACCAATAACTAGAAAAAAAGAGTGTGGTATTTCCATATGACTGAACACAATTCATCCTGAAAAAGGAATGAGGTACTGAAACCTGCTGTTCCACGGATGAACCTTGAAAAGATGTTAAGTGAGAGAAGCTAGTTACAAAAGGTTGTGTACTATATGATTTTACACATATGAAATGTCCAGAATATGAAAATCCACATAGACAGAAAGTGGACAGTGACTGGAGGGCCAGAGTGACTATTGAGGGGAACAGGGTTTCTTTAGCCAGTGATAAAAATGTCCTAAAATTGGACCTAAATCAAATCCCTTACGATTAACAGTAGAAGTGACAAATAGATTCAAGGGATTAGATCTGATAGAGTGCCTGAAGAACTATGGACAGAGGTTCGTGACATTGTATAGGAAGCAGTGATCAAGACCATCCCCGAGAAAAAGAAATGCAAAAAGGCAAAATGGTTGTCTGAGGAGGCCTTACAAATAGCTATGAAAAGAAGAGAAGAGAAAGGCAAAGGAGAAAAGGAAAGATATACACATTTGAATGCAGAGTTCCAAAGAATAGCAAGGAGAGATAATAAAGCCTTCCTCAGTGATCAATGCAAAGACATAGAGGAAAATAATAGGATGGAAAAGACTAGAGATCTCAAGAAAATTAGAGATACCAAGGAAACTTTTCATGCAAAGATGGGCACAAAAAAAGGAAAGAAATGGTATGGACCTAATAGAAGCAGAAGATAATAAGAAGATGTGGCAAGAATACACGAAAGAACTATACAAAAAAGATCTTCATGACCCAGATAATCAAGATGGTATGATCACTTACCTAGACCCAGACATCCTGGAATGTGAAGTCAAGTGGGCCTTAGGAAACATCACTAGGAACAAAGCTAGTGGAGGTGATGGAATGCCAGTTGAGCTATTTCAAATCCTAAAAAATAATGCTATGAAAGTGCTGCACTCAATCTTCCAGCAAATTTGGAAAACTCAGCAGTGGCTACAGGACTGGAAAAGGTCCATTTTCATTCTAATCCCAAAGAAAGGCCATGTCAAAGAATGCTCAAACTACCGCACAATTGCACTCATCTCACACGCTAGCAAAGTAATGCTCAAAATTCTCCAAGCCAGGCTTCAACAGTATAAGAACCGTGAACTTCCAGATGTTCAAGCTGGTTATAGAAAAGGCAGAGAACCAGAGATCAAACTGCCAACATCTGCTGGATCATCCAAAAAGCAAGAGAGTTCCAGAAAAACACCTACTTCTGCTTTATTGACTATGCCAAAGCCTTTGACTGTGTGGATCACAACAAACTGTGGAAAATTCTTAAAGAGATGGGAACACCAGACCATCTTACCTGCCTCCTGAGAAATCTGTATGCAGGTTAAGAAGCAGCAGTTAGAACTGGACATGGAACAACAGACTGGTTTCAAATCAGGAAAGGAGATACATCAATATACATCAAGGCTGTATATTGTCACCCAGGTTATTTAACTTATATGCAGAGTACATCACGAGAAATGCTGGACAGGATGAATCACAAGCTGGAATCAAGATTGCCAGGAGAAATATCAATAGCTTCAGATATGCAGATGACACCACCTTTATGGCAGAAAGCAAAGAAGAACTAAAGAGCCTCTTGAAAGTGAAAGAAGACAGTGAAAAAGTTGGCTTAAAACTTGACATTCAAAAAAAAAAACAAAAAACTTGACATTCAGAAAACTAAGATCATGGCATCCAGCCCATCCCTTAATGGCAAATAGATGGAGAAACAATGGAAACAGTGACAGACTTTATTTTGGGGGGCTCCAAAATCACTGTCGATGGTGACTGCAGCCATGAAATTAAAAGACACTTGCTCCTTGGAAGAAAAGTTATGACCAACCTAGACAGCATATTACAAAGCAGAGGCATTAATTTGCCAACAAAGGTCCATCTAGTAAAAGCTATGGTTTTTCCAGTAGTCATGTATGGCTGTGAGAGTTGGACTATAAAGAAAGCTGAAGGCCAAAGAACTGATGCTTTTGAACTGTGGTTTTGGAGAAGACTCTTGAGAGTCCCTTGGACAGCTAGGAGATCCAACCAGTTCATCCTAAAGGAAATTAGTCCTGATTATTCATTGAAAGGACTGATGCTGAAGCTGAAACTCCAATACTTTGGCCACCTGATGTGAAGAACTGACTGAGAAAAGACCCTGATGCTAGGAAAGATTGAAGGCAGGAGGAGAAGGGGATGGCAGAGGATGAGATGGTTGGATGGCATCACCAACTCAATGGACATGAGTTTGAGTAAACTCCGGGAGTTGGTGATGGACAGTGAAGCCTGCTGTGCTGCAGTCCACAGGGTCGCAAAGAGTCGGACATGACTGAGTGACTGAACTGAACTGAACTGAAAATTGTATAGTGGTGATGGCTGCACCACTCTGTGTGCTAAGTCACTTCAGCTGTGTTCAACTGTTTATGATCCTATGGACTAGATCCCACCAGGCTCTTCTGTCCATTGGATTTCCCAGGCAAGAATACCAGCATGGATTGCCATTTCCTTCTCCAAGGGATCTTCCTGATCCAGGGATCGAATCTGCATCTCTTGTGGCTCCTGCATTGCAGGCAGATTCTTTATCACTGAACCACTAGGGAAGGTCTCTGTACCACTCTGCACTATACAAAAAACTAGAGAATTGTATACTGTATAGGAGTGAATTTTATGGCATGTGAATTGCATCTCAATAAAGTTGTTATAAAAAAACTCATTGCTCAATTTCCCATTGTTAAACACAGGAAAACTTCAACGTGGTGCTGAGACTTACCTTGCGAGCCGCTTGTTGAAACCGTCTCTGTGCTCGGAATCTGTTGACCCAAGTATTATTAATGAGTGGATCAAAATTAGGATGAAATTCTTGGATTTTCTGTGAACACAAAATATCAGTCCATCTTAGATTTAAATTTTAACTCCATGCATAATTATTTAATAAAAATGTTTCAGAGTTTGATCTCAAATCAAGTTATTTGTTCTTCCATTTAATGAGCATTTATTAAGCACTTTGGTGCACACAGCATTATAGGAACTACTTCTTGGGTTAGGAACCAAAAGCAAGACAAGATTTGGGTTTTAAGAAATGGTAGTCTAGTCTCATTTTTCTAGTGACTCAATGTCACATATATATAATGCAGATCTGTTTCTGGCTTTCTCTTTGGTTTCATCTGTATGCCAGCACCACACTGCCTTAATGATCTGACTTTTTCATAGACTTTGTCTCCTTCAGAGGCAGTCCTTTCCCCCAGTTTAGTCATTTTAAGTTAAAAAAATTCTCAAGCCTTTTCTCTTTCCTATGTGTACGTGAGTGCTCAGTCACTCAGTCGTGTCCAACTCTGCAACCCTATGGACTGTAGCCCACTAGGCTCCTCTGTCCATGGGATTTTCCAGGCAAGAATACTTGAGTGGGTTGACATTTACTTCTCCAGGTGATCTTCCTGACCTGGGGATCAAACCCACATCTCCTGCGTCTTCTGCACTGCAGGCGATTCTTTACCGCTGAGCCACCAGGTAAGCTGGTGGCTTACAAGTATACACACACACATATCTACATGATAATACTCATGTTCATGTTGTGTATATATACATATATATGTACTTAAAGAGTTTATAAAATTCCATGAGAAAGTCTATTGAGATATTAACTGGATTGCATTAAATCTATAGATCAATTTAGAAAGAGGTGACATCTTTGCAATGTTTATCCTTTTCCATGAAATGTCTGTAAAAATCTTTCAACTTATTTAGATCTTTGTTGCTGTTCTAGTGTAAAGCTTTGTAATTGTTAGATTTGCTTCTAGGTACTTGCTTGCTATTATAAATTACATGTTTATTAAATTATATGTTAACATTTTCTTTCTTGTATGTGAAAATACATGCATATTGTACAATGATTTTATATACAATTGCCAAGCTCTCTCACAAATTCAGCAAGACGAATTATTCTGGCAATAGATTCTTTTAGATTTTCTATAATCATAGTCCGTTATATCATATGAAATCAAAGATCTTTCTCTCCAATATTTATGACTTTTATTATATCTTTTTCTTATCATGCTTACACTATATAGAATCTCTAACACAATACTGAATAAAGGAGCTTATGCTTCCTTGTACATATAATACTTCTAACTTTCACCAATTGGAAAGACTTTTACTGCAATTTTTTTTAAAAAAGCAATTTATCAGTTTACAAAAGTTTCTGCTTTCCTCATTTGGTGAGTTTTCTTTTTGGAAAATTGTGAATATTACATCAAAAAAGAGAGAGAGAAAGAAAGAAATGTACAGTCTAGATAGGCAAGATCGAACAAACACATGTGGCCCTGGGAAAGGATGAAGTCACATGGAAATCAGTCCCTTGTGATGGGGGATGGGGTGCCTTGGAATGGGGGGGCCAGACTGTGTGGTCCTCACTAGAGCCGCACACCATGTGCACATGTGCATAAACACCAGTAACTGGCTGGGAAGGAAAGGGTGCCTGGGGTGTCAAGAGGCCACGAGAGCCTCTGGCGCTGCAGGTTCTTGAACAGAGAAACAATGTGAAGACAGAGTCATTGGAAATGGATCAGCCCCACATTGGCCCGGGCAGTGGGCCACAGAAGAGAAGGCGGATCTGCTGAACAAGCCGAGGCTGAGGTGCGTCAGGGTGTGACGGTGGACCTGGGGGTGGCCTCATGGAAGAGTGACTGGCAAGACTTTGGGGCCAGAGGACATGTGGGGGAGAAGGAAAAAGGTGAAAATAGTTCAGATTTGACAGATCCAGAAGAGAAAAGTGAGAATGATGGAGGTGGGAGATGGAGAAGAATCTTTCCATTGTTAAAATTAAAAATTGGGATAGACAACAGGTCCCACTGTATAGCACAGGGAACTATATTCAATATCCTCTGATAAAACATAATGGAAAAAGAATATATATATATATACACACACACACACATATACATACATAACTGAATCACTGTGCTGTACAGCAGAAACTAACACAATCAATTAGAAATCAATTATAAATTGATTTATAAAACCAATTATACTTTTAAATCAATTATACTTCAATAAAATAAAACTTAAAGAATAAACAAAAATTACAAATTGAGGTTTTTAACCAGAAACTGTCACATGACAGAAGAAACTCTGGCGGGGGCTGCTGTCCCCACTTCGCAGTTGAGGACACTGCGGCACCAAGGCTGAAAGAGCTCCTCCCGGATCCCATATCCGTGGTGGAGCTGGAGCCAGTGCTCTGGCGTCTGACTTCCTGTCTTGTTTGACAAGGGGAGCGAGGGGGCAAGGAACCCACCCAGGGACCCACCCTGAGGATCAGCATGCAGACAGGGGCGTGGACAGCAAAGTGAAGTCACTCAGGCGTGTCCTACTCTTTGCGACCCCATGAACTGTAGCCTACCAGGCTCCTCCATTCATGAGATTTTCCAGGCAAGAGTACTGGAGTGGGTTGCCATTTCCTTCTCTAGGGCATCTTCCCAACCCAGGGATGGAACCTGGGCCTCCAGGGTTGCTGGCAGACACTTTACCATCTGAGCCACCAGGGAAGCCCTTGGACAGCAAAGGGGGAAAAAAAATGGAGACCAAGAGGAGAAAGCAGAGTGTGGGAAGGAGGTGCCTGTATAGGGTGCCGATAATCTCAAATTGATGCCTGACTTGTGGACATGTTGGAAAAAAAACACTCTGTGAAAAGGTAAGCAAGTTAAAAATTATTAAAAATCTCTTGGTAAGAGGATTTCTAGAAAATTGCTTATATGCTTAAAAAATAAGCATATAAAGAGCTGCTGACAATTAGAATCCAAATAAAGAAAAGTTACTCACTTCTTTCAGGTCGTGTAAAATCCGTTTGGGGTGAACTTCTGTCTTGCGTCGCTGGAATTCCTCATACAAAATAGGATCTCCTCTATCTAGCTGGGGTTTTCAATCATTGAAAATATTAAAATTGAATACAGATGCACACAACTACAACTGTTATTTCTCTTTAAAATGGGTAGAAACACATTAAGCAATTGGTCTAATCCATCCATGATGTTCCCTCTGGGAGTGGTGGTTAAAATGATCATTGCAAGTACGCCTACTGTTTAAATATGGAAAGTTTTATTAGAAGCACAAACCCAACACCTTCTTATTAAAATTAGTGTGTGTGTGTGTGTGTGTGTGTGTGTGTGTGTGCATGCACGCGCACACTCGGTCGTGTCTGACTCTTTGAGACCCCATGGGCTGTAGCCCGCCAGGCTCCTCTCTCCATGGAATTTTCCAGGCAAGAATACTGGAGTGAGTTGCTGTTTCCTCCTCCAGGGGATCTTTACGATAGTCTCTGGAAATTATTTGAAGCATTTAAAATTCACAGAGAGGATTCTAGGAAACTGTGTCACCATGGGGGTGTAGAGATTTCATTTAAAAGAAATTTAACGTCCCAGTAAAGTTTTAAGCTCCTTAGAGCTAATTAACCAAGTATCAGGTTTAACACAGGCATGTGATCTCTCCCCTTTTCCTGGCTGGTGGAGGTTGGGGGTCTGTCTCGTCCCTGGATTAAGAGACCCCCCCTTAATCCCCCTTCCCCCAGATCACCCCCCTTCCCCTATTACTTGTGTCCTCCTGGCCCCTGAGTAATCTCCCTTGTTCCAAACTGGGCACTTCCAGGTTGTTCCCAGGAAGGCTGGCTTGGCTTGGTCAGTGTCTGTACATACCTGCCTCCACAGTAAAAAGGACCATACACACTGCAAAAATGTGTTAGCTTTTGCTTCTCTGTGGGTTTTATTATTTGTTAATTAACTTCTAAAATTAGCTTGGTTCTCAGCTACACTGTCCACAGTCATTTTTAAGACTAAACTGATTGGCATACACACACTACTATATTTAAAATGGATAACCAACATGGACCTACTGTATAGATCAGGGAATTCTGCTCAATATTCTATAATAGCTTAAATGGGAAAAGTATTTGATAAAAATAGATATACATATATGTATAACTGAATGCAGATGATACCACTCTAATAGCAGAAAGTGAAGAGGAACTAAAGAGCCTTTTGATGAAGGTGAAAGAGGAGAGTGAAAAAGCTGGCTTAAAACTCAACACTGAAAAAATGAAAATCATGGCATCTGGTCCCATCACTTCATGGCAAATAGAGGAGGAAAAAGTGGAAACAGTGACAGACTTTATTTTCTTGGGCTCCAAAATCACTGTGGATGGTGACTGCAGTCATGAAATTAAAAGATGCTTGCTCCTTGGAAGAAAAGCTATTACAAACCTAGACAGCATATTAAAAACCAGAGACATTATTTTGCTGACAAAGGTCCATACAGTCAAAGCTATGGTTTTTCCAGAAGTCATGTACAAATGTGAGAGTTGGACCATTAAGAAGGCTGAGCACTAAAGAATTGATGCTTTTGAACTGTGGTGCCGGAGAAGACTCTTAAGAGTACTTTAAGACTTCAAGGAGACCAAACCAGTCAATCGTAAAGGAAATCAACCCTGAATATTCATTGGAAAGACTGCTGCTGAAGCTCAAATACTTTGGACACCTGATGTGAAGAGCTGACTCACTGGAAAAGATTCTGATGCTGGGAAAGACTGAGGGCAGGAGGAGAAGGCGGCAGCAGAGGACATGATGATTGGATGGCATCACTGATTCAATGCACATGAATTTGAGCAAACTCTAGGAGCTAGTGAAGGACAAGGGAGTCCGGCATGCTGCAGTCTATGGAGTCCGAAAGAGTTGGACACAACTTAGTGGCTGAACAATAACTTAGCAACTGAACAACAATGATAACTGAATCTCTGTGTCACACACCTGAAACTAACACATTGTTAATCAACTATGTTGTTGTTTAGTCAATAAGTTATGTTTGACTCTTTTGCAACCCCAGTGGACTACAGCCTGCCAAGCTCTTCTGTCCATGGAATTTCCCAGGCAAGAATACTGGAGTGGGTTGCCATTTCCTTTTCCAGAGGATTTTCCTGACCCAAGGAGGGAAACTGCATCTCCTGAATCGGCAGGGAGATTCTTTACCACTGAGCCACCAGAGAAGCACTATTCCAATATAAAATAAAAATTAAAAATTAATAAATAAAGATTGAACTTCAAGAAATCTATTCCAACCATCACATTAACACCTTATTTGGAAATAAGAGGACCTACTGTATGGCACAGGGAGCTACACTGTATTTTGAGCTATAGAGTATTTTGTCATAATGTATAAGGGAAAAGAATCTCAAAAAGAATATATATACATATATGTGTGTGTGTGTATAACTGAATCACTGTACTGTATACTTGAAACTAATATGAGCCTTACAAATAGCTGAGAAAAGAAGAGAAGTGAAGGCAAAGGAGAAAAGGAAAGATATATCCATCTGAATGCAGCGTTCCAAAGAATAGTAAGGAGAGATAAGAAAGCTTTCTGAAGTGAACAATGCAAAGAAATAGAGGAAAACAACAGAATAAGAAAGACGAGATCTCTTTAAGAAAATTAGAGATACCAAGGGAATACTTCATGCTAGGATGGGCACAATAAAGGACAGAAACATATGGACCTAACCAAAGCAAAAGATATTAAGAAGAGGTGGCAAGAATACACAGAAGAACTGTACAAAAAAGGTCTTAATGACCTGGATAACCAGGATGGTGTGGTCACTCATCTAGAAGCAGATATCCTGAAACCTGGAGTAAGAAGTCAAGTGGGCCTTAGGAACCATTACTACAGACAAAGCTAGTGAAGGTGATGAAATTTCAGCTGAGCTATTTCAAATCCTAAAAGATGATGCTGTTAAAGTGCTGTACTCAACATACCAGCAAATTTGGAAAACTCAGCAGTGGCCACAGGACTAAGGCCACTCAGTGTTGATTCTCAATCCAATCCCAAAGAAGGGAAATGCCAAAGAATGTTCAAACTAGTGCACAACTGCACTCATTTCACATGCTAGTGAGGCTTCAACAATATGGGAACCGAAAACTTCCAGATGTACAAGCTGGATTTAGAAAAGGCAGAAGAGCCAGAGATCAAATTGCCACCATCCACTGGATCACAGAAAAAGCAAGAGAATTCCAGAAAAACATCTACTTCTGCTTCATTGACTATGCTAAAGCCTTTGACTGTGTGGATCACAAAACTGAAAAATTCTTAAAAAGATGGGAATACCAGAACACCTTAGCTGCCTCTTGAGAAACCTCTATGCAGGTCAAGAAGCAACAGTTAGAACCAGACGTGAAACAAGGGACTGGTTCAAAATTGGGAAGGCAGTACGTCAAGGCTGTATATTGTCACCCTGTTTATTTAACTTATATGCAGAGTACCTCATGCGAAATGCCAGGCTGGATGAAGCACAAGCTGGAATTAAGACTGCAGGTAGAAATATCAATAATCTCAAATATGCAGATAACACTACCCTAATGCAAGAAAGCAAAGAGGAGCCTTTTGATGAAGCTGAAAGAGGAGAGTAAGAAAGCTGGCTTAGAACTCAACATTCAGAAAACAAAGATCATGCCATCCAGTCCTATCACTTCATGGCAAATAGATGGGGAAAAAATGGAAACAGTGACAGACTTTATTTTCTTGGGTTCCAAAATCACTGTGGACAATGAAATTAAAAGATGCTTGCTCCTTGGAAGGAAAGCTATACAAACCTAGACAGTGTATTAAAAAGCAGAATCATCACTTGGCCAAAAAGGTTTGTATACTCAAAGGTATAGTTTTTCCAGTAGTCATGTACAAACGTGAGAGTTGGCCCATAAAGGCTGAGTGCTTAAGAATGAATGTTTTTGAACTGTGGGGTTGGAGAATACTCTTGACAGTCCCTGGGACAGCAAGGAGATAAAGCCAGTTAATCTTAAAGGAAATCAATCCTGCATACTCCACTGGAGTATGCATATCCCACTGGAAGGACTAATGCTGAAGCTGAATCGCCAACACTTTGGCCACCAGATGTGAAGAGCTGACTCATTAGAAAAGACCCTGATGCTGGGAAAGACTGAAGGCAGGAGGAGAAGGGGTGACAGAGAATGAGACGGTTGGATGGCATCACCAATTCAATGGACATCAGCTTGAGCAAACTCTGGGAGACAGTGAAGGATAGGGAAGCCTGCTGGCATGCTGCAGTCCATGGGGTCACAAAGAATCAGACGCGACTGAGTGACTGAACCTCAACAAAATCAACTATACTTCAGTAAAATAAACAAAACAAAACAGAAATGAGAGACATCTATGGTTGTCAGCATTTGAACTCATATAAGTTCAGCTCTTATATGAACACAGCTGATCTCAAACACATGTGGAGTTTGAGACTGTGGACCTCAGGTTCAAAACACAGATTTTGTAGGGAGAGACCTAACTCTCCTCCACCACAAGTCAAATAAAATAGGCAATTTTAAAAAGGGATTGGCAAAGGTGTTGTTAGAAGAAAGAGAGAGACTCCTTGTATCTTTATTCAGACTCTACTTATTTATAATGAACATCTCAGAAGTGAACATTACTGACCATCTCCCTTGAGCAAGAAGTCGCCACCCTTGAGTGTCTGTGCCATTGGGCTCTCATGCCCACTCAATCTGAATCCTCCATCCCTCTTGCTTTGCTCAGCTTCCTGCTGTTGGCCTGGGCCTCCAGCTTTAGTTTGGACCTGGCTCTGGTGTGGCTCCTGGCTGCTGTCTCTGTGTCTCTTATCTCCATGCACTGTAGATCATGCCCAGCATTCCAGCCCAAATTGGAGCCATTCCCTGACTCTGAATTGGATGCCTGTTTCTTATTTACTACTTTTCAAAACCATACTGTGTCTCCTAGGAAGCTTTCTAGTTAGATGAGTCCTCTCTCGCTGTCCCTTGAATCGCTACACTACTTAGAGGATGTTTCCAGTGACAGGTATGGCCAGCCTCAATTCACTGCTAACGGTGGGCATGTTATCAGCCTCCCCTTCCAACTTAACTGTAAGATTTTTTTTTTCCTTCGGCTGTGACATCTTGCATATAGCAGGAATTAAAAATATTTGGTGAAATAAATGATATCAGATTAGCAGTGATTCTGACCTTGTATTTGTTGTTTACTCTTTGCCGCTCCTCATAAATGTCTTTTTTAAATTTAAAGGACATATGATCCTTACCGAGGTGCACCTGCCTGGGGAGAAAAAAAACCAAAAACAATTTCCAGAACCCATCAGAATACCACAATCGATTTCAGGATGGAGGGTCTCAGCTGAATTGCAGAGCTGATGCAGGAGAGCACACCAAAGAAGAGAGAAGTTGCAGATGCCAGCAACACAAGTAGAGTGAACAACATGCTCCCCACAGGGAAGCTTGTCTTCCAGTGACACATGCTAAAATATTTATGAATAAAGAGACCTGGACACTCAATCTTATTCATCATTTACTTCAGTTCAGTTGCTCAGTCGCGTCCAACTCTTTGCTACTCCATGAATCGCAGCACGCCAGGCCTCCCTGTCTGTCACCAACTCCCAGAGCCTACCCAAACTCATGTCCATCAAGTTGGTGATGCTATCCAGCCATCTCATCCTCTGTTGTCCCCTTCCCCTCCTGCCCCCAATCCTTCCCAGTATCAGGGTATTTTCCAATGAGTCAACTCTTCGCATGAGGTGGCCTAAGTATTGGAGTTTCAGCTTCAGCATCAGTCCTTCCAATGAACACCCAGGACTGGTCTCCTTTAGGATGGACTGGTTGGATCTCCTTGCAGTCCAATGGACTCTCAAGAGTCTTCTCCAACACCACACTTCAAAAGCATCAATTCTTCGGCGCTCAGCTTTCTTCACAGTCCAACTCTCACATCCACACATGATCACTGGAAAATCCAGAGCCTTGACTAGATGGACCTTTGTTGGCAAAGTAATGTCTCTGCTTTTTAATATGCTATCTAGGTTGGTCATAACTTTCCTCCTAAGGAGTAAGGGTCAAAATGCAAATCAGAGCCACAGTGATGGACTACATCATACCTACTTGGATGGCTACGATCGTTGACAAAGATGATGATAGCAATCATAACAAAGGAAAATAACAGGAGTTGCCAAGGATGTGGAGAAACTGGAATGTAAAATGGTGTAGTCATATAGAACACAGACTGGCTGTTCTCAAAAAGTTATAGGTGAATTATCTTGAGACCCAGTAATTCCTCTCCTATGTATACACCCAAGAGCACTGAAAAGGTAAGTTCACACAAAAACTTGTATACAAATGTTCACAGCAGCATTATTTCAAATAGCCCAAAACTGGAAACCTCCCAAATGTCCACCAACTGATGAATAAACACGGTGTAGAATGTTGATAAAACAAACCCTTATTCCCCATAAAAATAAATGAAGTACTGACAGATGCTGTGACATGGATGAAGTTTGAAAACATGTTTAGTGAACAAAGTGAAAGTGTTAGTGGCTCAGTCGTGTCCAACTCTTTGTGACCCTTTGGACTATAGCTTGCCAGGCTCCTCTGTCCATGCAATTCTCCAGGAAAGAATACTGGAGTGGGTAGCCACTCTTTCCTCCAGGGAATCTTTCCGACCGAGGTCTTGAATCTGGGTTTCCTGCATTACAGGCAGATTCTTTACTGTTTAAGCCACCAGGGAAGCCCAGTGAAGAAGCCAGTTACTAAAGGTCACATATTATATGACTACATTCATATGAAATGTCCAGAAGGGGCAATACCAGAGACAAACAGTGGTTGAGTGGTTGCCAGGGGTAGGGGAAACAGGAGGATGGGGGGATGACTGCTTCATGCTTACAGGATGCTTTTTGGCAGGGATGTAAAAGGTCTGGAACTAAGTACTGATGGTTGTACAACACTGTGAACATACTAAGAACTTCTGGGGTTGTACACATTAAAATGACGAAAATGGTTCATTTCATGTGATGTGAATTTCATCCCACTTTAAAAAAAACTCTGGGGGACTTCCCTGGTGTTACAGTGGATAGTAGTCCACTTGCCAATATGGGGACACGAGTTCAATCCCTGGTCTGGGAGGATTCCACATGCTGTGGAGCAACAAAGCTCGTGCGCCACAACTACTGAGCCAGCACTCTAGAGCCCATGAACCACAACTACTGAGCCCACGCACCTAGAGCCTGTGCTCCGCAGCAAGGGAAGCCACTGCGGTGAGAAGCCAGTGCATCACAACTAGAGAGTGGTCCCTGCTCCTCACAACTAGAGAAAGCCCGCATGTAGCAATGACCCCCCAAAAAAACTAATTAAAAAAGCAATTAATTAAAGGAAAACAACCTCTCATATGTAATGTACCCATTGTGGAGTCTGACACACATTCAGAGTATATAGTAGTGGAATTCCCTGGTGGTCCAGTGGTTAGGTCCTGGCACTTTCACTGCCAAGGGCCCAAGTTCAATCCCTGGTCAGGGAAATAAGCTCTCACAGGCTGAGTGCCAGAAAAAAAGGATATAGTAAAAGTTCTGGAGAACTGTTTTAAAGGAGACTAAAGAGATAAAAAAAACTAAATACAAACCATATGATCTTTGATTGGACCTTGGGTTCCCCTTTTGAAAAACCGAAACATCCCTGGAATAGAAGCGCTCTGGGGACAACTGGGCAAACGTGCACACAGGCTGATGATTTAACGTGGTATCAATGTTAAACTCTTAGAAGTAGTTATGGTGAAGCTGGAGAATGTCCTTGTTCTTAGGAGCTAAAGCCTTTAGAGGCGAGGCCTCATGGTTACCGGTACCTGCACTCACTTCCAAATGGCTCAGGGAGATGAAAGGAGTGTGTGTTGAGTGTGCATCTGCGCTTGTGTGCGAGGCACAGTGCTAACAACTGATGACCATACATCAGTGTGTGTGGGTCTCACTGGATGGTTTAAAATCTTTCAACAAAATGTTGGGAGAAAATATTAAGTGAATAATACATGATCAAAATTGAATTTAGGATATGATTGCAAGCCTGTTACAAAGCAGCACAGAAGGAAGGAAAAACACCAGGGTTAACAGTGGTCACTGCATTATAGTGATTCTTTTTCCTTTTCTACACTTAAAAACTGTTTTCAAGTTTTTTACAATGATAACGTGCCCTTTTATTTTTTTACAATAGGGAAAGAGTTTTTTCTCAAATGGTCCTGGGTAACCTGGCATACTCTCCATTCAACTGAGGCCAGACCCTGAGTACAGACTCACAGGGTTCTGTGAATTCATAAAAGGGGTTGTTTCTCATGAGAGGTGGCAGGGTGCGAACACCTGGGCTGGCCCCAGAGCATGCAGTGAGTTCTCTGGGCGGTGAGGAAGCAGGGCTGTGACAGGGTGGCCGCCTAACCAAACTTTCCAGGAGTCTCTTTTTGAACTCAGTTTTTGAGTTTCCACAGTTACTTCAGCTGAGTCTGTACATGTAGATATGTCTTGTATGGTCTGGTAAAGACCTGCATCTGAATTTGAAAACCTTTTCTAGGAGCCTCTCCCACCCCACCTGCACTGCCAGGCTCCCCAGATGGCCCCTGGAGCTCAGAGCCCAGGGCACAGGGGGCTTGGGTGGGGTGAGAGAAAGTTGGGCAAGATTCAGGGTCCCCGAGTCACCCCAGGGAGGGGGTGTCCTGGCGTGAGGGGGGTGCACTTTGGTTCTGTGCTGGTCACACTTAGGAAAGAGCATGGTGTGGTCACATTGATTTACTCCTGATAGAAACTTCACTCTGAAACAAAGTCCATTAAAGGGGAGAAAATAATCAAATGTTTCAGAGGGCATAAAAAGTTATTACATTCATTCATTCATTGTGTCTCACGGATAAAAAGCCATTTACCAAAAACACCATCACTTGATGCAAATAATCGTGGGACACTTACCACTTCAGGTGATTTTCAATCTCTTCACAAGTGTCCTGTCTGACTTTCTGTTCAAAGAGCGCTTCTTTCATTTGTCTTGTTTTTGAAATCTCAGTGCCTTGGTCCAAAACTGAGGGCAGGAGCAAACAATGATTATACCAGTAATCAAATCAGAATCACTGGCCGGGAGAAAAACATTTCTAACGGCAAAATGTTAACAGGGCTCTAACTGAGTTTTGTTGCTGCTGCTCATAAGCAGTAAATATGAGAAGCAATAACTCCTTTAGATTCTGCCCAGAGCTGATTTGGAGAAGGCACTGGCACCCCACTCCAGTACTCTTGCCTGGCAAATTCCATGGACGGAGCCTGGTGGGCTGCAGTCCATGGGGTCGCTAAGAGCCGGATATGACTGAGCGACTTCACTTTCACTTTTCACTTTCATGCATTGGAGAAGGAAATGGCAACCCACTCCAGTGTTCTTGCCTGGAGAATCCCAGGGACGGGGAGCCTGTTGGGCTGCCATCTATGGGGTCGCACAGAGTCGGACACGACTGAAGCGACTTAGCAGCAGTAGCAGCAGAGCTGATTTATGGTGGATTCATTGCTTACCTTCTCTCAATTCTTTAATCTTTAATTTTCCTGGTTCTTGGTTTAAAACAGTTGCCACAGCAAATGGACTCAATAAATCTACTGGAAATCTCAAGTTGTGATATTCGATTTCCTGAGATCAAATCAGGAGAGAAAAGTCACTATTTGGCCTTTCTGTTGTTCTTTCTGTTGTGATAACCATAATGCCCGCTTTACCTTAATCTTTGGAGGCTTTGCTTTTGCTGGCAATTGGGGAAAAGGTACACGTGTCATTGCCTTTTCTGGAGGAACAACTACTTTTTTAGAAAGATTATTTACTCTTTCAAATTCTTCCAACCTAGAGTTGAAAACAGATATTAAATTAGTATGTAATGCAACAACTCAAGGCTCTGAGTTTTAGTTCTTTCCAATAATATCATGACTTATAGTCCATTAAATACTATATCTAAACTATGATTTTTTTAGCTGTCATGTATGGATGTGAGAGTTGGACCATAAAGAAGGCTGATCACCAAAAGAATTGATGCTTTCAATCTGTGGTGTTGGAGAAGACTCTTGAGAGTCCTTTGGACAGCAAGGAGATCAAACCAGTCAATCCTAAAGGAAATAAACCCTGAATATTCATTGGAAGGATTGATGCTGAAGTTGAAGCCCCAATGCTTTGGACACACCTGATGTGAAGAGCCAATTCATTGGAAAAGACTCTGATGCTGGGAAAGATGAAGATTTCAAGGGAAGGGGGCATCAGAGGATGAGATGGTTAGATAGCATCACTGATTCAATAGACATGAATTTGAGCAAACTCTGGGAGATAGTGGAGGATAGAGGAACCTGGCTTGCTATAGTTCATAGGGTCACAAAGAGTTGGAGACAACTTAGCGACTGAAAAATGACAACAAAACTCAAAATCAACTTGGGTGCTAAAACAGTGGTTTATGAAAATAAACACAAGGTCAGGATGCCAGAGCATAATCATAAATAAACAGTGGGGCAATGGCTATTGTCCTTACATTCTCAAAGAACATAGTGAGTAGAAAATAGGACATGCTGAAAAATGCTCCTGGCATCCAGCATAATTCATTCCTAAGCTATTGGTTTTCTATGGCTAAATTTATTTACCACACTTAACTTTTACATTGATTTATGTGTAAAAGAATAATTATGTCTACTCTTTGTACCAAAATGTTTTTAAAAAGTGATTCATAATATTGTAAAAATGACTATACTATGCAAAGCAATCTACAGATTCAGTACAATCCCTATCAAATTACCAATGGCATTTTTCACAGAACTAAAACAAAAAATTTCACAGTTTGTATGGAAACACAAAAGATCCTAAATAGCCAAAGCAATATTAAGAAAGAAAAATGGAGTTGGAGGAATTAAACTCCCTGACTTCAGACTATACTACAAAGCTACAGTCATCGAAACAGTATGCTACTGACATTAAAAGAGAACTACAGAACAATAGAATAAGATAGAAAGCCCAGAGATAAACCCACACACCTATAAGCACCTTATCTTTGACAAAGAAGGCAAGAATATACAATAGAGAACAGACAGGCTCTTCAATAAGTGGTGCTGGGAAAAACTGGACAGCTACATGTAAAAGAATGAAGTTAGAACACTTCCTAAGACCATATACAAAAATAAACTCAAAATGGATGAAAGCTAGCAACTATAAAATGCTTAGAGGAAAATATAGACAGAACATTCTTTGACATATATCACAGCAAGATCCTCTTTGACCCACCTCCTAGAGTAATGGAAATAAAAAGAAAAATAAACAAATGAGACCTAATTAAACTTACAAGTTTTTGCACAGCAAAGGAAACTACAAACAAGATGAAAAGACTACACTCACAATGGGAGAAAATAATTGCAATAATAAAGAATTAGTCTCCAAAATACACAACCTGTTGCAGCTCATGCAACTCTCTATCGAAAAAGGGGCAGAAGACTTAAACAGACTTTGCTCCAAAGAAGACATACAGATGGCCAATAAACACATGAAAAAAATGCTCAACATCACTCATTATTAGAGAAATGTGAATCAGAACTACAGTGAGGTATTATCTCACACTAGTCAGAATGGCCATCATCAAAAAATCGACAAACAATTAACGCTAGAGAGGGTGTGGAGAAAAGGGATCCCTCTTGCACTGTTGGTAGGGATATAAATTGATACAGCCACTTTGAAGAACAGTATGGAGATTCCTTAAAAAAAAAGCTAGAAATAAATCTACCACATGACCCAGCAATCCCACTACTGGGCATATACCCTGAGAAAACCATAATTCAAAAAATACATGTACCCCAATGTTCATTGTAGCACTATTTACAATAGCCAGGACATGGCAGCAATCTAGATGTCCATCAACAGATGAATGGATAAATAAGTTGTGGTAATATATACAATGGAATATTACTCAGCCATAAAAAGGAGCAAATTTGAGTCAGTTTTAGGGAGGTGGATACAGAGTGAAGTAAGTAAGGAAGAGAAAAACAAATATTGAATATTAACACATATATATGAAACCTAGAAAAGTGGTACTGATAAACCTATTTGCAGGGCAGGAATAGAGATGTAGATATAGAGAAGAGACTTGTGGCTACAGTGGGCAAAGGAGAGGGTGGGATGAATTGAGAGAGTAGCACTGAAACATATTCATTACCATATGTAAAATAGATACCATATGTAAAATAGTGTGAAGTTGCTGTATAACACAGGGAGCTCAACACTGCTCTGTGACAACCTAGAGGGTTGGGATGGGATGTGGGCATGGCAGGGAGGTTCAAGAGGGATAGGACATATGTATACTTATGGTTGATTCATGCTGTTGTATAGCAGAAAGCAACACAGCATTGTAAAGCAATTATCCTCCAATTAAAGTGATTCAGGCTAATGTTTGAGATCTTTTCTATAAATTAAAACTACTTGGAACATGGATAGGCATAGACAGGGCTGCTTCCATGTCTGCAGAAGCTGTTTATTTGTCATGAGGGGTAGTAGAACCACGCTATGTTCATAAATGCCGCCCATGAAAGCATTTCCTCAAGCACAAGTTTTGTGGGATGACACCTGACGGTGACACTTCAGAGAGAAGATGAGAAATTGCTGCCGTTTAGGCATTCTGACAGTCCATTTGCTTTGGTTGAGCACCTACTGATCCAGCTGCCCTGCATAACACAGGTTATAGGCCTGCAGTCCCAGATTCAGTAAGGCCAGTGTGAGAGTCCTGAAAGGTCCCAGGCATGGGAGAACCTGTCCCTGGGTGGGAGGGATGCATACTGATGGACACGCTGTGAGGTGCAAGGATGAGATGCTTGGTGAGGGATGAGCTGTGGCCTGGTGTTCACATCTCAACAGAGCAGAGCTCTGACACCACCTCTGCCATAAACATTTGGGAAACAACCCAGAATATTTGAGGATGTTAAAAAAAACCAGTCTCCTTGAGATGGAACCTTATACACTGTTAATGGGAATGTAAGTTGGTGCAGTTATTATGGAGAACAGCATGGAGGTTCCTTAAAAAACTAAAACTAGAGCTACCATATGATCCTGCAATCCCCTTCCTGGGCATGTATCCAGACAAAACCGTAATTCTAAAAGATACATGCACCCCTATGTTCATAGCAACACATTTACAATAACCAGGACAATAGCCAGAAACAACCTAAATGTCCATCAACATATGAATGGACAAAGAAGATGTGGTACATATATACAATGGAATACTATTCAGCCACAAAATGAACAAAATAATGCCCAACAACATGCATGGACCTAGAGATTACCGTACTAAGTGAAGTAAGTCAGAAAGAGAAAGACAAATACCATAAGATATCACTTGTATATATGGAATCTAAAATATGACACAAACAAACTTATCTACAAAATAGACTCACAGGCAAAGAGAACAGACTTCTGGTTGCCAAGGAGGAGAAGGATGGGGGAGGGAAGTATTAGGAGTTTGGGATTCACAGATGCAAATTATTATATACAGGATGGGTGAACAACAAGGTCCTACTGTAGAGCACAGGGAACTGTATTCAACATCCTGTGATAAACCATATGGAAAAGAATATGAATAAGAATATATATATATGTATGTATATGTATATATGCATATAACAGTCACATTGCTGAACAGCAGAAATTAACACAACGGTGTTAAGTCAATTACATTTCAATCAGAAAAAAAGAAAACAGTCTCTTTAAAAAGTCTAACTACTAGTGTTCGTAGTGATGATTTCTAAGGCCCACTTGACTTCGCATTCCAGGATGTCTGGCTCTAGGTGACTGATCACACCATCGTGGTTATCTTGGTCGTGAAGATCTTTTTTGTACAGTTCTTCTGAGTATTCTTGCCACCTCTTAATATCTTCTGCTTCTGTTAGGTCCATACCATTTCTGTCCTTTATCGAGCCCATCTTTGCATGAAATGTTTCCCTGGTATCTCTAATTTTCTTGAAGAGATCTCTAGTCTTTCCCATTCTGTTGTTTTCCTCTATGTCTTTGCATTGATCTCTGAGGAAGACTTTCTTGTCTCTTCTTGCTATTCTTTGGAACTCTGCACTCAGATGCTTATATCTTTCTTTTTCTCCTTTGCTTTTCATTTCTCTTCTTTTCACAGCTATTTATAATTCCTCCCCAGATAGCTAGTGGAGGTGATGGAATTCCAGTTAAGCTATTTCAAATCCTGGAAGATGATGCTGTGAAAGTGCTACACTCAATATGCCAGCAAATTTGGAAAACTCAGCAGTGGCCACAGGACTGGAAAAGGTCAGTTTTCATTCCAATCCCAAAGAAAGGCAATGCCAAAGAATGCTCAAACTACCGCACAATTGCGCTCATCTCACACGCTAGTAAAGTAATGCTCAAAATTCTCCAAGCCAGGCTTCAGCAATACGTCAGCTATGAACTTCCTGATGTTCAAGCTGGTTTTAGAAAAGGCAGAGGAACCAGAGATTAAATTGCCAACATCCGCTGAATCATTGAAAAAGCAAGCGGGTTCCAGAAAAATATCTACTTCTGCTTTACTGACTATGCCAAAGCCTTTGACTGTGTGGATCACAATAAACTGTGGAAAATTCTGAAAGAGATGGGAATACCAGACCACCTGACCTGCCTCTTGAGAAACCTATATGTAGGTCAGGAAGCAACAGTTAGAACTGGACATGGAACAGACTGGTTCCAAATAGGAAAAGGAGTACGTCAAGGCTGTATATTGTCACCCTGCTTACTTAACTTATATGCAGAGTACATCGTGAGAAATGCTGGGCTGGAAGAAACACAAGCTGGAATCAAGATTGCCGGGAGAAATATCAATTATCTCAGATATGCAGATGACACCACCCTTATGGCAGAAACTGAAGAGGAACTAAAAAGCCTCTTGATGAAAGTGAAAGAGGAGAGTGAAAAAGTTGGCTTAAAGCTCAACATTCAGAAAACGAAGATCATGGCATCTGGTCCCATCACTTCATGGCAAATAGGGAAATAGTGGAAACAGTGTCAGACTTTACTTTTTGGGGGCTCCAAAATCACTGCAGATGGTGATTGCAGCCATGAAATTAAAAGACGCTTACTCCTTGGAAGGAAAATTATGACCGACCTAGATAGCATATTCAAAAGCAGAGACGTTACTTTGCCAACAAAGGTCCGTCTAGTCAAGGCTTTGGTTTTTCCAGTGGTCATGTATGGATGTGAGAGTTGGACTGTGAAGAAGGCTGAGCACCAAAGAATTGATGTTTTTGAACTATGGTGTTGGAGAAGACTCTTGAGAGTCCCTTGGAAAGCAAGGAGATCCAGCCAGTCCATTCTAAAGGTGATCAGTCCTGGGTGTTCTTTGGAAGGAATGATGCTAAAGCTGAAACTCCAATACTTTGGCCACCTCATGCGAAAATTTGACTCATTGGAAGACTCTGATGCTGGGAGGGATTGGGGGCAGGAGGAGAAGGGGATGACAGAGGATGAGATGGCTGGATGACATCACTGACTCAATGGACATGAGTTTGGGTGAACTCCGGGAGTTGGTGATGGACAGGGAGGCCTGGCATGCTGCAATTCATGTGGTTGCAAGAGTCGGACACAACTGAGTGATTGAACTGAACTGAACTACTAGTGTTGACGATGGAAATGAAGGGATATGAGAAAGCGAGAAACCAAGAGTTACATGGAATTGGCAGTGCCAATTGGATGTGAGTTCATCACACATCCAACTCTGAAACAGAAAAAAGCACCTGTGAAATCTTCAGAGAACACTGCAGCTGGATCATTTTTCCCCTTCCTGGTGGAATATCTGTGTTCCAGCACTACCTGAAGCCTGGGGAGACAGGCAAGTCTTGAGACATGGTCCTTGAAAATGTCAAGAGTGTTCTAGATCAGATACTAAACTCCAGATGGGAAACCAAAACATAGTTTAGAAAAGGTGTGCATCTGTTCCTGCTTGGAGCTTCTGCCATGCAATGCGCCACTGTGTTTAAGAACGTGTCTATGTAGGGGTAGACATGTCAACGGAGAAGGCAATGGCACCCCACTCCAGTACTCTTGCCTGGAAAATCCCATGGTTGGAGGACCTTGGTAGGCTGCAGTCCATGGGGCCGCTAAGAGTCGGACACGACTGAGCGACTTCACTTTCACTTTTCACTTTCATGCATTGGAGAAGGAAATGGCAACCCACTCCAGTGTTCTTGCCTGGAGAATCCCAGGGACGGGGCAGCCGGGTGGGCTGCCGTCTATGCGGTCACACAGAGTCGGACATGACTGAGGTGACTTAGCAGCAGCAGCAGCAGCAGACATGTCAAAGTCCCACTCAAGTGACGCCTCTGAGGAGGTCGTCTGTGTGTTGTGGCGCATGTTGTGAGCTGCAAACAGCATTCTTCTCAGTCAGTTAACTGACACCAGGAAAGTGAGGACTGGTTTTCTTTTATGTCCAATGTTACCTCTTTATTGGCTGAACTACTTTAGTTTTACTACAGGAACTTGCAAGATTTGGGTTCAGCAGGTCACACTAACATTCTACAGTTGACTCAAGCTGCTTTGGCTTCTGAGAAAGAAAATAATAATATAAATATATAATAAATCATGGAGTTATTATTTTGATAGTGGGTTGTTATTCCACTTTTAATATGTCTAATGATGTTAATATGTGATGTGAATGTATGTGTGAAGGGGAGAGGAGGAATATCAACCTTTGCCTTCATCATTTTCGAAATATTTATAAGGATTTTTCAAGATTAGGATTTATACTGTGAAATTTTTTCCTTTTCACTTCTATAAACATCATGCAAGTTAGAAAACACCTTATTAACTAGATATATTTGGATATAAAAATACAAGCTCACATTCACTGGAAATGGAAGTTCAGGGCTAACTGGTTATAGTTAAACCCATGGGTTTAAAACTTAAACCCATTGCACATCTTTATTCTGACTTGAATGCTGAGGGTGCTTTAAGAAAAGCTCCCACCCAGCATGTTTCCATTTCTGCCTTATGTCAAAGGCACTTGTTATACTTGACTTATTTCGGCTCCTGTCTTCAGCATCTTTAGAGTGCGGACCATTTCCCGTGGGGCTTTGCAGTGGACAGTGCATAGGGCAGGCACTCCACTCATTATATTATATTGAAACTTAGAATATAGCTCTTTGGTTCTGGCTTTATGACTTGAATTTTTGAACAGACTAATACACACATGTGGCCAACAATTCAAACAGCACACTGATAGTAATCAGTAAAAGAAAGTATCCTCAGCAAAATCTCTTTTCTTGGTTGGCTCTTCTCTCTCTTGGCAGAAGCAACTACTGCTACAAGCACAGAGATATTCTCTGCATCACTGTTATATTTTAAAGGGTATTTTATGAAGGTTCACCATTTAAGTAAGTTTCTAAATTGAGATAGAATTGACATGTAACTGTATATTAGTTCCAGGCATATTAAGTAAGGTTTTGATGGCATTCTGCTACAAGAAAGAAACAATGGAATAGATGAAAGGAAGAATTGGGGTTTGAAGGAAAACAGAAGTGAGCCGTACTTTAAAGCCACATTGGGGTAGCATGTCCCGGTGAAGACACACTCATACGGTTGAGAGTTGAACTGTGAAACCCACAGCTGCACTTTTATCTGTGCCATCCCATACTGAAACGGGGTAAACTTCACTGTCACATTCATCTTCCCATTCGCCGGGATTATTCCTGGGAGGAAAGACATGAGAAAACGTGATGCTTTTTCTTCCTGCCAAGTCCAAGCAAAGAGGCTGACTCACACACACATATATATTCTTCCCATGAGAAGCACAAGTATTTCTAGTATCAGTCTTTTCATTAAATACATGTGAATCAACTTCTGCATGTTCACATTGATCTTATTTACCAACTACTACCTTAATCCTTTATACTCATAACTTGATTGTGCCAGTTATATAAACATACACTATGAGTCAGCATTACTGAGTCAGAAGTGAATTCCCAGAACCGTAACCTTTAAGCCATTATTAATAATTCCCAGATATCAATGTTCATGCTGTGAGCCACAGGGAAAATGAAGGAACACATGTAAAAGTTTGTGTCCAAATAATTTGGTTCCCTATATTTTTGTGTAATTTGATTCTCTCACTTTATATCTTCAGGACAGACAACTGTTCTCTCAAAAGGCAAATGTCACATGATGTTTATTTCTCCTTTGTGTCTCTGGTGCCAACAGGGCTTGGAATGCAATTAAGTTCTCAACAAACATGGAAAGGAAAATAAAAGGCAAGGAGGAAAGAAGAATTGATATGCTAGGTGTGAGAAGGGCTACCATTTCTGACTTCCACTGAAGGCTCTCTGGTTTGCTCTCTAGGTGGACTCCTCTGGTCCCCACAGAGGCCTTGCCTGGCAACCCCGCTCCTTCCCATCTAGGGTCCCTCTGAATCTTGGACCACCCTCTGCCTTGCTCTCTATGCCAACCCCACAGCCCTTTCATTCAGCCATTAGACATTCACTGAGCACCTACTATGTGACAGGCACTGTTTTAGGCACTTGAAACACAGCAGTAAACAAAGAAAAGTCCCAGGGGACTTCTCTGGTGGTCCAGTGATTAAGGCTCTGCCTGCCAATGCAAGGGGTGCAGGATCTATCCCTAGTCAGGGACTAAGATCACACATGCCGTATGGCGCAGCCCAAACACACACACACACACACACACACACACACACACACAAAGCCCCAGAGCTCACGGAGTTTACATGCTGGCCAGGATGGCAAATAAAAAGAAATAAGCCAGTGAATATAAACTCTCAAGTCATGTCATGAACACAGAGTAGGCCATGGGGAAGCAAGCGACACACAAGGAGCTATTTGAGACATGGTGAACATCAGGTCTCAGGTGAGGAGATGCTGAAGCAGAGGCCTGGATGAGGCGTGGGGCTGCTGCTCCAGTCCCCAGACACTGGCACTCTGGACCCCATGCCTTGGCACTTGCTGTTCCCCAGACTGGAAGCCCTTCCTCCAGATCTTCCTTTAGCTTCCAATCTTCTGGATTACCTCTCTGTCATCTGCCTCCCCTAGTTAAGTCTCACAAAAGCAGATGCCTGCTTATTACTGCGTTCCCAGCTCCATAAATAAAACTTTAAAGCCTATGTCAGCCCACATGTTACAGAAAACTCCTCCTGATGCTCCATCTGCAGAAGCCTCCACCACCTTCCCTCACCGATACCCTGCGGTCCTCAGGTACCACCCGAACTGTCACTCTGCAAATTTACCAGTCTCCCAACTAGTCTGCAAGCCCCTAAGGCAGACACCCAGTCCCGGAGCTCTTTTATCTTCTCAGATCCTAAGCGCTGTGCTTCAGAAAAATACATAAAACCCTAAAGACTCCACCAAAACACCCACTATTAATAGAATTAATGAAAGTAAAGTTGCAGGATACAAAATCAATATAGAAAAATCAGTTGTGTTTCTATACACCAACAACAAACTATGAGAAAATGAAATGAAAAAACAATTCCATTTACAATTGCAACAAAAAGAATAAAATGCCTTGAAATAAATTTTTTTCCAGTTTTATTGAGAAATAATCAACATACATCTCTGTATAAATTTAAGGTATGAAGCATGATGGTTTGACTTCTGTATTTGTGAAATAATCACCACAATGGGTTTAATTAACATTCATCATTCTAAATAGACACAATAAAAAGAAAGCCCAGGAATAAACTCATGCATATATGGTCAATTAATTGGCAACAAAGGATCCTAGAATATACGAAAGGGCAAGGACAATCTCTTCAGTAAAGTGTTGGGAGGACTGAACAGCCACATGCTAAAGAATAAAACTGAACCACTATCTTACACCACATACAAAAGTAAAATTCAGGAGGGAGGATTAATTTGGAGTTTGGGATTAACAGATACTCTACATAAAATGGATAAGCAACAAAGACCTACTGTATAGCACAGGGAACTTTACTCAATATCTTGGAATAACAATCTTTCAGGGAAAATAATCTAAAAAGTGACTATATTTTGTATATATATAACTGAATCACTTTGCTGTATACCTAAAAGTAACACAACACTGTAAATCAACTATATTTCAATAAAAAATTTAAAGGTTAAAAAATGATTTCAAAATGGATTAAAGACTTGAATGTAAGAACTGACAATATAATTCCTAGGAGAAAAAAAGAAAAAAGCTCCTTGACATTGGTCTTGACAATGATTTTGGGAATTTGATATCAAAAGCAAAGGCTACAAAAGCAAAAACACATGAAACTACACCAAGTTCAAAAGCTTCTGCGCAACCAAAGAAGACATCAACAAAATGAAAAGACAACCTATGGAAGGGAAGGGAATATTGTAAACCACATATCCAATAGGGCATGAATACCCAAGATACACAGGGATATCATATAACTCAATAACAAAACACCAAGATAACCCAACTTTTTCAAATGAGCAAAGGACCCAAACAGACACTTTTCCAAAGAAGATAAACCAATGTCCAACAGGTACATGTTCAACATCACTAATCATCAGGAAAATGCAAATAAAGTGAGATTATTGTTTCACACCTGTTAGAATGGCTATTATCAAAGAAATAACAAATCCTGGCAAGAAGGTAGGAAAAAGGGAACACTTGTGCAGTGCTGGAAATGCAAACTGGTGCAGTCACTATGGAAAACAGTACGGAGGTTTCCTCGAAACCTAAGGAATTATCATATGATCCAGCAATCTCACATCTGGGTATATATGCAAAGGGAATGAAATCATTATTTTGAAGAGATAGATGTACTCCCACATTCACTGCAGCATTATTCACAATATCCAGGGGAATGAAAATACTCTGTGTCCATTGACAGATGAAAGGATAAAGAAGATGTGGCATATACATACATATATATATATATATATATATATATAAAATGCAATATTATTCAGTGTTAAAGAAGAAGGTAAACCTGCCATTTGTGACAACATGTATGAATTTGGGTGGCATTACGGCAAGTAAAATAAGCCAAAGACAGATACTGTAAGGTATCATTTACACACACATTCAGAAGAAAAAAAGTCTAATTCAGAGAAATAGAGAGTTGAAAAATGTTACTAGGGGCTGGGGGTGGGGAGGTGGTGGTAAGGAGAATTTGGTAAAAGGGTACAAACTTTCAATTATAGAATGAATGAGGTCTGAGGCTTTAACATAAAACAAGGTGACTATACTTGAAATTTGCTGAGAGAATAGAACTTAAATGTTTCACCAATAAAAAAGGCAGGTCTGTGAGGTGATGGATATTCATTAACTCAATGACAGAATCCTTTCATGATGCGTACACACGTCAAATCATCACATTATATACTTAAAAAGCTTATAATTTTATGTATAAAATTATATCCATATCATATACATGTCATTATACCTCAATAAATCTGAAAAAAAAACAAAACAAAAACAAAACTATTTTAGGATTCACAGCAGGCCACAATGGGTGGATATTTAAATCCCAAACCTAAACATCAAGAGAGAAACTGGGAAGCAGAAGTCAGTTCAGGTGGAGATTTCATTCTCAGAGGTCCTGAGTATCTTTGGGATCTACATCCTTTGGGGCATGCAAAGACAGATGGTCCGTGCCACATGTGAGACAAATTCCTTAGACCCTTCACTAAGATTCTGAAGGCTTGAATAGATATAATATTCCCATTTTATTTGAACCTGTATTAAAGGTGACTATGAAACCATGTAAGTACCAGGAGTTAAAACTAGAATTAGAATGGATTAACTCCTGATTTCAAGTTTTGACTCTGGGGTGCAACTGACCTGAATATAAAGTATAAATTATCTGCATGATATAGATTATCCCAAACTGTGTTTACTCCCAAGTTTCCGGTTCTGATTTACATTATCAGATATGTAAAGTCTGTTACTGTTACACATTTGAAAATAACACATTCAAATGTGGCTTATTCTCTTTCATAACTTGGGACCTACTTTCCAAGTCATTTTCAATCCGAGAACCGTCAGGAAATTGGCAACTTGAGAATTAATTCTCCTTACCTGATGTTGGCTCCACAGTAAAGGCCTGATGAGGATGAACCACAGTGACATGAAACTCAAAATCCACAGGGCAACTGCACCACAAAGGAATCACGTAGCTTTTGCTGCAAAAAAAGAAGAAGAAAACTGTAAAATATTATTTCTTTGTAACTAGCTGTTTTGGTATCAAAGAATACTCAAGTTATGTAATAAACAGCCACAACCACGAGGAGAGTCAACCCTCACACACTCATTCCTGGGTGATAGCTAGCCTACAGCACATTCTGGGTGCTGTGGCAGGGGCATGTCTCAGAGAGCCCTGAGCCTATCCTGATGGCAAAGTGAAATGACCCTTTTGCAGTAGTAGTTTTGGGGATATCAGATCAGTCGCTCAGTTGTGTCCGACTCTTTGCGACCCCATGAATCGCAGCACGCCAGGCCTCCCTGTCCATCACAAACTCCCGGAGTTCACTCAGACTCACGTCCATCGAGTCAGTGATGCCATCCAGCCATCTCATCCTCTGTCGTCCCCTTCTCCTCCTGCCCCCAATCCCTCCCAGCATCAGAGTCTTTTCCAATGAGTCAACTCTTTGCATGAGGTGGCCAAAGTACTGGAGTTTCAGCTTTAGCATCATTCCTTCCAAAGAACACCCAGGGCTGATCTCCTTCAGAATGGACTGGTTGGATCTCCTTGCAGTCCAAGGGACTCTCAAGAGTCTTCTCCAACACCACAGTTCAAAAGCATCCATTTTTCGGTGCTCAGCCTTCTCCACAGTCCAACTCTCACATCCATACATGACCACAGGAAAAACCATAGCCTTGACTAGACAAACCTTTGTTGGCAAAGTAATGTCTCTGCTTTTGAATATGCTATCTAGGTTGGTCATAACTTTTCTTCCAAGGAGTAAGCGTCTTTGGGGATATAGTAGATTTCAAATACGGTTTGAAAAATGATGCCAGGAGTATTTTTACTTGGCCTTAAATTCATTATTTGGAAATACTCCAAATATAAAGAAAATACTGAAAATAATAAAAGAAAGATCCCTTTATCCACTACCAAGCTCTATAAAATCTTCTGCTTTGGGTAAACCAATGTCTTATTTTAACAGATATAAAACATGCAGAACAGTTGAAGTTCCCTGACTACCTCTCCCTGGTCCTCTGCTCCTTCTTGCCTCCCCAGGGGTGTATTCACCATCATTCCCATGGATTTTAGAAATATCACCACATACGTATGTACCCATAAAATGTATCCTATTTATCACTTGTTTTCCATTATACTGTTCTAAAATGTGTTAGTTTTGCCCAGTGTTATGCTTTGAGATTGATCCATGATGACATGTGAAGTTCTGTTCATTTGTTTTAACCAGCGATAAGTAGTTTGTTGTTTGTCCACATCATCTTTCTCTCTCTGCTCTCGTGCTGAAAGGTGTATAGGTTGTCTGTGCCTTTTCACTACTTCAGGGTGGTGATGACAGTCCTTTGGGGGACTCCTTATGCATGTGGACCAGAGCTGCTCTAGCTGTGACTAGAGAAATGGAATTACTGGTTAGCGGTAAAGTGAAATTATCAGCTTTGCTAGGTATGGCCTACGTACCCTCTGAAGCACTTGAACCAATTTATCCTCCCATAAGCAGCATCTGATTACCAACACAGGATTCTCAGACATTGTAACTTCTTCCAACTTGATGAGGGTGAAATAGTATGTCACTTTATTTTCATTTCTTTGAGGTTGACCCTACTACTCATTTTACCCATTGCATTTCCTCTTCTATGAATTGCCTGTGTGTATTCTTTGCCCATTTTTCTACTGGATTATTCTATTCTCTTATTAACTTGTAACTTTTAGATATTAATGTTTTTAATTACATCCATTGATATATTCAAGATAAGGGTCATTATACAGAGTAATCACTTCAGCCAACAATGAGATGAATACTTCATAGCTTTTTTATTTTTTTAACCAACTCATAAATTCTGTCCTAAATCAGGCTCTATTAGAAGTATCAGTTCATCCATCTTAACTGTATGAGATGCTTTCTAATTCTGAAATACAGGGTACCTAAAAGTCATTACATTTTTCGAGGCAATTCAACCTAACAGACACTTAGGCCCCACTGAGCTTCAGGTATTTTATAGCACTGGGTAGATAAAACTAACATTATAAATTACATGTCTCTCAAGATGATGAATGACACTGCCCGAACCTGGTCCCTGAAGATTAGGTCCGTGACTCACAAGCCACCTGGGCTGTATGGGCCTCCAGTCAGTATCCCCAGGGGTCTGCTCAGAGCTACCCCAGCAGCTGCTCAGGGATCCTCTGCTAAAAGTTGAATGTTTACATTTTCCTGAACTAAAACACAAACAAAAACTGGTAGTGCTTTTTATATTTACCCAATCTGTAGCTAACTTCAAAGCTCTGATAATTCCCATAGAAAAGGTGTCAGAGTATTTGCTTAATGATGATTACATGAAGCCAAGTTCCTGATGCATTAATCAGTCGGAAAAACAAACAATTCCTTAAGGGCACAAAATTCCAAGTGGCTTGATTCAGGAGACACAGCAGTGCCAGGAATACATAGGCAGTGTAAAAACTGAACTTGGTTTTCATCGTTGCAGTTCACACTACAAATATCAAATTATGTGACTGGTTTCCTTCATCATAAATCAAGGGCGATCTACATTAATTTGGGTCAAGAGAAATTCTGGCAGATAGGAAGCTTAGGTTATTTAGAAGTTTTCCATATGTGAAGAAACAGAATCCCATTAGATTCTGGGGGCCTTAAAAATTCTCAACTAAATTCCATTGCTAAAATACAATAAAAAGTGACTGGCAGTGAAGAAACATGAATAAATATACATATTCTACGCCTATTAATCCTCAGATGCAGATAGGAGCCTGAATTAGAGTTCTTCTATGATTTATAGAAAGTAGCCAATTAAAATATTAAAGCAGAACCTTCCTGGTGGACCAGTGGTTGGGAGTTCTCCTGCCACTGCAGGAGACATAGGTTTGATCCCTGGTCCAGGAGGATTCCATATGCCATGGGGCAGCTGGGTCTGTATGCTGTGGGTGCTGAGGCCCTCGTGTCCAAGAGCTCATATACCACAAAAGAGACTGCCCTCCCCATCCCTACCACCCATCCCTGCTCTCTGCAATTAGCAGGGGCCCTGCATGCAGTGGTGAGGGCCCAGCACAACCAAAATAAAAATAAATAAATAATATTAAAAAAATTAAAGCAGATAGAAGTTAATACTCTTCAAGTAAAGACAACTTTTATCCCTGCTACTTTATTATTTAAACATTTAATCAATTACATTAAGGCTATGTATAAAAATATATTAAGCATTTGAAAAGACTTATGACTTATTTTTAATAAAATCCAACTCAAACTTTTTAAATACCAGTCTTATGACCATGTACAAACTCTGTGCCTATTAGAAGAAAAGAGTACCAATTTCCCTCACAGAAAGTAAATATTATAAAATAATATAAACGCAAATTTCTTTCTTGTCCCTTTTCTAAATAAATGCTAGAAGAGGGCCAGACACAGCATTAATTTCCAGTAAATTATATAACATTTGTTTCTACTTTACTCTGATGTTATTTTCATCATTTACCCTAAAATCTAACATTGTGTTAGTTAGGAGTAATCAACGATTTCTTGAGAGAATGTATAATCTTGTGAACTTATTGGGGATAACATAAAAGCAAATTTCCTCTCTAATTAAAAAACCTCCATGTTTAGAGAGTGGACTGAGTGAGCCATCTTGACATAAATAGTACTGGACTCCTTTTTGGAGAGTGAAGGTTGACTGATAATGTCACTGAGAGGGACTGTATGGGGCCTTCCTGGAACAGACTCCCTGCCCTGCCCCCCATGTCCTCTACCTGCCTCTTCACTGTGGAAAAACTGTGGCCTCCTAGACCTTTCCTGAGTTCAGAAGAGTTAATCAGAGAATGAGAAAATGGAGAAATAAAGGAAAACCATCAGGCAAGACAAAATTATAACACTTTAGCCATTAGACAAAGTCAAGGATCTTCAGTTCCTCCTCAAGGGCTATAGATAATATCCTGGGCCACATCCTTTGAGCTGTCTTGTAGATACTGAGATTCCCACCAGGTGGGAGAAGTTACTGGTATGCTACCCACAAGCATGTAGACTCCAGACCAGTTGGAACCAGAAGGTTGATGATGCTGACTCCTGATAACCTCACCATAATCCAATCAGAAGAATGTCCATGAGCTGACTACACACCCCACTACCCTCTTTCCTCACTCTGTCTTTAAAAACTTTTCCCTGAAACCTTTCAAGGAGTTCAGGCCTTTTAAGCACTAGGTGTCTAGACTCCTTCTTGGGTGCCTGTAATTAACACTGCACTTTCCTTCACCACGACCTGCTGTCACTAGGATGGCTTTGCTGCACATGGGCAAGCAGACCCAAGCATGAGTCAGTAACAGTAAACAGCATGACAGATGCTAACTTATTACAAGATGCTCGATTCAGAGGCGACAGTAAATTAATCAACAGCTATTACATGTTACTTGTAACCATCAAGATAAAGGGAAGCCTCTTCACAGAGACATACATAAAATTTAAACCATAATGTAGACTATGTAAACATGTCAATTTAGCCGGACTTTTCCCTTGTCAATTACTCACTGATACAGGAATCACTTAGAGATCCAAAGCTGTGGACAGCAATGATGTATTTGCATGAGACCCACTCCTTTTCAAATGTACAGAAGACTCATGAGAAAATCGAATCTGAGTGAGCTCATCTATATTGGGACTTCCCTGGTGGTCCAGTGGTTAATCTGGACCAGAATCTGCCTTACAATGCAGTAGACATGGGTTTGATCCCTGGTCGGGGAACTCAGATCCCACATGCTGGGGGGCAGCTAAGCCCATGTGCTACAACTGAGCCTGTGGGCCTCACCTACAGAGCCCATGCACTCTGGGGTCCCTGCACCATAACTAGAGAGAAGACTCTGTGCTGCAACTGAGAGCCTGAGTATCTCAACCAAGAGCCGAAGCAGGCAAAAATAAATACATAAATATGAAAACAAACCCATTTTTTGTCTACTGAGAGGTAGATCCCCAGTCTCCTTCCCTGGGATCTGGGCTCTCTGGCCACTCAGCTCCTGGAGAGCAGCAGAAATAACGATGCTGCACTGCTTTCCTAAGGCCATACCCAGGAGACTGGCATCCCTCGATCCTCCTGGGTGCTTACCTTGTTGCCAGGTTGGCAGGAAGCACAAGCAGCCTTTGGAGAGACCCATGTGGAGAGAACCAAGGCTACCAGCCCTGCACCCAGCTCAGCCCAGGAAATAGCAGCGTGCGAGTGGACCAATCTGGGAAGTGGATCCCTTGGCTTGGCTAAGCAGCCTCAGCTGACTCTGCACAAAGCAGGGCAACTTTCTCCATCAAGGAGCCTTCAAAACGTAGATCCAGGAGCAAAATTAAATGACTGCTGTTACTTTAAGCCACTGCTTCTAGGGTGGTTTGTTACACAGCAGTAAGGAAAAACCAGACCCAGACAGCATTCTCTCTTCCTCACCTCATTTCTCCCTTAGTGAATGACTGCCTTTACCCCATTTCTGGTGGGAATCTTAACTTGGACATTTTAAGGTCGTTTTCTCTTTTCAGTAGTCGCTCTTCACATGTCCCAGCCATGTGCTTGTGCCTCAGCCAACCGAGAAGGTAAGCACTATTATTCTGCCCATTTCATAGATAAACAAACTGACCAGTGTGGGGCTGTCCAAGGACATACGGTTAATAAGAGATGAGGTTGGAATGGTGAGGGTCACAAGGTGGCAGAGTAGAAGGACATGCACTCATGTTCTCCTCTGAGAACTCCAAAATTACAACTCGCTGCTGAACAACCATTGACAGGAGGATGTTGGATCACACCAAAAAAAGATACCCCATGTCCAAGGGCAAAGGAGAAACCCCAGCAAGACAGTAGGAGGGGCAAAATTGCATTTAGAATCAAACCTCATACCTGCCAGAGACACTTGGAGGGCTCAAACAAAACCTGGTGCACACCAGGAGACCCCAAAGAGACTGAGCCAGGCTCTGGGTACAGCAGACCTGAGTGTGGCATAAGCCCTCTTAGAGGAGGTCCACTATTAACGCCACCATGGAGCCGCCAGAACTTATCCAGGACTAGGGAAACAGACTCTTGGAGGGCTGAAACAAAACCTTGTGTGCACCAGGACCCAGAAGAAAGGAGCAGTCAGACCCACAAAAGACTGACCCAGACTTGCCTGTTGAGTGTCCAGAAGTCTCCGGCAGAGGCATGCCTCGGCAGTGGCCTGCTGCAGGGTCAGAGGCACCGAGTGCAGCAGTGCACAGGACCTTTTCAAGGAGGTTGCCATTATCTTCATTACTTCCGCCATAGTTTGATCTCAAGTCAAACAACAGGGAGGGAACATAGTCCCGCCCATCAACAGAAAATTGGATTAAAATTTACTGAGCATGGCTCCACCCATCAGAACCAAGAACCAGTTTCCCCCACAGTCAGTCTCTCCCGTCAGGAAGCTTCCGTAAGCCTCTTATCCTTACACCTCAGAGGGCAGACAGAATGAAAATCACAATCACAGAAAACTGATCACATGGACCACAGCCTTGTCTAACTCAAGGAAACTATAAGCCATGCCACGTCAGTTCAGTTCAGTTCAGTCGCTCTGTCGTGTCCGACTCTTTGCCACCCCGTGAACCACAGCACTAGGTCTCCCTGTCCATCACCAACTCCTGGAGTCCACCCAAATCCATGTCCATCGAGTCGGTGATGCCATCCAACCATCTTATCCTCTGTCATCCCCTTCTCCTCCTGCCCTCAATCTTTCCCAGCATCAGGGTCTTTTTAAATGAGTCAGCTCTTCGCAACAGGTGGCCCAAAGTATTGGAGTTTCAGCTTTAACATCAGTCCTTCCAATGAACACCCAGGACTGATCTCCTTTAGGATGGACTGGTTGGATCTCCTTGCAGTGTAGGGCCACCCAAGACAGATGGGTCATGGTGGAGAGTTCTGACAAAATGTGGTCCACTGGAGAAGGGAATGGCAAACCATTTCAGCACTCTTGCCTTGAGAACCCTGTGAACAGTATGAAAAGGCAAAAAGATATGACACTGAAAGATGAACTCCCCAGGTCGGTAGGTGCCCAATATGCTACTGGAGAAGAGTGGAGAAACAACTCCAGAAAAAATGAAGAGATGGAGCCAAAGCAAAAACAATGCCCAGTTGTGGATGTGACTGGTGATGGAAGAAAAGTCCAATGCTGTAAAGAACAATATTGCATAGGAACCTGGAATGTTAGGTCCAAGAATCAAGGCAAATTGGAAGTGGGCAAATAGGAGATGGCAAGAATGAACACTGACATTTTAGGAATCAGTGAACTAAAATGGACTGGAATGGATGAATTTAACTCAGATGACCATTATATCTACTACCGTGGGCAAGACTCCCTTAGAAGAAATGGAGTGGCCTTCATAGTCAACCAAAGAGTCCGAAATGCAGTACTTGGGTACAATCTCAAAAACAACAGAATGATCTCTGTTTATTTCCAAGGCAAACCAGTCAATATCACAGTAATCCAAGTCTATGCCCCAACCACTGGAGAAGGCAATGGCACCCCACTCCAGTACTCTTGCCTGGAAAATCCCATGGATGGAGGAGCCTGGTAGGCTGCAGTCCATGAGGTTGCTAAGAGTCGGACACGACTGAGCGACTTCACTTTCACTTTTCACTTTCATGCACTGGAGAAGGAAATGGCAACCCACTCCAGTATTCTTGCCTGGAGAATCCCAGGGATGGGGGAGCCTGGTAGGCTGCCGTCTATGGAGTCACACAGAGTCGGACACGACTGAAGCGACTTAGCAGCAGCAGCAGCCCCAACCACTAATGCTGAAGAAGTGGAAGTTGAACGGTTCTATGAAGACCTACAAGACCTTATAGAATTAACATCCAAAAAAGATGTCCTTTTCATTATAGGGGACTGGACTGCAAAAGTAGGAAGTCAAGAGATACCTGGAGTAACAGGCAAGTTTGGCCTTGGAGTACAGAATGAAGCAGAGCAAAGGCTAATAGAGTTTTGCCAAGAGAACGCACTGGTCATAGCAAACACCCTCTTCCAACAACACAAGAGAAGACTCTGCAAATGGACATCATCAGATGGCCAACAATGAAATCAGATTCATTATATTCTTTGCAACCAAAGATGGAGAAGCTCTAAGCAGTCAGCAAAAAGAAGACTGGGAACTGACTAGGGCTAAGATCATGAACTCCTTATTGCCTAATTCAGACTTAAATTGAAGAAAGTAGGGAAAACCACTAGACCATTCAGATATGACCTAAATCAAATCCCTTACGATTATACAGTGGAAGTGAGAAATAGATTCAAGGGATTAGATCTGATAGATACAGTGCCTGAAGAAATATGGACGGAGGTTTGTAACATTGTATAGGAGGCAGTGATCAAGACCATCCCCAAGAAAAAGAAATGCAAAAATGCAAAATGGTTGTCTGAGGAGGACTTACAAATAGCTGAGAAAAGGAAAGATATACCCATTTGAATGCAGAGTTCCAAAGAATAGCAAGGAGACATAAGAAAGCCTTCCTCAGTGATCAATGCAAAGAAACAGAGGAAAACAATAGAATGGGAAAGACAAGAGATCTCTTCAAGAAAATTAGAGATATCAAGGGAACATTTCATGCAAAGATGGGCATAATAAAGGACATAAACAGTATGGACCTAACAGTACCAGAAGATATTAAGAAGAGGTGGCAAGAATACACGGAAGAACTGTACAAAAAAGATCTTCATGACACAGATAACCGTGATGGTGTGATCACTCACCTAGAGCCAGACATCCTGGAATGAGAAGTCAAGTGGGCCTTAGAAAGCATCATGGTGAACAAAGCTGGTGGAGGTGATGGAATTTCAGCTGAGCTATTTCAAATCCTAAAAGATGATGCTGTTAAAGTGCTGCACACAATATACCAGCAAATTTGGAAAATTCAGCAGTGGCCACAGGACTGGAAAAGGTCAGTTTTCATTCCAGTCCCAAAGAAAGGCAATGCTAAAGAATCTTCAAACTACCACACAATTGCACTCATCTCACACACTAGTAAAGTAATGCTCAAAATTCTCTAAGCCAGGCTTCAACAGTATGTGAACCATGAACTTCCAGATGTTCAAGCTAGATTTAGAAAAGACAGAGGAAACAGAGATCAAATTGCCAACATCTGTTGGATAATCGAAAAAGCAAAAGAGTTCCAAAAAACATCTACTTCTGCTTTATTTACTATGCCAAAGCCTTTGGCTGTGTGGATCACAACAAACTGTGGACAATTCTTAAAGAGATCCTTACCTGCCTCCTGAGAAATCTGTATGTAGGTCAAGAAGCATCAGTTAGAATGGGACATGGAACAACAGACTGGTTCCAAATTGGGAAAGGAGTACCTCAAGGCTGTATATTGTCACCCTGCTTATTTAACTTACATGCAGAGTACATTGCTGGAAGAAATAGTAATAACCTCAGATATGCAGATAACACCACCAGTGGCAGAAAATGAAGAAGAACTAAAGAGCCTCTTGATGAAAGTGAATGAGGAGAGTGAAAAAATCGGATTAAAACTCAACATTCAGAAAACTAAGATCATGGAATCCAGTCCCATCACTTCATGGCAAATAAATGGGGAAACAATAGAAACAGTGACAGTCTTTATTTTCTTGGGCTCCAAAATCACTGTAGATGGTGACTGCAGCCATGAAATGAAAAGACACTTGCTCCTTGGAAGAAAAGCTATGATCAACCTAGACAGAATATTCAAAAGCAGAGACATCGCTTTGCCAACAAAGGTCTGTCTAGTCAAAGCTATGTTTTTCCAGTAGCTATGTATGAATGTGAGAGTTGGACTATAAAGAAAGCTGAGCACCAAAGAATTGATGCTTTTGAACTGTGGTGTTGGAGAAGACTCTTGAGTGTCCCTTGGACTGCAAGGAGATCCAACCAGTCCATCCTAAAGGAAATCAGTCCTGAATATTCATTGGAAGGACTGATGCTGAAGCTGAAACTCCAATACTTTGGCCACCTGATGTGAAGAACTAACTCATTGGGAAAGACCCTGATGCTGGGAAAGATTGAAGGTAGGAGGAGAAGGTGACGACAGAGGATGAGATGGTTGGATGGCATCACTGACGCAGTGGACATGAGTTTCAGCAAGCTCCTGGAGTTGGTGGTGGACAGAGAAGCCTGGCATGCTGCAGTCCATGGGGTCACGACTAACTGACTAAGGTGGGAGTGAAAGCCAGGACCCCAGGACCCCGAGCTCTTAACTGTCATGCTATGTCCCTCTCCTTGGTCTCTAACAACCACAAAAAACTAAGACATCTCACTGTTCACACCTACAGCTTCTTCCCCATTGATTTTCTCTTCAAAACTGATCCCTTTGGGCTTTATTTGCTGAGCTTTTTGAAAGGCAAGTTCTTCAATTAGTCCATCATCAAGAAAGGCTTCTAAAGTCCCAGGACTTTTTCTCAAATATTACCAACCTCCCCTCAAGTCCTGGCATGCGTGTAGAGAGAAAGGGGTGGGGGTGTCTGGGGACTGGCCAGTTAGTTTCCTTCAAGCCTGAGGTGTAAACTGCTGTATTCAGAAGATGACCAACAAAAATAGAAAGAAATCAGACAAAATGATTAGTTTCTCGATAAGCCAGATCCCCAGATGAATGTGCCAAAATTTGAAAAGATATGAAGAATGCAGAGTAAATTATGTTTCCGATTTCAAAGTATGCCCTTGCAATCTCAGATAATTTATGTTCCTGTGAACTTCCATATGCTGCTTATCTCACTTTCAAAGACACAGTTAACTGGGACTGGGGCCTCAAACCAGAAGCACAGTGGACCCAGGATTTTTAATGACATAGTCAAATAAGGACAAACACAAATTTACATAAAGAAATGGTCACTTAACAGGCATCTAATTTTTTTTTTTTTTTTGCCTTTACAGAATTACACACCATCCTTACTTTAGACTCAGCTTAGACCAATATTGGGCTTCCCAGGTGGTGCTGGTGGTAAAGGATCCACTTGCCAAGGCAGGAGACATAAGAGACATGGGTTCAAACCCTGGGTGGGGAAGATCCCCTGGAGGAGGGAATGGCAACCCACTCCAGTATTCTTGCCTGGAGAATCCCATGGACAGAGGAGGCTGGTGGATTACAGTCCATGGGGTTGCAAAGAGTTGGACATGACTGAAGTGACTAAGCACACACACACACAGACCAATGTTAGAGGCAAAGACCAAGAAGGAGGCAAGGAGTCAGGGAGGTTTGATGTTTTTTCTCTTGCTGGTGTGACTGTCAAGTTCCCTTCTTGCCCTTAATTCAATTTCTTCCCCAACCCTACTTAGTTCTCCCCACTGGTAAAATTTTACACACATCCCAGTAGTTTAGGAAAAGATGGAATTGTGAAAACACTAGGGAACAACCAGAAGTATTATTAAATGAGGTCCCCTTGCATACTTGGTTAAGGAAGTTAAGATATTTCTCTGGCGGTAGGGTGGGGAAGGGAACTGAATTTCAAAGAAGTTAGAGGTGACCTAGTGACATGTTACCTGTCGTTCACAGAGACAATATGTACCCAATTCATATTTCTAAATACCTTTTTTAGAAAATGTATATACCATAAAATTTACCCATTCCCACCCTTTGGCAGAAAGTGAAGAGGAACTAAAAAGCCTCTTGATGAAAGTGAAAGTGGAGAGTGAAAAAGTGGGCTTAAAGCTCAACATTCAGAAAACGAAGATCATGGCATCCGGTCCCATCACTTCATGGGAAATAGATGGGGAAACAGTGGAAACAGTGTCAGACTTTACTTTTTTGGGCTCCAAAATCACTGCAGATGGTGACTGCATCATGAAATTAAAAGATGCTTACTCCTTGGAAGGAAAGTTATGACCAACCTAGATAGCATATTCAAAAGCAGAGACATTACTTTGCCAACAAAGGTCCGTCTAGTCAAGGCTATGGTTTTTCCTGTGGTCATGTATGGATGTGAGAGTTGGACTGTGGAGAAGGCTGAGCGCCGAAGAATTGATGCTTTTGAACTGTGGTGTTGGAGAAGACTCTTGAGAGTCCCTTGGACTGCAAGGAGATCCAACCAGTCCATTGTGAAGGAGATCAGCCCTGGGTGTTCTTTGGAAGGAATGATGCTAAAGCTGAAACTCCAGTACTTTGGCCACCTCATGCAAAGAGTTGACTCATTGGAAAAGACTCTGATGCCGGGAGGGATTGGGGGCAGGAGGAGAAGGGGACGACAGAGCATGAAATGGCTGGATGGCATCACTGACTCGATGGACGTGAGTCTGAGTGAACTCCGGGAGTTTGTGATGGACAGGGAGGCCTGGCGTGCTGCGATTCATGGGGTCACAAAGAGTCCGACGCGACTGAGCGACTGAACTGAACTGAAGGGTACAGTTTGGGCTTCCAAGAATCTGCCTGCAATGTAGAAGACTCAGGTTTGATCCCTGGGTTGGGAAGTTCCCAAGGACAGCATGGCAACCCACTCCAGTACTCTTGCCTGGAAAATTTCATGGACAGAGGAGCATGCCGGGCTACAGTCCATGGGGTCGCACAGAGCTGGACATGGCTGAGGAGATTAAGCAGCAGCAGCAAGGGCACAGTTGAGTGGAACTGGGGACATTCACACTGTTGTACAACCATCACCACTGTCTTTCTCCAGAACTTCTATCACTTGCAAAATTGGGACTCTGTCCCCATTAAACTGTAATCCCATCCCCTAGCCTCTGGTACCCACCCTTCTGCTCTCTGTCTCTAAACATGATGAGTCTGAGTACCTGCTCTGAGTGGAATCACACAGTTCAAAAGACCTTTTAAAAAGTAAAGGATAACTTCACTTAAACATGAAAACAGTAATAGAAATAATACATTGTATAGAAAATAGCATCTACAACTCACTAGAGGTACAGATAATGTGGGGTAAGGAACGAAATTCAGGGCTGCTAATCTTTAGTCAGGGCAGGTCCCTGGTTGCTAGCTACTCTAAATATTTTGACAAGCATTAAATAATCACATTCTAGGGAATTCTCTGGTGGTCTAGTGCTTACGACTCTGTGCTCTCATAAGACACATGGCATGACGAAAAAAAAAAAATCACACTCTAGAAACCATGCCATCCCCAATATTTACCTTCGCTTCTTCAGGAGTAGACACTGAAACTCCTTATGCTGTATTCTTAAATACTAGAGCTGGGAGCTAATCCATGAATAGTTTTCATAACAATATTTTAAAGTTTCTTACCGTTTAGTTCATGATACTAGGTTGGTAGTTTCATATAAGCCATATAATGTATCTATTACATTTAATGTATCATTCCAAGAATTTATACAAAAACTGCTGCTGCTAAGTCGCTTCAGTCGTGTCCGACTCTGTGTGACCCCATAGACGGCAGCCCACCAGGCTCCCCCGTCCCTGGGATTCTCCAGGCAAGAATACTGGAGTGGGTTGCCATTTCCTTCTCCATTGCGTGAAAGTGAAAAGTGAAAGTGAAGTCGCTCAGTTATGTCCGACTCTTAGCGACCCCATGGACTGCAGCCTACCAGGCTCCTCCATCCATGGGATTTTCCAGGCAAGAGTACTGCAGTGGGGTGCCATACAAAAACTAGAAAGCCCTAAATAAAAAAAAGTACTCCACCTTTTACCATGGCCCCTGATACACACATTCCTAAACTGACCGTCCGTTAGTGTTGCTCCAATCCTTAGTTCCATGCAAACCAAGGGCAAGTTTCCAAATCATATTTGCACAAAATCCAAGGGAGAAAAGTAGAGTATTACAGTTTTCAAGCTAAGCTCTAGTAAGGTCAATACTGCTTTCCTAAATTTTGTTTTTCAGCCTTTTGATGACTTTCTCCAGTAGTCAAAAGTCTGGGATTCAACATTTTGTGAGAAAAACTTGAAAACGAAACGAAACAAATTTAGGCCTTCCATTGAAAGCTCTCTTTGGGACTTCCCTGGTGATCCAGTGGTTAAGAATCCACCTTCCAATGTAGGGGACATGGGTTCAATCCCTGGTCCAGGAACTAAGATCACACATACTTCAGGGCAACTAAGCCCATGCACTATGACTACTGAAGCCTGACAGCCTACAGCCTGTGCTCTGCAACGAGAGAAGCCACTGCAATGAGAAGCCATGTACCACAACTAGAGAGGACCCTAGGAGACTTTCAGGTAAGCTTGTCTATAGCGCTCCAATCAACTGGTCAACCAAATCAGTTTGATGCTAGGAGAGTCAGGTGATCCACATGGAGAGGACAACTAGCCAATCAACTGGATTTGCTCCAGATTTCAGCCAGTTATTCAGTATGAGATAGACACTGCCAGGGAAATTGCAGAGTAAGATGATTTAAGATGAATCTTTCTAGAGTCATGGAAACAGGAAGATGTAACATTTCAGTACCTCTCATAAGCATGCTTTCATTTACTTATGTGTGCAGGAAGAGTAGCACTGTATCCGATCCACAACACTCTCTAAGAAACGAAGTGATGGCTGGGCTTACCCAGTTATAGAGCAGTTTCAACATCTGTAGGCGAAAGACAGCTGAAAGGCCTCTGCATCCCATGGTTGGATGTTGGATAGATGTTGGATAGAAACTGGAATGCTACTTTTTGTTATTTACAGAAGCTGTCAAAACACAGTTCACCAGACTTTAAACCACCACAGTTGTTTATAGGTAGTTGGCAAATATCCATGTGGGATTTTATCTCAGCGGGGAAAATTTACAACTATCAAATCCAGCCCATGAGAACGTAGTTGATGAACAGATACAAGTCTGTCTCCTGACCTTTTGGACAGTGACTGAGGTGCCACCCAATCCTCAGAAAGGCTCGACCCAGACCACACCTGCTTCTCCCCAGAAGCAACCTCAAAGAGAGCAAACCTGGGATATTACATGAAAATTCTATAACTTCTGGCAATTTAGTCTAAATTGATTTTATATATATATAAAGAGAACATATATTCTTCTGAATCTACCTTCTGCTAAATTTATGTTTTCCCATCACCTTTGTCATTCCTCATAATGTGCAGTATTTTTTTTTTCTTTAGCTATATAAAGAATTGCTTTACTCTGACATTTAAACACATAAATGTCATTGGAATACAGGCTGCTCTGTCCATGGAATTCTCCAGGCAAGAATACTGGAGTGGGTAGCCATTCCTTTCTCCAGGAAATCTTCCTGACCCACGAATTGAACCCAGGTGCCCCACACTGCAATGGCACCCCACTCCAGTACTCTTGCCTGGAGAATTCCATGGACGGAGAAGCCTGGTAGGCTGCAGTCCATGGGGTCGCTAAGAGTTGGACACGACTGAGCGACTTCACTTTCACTTTTCACTTTTCACTTTTGTGCATTGGAGAAGGAAATGGCAGCCCACTCCAGTGTTCTTGCCTGGAGAATCCCATGGATGGGGGAGCCTGGTGGGCTGCCATTATGGGGTCGCACAGAGTTGGACACGATTGAAGCGATTTAGCAGCAGCAGCAGCAGCAGCAGCAGCAGCACCCCACACTGCAGTCAGATTCTCTACCATCTGAGCCAGGGAAGCCCTATATATAAAATAGATAACCAATATGGACCTACTGTATAGCACAGGAAACTACTCAATACTCTGTAATGGCCCATATGGGAAAAGAATCTAAAAGTGGATATATGTATACCTATAACTGATTCACTTCACTGTACACCTGAAACTAACACAATAATGTAAATCAACTACACTCCAATAAATTTTTTAAATAAAAATAAATAAACATATAAATGACATTGGAACCCTCAGACATTTTCATAAGAATGAAAAATGGTGCGGTCGTTTGAAAAATAGTGTGGCAGCTTCTCAAAATGTTAAACACGGAGTTACTACTGTAGCCTAGCAATTCTGTTTCCAGGTGTGTAGCCAACAGAAACGAAAACACTTATCCGCATAAAAACAAATACATGTTTACAGCAGCACTATTTAAAGTAGCCAAAAAGTGGAAACAACTCAATGTCCATCAACTGATGAACAGATAATAAGATACAGTTTTTCCATATAGTAGAATATTATTTGGCACTAAAAAGGAATGAAGTACTGATACGTGCTACAAGCTGGATGCAAACGGAAAACATTACGCTAAGTAAAACAAGTCAATCACCAAGGACCATAAGACATACGATTCCATTTTTAGGAAATGTCCAGAATAAGCACATTTATAGACACACAAAGTAAACTAGAGTTTACTTAAGGCTGTGAAGTTTGAGGGAGAAATGAGAAGGTGGAAGGTTCTTCTTGGGCGATAAAAATAGCCTAGAACTGTGGTGATGGTTGATACATACTAAAAACCACTGAACTGTACGCTGTAAATTAGTACATTTTATGATGATAAATTAGTACATTTATGATATGCAAATTATATCTCAACAAAACTTTTTAAAAAATATATACACCAAGAGAGGGTGGGGAGGATACATTAGGAATTTGGGGGTAAGAGATACACACTACTATATATAAAATAGATAAATGACAAAGATCTACCGTATAGCATAGGGAACTATACTCAGTATTTTATAATAACCCATATGGGGGAAGAATATATAAATATATATATATATATATATATATATATATATATATATATATGTATACTGAATCACTTTCCTGTATATCTGAAACTAACACAACATTGTAAATCAACTATAATCTGATAAAAAAGAAAACAATTTAAAATACACACACACACACACAGATACAAACATGCCATGAGAAAGAAGCTCTTAGCCCTAGAACCTACAGCTATACCCTGACTCCTCCCTGCCTGCCTCACCCTGGCCCCTCTCCCCAGCTCGTGCAGAGTTCCTCACAGGTTGTTTAGGGGGCTTCACACAATCCCTCTGACATCAGCCTGGTCCCCGAGCCTTGGAAACCCACCTTCAGCTTGGCCGCCAGCCTCCCCACCCCAAGCTTCTCATAGCAATTTCTCTGTAAGTTGTCCACCTTTGTTAAAGTGTGAGCCAAACTGTCTGGTCTCATCTGCGCATCATTCAGGCAAAAATCTCCTTGGTGACGACAATGACGATGGCTGTCAACTTTCAGGGCTATGCAGCTATCACCAAGCAGAGCCTGGATGGGAATCTAGACCCTGCACAGTGTTGTCTCCTTTTCAGTTTCTTTACTGAGGGTCCTCACAGGCCAGGCAGGTAACACTGAGCAGAGAGGCTGGCCTGTGAGGCAGCAGGGAGAGGTGGGGACGGTGGCGCCTGGCAGAGGCACGACCCTCTGAAGGGGCAGTGTCCATGCCATCCCTGCTGAGCTGATTGTGATCAGAAAGGAATCTGGGCCTGGTACTTCCGGAGCTTCCTTTAAAAAAAAAAAAAAAAACCCAAAATGTGGAAATCTAAATTTCATGTGAAATCTTCTGATTTTTCAATGCTGGCAACTAACTGAAATTTTTAAAATTTATTTTAAAGAAGTATAGTTGATTTACTATGTTGTGCTAATTTCTGCTCTACAGCAAACTGACTCAAACATGAAAGTGAAAGTCACTCAGTTGTGTCTGACTCTTTGTGACCCCATGGACTGTAGCCTGCCAGGCTCCTCAGTCCACGGAATTCTCCAGGCAAGAATACTACAGTGGGTTGCTGTTCTCTTCTCCAGGGGATCTTCTGGACCCAGGGATAGAACCCGGGTGTCCTGCATTGCAGGCGGATTCTTTACCGTCTGAGCCACCAGGGAAGCCCCCAGTTATACATATATATAAATGTGTTATGCACACACATTTTTTTCATTTTCTTTTCTACTATGGTTTATCACAAGACATTGAATATAGCTCCCTGTGCTCTACAGTAGGACCTTGTTGCTTATCCATTCCCTATAAATAGTTTGCATCTGCTAACCCCAAACTCCTAGTCCATCCCCTCCCATCCTCCTCCCCCTTGGCAACCATAAGCCTGAAATGTTTACAAAAAAATAAATCATGGGAACCCCCACTATGTGGACTAAACGGAGCAGGTCAGTTTAATAAAATCAGAAGCACAAATTTGGAATGGGCAGATGGATGACACGCTGAGGGATAAACCATTTGTGCCAGACAAGATAGGATTGTTGGAGGGACACGCCCCACTCTCTGCAGCAAGATGATCCTCAGAAAACCATCCTGGGCTTTAGTGCTTCACAAGGAGCTAAGAAGGGAGAGACCGAGTTTGAGGGGCTGAGAAGGAAGAGGGCTAAGAAGGAGCCAGAGGCATAGGTGCCAGAAGCCCGTGCCTATCCTGTGAGACACATTAACAGGTGGTCGGTGCAGCCGGAGGAGGTGCTGGCTCTCTGGGTGTGGAGCAGGGCTACTGGGTGAGGTTGGCTGCAGAGGCAGCATCTTCATGGGCATCATTTCTGGCCCCAGAGCTGGGCCTCACAAGCAGCCCCCGGAGAAGTGATGGAGCAGAGGTGGGGGAATTTGTTTTCACTGAGGGCTGGGGGCTGAGGGCAGAGGCAGGCAAACAGTAGGAGCTGAGCTGCAAACTGGGGCTTCCCAGGTGGCTTGGTGGTAGAAAATCCACCTCCCAATGCAGGAGCCACAGGGGACATGCATTCAATCCCTGGGTTGGGACGATCCCCTGGAGGAGGAAATGGCAACCCACTTCAGTATTCTCGCCTGGAGAATCCCATGGACAGAAGAGCCTGGTGCTTTACAGTCCATGGGGTCACAGAGTCAGACACCACTGAGTGACTGAGCACACGTGACTGCAAATCAGCCTCGAGGGCAGGCGGTGGCCTGATGGGCTCCCAGGTGAGAGGTAAGACTGGAGGTCACAGGTGAGGGATCACTGCTTCTTACTCACCGAGCAGTGGCTGCAGCAAGTCCACTAATGTAGGGAGGAGCATTAATATTTTATCACAGATCATGTCGAGCCAAGCGCCCATGCTGCAGTTGCCTTTCAAACCAGAAGTGTGTGTACTCTGTGTTATAACTTCTCCTTCTTTTAGCCAAAATGCCTAATCCAACTTTTTTTACTCCAATTAATCACCTCCTGGGATCCACTGTATTAATATAAATCCAGTATTGCATGTCTTACACATAACTTTTCTAAAGAACCTTAATTTATGAACTATATGTATCAGAATAATGTACATAGCCATGTAATGTAAAAAAGAAAAATCTACGTAATTAATGCCACCAACTATCCAAATCTTATAGCAACTAGAACAATAAGTGAACCGTGAACAGTGCAAGGTCACACTGAAGAGCCCCTCTGTCCCCAGGAGGGAGCACCAGGAGTAGCCAGTCCTATACTCTCCATCGTGACACCACCCATGAGGAGATAATCACCCTGCCAGGCAGCAGATCACATCACCTCAACCTCACATGGAATCTGCATCGTCATTCCAGAGAAGGGCGATTCCAGAGTCAGATAAAGCTGGACAGAGCTGACAAGCCGGTGTGTGACCCAAGGGCGTCTGCTTGCTGTGCCTTGTGGCGATGCTACGGCTCCTCTTCTTTACCAGCTGGAGCTCCCAGTGCTAGACTCCTGGGGGTGCTGTGGCTGAGGACTCTTCCCATGACCTTCTCCAGAGAAGTACCTTCAGCTGAGGGGCTGGGCACCCTCAGCCCTGCCCTGCACTCCTTTATGGGTTCTGCCTTAATAAATCATGGGCAATGAATCCTTATTTCTGCTTCTAAGGAACCTAAGGCCCCACTGCTACATTTAAATATTTGCAATCAGTGCCTGTGAGAGTGCTGCACTCAGTAGTCAGAGAATTTGGAAAATTCAGCAGTGGCCACAAGACTGGAAAAGGTCACTTTTCATTGCAGTCCCAAATAAGGGCAATGCCAAAGAATGTTCAAACTACTGTAATATTCTGTTCATTTCACATGCTAGCAAGGTAATGCTCAAAATTCTTCAAGCTAGACTTCAGCAGTATGTGAACCAAGACCTTCCAGAGGCACAAAGTGGTTTAGAAAAGGCAGAGGAACCAGAGACCAAATTGCCAACATCCGTTGGATCATAGAAAGAGCAAGGGAATTCCAGAGAAACATCTACCTCTGTTTCATTGACTATGCAAAACCTTTGACTGATGGAATACAACAAACTATGGAAAACTCTTAAAGAGATGGGAATACCAGACCAACTTATGTGTTTCCTGAGAAACCTGTATGCAGGTCAAGGAGCAACAGTTAGAACTGGACATGGAACAAGGGACGGGCTCAAAACTGGAAAAGGAGTACGTCAAGGTTACATACTGTCACCCTGCTTGTTTAACTTACATGCAGAGTACATCATGCGAAATGCCAGGCTGGATGAATCACAAGCTGGACTCAAGACTGCTGGGGGAAACATCAACATCAGATATGCAGAGTACCACCCTAATGGGAGAAATCGAAGAGAAACTAAAGGACCTCTTAATAAGGGTGAAAGAGAAGACTGAAAAAGCTGGCTTAAAGCTCAACATTTGAAAAATGAAGATCATGGCATCTGGTCCCATCACTTCATGGCAAATAGATGGGGAAAAAGTGGAAACAGTGAATGACTTTATTTTCTTGGGCTCCAAAATCACTATGGATGGTGACTGCAGCCCTGAAATTAAAAGATGCTTGCTCCTTGGAAAAAAAGCTATGACAAACCTAGACAGCACATTAAAAAGCAGAGACATCACTTTGCCGACAAAGGTCCATCTAGTCAAGGATATGGTTTTTCCAGCAGTCATGTATGGATGTGAGAGTTGGACCATAAAGAAGGCTGAGTGCTGAAGAATTGATGCCTTCAAACTGTGGTGCTGGAGAAGACTTTGGAGAGTCCCTTGGGCAGTAAAGAGATCAAAACGGTCAATCCTAAAGGAAATCAACCCTGAATATTCATTAGAAGGACTGATGCTGAAGCTGAAGCTGCAATACTTGGGCTACCTGATGCAAAGATCCAACTCATTAGAAAAGACCCTGATGCTGCAAAAGATGGAGAGAAAGAGAAGAAGGCGACAGAGGATGAGATGGTTGGATGGCATCACCAGCTCAATGGACGTGAGTCTGAGCAAACTCCGGGAGATAGTGAAAGACCGTGGGGTCGCAAAGAGTCGGACATGACTGAGCGACTGAACAAGGCAACAGGACAAGCAGTGCCTGATCCGAGGTGTACTGGGCCCCTCCTGTCTTGAGCCTGGCTGTGCACAGCAGTGCTGGCCATGCCTCCTCTGGTTCCCGCACAGGCCACTCAGGTGAGGCTTCTATCAGGTAGACTAGACTGTGTGTTTCTCTGCTTCCACTGTTCACTGGCAGTATCATTAAAACCCACGCTCCCCAGCCCAGCCTCTGAGGCCTTTCTTTCTCAGCCCTTTACCTGCTCCCTGCCCCAGGCTAATGAATGTTCCAGACAGGCCCAAATCTGCTGCACCTTCCACACCTCTGACTCTGCCCAAGTCTCTGTGCTATCTAAAATACCCCTTTTTCCTCTTGCTCTGCTCCCTTCCATAGGCTGATTCGAAAGCTCAGGGCAAGCACGTTCTCCTCTGGGAAGTCTCGTCTGAGCTTCCCTGTCCCACCTGCCACCAACTTACTTCACACTGAGCTGGGTTAGGTGTGCCTCCTCAGAACACTCTGAGTTAGAAATTAGAATCATCCACTTAACAAACAGCTCATACAACTCAACAACAACAACAAAACAAACAACCAGGACTTCGCTGGTGGTCTAGTAATTGAGAACCTGCCCGGCAATGCAGAGGGACACAGGTTAGATCCCTGGTCCAGGATGATCCCACGTGCCTCGGAGCAGCTAAGCCTGTGCACCGCAACTAGAGAGAGCCCACGCACAGCAACACAGACCCGGCGCAGTCAAAAATTTATATTAAAAAAGATCAATACCCCAAGTATTGGAATACCCCATGCCTTTAAAACAAACAAATTGAAAAACAGGCAGAAGACCTAAACAGATATTTCTGCAAAGAAGACATACAGATGGCCAATAGGCACATGAAACGATGCTCATCATTGCTAATTATTAGAGAAATGCAAATTAAAACTACAGTGAAGTACCACCTCATTTTCAGAAAGGCCATCATTAAAATACCTACAAACAATAAGTACTGGAGACAGTGTGAAGAAAAGGGAACCTTCCTACACTGTTGGTGGGAATGTAAATTGGTGTAATGATTGTGGAAAAAAGTATGGAGGTTCCTTAAAAAACCAAAAACAGACCTGCCATATGATCCAGCAATCTCACTTCTGGACATACATCCAGACAAAAGTATAATTCAAAAAGATACATACACCCCTATGTTCATAGCAGCAGTAGCCAAAACTAGAAACAACCTAAACATCCATCAACAGAGGAATGAATACAGAAGATGTGGCACATAAACACAATGGAATATTACTCGGCCTTAAAAGAATGAAACAATGCCATTTGTAGCAACATGGATTGACCTAGAGATTATCATACTAAATGAAGTCAGAAAGAGAAAGACAAATCTCATATTTCATTTCTTTGTGTAATCTGGGGCTTCCCAGGTGGTGCTGATGGTAAAAAAACTGCCTGCCAATGCAGGAGACATAAGGGACACAGATCTGATCCCTGGGTTGGGAAGATCCTTTGGAGGAGGGCATGGCAACCCACTCCAGTATTCTTACCTGGAGAATCCGATGGACAGAGAAGCCTGGCAGAGTTGAACAAGACTGAAGCGACTTAGCATGCACACACACATATAAAACGTGACACAAAAGAACTTATCTACAAAATAGAAACAGATTCACAAACATAAAGAACAGACTTGTGGTTGCCAAGGGGGAGGGGGTTGAGGGAGAGATGAATTGGGAGTTTGGGATTAGCAGATGCAAACTACTGTATACAGAATGGATAAACAAAAAGGTCCTACTGTATAGCACAGGGAATTATATTAAATACCCTGTGATAAACCATAGTGGAAAAGAATATGAAAAAGTATGTGTGTATATGTATGCAAGAGTGTGGGCTAAGTCGCTCAGCCATGTCCGACTCTTTGCTACCCACTGGACTATAGCCTGCCAGGCTCCCCTGTCCATGGGATTCTCTAGGCAAGAACACTGAAGTGGGTTGCTGTGCCCTCCTCTGTGTATGCGTATGTATATATTTCTGAATCACTTTGCTATGCAGCAGAAGTTAACACAGCATTATAACACAACTATACTTCAATAAAATAATTGTCTATTTGTGAGATGAGATTCATGTATCCTCAGTAATACCATTGTGCCTGGCACATAGTAGTCATTCTATAAAGGTTTGTTGAATGAATGAACGAATGTTGAATAAAGAACCTACCCAAATAATACCTTCAACCCCTGGGACAGCCTACAATTAACAGAGGACATTTCAGGAGAAAATCCTTCCAAATACTCACCCTATCCTACGCTGGGCTGCTACCAGACATTATGGATTGAATGCAGTGTGGGTAGCTTGTGTCCTTAAAAGTTGGGGAAAAGCCATTAAGTCAAAAGCATCAAGTCTGGGAAAGGTGTTGTAGGCTAGAAACAAAATAGCACTCTTAAGTTTTGAAATATTTTTGAAATTATCAAGGTGTTACACACAGTAACTCAAGTCTTATAAATTTAGCTGAAATTTTCGTTGTGATTACAAATGAAGGGCATGATGCATAAAACACCTTGAGAGAAGCCTCCAGGGAAGTAAGCAGATCTGTGTGTTTAGAACCAAGGCTGGGCTTCCCTGGTAGTCCAGGGGTTAAGACTCTACACTTCCACTGCACGGGGTACAGGCTCAATCCCTGGTCCAGGAAGTTCCACATGCAGTGTGGTGTGGTAAAAAAAAAAAGAACCAGGGCTGATGTCTGCATCCTTTCCTTCTGTCTATGCACCAGTGCTCTCAACCTGGACAGCCTGGCTTATGGTCCAAACAAGGAGTGATGTGTGGAGGGAGAGGGAGAGAGAGAGGGAGGCAGGCAGATGAACTAGGAAGTCAATTGTTTCCACCACTTTGGTTTTGGTTGAAAATTGCTATTCATCCATTTAAAGTAAATAGCTGTTTGGCATCAAAATGCATAGAGTGAGTGGGGGTGAGTAGTCTTGCCAGGAGGAATTCACTTCTGTTAGCCCCTTAGGTCCCTACATAGACCACTTAGTGCTGAGGAGGGGCTAGTGAAGACAAGGTGGATGAGGGGAGGGAAGAGGTGCTGGGAAAGAGTTCTGGCTGAGTATTTTGGGGGAAAATAGAGACAAGAAGAGCCAGGGGCCAAGAATATACATCATCCAAAATGTAAAGGTTTGATAACACCCACCATGGGCAATGATGCAGGAGAAAAGGGAGTGTATGCGATTGGCACACCCATATCGGAGAACAATTTGGCATTAAAAGGTGACACTGAAGCTATGTGGACTGGCAATTCCACCTCTAGGTACACAATGTAGAAAACTCTGGAACACACACCCCAGACCATGCACAAGGATATACAACGGCAGTGCTGGTCACAGCAAAAAATAATAGTGGCAATAATCCATAGGTCTGTTAGCAGTGAGATTTTTAACACTGCCATAAACACACACAGTGCACTATGATGGCTCTGGGTTAATGTGGTTAGACCACGAGAACATAACGTTGGATCAAAAAAGCAAGTTACAAAAGAACTGATGCAGAGTATGATTTCATTTATATAAAGATCAGGGACTTCCCCGGTGGTCCAGTGGCTAAGACTTGGTGCTCCCATTGCAGGGGGCCCGGGTTTCATCCCCGGTCTGGGAACTAGATCCCATATGCCGCAAGGAAGATCGAAAAGATGCTGTATGCCACAATAAAAACCCGGCACAGCCAAAAAGAAAAAAGATCAAACACTGGCAGAGCTAGACCATGTGTTATTTAGGGGTGCCCATGTATGCGTCAAAACTATTAAAATAAATCAAAAAATGATTGCCACAAAATTCAGAACAGTGGTTGTACAGTTACTGGTAGTGCTTTATGTCTTCATGTCTTAAAATCAATTTTCAATGTATTATCATTCTTTATAAACTGTGCATATTATTATACGCACAGTTTAAAGAATGATAATACATTGAAATATTTATATTTCAGTTTTATATATTCTTTTGTATGTGCTATTTATTGATACTTCTTAAAGAATTGTTTTCAAAAAAATAAGAGAGATGGTGAGTCAGAAGCCCATAGGAAGCCTCTGGGCAGGGGCAGGGTCTCACATCAGCTGAACCAAGGCAACTGTTCCAGATCTAAATGGTGGGTTTCCCTCAGAGGTCCTGAAGCTCATACACCCTGGTCACCTCCTCCCATCACCAAAAAGCCTCAGTTGCTGCCTCTCTTCCTCTGCTACTGGGTCTTTAGCAACTTGTATCCCCCTTCTCAGTGCCACCTATAGGCCCTTGAACATGCTCTGACCCCCTGACACAGGCTGAAGCCCACAGTTTTTGCTTACTCTCTGTCCTTAGATCAAGAGGCCTCCAGGGACGTCCCTGGTGGTTCAGTGGCTGGGATTCCTCACTCCCAATGCAGGGAGCCCAGGTTCAGTCCTTCGTAGGGGAACTAGATTCCACATGCATGCTGCTACTAGGAGTTCACAGGTCTCAACTAGAGATCCTGCATGCTGCAACAAAGACCAAAGATCCCACATACCACAAATAAGACCAGGTGCAGCCAAAAAAGAAAGAAAAGAGGCGTCTAGCATCTGCTGGCTACGGGCTGGATTCATCACTTGCAAGGCATGATCCACGCTCTGCTGCCACCATGCTTTTGTACACCCTGTTTCCCTGCCTGGACGCCATCCTCACAGCCTACCCCACAGTGTCCTCTGAGGATAACTGGATGCCCCCCCTTGTGTGGGAGGACTTTCCCCATCCCCCCAGTCAGTTCTGTACTCCCTCTTCTGGACCCACACAGAACCCCTCATGTGTCTTGATGGCAACACTTAGCAAGTGGTGTAATTTCTTAATGACATGGTTCTGTCCCCGTTAGACTTTAAGATCTTCAGAAGGACAGCTTTTGTCTACTGGTCTTTTTACATAGGTGATACTCAAAACATCACCCAAGCAGGACTTCACCGGCAGTACACAGCCAGCATGGATACAAAGCTGGAGCCAGGTGCTGCAGGTCCCCCCGTGCCCAGACTGCTAGTATTAACAACTTGGTTACTGCATCATTGGAGGTGAGGGGTGGCAGAAGGGGGGCCAGGCAAATGAGCTGGGGGGACAGGGACAGGACAGTGTGTATTTCTCAACCAGTACAGAAATATTTCAACATTTAACAAACTTTAACAACTGGTGTGGCCATTATATCTCGAAGTCTAACTGCTCAACATTCATCTTCTTTATCTCCCTAGAGACACATGGCACTGTGCCTGGTAGTAGGTATTCAATAAATATTTACTGGAAAAACAAGTAACATCTTAAACTACACCTAAGTCATCAACTGTTTTCCCAGCAAGGAGAAAGGACTTGAGATTTGGCTTCCATTGAGACCGTCTACTGTCTTTGCCTTCTCTGCCGCCAATCTATGTAAAAACAGGTTAATGTCTGGGCATGAGATGCACGCTGGTCCAACAGCATTCAATCCAATCCCGAGACTTCTATGTGAATACTCCCAGCCTCACAGCCCCTCCAACCACCCCTGTTGTCAATAGTGTTTGGACCTTCTGGCAGCTGTCTTGCCCCATGCAGGGGAGCCTGTTGAGAAAGAAGCCTGCACAGGGCAGCAAAACCAAGACATGGAAAGGGTCAGGTTTCTCCAACCTTTGTCAAAACTCTAGACCCAGCCATGCCTGAAGATCCACCTTGTTCCTTTCAGGTTGATGACCTAATACACTCCTTTCCTGCTTATGATATTTTGACTTGACTGGGTTTGTTTGTTTCCTTTTTTTAATTTTGGTTTTTTGGTTTGTGAGTGTTTTTGTTTTTTGTTTGTCTTTGCAACTACAAGTCCAGTCTAATTCAGCTAGGAGGAAAACTTTCCATTAGGTAAAATAGAAATCTAAGTTTTTACATATAAAGAGTCTCTCTTTTCACATCCCATGACACTTTGGTAATTCATTTTGATAACTTACCTTTCACCAAGTAGAACATTTGATAGATTTATAAATGAGGGAAAGTCCAGTGTGTTCACGACAGGATAGGCATGAATGGGAATAAGCAAAGTCTCGTCTCCCTAAAATTAACAAAAGTCAAGTTAACCATGCTTGAGACTATAATTTTCTTTTTTTTTAATTTAAATTTATTTATTTTAATTGGAGGCCAATTACTTTACAATATTGTATTGGTTTTTCCATACAGCAACATGAATCTGCCACAGGTGTACACGTGTTCCCAATCCTGAACCCCCCTCCCACCTCCCTCCCCATACCATCCCTCTGGGTCATCCCAGTGCACCAGCCCCAAGCATCCTGTATCCTGCATCGAACCTGGACTGGCGATTCATTTCTTATATGATATTATACAAGACTATAATTTTCAAAGATGAATTTGTAGATCCTTTATTTCTTGTCTTGTTTTCTATCATTAAAAAATATTTCCAGATAAAAAAGGAAAACATTTCCTTAAAAAAAACCTGAGTGCTTAAATATAACATTTGAAATATTGACTTTTCTTAGCTATAAACAAAGTAGAGAAAATTTTAAGTATATTTCATTGAAATTACATTCAATATTATTCAGGAAAGCTAAAGATAATCATATGATGACTTCATGTAGAGATGAAGACAGTAATCTGTTTCTATTTCAGAATATTATAGAGAAAACAGTCTTGCATGGCCTGAGATAAAGAAAAACCAGCACAGAATCAGCTGATCCAGACAGCACTGAACAGCCAACACGGGACCAGCCAGAGGCACAGAGCCCTGCTTCTAGACCTGCCCAGTGCATGACCTCGAGTAAGACTTCTGACCTCCCCACAGCTCATGTCTTCCTTTGCTTTCAACTGGGGATAATTCCACCTTTCTTCAAAGGTATTTTTGAGAATGAAAGTAGATGATGGCCTTAAAAAGTTCAAAGTGAAAGTGAAGTCGCTCAGTCGTGTCCGACTCTTTGCGACCCCATGGACTATAGCCCACCAGACTCCTCCGTTCATGGGGTTCTCCAGGCAAGAATACTGGAGTGGGTTGCCATTTCCTTCTCCAGAGGATCTTCCCAACCCAGGGATTGAACCCAGGTCTCCCACATTGCAGGCAGATGCTTTAACCTCTGAGCCACCACTGGCTCAGAGAAAAAGTTTAAAGAGCCATAGCAATAGGAGGCACTACTACCATTGCTACCCAGTAGCAGGACACCTGCCCTGGGGTGCTATACAGTGCCTGTCACTAGGGACTTTTGTTCTTGGTACAGAATATTCTTTCTGAAAGCAATATTCTGGTCTCATCTTTAGTTCCCTCTCCCCTTTTAAAAGCTGAAATTTCTTTATTGCTAAAGCATACTCTTCCACTTTAGTTTTGCAAAGTTAAACTTCATTACCCTTGAGGCTTCTCAACTTGTAAGGGCCAGGCATGAAAGTCAGAGCAGGGGGCAGGAGGTAGGGGGAGTGCCAGTTTTGAGGGAGGGGCTGACAGCATGTGGATCTGGGGTCTGGGGGCCAAGGATGAATTAGGTGACCTGGAAGAGGCTCACAGAGCACAGCCTCTGGGGTCGGGCCACACAGGCCCCCTTCTCTCTGCAGACCCCCAAGGACCACCTCGGAGGACGTCAGCCATTAGTCCTAGGTGTTCATAATCACAGCTCAGGGTTCTTGCTGATTTTCTCAACTAGCACTTAAAAGAGGATGCTTAAATTATTTGAAAAGCATTCAGTAACTCCCAGGACCACAAGATAAATTAGGTTTTTAGGCCAGGAAAGGTGAGAACAAGCAGTGTCTCTGGCTCTGCCCCAGTGCTCAGCAACCTGAGGCTTCCCCAGCTGGGACCCACATCGCTGGACAAGGACCCTCAAGCCACTCAGGTCTCTGCCTAAGTCATTGGGCTGAAAAACTTTATACTTGTAATTCCATCTCTTTCTTCTGCTCTTGAAGATATAAGTTTTGATACCATCCCACTCCCCCAAAATTTAATTTTAAGGAGCTGACCTTACAGTGAACACGGATGCAATCATAATAGTATCGCCACTCATCTGGAGAAAATGTAATGGTGATCCTGAGAGACAAGCCAGGGACAAGGCGGTGCTCCTGGAAGACAAGGGGGCACTTGTCAGGAGACCCCAGAGACTGGGAGCAGGACCGCAGGGACAACACACTACATACCGTCCCAGACAGACCCACCACACAGAAAGCCACGTCCAACAGTGAACGTCGAGGGAGAACAGGTCACCAGTGACACTTACCTTTTTAACATATTTGATCTGAAAGTATTTGGTTTGCGGGGGTAAAATATGAACATGTATGTCTTCATCACAAATATTGACCAGATGCTGGAGAGAAAAAGAAGCATTAACATGAACACATTGCTTTATCTATCTGCATAGATATTTACACCTCATCTTGCTCTAAAGGGAGGTGGAGATACGATGTGCTTTTATTTTTATTGTTTAAATTTTTTTTTAATTTTACATTGAAATAGTTGATTTATAATGTTCTATTAGTTTCACATATACAACAAAGTTATTGAGTTATACCCATTTTTTCAGACTTCTTTTCCATTTAAGTTATTACAAAACATTGAGAAGCGTTTCCTGTGCTCTACAGTAAGTCTCTGTTGATAATACATTTTATAGGAGTGTATATATGTCAATCTCAAACTCCTAATTTGTCCCTTCCCCTCAACCTTTCCCCTTTGATAACCGTATAAATTTGTTTTCAGAGTCTGTTTCTGTTTTGTAAATAAGTTCATTTGTATCATTTTTTAAGAGTCCATATATAAATGGTATCATATGGTATTTGTCTCTCTGTCTGTCTTACTTCACTTAGCATGATACTCTCTAAGTTCATCCATGTTGCCGCAAATGGCATTATTTTATTATTACTCTAGGAGGTGAGTCCAGAAAAATCTTGCTGGGACTTATGTCAAAGAATGTTCTGCCTATGTTTTCCTCTAAGAGTTTTTATACTATCCAGTCTTACATTTAGATCTTTAGCCCATTTTGAGTGTATTTTCTGCATATGGTATATGTTCTGCTTTCATTCTTTTCAGTGTAGCTCTCCAGTTTTCCTAGCACCACTTATTGAAGAGACTGTCTTTTCCTCTGTTGTGTATTCTTGCCTCTTCTGTCATAGATTAATTGGCCATAAGTGTGTAGGTTTATTTCTGGGCTTTCTCTCCTGTTTCACTGATTTGTGTGTCTGTTTTAGTGTCAGTACTATACTGCCTTGATTCCTGTAGCTTTGTAGTTTAGTCTGAAGTCAGGAAACCTGATTTTTCCCATTCTGTTTTTCCTTTCTTAAGATTGCCAACATCTGCTGGATCATCAAAAATGCAAGAGAGTTCCAGAAAAGACATCTATTTCTGCTTTATTGACTAGGCCAAAGCCTTTGACTGTGAGGATCACAATAAACTGTGGAAAATTCTGAAAGAGATGGGAATACCAGACCACCTGGCCTGCCTCTTGAGAAACCTATATGCAGGTCAGAAGGCAACAATTAGAACTGGACATGGAACAACAGACTGGTTCCAAATAGGAAAAGGAGTACGTCAAGCCTGTATATTGTCACCCTGCTTATTTAACTTATATGCAGAGTACATCATGAGAAACGCTGGGCTGGAAGAAGCACAAGCTGGAATCAAGATTGCTGGGAGAAATATCAATAACCTCAGATATGCAGATGACACCACCTTCATGGAAGAAAGTGAAGAGGAACTAAAAAGCCTCTTGATGAAAGTGAAAGAGGAGAGTGAAAAAGTTGGCTTAAAGCTCAACATTCAGAAAATGAAGATCACGGCATCTGGTCCCATCACTTCATGGCAAATAGACGGGGAAACAGTGGAAACAGTGTCAGACTTTATTTTTCTGGGCTCCAAAATCACTGCAGATGGTGATTGTAGCCATGAAATTAAAAGACGCTTACTCCTTGGAAGGAAAGTTATGACCAACCTAGATAGCATATTGCAAAGCAGAGACATTACTCTGCCAACAAAGGTCCATCTAGTCAAGGCTATGGTTTTTCCAGTGGTCATGTATGGATGTGAGAGTTGGACTGTGAAGAAAGCTGAGCGCCGAAAAATTGATGCTTTTGAACTGTGGTGTTGGAGAAGACTCTTGAGAGTCCCTTGGACTGCAAGGAGATCCAACCAGTCCATTCTAAAGGAGATCAGTCCTGGGTGTTCTTTGGAAGGAATGATGCTAAAGCTGAAACTCCAGTACTTTGGCCACCTGATGTGAAGAGCTGACTCATTGGAAAAGACTCTGATGCTGGGAGGGATTGGGGGCACAAGAAGGGGATGACAGAGGACAAGATGGCTGGATGGCATCACTGACTTGATGGACATGAGTTTGAGTGAACTCTGGGAATTGGTGCTGGACAGGGAGGCCTGGTGTGCTGCAATTCATGGGGTTGCAGAGTCGGACATGACTGAGCGACTGAATTGAACTGAACTGAAGATTGTTTTGGCTATGGCACACTTTTTAACTTTTTAAGTGATTCAAAATCTATCGTATACCACTTAAAGAATCATGAAATAGATACAACAAATACCACTGAAAGAATGATGAAATATGCCCATGTGAATCAGCCCAGCCTAAGACTTTCCAGAGCTGCAACCCCAGGTGCCCCTCTGTGTGACCTGGCACATTCCCCTCTTCCCATCCTGACCAGTCACTTGTGTACTGTTTTGTTGAACTCAGCTTACTCCTGTGATTCAGCTAAGCTAAGAAGCCAGTCACCTGCTCACCCTCAGTTTCTCTAATTACATGCCACTTGTCCTGGGGATCTGGTGACAATTAGGCAGTCAAAAAATCAGGAAAAGGAGTATGGAGAGGACAGCCCTCAATCCATCCCTGGGGCTAACAAAACAGAACACAAAGTCAGGAGTTCTTTCCTGGAGTCAGGAGCAGGCCCTCCTTTGAGACAGAACAACCTGCTTGGTAAGTTAAGTGGGTGTCTGAGTAGAGATGTTTTTCCTTTCTCTACATGAAAGGGGAGCAAGGACTCTGGGTTCTGGGATCTGGCCTTCACCTGGTCAACAGGACAGTTAAGAGGCCCTTGGTTTTCGATGTCCAGACCAGAGGCTGGATGTGCCGCATGGCCCACTGTCCAAGGCCTCAAGTCCACTGAGTCTCTAAGTTAGACTTAAGATATAATCTCTTGATGAGAGGACAGCAAAGCTTGCATCGGTTAAAAGTTCTCATTGGTCATCTATGAATATTCTTAAAGTGACTCCGTTGGCATTTTTTTTTTACTATAGTTGATTTACAACACTGTGTTAGTTTCAAGTGTCAAACTCAAGTTTCAGATTCTTTCCCAGTATAGGTTATTACAAGATACTAGATATAGTTCCCTATGCTATACAGTAAGTGCTATTGTTTATCTGTTTTATATATAATGGTGTCTGTCTGTTAATCCCAAGTTCCTAATTTATCCCTCACCTCTTTCCCCTTTGGTAAGTATAAGTTTGCTTTCTTGGTCTGTGAATCTGTTTCTGTTTTGTAAATAAGTTCATTTGTAGTATTTTTTTTTGATTCCACATATAAGTGATACCATATAATGTCTGTTTTTCTCTGTCTGACTGACTTCACTTAGTATGACGATCTCTGGTCCATCTATGTTGCAGCAAACCTAAGTGTCCATCAACAGATGAATGGATAAAGAAAGTGTGGTATATACAATGGAATATTACTTAGCCATAAAAAGAATGATATATTGCCATGTGCAGCAACATGGCATATCTTTTTAATACAGGAGAAGCCTGGAAAAAATAAAGCTGCCAAGATCTCTCTTGACCTCCAAGGAGCCTGGCACACAGGAGTCTTGGTGAAGGTGTGGGCTCTGGAGTCTCCTGACCCCAGGAGTGGTCCTTCCAGGAGACTCTAGGTACATACAGGGACATTTCAGTGCCCAAACTTCATTTCCTACCTTTTTTTATTTTTATAGTTTGTCAGCAGGTCAGTTTAATTTCTTGTCAAAAAAAAAATGCTTTCAGGGATAAAATGGCATTCTTGTCTTTTCACTTATAACTAACACTGAGGGGAAAATAATCATCATTGAAAGGGAAAAAAACCGACGTCCTTTGTGGTATAGTGGATAAGAATCTGCCTGTCAGCGCAGGGGACGGAATCCAATTTCCTGGTCCAGGAAGATCCTACAAGCTCTGGAGCAACTAAGCCTCTGTGCTACAACTACTGAGCCTACGCACCTAGAGCCCACAAGCCACGACTACTGAGCCTGTGTGCTGCCACTTCTGAAGCCCTGGTGCCTAGAGCCTGTGCTCCACAACAGGAGAAGCCACCGCAATGAGAAGCCTGAGCAAAGCAACTACGGAGTAGCCCCTGCTCGCCATAACTGGAGAAAGCCCATACACAGCAACAGAAATCCAAAAATAAAAATAAAACCAAAAATAACAAAAAATAAAGCACAACTAAAAATGAAACAAATAAATAAAGTTTTAAAAAAAGAAAAGGGAAATAACGGTGTCTTCTTAGGCCCGTGTTGACTCTAAGGTGAAACTCAGTCCTTGCTTCAGTGTTTCAGAATGGGCCCCCATGACAAACAAACAAGGAACCAGCAACCGGATACCAGGCAGTCACAGGTTAAAGAGCTTTTACTCCAGGGTCAGAGGGACTTTGCAAGGACTGCTCACAGCTCCCCCATGCACACACCGCTCCTCACAGTCTCCCTTCCATTCCCTCCACAGGGCAGAGCAAACCCAGCCTCCAGTAAAGCGCTGGCTTTGGTGGGTAGGGTCTATAATCTTCAGCCCCAAGCACTTACAGTATTTTCTAAACACATTTCAGCCTCCCAAGTTGGGGTCCTTTTAATCCTTCCCCTCAGGGACACAGCTTCTCAGAGGTAAATACCTAACACCACAGGCATCTGGGGGCAAAACACAAGCAGCTCTGTAAGTTCTTTAAAGTGTTTGAGACAGGCTGGGATCTGGGACTTGGGACTCTGCTCTAGTGCTTGAACCTGGACAAATGTCTCCTTGAGCAACAAAATACAAAGAAACTATAAGGAACAAAAAATAGCTGTGAGCATGTGTTCAGTTCAGTTCAGTTCAGTCGCTCAGTTGTGTTTGACTCTTTGCGACCCCATGGACTGTAGAATGCCAGGCTTCCCTGTCCCTCACCAACTCCTGAAGCTTGCGAGCATGGGAAGCTTGCGAGCATGTGTAGCTGGGGCAAACTTGTACAAAAAGATACAAAACGATAAAACAACAACAACAACAACCCCAAACCCAACTGCCACTTCTGAAGTGCAGTCCTGTGTGCTAAGTCGCTTCAGTTGTGTCCAACTTTCTGGGACCCTATGGACTGCAGCCCACCCGCATTGGTAGGCGGGTTCTTTACCTCTAGTGCCACCTGGGAAGCCCCTGACCACTTCTGAAGAATCAAGAGCAAAAGCAGGCTCTGAGCACATCCCTGCACACATCCCACCAGGAGGGTGAGCAGACCACCCAAGCCGTCCCTCAGGCCCACCCCGCTAGATTCTCCCCTACCCTCGTCCCCATATAAGGAGCCAGCATGCCCTCTGAGGGGGAAGAGCAAGTGGGGGAACCAGTTGCTGGTCTTCGCTCCCCCTGCTGCAGCATGCATGCTTGTGTGCTCAGTCGTGTCCAACTCTTGTGTGACCCCATGGACTGTAGCCCACCAGGCTCCTCTGTCCATGGGATTTTCCAGGCAAGAATACTGGAGTGGGTAGCCATTCTCTTCTGCAGGGGATCTTCCCGATCCAGGGATGGAACCCTGCTGCAGCAGGAGGCCCAGTAAAGCCTTGCCTGAATTTCTTGTGTGGCCTCAGATTGATAATGCATTTTACTCTAAAATTTTGCTCAATAATGCATTTATCCAAAATGGGAGAGTAAAAATTGATGCTCCAGAAAGATAAACTGTGTTTACACTGTAGCTTCAGGTCCTGACCCTCACACACTGACTTGAAGCCATTGAGATATGTGGCCCTAGTTTGAGAAGCAAGATCCTGGGGCAGAGGGGTCTCTGAAGGCTGCAACAGGAGTTGAAAACTAATACAATTATTTCAGAAAGCTGGAAAAGACTGTTACTCTACATAAGATAAGGCTGTGTATGCTGACAACTTTGTTTTGGGCTGGCCACAGTAACACTGATTGTCTCATGGGAAAATTGATTAATTATTTACTTAATAAATATAATTTCCCAGAAAAAATCTTTCCTCAGAGGGAAAGAGAACTTAAGAGGTCTTGGTTTGGAGAAAACTGGGAACCATTATTTCAACCTTTAAAGTAAATCAAAACATTGATTTTGATATGAATCTAAGTAAAAGGTTTTAAAGCCTTTAACCAGATCTGGATCAATCTCAAATGTTAATGAACAATTTACTGTGGTTTTAAACACACATTCAATCATTCCATTCTTGGGCAATTTGTACTGTTTCCTGTAACAAAACCAAGATAAAGTGCAGGGTTGAATTTCCCCCCTTGTTTGGCAAGAATCTCAAGGTAACTGCCTTAGGCTTCTGCTTAACTTTGCTGATAGAAATAGGAGGCTGGGTCTCCCAGAATGTTATTAAGATGAAATAATTTTGTACTTTTATCTGTTTGTTTTAATGTCTGATAGAAGCAGTGTGATTATTCAGACTTTACCTTGTATTTACTTGGAACTAGTGAGACGCCGCCAAGTCACTCTCTTCCAATAAAGTGAGTTTAATATCTTGACAAGTGTTTACTGAGTATGTTCTGTGTGATAGGTATTGTGTTGTACATAAGACAGAGATGGATGTTCTTCAGCAGAATGAAGCTTTTACCCCCTCCCCAAACCCTAGGATCCAGGTAAAGCAGACTGTACACTGGACACCAAACATGCCACATGCTTGCCCCCCTGAGCCTCTGTGTCTCCCCTACTCCCCGAGTGCCTGCTCCCCACTTCTCACTTTGCTTGGGCTAACCCAGATGGCTTCTCCGACATAAAGCTTTGATGTAATGTGACCGGTAAGCTCATGAAAAGATGCTTAATGTCATCAGTCATTAAGGAAATGCAAATAGAACAACAGTGAGTGGTGAACTCAAAAAGACCTAGCTACACCCCAACAACTGGAACATGTGAATGTGACTTTATTTGGGAAAACAGTGATTGCAGGTGCTATTAAGTTAAGGACCTTGAGACGAGATCATCCTGGATTACCTGGTTGGTCCTTCAGTCCAATGACAAGTTTCCTTTGAGAGAAGAAGAGAAGACAAAGGGAGTCCGAGGAGAAGCCAGGCGAAGATGGAGGCCAAGGTTTAGGGTCATTAAGCCTCAAGGCAAAGAGCACCTGATGCCATCACATCTGGGGAGAAGCGAGGAAAGAGCCCCTCCTAGAACCGTGAAAGGAGCAGGGCCCGACTGACACCTTGATTTTGGACTCTAGCCTCCAGAATGCATTTCTGGTTTTCTAAGCCCCTAAATTTGTGGTGATTTGTAAGGCAGCCACAGAAAACAAACATTCCATACAACCTAATTCCACTTCTTAATACATATCCAAGAGAAATGAAAATATATCCACACAAAAACATGTACACAAAGGTCCATGATGACATTATTCCTAATAGCCCCAAAGATAAAATCCAAATGTCCATCAACTTACGGAACAGGGAAAATGTGAATGGTGTGAAGTTTCCTTAAAAAAACTAAAAAGAGAGCTACCATATGGTCCTGCAATCCCATTCTTGTGAATATACCCAGAGAAAACCACAATTCAAAAGATACATGTACCCAATGTTCACAGCAGCACTATCTACAATAGAGAAGCTCTATACAGTCAGCAAAAACCAGACTGGGAGCTGACTGTGGCTCAGATCGTGAATTCCTTATTGCCACATTCAGACTTAAATTGAAGAAAGTAGGGAAAACCTCTAGGCCATTCAGGTATGACCTAAATCAAATCCCTTATGATTATACAGTGGAAGTAACAAACAGATTCAAGGGATTTCATCTGATACACAGAATGCCTGAAAAACTATGGATGGAGGTTCATGACACTGTATGGAAGGCGGTGATCAAAACTATCCCCAAGAAAAAGAAATGAAAAAAGGCAAAATGGGTGCCTGAGGAGGCCTTACAAATAGCTGAGAAAAGAAGAGAAGTGAAAGGCAAAGGAGAAAAGGAAAGATATATTCATCTGAATGCAGAGTTTCAAAGAATAGCAAGGAGAGGTAAGATAGCCTTCCTAACTGATCAATGCAAAAAATAGAGGAAAACAACAGAATGGGAAAGACTAGAGATCTCTTCAAAAAAATTAGAGATACCAAGGGAACATTTCATGCAAAGACTGGCACAATAAAGGAGAGAAATGTTATGGATCTAACAAAAACAGAAGATACTAAGAAGAGGTGGCAAAAATACAAGAACTATACAAAAAAGATCTTAATGACCCAGATAACCATAATGGTGTGATCACTCTCCTATCTCAGAGCTAGACATCCTGGAATGCAAAGTCAAGTGGGCCTTAGAAAGCATCATGGTGAACAAAGCTCGTGGAGGTGATGGAATTCCAGCTGAGCTATTTTAAATCCTAAAAGATGATGCTGTTAAAGTGCTGTGCTCAATATACTGGCAAATTTGGAATACTCAGCAGTGGCCAGAGGACTGAAAGAAGTCAGTTTCCATTCCAATCCCAAAGAAAGGCAATGCCAAAGAATGTTCAAACTACCACACAATTGGACTCATCTCACATGCTAGCACAGAGAAGGCAATGGCAACCCACTCCAGTACTCTTGCCTGGAAAATCCCATGGATGGAGGAGCCTGGTAGGCTGCAGTCCATGGGGTGGCTAAGAGTCAAACACGACTGAGCGACTTCACTTTCACTTTTCACTTTCATGCATTGGAGAAGGAAATGGCAACCCACTCCAGTGTTCTTGCCTGGAGAATCCCAGGGATGGCGGAGCCTGGTGGGCTGCTGTCTATGGGGTCGCACAGAGTTGGACACGACTGAAGTGACTTAGCAGAAGCAGCAGCACATGCTAGCAAAGTAATGCTCAAAATTCTCTAAGCCAGGCTTCAACAGTACATGAACCAAGAACTTGCAGATGTTCAAGCTGGATTTAGAAAAGGCAGAGGAACCAGAGATCAAATTGCCAACATCCACTGGAGCATAGAAATTTAGATCATAGCAAGAAATTTGGATCAAAGAAAGAGAATTCCAGAAAAACATCTACTTCTGCTTCACTGACTATGCTAAAGCCTTCGACTATGTGGATTACAACAAACTGGAATATTCTTCAAGAGATGAGAATACCAGACCACCTTACCTGTCTCCTGAGAAATCTGTATGCAGGTCAAGAAGCATCAGTTAGAACTGGACATGGAACAATGGACTGGTTCTAGATTGGGAAAGGAGTACATCAAGGCTGTATGTTGTCATCCTTGTTATTTAACTTATATGCAGATTACATCATGCAAAATGCCAGGCTGGATGAAGCACAAGCTGGAATCAAGATTGCTGGGAGAAGTACCAACAACCTCAGATATGCAGATGACACCACCCTTATGGCAGAAAGCAAAGAGGGACTAGAGAGCCTCTTGATGACAGTGAAAGAGGAGAGTGAAAAAGCTGGCTTAAAATTCAGCATTCAAACAATGAAGATCATGGCATCCGATCCCATCAGTTCAGTTCAGTTCAATTCAGTCGCTCAGTCATGTCCAACTCTTTGTGACCCCATGAATCACAGCACACCAGGCCTCCCTGTCCATCACCAACTCCCGGAGTTCACTCAGACTCAAGTCCATCGAGTCAGTGATGCCATCCAGCCATCTCATCCTCTGGCGTTCCCTTTTCCTCCTGCCCCCAATCCCTCCCAGCATCAGAGTCTTTTCCAATGAGTCAACTCTTCGCATGAGATGGCCAAAGTACTGGAGTTTCAGCTTTAGCATCATTCCTTCCAAAGAAATCCCAGGGCTGATCTCCTTCAGAATGGACTGGCTGGATCTCCTTGCAGTCCAAAGGACTCTCAAGAGTCTTCACTTCATGGCAAATAGATGGGGAAACACTGGAAACATTGAGAGACTTTATTTTCTTGGGCTCCAAAATCACTGCAGATGGTGACTGCAGCCATGAAATTAAAAGACGCCTGCTCCTTGGAAGAAAAGCTATGACCAATCTAGAGAGCATATTAAAAAGCAGAGACACTACTTTGCCAACAAAGGTCCATCTAGCCAAAACTATGGATTTTCCAGTAGTCATGTATGGATATGAGAGTTGGACCATTAAAGAAGGCTGAGTGCCAAAGAATTGATGCTTTTGAACTGCGGTGTTGGAGAGGACTCTTGAGAGTCCTTTAGAATGCAAGGAAATCAAACCAGTCAATCCTAAAGGAAATCAGTCCTGAATATTCATTGGAAGGACTAATGCTGAAGCTGAAGCTCCAATACTTCATCCACCTGATGCAAAGATCTGACTCACTAGAAAAGACCCTGATGCTGGGAAAGATTGAAGGCAGGAGGAGGTGACAACAGAGGATGATATGGTTGGATGGCATCAGTGATTCAATGGACATGAGTTTGACAAAGCTCCAGAAGATGGTGAAGGACAGGGAAGCCTGGCGTGCTGCCGTCCATGGGGTCGCAGAGTCGGACACGACTGAGTGACTGAACAACAACAAAAAAGGATGTGGAAGTAATCTGTCTACTGACAGAGGGCTGGATAAAGATGTGGTACATCTACACAATGGAGTATTTCTCAGTTATAAAAGAGCATTAATGCCATATAAAATGCCATATAAAAAAGCATAATGCCATATAAAAGACGGCATTATGAAACAATGCCATTTGCAGCAACACGGATGGACCTAGAAATCATCATACTGAGTGAAGAAAGCCAAACAAAGAAAGACAGATATTGGGTTGGCCATAAGTTCATCCAAGTTCTTCCATAATGAATTCTGAAAAATTCAAATGAACTTTTTGGCCAACTCAATATCATATGATATCATTTTTATGTGGAGTCTAAAATATGACACAGTGAACTTATTTACAAAACAGAAATAGACTCACAGACACAGAAACAAACTCATGTTTACCAAAGAGAAAAAGCAGGGAGGGATAAATTAAACATTTGGGATTAAAAGATATACATAAAAGTATATATTAAAAGATATACATAAAAGTGTATAAAAGTGTTATACACCCCTGTGTATAACATAGATAAACAACACAGACCTACTGTATAGCACAGGGGAGTATACTCAGTATCTTGTAATAACCTATAATGGAAGAGAATGTAAATGAAGAATATACATCTTTATATTAACATATAAAAATATACACATATGATTGAATCACTTTGCTGTACATTTGAAACTAATATAGCATTTTAAATAAATTATGTCAATAAAAATTAAAAAAAATTCCTTTAAGTGATATAACCATACAACAGAACATTATTTGCCTATAAAAAGGAATAAAGTACCTATTCATGCTACAAATTCAACGAGCCTGGGAAACATGCTGAATCAAAGAAGCCAGTTGCAAAAGACCACATGTTGTGTGATTCTATTTATGTGAAATGTTCAAACAGGCAAATCTATAACAACAGAATGAGGATCTGGCTGCTTAGGGTGGAGGTGGGGTGAGTAAAGCAATGAGGAGAGTGAAGAGGGTTGGGAACAGGAAGTTCATTGTTCACTCATTGCAAACAATAATTATTTTAGATCCATTCTATCAACATCTAGGGGCTTCCCTGGTGGCTCAGTGGTAAAGAACCTGCCTGCCAATGCAGGAGATATGGGTTCGATCCTGGGTTCGAGTATTTCCCCTGGAGAAAGAAATGGCTACCCACTCCAGTATTCTTGCCTGGAACATCCCATGGACTCCTCCAGGGGAGGAGCCTGGTGGGCTACTGTCCAGGGGGTCGCAAGAGTTGAACACAACTAAACCACCACCAGCGTCTAGATAGCAAACCTAATAACCAGGAAATGCAAGTTCCAAAATGAATGATTAACCTTGGTCTTTGATGCTGTGTTCTAAGAAATGTGTCCTTGCAGACTGAGGGGTAAAGTTCCTAATCACAGTTTTAAATCCTGACCCTTTTCCTAAGAGGAAGTACTCGGCCCCTAACAGCTTCCTCTGCTGATCCCTTCTCTCTCCTCCCTCTTCAATGTGTAAGGACTCAAGGAAGCTGCATTGTCTGTTGGCCGCTTTGCTTTCTGACAGTTTTACCATCTGTCAGTTTCCTGCAGCGAGTCTCCCCACTCAGAGAATGAGTCTAATATGATAGTCGGAATTCTGTCTTGAAATGATCCACTTTAAGACACAGTTTCGGGGGCTGGGATAAATTAGGTGTTTGGGATTAACATATCAGTTCAGTTCAGTTGCTTAGTCCTGTCCGACTCTTTGCGACCCAGTGAAACGCAGCACACCAGGCCTCCCTGTCCAGCACCAACTCCGGGAGTTCACTCAGACTCACGTCCATCGAGTCAGTGATGCCATCCAGTCATTCTCATCTTCTGTCGTCCCCTTCTCCTCCTGCCCCCAATCCCTCCCAGCATCAGAGTCTTTTCCAATGAGACAATTCTTCGCATGAGGTGGCCAAAGTACTTGAGTTTCAGCTTTAGCATCATTCCTTCCAAAGAAATCCCAGGGCTGATCTCCTTCAGAATGGACTGGTTGGATCTCCTTGCAGTCCAAGGGACTCTCAAGAGTCTTCTCCAACACCACAGTTCAAAAGCATCAATTCTTCGGCGCTCAGCCTTCTTCACAGTCCAACTCTCACATCCATACATGACCACAGGAAAAACCATAGCCTTGACTAGACGAACCTTTGTTGGCAAAGTAATGTCTCTGCTTTTCAATATGCTATCTAGGTTGGTCATAACTTTCCTTCCAAGGAGTAAGTGTCTTTTAATTTCATGGCTGCAGTCACCATCTGCAGTGATTTTGGAGCCCAGAAAAATAAAGTCTGACACTGTTTCCACTGTTTCCCCATCTATTTCCCATGAAGTGATGGGACCGGATGCCATGATCTTCGTTTTCTGAATGTTGAGCTTTAAGCCCACTTTTTCACTCTCCACTTTCACTTTCATCAAGAGGCTTTTGAGTTCCTCTTCACTTTCTGCCATAAGGGTGGTATCATCTGCATATCTGAGGTTATTGATATTTCTCCAGGCAATCTTGATTCCAGCTTGTGCTTCTTCCAGTCCAGCGTTTCTCATGATGTACTGTGCATATAAGTTAAATAAGCAGGGTGACAGTACACAGCCTTGACGTACTCCTTTTCTTATTTGGAACCAATCTGTTGTTCCATGTCCAGTTCTAACTGTTGCTTCCTGACCTGCATATAGATTTCTCAAGAGGCAGGTCAGGTGGTCTGGTATTCCCATCTCTTTCAGAATTTTCCACAGTTTATTGTGATCCACACAGTCAAAGGCTTTGGCATAGTCAATAAAGCAGAAATAGATGTTTTTCTGGAACTCTCTTGCTTTTTCGATGATCCAGCGGATGTTGGCAATTTGATCTCTGGTTCCTCTGCCTTTTCTAAAACCAGCTTGAACATCAGGAAGTTCACGGTTCACATATTGCTGAAGCCTGGCTTGGAGAATTTTGAGCATTACTTTACTAGCGTGTGAGATGAGTGCAACTGTGCAGTAGTTTGAGCATTCTTTGGCATTGCCTTTCTTTGGGATTGGAATGAAAACTGACCTTTTCAGTCCTGTGGCCACTGCTGAGTTTTCCAACTCATCACTATATATGAAACAGATTATCAAAAAGACCTACTGTATAGTACAGGGAGCTGTACTCAATATTCTATAATAACCTATATAGGAAAAGAATCTGAAGAAGAATGCACTATATCTAAATGCAGAGTCTTATAGTGGAAGGGTACATCACACACAAGCCAGGGTCTCAGGGCCTGTGTGAGACACCCCACATCCATCAACTCCACTCCAACACATGCCCAGAGGCTGGCCTGGCTCAGTCCCTCGACCAGCTGGAGTAGTTCTAACATCCTATTCAGTGTGACTTTGGGGGATCACAGTGGGGGTCACCGAGATTGTGGAGCAGGTTTAAATGGTCAGGTTCCTTTTAGTGGTGGGTTAGGAGTCCTGTGGCCAACGAGCCCTCCCCAGTTGGGGTATCTCAAAAAAGGGGACCCAGCAAGGCCGGGCCCTCTGTGGTAGACTGCTGTCCCCACAGCTGCAGCCACTCTGCAGGGCAGCCTTCACCTGTCCCTTCTGCGGAAGTTGGTGGAGCTGCCGTCCCAGCTCTAGCTGGAGGCTCTGGCCACAATGACTGATTTAGGCCTGGCCATCTTACCCAAGAAGGTGGAACAGAACCCTCGCTGGACCCTCCTAAGAAAGGGACAGCTCTCCCGCTGGTGCTGTTGGCTGGAGCAAGAGCGCACTGGTTGGGAGGAAGGCAGCCTGACAGTGAGTCTGTCCCATCCCTGTGTTCTTGAGGTGAGTCTTTAACCTTACTGAATCACGGTTTCCTCATCTCTACAGAGGCATGATACAACCGCCACAAAGCTTGTCTAAGGACTAAACTGAAACATGTGGGACACAAAGCATAGTTTCTGGCCCTCAAGGATCCCTCAGAAACAGCACCAGTTTGGAAAGAGTGTTGGGAGGTGCCTTTGGCAGAGGGAGGAAACCTGTCCAAGGAAACTGATGCAACTTTAAAATTTCTCATCCTAGAACTACTGCCTTTCCTGGTCAAATTTATATCTTCCCTTCTGTTGATTGTGCTGCTCTTTAGATGAATGAGTAATAAAATGAGAACATTCATGTCATTTCATTATTATAATTATCCCACTATCTACAAAGGGGTTGGGGAGGGCAGGATTGGGAATTTGGGATTAGCAGATACAAACTATTACACATAAAATGGATACACAACAAGGTCCTACTATAGAACACAAAGAACTATATTCAATATTCTGTGACAAACCATAATGGAAAAGAATATAAAAAGAATGTATATATGTATGTATGGGGCTTCCCTGGTGGCTCAGATGATAAAGAATCCACCTGCAATGTAGGAGATCTGGATTTGATCCCTGGGTTGGGAAGATCCCTTTGAGAAGGAAATGGCTACCCATTCCAGTATTCTTGCCTGGAGAATCCCATGACCAGAGAAGCCTGGCAGGCTACAGTCCATGGAGTTGTAAAGAGTCAGACATGACTGAGTGACTAAGGACGCACATATATAGGTATAATCGAAACACTTTGCTATATACTTAAAACTAACACAATACTGTTAATCAACTATACTTCAGTGAAATTTTTTAATTAAAAAAAAAGTACATACCAATATTTGCTGGTGTTGTTTTTCTACTTGATAGCCTCCAAAATGTAATATGCCAGGTTTTGCCTGTATGACCTTATTATTCAGAAGATTCGCATAAACCTCTGTAAAAACAATGCAGATAAGTATACCACGAGATGAGACAAAAAAAAAAAAAAAATTAAGTGAAAGAAGATCCTATCAACAAGGACTCCCTTTAACTTAGGATATTTTATGCACATGAAGTTTCAGACAGAGGATACAGCTGTCAACAATTAATGATGTTCCACGTGAACTGAACTGCTTCTCCCACTGTTTTAACATTTTGCTTGGGAGATATTACCATCATGAGACAAATTCACATTTGTTCTTTATTATCTATTAAAATAAGTTGCTCTGTACACATTTTGTACAAGTCTTCATAATAAAACAAGCCTGTAAAGGACACACACTGTATATAATACTGTGATTGTTATGTAACGCACATCCACTTCAAAGAATGCAAATACCAAGTGTTTCATTTTATTGCTGTGTATTCAACTGTTACTATTTGCTTTCCTCTGAACTGAATTATAGTGTGATACAGAATAATCCTAAGGTTCTGAATAATTATCACTCTGGATGGTAATGACTCAATTTGCTCTTGACATGTGCGTGTCTTCAAAACTTGCCCCAGCTCTGCTGTGCTTCATGCCCCAGCTCTGCCGTGCTTCATGCCTGGCATTTGTTTATAACCCTCTGTTGTTTTCATTTTATAAAAATCAAGCCCAGGCCTGATTCTGACCAGCAAACTGCCTCCTTTGAAGTGAATGCACTGTCTGGTTTCTCACAAATGACAGCCTTTCCCCTTCGGCTGTACCCAAACCTCATGAGTCACAGATACCCTGACCCCAGCCTCCACTCTCTGTGACTTTGTATTCCACTAAAGTGGGTGTGAAATGTTTGGTGTTTTTGTTCCTCCAGTGATGAGCAGTCATTGTCGTCAGCTTTGGGCCAAACTGAAGGGCTAGACTAGGGTGAGGATGGTGTCTCAGGGGGACTGTGACAGGGTTGTCTGGTAAATTTTTAAGTATTTTTTTAAATATTTATTTTTATTTATTTGGCTGTGCAAGGGCTTAGTTGCAGCATGTGGGATCTAGCTCCTTGACCAGGGATCAAACCTGGGCTACCTGCACTGAGAGCGTTGAGTCTTAACAACTGGACCACCAGGGAAGTCCAATTTTTAAGTATTAAAATGAACATTACTTGGTAATTCTTTTTAATGCTGAGAGTTTTGTTTTTAGGGCCACAATACAGATGTAAAATGGGCATTGCCCTGTTAATACCCAGAAACAGTCAAGTATACTGACTTGAATTCAGTGTGTTCTAAAGTAACAACAGAGCCACACCAAACGCTGCAGGTCCCTCATTTCGATGGGCCTTGAATGGTGAGCAGGAACCAAGCTGCTTGAGACATGGAGATCTGGACACTGGGTGGCTACAGCCGAGCACCAACCCCCCACTCAGCTGAGTCACCCTGGTGAATTCACTTGAGCTTCTGGAGTCTCAGCTTGCCCAAGAGTAAAATGGAAACAGTATTGTGATGTTAAGATGGATTCAGTGAGAATACAGGCAAAACGATTATCCTTCTACACAATAGCTATGGGATTTACCAGGCTTTCTAGGCTAAGGATGTGCACAGAAAAAGGCAAGAAGGTATAAACCCAAGTGGTCTTGAAGGAACAGGAGTAACAGGTGTGGCTGGAAGTGGGGGACGGGAGGAGTGAGAGTGGACAGTTTCCAGGCAAAGGGGGCCAAACGATGAGCAAAGGAACCGAAACTTTATTCTTTACACGAGAGGATCCCCTGAGAACATTCAAACAGGGTGGGGATAGGAGCCAGCCTGGATTCTAGGACAGAAAATGCCGGGGGGTGAAGGGTGGATGGGAGGAGAGTGTGGCTAGGGAGGAGAGCCAGGCCTACAGTAGTCCTGGTGGCCTCCTAAGGACAAAGTATGGACAGAGGGCAAAGACACTTGAGGATGTGAAGGAACAGAACTTGGTGATTAATTTTCACCACAAAAGTCTACCAGTTAAGCAAATGGATCTAAATAGAATCATTGTTCATAATAATAAAAACTATCACAAGCCTGTAAAACAATATAGATCAATCAGCACCCAAAATTCCATTATGCTTTCTGGACTTTGGATCCTCTGGGAAGACCTGAGTTGTAAAGCAAACCTGTTTTCTAACCACTTACTTGACTCTAGGAGATGATTGGGTACTTCTTTTGGTCTCTTGGGTTCCTCCACTAGGTTCCTTAAAAGGAGGGGTGACACATTTTGAAATGGTTCTTCAGCATTCTTTACTTCTCTGCTGGGGGTTTTCACTGCTGCCATTTTATCGTGAAAAATGGAGTCTTCTTTTTAAAGCCAAAGGTCCTTTCCTGGGAAGAAAACAGGAGTAGTATAATCATCCACAGAAAACCACACACCATTGACAAATGTACCTCTTGTCACTGTGTGGTTTGCTGTGGCTCAGGCCTTCCCCACCTCTCACTCTGTGCCCACACAGGTTGTCCTGTTCATCTTGCGTCACACAGCAACCCCAATGCCATGTTGTAACCAAAAGTCGGGTCCAGCTGTTCACTATTCAAAAGCCAATAAAGAGGCAAGGCTGGTGGAAAAGAAAGTTTGCTTTATTTTGGATGCCAGCAAGCATGGGGCGGTGGACTTCTGTCAAAAGGATGACTTACCACCCCCCACAACTGACAACCAATGGACAAGAGCTTTTATAGACCAAGGAAGGGGGCTACATACAGAAACAGCACAGCCAGCCCTAACAGTCATCTTGAAATCGGTCATGCAGTGATCTGACCAGTGTCATCTTGATTGTTTTAAGTAACAGTTAATCTTTAGTTCTAGTCGACTTGTCCACTTTCTTTGAGGCCACTTCTTTGGAGGTGGCAGCTTATGTCATAGTCATGTACGGATGTGAAAGTTGAATCATAAAGAAGGCTGAGCGCTGAAGAATTGATGCTTTCGAATTGTGGTGCTGGAGAAGACTCTTGAGAGTCCCCTGGACAGCAAAGAGATCAAACCAATGAATCCCAAAGGAAATCAAGCCTGAATATTCATTGGAAGGACTGATGCCGAAGCTGAAGCTCCAATACTTTGGCCACCTGATGCAAAGAGCAGACTCACTGGAAAAGATCCTGATGCTGGGAAAGATTGAGGGCAGGAAGAGAGGGGGTGATAGAGGATGAGATGGTTGGATGGCATCATCGACTCAATGGATACGAGTTTGAGGAAACTCTGGGAGATAGTGAAAGACAGGGAAGCCTGGTATGCTACAGTCCACGGGGTCACAAAGAGCTGGACATGACTTAGCAACTGAACAACAAATGTCATAGCTACAGCCTGGTCATCATGTAGTTAACTTCTTCTCCCCGGTGGTGGTTTCAGTCTCTATAAGACAGCGCCGAGGATATGGCTCAGATTACCTATAGCCCGTGAGAAGGAACTAAAGGTCCTTGACTTTGCTTATGGACTAAACCATTATTATTTTGTCCAATTTAACTGCTTTTCTCTACTTTTGCATTTTCTCACTTCTCTGATTGAACTTATTCTTTGGCTAAGTTTTCCCACAGACAAAAGGCAGACTGAGGATATGGAAGGAAGGATATACGGTCCTGCTCTGTTTCAGAGTCACAGCTCAAAACTCTTCTGTGGTCCTTAATTCTCCTTAAAAGCTTTTCTCAAAATGTAGTGTTGATGCTTTCTGAGGCTCTCGTGGCCAGTGAAGTTTGCAAAATGTTGAAGTCAGCAGTTAAACAGGACTCTCTTTTTTTTTTTTTCCAAATTTGCTTGTGCTGGGTCTTCATTGTGGCTCGAAGGCTTCTCCAGTTACTGCACCCGGGCTGGTTGCCCTGTGGCATATGGGGTCTTACTTCCCTGATAAGAGATCAAACCCAAATCCCCTGCCTTGGAAAGCAGACTCTTAAGCTCTGGATCACCAGGGAAGTCCCAAACAGGTCTCTTCTTTATGAGATTTCTTTGATTCAGTTTCTTAGATGAATGTGACCATGAAACCCTTTAACACTGGGAGATACTGGCAAAATGAGTCATCTTCCTAGGCCCCTCTGTGGGGAGAGGATGTGGAAAGCCACAGACCTCCTCCCCCGCCACTGGGCACCTTCCTAGGAGCTCTGTTCTAGGACACCGGGTCCCAGCTCATGCCACACATTTTGGCAGACTTGCCTTGGGAGTCTGATCCTGCCCTTCGACGTTCTTTAGCAATTGCTGCCTTTACTGCTCCTCTGGTGTTAATCACGTTTTGCCTTGTGATGACACTTTACAAATCCCACATGTCTATATCTTCCACAGCTAAGTCTCTAAACTTGGGGGCTGCTCAGTGAAGCCCCTGGAATTGGATGTAAAATCATATGTGGATTTTTATGTGCCTTTTTGTGTGTGTGTGAAGGCTCATGGTTTTAGATTCCTTAAAGACTACAATATCAAGCAAAATACACTGCCCATAGCGAAGAAATGCTTAATAATCACTTTCTGAAACAAGTTTCTCCTTTCCCCTCACGGCCCATCCCCCTTCACTGGCATGGCTGAGGGTATTCACTCCTCAGAACAGCCTCCATCTCTCCCGCCAATCGCTCCTTCAGCCTTCCTCCAACCTTGCTCCAGCCTTCCTTCCCCTCCAACCGTTCAACATCTACCCCGGTTCACTCTCCAGCCCTCTTCCTTCAAATTCCCTGCCTCTACTTCAGGGCGGCACAATAGCCAAACGGTTGTCACCCGACTCCTATCCCAGGTCACTCACCTCCAAGGTGAACTGTCCCCCTTCGTCCCTCCTCCCCACCCCCTCCCCAGGCAACCTTGGTTTCGGGCCCCAAGCTCTGCGGAGCAGTCCCTTTCACCCCTGCCAAAGGCCTGCTCCCCTCAGCGCCCCTTTACTCCAGCCCCTGCCCGGAGCACGGTCTACCCCTGACCCAGGCGCCACCCTCATCCTTATTTCACCCCTTGGGCCCTACCTCTCCTTCGCCCCCGCCCAAGTTGACTTGCGGCTGGACACCCTCCCGGGGTCCAATTCGCTCGCCCCCGACCCCGCCCCGCCCCAGCCTTAGGTCCCAGGCCGCTCACCCCAGAGCGGGTTCCCGGGAGGGAATCCGCGGGCGCAGCCACCGTCTTCGAGCGTCGCCATGACGACGCGGACGCTCCCGGGGTCGCGGCCGGACGCGACCAAACTCCCCTGGGACGTGGGGGAGGAACCCGGGCAGCCGCCGGTCGAGGTCTGAAAGTGGTGGGTTAGTTCTGGGGACTTAGAGCAGTCTCTGGAGTCTGAGTAAGAACAGAGAGAGCGACTTATAGCGTGCGAATTCCCAAGGAATTCCCAAAGGGAGACACAAACATCTGGGCACCTTGAGAGGAGTTGGTGGCCTAGCGTGGCTGAAGGGGTGGGGCTTACCACTCTCAGTGGGTGGAGCTTCCCCGAGGGCAATTCAATCCTCGATTCCGTACTGTGATACAGTTCATTTTACAGTTAATATTATGATAAGTTTCAAATTTCAAACATATACAAAGCCAAGCAGAATAGTATGGTGAATCTTCAACACCAACCCACAACAATTATCAACTTATAATTAACAACTTATAATTAATCAACTTAACATTTCCTCTACTCCCTGTATTTTTTTTTTGAAGGAAATCCCAGACATTATAATGTCATCCCAGACACCAATCCCAGTATCAGTCATAAGTATTTCAGAATATACCTCCAAAAGATAAGGAGCCCTTTAAAAAATATAACCGCAATCAGTACCTAAAACATTACGTAATTTCTTAGTAACTTCAAATACTTGGTACTCAATTTTCATAAACGTATTTTTTGAGTTTGAATCACAGTTCAAATAAAATCCACACATTATAATAAACTGATGTGTCCTTTAGGTCTCTTTTTATCAGTAGATTCTCCCTCCATATCTTTTTATTGTTGTTGCAATTTATTCATTGAAGAAACTGTTTCTGTCCTGATAATGATACTTAGGGATGATAAACCATGAAACTGGACCAGCTCCCCAGACCTCCTGCTCTGTTTACTTCGCTCTGCTCACCCACGGACATTATTCCTTACACTGATAGCTCAGGTTTCTCTTCCTAGGATCAGTCCTTGTCTTGCTCCCTCCATGTATGAGGTGTCACTTGCTCAATGTTATTTGTTGCTTCATGGTGATACGAGATTGTCATACGAATCCAATAAGGATACCTGCCTTTCCCACACCTTCATCACCGTGCTGCATGTGCTTTTGTCCCGACCTCCAATATTCACCTTTCCCATCTTCCCATTCTCCAACTCCTCCCTTCTACCTTCCATCATCCCTGATTAAAAATAAAAAAATCTACCCATCTTTCAAGGCTCTCACTAGAGACGGTGTATCTGCTATTGGCCCCTTAACCCTCCAGACCAGAAGGGCTGTTTCCTTTCTCTGGGCTCCCATTCAGTTTGTTCTGTCATCCTTGTCGCATTTTTTATATATATATGTGTTTTAAGCTCCAAAATTCTTAAGAGGAGAAGACTATGCCTTATCTTTGCATCTCCCACAGCCCTTAGAGCAGGCCTTTGTTCATAGTGATTACCCAGTAACTGTTGGCTAAGTGGGTAAAAAAAAATTCACTTGCTTATGTTGTAGATTGCTTTAGTTCTTTCTGTTTTGTTGCCCCCAAAAGGTTGTCAGTTTCAGAACAAGTATTGTTTCCCATATCCTTAACTTTTCCACCTGAGTTCATCAAATGCTTATCTTCATACACTTTTAAAAATATATATTTATTTTTTTGGCTGTGTCGGGTTTTAGTTGTGGCACACGGCATCTTTCATTTTAGCAGGTGGGCTTCTCTCCTGTTGTGGCACACAGCCTTAGTTGCCCTGTGGTATGTGGGATCTTAGTTCCCCCACCAGGGATTGTACCTTCATCCCTTGCATTGGAAGGCAGATTCTTAACCACTGAGCCACCAGCAAACTCCCTCTATATACTTTTTAATGAGTATTGGATAACATTTTTTAAATTTCCCCTTGTTTTTAAATAAATTTGCCAAATTCTCTATTTTTTATGTTAAGATAGCTAGATACGGATGTAGATATAACATATATTCTCTCTACAGTCAATTAGCCAAACTGCATATTATTGTGTAGTATTTACTACTGGTCATCTGCCTCCACTGTCTTAAAATCAGAACCCGAGCTTTGCTAAGGCTTCTCCTTAATCCCTACTTCCCTAGATCCCACTTAGATTCTTTTTTTTTATTTTGTAATAAATTTATTATTATTATAATTTTTTTACTTTACAATATTGTATTGGTTTTGCCATACATCAACATGCATCTGCCACGGGTGTACACGTGTTCTCCATCCTGAACCCCCCTCCCACCTCCCTCCCCATACCATCCCTCTGGGTCATCCCAGTGCACCAGCCCCAAGCTTCCTGTATCCTACATTGAACCTGGACTGATGATTCGTTTCTTATATGATATTATACATGTTTTAATGCCATTCTCCCAAATCATCCCCCCTTCCCTCTCCCACAGAGTCCAAAAGACTGTTCTGTACATCTGTGTCTCTTTTGCTGTCCCACTTAGATTCTGATTAGTCTACACCAATCATGGAATTCCCAGTCCTCTTGCCCACGATTGATTTACGGTTGAAAATGTAACTCAATTCTGGCCACAGAGACATCAGGGGAGGGCTTCTGGGGGACTTTGGAAGAAGACATCGTTTCTCCTAAGAAAAGAGACATACAGCACCTTTCTCTTTCTGGACAGTGTGGTGTCCAGAAGTGAGTCCTTAGAAGTGCAGCAGCTTTGGGGCCATATGGAACCCGCACATGAGGGTGACAGTGAAGGTGGCGAGGAAGACAGCGGAATCGGAAGAAGAGAGTAAGACACCATGTGGAGGACATCATCTCATCTCTTGACCATTTGGCAACCAAATCACACTACTTTCTTTCCTTTTTTTAAAAAAGTTAATTCATTCATTTATTTTTGGCCACGCTGGATCTTCCTTGCTGCACGTAGGCTTTCTCTAGCTGTGGCGAGCCGGGCTACTCTTCAGTTGTAGTTGCGCAGGCTTCTCATGGTGGCAGCTTCTTTTGCAGCACAGTGTGGGCTCAGTAGTTGTGAGGCATGGGCTTAGTTGCCTTGCAGCATGTTGAAGCTTCCTGGACCAGGGATCAAACCGGCGTTTCCTGCATAGGCAGGCAGATAACCACTGGACCACCAGGGAGGTCCCCATTACCTCTTTCAGCTAAAAACATTCTGACACAATGATTTCTAAACACTCACTATTCAAAAGTGTAAGCAATAGCACAGAAACTTCCTAGAAATGCAGACTTTCAGGTCACCTCAGACCTTCCAAATCAGAATCTGCATTGTAATAAGACCCCCCCACCCACCCCGTGCCAAGAGATTCATGGACACATTCAAGTCTGAGAATCACTGAACTGATGCCCTACAATGCTGGCTTTTCTAGATCATCAATTATATAGTCAATTCATTTATGTGTTTCACATTTATTTCACTTAGCATTTGCAATGAGCAGAATACAAAGGTATCCCAGCCTCTGCCAAACTTGTTCAGTCGTTCAGTCGTTTAGCTGTGTCTGACTCTGTGACCCCATGGACTGCGACACACCAAGCCTCCCTGTCCTTCACAATCTCCTGGAGCTTGCTTAAACTCATGCAATGGAATAGGTATGACAGGAGGCACGGAAGATTTTGCACAGGGGAGCCATGAATTTCCTTTCCTGAAACTCCTTGGTGGCTTCACATTGTACAGAAAATAAAACTCAAAATCCTTAACACAAACTTCGAGGTTCTGCAGGCCCTAACTGCTCAGTCCAGTCCTGCCTGAATTTCTGACCTCAAAGTTCATAAAAACAGAATAAAATGGTTGTTGTTTCAAGCCTGCAAGCTCTGGAATGGATCAAGGTGCAGCAATAAATAGTCAAAAACTTGCTCAGTCCTGCTCAGCCTGAGAATCCCTTCCTTAGAGGGAGCTAAGCCAGCTTTTCCTGGCTTCCCTCACTTAATCAGGTCCCACCCCACCATCCTGTCTATCAGCTCAGGGCCTCCCTTCAGTGTTTTTCATAGTGTGTGATTCTAGACTGATGACTTTCCATTTCTGACATCTGTCTTCCTAGACGATAAGTTCAGTGAAGTTTGACTTGTTCACGACTGTATACTCATCACTTTGCACACTACCTGGTATATGGTGGGACCTCCACAATATTCAGAGAATTAAGTAATTAATGAGTTATGCCAAGAGAGTTCTAAACTTATATATAATATTCATTTAGAGCATACACATATGTTCGGAATATAGGCAATATATTCTTATGGTTCAAAATTCAAAAAATAAAAAATGTCCCTCTTACTCCTGTCCTTAAGCTACCAGTTTCCCTTTTCTAGAGGTAATACATATTGCCAGATTCTTATTTATCTGTCAAGGCACATGCTATGCACGCATGCATGCTCAGTCACTCCGTTGTGTCTGACCTTTTGCTACCCTATGGACTGTAATCTGCCAGGCTCCTCCATCCATGGAATTTTCCAGGCAAGAATACTGGCACAGGTTGCCATTGCCTACACCAGGGGATCTTCTTGATCCAGGGATCGAAAACGCGTCTCCTGAGTCTCCTGCATTAGCAGGCAGATTCTGTTCTACTGAGCCACCTGGGAAGCCCATGCTATGCATACACAACCAGTTATATGTATGCTTGTATTTGTAAGCAGTTCATTCCCTATTGAGAAGCCAAATTACTCATTCTTCTGTTTCCTTTTTTCCCCATTTACAAATAAATCTGAGTGATCATGAAACTGTATGCCACAGAGTTCGCAGAAGTTGATAAGTAACAGAAATCCTTGAACTTGTCTTACAGAACAACAGATAAGGGAACAGTCTGTTAAAACACTTTGCTTCTGCCTTCGTTATAATTGGCCTTCATTGTTTCTGTTTGCTTTAGTTTCTTTTTTTCTTCCTCCTCCTCTTTCTTCCTTCCTTCCCTTCTTCCCTCCCTTGCCTCCTCTTCCTTCCTCCCTTCCTTCCTTCCTCTCTTTAATCACCTGCATTCTCAGTGTCACTGCCGCAGTTACTGTACAAGACCTTGGAGTCAGCTCCTGTCCTGTGTGAGCCAGCTGGGGCTGCTTGGGACCACTGATCCTAAAACTGGGCCTGTGCAGATGTCCTATGAATAGCCTTTTGTTTCTTGATAAGTGTTGCAAAAAATTTCAGCCACTTGTCATTTGACTTTGCTGTTAATGGTTTTTGGTTTGAAGAATTAAAAAAAAAATTTTTTTTTATCTTGTATTCATTATGTATTGTGCATGAGTGCTAAGTCACCTCAGAAGTGTTAGATGTGGTAGTCACTTAAGTCGTGTCCAGCTCTGTGCGACCCCATGGACTGTAGCCTGCCAGGTTCCCCTGTCCATGGGATTCTCCAGGCAAGAATACTGGAGTGGGTTGCCATGCCCTCCTGCAGGGGATCTTCCCAACTCAGGGATTGAACCTGTGTCTCCTACAGGTCCTGTATTGGCTGGAGGGTTTTTACCACTAGCACCACTTGGGAAGCCCGCCATTAGATATTGCTCCATAACAAATTACCCCCAAACTTAGTGACTTAAAATAACTACAATCACTTACAATCTCTCATGATTTCTGTGGGATGGGAGTTTAGACAGGGCATAGCAGAGATGACTTGTTTTCTGCTCCATAAAGTCTGGGACTTCTGGAAGACCCCGAAATTGGGGAGGTGGAACAGTTGGAAGGCATCAGCTGGCAGTTGATGCTACAGCTGCCAGCTGCAAGGGTAGATGAGGATCTTGGCCATTATACCCACAAGTGGCCTTAACTTCCTCATGATACGGTCTCTGGATTCCAAGGGCATGTATCCCAAGAGAAAGCCAGGTTTAAGCTGTATTTTCTTTTAAAAACTTTAAAAATTGAAGTATAGTTAATTTACAATGTGTTAATTCAAGTGTATAGCACAGCAACTCAGATATATATGTGTATATATTATATACATACAGGCTTCCCAGGTTTCCCTGATAGCTCAGCTGGTAAAGAATCCACTTGCAATGCAGGAGACCCCAGTTCAATTCCTGGGTTGGGAAGATCCCCAGGAGAAGGGAAGGGCTACCCACTCCAGTATTCTTGGGCTTCCTTGGTGGCTCAGACAGTAAAAAATCCACCTGCAATGTGAGAGACCTGGATTCAGTCCCTGGGTTGGGAAGATCCCTTGGAGGAGGGCAACCCACTCTAGTATTCTTGCCTGGAGTATCCCCATGGACAGAGGGGCCTGAGGGGCTACAGTCCACCGGGTTGCAAAGAGTTGGACACGACTGAGCAACTACGCACAGCACAGTATAGGCTTCCCAGGTGGCGCTAGTGGTAAAGAACCACCTGCCAGTGTAGGAGATGTAAGAGACACAGTTTCGATCCCTGGGTCAGTAAGATCCCTGGAGGAGGACATGACAGCCCACTCCAGTACTCTTTTCTGGAGAATCCAATGGACAGGAACCTGGCAGGCTATAGTCCATTGGGTTGCAAAGAGTCAGACATGACTGAAGTGACTTAGCATACATATATAAAGAATGCTGCTGCTGATGCTAAGTCACTTAAGTCGTGTCCGAGTCTGTGTGACCCCATAGACAGCAGCCCACCAGGCTCCCCTGTCCCTGGGATTCTCCAGGCAAGAACACTGGAGTGGGTTGCCGTTTCCTTCTCCAATGCACGAACGTGAAAAGTGAAAGTGAAGTCGCTCAGTCGTGTCCAACTCTTTGCGACCCCATGGACTGCAGCCTACCAGGCTCCTCCACCCATGGGATTTTCCAGGCAAGAGTACTGGAGTGGGGTGCCATCGCCTTCTCCCATATAAAGAATATACATATATACATACTTTTTTAGATTTTTTTTCCTTATAGGTTATTAAAATATATTGAGTATACTTCTCTGTACTATACAGTAGGTTCTTGTTGGTTATCTGTTTTATATTTAGTATCATATTTACTTTAATCTCAAATTCCTCATTTATCTATCCCCCACTCACTAGCCTTTTTGGTTACTATGTTTGTTTTCTATGTGGGTTTGTTTCTCTTTTGTAAATATGTTCATTTGTATCATTTTTTCATGTTCTGCATATGAGTGATATCATATGATATTTGCTTTTCTCTGACTTACTTCATTTAGCATGATTATCTCTAGGTCTATCCATATTGCTGTAAATGGCATTATTTCATTTTTTATGGCTAAATAATATTCCTCTATGTGTATATGTGTGTGTATATTTCACATCTTCTTTCTTCATTCATCTGTCAATGGATATTTAGATTGCTTCCATGTCTTGGCTATCATAAACAGTCCTGCAATGAACATAGGGGAGCATGTATATTTTCATTTTAATTTTGTCCAGATATATGCCCAGCAGTGAAATTTCTGGATCATATGGCAACTCTATTTTTAGCTTTTTTTTTTTTTTACAGTAATTTAAAACCTTCAACTTTATTTTGAACAAAATACAAACAAAATTTATCAAAATCTTTTGCAGAAAGTTCAATACCATTGTACAACACACAGGTTGATTTTCAAAGGTTCGAGCAAACATGAACTATGGCTTATAGCTGGCAGCCGAGAGAGAAAGCATGTTTGATCATCTAAAATATTGTTTCATATTCATCAAATGCATCATTTTTTGATGAACACACACACAAAAATACTTTACCACAAAAATTTTGTCACTCAATTACAACAACTCTGATAATGTATAAATATTTGTAAATTTTGACAACTACGTCTTCTGTTTTGATTAGTAAGATATTACAGCTTATTTGGATGAAATTATAAAATATATGTGCATCACAATCAATCACAAATATGTTTATGCTCCATAAGCATCTTAATTTACTAAAAGCATTGTTCTTACATTACTTGGCCCCACCACAATTTGTATTTGTCATTAACACCATAAAAATAAAGCATTTTTCTCTAATGTTAAACATACATCTGAATTTATAATAGCATTAACAATCATGTTCCCTTCAACAGAATGAACTTCTAAAAGCTTCATTTTAATACCATGGAGCAGATGAAAAAACACACACACTATTGGAAGTGACTTGTTTGAGGACTCTCATGCCATTAATATGAATCCATCTTTACTTAACTGTTTATGAATTTCCTCCAATACTGGCCGAAGATATCAACAGCTATTATTTCACTATCCATAAATAAAGAAGAAAATTTGAAATTGAAAATGAGCAAAATTCATTTAGAATAATAGTTATTTGATCTAAATGATAAGTCATGATTGGCAGAGTGATGTGTAGAAGCACCACCTACAGCTGCAGATGTTAGCTCATCATCTTCAATGGTCTTCTTTTTTTAATCAATTGTTTATTAGAGTTTAGGTGATTTACAATGTTGTGTTAGCTCCTGCTACACAGCAAAGTGAGTCAGCCATTCATATACATACAGCCACTCTCTTCTAGACTCCATTCCCATATAGGTCACTGCTGCTGCTAAGTCGCTTCAGTCGTGTCTGACTCTGTGCAGCACCATAGACAGCAGCCCACCAGGCTCCCCCGTCCCTGGGATTCTCCAGACAAGAACACTGGAGTGGGTTGCCATTTCCTTCTCCAATGCATGCAAGTGAAAAGTGAAAGTGAAGTCGCTCAGTCGTGTCTGACTCTTAGCGACCCCATGGACTGCAGCCTACCAGGCTCCTCTCTCTGTCCATGGGATTCTCCAGGCAAGAGTACTGGAGTGGGTATATAGGTCACTACAGAGCACTAAATAGAATTCCCTGTGCTATACAATAGGTTCTTGCTAGTTATCTTTTATATATTTGTTGTTGTCATTGTTTAGTCGATAAGTTGTGTCCAACTCTTTGCAACCCCATGGACTGTAGCCCGCCAGGCTCCTCTGTCCATGGGATTTACCAGCCAAGAATACTGGAGTGGGTTGCCATTTCCTTCTCCTAGTTTTAGCTTTTAAAGGAACCTTCATGCTGTTCTCCACAGTAGCTGCATCAATTTACATTCCCATCAACCATGTAGGAGGGTTCCCTTTTCTCCACACTCTCTCTAACATTTTTTATTAATAGATGTTTTAATGATGGCTATTCTGACTGGTATGAGGTGGTACTTCACTGTAGTTTTGATTTGCATTTCTCCAACAATTAGCCACATTGTATTTCCTTTTATGACCCAGCCTTGAAAGTTGTTCAGCATCACCTCCTTATTCTGTTGAGTCCATTACCAAGGTGCATTCAGGTAAGAAGAGGGAACATAGGTCCCCCCTTTCCATGGAGATGGACCAGCATCTTAAGATCATTCTCTGTTCCTCTGGCCGCAAATGTGAATATTAGCCTATAGAACTACTGCAGCTGGCTTGCTACCAGCTTGAGGTTTTCCAGATTAGAAGAGGGCAAAGCCAAGAGAACCACAGGCAAACAGAACCTGAGCAAGATTTGGTCCACCCTGAAGCAGGCCCTGTCTCTGAACTCAGTCATGGGAGCCAATACCCAGTCTTATTGCTGCTTTAGCCCCTTTGACCTGGTTTGACTATTATCTGCAGCCACATGCATCTTAATTGGTTGGTACATCTAGACAATTTAATTGTGCTGAACTATTTTCAACCTCATGGCAATGCTGAAAGATTGGTATTATTTTTTCCATGATACAAATGAGGAAATTGAGGCTTAAAGTGCTCAAGTAACTTGCCCAAGGTCACCCAGCTAATTGATGACTAAGTCAGGATTTGAATCCAAGTTTGTCTGTTGCCAACATTTTTTTTCTGTGTGCCAAGCCAAACTGCCTTAGTAGGCAGAAAAGTGGGGAAGCCTCTGGGAGGCCAGGTGTACCTGACCTTTATTCCATCCAGTGAAGATAAGGCTTGAAGAGCACTAGCAACACTGTCTTTCAGATGCGGTTTTATTTGTTCTCTTTTATTTGATCTGTTTTAATGCTAATATTTCATACAAATATTTAAAAGGATGCTGACAAATGGAGGAGGAAAACAAAAGTAAAGTAAAAACAGCTTTCTTGAAAAAGCCAGCCCCCATTTCCAGAGTAAACAATGAACCTGAGTCATAAAAACCTCATTAAAAAGTCAGTGTTATACCTTTGTACTTCAGCACTGAATAGGAAATCATGCTGGCCCCATTATTTATGGCTCATCAATAATGCATTAGCTTGACTCTCAGAAGAGCTCACACGCAGAAGAGAACAGACCTTTTTGTTTGGTTTATTGAGCAGCTGAAGGGGCAGAGCAAGTTAGTTTCATTGGTGTAGTCATTAGGGAAGGCTTAAACCTGGACCCCCAGGCGTAGTCAACTCCTCACCCTCTCATCCCACCCTCACCCCCGCCCCCAAAGCAGTCCTTGCAACTCATGCATCACATCCCTGGGAAGCTGCCATAAGTCCATGCAGGGCTCTTTTTGTTACAAGTGACAGAAAATAATTTAAAGGTTAAAGAAAGATTTTAAAAAATTATCCATCTAAGAGAACTACACTCAATACCCTGTGACAAACCAAAATGGAAAAGAATATGAAAAAGAAACTGAGTCACTTTGTTGTATAGCAGAGATTAACACAATATAAGTCAACTGTATTTCAATAAAATTTTAAAAATTAATGAAAATTATCTATGTAGCTCTCTATCTGCCTATCTGCTCATCTCTCTCTCTCTAGTTACCTATCTGTAATATTTATCTGTCTGCCTATCTATCTATGTATCTATTTATCTATCTGCATGTCTATCTATCCATTGAGGCTCCCATCATGGCTGCATGCATGCACAACAGGATGGTTTCTTTTTCCTTGGATCTCTTCACAACATTTGAAAGTCTGCCATCATGCCATGAGCTTCAGCATCTTCTGCCATCATGTAAGTTTTGCTGGTGCCACTCCTAGTGGCCCCTCTTCAGTTGTGTGCCCATCCGCCAACCATTCACTGTGGTTAATTGGTGGGGGTGACTCTCTGGCCTGGGTCTGGGTCATGTGCTCACACCTGAGCTGTTGGTGGTGAAAGCCCCACCCAAACCACATGGTCTGAGTGGGGATAGATAAGGGAGCTCTTTGTCTCGGAAGAAGAGGTAATGGTGGCTGACCATATATAACCATAGGGTGAACCTTGTAAAATCATCAATATCCAAATGTATTGATAATTTACCTACAAAAATGATGACCGAAGGACTCGGCCTAATACATTAACCCTCAAGGCTTACTCTAGTCCCTGAGTATAGGCTCCCATAGAATTACCCCAATAGACCAAACCTACCATACATACGGACACAACTGAGTGACTGAGTAACAACAACCATGCAGTCTATGGTCGCTTACTTCAGTCAACCAGTAGGTTTGTTAAATGTGTGCTTGGGCGAACTTCTGAAGTCTTGACCACCTCTGTTGTCTTTCTGGGCCTCCTGGGAGGGGTGCAATCACAGGGCTTCATGCAAGCAATTTCCACAGGCCTGTATGGGTCTGGCATAGCACCTGAAACAGAGCAGGTGCTCAATAAATAAGCACTGAATGGATGTGCTTAATCACTTTCTCCAACAAGTGTTTATTGCTATTGGCAACATGCAGGTGATTATATATATATGTATCATAATTTCTTGTTGAAGTAGTAAACAATGTCTCCAGCCAACCAGGTAACCCCTCTCCACAAAATGAAGAAACTAATAATCAGTGTTTTTATTGAGTGTGCATGAAACCAGACTCTGATACGCATCACTGGCTTCCGATGGCAAAGACAAGTAGAAATTTTACCCTTTCAGCCAGAAGCACACACAATCATTCACACATATGCTAATTGTCTTTACCAAAGGAAAAACAAAACTTCTCTGATCTTTTTGACAAGCTGGAAAATTACAACTTGGAGTCAAGCATATTGGCTGAACTCCCACAGTATTAGGAAGACAGGGCACCATTCTCCTGGACAATCATGTTTCAAAGAGGTTTCAAGATCTTCAAGAAAGACGGTCCTGGGATGCAAAACTGGCAAGAGGCTTATTTAGGTTTTATAAAGATTTACATACATTTCAGAGACAGAGGGGATTTACAAGTTTTCTAAGGGAAAAGCTGAAGGAAAAGGGAGAGAAGAAATGCTTTCTTTCTCTTTTGACACTAGGGAGATTTTTATATTTCATTTTGATGTGGGGTGGGGGAAAAATCTTATTCTTTCTCCTCTTCCAGGTTCAATGGCTGAAGCCTGAAATCAATCTGACAAGACAGATTAACAAGAGAAAAAGTTTTAATTGCCCAGATAGACACAAAATTTCACATGGAAATTTCACAGAGCCCAGGAAGCAGCAAATGACTGAGGTTTCTACACTGTTTTAGGCTAACAAAGGAGAAGTGGTTTGGGGGCTTCTGGGTGGGGGAGGCGAGCTGGAAAGGAGATGGGGGAGCTGGATGGTAAAAGGGCTCCCCTTGTGTCCTGCTGTGCAGGTTAGACTCTCGAAGGTATAAAGAGCAGTTCTCTTCCTCTCCTCTCCTGTACAAATGAGTCCTTTTGTAAAGGAAATTTTCATTTCTTAAAAGTCTCCTTTACAAAGGGGCACTTTTGTACTTTACATTTTGGCATCTCTGGGGAGGTGAAGAGCTTTTCCTGTATCTGCTGGTTCTCAGTTGCCTTTGGCTCAAAACAATACTTATGCCAAAGTGGCATCTTTTGGCTAACATTCAGTATTTAGCCATATATTCTGCCTCTCTGGGGTGATAAAGACTATCTGTATGAAGCAGTAGAGAACAAGTTACCCTGGAACCAAATACATGATCTCTCATCCTTAAGGTAACTTAAAGTTTTTTATTGAAGTATAGTCCTGAATATTCATTGGAAGGGCTGATGCTGAAGCTGAAGCTCCAATACTTTGGCCACCTGATGCGAAGAACTGACTCAGGGGAAGACCCTGATGCTGGGAAAGATTGAGGGCAGGAGGAGAAGGGGACGACAGAGGATGAGATGGTTGGATGGCATTACCAACTCAATGGACACGAGTTTGAGCAAGCTCTGGGAGTTGGTGATGGACAGGGAAGCCTGGCATGCTGCAGTCCATGGGGTCACAAAGAGTCGGACACTGAGCGACTGAACTGAACTGATAGTTGATTTACAATGCTGTGTTATTAAACAGTTGCAAGTGTATACAAGGTGATTCAGCTGCATATATATATGTGTGTATATATATATATAGTAGTTTGTATTTGCTAACCCCGAACTCCTAATTTATCCCTCCCCTACCGCTCTTTCCTTTTAGTAATCTTAAATTTGTTCTCTGTGTATGTGAGCCTTGTTTCTATTTTGTAAATAAGTTCATTTGTTTCATTTTTTTAGATGCCACATATAGTGATATCATGTGATATTTGTCTTTCTCTGTTTGACTTATTTCACTTGGCATGATAATGTCTAGGTCCATCCATGTTGCTGCAAATGGCATTATTTCATTCTTCTTATGGTTGAGTAACATCCCATTATGTATATGTACCATATCGTCTTTATCCAATCCTTTGTCGATGGACATTTAGGATGCTTTCACATCTTTGCTATTGTGAATAGTGTTGCTGTGAGCATTAGGGTGCATTATCTTTTTGAATTAAAGTTTCAGGGTAACTTTTAAGTTACTGTTGTGAGGACATGACTTAGTGTTTGGGGATGGTCATGACTTAGGTTCCTATGCCCCACTACACCTACCTCTCCAGGGTAACTTGGAGAAAGGAATGAGGCTCAAGATCTGGAAAAGCATCAAAATCAAAGAGACACCCCTCTCTGTTGCTCCTGGGAGTTATAATGAATTTAGAGGGTGGACATAAAGTATTTCCCCACAGCCCCACTAACAGTACTGGTATTAGTACTAGTACTACTAGTACTAGGGGCCTCACGAGCTCCTCCGGATCTTCCTACTCTCTGTCAAGAGGCAGAGTCTATGTTGCCTCCCTTAGAGCCGGGACTCTTTTATGATTATCTGGACAACAAAAAGCAGTAGAAGCAGACGAGGCTGGGTCATAAATCACAGTGCGCCTTCCACCTGCTCTCTCTCAGGATAAGCACCTTTGGGATCACAGTTTAAGAAGCCCAGGCACCCTGAAGCTCCCTGGAGCTAGGGCCATGTGGAGCAAGCCCAGCCCCAGTCATCCAAGAGAGCATGTCTCCGGGGGACTCTGACGGCCACCACGTGAGATGTGCTAAACCAGGAGCTGTTGGCCGAGCCCAGCCAGCCCCCAGGACTGTGAAGTGATAGTAAATCACTGCTCTGATTTTCCAGGACTAGTTTCAGGTGTAACAGTCATAAGCATGATGGAGAACTCAGGCTGGGAATCAAAAAACCAGAGTTTCAGTGCAAACAGTCCTGTGTGATCTGCAGTTCAGGCCCCACCCATCTTCATCTGTTCAGGTTTCTTCATCTGTTAAATGGGTAGAATGATATATCCTAGTGGGGTTATTCTCCTTTTGCCTCATCCCTCTCAAATCTCTTTTCTGCCTTCTCCACCCAGGAGGGAGGTTAAACTCTATGGACGTAGAGAAATGCTATGGACAGTTTCTCCCCAATCGGTCTGTCTTGTCTCTGGCTTTGGGTTGGGTTCAGCCAATGGAAGACATAGCCAGGAGATTCAGAGGGCAGAAGAGAGGTCAGGGTATTTATCCCAAAACCTGACAGTTTTTTCATTTGTTTGGTTTTGGTTGTACTATGTAGCATGTGGGATCTTGGTTCCTAAACCAGGGATGGAACCTGCACCCTTTGCAGCGAAAACACAGAGTCTTAACCACTGGACCACCAGGGAAGTCCCAGACTGTGGTTTTGACAGAGGCTGCATTCCCCTCTTGTTAAGTTCCTGTGGGTGGCTCCACTCCCAAGGATAGCTCTTGCCTGCTTCGGGAGACACTGCTTTCTCTCTTTGCTCCTTGTTAAAGGAAAATTATCCTAACACTTATTAAAATGGTAAAGAAGCCTTCATTCAAGACTGTTACAACAGGGGTGTTGCAATAGAGGAGAGACCCAGGGCTCAACTCAGAATATAACAAGAAACAAAGGGGATTCATAGCTATGGAGCACAGTGAGGGCGGCCATGGATGGACGATTACTAAGAGGAGACATCAAGACAGGGAGATTTCTGCTAAACTGACTTAACATCCTTCTTGCTGAAGGCAGGACAGGATTAGACATCAAAGGTGGGAGAGACAAGGAACTTGATGAGATATCAAGGGGGAAGATTCTCACTAACCCATGGCAGGAGTCTTGCTGAGGCAGGCCAAAGACAGGTGGGGCCAAGGTCAAAGCAGAAGAGGCACAGGGGAGTCTGACCAGGCCTATCGCTGCTGACCCGGGCACCTGCATGTCCTCTGCTGGTTCCCTGAGCCCCACCCACACCTCTGCATGGTATCTTCTCATTAAACTTTCAATGAAACCATGTGAGCAATGGAGTCTCCCTCTCCTGCAGCCCCTGATCGCCAGTCCTACAGACCCCATGGAGCTGTTTCAAGGATCAAATGAAATGCTGCATGCAAAAGAGCTTTGGAAAGACTGAGAGTAAGAACGTCATCTTCAGGATTGAGAGAAGTTCTAGTGCATGCAAAGGACATGGGCCTGGGCTTTGGACTCAGTCCTGGGTTCAATCCAGGCCCTGCCCCTTGTTGAGGCAAATGGTTACCTTTCCCAAGCTTCAAGTTCCCATCTGATTCATCAAGGAAAGTCAGTGTCTCTCAGACAGTCTTTGGAGGATTGTCTATGATGATACATCCAATTATTAAAAAACTCCCCAGCACATGGTGGGTATTAAATACATGGTTAGTTCCCCACATGCTCCCTTCCACCCTATTCTGAAACTGTGTTCTCAGGCAGGTTCTACAAAGCCATTGACGGCATCCATGGCTTTCCACAGAGCATTTCAGATCCTTTCCTCAATATTCTGAGAGACAGAGCCTCCTATTTAAGGAACAATGGCTTTCCACAGGCCAGAAATTGATTGAATTGCCCAGAACAAATGTCATTTTGCTTTTTCACTGGTGATCACGAGGCTCTAGTATAGACCACAGATTGCATTTTGGATTGTTTTCTTTTTTTGTCTTTCCATCAAAAAAGCAATACATCCAGTCATTACAGAAACTATTCATGCAACACAAAAGTCTATATAGTAAAAACGGCATATCCTTACCGCATGCACTTTTTCTAAGGCACATTTATGATGTCAGAGAAACCAGTTCATAACATTTTTCCAGCCTGAATCTTGAACCAATTGAGAAATACAAGGAAGACAATGGGACCCAATATCACTTTTGTTGGTGATAATGGTCTCAAAGAATGTGATTTATACTTGTGGACCAGAGGGGAGAAACCACCACCTGCCACTGATCACACTTGATCAAGGCAGTCAATACCTTGACTTCCAAGGACAGCCTGGGCCAGGGCAATCCAGTTACTGGCTCTCGGCTGGTGGGGATGCTATGAAAGGAAAGGGTGTGTGTGTGTGTGTGTGTGTGTGTGCGCGCGTGCGCACACACATGCACATGCATGCACATATACATGTGCTCAGAATCTCATGCCAGTCCTTACCGCCAAAGACAGCAATCAGGTAGAGCTCACCTCGCTTTCATGTGTGGGGAAGAGGGTGAGCGAGAGGAGAAGTCAATGAGCTGACGGACTCCAAGTCCCTGAGAAAAAGATCTAGATAGAAGGAGACACAAAAGGAAAGGGGATGTGCACCAGAGAAGAAAAAGAAAAAACTGGGTCTACAAAAACCCTCTGAGGGTGCCTTGTACTGTACTGAGAGGCCAAAAGCCAACCTTCAGGAGAGCCGATGAAGATGGAAATGGCAACCCTTGCTAGTATTCTTGCCTGGAGAATCCCATGAACTGAGGAGCCTGGTGGGCTACAGTCCATGGCGTCACAAGGAGTTGTACACGACTGAGTGACTAAACAACAAGGAGATCTAAGCCCTCAGACTCAGGATGAGCAGCTGCTGGGCACACCTGCCTAATACTGAAATAGCTCCCGGGGGAACCAGAAAGCTCAAACGCTCCAGCACAGCCCCAAACGCTGGGGTGCCCCGATGGTCCTCCTTGGTCTCACCTGATCATCAAAGGCTTCTCAGTGTGATGGAACTCATGTGTGTGCAACTTTCTGGAAGGAGCATTAAATATCTAATAAGAAAGGAAAAAAAAAAGTGGAAATGGAATAGCTGAAAGAAGGCAGGTATTTTTAGATGTACTGTTCGGATGAGAACGCTGAGGCTCCAAAAGGTGGCCTCCTGCCCACCCTCACGCAGCGCGGCGGTGTCGGCACTGACCCGGACCTTGGGGAGGGCTCTTTTAGTCCGTGGGGGTGTGGCAGCGGGGCCTGCAGACCGTAGCCTGCGGGAGCCTCTCTAGGCCTCGCGTCCTCCCTCCACCTCCTCCGCAGCTGGTCTCCGCGCTGGCCCCCGCGCTGGCCCCCGCCAGCCGGCCAGGCAGCAGGGGTGGGTGGAGGAGCGCACGCCGCGCCGCGTCCTTATCAACCGGCGGGGCGGCGTGGTACGGGGCCACCCTGTCAGGGGAGGCGCAGTCCCTGGGCCGCCGCGGGTGGGGCCATGGCTCCCCTGGGCGCGGCGGCCAGTCGGGGTCCGAGAGGCGGCAGGGAGCGCTGAGTGCTGAGCGGCGGTGCGCGCGGGCAGGCGGCCGTCGGGGCGCCAGGGGAGCGCACGCGGTACCATGCGCCCCCGCCTGCCGCCACTGCCCGGGCTGCTGCTGCTAGCCTGCGCCGTGCACGCGGTGAGTACGCGCCCTTCCGCGGGTCCCTCTAGGGGTGAGGGGTGGAGGGGCCCCACAAGATCTTCTGCTGGGCAGTGGGAGGCGTTTCTCACCATCCTTTCCCCGCAATTATGATTTTTGTCTGCTCCTCTCCGGAGGGTCCTCTCCTCCGAAATAAAATCTGTATGTGCCCGGGCGCAGGCAGCGCTGAGATAACCCACCTTGCCCTTCGCCCAACCCGGGCGCTCCTGGGCGGAAATTGGGGAGCCGCCCCTGGCCGTGCCTTTTGTGTGCGGGCACTTTTCCTGCAGTATTTCCTTGAAACCTCATCATCGACTTTCGAAGTTGCTATTTTCACCCTCACTTTGCGGACAAGGAAAGCGAGACTTGTAAAGATCAAAAAAACTTGCCCCGAGAAAAGACAGCTGGAACCCAGCCTGCCTGCCCCAGAGCCTTGCCATTTGCACAGACAGCGGCTGCGGATGGGGAGACCTCCGAAAGCTTTGGCCGTAACTGCCGAAGCTGTAATGCCAGCGTTTGCAGCTTCCTCCTTGGTCTAGTGGGTTTGGCTCCGCAATGTCGGTGGGTCTGGGGACTTCTGGGAGCAGCTGGTCTCCCCAAACCAGGTCCAGGGAGGAACTGGCAGAGAAAAGGGAAGGCAGCAGAGTGAGTGGCTTATGTTGTTTTCTCACAAACTCCAGGGAGTCCTGGCCTCTGCCTGTGGGGTTTGTGAAAAAGGGTGGCTGCGCCCCGTGGGGAGAAGGAGCGGTAAGGAAGGGGCGCACGGATTCCAGAACTTCCCCTTTCCACCAGCATTCCAAACAGGCCCCCCACCGCCTCTGTCCCAAGAAACTCCCCAGGGAAAGCACTTGGGAACTCAATTCTGAGCCTGAAGTCTCAGCCCTGGGCAAACCCTTCCTGCAGACCCATCAGTGGCCCTCCGGATGTCCTCTCCTGGTTGGCTATAAGAAAGACCTGCTTCTGGAGCTGGTTGGGAGTGTTGACACGCAGGAGGCACAGCTCCTGTGGTATCCAGAGTGGGGTTTTCGGCTCTCCTGTGCAGCTCCCTCCTGTTAATAACTTGGAGCCTCCTGTCCTCAGCGCTGCAGTTGGAAGGTGCTAGGGCAACAGCACCTGCTTGCAATTCTGAGCTCCCGCTTTGGGGAAATGCCATCTGAGACATGGGGACAGTTCAAAGCCAAATTCAGCCTCCAAGTGTGTTGTTATTTGGTGCCTAGAGCTGGGAGGCAGCCCTTTTGGTGACCTCGCCCCATCCCCCGCCCGCCGCCAGCCTCCTTTTTAAGTACCTGCAGGAACACTACTGTTGTCAGAAGAAATCAACAAGTGGCTGGGTCTTCAGGACTAAGGTTCAACATACATTTTTAATCTCCAGCGTCATTTTAGGAATAAGCCCAGGGGAAAATGAGAACCTTCCCTTGGTTCAGGTCTTCTGTGTGCCTTGGAAGGATGCTTTATTATGCTCTGGTCCACTTTCCTCCTTTTACAGGGGAGCAAACTGATACCCACAGAGAGCAGGGACCTGCTCCTTATCAGTAAGTTTGTGGCAGCTCTGGGACTGGAGCCCAGATCTCACCTTTCTCAACTGCCCAGGGCTCTGTCTGGCTTGTCGCTTGTCTTTGCTCACATCTTCATCTCCTCACACACTTTATGTTCCTGCCGGGTGGTTTCCTGTGTGCAAGTCTTGGCTCTCTGGTGGTTTTATGGGCTTATCCAGATCTGAGGTTCACACTTCTTGGCAGAGAACTCCTTCAACAAGGGATGGAATTGCCTGGCTTCAGTTGGAGGATTTCCCAGCCTATGGAACCCTGCTTTTTTTCTGTTTGAGTGGTCAGACATTTGATTTTGAAACTGAAGGGCATTCAAACAATTCCTTATTCATTTCATGCTTTGTCTTGAGGGAAATCATAGGCATCTTCCTAATTGGTGGTGGGGGGGGATTACTAAGGCTAAATTGCTTATTACTACTCCCCTCAACTCCCCACCTTTTCATACAGAGATGTAGGGAGGGTCCCTTGCAAGTGGACTGAAAAGTGCCGGTGGCTTGTGGGGCAGTTTTTTGAGACCCCCCCATAAGAAACTCTGGCTTCACCTCCCCTTACTGTCCCCACCCATGTCTCTCATGAGGATTTTTACCTGGAACAGTATTGTCATTATTTACCAGCACACCTGACCTTCCTGTCCTCCCCAATACGTTCACTTAGAGCTTGAACCTTGAGACTTAGTCACACTCATTCTTTATCCTTAGAACCTGTCATATCAGAAGAAAGAGTCAATGACTGTGTGTGGGCTGAATGAATGAATGAAGTGATGGTGCTATCCATAGTGGCTGCCCTCATGTGGGACACTTTCATATAACAACAGGTAGTGAAGAATGACATCTTACAAGCAATCATTGCTTACAAAATTGTGCATAAATCTGCCAGGCAAAGGTGTAGTCTCTCAGGGGAGGGCTTTTAAATCCAGGGCATCTGGCCAACTGCCCACCTGAGAACCTGAGTGAGTTAAGTGGGGTACAAGGGGCTACCTTTTCCTTCAAGCAGGGTTTCTTAACTTTGACACTGTAATTCTGGATATTAAATCTGAGCTTTCCACATGGGATGCTGGGACAAGAGCTAGGCCCTCCCCTGGCATGGGAGGGAACGAGAGGGTGGAGATAATGGTTAGAGAGAGGGGAGCAGGGGGTGGGGGGTGTCCTGTGCATTGTATGCTGTCCAGCAGCGTCCCTGTACTCTGCCTACCAGAAGCTAGTATCGTCTCTCCAAGTTGTGCCAACAGAAAGTGTCTCCAGACATTACCAACTGTCCTCTGGGAGCAGGCAGGGCAAAACTGCCCTGGTTGAGAACTACTGCCTTAAAAGTTATTATGTCTCAGGGGAAATCTGTGAACAAGATTCGTAATAGGTGTCACTGGATGTTGGATTCAGGGTAGTGGGGTTGGTGACAGGGAATCTGAGCTGGAGACAGAAGAAGGTATACCAGTGAAAACCCATCTCTGGATGAGAAGACCTCTATAGAGCATGGGTTCCTTTGGCTTCTCCACCCTCCCTTCCCACTCCCCCATGTCTCTCTTCATTTCTTCTCGGCTCAGAAACACAAAAACTCTAAGGCGGGGGTCTGGCATGTGGTGGTCCCCACCCCTTTCTGGACTGCATCTGGACCCAGAGGTTGACAAGCTGGGTGAGCAGAATTTTAGGAAGGCCTGCAAGGTCACCAGAGGATCTGACTACTGATGCCTCTTAGAGAAAAGTCACTGGGAACTTTGTTTCCTTGAACAATATTCCGAGGTAGTATTGTAGATTTCTTTTTGAGTTTTTGCTATTCCTAAAATTCATGTGACTGATGACCATGATAATGATGATGGTGAAGGCTTCCCTCACCGAGTGCCTACTTCACACCAGATACTCTGCTAAACTGTGCCTGGCACTACGTGACTTCTCCCACCAACAATCATTATCCTCACTGTGCATGTGAAGAAACTGACTCAGAAAGAGGTGAAACCATTGGTCAAGTCACCCAGCTGGGCATGATGGTATAAGGACCCAAACCCAGCTGTTCTTAGCCAGCACGTGCATCTGCTTCCAAAGAGAGGCCGCTCTGGTTTCTGGCTCCCAAGGCGCTGTCATGAAATCTTTCGCAAACCACAAAATGACAATAACTACAGTTTAATCTAATCACTTTATAAAAGACAAACCAAATATGGAATTACACACAGCATTTTATTGAGGGTGGCCAGAGATGAGCTTGGGGCCACAAATTCAAAAAAACAGGAGAGATGCTTCCTACACTGTTTAGGGGAGTCCTTTCAACTTTGGCACCCCCTTTAGGAGTTGCTACAGAGCTCCCCTCCTGTCCCATCCCCTAAATCCCCTCCCTTGACACTGGAGGGCACAGGTCTCTTCCTGGCACCCCTTGTTGAAAGCCCAGATTCCACAACCAGGATTAGAGCTCTGCCCCCAGAGTGGCCTCTGGTTTGGCCCCTGCATCCCTGCCCTTAGCAAGCTGAGGTCACCATTGACCTTTGCTCGGGCTCTGGAACAACCTGCAGCCCCAGATAAGACCCACAACACTCAGATTCTATCTACTTGCTTACATGACAGAGTATATCATCTCCTGGTGGTTGTGCTTCCAGGATTCCCGAGTTTTCCAGATTTCTCCAGAATCACTGCATGCCCCACATCACTTCCCTCTCTCTTGGCTCCCCGAGGCTCCCCTTGGTGTTTTCTGAGATTTCTGACCTTACCACTGCCTTTCATTTTCAATAGATGGGTTTACCTCCCGTATCCTGAGAGTCGGAGAATGAACATGCTTTGAGCAGCATCTTGGCCTCATAGATGAATCTAAGTTGTACCCTCCTGTTCCTGTCCTCCTGCCCTCCCTTGAACATCATGCCGGGCTTGAACCGTGGAAATTTGTCTTCTCGTAGGCCTGGAGGCTGGATATCCCAGATCATGGTTGGATTCTGGGAAGACCTCCATCCCTGGCTTGCAGTTGGCTGCCTGGTCCTCATGTAACCTTTCCTCTGACTTCTGAGAGAGTGAGTTCACTGATATCTCTTGTAAGGACGTTAATCCTATCATATTTGGGCCCCCTATGACCTTATTTGACCTTAATGAACTCCTTCTGGGCCCTGTCTCCTAACAGAGCCACACCTGGGGTTAGGGAGTCAATGTATTCTTTGAGGGACACAGACATTCAGTCTGCATCACACCTGAGTGGAATAGAGGCTTTGCTCCAGCCCCATGCTCCTGATCTCTTCCCCCCACCATGCTCAGTGACTTTTGTCCTGAGATGACACAGAGGTAGCCTTCATCCTGCTCCTCTTGACTGGATTTTCCATCAGCTAGTCAACCTGCCCAAGCCCATCCAGCCAAGTGGCAAAGGAACTCTACAGCTCTGGCCGTGGTTCCTCCGCTACTGCTCATGGCCAGCATTTTGGCAGATGCATCTATAATCCCTGCCTCCACCTCTGTCTGCTCCTCAGCCTGCAGCACCCTGGCTCCCACCCGTTCCCCACTCGCATCAGTCTCACCAGGCCCTGCGTTATCCCACTTTCCCTAGACACGGCGTGGTCTCTGTCCCACCCAAGGGGAACACATGGCTGATGAGAGTTTGGACGTTATGACTAATGACATCAAGGCAGTGAGCACACACCCTGACTGTTCTGGGCAAGATGGGCAAGGCACCCATGGGACTCCAGCCTTTTAGAGACATTTGATGCTGGGACACTCTGTCCCTCCCCCTCTTCCTCACCTTGGCGCCTGCCTTTCACAGGCTCGTGGTTCCCATTGCGCCTCAGATGAGGTTTTCCCTCTTTCGAGGTTTCCCTGTGTCACATGGTTCCTTCCTCTTGTGTGATCCCTCCTCTCGCGTGGTCCCTCCTTTTGCTCATCTTCCCAGCCTGTGAGGGTCACGGTCTCAGGCACTGTCTCTGGCCCTTGCTCTCCTTATGCTTGCTGCTCTTTCTTACTATGTGAGTTTCCTTGGCCATCTTAAGGTGACATAAGTCCAGCCTTAACAATGCTTATCTCACTTCAGCTGCTGCCAAACTCACATCTTTTGTCCTTGTTTTCCCTGCTGTTGGAGTTATTGAGGTACTCAAAGCAGAGACATAGGAACCACGCTGGCCCCTGTCCTCAACTGGCCCTCAGCCCCTGCTGGCCCCTGTCACATCTGTGCACATCCCCTCTGCTATGGGGATGACTTCTCGCCTATGCAGTGCAGTGCCTCCCAGGGTTTCCTGCCACTGCTTGTGGTCTATGGTGACCTGGCCACTACCTTCCCCACATGCTCCTGCCACAGGCGCCTCTGGACCCCTTGGAGCCTGTGAGCTACGGCAATAAGATCTGTGTCTGCTCACCTTCGATTGCTGGGCATCCTAGGGACCCAGTAAGTGTTAGATGACATTTTGGGTTTGGAACTGGTTGTAAGATCGAGTTCCCTCTTTATTTCTCACTGTATAAACTAGACTAATATCTCTCTTTTTTCCCCTGTGAAACTATTCTTTTCCAGTCTCAGGTTGGCAGTTGATGAGCAAAGTGTGTTGAGTTTCTTCCCCTCCTTTGGAATTCAGTAGTTTATCATTGGAGAACCCACTCCAGTACTCTTGCCTGGAAAATCCCATGGACAGAGGAGCCTGGTAGGCTGCAGTCCATGGGGTCGCTTAGAGTCGGACATGACTGAGCGACTTTCCTTTCACTTTTCACTTTCATGCATTGGGGAAGGAAATGGCAACCCACTCCAGTGTTCTTGCCTGGAGAATCCCAGGGACAGGGGACCCTGGTGGGCTGCCATCTATGGGGTTGCACAGAGTCGGCCACGACTGAAGTGACTTAGCAGCAGCAGCAGGTGAATAAAAGCTTTTTCACCTGAAAAGATTCAAAAGTTGACCTCATTATATATGCTTTCCCAGGAAGTTACTGTAGAATGTGCTTCTGAAGAACAAGAAAGCAAAGCCAAGAAAAAAACAGGGAATATAGGAAATGGAACTGTGACTGGGGGAGCCGGGGAGAGGCCCCCTAAAAGCACAGCCAGGTGTCAGGCCCCATTGGCAGAGGTCTGTGGGAGAGAGGGCTCCAAGGATTGAAAGAATAGACTGCTTGATAAATATCTATCAGGGCTGTTGGAGCATTTGGATAAATTAATCCTATCTACCTAGACAAACTAATCAAATGAAAACGCAAAGTAAATTGTTGACCACAGGAAAAACAAAATGTACAAGAAGAGACATAATCGTTTTACATGGCTAAACTCAGCAGTGAACAATATTTCATAGTCAAAGTAAGTCATTATATATACAGACCATTCATTTAACTAAAAATTAAGAGAAGGCTGTGTCAATATATTATATGGGGGGAGGGAAGTAAATGTAGGGAGGTTTAAAAACTTCTAAATCTTTCTCTTCCATAATAAAGAGTTTTGGATAATGTCTCAATTAGATAAACCAAGAAATAACAATATGAGATACTTTTGAAATACAGAGATAAAATGAAAATATACATCTAAAGAAAAGGAAAGTGGTTTTCTCTGGAGAGCAGGAAAGGTTAAGTAAGGGAACTGCTGTTTTTTTGCTATAAGCACTTTAGTACTAGGATAAGTAAAAGAAAAAAAAATTACCTATCCAAACTTGATTTTTAAAAACTATTAAAAGGGACCTTTTCAAGACTAATAGCTCTTGCTTTAAGGAGTATTTTATATAAATTTTAGCAATACTTTCACCTTCACTTGTTTCTCCTGTGAATTTAGAGGAAAATTTTAAAGGGGTGCACTATATGACACCACCCTTATGGCAGAAAGTGAAGAGGAACTAAAAAGCCTCTTGATGAAAGTGAAAGTGGAGAGTGAAAAAGTGGGCTTAAAGCTCAGAAAACGAAGATCATGGCATCCGGTCCCATCACTTGATGGGAAATAGATGGGGAAACAGTGGAAACAGTGTCAGACTTTATTTTTCTGGGCTCCAAAATCACTACAGATGGTGACTGCAGCCATGAAATTAAAAGATGCTTACTCCTTGGAAGGAAAGTTATGACCAACCTAGATAGCATATTCAAAAGCAGAGACATTACTTTGCCAACAAAGGTTCGTCTAGTCAAGGCTATGGTTTTTCCTGTGGTCATGTATGGATGTGAGAGTTGGACTGTGAAGAAGGCTGAGCGCCGAAGAATTGATGCTTTTGAACTGTGATGTTGGAGAAGACTCTTGAGAGTCCCTTGGACTGCAAGGAGATCCAACCAGTCCATTCTGAAGGAGATGAGCCCTGGGATTTCTTTGGAAGGAATGATGCTAAAGCTGAAACTCAAGTACTTTGGTCACCTCATGCGAAGAGTTGACTCATTGGAAAAGACTCTGATGCTGGGAGGGATTGGGGGCAGGAGGAGAAGGGGACGACAGAGGATGAGAATGGCTGGATGGCATCACTGACTCGATGGATGTGAGTCTGAGTGAACTCCGGGAGTTTGTGATGGACAGGGAGGCCTGGCGTGCTGCGATTCATGGGGTCGCAAAGAGTTGGACACGACCGAGCGACTGATCTGATAGAGCATAGTCCGTCTTTGTCTTAAAAAGATTTTTTTGGCTGTGCTGTCCAGCTTGTTTAATCTCTGACTAGGGATTGAACCTGCCCATGCCCTTGGCAGTGAAAACACAGAGTCCTAAGCACTGGATTGCCAGGAAATTCCCAATATTTCTAAATTTATTGATTATATGGAAACATGCACAAGCATACATACATTTGACTTCAAAATATCAGCCTCTTCTTTCCTCTAGGAAAACATAGATGATAAGGGGGCTTTTTTTCCCTTCATTCTCCCTCTGAGGCATCTAACAAACTGTTGCTCCATGAACACAATCTTCCCAGCCACTCCCAGCTACCCTGATGGCCCCACTCTGTCACTGAGACCACTGTCTGCAGGCTGCAGACTCATCCACAGACTCAGCCCTTTCAACAGAATACTGTTGCTGTCATACAAACAGTGGATGCATATGTTCCTGCAATTGACATGCCACCACACAAAATAATCTTGGTTTATTCAGTTTTAATGAAAGAATTAAGGGTGAAAGAAATGTGGAATGATCTACTTCACACCCGCTAAGATAGATATTGGAACTTGCCAGGTTACGCTAGTGGTAAAGAACCTGCCTGCCAATGCAGGAGATGGAAAAGATGAAGGTTTGATCCCTGGGATGGTAAGATCCCCCGGAGGAGGAAAAGGCAACCCATTCCAGTATTCTTGCCTGGAAAATCCCATGGACAGAGGAGCCTGGCAGGCTACAGTCCATAGGGTTGCAGAGAGTCAGACATGACTAAAATGACTTAGCACTGCACGGCACAGATATTATTAAAACAGAAGAATAAGGGTTGAGGATGAGGACATAGAGAAATTAGAACTCTGTGCATTGTTGACAGGAAGGTAAAATGGTACGACTGATGTGGAAAACAGTGTGGTGGTCCCTTAAAAAAGTAAACATAGAATTACCATATGATCCACCTTTTCCCTTCTGGATATGTACCTGCTGCTGCTAACTCACTTCAGTCGTGTCCGACTCTGTCCAACTCCAGAGACGGCAGCCCACCAGGCTCCCCTGTCCCTGGGATTCTCCAGGCAAGAGTACTGGAGTGGGGTGCTGTTGCCTTCTCTGGGATATGTACCTAGAAGAATTGAAAGCAGGGACTCGAAGAGATACTTGTACACCTCTGTTCTTGGCTGCATTATTCACAAAAGCCAAGAGGTGGAAACATCCAAGTGATGAGTAGATGAACAAAGTGTGATCTGTCCATACAATGGAATAGTATTCATCCGTATAAAGGAATGAAATTCCAGTAGATGCTACAACATGGATGTGAAATGAGACACAGAAGAGCAAATATTGTATGATGGCACTTACCTAAAGTATCTAGAATAGACATATTCACAGAGTCAGAAAGTAGGATAGAGGTTGCTGTTTAATTGGTACAGAGTTTCTGTTGGGATGTAGAAGTCCTGGAAATGGATAGGAGTGATCACTGTACAACTTTTCATTTAATACCACTGAATTGTACACTTAAACATGATTGAAATGGCAAATGGTATGTATATTTTGCTACAACTTAAGAAATTTAGAATTAAAAGAAGCTAAACTATCCTCTCGGAGAAGGCAATGGCACCCAACTCCAGTACTCTTGCCTGGAAAATCCCATGGACGGAGGAGCCTGGTAGGCTGCAGTCCATGGGGTCACTAACAGTCGGGCACGACTTCACTTTCACTTTTCACTTTTATGCATTGGAGAAGGAAATGGCAACCCACTCCAGTGTTCTTGCCTGGAGAATCTGAGGGATGGGGGAGCCTGGTGGGCTGCCGTCTATGGGGTCTCACAGAGTTGGACATGACTGAAGCGACTTAGCAGCAAACTATCCTCTAATGATTATTTTTCCATTGTTGTTTAGTTGCTAAGTCACATCTGACTCTTTGTGACCCCATGGACTGCAGCGTGCTAGGCTTCCCTGTCCTTCACTATCTCCTGGAGTTTGCTCAAGCTTATATCCATTGAGTCAATGATGCTATTCAACCATCTTATCTTCTGTCACCCCCTTCTCCTCCTTCCCTCAATCTTTCACAGCCTCAGGGTCTTTTCCTGTGAGTTGGCTCTTCCAATCAGATGGCCAAAGCATTGGAGCTTCATCATCAGTCCTTCTGATGAATATTCAGGGTTGATTTCCTTTAAGGTTGACTGGTTTGATCTCTTTGCTGTCCAAGGGACTCTCAAGAATCTTCTCCAGTACCACAATTTGAGGCGTTACCAACCTTTGGCGCTCAGCATTCTTTATGGTCCAATTCTCACATCTCACATCTAGTCAAAAACCATAGCTTTGACTAGACAGACTTTTGTTGGCAAAGTGATGTCTCTGCTTTTTAATACACCGTCTAGGTTTGCCATAGCTTTCCTTTTAAGGAGCAAGCATCTTTTAACTTCATGGCTGCAGTTACCATATACAATGATTCTGGAGCCCAAGAAAAAACAAAATCTGTCACTGCTTCTGCTTTTTTCCCATCTATTTGCCATGAAGTGATGGAACTGGATGCCATAATCTTAGTTTTTTGAATGTTAAGTTTTAAGCCAGCGTTTTCACTCTTCTCTTTCACCCTCATCAAGAAGCTCTTTAGTTCCTCTTTACTTTCTGTCATTAGATTGTTATCATCTGCATATCTGAGATTGTTGATATTTCTCCCGGCAGTCTTGATTCCAGCTTGTGTTTCTTCCAGCCCAGCATTTCTCACGATGTACTCTGCATATAAGTTAAATAAGCAGGGTGACAATATACAGCCTTGACGTACTCCTTTTCCTATTTGGAACCAGTCTGTTCCATGTCCAGTTCTAACTGTTGCTTCCTGACCTACATATAGGTTTCTCAAGAGGCAGGTCAGGTGGTCTGGTATTCCCATCTCTAAGAATTTTCCAGTTTGTTGTGATCCACACAGTCAAAGGCTTTATTGTAGCCAGTGAAACAGAAATAGATGTTTTTCTGGAATTCCCTTGCTTTTTCGATCCAGTGAATGTTGGCAATTTGATCTGTGGTTCCCCTGCCTTTTCTAAATCCAGCTTGTGCATCTGGAAGTTCTTGGTTCATGTACTGCTGAAGCCTAGCTTGAAGGAGTTTGAGCATAACAACCTTGCTAGTATGTGAAATGAGTGCATATTTTCCCATAGTCCTAGGGAAAACCATGAAGGAAGTTGAACCTTTCTTGGAGAGGATTCCCACTGTAGGTGTTCCCCCATTCCTCATCTTGCTCCATCGCTTACAAGAGCCCTCTGTGCTAGAGTGCCGCTTTCTTCAACCTCTAAGAATGCACATCACCACCCACTTTCAGGAAATGCCACCCCCACCCAGTCGTCTATGCTGTGTAACAATCACAAGAACTCAGTGGCATGTAGCAATGCATGTTTCTTCCTTTCTTGGTGTTTGCAAGTGAGCTAGGGCTTGACTGACTGACTATGATACTGACATTGATCCAGACACTGTGAGGAACAAGTCTGCGACCCTGAAGACCCATCATGGTGCACTGTTACAGTCATACCTTTCTCCCTCCCACCCTCAGCTTTCCTTCTCAGCTGACACATTAATGTCTCAAGCTCTACAATTTTACCACTGCAATGTTATGTTATGTGTTATGTTATGTTATATGTTATGAATGTTATGTAAATGATGTGGAATCTAAAAAATCATGCAAGTGAATGTATTTACAGGACAGAAACAGACTCATAGACATAGAAAACAAACTTATGGTTACCAAAGGGGAAATGTCGGTAGTGGTGGGGGTGATAATTAAGAATTTGGGATTAAAATATACACACTACCATATATAAAATAGATAATCAATGAGGACCTACTGTGTAGCACAGGCAACTGTACTTAATACTGTGTTGTAGTAACCATATGGGAAAAGAATCAGAAAAATAATGGATACAGGTATATGGATAATGGAATCACTTTGCTGTATACCTGAAACTAACACAACATTGTAAATCAGCTATACTCCAATATAAAATAAAAATTAAATTTAAAAAGAACATTATATAAAGGAAATCATACTGTAACTGTTTGGGATGGGCTTTTTTTCACTGAGCATACTTCTCTGGAGATTCATATAGGCTGGTCCATGTATCACCACTTTGTTCCTTTTTATTGCTGAGGGCTTCCCTGCTGGCTCAGATGGTAAAAGAATCCTCCTGCAATGTGGGAGACCTGGGTTTGCTCCCTGGGTTCCCTTGGAGGAGGGCATGGCAACCCACTCCAGTATTCTTGCTTAGAGAATCCTCAAGGACAGAGGAGCCTGGCAGGCTACAGTCCATGGGGTCACAAAGAGTCGGACCTGACTGAGAGACTAAGCACAGAATTTCATGGTATGGATGAAATAGCTCACCACTTACACATTGAAAGGCATCTGGATTGTTTTAGTTTTGAGGTATTAGGAATAAAGCTGCTGTAAATATTAGTATACAGATATTTGTGTGTGTATGAACATAAGCTTTCACTTCTCCAGGATAAATGCCCAGGAGTGCAATGGTTGGGTCACGTAATATTAATAGTTGCATGTTTAGCTTTTCTTAAGACCCTACCAACTTGTTTTCCAGAGTGGTTGTCTCATTTTACAATCCCACCAGCAATATGTGAGTGACCTAGTTTCACCACAACCTTGCCATTGTTGTTGTGATTTTTTATTTTAGATCTTCTAATAAGCATGTAATGATATCACATTGCGATTTCAATTTGCATTTACAATCAACTGTGGAAAATTCTGAAAGAGATGGGAATACCAGACCACCTGATCTGCCTCTTGAGAAATCTGTATGCAGGTCAGGAAGCAACAGTTAGAACTGGACATGGAACAACAGACTGGTTCCAAATAGGAAAAGGAGTACGTCAAGGCTGTGTATTGTCACCCTGCTTATTTAACTTATATGCAGAGTACATCATGAGAAATGCTGGACTGGAAGAAACACAAGCTGGAATCAAGATTGCCAGGAGAAATATCAATAACCTCAGACATGCAGATGACACCACCCTTATGGCAGAAAGTGAAGAGGAACTCAAAAGCCTCTTGATGAAAGTGAAAGTGGAGAGTGAAAAAGTGGGCTTAAAGCTCAACATTCAGAAAACGAAGATCATGGCATCCGGTCCCATCACTTCATGGGAAATAGATGGGGAAACAGTGGAAACAGTGTCAGACTTTATTTTGGGGGGGCTCCAAAATCACTGCAGACAGTGATTGCAGCCATGAAATTAAAAGACACTTACTCCTTGGAAGGAAAGTTATGACCAACCTAGACAGCATATTGAAAAGCAGAGACATTACTTTGCCAACAAAGGTCCGTCTAGTCAAGGCTATGGTTTTTCCTGTGGTCATGTATGGATGTGAGAGTTGGACTGTGAAGAAGGCTGAGCGCTGAAGAATTGATGCTTTTGAACTGTGGTGTTGGAGAAGACTCTTGAGAGTTCCTTGGACTGCAAGGAGATCCAACCAGTCCATTCTGAAGGAGATGAGCCCTGGGATTTCTTTGGAAGGAATGATGCTAAAGCTGAAACTCCAGTACTTTGGCCACCTGATGCGAAGAATTGTCTCATTGGAAAAGACTCTGATGCTGAGAGGGATTGAGGGCAGGAGGAGAAGGGGACGCCAGAGGATGAGATGGTTGGATGGCATCACTGACTCGATGGACTTGAGTCTGAGTGAACTCTGGAAGTTGGTGATGGACAGGGAGGCCTGGCGTGCTGCGATTCATGGGGTTGCAAAGAGTTGGACACGACTGAGCGACTGAACTGAACTGAACTGAATAGCTAATAATGTTGAACATCTTTTCATGTTCTTGTTTGCCATCTGTATATCTTCTTCTGTGAAATGTCTCTTCATGCATTTTTCCTACCTTCTAGTTAGATTTTTAAAATTTGTTTACTATTAGGTTTTGAATGTTCTTTATATATTCTAGATGTTAATCCTAATTTGTTAATTGCAGATATTTTCTCCTAGTCTATAGCTTGTCTTTTCATCCTCTTAACATGGTTTTTCATGGAGCAAAAGTTTTTAGTTTTGATAAAGTCCAGTTTATCAGTTTTTCTTTTTATGGATCTTGCTTTTGGTGTCAAGTATAAAGAATCTTTATCTTGCTTTGCATTTTGAAGGTGTTCTCCTGTGTTTTTTCTAAAAGTTTTAGTTGAATTTTTTGCACTCAAGTCCATCATTATTTTGAGGTAATTTTTATATTAGGTATGAGTCTTAGGTTTATTTTGTTATCTATAGATGTCCAATTATTATAACACTGTTGCCTATTCTTCTGCTAATACCAAGTTCTTTTGACTACTATAGCTATGCATCAAGTCTTTAAATTAGGTGAACTGATTTCTCCCAGTTATTTTTTTAATTAATAGAACTTATTTTGTTGAGAGGACTTAAGTTTATAGAAAAATTGTGCAGAAACAAAGAATGACCACATAGCCCTCTCAATCCCTCCTCCCCAGTGTCTCTTGTTATTAATGTTTTGCATTAATTAAAGTGGCACATTGATTACAGTTGCTGTACCAATATTGATACATTAACTAAAGTCTATAGCTTAAATTACTTTTTCTTTCAAGTCTATTGTTATTGAAGTATGGTTGATGTATAATATTATATAGGTTACAGATGTATACAATTAGTGAGTTACAATTTTTAAAGGTTATGCTCCACTTACAGTTATTATAAAATATGGGCTATATTCCCTGTGTTGGACAGTGTATCCTTGTGGCTTATTTATACCTAACAACTTGTGCTCTTACTCCCCTGCCCCTATTTTGTCCGTCTCCCATTCCCTCTTCCCACTGGTAACTACTAGTTTGTTTCTGTATCTGTGGGACTTCCTTGATAGCTCAGTTGGTAAAGAACCCACCTGCAATGCAGGACACCCGGGTTCGATTCCTGGGTCAGGAAGATCCCCTGGAGAAGGGATAGAAGTCCGCTTCTTTTTTATTACTTTCGCTATTCTGTCTTCCTCCTTTTGAATCTCTGCTGTCTGGCCCCAGTCTTGCCACAGAGAGGCCTTATGTGCTAGAATCAGATTTGTGATGCTGACTAGTGCTCTTGGCTTTGGCTTTTCAGGTTGGTACCCCCCCTCGACTGTGTGATGTGCTGCGGGTGCTGCGGGTGGAGAGGGACCAGTGCCTGCAGGAGCTCTCCCGGGAGAGCGTGGAGCATCCAGCCCCAGGTACGTGCCTACCTGCATCCACTCTGGGATATGCTCATGTCCAGTTCCAGTGGGTTGGTGGGAGGTAGGGGCTGGGCCAGCTGTATTTTTTCAGAGAATAAGCAGAGGGGAAGGGTCTAGAGTGACCCTGGTGAGCTGTCTACACGTGCTGAAAACCGCATCATCACCCCTCTTTGTTTCTGAGTTTATGGGTACAACCAGGGTTTTTGAATCATTAGCTTCTGCATGATGACTTCACCCAGGTGAGTGTTTTGGTGAGAGTTACTTGTCTTGGTGGTGTACCTCTTATCCATTCTGTCACCTCCATTGCTAGTATGACAGGGGAGGTAACAGAAAGGCAGTGTGGGGTCTGGGAAACTCAGGGTTCATTGCTGGCTGACCCTCACTGGCTGTGTGAATGTGAACAAATTATTTAATGTTCTGAGCCTCACTTTCCTGATCTATAAAACAGAGGTGATAAAGTATATTAGAATTATAAATATATGTAAGATAAAGATGTTAAATATAGGTGCTTCTTAAAGATTATTAATTTAAATATTAATTATTATTATTAGTCAAGACAGTCAATATTATTAATTTGCTCTTTACATATTAATTTTATTTCTACTCCCTTCCTTCACTTATCTTCTTAGCTTTTACTCATCTAAAGGTAGCGGAGGATGTGGCATTAAGAAAAGAATCCTTCACAAATAGTCAAACAAAGATTTGTACAGACGAGGTCTTCACTGTACTGGCTACAGTTACCGACAGGTAGAAACAACCCAAGTGTCTGTCAGCTGATGAAAGATGAAGATGTGGTCTGTACATACAATAGAATAGTGTTCAGCCTTAAAAAGGAGTGAAGTACTGGTACATGCAGCAATGTGGATAAATCTTAGGTGGTGCTATTGGTAAAGAATCTGCCTGCCAATATAGGAGAGGCAAGAGACAAGGGGTTTGACCCCGAGTTGGAAGATCCCTTGGAGTAGGAAATGGCAACCAACTCCAGTATCCTTGCCTGGGAAATTCCATGTACAGAGGAACCTCGTGGGCTACAGTCCATGGGGCTCCAAAGAGTCAGACACGACTGAGTGATCAAGCACACACGCACATGATATGATTCTATTTATAGGAAATGTCTAGATCAGACAAATTCACAGAGACAAAAGTTAGATCAGTGGCTGTCAGGGACCCAGGGGAAAGGGCACGCGGAGCACCTGTGTAGGCACTGCCTCTTGGTGGCGGTGAAATGTGTAGAACTAGGTAGAGGTGCTGGCCACACACGACTGTCCTAAATGCCACTGACTACATTTTAAAATGCTTTCACTTTCCTGCACTGGAGAAGGAAATGGCAACCCACTCCAGTGTTCTTGCCTGGAGAATCCCAGGGACGGGGGAGCCTGGTGGGCTGCTGTCTATGAGGTCGCACAGAGTCAGACATGACTGAAGCAACTTAGCAGCAGCAGCAGCAGTGGTTAATTTTATGTTATATGAATTTCTTTTCAATAGACTTTATTGAAAAGTCTCTTCCAAGTGTCTGCACCATTTAAATTTCTACCAGCGATGAATGATCATTCCTGTTGTTGTGTATCCTCGCCAGCATTTGATGTTGTCAGTGTTTTGTTTTTTTAATTGTAGTAAAATACCTACAACAAATTTTACTATTTTAACCATTTTCATCTATTTATTTTTCTTCCAGTTTTATTGAGATATAGTTGACATACAGCATTGCAAAAGTTTAAGGTATATAGCATAATGATTTGACTTACATACATAATGAAAGTATTATCACCATAAGTTAAGTAAACATCTGTCATCTTATATAGGTACAAAGTTAAGAAATGGAAAAAAATTGTATGATGCGAACTCTTCGGATTATTCTAACAATTTTTATACATACCATACAGCAGTGTTAATTGTCTTTATCATGGTATACATTACATCCCTAGTACTTATAACTGGAAGTTTGTACCTTTTGACCACGTTCATCCAATTCTCCCTAACCCTGCCTCTGGTAACCACAAATCTGATCTCTTTTTCTATGAATTTGTTTTTGATGTACAATTGACCTATAAAACTATTTAATTTCTGTTACACAATTAGTAATTTAATATTCTATACATTTCAGAATGATCACCATTGATGAATCTAGTTATGATATGTGACCATACAAAGATACTACATAGTTATTAACTATGATACTACATAGTTATTAACTATATTCCCCTCTCTGTACATTTCATACCTGTTCAGTTCAGTCAGTTCAGTCGCTCAGTTGTGTCTGACTCTTTGTGACCCCATGAATCACAGCACGCTAGGGCTCCCTGTCCATCACCAACTCCCAGAGTTCACCCAAACTCATGTCCGTCGAGTCGGTGATGCCACCCAGCCATCTCATCCTCCGTCGTCCCCTTCTCCTCTTGCCTCCAATCCCTCCCAGCATCCGAGTCTTTTCCAATGAGTCAACTCTTTGCATGAGGTGGCCAAAGTACTGGTGTTTCAACTTTAGCATCATTCCTTCCAAAGAAATCCCAGGGCTGATCTCCTTCAGAATGGACTGGTTGGATCTCCTTGCAGTCCAAGGGACTCTCAACAGTCTTCTCCAACACCACAGTTCAAAAGCATCAATTCTTCAGCGCTCAGCTTTCTTCACAGTCCAACTCTCACATCCATACATGACTACTGGAAAAACCATAGCCTTGACTAGACGGACCTTTGTTGGCAAAGTAATGTCTCTGCTTTTCAATATGCTGTCTAGGTTGGTCATAACTTTCCTTCCAAGGAGTAAGCGTCTTTTAATTTCATGGTTGCAGTCACCATCTGCAGTGATTTTGGAGCCCAAAAAAATAAAGTCTGACACTGTTTCCACTGTTTCCCTATCTATTTCCCATGGAGTGATGGGGCCAGATGCCATGATCTTCGTTTTCTGAATGTAGAGCTTTAAGCCCACTTTTTCACTCTCCACTTTCACTTTCATCAAGAGGCTTTTGAGTTCCTCTTCACTTTCTGCCATAAGGGTGGTGTCATCTGCATGTCTGAGGTTATTGATATTTCTCCCGGCAATCTTGATTCCAGCTTGTGCTTCTTCCAGTCCAGTGTTTCTCATGATGTACTCTGCATATAAGTTAAATAAGCAGGGTGACAATATACAGCCTTGACGTACTTCTTTTCCTATTTGGAATCAGTCTGTTGTTCCATGTTCAGTTCTAACTGTTGCTTCCTGACCTGCATACAGGTTTCTCAAGAGGCAGGTCAGGTGGTCTGGTATTCCCATCTCTTTCAGAATTTTCCACAGTTTGTTGTGATCCACACAGTCAAAGGCTTTGGCATAGTCAATAAAGCAGAAAGAAATGTTTTTCTGGAACTCTCTTGCTTTTTCAACGATCCAGCGGATGTTGGCAATTTGATCTCTGGTTCCTCTGCCTTTTCTAAAACCAGCTTGAACATCAGGAAGTTCACGGTTCACATATTGATGAAGCCTGGCTTGGAGAATTTTGAGCATTACTTTACTAGCATGTGAGATGAGTGCAATTGTGTGGTAGTTTGGGCATGCTTTGGCATTGCCTTTCTTTGGGATTGGAATGAAAACTGACGTTTTCCAGTCCTGTGGCCACTGCTGAGTTTTCCAAATTTGCTGGCATATTGAGTGCAGCACTTTCACAGCATCATCTTTCAGGATTTGAAATAGCTCAACTGGAATTCCATCACCTCCACTAGCTTTGTTCGTAGTGATGCTAAGGTCCACTTGACTTCACATTCCAGAATGTCTGCCTCTAGGTGAGTGATCACACCATCGTTATTATCTTGGTCGTGAAGATCTTTTTTGTACAGTTCTGTGTATTCTTGCCACCTCTTTTCATACCTGTAGCTCATATATTTTTGCAACTGGAACATTTGTATCTCTTAATGTCCCTCATCTATTTCTTTCCTCCTCTACCCAACTTCCCTCTGGCAACTACCTGTTTGTTCTCTGTATCTGTAACTCTGTTTCTGTTTAGTTTTGTTTATTCATATGTTTTGTTTTAGAGATTTCACATATAAGTGAAGTCATACAGTATTTATCTTTATCTGACTTATTTCACTTATCATAATACCCTCTAGGTCCATGCATGTTGCCACAACTGTTAAGATTTCATTCTTTTATATGACTAATATTCCATTGTGTATATATACCACATCTGCTTTATCCATTCATCTACTGATGTGTACTTGAGTTGCTTCCATATCCTGACTATTGTAAATAATGCTCCAATGAACATTATCTTTTCTAATTAGTGTTTTTGTTTTCTTTGGATAAATACCTGGGAGTGGAATTGCTGGATCACATGATAATTATATTTTTAACTTTTTGAGGACTTTCCATAGTTTTTCCAGAGTGGCTGTACCAATCTACATTCCCACCAACAGTGCATGAGGGTTCCATTTTCTCCACATCTTTGTCAACACTTGTTATTTCTTGTCTTTTTGATAATTGTCATTCTGAGAGGTGTGAGATTACATCTCATTGTGGTTTTGATTTGCATTTGGCTGATGATTAGTGATGCTGAGCATCTTTTCATGTGCCTGTTGGCCATCTGTATGTTTACTTTAAAGAAATATAATCTAAAAAAATACATAAATTTCATCATCTTAACCATTTCTCAATGTGCAGTTGTGTTAAATTCACATTATTGAGCACCCAATCTCTAAAAACCTTTTATATTGCAGAACTGGAGCTCTGTACCCATTAAACAGAAACTGCTTTTCCCTCTTCCATTATCCACTGGGAACCATCATTCTACTTTATATTTCTATGAATGAAATGGTTCTAGGTACTTCAAATAACTGGAATCATACAGTTTTTGTCTTTTTGTGATTGCCTTATGGTATCTCATTGTGGTTTTGATCTTCATTTCATGATGATTAGTGATGTTAAGCATGTTTTCCTGTGTTTCTTGGCTATTTGTATGTCTTATTTAAAGAAATGTTCTCTCAAGTCCTTTGACCATTTTTAAGTAGGGTTGTTTAGTTTTTAATTATTGAGTTATAGGAATTCTTTATATATTCTGGATATTAGCCCCTTATCAGTATATGATTTGAAAATAATTTTTGTCATTCTGTAGTTTACCTTTTCATTCTCTTGATTGTATCCTTTGATGCTGCTGCTGCTGCTGCTAAGTCGCTTCAGTTGTGTCCGACTCTGTGCGACCCCATAGATAGCAGCCCACCAGGCTCCCCCATCCCTGGGATTTTCCAGGCAAGAACACTGGAGTGGGTTGCCATTTCCTTCTCCAATGCATGCAAGTGAAAAGTGAAAGTGAAGCCGCTCAGTCGTGTCCGACTCTTTGCGACCCCATGGACGGCAGCCTACCAGGCCGCTCTGTCCATGGGATTTGCCAGGCAAGAGTCCTTTGATGCACAAAAGTTTTAAAGTTTGACTTACTATAATCTACCTAATTTTACTTGTTTTATCAGATCTTTTGGTATCATAGCCAAGAAAGCACTGCCAAATCCAATCCCATAGAACTTTCTCCTAAGAATTTTAAAATTTTAGCTCTTACATTTAGGTTCTTGGTCCATTCCGGGACTTGGTGATGGACAGGGAGGCCTGGCGTGCTGCGATTGGTGGGGTCGCGAAGAGTCGGACAGGACTGAGTGACTGAACTCAACTGAATCGTTCTTTTGCATTTAGACATTCAGTTTTCCCAGCACCATTTGTGGAAGGATAGTCTTTTTCTCATTGAATGGTCTTGGCATCTTGGTAAAAAAAATCACTTGACCATACATGTGAAGGTTTATCTGGGGGATGTTTATCCTATTCCATTGGCCTATTCTATATGTCTGTCTGTATTCCATTGTCTATATTCTATATGTCTGTCTTTATGCCAGTACCACACTGTTTTGATTACTGTAGCTTTCAAATAGGTTTTGAAATCAGGAATTATGAGATCCTCAACTTTGTTGTTTCTCAAGATGGTTTTAACTATTCCAAGATCCTTGGATATTCCATTAGGAATTTTAGGATGAATATTTCTATTTCTGAAAAGGAAAGTGTTAGTCACTCAGTCATGTCCAGTTCTTTGCAACCTCATGGACTGTAGCCTGCCAGGCTCCTCTGTCCATGGAATTCTCCAGGCAAGAATGCTAGAGTGGGTAACCATTCCCTTCTCCAGGGGATCTTCCCAATGCAGGGATGGAACCCAGACTCCTGCATTGCAGGCAGATTCTTTACTGTCTGAGCCACCAGGGAAGACTGATAATTTTAAATAAATCCTAAATAAATAAATATTAAAATGTTTCTGTCATTTGGATTTTTTTTTTTTATGGCCATGCTATGTGGCTTGTAGGATCTCAGTTCCCTGACCTGGGCCCCTGAAGTGAAAGCAGTGGGTCCTTACCACTGGGCCACCAGGGAACTCCTTGTCATTGGAATTTTAATACAGATTGTATTAAATCTGTAGATCACTTAGGGTAGTATTGACATCTTAAAAATATTAAGTCATCCAATCCATGAACACAGAATGTCTTTCCATTTATTTGTGTTTTTAGTTTCTTTCAGCAACATTTGGTAGTTTTCAGTGTGTAAGTCTTTCATCTTGTTGGTTAGGTTTATTCCTAAGTATTTTATTCTTTTTAATGCTATTATAAATGGATTTGTTTCTTAATTTCCTTTGTAGGTTGTTTCTCATTAGTTCATAGGAATGCAACTAATTTTTGTGTGTTGATTTTTAAAAAAATTTTTACAATCTTGTGTTCACTTCCACCTCACAACAATGCAATCAGCTACAACTACACACATATCCCCTCTCTCTTGAGCCTCCCAACCCCACCCTACCTCTCTAGATCATCACAGAGCACCAGACTGAACTCCCTGTGTTATACAGGAACTTCTCACCAGCTATCCATTTTACACATGATAGTGTACATATGTTGATGCTAGTTTCTGCATTCATCCCCCTCTCTCCTTCCCCCACTGTGGCCACAAGTCCATTCTCTACATCTGCATCTCCATTCCTTCCCTGCAAATAGGTTCATCAGTACCACTTTTCTAGGTTCCATATGTGTGTATTAATATACAATATTTGTTTTACTTCATTCTATATAACAGGCTCTAGGTTCACCCACCTCAGAACTGACTTAAATTCATTCTTTTTATGGCTGAGTAATATTCCACTATATATATGTACCACATCTTCTTTATCCATTCATCTGTTGATGGACATCTAGGTTGCTTCCATTGTCTTGGCTGTTGTAAATAGTGCTGCAGTAAACACGGGGGTACACGTGTATTTTAGAATTGTGGTTTTCTCAGGGTATATGCCCAGTAGTGGGTTTGCTGGATCGTATAGTAGAGTTATTCCTAGTTTTTTAAGGACTCTCCGTACTGTTCTCCATAATGGCTATATCAGTTTATATTCCTACTAGCAGTGTAGGACGGTCCCCTTTTCCTCACACCCTCTCCAGCATTTATTGTTTGTAGATTTTTTGATGATGGCCATTCTGACTGGTGTGAGATGATGCCTCATTATAGTTTTGATTTGCATTTCTCTGATAATTAGTAATGTTTGTATATTGCTTTTATATCTGCCCTGTCACTTTGCTGAATCCACTTCAGAAATCATTAGGGCTTTCTACATGTAAGATCACATTGTCTAAAAACAGATAATTTTACTTTTTTCCTTCCTTCTTTTATTTATTTTTCTTGCCTAACTGTTGTAGACTAGAGCTTCCAGTGGGCTTCCCTGGTAGCTTAGCTGGTAAAAAATCCGCCTGCAATACAGGAGACCCTGGTTCAATTCCTGGGTTCAGGAAGATCCCCTGGAGAAGGCACAGACTTCCCACTCCAGATTCTTGGGCTTCCCTGGTGGCTCAGATGGTAAAGAATCCAACTGCAATGTGGGAGACCTGGGTTCAATCCCTGGGTTTGGAAGATCTCCTGGAGGGCATGGCAACCCACTCCAGTATTCTTGCCTGGAGAATCCCCATGGACAGAAGATCCTGGCGGGCTACAGTCCATGGGGTTGCAAGGAGTCGGACATGACTGAGCAGTTAAGCACAGCACAGTACAGGGCTTCCAGTACTACGCTGAATATAAGTGGCAAAAGTGGGTATCCTTGTCTTGTTCCTGATCTTACAGGAAAAGCTTTCGGGCTTCATCACTGAATGTGATGTTCACTGTGGCCTTTACATATATGACCTTTATTTTATTGAGATAGTTTCCTCCTATTTCTAGTTTAAGTGTTTCTATCATGAAAGGATGTTGATTCTTCACCGGTTGAGATGATAATGTGTTTTTTGTTCTTCTGTTAATGTGGTGCATCACACAAAGCAATCTTCATATGTTGAACCATCCTTGCATCCCAAAGATAGATCCCACTTGGTTATCGTGTATAATTCTTTTAATGTGCTGTTCAATTCAGTTGCTAGTATTTTGTTGAGAATTTTTGTATCATTGTTCATCAGGGATATTTGTCTGTAGTTTTCTTTTCTTGTAGAGTCTTTATGTGTGTTTGGTATCAGATAATCCTGGCCTCATAGAATGATTTTACAAGTGTTTCCTCCTTTTCAGTATCTTGGGAGTGTTTGATGAGGCTTGGTGTTAATTATTCTTTAAATGTTTGTTAGACTTCATGAGTGTGGCCATCTGGCCTTTCCTTTGTTGGGAGATTTTTTGTTACAGATTAAGTCTCCTGACTAGTTAGAGGTCTGTTCTGATTTTTGTTTGCTCCTGCCTCCGTCTTAGTAGTTTGAGTGTTTCTGGAAAATGATCCTTTTCATCTAACTTATTCACCAGGCATATTCTTTTGTAGTACTCTTCTCTCCAGGTCATGGTCTTTGTTCAGGAACTTCTTGAGCTGTTGGTTATCTGCTTTCTTGTTGTCCCCCGTGGCCAGGCCCATGACCCCTTTCCCACCCAACCCCACACACTCCCAGGAACCAGCCACCACCCGAGCTGCTGTTCCTGCTGTGTTGTAGCCTCCTTGTCCTCTTAGCTGTGTCTGTGATGCTCCCCTCTCTTCTCCCTTCCTGTCTGCTTCCTTGCTCCAGGGAAGACAACTGTTTGACATCTAGTCTATTTGTGATGGTGGCTGTAAGGTGGAGGCAATCCCATCTATGTATGTGAATTTCATTTCAATTTTTGAAAGGAAAGAAAAAGGAAGAGGAGTGGAGGTGAGGAGAGGGGAAAGGAGAGGCCCAGGCTTTTAAATTAGACTGTGTGATCTTAAACAAGTCCTTAATGTCTCTGGACCTCAATTTCCACATCTGTTTTATGGGATTTGTGTGAAAATAAAAGCATTCATTCAAAAATATTTTTTTTTAATTTTATTTTATTTTTAAACTTTACATAATTGTATTAGTTTTGCCAAATATCAAAATGAATCCATCACAGGTATACATGTGCTCCCCATCCTGAACCCTCCTCCCTCCTCCCTCCCCACACCATCCCTCTGGGTCATCCCAGTGCACTAGCCCCAAGCATCCAGTATTGTGCATTGAACCTGGACTGGCATCTCATTTCATACATGATATTTTACATGTTTCAATGCCATTCTCCCAAATCTTCCCTCCCTCTCCTTCTCCCACAGAGTCCATAAGACTGTTCTATACATCAGTGTCTCTTTTGCTGTCTCGTACACTGGGTTATTGTTATCATCTTTCTAAATTCCATATATATGCATTAGTATACTGTATTGATGTTTTTCCTTCTGGCTTACTTCACTCTGTATAATAGGCTCCAGTTTCATCCACCTCATTAGAACTGATTCAAATGTATTCTTTTGAATGGCTGAGTAATACTCCATTGTGTATATGTACCACAGCTTTCTTATCCATTCATCTGCTGATGGACATCTAGGTTGCTTCCATGTCCTGGCTATTATAAACAGTGTTGCGATGAACATTGGGGTACAGGTGTCTCTTTCAGTTCTGGTTTCCTCAGTGTGTATGCCCAGCAGTGGGATTGCTGGATCATAAGGCAGTTCTATTTCCAGTTTTTTAAGGAATCTCCACACTGTTCTCCATAGTGGCTGTACTAGTTTGCATTCCCACCAACAGTGTAAGAGGGTTCCCTTTTCTCCACACCCTCTCCAACATTTATTGCTTGTAGACTTTTGGATCGCAGCCATTCTGACTGGTGTGAAGTGGTACCTCATAGTGGTCTTGATTTGCATTTCTCTGATAATAAGTGATGTTGAGTATCTTTTCATGTGTTTGTTAGCCATCTGTATGTCTTCTTTGGAGAAATGTCTATTTAGTTCTTTGGCCCATTTTTTGATTGGGTCATTTATTTTTCTGGAGTTGAGCTGTAGGAGTTGCTTGTATATTTTTGAGATTAGTTGTTTGTCAGTTGCTTCATTTGCTATTATTTTCTCCCATTCTGAAGGCTGTCTTTTCACCTTGCTTATAGTTTCCTTTGATGTGCAGAAGCTTTTAAGGTTAATTAGGTCCCATTTGTTTATTTTTGCTTTTATTTCCGATATTCTGGGAGGTGGGTCATAGAGGATCCTGCTGTGATGTATGTCAGAGAATGTTTTGCCTATGTTCTCCTCTAGGAGTTTTATAGTTTCTGGTCTTATGTTTAGATCTTTAATCCATTTTGAGTTTATTTTTGTGTATGGTGTTAGAAAGTGTTCTAGTTTCATTCTTTTACAAGTGGTTGACCAGTTTTCCCAGCACCACTTGTTAAAGAGATTGTCTTTAATCCATTGTATATTCTTGCCTCCTTTGTCAAAGATAAGATGTCCATATGTGTGTGGATTTATCTCTGGGCTTTCTATTTTGTTCCATTGATCTATATTTCTGTCTTTGTGGCAGTACCATACTGTCTTGATAACTGTGGCTTTGTAGTAGAGCCTGAAGTCAGGTAGGTTGACTCCTCCAGTTCCATTCTTCTTTCTCAAGATCGCTTTGGCTATTCAAGGTTTTTTGTATTTCCATACAAATTGTGAAATTATTTGTTCTAGCTCTGTGAAGAATACGGTTGGTAGCTTGATAGGGATTGCATTGAATCTATAAATTGCTTTGGGTAGTATACTCATTTTCACTATATTGATTCTTCCAATCCATGAACATGGTATATTTCTCCATCTATTAGTGTCCTCTTTGATTTCTTTCACCAGTGTTTTATAGTTTTCTATATATAGGTCTTTAGTTTCTTTAGGTGGATATATTCCTAAGTATTTTATTCTTTCTGTTGCAATGGTGAATGGAATTGTTTCCTTAATTTCTCTTTCTGTTTTCTCATTATTAGTGTATAGGAATGCAAGGGATTTCTGTGTGTTGATTTTATATCCTGCAACTTTACTATAGTCATTGATTAGTTCTAGTAATTTTCTGGTGGAGTCTTTAGGGTTTTCTATGTAGAGGATCATGTCATCTGCAAATAGTGAGAGTTTTATTTCTTCTTTTCCAATTTGGATTCCTTTTATTTCTTTTTCTGCTCTGATTGCTGTGGCCAAAACTTCCAAAACTATGTCATTCAAAAATATTTAACACTTCTTGTTTTGAGATGAAAATGGTAAGATTGATGGCATGTAGACTCCTCTCTTATGGCTTAGGAATATGTTTTTGTACACTTGGCAGAGACTTGATATGCAAGCTTCATCATATAGGGGTTGCTTTTTCACACATCACAAAAGATCAAGAGCTCATGCAGAGTTCCTGGGTGTTATCAGATCCCATATTCCTCCTCTCTTTCTGCTCACTGTGTGACATGCACCGCCAGGTTGTAAGGTGGCTGCAGCACCTTACGAGGAGGGGAGAGTATTTTGGGCGAAGAGAGATGAAAATCATGAGTTCAGATCAAGACACACATAATGGAGACTTCAGAGGAGGATTGGGCTGGGGAACACTTTTCTTTGGGTGGCAACTGAGACTGAGGTTGTAGGAAGAGTGGCCTTGAGATCCCTGCACTTACCCACCAGGTGCAGTGGAGGCAGGAGGAAGATGGTGCCATGGGAAGCAGAGGTCAAGCAGTGTGGATGCTGTGATGTGCTCTGGCCAAGTTACTAGCCTCTGCATGAGGGATGGGCAGGATGAGAACTTCCTTCCCCTATGCTGGCTATGGAAGGTGCTTTGGGGGAACCAAACTGGGACCTTATGGCTCAGAGGGGGCCCACCATTGAGTCACAGCCTCCTGAATTCTGGGGCACCCTCTGCCACCCCAGGAACAGCAGCTGCCTGCATGTCCACAAGGAAAATGTCTAAAATTCCAGTGACAGAGTGTGGGACTTATATTCAGGCCTTAGGGATAAAGCCCAGAATGTCAGGCCCCTGGGAGAGATGATGGTAAACTTCAGCTCACATCAAGAAGTTACAGATGGTTATTTTAAAAATTAGCATCTGAAGTGTTTAAATATGCCATTGTTCCCCAGGGCTCCAGGATGAGGTTCAGCTCCTGACTTGGCCCTTGTTCATGCATCCACTCCAAATATTTCCACTTGGCTCAACCAAATTGCTTACAACTTTCTGACCATGTCAGTTCTCTCATGCTTCCGGGCGTTTGCACGTACTGATCCCTCTGCTTCGGCTCCATTTCCTCTTCTCCAGTCCTGTCAGCCACTCCTCCAGGAGATGATTTCTGCTGGCATAGCTGGCCACCCTGACTTCTGCAGGATCACCCCACCTCCACCCCCAACATTTCTTTCCCTCCTGGCACATCTGCACTGCATCATGGAGATGTGTTTGCTGGACTGGGACAGACTGTGTCACTTTCCTGTAAGACCGAGCACTTGGTGTGTGTTTGTTGACTGACTTACAAGGTGAATGAGTGCAGACCCTTGACTGAGAGTAGACAGAGGAGACCTGAAGGAGACAGAGGGACATGAGGCAGAGCCTTTGTGGTAGAGGATGTGGTTGCTCCCAGCTTGCCCAGCTCATCACAGACCAGCCGAGGTGAGTGGTGTGGCCACGTTGCCCATGGCAGGTGCTTCCCAGAGCCTGACCTGGCCCATCACCCTGTGGGCGCTGACCTCAGATTGCAGGACCCGGGAGGCTGTGAATATACCCAGGTTGACTGACTTGCAGCAGGTCTGACTGTCTTCTATTCCCAGAGTCCTACTTGGGCATCCAGGGCTGAGAGGGCTCATTAGGGACTCCCGCCAGGTTCTGCTGTGAGCTCTTGGGGAGACCTTGCTCTCTCCATGCAGTGAGGCCGTCCTTTACTCGCAGTGTTTGCCACTATGTCCTGCCAGGCTGGTGAGCGAAGGGCCCAGGCTGACCCCACCCTAGCACAAAGGCTCAGACCTCTTCGATCTCTTTTGCATTTTGGCCTTCTGCAACTTTTATTTAGGAAAAAGTGTCTGTTGCTCTGAAAACCTGGTTTAAAAGCCCCTGAGGCAGAAGATGTGTGAGGACCCAGCCTCCTGGGAAAGTTTTCAGGCCTTTTCTGCTCAGAGGTTGAGAAAGCTGAGCCAGAAAAGCCATCATGGAATTTAGAATGGATGTGGTGGCTGCAGGGGAAGATTCCCTCAAAGAAAGAAAACAGGAGAAACAGCAAAGCCATGGAACCCTTGGGTAGGCTCAGCCCCAGTATCCCCATCAGAACCTGGTGGGTGGAGGGGCTGGGCTGAGGCTGCCTGGATGTGGGTCCAACCCTGTAACTCTGCTCAGGAGCATGACTCCTGAAGGCCCTTCCATCCCCAGGAAGGATCTGTCTGGTGCCTGAGGCCAGAGGGGGCTGGCAGATTCTCTGCTGGGGGTACAGGGTTAATGGTTAAGCTGACTGGTCTTCCCTGGGGAGGAGGTTAATGTTTGAATGCTAAGAGAGGCACAGGAAACGCCACTCACCAAGCTGTCACCAAACTCGGCACACTTATCACAGATAAAAAATTAACTCCTCAGCTATTCTGGGCTAGGTGACCAAGGCCTTCCCAGCATTTCCTGGGAGCATTTCAGGGTCACCCTAATAGCTGCATGGCCTGCCTTACTGGGCTATTTATTACTCTGTTTTCAGAAGCTGATACCCCCTCAGAGCTGGCTGGTGGCAGGGCTCTGCCTCACCCTAGGGAGGAATGTTCCAGAGACAGAGGGGTGGCAGGAAAGGTGTGGGCTTAGTGGTTGGACAGACCTGGGCAGGTGCACTGCTCTGTCACTTAGGGGCTGTGTGACCTTGGGCAAGACCCTGATCCTCTCTGGGTCTTCATGTCCTTGCCTTCAGAGTGGGGACTCACCATCCCCTTTTCCTCTTCTCTTTGCCAGTGGGCTCCCCACTCCCAAAGAACATGGGCTGCCTTCTAAAGGGTTAGGGGGTCAGTGTGCCTTTTTATTGAGGTGAAATTCACATGATATTAACCGTCTTATTGAACAGTTCAATAGCATTTGGTGCATTCACAGGGCAACCACCACCTCTATATAGCCCCGAGCATTCTCATCTCATCACCCCAAAATAAAACCTGTACCCATCGCTCCTCATCTCCCTCCTCCCTCTGCCCTACCCCTGGCAACCGTACATCCACTCCCTGTCTCTGTGCATTCACTGACTCTGTTCATTGCGTACGAATGGAGTCCGTGACCTTTGAGTCTATCTCCTTTCACTAATGTTTCCAAGGTTCATTCATGTAGTGGCATGTATCAGTGTGTCTTACATGCTGGCCTTTAATGCAGTTTCTCTAACAAACGTTCCAGGTCCTTTTCTGGATTCTCCTGGCCCCTGATGGCCTCTGGCAGACAAACACCCTGGGACAACCCTCACCCTACCCAGAGCTCACCTCTCCCTATCCTTTCTTTGCCACAGCTGACCTTGGCTCATTTTTCAGAAACAAGAAACTTAAATTTATGTAGCACTTTAGACTTTTTTTTTTTTTTTTTTAGTTCTTAAAGCAACCCATGCAATTAAGTATGATTACCATCCCACTTCACAGATGAGGAAGTTGAGGCTCTTAGAGGCACAGGATCACCCAGTGCTGAAAGAGGACTCTCAGCCCACATCTTTTGACTGCAAATCCTGAGGATTGTTTATTTTGCGATCCAGACTGAACTGTGAGTGACTGATATTCTCACTCTCCCCAAGAAGATTTGCATTTGAGAAAAAAAAAGATAGAGGAAGAGAGAGACTGTTGGTGCCAATTAATGTCTAATTTGAGTGAGAGATAGCGTGAAAGGAAGCGTTTCAGCTGGAGGAGGAAGAGCTTGTGGGTGGTTGAGGAGGGCTCTGTGGGGCCAGTGCAGTCTGTACAGTCTGGGGAGGAGGAGGCTCAGGATCCATGCTCACAAGCTCAGAAGCACTTGCTTGGGCAAGCCTCTTGGAGGGAGAAGAACCAACCTGCCCCAGGGAAGCAGCACCCAGCCTCCCACTCAGAGGGTCTGATTCTCATCCAGTGCAGCCTCCTAACTGCATGACCCTCTCTGCTTGGATTCTGCAGTAGTGGAGAGCTCACTACTCCCCAAGATAGTTCATCCCAAGGAACAAATAGCTTGTGCTTCTCGGTTTAAAGAGAAGCACCCCAGACACTCTGTTGTGCCTGCCTCCTGTGCTGTGCTTTTTAATGCCTTTGCCTCCTGGGCCTCCAGTTCCTCTGACCCCACCCTGACCACCTCTGTGTGTGGTCCAGCCATCACACGCAGGGCAAAACAGTTCCCGACCTAAATACTGTAGGTCAGGTCATTTGCACGGCCGAGGAGACCTCCTTAGGGTGCCCTTGGAGTGGGCTGAGGAAGGCAGAGGGAGCTTGATGAAGCCAGGAAACCGGCTGTTGGTTGTGCTTGTCTGGTTGTGTCCCCATAGCCATTTCCCCTCTGGGTTTTCCCACTGTCTGGGGCAAATGGGCAGCAGGGCCCTTGAGCCTCTTTCAGGAACCTTCTGTTCCCTTCTCATCACATCACTCTTGTCTCCCTAGTCTGAGTGAAGTCTTGCTCTGTTTCTGTTTTTTCAGAATTATGATTGCAAGGTTTTCTTGCAATCAAGAAAATCAAAATTATGATTTTCTCAAGAATTATGATTGCACCAGAATTCCTCTTTATCCTCCTGCCCTGGGGGCCCTTTGGAAACAGGTCAGGGAGATTGTAAGTTTTCCTCCTTCTGGGAGGCTGTGAACCAGTAGTCTGAGAAGGAAGGAGAGAAAAAAGGGAAAAAAATGCCAGGAGGAAAAAAAGATCCACTGCACACACACATCATTTACTTCCCACCAAAATTCTAAGGGGGCATTATTTTATAAATGAGACCAATTTTATAGATGACGAAGGTGGGGATCATACATGTAAGTGGTGTGTTCAGAGCTCACTCTATCCCCACCACACTTCACCTCAGCCCAGGACCCCACGCTCTGCCGCGGGCACTGGGCAGGCACCCCCTGCTGCCCACATGGCGTTAGTGGCCTGATGCTTTGTTTCCCTACTTGAACTTTCCCCAGTCTTCCCTCCCATCCCCTCCAGCCAGGTGGTCAGTGTTGACAGGTGACCTCAGAGATGGTAGAGGGTCAGGGGAGTCCCTGGGCCCTGCTTGCCTCACAGCAGCCCTGCCCTCCCTAGTGGCTCAGTGACAGTAGATCTACTTACAAAACTCCTCCATCTCTTACCTCATGGGTCTCCCTCAACCCCGACTCAGGCACTGAGCTTTGCAGCTCTGGGTCTAAAACTCCTAGCCCTCCCCTAACCCGGTGACCCCAGTTTTGTGCTAGAGCCCAGGGGAGGCCAGACCAGGATGCCATGCCACCTCTCTTTCATGCTCCACCTGTGTAGCCATCCCTCACTCGGAGCAGGAGCCTGTAGGGTGTGGGGTCCAAGGCCCTCCATTCACACCCTGGAGCAGTGCAAACGGGGTCCCTGCAAGCAGCCAGGAGGCCACTCTGTTCCCTGCTCCCCCGGCCATAGGCCTTCCAGCCCACCTGCACCAGGCACCATCTGTACTGTGGTCTCCATAGTATTTTTTTCCTTTATATCAATGGGTTGACTCTTTTTTTTCATCATGCTGTGCATTAGATCTTAGACTTACTCATCATATATGGCTTCCCTGGTGTCTCAGTCAGTAAAGAATCTGCCTGCAATGCAGGAGACCTGAGTTCAATCCCTGGGTCAGGAAGATCCCCTGGAGAAGGAAATGGCAACCCACTCCAGTGTTCTTGCTTGGAGAACTCCATGGATAGAAGAGCCTGGTAGGCTACGGTCCATGGGGGTTGCAAGAGTCAGACACGACTTAGCAACTAAACCACCACCATCATATATAACTCCAACTCTGTAATCTTTGACCAACCTCTCCGTCTTCCCCCCAGCACCCGCCCCTGGTAACCACCGGTTCTATTCTCTGCTTCTATGAGGTTAACTTTTTTGGATTCCGCATACCAGTGAGATGATAACAGTATTTGTCTTTCTGTGTCTAGCTTTTTTCACTGAGCACAATGTCTTCTAAGTTCATCTGTGTTTTCACACGTGGCAGGATTTCCTTTTTAAAGAATTTAAAATATTTCGGCTGAATGATATTTCATCGTGATTTTCTTTATCCGATTCATCCTTTGATGGGCACTAAGGTTGCTTCCATGCTTGGGCTGTGGCAACAGTGCTGCAGTGAACATGGGCTGCAGATAGCTCTTGAGACAGGGATTTCATTTCCTTCGGATGTGTATCCAGTAGTGAGATTGCTGGATCATTTGGTGGCTCTATTTTAATTTTTTTGAGGAAGCTCCACTGTTTTCCCCAGTGGCTATACCAACTTACATTCCCACCAACAGTGCATGAGGGTTCTCTTTTTTAAACTGACTTTTTTTTTAACTTCAGTCAGTTCAGTTCAGTCGCTCAGTCGTGTCCGACTCTTTGCGACCCCATAAATCGCAGCGTGCCAGGACTCCCTGTCCATCACCAACTCCCGGAGTTCACTCAAACTCACGTCCATTGAGTCAGTGATGCCATCCAGCCATCTCATCCTCTGGTGTCCCCTTCTCCTCCTGCCCCCAATCCCTCCCAGCATCAGAGTCTTTTCCAATGAGTCAACTCTTCGCATGAGGTGGCCAAAGTATTGGAGTTTCAGCTTTAGCATCAGTCCTTTCAATGAACACCCAGGACTGAACTTAGCCTCATCCTAAACAGCAATAACTACAAAATCATGGCTGTGATATACTTGTTGTATAACCTTTTAATGCATATTAACTTGTTTTTTAAAAGGTGTAACTATTAAAATTAAAAGTGTTCAACCGTGTACCAGCCACCAGAGCCTACCAGTGAGACGGGCTCCTCACATGTGGGACCAGGTCTGTTCCAGTGCTGAACCTGTCCTGACAGCAAGGCCAAGGCTGGGAGAGGATGGCCATGTCACAGGGCTTGGGACATGAGCAGTACCATGTGGAGTTAGCGTCCAGGCCTGCTGCCACCAACGGTCAGCCTGGAGGTGGGATCCTAGCTGCTGTCACCCTGTCTGTCACTTTGCCTCTTGGGGCCTGGGTTCCTCATCTCTGCTTTGGGGCAGTGACCCTACTTGACCCCTGCATTGTACAGCGCCAGCCTGGACAGCCCCTTCCCAGCCTTTTCTTCCCCCTGGCCAATAGGAAGGATATGGGCATAAGCCAGCTGTGGGGGGACCTGTGTCCCTCTCGCTCCACCCTCCCCCCCACCAGCTGCTCCTCCCTTGCTTTCTGTCAGCACCAGGCCATTGTCCCTGTGGGCCAGACCTGACATGACCCAGCTCAGGAAGCCTGCCAGATGCCCTGGCACCCTTCCCATCTGTCTGGCTAGCCGGACGTGGGTTGGGTTGTCCGGCCTCAGGGACTCGGGCCAGTTCCCTGGCTGACCTGATCAGCCTCAGTCCTGAAGCCACTTCTCCCAAAGGGAAGGAAGAGGCTCCTTCGTGTTCCCGCAGCGGGCAGCGCCCCCTGTGCTTCTAGGAGGAAGGGCGGCTGCGTTGTAATTCTGCAGAAGTCAGAATTTGGGCGGGGCTCACCCTCCAGCCTCCAGGTGCTGTGCCGGAGTGGAGGCACACCATGCCCCTCTGTCCAGGGCCTCTCAGGACCATGTCACTGTCCCAAGGGCATCTGGGGAGGTGAGAGTCACTCAGGGGCCTGGTGAGCCACGTCCATGGTGGGAACCTGGAGGACCGGTGCCCAGACAGTGCAGAACCTTCCTGTGTACCCTGGGGAGGTTCAAGAAGAAAGAAGGTCCAGCCCGCCCTCTTTCAGTGCACACTGTGAGAGTTGGGGTGAAGGCTCTGGAACATCCAGGGGGCGTTGATATGGCCCACTTTCCTCAAAGAACTCAGACACTGGTGCTTGGCCCCTGGAAGCTTCCACTGTCACTGTGGGAGCTCCATTAAGCCCCACTCAGTTCCTGTGGCATTCTCCTCCTCTGTCCTCTCCCCTCTTGCTCAGGGCCACAACCTCCCAGGGCTGCTCTGCCTCAGCCAGGCATCTTTCCCTAAGATACTGGGGCTGGTGCCTCTGGAGACAAGCAGGTAGGCAGAACCCATGAGGTGGCACCTGGGAGCCTGGCTGAACAGTTACCTCACAGCCCTTCCGTTTCCTGGCTGGGTGACTCCAGGTACCCACCTCCTTGCTTTATTGCTTCAGTTGTAAATGAGGGCAGATTTGGGTGCCTTGCAGCACTGTTGTGGGTTGAATGCTCTCCTGTGTGTACAGCACAGAGCGACTCCTGCTGGCATCAAGCAGAGCTGGCAAGCAGAGGATGTGGGATTCAGAAATCATGTGTGGCATCACAGCGAAAGCCCATTTACAAGGAGTGGGTTATGAGGAGGGGAACAGGGGCCAGAGACTTGGGCATTCATCCTTTCCTTAGACACTTGTTGAGTGCCTGTGCCTTGCGCAGTCCTTGTGGGCACAGGCCTCTGGCGGTCATGAATCAGACTGGATCCTGCTCTTTATATCAACTGCCTGGGGTGGGGAGCCATTTGCACCCAGGCACCAGGAGGAGCCCTGACCCCTCCAGCCATGACCTCCCCTGGCCTCTCACAATCATCTTGGATGGGTTCCCGGAGCCCAAGGCTGGTGTGAGCCCAGAAGAAGGGGCTTCTGCAGCAGGAAGGGAGGGATGCAGTATGAAGATTCTCAAAGCAAAGCCTAATGACCACGTACAGAACACCTGTAGGGAGGTCTTAGCCTGTAGATTCCTGGGACTCAGGACTACCAGAACCTCCCCAGTGACACAGATGTCCACTGCAGGATCAGTACCTCTAAAGTGGGGCAGATCGCCAGGGGGGCTTCACGTGGAGGGAACAAAAGTGTCCAGGAGGATGCTGGAACTTTGAGCCTGGTTTTATTCATGCCTGAAAAGAGACTCTTGCTCTTTATAAAAACTGGGAATTAGCCAGCTGGGTAATCCAGGGACCCCTTCAGACTGCACCTATCCGCCAGTCCCTGGAGCTAAAAATTGCCCTGCAGTTCAGAGGACCCAGCTGGGTCCCCCCTCCCAATGCCAGGATGAAACAGAAAAGGACTTGGTGAGGAAGAGGATTGGGGAGGATGGCGGGAGGGAGCTGCCATTCCCTGGCACCAGTGAGTGCCAGGCTTTCCACGTGGAGATTATCTCTTCCCCTGGACAACCTCAAAAGGAAGCCATCTGTTTCCCCAAAAGAGCTGAGGGCTTGGGCAGCGAGGTGTGGTGAGGAGGATTGGAACCCAGGTCTCTGGGACTCAAGAATCTTGAGTTCTTTCTGAAGGTTGTGGGCTCCAGGGTGGTGTGTTCTGCTTTGTGTTCCCCAAACTGGGTGCAAGGTGACTGCGGACCTCACGGTTCACCTCTCTTTCCAGTGTGCTCCAGACCTTCCTGGGTGATATCCTCCCAGGTGGCATGGGCCCCCAGAAGTCTGTCACAGGAGCAGTTTCTCTGATTTTCTTCCCCTGGGATCTACTGTGGAAGAATTGTTATGTTAAATGATAATTTTTAACAGAGTATACCTGCCAAGCATCGTACTTAAGTAATGAGAGAACCAGTAATACATTAACCACTGGTTCACAGGAGAATTCAAAGTACTGTATATATAAGGCAAATAGATGCAAAACTGGCTGAAAACAATTTCATTTAAATTTTAGAGAATTGATAGTCATGCAAATGCAAAGAAAATGACAGAAATGTGGATCCCAAATGCCTTTGGACAGGATTAATTAGCATGGCCATCAGTTAGCTACAATTTATAGAGTTGTGAAATAGCTCAAAGACACAAAAGGCCAGAGAACCTCAGAATCAGGTAAACCAGAAGGCCGTGCTTAAGACAGCACCTAGTTTTGCATTATAGACATCCAGTAATTTTTTCACGTCAGAGTCTTTCAGTTACCGGAAGTGGGCCACTGATCTGGCTCTGAGCTTCCTAGCAGCCAAACAAAACAAAGAGGAAACAACCTCAAATTCAGTGTCTATAAGGACAGATATATACTAGCTGTTCACCATAAGTTCAGCTTTGTGTTGCATTGAGACCAGATTATCCTTGGGAGGGATGTGGGGGGGGGCGACACCAGGCACAGGTGCTGGGGATGTGCCAGGCTGTGGGGGTGGGGGGCTGTGTCCACGTTGAGACGCTGTCTGATGCTGCTGCTCTTCTCGGCAGGCTGCAGGGGGCTATGGGACAACACCAGCTGCTGGCCGTCCTCTGCACTGGGACAGACAGTGGAAGTGGCATGCCCGCGGTTCCTCTGGATGCTCGTGGGCAGGAATGGTAACAACTCAGCCCGGGGGCCCAACTGGGCAGCTGTGGGGCAGCCCTCCGGGTGGGCCTTGGCCTGGAGGCACCAGGCCAAGACATCTCTGGGGACGAGAGTGAAAGGAAGGATGGGAGTGGTCCTTGCTGGCGACTGGAAGCCTTGCTTGGGGGTGTGTGGGGTGGGCTGAGTTGTCAGTGCCAAGCAAGGGTCCAGGGGGCCAAGTACCAGGGAAGGGGTAAAGGGGGCCAGGCCTGTTCCTTTCTGCCCTGTGTTCCCATTGAGGGGCTACCCTCCTTCCTTGCACATTTCTGGTCCCTTAGCACCCAGGGCCTTCACTCCAGCCCTCGTGTCTGGGTCCCACTTAGCCTGGGCTAGCCTTCCAGGACACTTACTTCCTCTGTGCCCTCTCTACTAGGCTCTGCTGATGAACTCTGCCCTCTCTGGAAGCTTCTGGTCTCCTGGGGGATCTCTCACCCGAGCAAAGCTGCAGTTTATAAGGATTTCCTTAATTTCAGACCAGGAAGTGAGGAAGTTGTCTCAGATAGGGAACACTTAGGGACTAACAGGGACTAACGCTGGACAAAACCCTGTCATGTACTAGGCATTTTTACAGATTTAAACTTCAGTTGTCACAAAACCCCTGCAAACCACAGACCTTTTCTCTCCACTTGGCTTAAAGAGTGAAAATAACAAGGTCTGAGAGCAGTTTAGCCTTGGCTTCAGGTTCACAGCTGGGAGGCGGAGAGACAGGGGCTGCAGTTTCTTCTCTTGGCCACCCAGTGTCGCTGTGGGGCTGCAGGATCCTCCCACCTGCACGGTCTCACAGAGGCGCTGCCCCGAGTTCCATGCTAGGGAGCCAGGGCACGGTTGGGGGATGAGGGTCGGCAGGGATCATCTCAGCCTGGGGCCTACTGTGCTCGTACCCAGCTGCGGGCCCAGGGAATTGGCCAGCCCAGAACCATAGGTCAGGACCAGTCCAGCCTCAAGTTACCGAGAACATTTTGTCCTCTACCTGCTCTCTGCCCATAAATCCACCTTGGGTCTGGAGTCTGAAGAAAGTCTCTTCAATAGTGTCTCGAGGGTTCCAGGGCACCCCACCCCAAGAAAGGAAGGTGTCCAGTGAGAACAAGCTGGTGCTTCAGACTCTTCCTTTTGAAAGAAGAAAAAAAGTAGAATAAACAACTGTTTCTCAGGGCACCTAATACATGGGCCCAGGCAGAATGGGTGTCTGTGTGGCTGGGAAACCACAGGCTAGATTATGTACCCAGATACTTGTGTGTCTGTGCTGGAGCCTAGAATATTCCATCTAGGATGCATTCCTTTGATTCTTAAGAGGGCCCTGGTCTTCCAGTATTTCTTCTTTAAAAGCACACTTCCTGAGTGGGGTCAGGCCTTGGCTTTCTTTCCCTTCTGTCTTGATGGGGGATGGGAGCCTTATAGCAGCAGAGATTCCTAACCTGATGAGGCTTTTGAGAGTCAGATAAAAGCTTTGACCTGGCTCTTCCCTGGACTGCTGGCGTGTGCATGCACACACAAACACACATTTGCACAAAAATACTGACTGTACTTTTGGGGACCCTTGAAGTGTTTACTGACCTGAACCTGGGTCAGAACCCCTGACATATTAGGAATTAAACTCAGGGGGAGTGGATGGGAGCCCGTGGGAGCCCACCCCTTGTCTCCTCTGTGGTTCTACTAAGAACCATGTCAGCAGAGGGCACCTGGCCTGCATCTCATGCAGTGTTGTCGTGGGAATCCTGCTGGGTCAGTGAAGAGAGGCGTCCAGACAGACAGTCCAGCCTCCAGGGATACACTGTCTGATAACCACTTCTGGATTCCAGGGAGTAAGTGTGCTTTTATTTCAGTTTCTTGTCCAACCAGCCGCCCTTTGACCACCATTTTTTTCTCTCTGACAACCTAGCTTGCTTGATTTAATAACAGAAAGCTTCCACTCATCTCCTGAATTCCAAGACTCCAGGCCCCACCATTTCTGGTCTAATTTAGAAAGGCCAGAGGCAGAAGGGAAGTAGCCCTATGGCGCCCTCTCTGTGTCCAGCACCAGCCTGGGTTTCCTGCCCCGTCCTGCAGTGTAGGTGGTTATTCCTATTTGGTACAGAAAAGTGACGCACATAAGGGCATGCAGCAACCAAGAGCCAGTGCTGGGTTTCAAACTCAGATTCTTGACCCGTGCTCCAGGTTTCCTGAGCTGTCATAGACCTGGCATGCCTAGAGCCCAAATGCCACGGTCTCCTGCTAGAGTTGCCTCTGGGATCTCAGGGAGGGGGCAGGAAGGAGGGTGGGACAATGACGGCCCACATTGTGGCTGGGCTCTGTTGCCCAATTCTGGGCCTTGGTTTTCTTATCTGTGAGATAGGCCAGCAAAACCTCCCTCAGAGGAGTGCCATTAGGATCAGCAGTTTAACATAGTGGCTAGTTCTAGAAATGGCCACCATGTTTCTCCAGCTGAGTGGAATCTGTTTGGTCCTAAACCCTGAGAGACAGTGGCCTAGACCATGGGGCCAGTCAGAGAGAAACACACCAGGCCCAGCTCGGGTGGCTGGGGAGCCTGACAGGATATTGACTGGCGCAAAAGGAGCAGCAGGACTCCTTTGTTCAGAGCTGGGGTCAGCCCCCTGCAGCGGCCAGACCTGGGGACTGGAACTTGGCCCCCCTTGGTAGCCCAACGTGGAGGATGCAGCCGAGCCAGTCACTGCAGGCAGGGAAGCTCCCCGCACAGCTTCCCCAGACTTCTGTCTTGGCTTGGCAGCTCTTCTACCCCAGTCTTCAGGCTCTTGCTCTAAAAAGCTCCTCCTGGGTAAGCTCTTCCCTCTTCCCTTGTGAAAACGTTTAGAGCGGGCCCTTCCTCCTCCCTCATTTGTTCTCCTAGCCAGCCAGCCTACAGATGTTTGATGAGCAAGGGCTCTGGGGAGGCAGGCTCTAGGGAGCCCCTGGAATCTCTGGGAGGGGAGGCAGGGGAGCCACGGTCACTTCTGTGTGAGAGGTGCACACTGCAGGCTTGAGAGACAGAGAGGGCTGCAGTGATCTTGTGGTTTATAGTACAGAGAAGCACCGAAGAGAGGCTCCCTGGGAGGTTATGTGTGTTAGCTCTGCTGATTTTCAGACACTGGGGAGCAGGGTGTGAAGTTATATATAAAGTAGAACTTCTGGGACTTCCCTGGAACGGGTTTGATCCCTGGTTAGGAAACGAAGATCCTGCATGCTGCACGGCCAAATAAATAAATAAATAGAACTTCTTAGCGCAGGAGTAGAACCAGGAGCCTGTAAAAAGTTACCAACCGGGCAGATTTCTCTGGCGCACTCACCCATTAGATGGCTGTCCCTGATAGCTCAGTTAGTAAAGAATCCGCCTGCAATGCAGGAGACCTGGGTTTGATCCCTGGGTTGGGAAGATCCCCTGGAGAAGGGAAAGGCTACCCACTCCAGTATTCTGTCCTGGAGAATTCCAACCCATGGGGTTGCAAAGAGTCAGCTGCAAAGACTGAGTGACTTTCACTTTTCAGGGCCTGGGAGCAGAAGAGCAGAGTAAGAAAGGGATTAGCACAAAGCCTGCAGCTAAGAATAGAGGCCTGAGCCCCGGGGGTCAAATCCTGTGTTCTACATTAATGGGAGTGTGGTCTTGAGCAAGTTCTTTAACCACCGCGTGCCTCAGTTCTCCTAGCTATAAAACAGGTGTAGGATTTTCATGTCACAATACCTTTTACTATAAAAGTAACAGTGCCGACCTCATAGTCTTGTTAGGATTGAATGAGTTAATACCGCTCACATGCTTAGAGCAGTGCCTGGCATATAGCAACAACTGTGTATTGTTATAGTAGAACATGAGGTTTTATAACTGAATAAACACACGGTCATTAGTGTGAGGTCAGTGTTGTTTGGTTTGGGGTGTGTAACCTGCTGTTCTTAAGCACTGCATACGGCCTCTCTCATCATTGGAGGCATTGCCATGCCTGCCAGAGGAAGGTTTTATTATTCTCTGAGGGGCACCCAGGTAGCTGAGCAGTGACCCTGGAAGTTGTGCTGGGCCTGGGGCCTGGGACATGTGTCAGTCACCTCCCTTGTTGTGGAGCCTGGTGCCTGGCACAGGGCGTGTGGGGCGCGGGGTGTGGGTGAGGCAGTGGGGACCCCGGGGGAGATAAGCAGTGCTCAGAGGCAGGGGGGCTAACGGTTCAGGGCCCACCAGGTTTGCAGGTCAAGTGATTCAGAACCGCGGCTCTGTGTCTCGCGTGCACACGTGCATCCCCACTCGGGCTGTCTGCCTACACCTTTCCTGCCACTTTTCCGGACTGACTCTTTCAAAGCCTTCAAGGGTGAACTGAGCAACTGGAGCTGCCCTGTGTGGTTCGGAGAAACGGACAGAGTGACAGAAGGAAGCTCCCTCCACCTGTAACTAAGGTGGGCAAGGCACCCAGAAACCTGGCCATCAGTCCGTCCCTCCGCTCACCACAGGATGCTTGGTCCCCACAGGTTCCATGTTCCGGAACTGCACACAGGGCGGCTGGTCAGAAACCTTCCCCAGACCTGACCTGGCCTGTGGGGTCAATGTGAATGACTCCTCCAACGAGAAGCGGGTAAGCCTGCCATGCCTCCCTGTGGGGTGGAGGTGCCTGGGGAGATAGAGTGAAGCTGGCCCAGGGCTAGGTCAGGTGACCCGGGGCTGCCCTTCTTAGCCCCACACCCTCCCAGCTCTCTGTCCTGGCCCACCAGCCTCGAGGGGATGTCCCTGAGGACCGTGGCACAGTGAGAACTGCCATGTACCGTGGGGACGCCGCGGCCAGGTTGGCATGAAACCCAAAACGCAGTGACTGGGGCTAACTGCTTGGGCCAGTAATGAGTCTGAACTTGCCCTGTGGCCTTGGTGGGGGTGGGGAGGATGTAGCCTCTCTGTGGGTCAGTTTCTTCATCTGGAAAATGGGGTGAGTAATAGTCCTGAGCTCGTCAGGAGGAGCAGAGTGAGCCCTGGAAGTGCTGGGAAGGGTGAGAAGCCACAGCACCTGCTCACAAAGGTCCCTTCTCAGAGGAGACTCAGGCTCCAGGAGGCAGGAGCATGCAGCTGCAGGCAGACCTGGTTTAAGAGAGGAGGCTGGCGTGTGGGCGCCCTGAAGAGGCCATTCGGTTCAGAGTCCTTCCTGAAGGAGATTGGATGGGGGATGGTAGTGGGGGATGGAGTTCCTTCTCTCCCAGGGCTTATCATCCAATTAGGGAAGATATGCGAGGTCTTCAGATCCAGGTGGAATAATTTAATAGGGATTACGCATGGTCTTAGAGGGCCAGTGGATGGGCCCAGACCTTTGTAGACTTCCGTCTCTGTCTCTGACCTATGTGAAGACAGGAGGCTTATGTGGATCACATTTGTAAAGTCCATAAGATTCAGAAGGATCACATGTATAATGGATGGCAGGATGGAAGTTCAGAAGGATGCGTAGGCTGCAAGTGACAGAAACTTCCAAGGGGCTTCATAAGCTAATGGTGGCTCATATAACTAGGATGCAGGGGATGGGCATTGGGCGCTTGTAATGAAGCAGCACCCCAAAGCCACTCAGGACGAGGATTTTTCTATCTCTCTTCCTGCTAGCCTGGTGACTTATCCCGGGGCTGGGATCCTGTTGTCATGTGTGTGCCGATGACGGCAGCCGCAGATTCCCAGGCCTGCTTGTCCAGGAGGAGGGACAGCCTGACCTCTCTGGCTAACTTCAAGAAAGCTTCATATGCAAACAGCCCGTAAGCCCGTTCTCACATCTCACTGACCCAATGTGACTTGAGCCTGTCCACCTCTGCACCTTTCCTGGCAGAGGGATGGGACACATGCATGGCTTGAACCAGCAGTTCTCAAATTTTTTGGCCTCAGAACCCTTTTATACCCTTAGGAATTACTGAGAACCCTAAAGAGCTTTTGGATTTGTGAGTTTTCTCTGTTGAAGCCACACTTAAGAACTGTTGGCTAACATTAGTCAGCTGGATAAAAACAAAGGCCAGGGCCAGAACTATGATATTCATGGCTGGGTTGAAACTCTAAAATGCCAGAGAAGGCGCAGAGATTTAACCAAGATAAATGCAAAGTTCTGGACTTAACTGAGAAAATTAATTGCCCAAAAATAGTAAAAAAAAAAAAAAAAAAAAAAAAGACCTACTATAACTTTAGCTCATGTAAAAAAATATTAGAATCCCTAAGATTGGTATAAGTTTTTCCAGACCATGGGATATACTGGTCCCTGATGCCAGACCACAGACAAGCACAGGCTTTGTCTTTTTTCTTTTTGGCTGTGTGGCTTGTGGGATCTTAGTTCCTCAACCAGAAATTGAACCTGGGTCCTTGGCAGTGAAAGTGTGGAGTCCTAACCACTGCCCTGCCAAGGAGTTCCCCACAAACTTAGTCTTTTATGCTGAGAATTGAATCATCCTTTCTGAGTGTGAAAATGTCTTTTTATCTTTTAATCAAATGATTGTGAAAGTATGTATTTACTGATTGTCTTTTTGCAACTTCCTGACTTGGCATGCACCAGTTGCGAACAGTGGACTCAGATTAGCAGAAAGACCAGGCAAAGCTGCCACGTGGGTACATAAAGCTGACTTTCTTTACCCGGAGCAGAGGTTCGAAAACTACGGCCCTTGGGCCAAATCCAGCCTACCACCTGCTTTTGCAAGTAAAGTTTTATTGAAACACAGCCACATCCATTTGCATTGCAGGGGCTGAATTGAATAGTTGCAAAAGAGATGGAATGTTTAAGCTTACATGTTTGCTGTGTGTCCCTTTATGGAAAATGTCTGCTGTCTCCTAATGTAGAGGATGGAGAAGGACAGGACCCAGTCAGGACACACAGCAAAGAGACAGGTAGCCTCATCCAGGACTGATGGCAGCAAGGCTTCCTTCTGGACCCCTAGCCCTCTGGGGGCAGGTGTTACAGAGGTTGAGGGCACTGAGGTCATGTCTGGCTTCGGGGGAACAGGGCTCTTTTGGGGTCAGATCTTGAAGACAAAGGCAGAGCTGGCTGGGATGTCCGGAGGGTCACCTGGCAGACAGTAACCCAGCCACAGGACAGCATGGGATACTCAACTTGGACCCTCCACACTTGTCATCCATGCCTCCTCGCGCTGCCACAGGGTGACCCACTGCTCCTGACCCAGGACTGCAAAACCAGGTGTCTCCTGAGTGAGCTGATACCCTCAGCTCTGAGGTGTGTCCCGCACATGGCAAGATCCTAGGGATGGCACATCAGTCTCCAGATTTTTGACATTTCACTACTCTTTGAAATCCTAAAGGCTAGGAACCATTAACCCAATGCAACCTGCTGCCCTCTTGCTTCCCCGCACTCATTCCTGAGAGGTGGCTCCTGGCTTCTGGAATTGCAGTCACCTCAGTGGGGAAGGGCAGTGTCACATGGTAGCTAACCTGTAAAAAGTCCCCTTTGCTGTCAGAAGAATTTTGGTCCCTCTGAGTCAAATCTACTTTCTGATAACTTCTGCCCTTTCTGGAGCTTACGATTCAGTCTTACTCTTTTATACATCAATCATTTTAATACCCTTCTTCCCTAAGTTTGTTTCCTTCAGGATGTGGTGCACTCAAGTATTTTAATGCACTCTTCAGATGACATGGCCACCCCCCTCCGGAAATGCTCCAGTTCATTAATGTTCCTCTTCAAATAACATACCCAGGCCTGGAACACTCCAGACATTCCAATGTGGCTTGCTGTTCCACAGCACTCCATTAATGAAACCGAGAAGAGGCCTAATTGTTCTAGCAGCTACCTCATGCCTCATACTTCATAGTATGGAACAGTCTCAGACTGCTGACTCAGGCTGAACAGTGGATAGTGGGGTAGAGGGTGAAGACGGAGAAAATTAACAAGGACTGAGTGTCTTCTAAGGGCCAGGCATTGTCTAGATACTCTACCTGATACCACATCTGCTCTTCCAAAAAGCCTGCACGGTGGATATTATCTCCATTTTACAGATGAGGAATCTGAAGCTCCCAGAGAAGTTTAGTGATTTGCCTAGGGTCACACAGAACTCAAGTGATTTGCCCAGGACTGGTGAGTAGTAGCAGTCCTAGGTTTGGAACCCTTGTCTCTTGACTCTGAAGTCTTTCTGTGTTCCCTCTGCATACACTTCTTTAACACCATGGAGTGTGGGCCACTCAAACCTCAAGGTCATTTTTGTATAAACACCTGTCAGATTTCCTCAATAGTATCTGTGTGATGGTGTTTTCTTGTTACCCTTTCCTTCTAGTTACAAAACAATACTTAACACTGAAGAAAAGTGAGAAGTACAGAAAAAAATACAAATGAAAATAATGACTGTATCCACCAGTTTGTAATCCAAAGTTAATCACTAATAATATCTAACACAACTCCTTACAATCTTGTTTCTGTGAATGTGTGAGATTGAACCACCTGAGATGACCAATATTCAATCTTTTTTGGTCTTCAAAAAAGGGAAGAGTCATACAATTCAACAACACTTTTCTTTGCATAAAGCAGAAATCACACTGTACCTGTAAAATGTGTATTCTGCCTTTTCACTTAGCATTATGTTATGTCCTGACATCTTTTGAAACTCTTGATAAGTAGCATTTTAATATAGCCTAATTTTGAAATAATTTGAATTTAAAAGAATTTAGTTAACTATTCTGTTGTTGGGCATTTGCATGCTTTTCATTAAAAATAGTTCTGTGATAAACATCTCTCTATATAAATATGTTCTTATATTTCTGATAATTCTTAGAATTAATTCCGAGAGGTAGAAGGGAAATCAGAAGGAATGCTTGTGGTTTTTGATCTGTGCTACTTTCCAGAGAGACTGAGCCAATTTTCACTCCCACTGTACCCTCATCTGAGGCTTCCCTGGTGGCTCAGTAGTAAAGAATCTGCCTGCAATGCAGGAGACCAACTGCAATGCAGAAGACATGGGTTCGATCCCTGGATCAGGAAGATCCCCTGGAGGAGGAAATAGCAGTCCACTCCAGTATTCCTGCCTGGGAAACTCAATGGGCAGAGGAGCCTGGTGGGCTACAGTCCATGGGGTCACAAGACTCAGACATGACTTAGCAACTAAACCACCACCACCATGTAAGTTCACCTACATAGAATATTAGTACTTTTGAATATTAGTTAATTTGGTTGGTAAGAAGAAAAAAATGGTATGGCATTATTGCTTTACTCTTTATTTGTTTGGTTCTTTTAGAGACTGTTGTACAATTTATTTTTTGAACCTAAAAAATATAGGTCTTTACATTTATTCCTATGTACATCATTCCACTCCATTGAGATGTTGAGTCAAAGCTGAGCCAGTAGTGTGTAGTGGCTGCTGAATAAGCCAACGACTGCCTGGCTGCATTAACAGGAGTGCAGTGTGTAGAACAGGGATTGCCGTGTATAAACCGGGTCCCACTCTACTTCTCCCTGGTCAGACAGTACATCTGTAGCTTTTCAAGTGTCTGGTTCAGGGTGTCTTGTTTAAGAAGGACATTCACAAACTGTAGCGTATTAATTGGGGGAAATGGTGGTGGGTAATGGAAAGAGATTAAAGACAGGGAATACTGAATGCTGAGTAAGCGGGGAACAGTTGGGCAGAAGAGCTGTATTCCGAAAGGACAAACCTCTCTGTAGCATCTTTGTCACTCTCCTATAAGTCTAAAGCTATTCTACCGTGAAAAAGTTATTTTAAAAATAATGATGAAAAAAATGGGATTTCCCTGGTGGCTCAATGGTTAAGACTCTGTGCTTCCACTGCAGGGGGCACAGGTTTGACCCCTGATCTGGGAACTAAGATCCCACATGCCGCACAGTACGATCTAAATAAATTAAATAAAGATACTTAAAAAAATGATGAAAAAAATAAAATAATGATAGGCTTTAGGTATAAGACAGATTCACTTTATTTGCAGTGACTCCAGAAGCAGAAAAGTGACCAACAGGTACAATTTAAAAGTAATAGATTTTAGATTCATTTGAGAAAAAAAATCTAATACTTTGCACTATTGTATACCCAGTGAATTCCTCAAGAACCAGTGAAGACACCATCCAAAGCAGAAAAGGGACCAATAGGTACAATTTAAAAGTAATGGATTTTAGATTCATTTGAGAAAAAACATCTAATACTTTGCACTGTTGTATACCCAGTAAAGACACCATCCCTGGAGGTATTCAAGCAAAGACTTGAATTCAGGGTGGCAATCAGAGGCCTTGTGTGTGGGGTAGAAGTTTGAACTAGCATCAGGTAATGCCCAAAGTCTTTTCCCAAGCCAAGATATCATGCATCTATGAACTTGTGTCCTTGGGGTATGAACAGAATAGCAGTCAGAGTTGAAGGGGTTCCAGCCGCCTGGAGCAGGTGAAAGGGCAGATTCAGCCGGTGGTAGGTGCTGACACAGGCCTCTCTCTGCAGTACGAGTACCTGCTGAAGCTGAAGATCATGTACACCGTGGGCTACAGCTCCTCCCTGGTGATGCTCCTGGTTGCCCTAAGCATCCTCTGTGCCTTTCGGTAAGAACAGGTACCAGCTCCCCATCTCCCTAGCCTTCCGCAGGCACAGCACTTTGGGTCTCTTTTATTTGCTCAGACCAGAGAAGGGAAGGTCTGGTGGGCCACTTTGTCTTCTCTAGATCTAAAGCTTGCCTGTGGCAAAACACTGAAGTTTCTGTGACCTCCTTCATCCCTTCATTCATTTGACATTTACTGAACATCACTAAGAACTTACGGTGCTGGTTGCTTTAAATGTATTATTTCTAATGTTCACACAATGTAAGAGATAGGTATCACCCTCATTTTACAGATATACTAGCCAGACTCATGTTTGCAAGAAACAGAAATCCATCTTAAAACATCTTAAGAAAAGCAAAGGTGACCTGAAGCATTTAACTGACAATTTCAGGGGCATCTGGCTTCAGGTGTGTCTAGGTGCTCAAAGGTATGAGCAGAACTAGGTCTGTCTCCTACCATTGCTTTGCCCTGCATTGGCTTCAGGCAGGCTTTATGCAGGGACAGTAGAGACAACCACCAGCAGCTGCAGAGGCACATTCTACTAGCTCAGCAACACCAGGGCAGGGAGACCCCTTTCTCCATTAGTTGCAATGAAAGTCCTGGGAGAGCAGGCTTGGGTCACGTGCCCAGCCCTGGGCCAATCACCATAGTCAGGTGAGGAGTGCTCTGATTAATCACGTCTCTCATGAGGGTGGGAGTGGAGTTGTCTGTACCCAGAGCTGGAATGGGTATCCCATATGAGAGCCTGGTTCCTGTAGGGAAGGAGGGGAACAGGTGACAGCCTTCTGCCCCTACCACAAGGGGACACCTAGGCTCTGGTTGGTGAAAGCCTTGCTCAACTAGGTCCTGTAGCTGAAAAGAGGCGGAGCCTGGATCTGATTTCTCCCCACAGCCTGTGTACTTTCTGTGCCACATGCCCCCTTCCCCACCCTCCCTTCTAACAATTCTGGGAGCTGCAGGAGGTGGTCGAGGCAGAATCGAATCTCACTCTTATAATCTCAGCTTTTTTTTTTTTTTCAATTGCAGCATGAAACAGAGTAGGCTGGCCACTGGGGGTCTGGGCTCTCATTCGGTTCTGCCAACAGGGAAATTCATAGAGATGCCACATCCAGTACCTGGGTTTCCCTGGTGCATGGGGTAGGGGGTGGGGGTGCTGAGCTGAACCCTCCGGCTCTGCCACCTATGGCCCTGCATTCTCTTTCTCCAGGAGGCTCCACTGCACCCGCAACTACATCCACATGCACCTCTTTGTGTCCTTCATCCTGCGCGCCCTGTCCAACTTCATCAAGGATGCTGTGCTCTTCTCTTCTGACGATGCCACCCACTGCGATGCCCACAGGGTAACATGCCCACATGGCCCATGGTGTGGCCAGGCCTGCCTGCTTCCCCCCAGCCCCATTCATTGAGGCTGGATTTAATGCCTAGAATCAAAGGGGCCAGCACTGGGGCTGGAATAGGAGGTTCAAGGAGTCCCATGTCCCCACACGTGCAGCCGGGGACTCCTATGAAGGCAGTTTGCTGAGAAGCCAATGGGGCTACTGTTCAACTTCCAGTGTCCCGGAGTGGATCAGCCTCTCTGGGTATTAGACACATAGCAAGGCTCCTCCTTCCTCTACTCCTGCCAAGTCCCAAATGTAGACAGATGACAGAAGTCTAGAGATGGTTGGGATTGTAGAAAGAAAAAGGTGGACAGGTCTGCATCTGCATGCCCAGATGTGCAGCAGAACATAATCTCACCCTCTTCCTCCTCCTGAACACGCAGAGGTGTCTTCATTCATTGCAATATCACTCTGTGTATCAGTTGAGAATCTCTTCTGCTGTACGTAACATAAAACTATACATCAGTGGCTTAAACAGCTGGGGGTTGTGCCCCACAGAAGCAGTCCACAGATGGGCAACCCAGAGCTGGCACAGTGGCTCCTTGCCACAATGAACACAGTCCTTTTCCCTGTCTGCTCTGCCAGTTTTGATCCCATGCTTTATACTGTGTGTTAGCAATATGACTGCTGCAACCCCACACGTCACATCTATGTTTCAGGCTAAAAGGAGGGAAGTCAAGGTTAAACATTTTTCTGTTTGGGAGGCTTTGGCTTTTCATTTGGAAAAGAATGTGCTTCCCAAGACTGTGTTCACATCTCACTGGCTAGAACTGTGTCATGTGACTATATCTAACTGCAGAAGAAGCTGGGAAGTTCAGTTTTTTACTATCATAGTCTCCATAGTGGAGGCAAGCAAGGGTAAAGGGGACTGGAAATTGAGATTGGTTTAATCAGCCCGCCTGTCGCTTCCCACCATTCACATCTGTAATTGCTTATAGTTCTGTTAAGTTTGTATACTGTTGTAGTTTTTCACACGCATATGTATGTGTGTGTGTTTTCTGACTCAAACTGAGAGGTCCCTCAAGCTGTGTGTCAGGGAGATTTCCAGGATGAAAGAAGAGCACCAGCTTGGAGTTAGAAGATTCTAACCCCACCTCATCACTGACCAGTGAAGTCCAGCAATGCCCAGCAGGGAACCTTTTCAGGTTCTTCTAAACTGTAGACTCACCAGCCAGCCGTGGGCCATGCCTGGAATAAGAGTCTCTAGGAGACCACAGGCAGGAAGCACACCTAGCCAGCAGGGTGGCCCTGGGCGCCCCTCTGTGGCCGTGACCCTCCTGCACTTTGTCAGCAGCCCTCTGGCCATCCCAGGAGCCGTCATCCCTGAGCTGTCCTCAGGGAAAGAGTAGGAAGAGAAGATGAAAGGAAGGCAGACCCTCATAGGTTGCAAGTGGAAGCCATGAGGGCATGGAAGCCTTGTGCCCCACAGTCCTGCAGGCATGGCTTCCTGGGACCCCGACAGGGGACATGGCTGTCATCTAAGTCATGGCGGCAGGCAAGGCCACCCTATGGCACCCCCTTGAATGTTTCAAGGTCTGGATTCCAGATGCAGTGCAGGCGGGGGTCCTGTGTTCTCTCATCAGTACCTGTCCCTTCTCCATCTATTTCTAGGAAACTTAACCAGGAAAGAAATTTATTAACCTTTTGCTCAGAAATCCATTTCCCTCTTTAGGCCTCAGGTTCCTCCTCTGAAAAATGCCCTCATTTGCTGTTGGGAATTGGGCAATATCTGACACAGTTTGATAACTGGTGGCCAGTTCCAGAATTTGAATGTCACACACCCATTGGCTATGCTGACAGAGCCTGCTGGCCTCTGGACTTGCATTCTAGAGACATCTATGAACCTGATCTTCTGATAGTGGAAGGCCAGAGGGGATGGCCGTGAGCCTGAAAGATGCTGTCTGTGGCCTGGCTGCCGACTCCTGGAGGGAAGTCAACCTCCTTCCCTCCTTCTCCTGGAGGGAAGCCCAGGATGGCTGGCCTGTGACTCAGCTGCCTGTCTTTGTAGGTGGGCTGTAAGCTGGTCATGGTCTTCTTCCAGTACTGCATCATGGCCAACTACTCCTGGCTGCTGGTGGAAGGCCTCTATCTTCACACGCTCCTTGTCATCTCCTTCTTCTCAGAACGGAAGTGGCTCCAGGGATTTGTGGCCCTCGGATGGGGTATGTTCTCCAGGGTATGGTGACTGTGTGACAGGTGGGAAAGGGCACTGAGGCAATAAGGGCTTGGGTTCCAGTTTCAGCTCCACACTTAGTTAAATTAGTGAACTTGTGTGCTCTTAGACAAGCTTCTTGATGGTTAACTCTCTGGCCTCAGTTTGTCTGTCAAATTGGAAATAATAGCTAAAACCTAGGTCTGATTTCTGGCATCCAAAGCCTTTTATGATTTGATACCCCCAACACCTGTTGCCTTATCTTCCCTAGACTTTCCATTCATATGTCCTCATTCTCACCTCCTTTCTGTATCAGGTAGGGTGCTTTAACTGTAGCTATCAGAAAACCTGACTTTGTGATGGATTCATTTTGATATTTGGCAAAACTAATACAATTATGTAAAGTTTAAAAATAAAATAAAATTTAAAAAAAGAAAAAAAAAAAAAGAAAACCTGACTTAGATAGGCTTTAAACTTAAGAGGAATTCATTGGTTCATATAACTGACAAGTCCAGGGATCACCATTCAGGCAAGGCTGAATCCAGCAGCGCAACATCATTTCTTTTTGTTTTTCTACTTCACCTCCTGTAACATCAGTGTTATCATTAGGCTGGTGTTCCCAGTGTAACTGTCCGCAGCTTCTGGGCTTCCTCCTGGCTTCATTGCTACATCTAATGAAAGAAAGAGGCTGTGTCCCAGCATTCCAGCAAATACTCAGATTCACTTTGATTGTGTCATACACATCCTTGAACCAGTCACAGGGGCCTGAGGGAGTGGAATCCTCTGATTGGCTTCAGCTACTCAAACCACAGAGCTTCTCAAAGGAAATATTCAGGATTCAGTCCAGGCAGGAGAGGAAATGGTAGCAAGGCAGTCAACTGCAGGTCCCGTTGCTTCTCTTCCCCCTTTCCTTTCTGGCCAGTGAAGGTGATAACAATTCCGATTTCTTGAGCACCTACTGTATGCCAGGCATTGAGCTGAGCACTTTAATCATCACAACAACCTCCAGAGGCCTCTTAGGAACCTTGGCTCAGAGACGTGACATAACATGCTCAGCTCACACTGTGGACAAGAACAGAGTCAAGATTCAAACCAGGGCCTGTCTCTTTGCAAAGCCCCGTAACTCTTACTGTGCCACAAACAAACATCTATCCATCCTTCCAGGCATACACAAGTCCATCAATCTGTCCACCTACCACCCATCCATCCATCCTTCAACTGTTCATTTGATAAACATATGTAAACTACCCACTGGGTTCTAGACGGAGTCAGATTTCTGTGAGTGACTCACAGGCTTATAGAGGTAGTCATGTGTACCAGCCATTAGCTTCATTTACTCTCCTCTTGGTGCCTTTAATTAAGAAGTGCCCCTGCCAGGAATGCCCTCCACTGTCTTTTCTGCTTGTCTAAATCATGTGCAAGGGTTCTGCCTCTATCAGACCATCAGGGAACTTGCTTGAACTGCCAGAGTTTGCCAAGCCCTCCTGCTTCTGAACTCTTGACAGTCTGATTAACACATGACCCTTGGCTAGCGGAAGCTGTAGGGCCCTGCTGATCTGGATTTCCACACTGGCCAGTAGTCCCAGAGGGCCTGGGACAAGGGACTTGCCTTATACAGCCAACTCTGCCCCAAACATCCCCAATATGGAGCCAGCTCCCTGAGCCTTGACTCCCAGATCTGGCAGGATTTTCCTGAATGAACATGGACGGTTTCATCATCTATAATATCAGGACTGTAATTTATTCAGCTTTCTTTGAGCACTTCTTTGTGCTCAGAAGGGCTTACAGAGATTCCAAAAATAAAAACGGTTCCATCACTCAAGGGGTTTGTAGTCTAGCAAGGAGACAAAATTACACTGTGATAATATCTCCATCACAGATTCTTAGGAGGTTTAATGAGATGAGAACCTTCTTTTCTTTCTCAAATATTTATTGAGCATCTACTATATACCAGGCCCTGGGGTTAGAGCCGCACATAAAACAGCACCAGTTCCTTCTCTCCCGGCCTTTTTGCCTGCACAACCCCAAGGGGACATGAAGGGACTCAGGAAGGTCTAAAGCTTTCCAACTGTGAAAGGCTTTTCTCTTGCAAAAGCAGCAGCCCCTGCCTCAGTTTGTACTTATTCCCTGCCCCAGGCCCTGAGATAAGTTGCTTAAATGAGTATGTGGTCAACCATAAAACTTCGCAAGAAAAATTTTTTTTTCAAATTAGAAAAAAAAAATTGCCATAGTCTCATCTATTGAACATTTTCTGGGGTTTCTTTTCAGACTTTTTTATACTCCTAGTTTTTCCCACTTGGTTACAATTATCCTGTATGTAGAATTTTGAATCTTGCCTCTTTCCTTGAACACAGAAGCATGCTCTATATTCTTTCAAATCTTCAATAAACATTTTTAATACTCTGTGGATGTATATAACCAAATATCTATTTTTTTGATGTTAAGATTGTTTCTCATTTTTTACTGTGACGAATAACACAGTGAGGAGCGCTTTTATGGGCAAAGCTTATTCCATATGTAATAGAAAATCCTGGAATTGGGGCCCCTGAGTCAGAAGGCATAGGCATCTAAAATTTTTAATACTTATCCAGAACTTTTACTTTTTCAAGGTGGCTGGAGTGTCAGTCTGTGCCCAGAAAAGTGTGACACCTCAGGCTTTCGTAGATGAATCAAGCTCCCTCCCACTCACATAGGGAACTCAAACCAGTGCTCCTCCAGCTGGAGCTGCATTGGAATCATGCAGAGGGCATGTCCTCCCACCCGGCCCTGGGCCCCTCCCCTGGCCAGAGTCTTGGTCTGGTGGGCAGGGGTGGAGCCTGAGATTCTGCATTTCTCACTGGGCCCCAGGTGATGCTGACACCACTGTCCCAAGGGCCACACTTAAAACCATAATTTAAGCAGTTATTTTCCACTGACTCACTATTAAAGATGTAAAACAAATAATAATAAACAAGTGGCCCTCAGAGTCCCTATTTGCCAAAAGTACCCAGCTCTTGAGAGTCCCTTGGACTGCAAGGAGATCCAACCAGTCCATTCTAAAAGAGATCAGTCCTGGGTGTTCTTTGGAAGGAATGATGCTAAAGCTGAAACTCCAGTACTTTGGCCACCCATGCGAAGAGTTGACTCATTGGAAAAGACTCTGATGCTGGGAGGGATTGGGGGCAGGAGGGAAAGGGGATGACAGAGGATGAGATGGCTGGATGGCATCACCGATTTAATGGACTTGAGTTTGAGTGAACTCTGGGAGTTGGTGATGGACAGAGAGGCCTGGCGTGCTGCGATTCATGGGGTCGCAAAGAGTCGGACACAACTGAGACTGAACTGAACTGAACTGACCTGACCCAGAATTTAGGTAAAGAAATTTTTTATCAATGTCATACATGCACTTGGTTTAGAGAATTAAATAGAAGTACAAGTCTAGGACTTCCCTGGTGGCACAGGGATAAGAATCTGCCTGCCAATGTAGGGGACATGGGTTTGATCCCTGGTCTGGGAAGATTCCATACACCATGGAGCAGTTAAGCCTGTGTGCCACAACCTCTGAGTCCAAGCTCTGGAGCCCCCAAGCCGCAACTACGGAGCCTATGTGCTGCAACTACTGAAGGCCATGCGCCTGGAACAAGAGAAGGCACCACCGTGAGAAGCCCTGCACCACTACGAAGAGTAGCCCCAGCTCTCTGCAACTTGAGACGGTCTGCACAAAGCAACAAAGACCCAGCACAGCCAAAAATTTAAAAAATAAATTAAAATTTTTAAAAAGAGGATAAACTTCCTTAAAAAATAAAATGTCAGCCTAAAATGAAAAAGAAAAAAAGTTCCCTGAAAAGGCTCTCACTTCTGCCTCTCAGAGGTAATACCTTCCCATTTTTCAGTTCTTCCTCCTATTATTTACTCTCATATTTCTAAATGATATTCTACTATTTCTTGATTTGTCCATCTGAGATATTATTGGTTGACTCCTTGTGATGGAAGGGAAGGATATAAAATTCTTCATCTACCACCTCCATCTTCCCATTAGAGTTGTTCACATTTTGGGGCTAAATCATATTCAATGTATACATCATTATGTCTATATAAATATTCCTCATAGCTCAGATGATAGAGCAACTGCCTGTAATGTAGGAGACCCAGGTTCAGTCCCTGGGTTGGGAAGACCCCCTGGAGAAGGAAATGGCAACCCACTCCAGTATTCTTGCTTGGGAAATCCCATGGACAGAGGAGCCTGGTGGGCTACAGTCCATAGGGTCACAAAGCGTGAAACACGACTGAGCGACTAACACACACACAAATCATATTCAATATATACATCATTCAGTTCAGTTCAGTCGCTCAGTCGTGTCTGACTCTTTGCAACCCCATGAATTGCAGCATGCCAGGCCTCCCTGTCCATCACCAACTCCTGGAATTCACTCAGACTCATGTCCATCGAGTCAGTGATGCCATTCAGCCATCTCATCCTCTGTCGTCCCCTTCTCCTCCTGCTTGTCTTTCCCAGCATCAGGGTCTTTTCAAATGAGTCAGTTCTTTGCATCAGGTGGCCAAAGTATTAGAATTTCAGCTTCAGCATCAGTCCTTCAAATGACTATTCAGGACTGATTTCCTTTAGTATGGACTGGTATACATCATTATGTCTATATAAATACTGTTCACTACCAAGCCAAGTGGTGTAAAATCATTTTACTTCCAATATTTGATTTTTTATGTTTTATGGAGTCATTTTTTAAATTTAATTTTTATTTTGTATTGGAGTATAGTTGATTTACAGTGTCGCATTAGTTTCAGGTGTACAGCAAAGTGGATCAGCTGTACATACACATGTATCTACTTTTTTTCAGATTCTTTTCCCATATAGGTTATTACACAGTATTGAATAGAGTTCCCTGTGCTATACAGCCGGTCCTTGTTGATTGCTTTATATAATGTCATTGTTCAGTCTCTCAGTCATATCTGACTCTTTGCAACCCCATGGACTGTAGCATGCCAGGCTTCCCTGTCCTTCACCATCTCCAAGAGCTTGCTCAAACTCATATCCATTGAGTCGGTGATGCCATCTAAGCATCTGGTCCTCTGTCACCCCCTTCTCCTATCTTCTATCTTTTCCAGCATCAGGGTCTTTTCAAATGAGTCAACTCTTCGCATTAGGTGGCCAAAGTATTGGAGTTTCAGCTTCAGCATCAGTCCTTCAAATGAATATTCAGGACTGATTTCCTTTAGGATGAACTGGTTGGATCTCCTTGCAGTCTAAGGAACTCTCAAGAGTCTTCTCCAACACCACAGTTTGAAAGCATCAATTGTGTGGCGCTCAGCCTTCTTTATGGTCCAATTCTCACATCCATACATGACTACTGGAAAGACAGACAGCAAAGTAATGTCTCTGCATTTTAATATGCTGTCTAGGTTGGTCATAGCTTTTCTTCCAAGGAGCAAGTGTCTTTTAATTTCATAGCTGCAGACACCATCTGCAGTGATTTTGGAGCCCAAGAAAATAAAGTCTGTCACTGTTTCCATTGTTTCCCCATCTATTTGCCATGAAGTGATGGGACTAGATGCCACGATCTTAGTTTTTTAAATGTTGAGTTTTAAGCCAGCTTTTTCATTCTCCTCTTTCACCTTCATTAAGAGGCTCTTTAATTCCTCTTTGTTTTCTGCCATAAGGGTGGTATCATCTGCATATCAGGTTATTGATATTTCTTCCTGCAATCTTGATTCCAGCTTGTGCTTCATCTAACCCAGCATTTGCAAGATATACTCTGCAAATAAGTTAAATAAGTAGGGTGACAATATATAGTGGTATGTATATGTTAATCCCAAAATTATGGAGTCATTTTTAACTGACTCATTTTATGTTGTTGTCATTAATTCTCCCAAATTCTCAACAGAACTGGAAAACCATCCAGTGCCAGGTTTCCTATCATCAAAGGCAACAACATGTAATCTATCAGTCCTATTTGTTTGGTTTATTCCTGCTCTATCAGTGTCCTAGGGCTGCTATAACAAGTTGCCGCTGGCTTAAAACAACAGAAATTTATTCTTTCCCACTGTGGGGACCAGAAGTTCAAAGTCAGGCTTTGCCAGGGCCAATTCCTTCTAAGGTCTCTGAGGGGCAACATGCTCTATGCCTTTGCCCCAGTTTCTGGCAGTCCTTGGTCTTATTTACCTGGTAGGAGCGTCACTCCAATTTCTGCCTCCATCTCGACATGGTCTTCTTCCCTTGTGTCTCTTCTCTTTGTCTGGGTCTCAGTGCCTTCTTAAAAAAATAACAGTCATATTGGATTAAGGCCCCTATAGATATGACCTCATCTTAACTAACGACACCTTAAAAGACCTTGTTTCCAGGAAAGGGTAAGCTCACACCTAAGGTTCTAAGGATATGAACCTTTGGGGTGGAGGGGGATATGCCATTTAACATAATCTACTATCCCGTGTTCTTTCTAAAGGAGCTTTCTGCCCTCTTGCTCTGCCCTCTGGTCGTTCTGTAGACTCACTCACTCTCTTAACCTTCACACTGAGTTTTTCTTCATCTCCTCCACAAATCCTATACCTTGACTTCTTGTTTCCCTATCTTTGGTTTACTCTTTGGTTGCGTTGGAGTTCATCCTCTGGTATCTGTCTAACAGAGAATGCATGGAAGCTACATTCTTTTGCACTCCATATCTAAACATACCTTTTTTATTTTAAGTATATTTACTTATTTGGCTGTCAGGTCTTAGTTGCGGCATGTGGGATCCAGTTCCCTGACCAGGGATTGAAGCCTGGCCCGCTGCGTGGGGAGGGAGAGTCTTAGCCCCTGGACCACCAGCGAAGTCCCTAAACATATCTTTGTTCAGCTTTCACACCTAACTTACAGTTTTCCTGGGCATAGAAATTAGGTTGAAAATTGTTTCCCCAGAATTTTGAAGGTCTTCTATTTTGGCATCTGGTGTTTTGGGACTTGCCATGTCATTCTGTTTCCCAAGGTTTTACTCACCTCTCTGTATAAGCTGCAGAATCTTCCCTCTGTCCCCTGTGATTTTTTTTCTTTTTTTCTTACTCTTTGATTGTGCCATGCAGGATGTGGAATCTTAGTTCCTCAACCAGGAATGGAACCTGTACCCCTTGCAGTGTAAGTGCAGAGTCTTTTTTTTAAAACCCTTGCCTGAAATCGACATGTACACACTGCTTTATTTATCTTTGGCCATGCTGGGTCTTTGCTGCCACAGGCTTTCTCTAGTTGTGGAGAACTGGGGCTACTCTCTAGTTGCCCTCTGCAGGCTTCTCATTGTGGTGGCGTCTCTCGTTGTGGAGCAGGGGTTCTAAGCACACGAGCTTCAGTAGTTTCATTAGTTCTAGGCTTGAGGGCCCTCGAGAGTGCAGGCTTCAGCAGCTGTGGCTCTCGGGGTCTAGAGCGCAGGCTCAGTCTGCAGCTCTCAGGCTTAGCTGCTCCTCTGCAGGTGGAATCTTTCTGGACCAGGGATCAAACCCAGGCCCCCTGCATTGGCAGGTGGATTCTTATCCACTGCACCACCAGGAAAGTCCAGAAGCATGGGGTCTTAATCGCTGGACTGTCAGGGAAGTCCCTGTCCCTTGCATTTTGAAATGTCATAGCAATGTGCCCCCATGCAAGTCTGTTTTCATCCTTTTTGCTGGTGAGTGGCGGTCCTTTGATCTGGAGACTCGCATCTGTCATTTCTTGGACAGTCTTCTTACACTGTCCCTTTGATCTTTTTTTTCCCTTTGGTTTTTATCCTCTCTTTCTGAAACTTTTAATCAGATGGTTCACATCCTGGAATTGACTTCTAATTTTCTCCTTTCTCTCCTCTTATTAATACTTTTCATTCCACACTTTGTGTTCTGGGCAATTCCTGGTCTTTATCTTCCAGACAATCTATGGAATTTTTTAAAGTCTTGATCATCATATATTTAGTTTCCAAGCCCTCTTCCTTGTTCTCTGAATGCTCCCTGTTTTCAACATCCTGTTTGTGTCTTGTAGAGGTAATCTTCCCTCTAATCTCTCTGATGATATTCCTTAGAATTGTTTTGTTCAAGTTCCTCCTACAGCCTGTATGGTCTATTTCCTCTGAGTTCCTTTTCTCTGCTTGTTTTGGTCTTTGTCTTTTATGTAACCAGCCTTCCTCAGATGTTGGTGACCTTGACCATTCATAATTAAGAATGAGTCACTTCAGTGTTGACTGAAGGCTGTCTGTGTGTGTGTGTGTGTCTGTGTGTGTCTGTGTGGGGTGGTGGTGGTGCTTGGGGGTTGGGTCACATCTCTCGTGGGAGACTGGGCTGGAAATGGCCACTGTGTTGGGGGTCCTCAGCATGGCTATCTCCAGGCCCTTTTTCTAAGGCCGTTTGCTTCCTCCGGGAGGAATCCTTTCATCTCCCACCTGGGGTGGAGGTTGGAGGGCTGGAGTAGTGTAGAATCCTGGCTGCTGGAGGTCTGAAAACTGAGCAGCCTGGGGATGGGACTCTTCTCAGTTAGGGGATAGATAGGCATGTCCGTTAGAAATAGAATCTGAGTTATATTTTATATAACTAAAAATTTTCTAGTAACCACAGTAAAAAAAATCTAGTTTCACTAATTAGTGAAATTCAATAGTGTATGTTATGTAACCCAATATAACCAAAATATCAACCTTTTAATGTATAATTTTTAAAATTGTTAATAACATATTTTACATTCTTTTATTCATGCCAGATCTTCCAAATCTGCTATCTTGTGCTTTTAGCACATCTCATCTGAGAGCAGCCACGTAGCAAGGGCTCAGAAGCCACACGTGGTGAGAGACAGCAGTATTGGGCAGCACAGGCGTAGACCAGCTCAGCTGAGAACCCCTCCCACCCTCTGCTGGGCCAGAGCCCCAGTCCTCCTTGGCTCAGTTGCCCCTGAGGATTCATTTCTGTTAGAGATGAACAGCTGACTATTTGGCTGTGGGAGGGTGGTTCTGACCACCTGGAGTGGTTACCTGCCTCCTGTCCAGACTTCCAAACCATCCCGCTGCCCACCCCCAGGCACAGAACAAGTGCCTTCTCAGAGGCACGCCCATGCAGCACTCATGCTTCAGCTTTCTCTGCTCTGGGACATCAGTCAGTTACTGCTCCTCTGCCAGCTGCCAGCTTCCTAAGTGTATTGACATCTCTCATCTGCTGTACCCTCCTTTTCCATTCTTTGGGCTTATAGGCTTGTAGCATTTTAATTTTTTACTGTCATTTTGAAGGGGTGTCAGTGAGAAACAGATAAATGTGTAACTTCAACTTAACATGTTCAACTAGAAGTCAGGAAATGTTCTTGTATTTTGTCTTTAAAATCCTTGTGTATTACAAGTCTCTAGTCTAAAATCTGTTTTTGTTTAAATGATGCCGATAGATTACATTATCAGTCAAATGGCTAAAGTTCTTACAAATCAATATTTGAATAGAACTGATTGTTCTCCTTTGGTCTTGTATCCCCTCACCAAATATCTCAGTTTGATAAAGGGGCTCCACCAGTGGCCTCCACAAGCTCGTGGTCCCCTCCCTTCTGCCCTGCAGCAGTCCTTCAGAGTGTGGCCCAAGCTTCCAGGATACCCCTGCCCCGAAGTGGCCTTCCCGATCTATCTGATCCTGCGTCAGTTCCCAAGGATTCCATGGCACCCTTGAAGCATGAAGCTGCTTATTTACACAGGATGGCAAGGAGGTTTCCATGGCAACTGGACCTCAGCATCTGCTCACTATCTGGCCTAGAGTCACCGATTGTCCTGTTTCTCATAAGGGTGTGGAAAATTGAGTCATCTCCCTTCTGCCTACCCACCCCCCGACCTTTATTTTTAACCCTCAGGTTCCCCAGCCATCTTTGTTGCTTCATGGGCTGTCACCAGGCACTTTCTGGAAGATGTTGGGTAAGCTGTCGGATGGAGAGGTAACAGAGTATATTTTATATTGTCCAGTTCTTTCAATAGGATGGACCCTTCTCTGAAGCTGTTATCTAGGAGAGGCCTATGTCTCAGACCTGGAGCCGCAGGCGGGTTCTCTGCCGTGCAGGCTGCTGAGTACCCAGCTCTCCTGGATATGTGTTTTCAGATATGCTGAGCCACCCTTCTGCTGCCCGATCAGCTCTGTGCCTGACAAGAGCTGTGCTGCTCAGGGAGGAAGCTCTAAGGACCGACCTAGCTTTTCTCTTCCTGGCAGCTCCCTCCTCCTGTCCTCCCGACATGGGATGTCTGAGTCCTGCAGACTCAGGAGAGCAGGAGAGTAGAAGCAGCTTTCAAATCCCTGATGGGTACAAAGAGATCTAGTCTCATTCTCTAAAGATTTGGCTCAGGATGAGCCTGGGGGCTACTGTGAGTGGGCTCACGGAAGGAAAGCTTGAAGGAAGCTGGGGAGGTGGTGAGGCAGCATGGCCACATGGGAGGCCATGTTTCATCATGTAATGACACAGCCAGGCCATGACGGACGAGGTGTAAAAGTGTCTTGCTGTCCAAATTCAGTCTAAAATAATCCTTTAAAATGAATTAATTCTCTCTAAGAAAAATCTGGATTTTTAATTTTTCTAGAACAAATGGAAAGTTCTGTCAACATTCCCTAGGTCCCTTGTGGCAAAAATGAGCTGGACAGAGTTGTGGCCACCTTAGACCAAGCGCAGTCTGTCTATTTGCCAAGTCCCCCATGCTCCCAGCCCTGTGCCTGATGTCCCCAGGGCTGAGGTCACATGACACTCACCCAGGCGCTTCACTTCCTGACACTTCACCTGCCTGGCTGCTGTTGGCCACCACGCTCCCCAGTGATCTTGACCATGCACTTGGCTCTGGGGTCCAGAATCTTCCATCTCAGATCTGTGTGCTTTTGCTCCCTAGACACTCACTGGGCTTGCCTGGAGCCTGGACGCTCCCCAGCCCTGGCGGTGCTCTTGGCAGCAGAAGATGGTCAGTCCTAAGGGTGTTAAGCCCACTGTCTACAGGGGGCAGGACCACAACGTCCTCCTTCCTGCAAAGGGCACCTCTGAGAACAGGTCTCTTCTAGTCAGCCCAGCTCCCCACTCCTAGTCATACCTGGCTGTCCCTCCCTAGGTGCTGGGACATCAATGCCAACGCGTCTATCTGGTGGGTCATCCGAGGGCCTGTGATCCTCTCCATCCTGGTAAGTAGCTAGCCCCCCTAATCTGGCTCCAATGGGAGAGACCAGAACAGTGACAGGCTTGCAGGGTGGAGGGCCTTGGCAAAGCCAGCATTGCTGCCTCCAGGTGTATGGAGGAATAAACCAGAGTTTCCAGAGTCTGGGCAGCAGCAGGAGAGTCTAGGAGCCCTGCCCCCAGAGACTGCCAGAGGGGAGGAGAGCGAGTCCAGAGCAAAAGCTTGCCTTGGCCTTGTCTGCTGGGAGCAGCTTCAGTGTACCAAGTAGAGCTCCTTACTCAGAGTGGCTAGCTCAGGTCTCTTGAGATTCTGCCTCCACTGTTTCAGATGGTTGGATCTTGATCATTTTTAAAGCATTCTGTGGTTGAACTGGGCAGACTCACTGAGCCAGGATCATAGAGCGGGTAGCACCTGGGGAAAGCCAAGGCTGCTGTGGTCTTGGCCTCTGTGGTGTGGTGATATGACAGGGCGGGAGGGCAGGCCTGAAGAGTTGGCCCCAGGGGCGAGATTCAGGAGTGACTCTTAGACAGAGCAGTTCAGGGTGTCTCCACCTTTGCTCTCCTGTCAACCTGGGAGCCTTTTAAAAATACCAGTAGCAGAGATTCAGGCTCTCCTTGTCCTGGGGAGGGGCCTGGGCACTAGGCTTGGTTTTACGTTCCAAGGTGATTCTGCTCTGCAGTCCAGAGCCCTGTAGCTGAGCCTGTGGGTGTGGCTAAGGATAAGGAAGATCCATGGGGGCGCGCCCTGGGGCAGCCCTTTTCCTAAGTAATGTGCACAGTCTCAGAGGGATGCCAAGACTACAGAACCAGGTGACAGAAAGTGCCCTTACTAGGCTCACAGGAGGGTTAGACTGGGCAACAGCCCCCTCTTCCACTAGCTCGCTGGCTTTCCTTGTGTGGCTGGTTGAAGGGGCCATCCCATAACCACTTTCCTTTTTTTTTTTCAAAAATAGTAGAATTGGGGGGGAAAAAATAGTAAAATTTGGGACTTCCCTCATGGTCCAGTGGTTAAGACTTGGCGCTCCAAATGCAGGGGTCATGGGTTCAATCCCTGGTCGAGGAACCGAATATCCTGCATGCTGCATGGTGTGGCCAAAAACCAAACAAACGAAAAAGAGTAGAATTTTACACCATCCTCCCTATTATCTCAACTCACAACAGGAGAGCTAGAAATTGTAGAGAAATCTGAGTAGCAGCCATGATAGGCCACTGAGTAGCTCAGGAGAGCATAATGACTTTTCCCTACTTCTGCTTCTCTTAGAGGGTGTGAAGGTCATTCATTAATTTGGAACCACTCAGGGTAGGAGTTAGGGTTAGAAACGTAGTGTCTGATACGGTTGTAATGCACAGTTATCACCAGTACAGAGGGTGTCTAGTGCTTTAAACACAACTTTATTTTTGCTGCCCTGATACATTGCTACCCAAAATCACTTTATGTTAATAAATAAATAATTTGATTATAATTTTGATTAGGCCAACTTTAGCATAGTGTTTTCTAATCTGACTAAATTAAACTTTAAGGGATAGTGAAAGATACTAGGCTTTCATTTCCTATATACAGTCTTAATACACTGAAAACTGTATACTGAAATCTGCTATTATTTATCAAAAGTTGTTTTTTGTCAGCTTGTCACATGTAAATAATGTCTGAACATTTTTTATTAGCATAATAATATGGCATAAAAATATTGACTATTCTATCACTAATTATGTTATACAAAGAATGTGCTTGTTTTATGTTAAATCAAAATATATTCTCGCTTCTAAAATAATAGTAATAGAATTCATATAAAAGTGCAAAAATACAAAATGTATTTTTAAAAAAGGACTAAAATCACCCATATTTGTAGCACCTAGATGGACATTATGATGCTGTGCTTTTCTGTCCTGTAATTTTCTTTGAGTGCATGTACTTTTTCAAAATGCTTATTATAGTTTTGTGTCCTGGTTTGTTTTTTTTCCCTTAGCAGTAGATGTAAACTTTCCAATGTCACTTGAAATTATATGATCAACTGCTGTGCTATAGCTGCTAAATACTGAGCCAGTTTCCTTGCTATAATTCTGGGACTTTGACAGGCCAGCCCAGGAGAGCCCCAGGGCCCAGGCTGATTTCATGAGACTGTGGTCTCTCTAGTGATTGAGGATATTGGTGGGGGTGGGGGCATTCCTGATGCCAAGTATCTCTCTCCCAGCCTGTCACGGGGCCCAGAATTCCACTATTTAAGGTTCATTCTTGGGATAGTTAAAATTTTCCCTTTTGCTTTCAAATGCTTCCTATTAAATACAACTCAAAGGCAAAAAATAAAAGAGCCTTTGTTAGTTTATACCATGTACAGCTTACAGCAAGATCCACAAAGAGTGAGCTGAGAAGTGTCCTGACCAGGGATGCTGAGCTGGGGTCCTAGACATGCCACTAATCCTGTGTCTTCTGGCAAGTGGCCATAGGCCCCCAGGCTACTCGTCTGAACAATGAGGGTGCCCGCCCAGTCAGTTCCACTGATCCCTGCTTCTGCAAAATGATTCTGGAGCTGGTGGGTGAGGGGAGGACAGAGGGTGCTATATGGGCAACCTCGTAGTGTGGCTGGCACTGGGCACTACTGGAGTGGGGCAAATGATGCCAAAAGCAACAGACTCTGGTCCCTGTCCTTTAGAAAGGCAGGATTGAATTGGCAGTTAATGAACACATACAGATGCTTGCACTTGGCCCCTTGCAAGTATTTCAAGTGCCCTTACAAGTAGCATCATCCCTAACTACAATAAATCAGGAAAAGGAGGTGATCAAGAAGGCTTCCTGGAGCTGGTGATTGAGCTGCAGAACGACTGTAAGTCTCTGAAGCAGTGGTTCTCAAAATGTGGCCTCTAAACTGGCAGCTTCACTGGGGACCTTGTTAAGAATGCAAATTCCCCTGTGGTCCAGTGGTTAGGACTCTGGGCCTTCACTGCCGAGGGCCTGGTCCCTGGTGGGGAAACCAAGATTCTGCAAGCTGCAGATAAAAGAAAGAAAGAAAGAAAAAAAAGCAAATTAAACCATAACTGTTGGGGGCGGAGCCCAGCAATCTGCACCTTAAACTTTGAGAACCTCTGCTTGTAAAGCCTTTGCTACTTGGGCATAGTCCAAGGCCCAGCTTTGGCATTCATTCCCTGGAGCTTGGTAGAAATGCTGGATCTCAGGCCTGCATTTTAATAAGATTCCAAAACATTCCAATTGTGAGTGATCCACCCTGCGACTGAGCAGACCTCAGAGCTCCTGCAGCCCAGGAGTGGAGGCTGAGCCATGGAAGACAGTGTGTTTCTCCAGGACTGGGTGTGCTGGAGGGCGTGACATGCCGTCTTGCTGTGGCTACACTGCCTTCCCTGCCTGGGGCTGGAGCCAGGAGAGGTGGCCGGAAAGCAGATCATCTTTAGCCTCACCTCTGTCTTGTGTTTTACAGATTAATTTCATCCTTTTTATAAACATTCTAAGAATCCTGATGAGAAAACTTAGAACTCAAGAAACAAGAGGAAATGAAGTGAACCATTATAAGTAAGTGGAAGGCAAAGACAGGCACTCAGTCAGTCAGCAGGCATTTATGGAACACCTACTGTTTACCCAGCTGGTGCTCGACATTATAGAGGTAGAGGAGGAGGAAGAACTGGGACCTCATCCTGGGGAGTTTACAGTGGGGTGGAGGGAAGGAGGGGTGGGTCCTTTCCTCTGCATAGAACTGCCCTGGAGATGGGGAGAAAAGAAATCTAAGCAGGACCCCTGTAGGCAAATATCTCATCCTTGGGACAAGGCTAGGGAGTCAGGGGCCCAAATTCAAGTTTTTATGGGGACGGTGGCTCTCCTTATCTGTGCGTTTTGCATCCAAGGATTCAACCAACCTTGGATTGCAGATTGCAAATATTTGGGGAAAAAAATCCAAATCAAAACATTTTCATTGTATGAGGTATTATAAGTAATCTACCCACTCCAGTGTTCTTGCCTGGAGAATCCCAGGGATGGGGGAGCCTGGTGGGCTGCCGTCTCTGGGGTCGCACAGAGTCGGACACCACTGAAGCGACTTAGCAGCAGCAGCAGCAGCAGAGATTATTTAAATATATGGGGCATGTGCATAGATTTAAGCAAATACCCCATTTCATATAAGCGACTTGAGCATCCAAGGATTTCATTGTCTGCAGAGGGTCTGGAGCCAATCCCCATGGGTGCCAAGGGTCGACTGTGTATTTTCCAGCTTTCACTATACCTTCACCAGATTTTCAAGATAATGTGATTCAAAAATACTTTAAAACCTTTGAGATGGTCAAGAAAGATGATGTATTAGTCTACTCAGGCTACCATAGCAAGACACCACTAAAGTGGTGACTTAAGTGGCTGACTTAAATAAGAGAAACTTAATTCCTCACTATTCTGGAGGCTAGAAGCCTAGGAATAAGGTGTTGGCAGATTTGAATTCTCTGGAGGCCTCACTCCTTGGCTTGTATACAGCCACTTTCTTGATGAGTCCTCACATGACCTTTTCTCTATACATGTGCAATCCCCATATCTCTTCTTAAAAGGACACCAGTTGATTAGACTACAGTCCCACCCTGATGGCCTCATTTAAACTTCATCACCTCTTCATAGTCCCTATCTGCATATACAGTCACATTCTGAGGTAATAGGGGTTAGTTAGAGCTTCAACTTAAAATTTTTTTTGTGGGGAGGGGGATACAGTTCAGCCCATGACAAATGTTAAAGATAAATCAGTGTCCACCAGAGGCTTTCTCTGTGATGTTCTGGGTTCTCAGAATCTGGCAGAGGCATGGATGACTTGGTGACAGATTTTCCTATGGTATCTTTAGAGCAGTGGCTCTGAAGTAGGGTCATGCTGGGGATCAAGAATAAAGTTGCCAGATAAAATACAGGATGCCCAGTTTAATCCGAGGCTTGGATAAATAGCTAATAGTTTTTTTTGGTACCTACACCAAAAAAAAAAAAACAAAAACCAACAACTATCTGTTGCTTATCTGAAATTCAAATTGAACTGGGCATCCTGTATTTTTGTTTGCTAAATTTGGCAACCTACCCTGGGAAGAAAATAAAAGAGCTTCTCCTTACAGATATTCATTATCCAACAAATGAGAATGGTGGCTTTGCTAATAATATGTTAGACAGTGTGTGATATCTTAATAGTAACATATGCACATATGTTATAGCGTTATTCCTGTGGCTATGGGTTCAAAGCATTTTACTGATAAGGTTGCATAATCCAAGAGTTTGGAGAGTGGCCATGGACTGGTAAGTATTGAATCCAGGTACAGGGTATGTGGGAGCTGGAGATTTTCCATAATGAAAGTTAAACAAGCAGTGGGGACACCGTGGCAGAGCCTCCTGCAGTCAGGCAAGATGGGGGTGCTTGTGGGTGTGGGGTTGCCTGAGACTGCAGTGCCTCTGTGTCCCCAGGCGTCTGGCCAAGTCCACCCTCCTGCTGATCCCCCTCTTTGGAATCCACTACATCATCTTCGCCTTCTCCCCCGAGGATGCCATGGAGATCCAGCTGTTTTTTGAATTGGCCCTTGGCTCATTCCAGGTAAGCTCCAGGGACGGCAACTTTAAGGTGAAAGGAGGCATTCTTTCTCCTTAGAGAGGCCAAAACCCAGATCTTCCCGAAGGCAGAGGAGTGCCTCATCTGGCAGAGACCCAAGAGAGGCAGGGGCAGGACCTCACTGTGCTGTGTGACCCTCAGTGGGTCCCAAGTTCCCCACCAGTCACGTGTCATATGGGGGTGGGAGATGCAACTCAGGAGAGAGAGGCTGACTCCAGGGAGGATAGAAGGGAATGTAACCCTGGTGCACTAGCTCACACAGCTCTCGGTAGTTAGAGACAATGCAAGCACTGAGGGCTTGAGCTGAGCCATCACGGAGTGGAGGGGGCAAGAAGATGAGCATAGCGGAAGAGGAGGGTGGGGTGGAAGGCGGTGTAGAAGAATATCCTCATCTGCACACTGGGAAGTCCATAAAAAGCCCCAAGCTGAAAAATCCAGAAGTAACCACATCAGCACATTATGCCGAATCAGTCAGGAGAGTTCCAAGTCTGAGGAACAGGAAACAGGGGCAAGGAGGTCAGGAGGCTAGTTTTTTTTTTCTTTTCTTTTTGTTTTGGCGACAAGAGACATTTGACTCTCTGAAACAAATTACATACACAATTTACTAAAAATAAAAACCAACTTTAAAAAAAGGGGAAAAAGGGGAGAGGAGAAATGACATACCTACTAATTCAACAAGATGGTGTAGTTAAAAAATATAGTAAACCTATTTGGTCAGAAGGGACTTTTAACATGAATCCCAAACTTCACAATGTTGTTTATTTACTCATAACTATCTCCTTCCAAAAATAATATGATGTAGCTTTCAGAGAAAACATACAAAGGACAAAAAATAAGCAGATGAGGGATCAGTGAATAAAGGAAGTAAAGCCAAAATTGAGTTCATACACAGAAACAAATTTGATGAAGTTCTCTAAAGAGGGGAGAAGTGTGTCATAAATTTTGGTCTGGAGCTTCCCAGTAGCCAAAGCAGAGGCAGAAACACACTCTGTTTCTGTTTCAAGACTTAGATGTAAGCAGCCTGGTTCCCAGGGAAAACCTAGAATTATAGTTTTGGGGCCTGAGAGAAATCTCTCCCAGTGGGTTTTCCTGAAGAAGCCAGCTTGTCATCAACACACAGACCATCCACAGAGACTTCCTCACCTGGGAAGGCCTTGACCTCAGGGTGAGGCTGGGTGCCTCCCTCATTCCTGGAGTTCTGTTCAGGACAGGGTGTGCCCAGGGTCATCTCCCCCTGTACTGCTCAGGTTCCAGGGAAGACACATCACTGGGAACGCATTCCTGAGTGCAGTTTGGCCCTAACCCCTGCCTGCAGACCCCACCCCAGGGCTGTCCCGCTGCACTCTTCTGAGCCTCTTCTCTGCCCAAAGACTCTTGCCGGCACCCCAGACCCCTGGAGACCTAGTCTCTGTGTATAATCCATGAGCTTTTTCTCTGGATCAGGAAGTTTCCGTGTAACATGGGGGAAGGTTGGGCTCACTATGGCCCTTTTTATCAGGTGGGCGGGGCTGTCCAAAGATGGGTGGAAGGTCTTGACCCAGCTGACAGAATTGGGTAGTGACCCCAATGAGAACCTGGAGACCCAGGACTGCATAGATGAGGACTTCCTGTCTCTGGAACTAGGCTTGTGGCTAGGGCTGCAGACTACACCCAATGGAAGGCCATTTGGCTCCTCTCTGGGGACGTGCTTATTAACAGAAAACCAAAAGTACTTTCCTAAATGTTCCCATAGGAATGTTTTAGTTCAGTTCAGTTCAGTCGCTCAGTCATGTCTGACTATTTGTGACCCTACGGACTGCAGCATGCCAGGCTTCCCTGTCCATCACCAACTCCCAGAGCTTACTCAGACTCATGTCTATTGAGTCGGTGATGCCATCCAACCATCTCATCCTCTGTCATCCCCTTCTCCTCCTGCTTCAACCTTTTCCAGCATCAGGGTCTTTTCAGATGAGTCAGTTCTTCGCATCAGGTGGCCAATGTCTTAGAATTTCAGCTTCAGCATCAGTCCTTCCAATGAAAATTCAGGACTGATTTCCTTTAGGATTGACTGGTTGGATCTCCTTGCAGTCCAAGGGACTCTCAAGAGTCTTCTCCAATACCACAGTTCAAAAGCATCAATTCTTCGGCGCTCAGCTTTCTTCATAGTCCAACTCTCACATCCATACATGACTACTGGAAAAACCATAGCTTTGACTAGATGGACCTTTGTTGGAAAAGTAATGTCTATGCTTTTTAATATGCTGTCTAGGTTGGTCATAGCTTTTTTTCCAAGGAGCAAGCATCTTTTAATTTCATGGCTGCAGTTACCACCTGCAGTGATTTTGGATCCCCCCAAAATAAAGTCTGTCACTGTTTCCATTGTTTCCCCATCTATTTGCCATGAAATGATGGGACAGGATGCCATGATTTCAGTTTTCTGAATATTGAGTTTTAAGCCAGCTTTTAAACTCTCCGCTTTCACTTTCATCAAGAGGCTGTTTAGTTCTTCTTCGCTTTCTGCCAAAAGGGTGGTGTCATCTGCATATCTGAGGTTATTGATGTTTTTCCCAGAAATCTTGATTCCAGCTTGTGCTTTATTCCAGCCCATAGGAATGTTTACAAAGAAAAAAAAGATCTTTAAGGGTGTTTTTTTAAAAAAAAAAAGAACCACTGTTCAAATACAAACATATATATCATTTTATTATATTTTATACATATATAGTGATATAATAAATATTTTTTAAATTCTGTATTATGGAAATTTTTTCCACATACAAAAGTCAAATGAGCAATATAATGAACCTGCATATAGCCCTTACCCTTCTGTGACCTGTCCTATTTCACCTCCATCCACTCCCCATCTCTCATCATTTTAAGCAAACTCAAGCCATCATGTTATTTCAAACGTAAACATTTTAGTATATACTTTCTGAAAGACAAGAACTTAAAGGACACACGCAGAACCACAATACCATTATCACCATCATATATTTCTAAAGACTGAAGTTTATTAGGGGCTTCCCTGGTGGCTGACAGTAAAAAATCCGCCTGTAGTACAGTAGATCTGGGTTCGTTCCCTGAGTTGAGACAATCTTCTGAAGAAGGGAATGGCTACCCACTCTAACAGTGTTGCCTGGAGAACCCCATGGACAGAGGAGCCCGACAGGCTACAGTCCACGGGGTTGCAGAGTCAGTTCCTCCTAATTATAGAAATACTTGCTTACTGAGGAAAATTTGGAAGTAAGGAGAAGTTAAAATAGAAAGGCAAATTCATCCAAACTCTTATAACCCAATGTAATAACCTCTGTTAAAATGGTGTGTTTATTTCTAAGTCTCCTTTCTATCCAAGAAGACATATACATGTACACACACTTACACACATGTAATTGAGATCATGATGTATGGTTTTTTAACCCTCCTTGTTATATTTAATTCTCTATCATTCCATCATGAAGATTTTTCCAGCTCACTAAAATTCTTCAGAGACTGCATTTGTAATGACTGTATAAAACTGGTATTTCCTAAACTTGTTGGCTGTGGGAGGCCACCCTCTACTTACCTGGGGCACATCTAACCTGCCCTCACCCAGGGCTCCGGCCCTCACTTGAGCAGAGAGACTGTGTCTCAGCATCTCTGATGCTGGGCAACCCCGGTCCAGTGAGGGGCAGCAGCCTGACCTCCAGCTCCAGGCCCACCAAAACCTGTGACTCAAGTCCCTCACCTGGAAGCAGGGATCCTCCCTGCCTACCTTCCAGAGATCTGGCAAGAATTAAGTGAAGCACCTGGAACCCAGAAGCCATGATTACATAGGCTAAGCTGTGGCCCAAATCCAGCTCTGGTTTATTGCAAAGCCTGCCTTTCACACTCTCTGACAGCAACTCCTAGTCATTGATGCCCATTTGAACCATCTGGGGCTCTTTCAGAGCTGCTGCTGGCCCCACCCCAGACATTCGGATTTGGGGCACACAGTGCACCTGGGCCAGAACTCCCCAGTGATCCTCGTGTGCAGCCAAACGGAAACCACTGCCCTGAGTACATGTTCCTGCCCCACCCCCATAGTCCCCGTTTTGTGTGACATCATCCATGTCTGAGACTCCAGAGCAGATCCTTCCAATTTGTCTCTAAAACTCTTGTTAGAATGCCGGGATCCCAGAGCAGTTCCGTGTATGAAACCCACTATAAAGGGGCTGGTTCATCCCTCTTTGGAGTCCCGTCCATGTCTTAAGTAGCCAGGAGCAGGCCTGGTTGGCACTGGGAGGAGGGGTTGGGCTACCTGCAGTCAGGGCTGTGGTACCCAGGCCTCTGTGGGGCAGGGTGCTCACCAGCCGAGGAGGCCTGAGGGCAGAGCCTATTAGGAAGGGCAGGCTGGCCTTCGAGGGTCCTTAGGTGAGCTGGACATCCAGACTGCTAGACCCTGTTCAAAGCTCATTGTTCCATATAAGACTTAGGCCTCAAATCCCACATCTCAGCCTGGAGTCCCTGCCTGGGGGGCTCCATACCAGGATTCTGGGGATCCCATTGGGAAAAGAGGAGTCTGGATGCTGGAGAGGGAGGGTCCTGATAGGCACGATGCCCACCCCACCAGGGAACTTAAAAGCAAACGTAGCCTTGAGGCCTCTGACCTTGGAGATGTGAGTGGGGAGTCAGGCCTCCTGTTCGCTGGCTGAGACCTGCACTTGAGCTCTGTCAGACTTCAGTTGCATTAAGCAGAAGTTGCTAACTCAGCCGCAGGGACCAGGCAGGTCACTGGACTTAATAAGGGAGGCCTTCCAGGAGAAGCAGGGCTTGGTGACACCTGAGGCACGCCCATCCTGCCTGGAGCTGAGTAGGTGGAGCAGCCATGTGAACCCCTGGGCCTGGGTGGGCTCATTTGCAGGACCAGCTGGAAATCTGGAGAGGTTTAAACAGGGATAGCTACTCAGATAGAAAGACAAATCTGTGACTGTGTGGTCAGAGCAGAGCTCTGGGCGGGATGGACAAGTCTCACATTCCACCGCTCCCTGCTTCTCCCAGATGGCCCACCTTACTAATTCCCATGACCTGCCTGGTCACCGAGGTTGAGTTAGCAGCCTCTATTCAGTGTAACGGAGAAGGCAATTGCAACCCACTCCAGTACTCTTGCCTGGAAAATCCCATGGACGGAGGAGCCTGGTAGGCTGCAGTCCATAGGGTCACTAAGAGTCGGACACGACTGAGCTACTTCACTTTTCACTTTCCTGCCTTGGAGAAGGAAATGGCAACCCACTCCAGTGTTCTTGCCTGGAGAATCCCAGGGATGGCAGAGCCTGGTGGGCTGCTGCTGTCTATGGGGTTGCACAGAGTCGGACACGACTGAAGCGACTTAGCAGCAGCAGCATTTAATGTAACTGACACCACCCTGGCACAGGGCAACTCCCTGGACCCGGGGTCATTTTTGCCCCCAAGAGTCTCAGTCTGTGTGGGTGATGCCAGCACAGCTGGGTGCACTGCAAGGCCAGAAGAGGAAGCCCCTATTCCCTCTGGGGTAGCAGAAATGTGGGAAGGCTCTGGAATAGTCATGGGGAGAAGTGAGCCTGGGGCTGGTGATGAAAGGACCCCAGGGGACTAGGAGGCCGAATGCTGGAGCCCCGCACCAATCCCGTTGCCCCTGCTTCCTCCGCAGGGCCTGGTGGTGGCCGTCCTCTACTGCTTCCTCAATGGGGAGGTGAGTGTTCCAGGGTTGCTCTGCTGCCTGGGGAGCTCCCTTGTCATTGGATTGTGGTTCAGAAGGGCCACCTGGAAAGGGTGGCAGGGAGCGGGGTATGGTGTGGGTGGGGGAGACCAGGGCCTCCTGGCTCAAAATCTGTCTTCCAGGAGTCTGAGCTCACTTAACAGGAGCAACAGAATCACCCAGAGGCCTCGTTAAAACAACTGCTGGGTCCTACCTTGTTTCTAAACAGGCAAAAATGCATCCCTTAGGTCTGGGCTGGAGGCTGAGAATGTTTTAACAGGCACTCCAGGTGATTCTAACCCTCCAGCAAATTCAGGAAATGGAAAGTGCAGGCACCCCAACCCTAACAGAGGCTGCTGACTGCTGGTTGCCTGATGAGTGACCTCGGTCACTCCCCTGATCTGGGCCTCAGGCTTCCCATCTGTAAAGAGAGTAACTCTGGTGAAACGTCTGCCCCTCCGTCCTCAGAGACCTCCAAAGAGTGTGACTGCTGAGCAGGGTTGGGGGAGCTGCACACTTAACTTTCAGTCTCTGCGCTTGCCCAGAGCATCTGGGTCGGATCAGGAGGCTCCTGGCACAGAGGCCGTGCAGTTGACATTAGTTGAACATGGTACTGCATGCAAACAAACCCTTCCTGTGGCTGTCAATCATCTGGTTCACCCCACTTGAATGGGAGTAGCCTCTGATTTTTTTCCAAAAGTCAAGCATCAAACCTAGCCCCAAATGCTTTGCTGCTGCAGCTGGGGGTTGTAAAGGAAATTCCAAAGAGTAGCCCCCTGGTCCCTAGATGAGTTCTGAGCTACAGTGGCTTCATGTGGACGTGTCCAATTGTCCCAGGTGACCATCTGGAGATTGTGGAACGATCACAGGCCCCTTCTGCAGGATAGGTTTGCTGAGGTTGCTGGTGAAAGGTCCCAAGGGAAAGGGGCCCCTCAGTATCTATGGATGTCAGGGCTGAAAATGGTAAATCTGAGTGGAGGGGAAAGCATGCCCTCCGGGCAGGAGTGGCAGAGCCTGTGCTGAGGCCCCAGTGGAAAAAGCAGGACTCGGACAAAGATCGCCCTTCCCTCCTGACTGACTCCTGGTCTCCGGGGGCAGGTGCAGCTGGAAGTTCAGAAGAAGTGGCGGCAGTGGCACCTCCGTGAGCTCCCATTGCGGCCCGTGGCCCCCAGCTCCTCCTTCAGCAACGGCATCAAGGCCAGCACCTCGGAGCAGAGTCGGGCCACCCATAGGACCAGTGTCATCTGAGGCTGGTCACCCTAGGTCCTGAGGGCTGACCACTGCAGTAGGAGAGCCTGCCTTTCTGCCGGATGCCGTGTGGTCTCTCCAGTGACTATTACACCCCTCCTCCTGGCCTTGGGGTGGGTTGTGGTGATGATTCCTCAGAACTGATGGGGCCTGGGACAGCAAAAGGGCCTGGGATTCAGATCTGTTGAGTTTCCTGGAAAGAGTAGTTCAGGGGTCCCAGGAGAGGGCAGGGAAATAAATGGTAACTGGGATGAGACTTGGTATTTGTCAGTCTTCTTGTCCTTGAGACGCAAGGTGGAGGATGATGTCCCTTGCTACTTTCTGGAGAAGGGGGCTTCCCTGACCTCCCTGCTCCAGTTTTCAGGAATAAGCTTAGAAGCCCAGTGAACCGGAAGATAGTGAGGAATAATGAAGCCTGGTGTGCTGCAGTCCATGGGGTCATAAAGAATCAGACATGACTTAGCAACTCAACAATAACCAGTGAACCAGAGAAATTGGCCTTGCCCTTGGCCTCCCCAGCCCTCATTGCAACTCACCCATCCAGCTCTTACCCCGGGGCCTTCAAGACAACTCGATGAAGTTGCAGGGAACCTTTTAATGACCCTAACAAGGGATGAGGCACCCTGTTATTCCTGCTTTCAGTTATCTTTGGTAATGGTGGTTTAGACACTAAGTCATGTCTGACTCTTGCGACCCCATGGACGGTAGCCCATCAGGCTCCTCTGTCCATGGGATTCTCCAGGCAAGAATACTGAAGTGGGTTGCCATTTCCTTCTCGAGGATCTTCCCGACCCAGGGATCGAACCCAGGTCTCCTGCATTGCAGGAAGATTCTTTACCGACTTAGCTATGAGGGAAGCCCTCAGTTATCTGTAGTACTGCAGCAAATGGGGCAGAAGAGAAACTGGTTCACCAAGGTCCTGTGACTTGACCAAGATACCCAGCTGGAAGTGGCAGCTCAGTGCAGGACTTTTGATTTTAAATCCCCAGGCTCGCTCCAAGGCTGTCTGTCTTCCCTGCTCCCAGGTCGGGATGAATGGGGGCCTGTCTCCCTGTCCTACTGGGAATTTTCATCTTATCCTTAACTCTCTGGATCTCAGTTCCCTCGCATATCAGCATTCCTTCTCTGCTGGACATGTGAAGATTAAAGGACTGAATATTTGAACCTTTTTACAAAGCACTGCCTACATGCTCAGGGAAAGCAGTGCTCAGGGAAAGCATTCGGGACAGAAGCAGAGGTGACCCCTCCCCCCAGAGTAGAGGGAAGGGCATCTTGCTGGTGGGTGGGCCCAGCTCTAGTCCTGGCTTTGGGTGACCTGGACAAGTGGCCCTGGCCCCCAACTTCTGCATCTCACCCCTGCAGACAAGGAGGTCACCCTCTCTCACCTCATAGACCACCCCTGGGGTGAAAAGGCCAGCTTGCCCATTTTCCAGGGCTAAGAATACATGTCAGCCTGTATGGTTGATATAACTTTCTCCAGAGACCCCTATGAACTCTGCATCTTCGAATCAAGAAAAAAAAATCACGAGGTATAGGCACCCAGAAAGAGGACCTGGCAGGCAGAAACCCAAACCTCATGAGGCCAGAATGAACCAGGGAAGGCCTGAGCTCATCAGGTCAGGGAGGGGCTCGGGGCTAGTATAGAATGAAATAGGCTGAGGGTGGGGAAAAAAAACCCCACCTACTGGGCAGAAAAGGGACTGAAAAGGGGGCAATTTAATGCACAAAAGTATAAAGCAGCCAGCAAGGGTGGAAATCTTCATTGGTTCCTATCTCCTTCATCTGCAGGCCCCTGTATCTAGGCTGGTTGTTAATCATTATCCAAGGTTTGGCCAGTTCCCTGTACCCCGTGGAGTCCAGATACGTGCTCTCTGGAGTGTGTTCTAGGATCAAAAATGGTACTCTGAGGCTATCTGGCCCTGACCAAAGATGGATGCACATGCTATGTCAGAGATCCATTCATCACGTGCTCAGTTGTGTCCAACTCTTTGCAACACCATGGACTGTAGCTGCCAGGCTCCTCTGTCCATGAGGATTTTCCAGGCAAGAATACTGGAGTGGTTTACCATTTCCTCCTTCGGGAGATCTTCCCAACCCAAGGATCAAGTCTCCTGCATTGGCAGGTGGATTCTTTACTGCTTGAGCCATCGGGGAAGTCCCTACATCAAGAGGACATATTATAAGTTAGGCAGCTCTCCTGGAAGGGCTTCAGGCAGTACTCACAAGGAGAGTCCTCAGAGGGACAGCCAGCTGCTGGAAGCAGGGGGTTATCCTGGGATTTTGAGGCACCCCTAAAGGGCAGGGTTCAAATAAAGTCAAATGGTTTGAAAGCCTACTATATGCAAGCAATCCTGAACTCTGCTTCCCTGGCATGACCAAAGCTAAAGCAGGGAAAATGCAAAGGCCCTTTGAGCTGGTGGTAGAAAGTCTTAGGCACTAAGTGGACACCCTTTGCTGGAAGGATGATTCACTCTTAGTGTCCCAGGAGGCCCAGGGACCCTACAGCCCACATCCCAGCAGGTCAATAAAACAGGTGTGAACTGTGCTTCCCTGTGCAGCCGGCCTGGGCTGCAGTGACCTGCAGTGACCTGAGCTGCTTCCTGGTCTATTCCCATCCCAGGAAGGGTTCAAGTAAAGGTTTTCAAATATGTTTATTCTTGTAAAATCAACATCCTATATAACATGGCTGTGGATAAACTGGTGCAGCTGGTGGCATGGAGGCTCCCACCTGACCTCTGGGCTGCAGACCAGCTGCAAAGACCCCTGGACCACTGGCCCAAACATACCAAGGCCAAGAGGCATCAATTTGAATGTCACATGCTGGAATTAGAAAAGTCTCATCTTTTCCACCCCTCGCACTGCACAGCATGTGAGACTCAGTTCCCCAACCAGGGATCTAACCCGTGTCCCCTGCGTTGGAAGCCCAGAGAGTCTTAACCACTGGATCACCAGGGAAGTCTGGAAAAGTCCCTTCATAGGCAGGCTTTCCCGTAACTTGATGTCCTTGGAGGAGGTCCTAAACTTTTGTAGGCAGGCCCCAGGGATGCATGCTGTTGTTGATGTGGGTGATGCTGTTGATGTGCAGGCCACTGATACCATTCAGGAAGAGAAGGAAGGAAGCTGTGAAGTCGCTCCAGAACATCAGGGTGAGGCCCAAGAGCGTGACCTGGCTCCTGAGAAGGACCAGGAAGCTCAGGAGGCCCCCAAAGGAGAGAATGAATGAGATGAGTAGGAGGGTGGAGCCCATAGCCCACTTCCGCCAAGCGAGGGAGTCCTCACACACCTGGGACACTATGAGAAACTCCAGGCCAAAGATGGCGACCACCACAGCCAAGGTGGCCACGATGCGGGCCACAACCAGGCCCGAGGCCAGCCAGGGCACCTGGGTCTGACTCAGGTCTCGGAGGCAGTGCAACTCCGTCTGGTTGGAGGCAGTGCAGAAGCGCCACAGTCCGAAGAGGTGGTCACCTGCCAGGAGCCATTCGCCATCGCAGATGGAGATGGAGGAGAGGACCACAGCCAGGGATGTACACAGGGTGATGAGGGCTCGGGTGAAGGACTCAAAGAAGGACCGGTGGGGCCCCCTTTGGCCCAGCAGCCTCTGTGCCTGGAAGACAGCATGGGGCAACATGTCAGGGAGGGCCCCCTGCCACACCCCACCAGCCTCTTCAGGGAGGACCCACAACATGCGGTTCAGATTCCCACTGCCACTGGAACCCTTCTCCCATCCAGCCTGCTCCCGGCCCACCCTCCATTCAAGACCTATAAGCATTGTCTGTGGATCCAGTTATTTATCAGGTAAAGAGTTCCCTGCCCTTTCTTTAATGATTTTATAATGAATAAAAAGCCCAAATTCCATTTGCCTGTCTATACTCTTTAGCCCGTCCTGAAGTCAGAAAACCTGTTTGACCTGGCTGTTGTGACCTTGAGCCAGCAGGCAGCCTTGGTTTCTTTATATGCAAAACAAGAACACTACACAGAGTTATTAGCACATCAGTGATGGTTTCCTCCCCTGGCTCCTGGTCTCCCCTAGTTTCATCCAAATCTGTACCTTCTGAACTTGCCAGGACCCAGGTGCTCAGTGATGTTTGCACTTTACCCTTTAGTCTGGCTTAGCCTGTACCCCACCCAGAACATGCCACCACTAAGTATTCCAGCAGCTTCTGGGGTTGGAAGGGGAGTCCCTGGGGCTCCCCTTCAGTCTCTGGTTTCAGCCCTGAAAAGTGCACTGTCCTCTCTCCTGGCAACCTGGGCCAAGCGCCCAGTGAGGTGTCTCTTGTTACAACCCCGAGGCACCCTCCAGTCACAGTCCCCCAACCCAGAAGCAAAAGGAATGCTTCAAAGAGTAGCAGGCCTTAGATGGCCCACAAGCCCTCCCAGAGCATCCTCCCCACCACCCTGTTCAGGCACAGGGCCCTCTTCCCATGCTGAGGACAAACCTAGAACTTTCTTCCTCACCTACTGGCTCTTCTACTTGAAAGGCTCTTCTGGCTGCCCCCCTTTCTCCATTCTTCATATCTCGACTGAAACAGCTCTGTAACCACCCAACGCAGAAGGGACTCCCTCTGGTCACTCTCAGAGGAACCGTTCTGGCAAGTTACCTATTTCTGTCTGAATAGTGGTTGTGTATTATTGACTGTCTCACTCGGAGACTGAGGTCTCCAGGAGGCCAGGGCCTTTCCCTAGCACCTGGCACTGTGCTCAAGAGCCATGAGATAAATGAACGTCAAGTTTGCAACCACTGCCACTTTCACCCGAAGCTCCCTTTAAACCATCCCCTGCCCAGTCCTAAATTATGTCCTTTACAGTGAGTGTGGAAGCAGCCCAGGTTACACCTTGGTTTGGGAGGTAAGCAAAGCAGAAAACTCAAAACTAGCGTGATGATCACTGCTAGGGAAACCAACCAAAAGGGGACTCTAGGGTCAGCCCTACCCACGTGCAAACGGAGGCTTCCAGAGGCAGGCCTGGGCCACCCCCTCAGTGAGGGGCAGAAAACAAGGCCACGCTCCTGGGAGACCCTGTGGTCAGAGCCCCAGCAGGAACATCAGGCTGCCTGCTAACCTGCCCACCTTAGCAGCCCCAGGGGTACAGGAAAGAATCCTGTTTGCTTTCAGCACTTTTGCCTAAGTTAGGATCCCATTTCACCCTTAAACCCAAGTCTGGACTTCCCTGGTGGTACAGTGGATAAGAATCTGCTTGCCAATGCAGGGGACAAGCATTCAATCCCTGGTCTTGGACAGTTCCACATGCCAGAAGAACTAAGCCCGAGTGCCACAATTAAGCCTAGAGCCTGTGCTCCACAAGAGAAGTGACTGCAATGAGATGCCTGGGCACCGCGATCAAGAGTAGCCTCTAGGCTCGCCACCACTTAAAAAAAAGAAGGAATAGCTGCTTTTTCATTAAAAAAAAAAAAAAAAAGGAACAAACTAGTCTGGTGGAGTAGGAAACTTCATGGGGGGTATGCAAAGATGGCAACTGTCACAGAGGCCAAGGGACCTGCCCAAGAGCATTGACCTATGTCACAGTAAAGCCTGGCATAGCGGCTCAACAGCTGTATCATGTGCGGGGGTTGGGGTGGGGATGCATGCTACCAATAAATACTGACTTGGGCCATCGTGTGAGGGGCTCAGTATGATGGTGAGGAAAAGGAGTGGGGGGGACTGAGGGACACCCAAGGACACTGATGCAGATCCAGACATAAAGGCAGCCTGGTGTGCTGTAAAGAGCATTCAGGAGGGAATCTAGGCTGTGGTTCTCAAACCATGTCTCCTTGTCTCTTAGCAGGGGGAGGGGGCCCCTCACTTCAACCCATCAGATCTCTTTTTCCTGCCAGAGCCACTGGGAATCTGAGTCTGTACTGGATTTCAATAGAAAATTTAGCTCTACTGCTAGGAAAACCAAGGGAGCTTTGAAACCTCTGATTACAAACCACAAAGGTGTTTGTCTTTGCAACAAGGTTTATTAGCCCCCTTGACTCTTGTTTCTCATCTACATTCTGTAGGGGTTAGTGACCGCTGCAGGAAAGCATAGCCATGAAGGCACCTCGCGAGGTTATAACACCCCTAGAGGTTGTTAAGTTTGTAGGATGGGAAAACCCCAGACGCAGGCAACAAGTCACAAGAATACAGCACCCAGAGGCCTTTTGACCTTGGACATCATACTGTCTGGAGAAAAAGCACATGCCGTCCTGTGCTCAGCCCCACCTGTCCTGGGCACAGATTGGACTTTAATCTTCAGGCTCTCAGACATTCAGAAAGACAGCTGACATCAGGTCATTTTCCCCCTCCCATCCCAAAGTAGGGCATCATTCAAACTCTGACACCAATAAAACTCCCAAGGATTAAATGAGATTATGTATATAAAGATGCTTGGCACATGAGCAGTCCTGATTTACCACAGCCTAGTCCTAATATTAGGAATAATAAGGTATCTTGAGTCCTCATTCCCTACCACTGCCCCCCACACCTGAGCTTTGAGCCATCTAAGGCCTGAAATCCTCTCCTGGAGGGCAGTTGAGCCTCACCATGGTCAGTGGAAGGTTTGTGGACCACCCAGGATGAGGGCAGTTGAGCCCTGTCCCTGATACTGCCCTGCCCAGCTCTGTGACCTTGGGCAAGTCACTTTAGTCTCAGGGCCTGGACTTGCTCCACTAAAAAAAAAAAAAAGGAAGAGGCATTTTCCCTTTTCATCCAGCTCCCTGAATGTGACCTGTAGAACAGTGTCACTTGACACTCTTGGGCTGCTGAGTCCACTGCCAAGATCCTGTCTTCCTCTACAACTCAGGACCCCATCTGATTCCATCCACCCCTAAGTAGACACTCTGGGCTGCTCACTACTCATTCTTCACATTACCCCTCCCTCCTTATTTGCCCCAACCCCCGACTGCTCACTTAGCCCAAGGCCAGGTCAGGCCCTTCTCCTCATCAGCTGGAAATCCATCTGTGCTCAGCCACTGAGTCGCGTCCCACTCTTTGGGACCTCACTGATTGTAGCCAGGCTCCTCTGTCCCTGTGATTCTCTAGGCAAGAGTACTGGAATGGGTTGCCATTTCAGTACTGGAATGAGCTTCCCCCACCCGGGATCAACCTGGGTCTCCTGATGGGCAGGTGGATTTTTTTTTTTTTTTTTACCACTGAGCCACACAGAAAATCCCTTCTACAGCTTCCTAAACAGTAAGCCCATTCACGCCAGCATGACCCCAGGACACTGGTCAGAGAGGTACAGGAGCCAGTCTGCTTGGTTTTTAGCTCTTTGACAAGTTATTTATCCCTGGAGATAACTAGTCCTGCTTCTGCCCTCATGGTGGAGCTGAACCGAGTTCTGAACACCGCAACTGCATAGAACAGTCCCAAGCCTGTGGTTCAGTGTTAAGTGCTCCTAAGTGTCAGCGACTGTCTTCAAACACAGCCCGCGCCCCCAACCCCGCCCTGCCAGCCGACAGTAGCGCTCCAGGGTTTTAACTTCATCTTTTCCGCCCACCCCCAACCCCCTTCTCCATCCTTCGCTAAAAATCAAGTCCTTCAACCTGGCTACCAGTCTTCCTGCCCCTCCCAGCCCGGCAAGAAGCTCTCCCCCAGCCCTTAATCCTGTCGCAGTTTCTAATCTAGCACTCACTTCCCGGGACCCATCTAAATCCTGTTTGCAAGTTCTCTCCCCAGCTGGGCCGCCGGCTCTTCGAGGCGGGACCACACCAGATCCCACCCTCCACGCAGAAGGTCCGGAGGCAGACCGGTCGGGACTTCAGATTATGCCCAGAACAGTAGGGAGTAACTCGCTGCATCCCGCTCTCGGGCTGCTGAATCCCAGCCGCAGGAGGTTTGCGGGCGGCTTGTGGGTGGAGTTTCTCCTGTTCGGGCCAAGTCTGGCTCTCACTCGCTTCTGGGGCTGAGCTGGCCGCCACCTCCAGGTCACTTCACCTGAGCCTCAGTCTCCGCACCTGTAAACTGGGCGGAGCTCTGGGGTCAGTGCTGTGGCGCTCTGAGCGCTCGCGGGCTGAGTTTGCTGGGCTCTGACCGCCAGGACCATCAGGTCGGGACACGCGTGGGCGGGACGCGTCTGCTATGGAGGCTCGGCTGCCGGGTAGGAGAATTGTACTCCAGAGGGGCGGAGGGAGACGGGCAGGTTCTTCAGCAAACGCCTCGCATCACTGGGAAACCTCATCTCTGCAATGCCGGCCCCTCACCTCACTACAGTCTGTTTCCAGGTTTCCGCGCGTCCCAGCGAATCCACCCCCGTCCCCGTCCCCCCAAAAGTCAATTTTGCGGAGGGGAGATGGTATTTTTGGCCTGGGTTCAGGAAAGTTCTGGCTTCCCGAGACATGCCTTCTCCTCTGAGGAGCGAACCTCACTCTACAAGTGGATTCCGTCCATTCTCTGCCCCCAAAGCGCCCCCTTTTAAGAGGGACCCTTCTGTTAAACCTAACCGATGGAAACAGAGAACCCCAAAGAGAAGTAAGACAACCCCCCGACCCCGAGACTTTTGGGAGCCTCGGGTGTGCGAAGGACCCAAGCGACAAGACCGAGCCACAGAACAGTGCTGGGGTGGAAGAGTGGTCCGAGGTGGCTTCCTGACTATCCCTCGGACCCTGGCAGGGCACTCCTACCGCTCTCACCGCGGCCGCTCGCTCACCTGAACGCCGAGGGCTGTCATCCCGCACCCGGGCTCTTCGCGAACTCCCGCCAGCTGCCTCCACGATCCCTAGCGCAGATCTGCTGAGGCAGACCCTCGCGGCTTGGGAATTTTCTTCTCAGGGGGCGGCGCCGGGGCGCAGGGTGGGTCGGAGGGCGGGGCGGGAGAAGGGCGGAGCGGGGAAGGGAAGGGAGGGGAGGGGCGGCGAGGAGAGGGAGGGGCGGCGAGGAGACCCGGGACGGGGAGGAGAGGGAGGGGCGGCGAGGAGAGGGAGGGGCGGCGAGGAGAAGGGAGACGGGGAGGAGACGGGGGACGGGGAGGAGAGGGAGGGGCGGCGAGGAGACTGGGGACGGGGAGGAGACTGGGGACGGGGAGGAGAGGGAGGGGCGGCGAGGAGAGGGAGGGGCGGCGAGGAGACGGTGGATGGGGAGGAGAGGGAGGGGCGGGGAGGAGAGGGAGGGGCGGGGAGGGGCCCTGGGTATCAGCAAGCTGCTGGCCGGGCTGCTGGCGGGGCTGCTGGCGGGGCTGCTCCCCCCCGCCGGGGCCCCTGGGTGGACGCTGAATCAGCAGGGCCGCGGGAAGGAGCCACCGGGGAGGTGTGGGAGGCCAGGACACGGCCTAGAAGCGTAGGCTGGGGCTGCGGACCCGCGAAGTCCAGGCCTGGAGTTATTCCCTCGCTCTGAGGATTGCTGTGCGCCCGCCACCGATTTCCCAACGGCCAGGACAGCGCAGGCGGAAGGCCAGAGACCCAGGACCGGATTCAGCCCCAGCGTGTCCACCTGAGCGTCAGGGGAGGCAGAGGCGTCTAGACCGCAGCGCCCGCCTGGGCTTTGCGGCTTCCAGCACCTTGTACTGTGTGATCCCGGGCTCTTGTTTTTGTCTCTGTTATTCAGTCGCTAAGTTGTGTTTGATTCTTTGCGACTGGACGGACTGCAGCACGGCAGGCTTCCCTGTCCATCACCATCTCCCAGAGTTTGCTCAAACTCATGTCCATTGAGTCGATGACTCCATCCAACCATCTCATCCTCTGTCGCCGCCTCCTTCTACCTTCAATCTTTCTTAGCATCAGGGTCTTTTCCAGTGAGTCGGCTTTTCTCATCAGATGGTCAAAGCATTGGAGCTTCCTCATCAGTCCTTCTAATGAATATTTAGGATTGATTTCCTTTAGTATTTGGACTTCCCTGGTGGCTCAGACGGTAAAGCGTCTGCCTACAATGCAGGAGACGTGGGTTCCATCCCTGGGTCGGGAAGATGCCCTGGGGAAGAAAATGGCAACCCACTCCAGTATTCTTGCCTGGAAAATCCCATGGACAGAGTAGTCTGGTGGGATATGGTTCATGGGGTCACAAAGAGTTGGACAGGACTGAACGACTTCACTTTCACTTTTCTTTCCTTTAGGATTGACTGGTTTGATCTCTTTGGTGTCCAAGGAACTCTCAAGAGTTTTCTCCAGCACCACAATCTGAAAGCATCAATTCTTTGGCACTCAGCCTTCTTCATGGTCCAACTCTCACACCTGAACGTGACTATTGGAAAAACCATAGCTTTGACAACAGACTGTTGTTGGTAAAATGATGTCTCTGATTTTTAATATGCTGTCTATGTTTTTCATAGCTTTTCTTCCAAGGAGCAAGAATCTCTGAGCCACGGTTAATAAATGAGATAATATTCATGAAAGATCAGAGTCTTGCCAGGCCCTCAGTTAAGTGTGAAAATAGTGGAATCTTCAGGGCAGTCTTTCCTGTGTCACTTTTGTCTCCCCCAAAGGGGTTTGTACAACCCTAACCCTAATATCCCCTCCCTTCCAAAGGGAGAATGTACAACCCTGCCTGCTTCCTTGCCACCTCCTGCATGCATGCTAAATTGCTTTAGTCATGTCTGACTCTTTGTGACCCTATGGACTGTAGCCCGCCAGGCTCCTCTGCATGGGATTCTCCAGGCAAGAATACTGGAGTGGGTTGCCATGCCTTCCTCCGAGGGATCTTCCTGACCCAGGGATCTTCCTGACCCAGGGATGGAACCTGCACTTCTTTTGTCTCCTGCGTTGGCAGGTGGGTTATTTACCACTAGCACCATCTGGGAAGTCACCTTGCTGCCTCAGAGACCATCGAAAAGGCAAATGACAAGGATTTCCCTGGTGGTGCAGTGGTTAAGACTCTGCACTTCCATTGCAGTGGGCATGGATCCCTGGTTGGGGAATTAAGATCCCGCATGCCAGATGGTGGTCAAAAAAGTATTAAAAGAAAACAGCAAACAGGACAAAACAAAACTCATTGTTTTTCCTGGACTCTTGACAAGGCTAGAGTTCTCAAGTCCCTGCCCCCAAAAGGGTAAATTCCCACTAAGACCTTCCCCTCCCTTCTCAGTTGTAGGAAGGTGTGTGTTGATAAACAAGGAGGGGGTTTCTCCTTAAGGTAAGGCAAGATCTCCTTTCTCCTTAACTGAGTGAAGTGAAGTTGCTCAGTTGTGTCCGACTCTTTTCGACCCCATGGACTGTAGCCTACCAGGCTCTTCCATCCATGGAATTTTCCAGGCAAGAGTACTGGAGTGGGTTGCCATTTCCTTCTCCAGGGGATCTTCCTGACCCAGGGATCTAACCCGGATCTCCTGCATTGCAGGCAGACGCTTTACCATCTGAGCCATCAGGGAAGCCCCTTAACTAAGTACGGTGAATTAAATGATTTGGCTCATTCACACAGGCAGGTAGCCCCCAGTGACTTCACTCACGTTTTTAGTTGTTGTTCATTCACTAAGTTGTGTCCATCTCTTTGTGACCTCCATGGGCTGCAGCCTGCCAGGGTCCTCTGTCCATGGAATTCTCCAGGAAAGAATACAGGAGTGGGTAGCCATTCCCTTCTCCAGGGGATCTTCCCAACCCAGGGATGGAACCCAGGTCTCCTACATTGCAGGTGGATTCTTTACCATCTGAGCCACCAGGGAAGCCCCTATCTTGAGTTTACCCAAGGGTATTTTCACTTAATGCTCCCAACCCCCTTCTCCCTGTCGGATGTTCGTCTGATTCCAGTACTGCCTAAGACACCTTGTCAAATCCCTTAACCTATCGCCCACTTTGTGCTTGCTAAGATTCTGTGTGTGATCAGGCACATTTGTGTGTATGCTGCCTGTTATGCTTTTTTGGTAAGAATAGAAAGTCTTGAATCAGTGGAAATTAGAGTGACATGTCTTGTCAGCAAGATCTCTGGAGAAGCAGAAATGACTTAAGGATAATAATGAGGAAGTGATGGTCCCCTTCCAATCATTTTATGGTCATAAGAAAGCCCAGGTTCTTCACTGATGGTCCAGTGATTAAGACTCCATGCTTCCACTCCAGGGGGCACCAGTTCAGTCCCTGGTTGGAGAACTAGATCCCATATGCTGCATGCGGCCCAAGACACAGTCAAAGTCTAGGTGGAGCTTGTGCCAAGGACCAGGTATCCAGTCTGGTCACCTGGGTGGCCCTTCCTTTGAATTAGAGGGTACCAGGGTTTCCAAGATCCCTCCACGGCACCAGTGAAACAGAAGGGAAGGGGGTAGGGCAGCCTGAGAACATGACATAAACTGGTTAGAAGCAAATGGTTCCAAGATGGTGGACAAGTCCAACTTCCACTAGATTTTGAGCCTAGTATATGCTCATTGTAACACGTTAGTTAAATGACTTACCCACAGGTGCCATGACAGTTCCAAAGCCAACCATTAAAGACCAAAAAGTGGATGATAATCTAATTCCTGGAAATCTCTTCTCCAAAGTAGTTGCAATAATCCTCCCACTCATTAGCCTGTGAAATTACTCAGTCCATTAAAGCTAATCACACATTTTGAGGCTGCTCTCACCTTCTGGGATGGCCCATACACTCTGTCTTTGGAATGTGTTTTTCTCTAAATAAATCCATTTCTAGAGGAAGAGATGTTTTGACAGAAGCAGAGGTCTGAGTGAGACCATTGCTGGCACTGAAGATGAAAGGGAGCCCTTAGCCAAGGAATGAGAGCAGTCTCTAGAAACTGGAAAAGAATTTCCAGGCTTCCAGTTCAAGATGGTGGAATAGAAGGATGTGTGCTCATCACCTGCGAGAGCACCAAAATCGCAACTAGCTGTTGAACAACCAAGGACAGGAGAATGCTGGAACCCACCAAGAAAAGATACCCCAGGTCCAGGACAAAATAGAGGCTGCAGCAAGATGGTAGGAGGGGCACAATTATGATAAAATCAAATCCTACACCCACCAGGTGGATGACCCACAAACTGGAGAACAATAATACCAAAGAAGTTCTCCCACTGTTGTGAAGATTTTGAACCCCATGTCAGGCTTCCTGGTCTGGGGCACCAACATAGGGACTGGGAATCCAAGGGAATCTGACCTTGAATGCCAGAGGGATTTGAATATAGGACTTCCACAGGACTGGGAGAACACAAACAAAATCTTGCATGCACCAAGACCCAGAAGAAAGGAGCAGTGATCCTACAGGAGACTAAAGCAAAACTACATGCTAGTGTTGGAGGGTCTCCTGTGGAGGTGTGGGTCGGCAGAGGTCCACCACAGGGATGGGACCACTGGCAGCAGCAGTCTGGGAAGGTTCCCCCTTGGCATAAATCCTCTTGGAGTTTGCCATTAAGTCTACCTTAGGGCTCATAGAACCCAGGGCTGGGTCACCTCAGGCCAAAGAACTACCAGGGAGGGAGTGCAACCCCACTCATTAGCAGATAATTGGATTACAGCTTTACTGAGCAAATCCCTGCCCACCAGAGCAAGACCCAGTCACTCCCATCAGGAAGCTTACACAAACCTCTTAGCTTCTTCCATCAGAGGGCAGACAGAAGAAGCAAAAAGAACCATAGTCCCACAGAGGCTAGAACAAAAGCCACATTACAGAAAGTAAATCAGCATGAAAAAGAAAGTTCTGTCCCAGATGAAGGGACAAAGTAAACCCCCAGAAAAACAACCAAATGAAGTGGAGATAGGCCATGTTCTAGAAAAAGAAATCAGAATAATGATAGTGAAGATGATCCAGGATCTCAGGAAAACATGGAGAAGATACAAGAAATGTTTACCCAAGACCTAGAAGAACTAAAGAACAGAGATGAATAATACACTAGAAGGAATTGATAGCAGAGTGACTGGGGCAGAAGAGCAGATAAATGGCCCAGAGGACAGAATGATGGAAATCATTGCTGCGGAACAGAATATAGAAAAACGAATGAAAAGAAATGAAGACAGCCTAAGAGACCTCTCAGACAACAATAAACACACCAACATTTGCATTATAGGGGCCCTAGAAGGAAAATAAAGACAGAAAGAGCCTGAGAAAATATTTGAAGGGATAATAGCTGAAAACTTCCCTAACATGGGAAAAGAAATAGTCAACCACGTCCAGAAAGCACAGAGAGTCCCAGACAGGATAAACCCAAGGAGGAACACACCAAGACACATAGTAATAAAACTGGCAAAAATTAAAGACAAAGATAAAAGATTAAAAACAACAAAGGAAAAATGACAAATAACATACAAGAGAACTTCCATCAGGCTATCAACTGATTTCTCAACAGAAACTCTACAAGCCAGAAGGGAATGGCATGATATATTTAAAGTGGTGAAAGGGAAGAATCTACAACCAAGAACACTCTACCCAGCAAGACTCTAGTTCAGATTTGATGGAGAAACCAAAAGCTTTCCAGACAAGTAAAAGTTAAGAGAATTCAGCACCACCAAACCAGCTTTACAACAAAGGCTAAAGGAACTCCTCTGGCAGGAAACACAAGAGAAGGAAAAGACCTACAGAAAGTAAACCCCAATTAAGAAAATGGTAATAGGATCATACATATTGATAATTACCTTAAATGTAAATGGATTAAATGCACCAACCAAAAGACATAGCCTGGCTAAGTGGATGAAAACACGTGCATGTATACACTTCCACTTACCACATTACTCTGCTTGACCCCCCAAATTGTAGGTAATTATTTTATATTGTTAAGTTAATCATGTTCCCATTATGGCTTGCAATTGTAATTATCTTTTATGTTTTTGTCTGGCTGTTGATTGTGAGAGCTTCCCTAGTGGCTCAGGTGGTAAAGAATGTGTCTGCAATGCAGGAGACCTGGGCTTGATCCCTGGGTTGGGGAAGATCTCCTGGAGGAGGTCGTGGCAACCCACTCCACTATTCTTGCCTGGAGAATCCCTGTGAACAGAGAAGGGAGTCTGGTGGGCTACAGTTCATGGGGTTGCAAAGAATTGGACACGACTGAGTGACTAAGCAGAGCACACTGATTGTGAAAATTGATAAAGGTCTTTTACTATTGTGATTATGTAACTATTAGTCACTTAATACCATTGTTTCATGATTGGTCAACAGAAAAATAGTAGAACCCTATATAAACTATCATTTAATAGAAAAACCTGTAATCACTTTTTAAAATTCAGATGCATATCAGAATTATCTTGGAATTAAAAAAAAAAAAAACAGAAAAAAAGAAAAAGCCCAGGTATTGCTTTTTCTCTCCAGAGCTCCAGATATGTTTCTAATGAGCAGCCAAGGACTGGACTATATGACACTTTTTTACTTTTATCTAGTTTCTTTCACTTTTTCTATTTCATATTCAGTGCTCCCATTTTGTTTAGTTTATGTTTTCTAGCTTCTCCATCTCTTTCTCTCTCTCTCTCTTTTTGATGTTCTTTCTCAAGACTTTATCAAGCATAGTATAAAAGCTTTTATATACATATATGTAAGTAGTATATATAATACATATTTTAGAAAGCTTATGAATTTTTGCCTGACTAAAAAATTATGTCATTTTGATTCCACTTGTTGGACAGTATGAATAGAATGCTGCTGCTGCTGCTGCTAAGTCAAATCAGTCATGTTCGACTCTGTGCGACCCCATAGATGGCAGCCCACCGGGCTCCCCCGTCCCTGGGATTCTCCAGGCAAGAACACTGGAATGGGTTGCCATTTCCTTCTCCAATGCATGAAAGTGAAAAGTGAAAGTGAAGTCACTCAGTCGTGTCCGACTCTTAGCGATCCCATGGACTGCTGCCTACCAGGTTCCTCTATCCATGGAAGTTTCCAGGCAAGAGTACTGAAGTGGGTCACCAGTGCCTTCTCCAATAGAATGCTAGATTTCTAATTAAAAAAATAGATATGCAGCAAGCGACAAACATTTACTGTATAGCATGGGGAACTATAGTCAATACCTATAATGGAAAATAAGCAGAAAAATAATATATGTGTATATGTATAACTGAATCACCTTGCTGTACACCTGAAACATTGTAAGTCAGTTATACTTCAATAAAGAATATATATTAAGAAAGAAGAAATTAATCCACTTCTTTCCTATAACTTTGTCTCTCACCAAATTCTTTCTGTGATGAGACATGAAGAACTTTCATCAAATCCTGAAACCAGGTGTGTGACCTTAGTTGGGAGACTGGGTTTTGACTGGGTTCGAGTCCTGGCCACGTGGGTTCAAGTCCCAACCTGAGTTGCATGGTTTCACCAGGTCTGAGCAGAGCAGCTTGGCAGTGCCCACTGCATTCCCAGGTGAGACAGTGAGAGGCTGACAATCCACTCAGCAGGAGGTGACTGTCTGGAGGGGCAGTGTTTCCCAGTGCGGGGTGGAAGGAGGGAGTTGGCAGGGGCAGAGGTGCGGGGGAATGAGAGGGTGGGCCCTTCAGGGGTGAAATCCAGAACAGCCTGGCGTGAGTGGTGGGAGAGCAGAGAAGCTACCTTCTTGCTTGGCTCTCTCTGCCTTTTCTCCACCTGCCCTACTTCTAGGCCTGGCCAGTGTCAGGGAAAGAGGACTAGTATAAAGAAAGCAAGGATGTGGCCCCCACTTGCCCCTCTGACCACTCTTGTCTGATGAGAAAGACTCAGGCACTTGTCTTATAACAGAACATTCCAAGGCAAGGGCACAGGTATCATTTAATGACTCAACCGGTTCAGTCAGCAAGTACCGCCCACCTCCAGACCATCTTACTCTAGGCTGCTTCCTCTGCCGGAAATGTACTTCCTCAAAATCCTCACATCTAAGACCTACCACCTCACCCCCTGCCGTGATCACCTAGTCTGAAACAGAGCTCCTTTGTCCTCTTTTCGCTTCCCCCTTCCCACCCCCTACCCCCCACACATGTCTCCTCTCCCTCCACTGTGTAAACTCCAAGAGGCCAAGGACTCTGCCGTGTTCACTATTGTATCCCTGGTGCCTAGGACAGAGCCAGGCACATGTGTTGTTGTTTAGTTGCTAAATCTTGTCTCTTTGTGACCCTGTGGACTATAGCATGCCAGGCTCCTCTGTCCTCCACTATCTCCCAGAGTTTTCTCAAATTTGTGTCCATTGAGTCTGTGATGCTAACCATCTCATCCTCTGCCGCCCCCTTCTCCTTTTGCCTTCAATCTTTCCTAGCATCAAGGTCTTTTCCAATGAGTCAGTTCTTCACATCAGGTGGCCAAAGTACTGGAGCTTCAACTTTAGCAACAGGCACCTAGTAGGAGCTCAATAAATATTGAATATATGGATGAGTTAACTGTATACCTATTGTGTTTCCACTGTCCTGGCTAATCAGAGACAAAGAAGAAAAAGACAAAGTTCCTGTTGGGGTAAGATGCTTGGGTTTTAGGGTCAAAATCTGCCTCCCCTTCATTTCTGCTTCCTCCCCAGCCTCCCCAGTTCAGGCCCACATCCTTCTCCTGTCTGTTCCCTCATATCCTGGTCCCTACCATCCTCTTATGTCTCCAGCTCTAGGCTCCAGCACTTCTAATGTGGATGATGTTTAACAGCCTCCAGCTGGACCTCCCTGCCTCCCCTCTCAACCTCCTCTGTCCCTACATGCAGCTTCCCATTCCCTCCTTCCCAAGGCCCATGAGGCTGCTGGCTGCTCTACCCTCGGAGCCTCATGCTCCTGGCTGGCTCCAGGTGCATGTGCCCACCGGCACCCTGAGTGGGGAGCTCTGTCCAGTCTTAGGCTTCCTATGTTCATGGTCCCCTGGTGTAACAGGCCTTCCCTGGTGACAGCTGGACAGGCTGTCACCTCTTCAAGGACTTCCTTTGACTTCACCAGCCAGAGTAGCAGATTCCCCACTATTGCCTCTGGGTCTCCCTGGGTATCTGCCCCACCTCATCTTGTAGACCCTGTGCCCCAGCTCCTCAAAGGAGAAAACCTCAGGGCAGGGGCCTACTAAATGTCAAAGTGGAGCCGCCTGCCCCATCTAAGCTTCCTTGGGGTCAGGGGTCATTCCACACTCTGTGCCAGGCAGTTGGCTGGACTCTACACACCCACTGCTCCCGTCCACTCCCATGACCCTCGCAACACCAAGAAGGACCAACCCCCAACACTTGAGCCTGTTACTTTTGTATTTTTTTCTTTTCTTTTGTATATATTATCTCTCTCTTTAAAAAAAATTTTTTTTATTGAAGTACTGTTGATTTACGATGCTGTAGACCTTCATATTCTCTTGATCATTAGCTAAACTTCCCTACTTGTCTGTTTCCCTCTCTAAAACACAACACACAACCTTAGCACTAGGTCTCTCACCCCTGCATGCCCATTGCAAGAGCAGGGACTGGTCCATACAGCTTGCTATTTGATGAAGCAGCCTCAGATGCACTGTGGGCAAATCACTTCTCTTCTGTGAGCCTCAGCTTTCTGTCAAATGGGAAAACACATCCTTCTTGGTGTTGTGAGGGTCGTGGGAGTGGACGGGAGCAGTGGGTGTGTAGAGTCCAGCCAACTGCCTGGCACAGAGTGTGGAATGATCCCTGACCCCAAGGAAGCTTAGATGGGACAGGCGGCTCCACTTTGACATTTAGTAGGCCCCTGCCCTGGGATTTTCTCCTTTGAGGAGCTGGGGCACAGGGTCTACAAGATGAGGTGGGGCAGATACCCAGGGAGACCCAGAGGCAATACTGGGGAGTCTGTTAGGAGTTGCCTAGTTCACTGGACAGTGTCAAAGCTGATGACTACTTCTGCCTGCTTTAAGCCTGGATGTCGGGTCCCTCCAACTCTCACCTGCCTTAAGGGTCAGCCCCCTTGCCTGACCCCTGCCCTCCCCATCATCTCCCCACGACTCTGCCCTCACTCACCGGGTCTTCCTCTTCTCCTAGCCCCCTCCTCATCCCCTCCATGCCAGACCTCCCCTGCACTTTGCCTTCTCTTCCTCAAGCTCCAGCCCCACATTCTGGCCTCATCCAGGGTGCCTGATTGCAACACAGACTTTGTTTACTGCATTCTAGTGGCCCAGGGGCTTCTCTGCCTGCCCTGGGGTTTTACTCTATAGCACGTCCCCCATGGCCAGGAGGGCAGCAGGTGTGAGAGGCCCAGGGCATCAGTGATGGTGACGGGAGGTGGGCGAGGGGACAGAACTGACCAGTGGAAGGGATGAATGAATGAAGCAGGAACCAGACATCTTACCTGAGCATCCCTGTATATCAGAACCACCTCTCTGCCATGTTGTCCGAAGGTGAAAGGGAGTGATGTAGGTGGGCTCGGAGGATGGTCTTTCTGTAGGGTCTCCCCTTTCTAAATTCAAGTCTGCCCTTAAAAATGGGTACCCCTTCAGGGCACCAGTACCTGCATATTTCCAGGCAGAGTGAGAGAGACTTCGAGCACCTTCTGTCTCTCTTTTTTTTTTTTTGGCTATACCGCAGGGCCTGGGGGATCTTAAGTTCCCAGACCAGGGATTGAACCCGTTTCCCTGAAGTGGAAGCGTAGAGTCTTAACCACAGGACCACCAGAGAAGTCCCTCTAGCATCTTCTTTGCAGGCTTGGACCTTGGACTTCTCAGCACACACGCTGAGACACTAGTCTCTAGGGGATGGTCTCCACTAACCAGACACACTAGACGTATCCAGGTGCTTATATAGAGCAGACTGCTGGCCCGTCCCTTCCCAAAATGCACTGGTGCTCTTTCCTAATTAGTGTACCTCACCTGTCACATTAAAGTGTCCAAAAAGCAAAATTAGATGCCAGGAATTGATCATGAGCACGAATGGTGACAAAAGAATTCAAATGGTTTGGACAGGGCTTCACCTAAATCCTGGGGAAGCCCAGGCAATATCCTACCACCCACTTTATAAGATTTGATGTTTACAAGGAAGGTAGACTTCCCTTCCCTCAGAAGGTCCAGAGGAGTGGTAAAGGAGAGAGGTATGGTCTCCCTGGGGGAGTAGAGGGATGGAGTGGGAGGTAGCTTCCAGACTTTGAGCCAGCATGGTCTGGGAGTCTGGCCACTTACCACCTCAGTCTGTAGACATGTTAAAAGCAAAAAAAATTGTCAATTCAAAACTTGGGAGGTTTGGGGGACTTCCCCGGTGGACCAGGGGTTAAGAGTCTTCCTGCTAATGAAGGGCACACAGGTTCAGTCCCTGGTCTGGGAAGATCCTACATGCCTTGGAACAACTAAGCCGGTGCCTCACAACTACTGAGCCGAGCTGTAGAGCCCGAGCTCAGAAACAAGAGAAGCCACCACCAGTGAGAAGTACCGCAACTAGAGACTAGCTCCTGCTTGCCACAACTAGAGAAAGCCCATGTGTGCGTAACAAGGAAGACCCAGTGCAGCCATAAATAAAAAAAAAAGGTGGGGGCGGGGGGGAGGTTTGGAACATCCCTAAAGATCAGGGACTTCCCTGATGGTTTGGACTCCTTGCTCCCACTGCAGGGGGCATGGTTTCAGTCCCTGGCTGGTGAACTAAGATCCTATATGCTGTGCAGTGCAGCCAAAAAGAAAAGATGATTTGGACCCCCAAAGGTCCTTTTACTGTGTGAACAGTGGCCACTTTGGATGACTGCCCTTTGGATGGATGGCCTTCCCAGGAGGTGCTAGTGGTAAAGAACTCGCTTGCCAATGCAGGAAACATAAGAGATGCAGGTTTGGTTTCTGGGTCAGGAAGATGCCCTGGAGGAGGGCATGGCAACCCACTCCAGTATTCTTGCCTGGAGAATCCCATGGACAGAGGAGCCTGGCAGGTTACAGTCCATGGGATTGCAAAGGAGTTGGGCACAACTTATCAAATGAGCATGCAAACGCCTTTGGGTGGACTGTTCTTTCTGGGGCCCCCAATCTTACCATCAGCTCTGTTCACTCCACCATGTTGCCTGCCTGGCCCTTGTAGGATTTAAGTTGATAATCCCAGCCCTGTGTTGTCCTGGTAAATAACCCAGCCACACCTTTAGGATCTGTTTCCACCACTTCTTCCCTGACAGGCCCCAGATTTTGTTCTCTGTAACTGCTTGCTTGAGACCCAGCCATCTCTCTTGTTCAGATTTGAGACCTTCTGCTGCAGTTTCACCCCCATGGCAGTGATTGCCCCCTTCCTAGTTCAGGCTCCTGAGAGAGAATCTCCTTAGTCCAGAAAAGTGAGGTTGCTTGATGTAAAGGAAGCAGATGGCCTGAGTAGGTCATTCTGGGGCTAGGGGTCCAACCTTGTCCAAAAGAGCTGTAACCAAGAGCTGGGGGCAGGGCATCCTCCTGAGCAGCAGAGGCTCTGGGCAAGAAAGCAATGAGGCAAGGGCTGTACACTCAACAGAGAACCCCTCCCTGGAATAATGGTATCCCCCCATCCTGGGCCCCTCCCCTGAAGTGTGCCGAGGGTACGCTGTCCAGCCAGGCCTCTCAGACGCTCCTCTTTGCCAGCCTCCAAGCTGACTATCTCCTTTCCACCTGGTATCAACTCGTGCATGGTGAGGGGACCCTTCCTTCTCTCTTCAAGCTTTATTCTGGGTGATATTTCGTCTCTGACCTCATGAACTGATCGTTTATTTACATTTCAAGAATCTAAATGCAGCATTTTCAAACTCTGATATATTTCCTGGCTATTCATGTGATTCTCAAACTTCTCCTGTAAATGATGCACCCTCATCTTTTCATTTTGTTGAACTGAGATTCAGAGCCTAGCCCATCATTCTTAGACCATAACACTTGAACATCCAGATCCTTCAGGAGTTTCCTTTTTTCATTTCCCCAATGGGACTGCCTTTATGTGTTTGATTTATATCCTTAACCATTGTGTATCCTTGTGTGTGTGTGTGTGTGTGTGTATGTGTGTGATTTTTGCTTTCCTAAGTGGCATTATGCTATAAATCTTGTTCTGTTTCCCACTGTTCTCACCCAAAGGCATGATGAGAGGCCATCCTTATTGATAATATGTAAAAATTGGACTCAATGTTTTATACATAATAGGTTGGGTCCCAGTAGTAGCTGGTGAGATCAATTCTGCCAGGGCATAATCACCATATACAGGAAATGAATGCAATATATAAGACAATATCAGTGTGCCTCAAACATCATCAGAGTAAATATTGTTTCATGGGAGCTTCCCAGGTGGTTCAGTTGTAAAGAATCTACGTACTATTGCGGGAGCCACAGGAGACCCAGGTTCAATCCCTGGGTGCGGAAGATCCCCTGGAGGAGGGCACGGCAACCCACTGTAGTATTCTTGCCTGGGAAATCTCATGGACAGAGGAGCCTGGCATGGTATGGTCCATGGGATCACAGAGTCAGACACGACTTAGTGACTGAGCACATACACATTATTCATGAATTTTTTTCCAAAAATAGTTTGATTAGACTTCCCTGATGGTCCAATGGTTAAGAATCCACCTGCCAATGCAGGGGGCATGAGTTCAATTCTTAGTCCAGGAAGACTTCACAAGCCACCGGGCAACTAAGCCCATGCACAACAACTACTGAAGCCCGCTGCTGCCTAGAGCCAGTGCTCTGAAACCAGAGAAGCCACCGAGACAAGAAGCCCTCACACCGCAACTGAAGAGTCACTCCTGCTTGCTGCAACTAGAGAAGGCCTGAATGCAGCATTAAAGACCCAGTGCAGCCAAAAATAATAAATAAAGTGTTAAAAAATACTAATAAAAAATAGATCGACAGATGTAGGTTGCATTGTAAAAAGTATTCTTTACTGAGGGTCCCAGTAGGAAAACTAAACAGTCAAGTTCATTGCTGCTTATTGCTTTTGATTGCTGTTACTCATCCACTGCATTTTATCTGTTCACCTTAGTGATGAACAATAGGTCACTCCAGAACCCTCACCCTACAACCAACCACACTGGTGAATATCTTAATCCATGTCCGTCATGTGAGCCTTTATGTCTTGGATGCCTCCAAGCACAGCACCGAACAGGCTGAGCCAGCGTTCACAAAATAGAAAGGCTCAGAGGCCAAATTAGATGCCTGAATCACACAGACTAATAAGTCAATCAGCACTCAGCGAGAAGGCCAGGTGGGTGGGAGAGATGCAGTGGGTTCACATGCAGACCTAGGATGCCATACAAGAGGCTGGGAGGTATGTACCACCTGAATCTTGGTATGTGGTCCTCACCTGTCTTTTCCTTCTTACTCTCTCTGATATTAGCCTTTTCCAACGAAGGTGAATTATTAGCACAACAGTTGAGGTTTGAGCCAGGGTCCCAGCAGACAGAAGGTGACTGAGGGCAAACACTCACACTTTGAGAGTCAAAGGACAAAGGATGAGTAGGTCTGGCTACAGGTGTAACTCAACATTTAGTCTGATCAATAGCCCTGGGCTTTCTGCAGCAGAGGACCCTTAGGGCAGAATGGTTGTCACCGAATAAGAGCTGTATCCAGATCATGACTATTATGTGCCTAATGTTTTACGGTCTGTGCCTCATGAAAACTGAGTGGGGCAGGGGTACTGAGCATCTTCTGGGCCCTCCATCCCTTTTCATCTATATTCAGTGCGTTCTCTGGATCTGTCTCATATGTCTTATCTACCTATACTTCACAAACCTTCTGAGTTTCACCCTTCCCATTTGCCTGACGGAACTGAATGTTCTCCAGCAACCTGGCCGATGCACATTACCTGCTCCCTAGATGCCAGGTCAGGGGCACATGTACACACTTAGATTTGTTACACATGCCCGTGGCTGCATAGAATGACCCCTCTGGACACGAGCACGCAAAGCAGCAGAGTTTTCATTTCCCAACATCCTTGCCAAACGTGATTTTCTCCTCCTCTTGACATTTGCTATTTTGATGGGTATAAAATATTGTGATGGGTACGTAACTTCATAATCTCACTGCTTGGTATCCTGGGTGCTCTTTTTAAAGGGTTTCACAAATCTATCTCAGATATTTCCTAGAGACTTTGCAGAATGCCAAGCCACTGAGATGGTGAGCAGGGAACCAGAAAATGCCTCTCTCTGGGGAAAGTATCAGTGGGGATCGGACAGAGTGGGAGAACTGTGGGATCTGGGGCTCTCAGCCTACCCACCCAATTGCCCCAGGCAGTCTGGCCCGGCTAAGCAGTGCTAGAGACAAGGGAAGACACCTTCTGTCACTCTTCCCTCCCTTGCCACTCACCCCAGGTTGCCACCCACAGAACTGGTCCCAGCTGGGAAGACATGGGGCTTCCCAAGTCTTGTCTACTTGGGCAGGATGCCATAAAATCCAAGCCAATCACTACACCTCCCTCTGCTGGCCTCTGTCTTGTATTGTTACTGAAAGGAATTCGTGGGTCTGGTTGCTCACCACTCAAAAGGCAATAAACAGGTCAGGTTGGTGGAAAGGAAAGTTTGTTTTATTTCAGAGCAACAGCCCTGGGCAAGGGTGGCAGACATCTGTCCAAAGGCCCGCTCTCTGCCCCTGACAAACAGGCTTTACAGACAGAGTTGCCGGGGCGGGGGTTGGGGGGTGGGGGGCGTGTTACAGGCAGGAACAGCACAGTCATCTTTAACAGTCATCTTCAAATTGGTCGTCAGCGGTCTGACCAGCATCATCTTGATTGTTTTAGGTACAGTTAATCTGCAGTTCCGGGGTGCACTTGTTCCGATTTCTTCGTGGTCCATTCTAAGAATTGTGGCAGCTCATGTCCTGGGTACAGTCTGGTCATCATGTAGCTAATTCCTCCATCTGGTGTTTTGGTATCTATAAGATGGGTCACAGGATATGGCTCAGAATATTATCTACAGCCCTTGAGAAAGAACTAAAGGTCCTTGACTATGTCTAATGACTACATTATTATTATTTAGTCTCCTTTGACTGTTTTCCTTTGTGTCCGCATTTCTCACGTCTCTGATTAAACTTATCCTTTGACTGAAGTTTTCCACAGGCAAAGGCAGGCAGAGGACGTGGGGTGGGGTGGGGGGGCCTACGGTCCTGCTCCGTCTCAGCACTGCAGGCAAAGAATCCACTTGTAAGTCCCCCAAAGCCTGGCACCCCGTTGCCTCCTTTCAACACACACCTCTGCTGATGCCGCCCAGTTCTCCTGGACAAGGTATGGCTGTGGGTGTTGTGGGTGGAGTCTTGTCCTCTCCACCGTGAAGTCTTGTCATCTTGTCCATGTCACTCCATCCCACTGAAGCCAGGATCTCAGAATCTGGCTGTGACAATAGGTACACGGTCCGGGGCAGCAACAGTGATGGCCTGATGGGTAGACACATAACCCAGACAGGCCAGTCCCGGGCTTCATATAGGTACCCTGTGCTAGTCTCTGAGAGGGTAACAGGCAGGAAGGCCAGGGGTCTCCAAAGGGAGGAAATAGCCTGCAAGTGTCAGACATTTTTGTCTCTCTTAAGCGGCAGGAGGAAACAAAGTAGAGATATTTTTTCCTTCTCTATACAAATTTAAAAGGAGGTTTCTCTTAAAATACTGTGTTGCCTTAATGACACCTGGTTTCACCTGAAGTTAACTATTCTCAAACCTAGAGACAACCAATGCCTTTCTCTTATGGAAATGCTTGTCTTAAGCTATGCTAATGTACTATGCATTTACCCCAAACTCTGTCTTCAAGTCGGTTGCTCTTGGCTCAGAAGAGGAACTTGGCTCATACTTGACAAACCAGTATGTTATACTCAGATATTGTTCCCCTAATCTATGTAAACAAAACTATTTGTATGGTGGTCTGCCCTTCTTCAAGATTCAAGTTAATCATTTTATGGCCCAGGATGAACCATTTGGTGTCAAGATTATCCTAAAATGCATCTTATGGGTGAGGGGCCTGGTGCCATTCTGAGTTTTAAGACATTCCTTTTTTTCATTAACAGACTGCTAGTGACTGGAAAATCCCATGGATGGAGGAGCGTGGTGGGCTGCAGTCCATGGGGTCGCAAAGAGTTGGACACGACTGAGCGACTTCACTTTCACTTTTCACTTTCATGCATTGGAGAAGGAAATGGCAACCCACTCCAGTGTTCTTGCCTGGAGAATCCCAGGGATGGAGGAGCCTGGTGGGCTGCTGTCTATGGGGTCGCACAGAGTTGGACACTACTGAAGCGACTTAGCAGCAGCAGTGACTGGAGAAGGCAATGGCACCCCACTCCAGTACTCTTGCCTGGAAAATCCCATGGACTGAGGAGCGTGGTGGGCTGCAGTCCATGGGGTCGCAAAGAGTTGGACACAACTGAGCAACTTCACAGCAGCAGCAGCAGCAGCAGTGACTGGAAAATCCCATGGATGGAGGAGCCTGGTGGGCTGCAGTCCGTGGGGTCGCTAAGAGTCGGACACACCTGAGCGACTTCACTTTCCCTTTTCACTTTCATGCATTGGAGAAGGAAATGGCAACCCACTCCAGTATTCTTGCCTGGAGAATCCCGGGGATGGGAGCCCGTTGGGCTGCCGTATATGGGGTCGCACAGAGTCGGACACGACTGAAGCGACTTCGCAGCAGCAGCAGCAGCAGCAGCAGCAGTGACTGGAAAATCTCATGGATGGAGGAGCCTGGTGGACTGCAGTCCATGGGGTCGCTAAGAGTCGGACATGACTGAGCGACTTCACTTTCACTTTTCACTTTTCTGCATTGGAGAAGGAAATGGCAACCCACTCCAGTGTTCTTGCCTGGAGAACCCTAGGGACGGGGGAGCCTGGTGGGCTGCCGTCTATGGGGTCGCACAGAGTTGGACACGACTGAAGTGACTTAGCAGCAGCACCAGCAATGACTATATAACATCCAGCTGAAGACTAGCAGGGGGGTACTCTTTCTGCCCCCTTCTGATGCCTATGTCAGAAGCTTTCTCTATCTCCTTTATACTTTAATAAAACTTTATTACACAAAAGCTCTGAGCGATCAAGCCTTGTCTCTGGCCCCGGATTAAATTCTTCTCCTCTGGGGGCCAAGAATCCCGGCGTCTTTGCGTGATTCAACAACAACCTTTCATCCCCTTGCTCTGGGTCTCTCAGGCGGGTCATCAGCTTGGGCTGCGTGTGGCCTCAGCCCTTCTCCTGGCATAAGGTAACCCATCCACAGCAGGAGGGAAGCAGGCCAATGTCTATTTTCCATAGCAGAGCATCACAGCTTCTGGATCCAGTCTGAGTGGGCTGCCCAGTTCCTTTCTTGAGAGCAAGGTTTGCTGTGGGAGTTAAAACACCTGGAGGAAAAGACCCCCAAGGAGGAAGCTGGGGGCTCCCTAGAGGGGTGGTCACTTTCCATCCTATTTTTTGGCTATTCAAGATGTATTATATGTGAACATATATTTTTTGGCTGGCAGGATCTTAGTTCCCTGACCAGGGATTGAACTTGGCCCCTCGACAGTGAAAGAGACAAATCCTAACCACTGGACAGCCAGGGAATTCCCAAGATGTATCATATTTAAAATCTATGATTATTATTTTGTTTCCAGATATTTTATAGCTGGTATGAATGCAGATTACTTTCTTATACGTAATAATACAATTGAATAGAGAGGGTCATGAGCATAATGTTCTTCCTTATTTCTTTGTATTTTGAGAGAAATTGTGAAATGAGAGAAAAACACAGTTTGAGCCCCTTCCTGGCAAGCTCCAAGGCATGACAGCTGTGTCCCAGTGCTTCAGACAGTTATCGCTTTCTTGGAGTCACCTCTGGCTCTCAGTTTCCAAATTGAGACAAGTCCAGAGTTTTCCACTTTTATCTTCTGCTTCAGTTATTTGTGATTATGATCAAGACTGCATTGTAGTTAATCACGGAGGATTTTATTCCAATCAGAGTTGCAGTACTATGTATCTTAATAGGCTGACGATCCAGCAAAGAATGTGATGGTGGAAATGGGCATCTCTTTTCTAGGGAGAGAATAGGTTTTACTTTTCAGTGGCCTAAAAGACTGATGTTTATATCTTTCCTTTTCTCTTTTCTTTTCGCTTCTCTTCTTTTCACAGCTATTTGTAAGCCCTCCCCAGACAGCCATTTTGCTTTTTTGGATTTCTTTTCCATGGGGATGGTCTTGATCCCTGTCTCCTGTACAATGTCATTAACCTCAGTCCATAGTTCATCAGGCACTCTATCTATCAGATCTAGCCCCTTAAATCTATTTCTCACTTCCACTGTATAGTCATAAGGGATTTGATTTAGGTCATACCTGAATGGTCTAGTGGTTTTCCCCACTTTCTTCAAGTTAAGTCTGAATTTGGTAATAAGGAATTCATGATCTGAGCCACAGTCAGCTCCTGGTCTTGTTTTTGTTGACTGTATAGAGCTTCTCCATCTTTGGCTGCAAAGAATACAATCAATCTGATTTCGGGGTTGACCATCTGGTGATGTCCATGTGTAGAGTTTTCTCTTGTGTTGTTGGAAGAGGGTGTTTGCTTTGACCAGTGCATTTTCTTGGCAAAACTCTATTAGTCTTTGCCCTGCTTCATTCCATATTCCAAGGCCAAATTTTCCTGTAACTTTGACATTGTACAGGAGACAGGGATCAAGACCATCCCCATGGAAAAGAAATGCAAAAAAGCAAAATGGCTGACTGGGGAGGCCTTACAAATAGCTGTGAAAAGAAGAGAAGTGAAAAGCAGAGGAGAAAAGGAAAGATATAAGCATCTGAATGCAGAATTCCAAAGAATAGCAAGAAGAGATAAGAAAGCCTTCCTTGGAGATCAATGCAAAGAAATAGAGGAAAACAACAGAATGGGAAAGACTAGAGATCTCTTCAAGAAAATGAGAGATACCAAGGGGATATTTCTTGCAAAGATGGGCTCAATAAAGGACAGAAATGGTATGAACCTAACAGAAGCAGACGATATTAAGAAGAGGTGGCAAGAATACACAGAAGAACTGTACAAAAAAGATCTTCACGACCCAGATAATCATGATGGTGTGATCACTCATCTAGAGCCAGACATCCTGGAATGTGAAGTCAAGTGGGCCTTAGAAAACATCACTACGAACAAAGCTAGTGGAGGTGATGGAATTCCAGTGGAGCTATTTCAAATCCTGAAAGATGATGCTGTGAAAGTGCTGCACTCAATGTGCCAGCAGATTTGGAAAACTCAGCAGTGGCCACAGGACTGGAAAAGGTCAGTTTTCATTCCAATCCCAAAGAAAGGCAATGCCAAAGAATGCTCAAACTACCACATAATTGCACTCATCTCACATGCTAGTAAAGTAATGCTCAAAATTCTCCAAGTCAGGCTTCAGCAATATGTGAACCGTGAACTTCCAGATGTTCAAGCTGGTTTTAGAAAAGGCAGAGGAACCAGAGATCAAATTGCCAACATCCACTGGATCACGGAAAAAGCAAGAGAGTTCCAGAAAAACATCTATTTCTACTTTATTGACTATGCCAAAGCCTTTGACTGTGTGGATCACAATAAACTGTGGAAAATTCTGAAACAGATGGGAATACCAGACCACCTGACCTACCTCTTGAGAAATTTGAATGCAGGTCAGGAAGCAACAGTTAGAACTGGACATGGAACAACAGACTGGTTCCAAATAGGAAAAGGAGTACGTCAAGGCTGTATATTGTCACCCTGCTTATTTAACTTATACGCAGAGTACATCATGAGAAACGCTGGGCTGGAAGAAACACAAGCTGGAATCAAGATTGCCAGGAGAAATCTCAATAACCTCAGATATGCAGATGCCACCACCCTTATGGCAGAAAGTGAAGAGGAACTAAAAAGCCTCTTGATGAAAGTGAAAGTGGAGAGTGAAAAAGTGGGCTTAAAGCTCAACGTTCAGAAAACGAAGATCATGGCATCCGGTCCCACCACTTCACGGCAAATAGATGGGGAAACAGTGGAAACAGTGGCAGACTTTATTTTTCTGGACTCCAAAATCACTACAGATGGTGACTGCAGCCATGAAATTAAAAGACGCTTACTCCTTGGAAGGAAGGTTATGTCCAACCTAGATAGCATATTCAAAAGCAGCGACGTTACTTTGCCAACAAAGGTCCGTCTAGTCATGGCTATGGTTTTTCCTGTGGTCATGTATGGATGTGAGAGTTGGACTGTGAAGAAGGCTGAGCGCCGAAGAATTGATCTTTTGAATTGTGGTGTTGGAGAAGACTCTTGAGAGTCCCTTGGATTACAAGGAGATCCAACCAGTCCATTCTGAAGGAGATCAGCCCTGGGACTTCTTTGGAATGAATGATGCTAAAGCTGAAACTCCAGTACTTTGGCCACCTCATGCGAAGAGTTGACTCATTGGAAAAGACTCTGATGCTGGGAGGGATTGGGGGCAGGAGGAGAAGGGGACGACAGAGGATGAGATGGCTGGATGGCATCACTGACTCGATGGACTTGAGTCTGAGTGAACTCCGGGAGTTTGTGATGGACAGGGAGGCCTGGCGTGCTGTGATTCATGGGGTCGCAAAGAGTCGGACACGATTGAGCGACTGAACTGAACTGAAAAGACTGATGACTCTCTTGTTCTTCAGGCGGTGGCTCCAAAGAATGAGGCATGTTCCAGGCAAGTAAGCAGGCATGGCCGGAGCAAGGCATCACCAGCTTCATCAGCAGAGAGGCTGAGGCACTAGTACATTGAACGGCTTTGCATCCCGGCCAGGAGGGGGCGCAGGCGCATGTCCTCCGCCTATTGACCCCGAGCGTCCTGTTCGGCCCTCAGTGGCCGGCAGGTGGCGCCAGAACCTTCTTGGTCTCTGCACGGGCGCATGCGCACCTCTCCGGCGTCCTTGGCAACGGAGCGGCTTTTTCCCTCAGGAAGACCGAGGGCCAGCCATGGTGGCTCTGGGGCAGTGCCTGGGGTGGTGGCGTCCGAGGCGGCAAAGCGCTTCCGGCTACGCCGCGCGTCTGAGGAGGTGATCATGTGAAGGGGCTGGTTGTGCAGCGGGAGCCGGTGCGAGAGCTGGGACGGAGGTCTTGCTGCCGAGATGTCTGTCATGGGCAGGGTGGTTTGTGCGGGATGGCAACCCACTCCAGTATTCTTGCCTGGAGAATCCCAGGGACGAGGGAGCCTGGTGGGCCGCCGTCTATGGGGTCGCACAGAGTCGGACACGACCGAAGCGACTTAGCAGCAGCAGCACAGATGTGTCGTCGCGGAGGGAGATGTGGTGCTGGGGATCCCGCAGCCTCGGGAGAGGGATGAGCGGGACTAGGGACCGGCCTGGGGAGACGCAGGATCCCTGGGCAGAAGGGAGAGTTTACAGTTATCCCCGTTCTTCCGTTACTGTTTGTTCACTTGCCCTCAAAATGTTATAAAAATATCTGTTTTCCTTAGTCACTGAGAGTGTTTGCCTCCTCTTGTCCATAGGGCACTGAACTATTCAGTCACTGGTGCAAAGATGTTTACTAAATTCCTGGTATGTGCGGACAATACGGATAGAATGGAATAGTAGTTGAAAAAATACTGAAAAAGTAAAGAGGAAGTGTGTTACATTATTTTAATATTTTAAGTATGCAAAACCCAGAATTTTCTATAACTTTAATTTCCTGACTTTAAAGGAATGCAAATTATCTAAAATATACTTAATATACTTCTTAACCTCATTTCCAGATTAAGATGCTTGGGAAAGGAGCTTATTGAAAAATAAGATTATAGACATTCTAATTTACCATTCAAATAGAGATATACAAAATTAATCTAAATGCCTTCAGATATTGAAGTTATTAGGAGAAAGTTTATAATTTACAAAAGTATTTAAAAAAATACTAGCCATGCTTGACAGTTTCTTTTAACACAGTGACCATCTTAGATATGTATAAATATTAGATCACTGAAACATCTTTTGCAGGATTACAATGCAACTAGACATGTTAAAATAATAATATCCAGGTCACTACCAAGTTTTTATAAGAATATAGTGAAAATACTGCAAATCACTTTTAGAAGATCCAAAGACAGTTGTGATTAAAAAAAAAATACTAGCCTTGCCTATTAAGACAATTTAAGATGAAATATAGTAAAACTCAAAACTTTAGCATATTTAAGAGCCGAGACAATGGCTGCTTTTTGTAAATTAGACATTTTGTTGCAAATTAGAAACTTTTGTAAATTATAAACTTTCTCCTAATAACTTAAATATCTGAAAGCATTTAGGTTAATTTTGTATATCTCTATTCAAATGGAAAATTAGAATGTCTATAATTTTATTTTTTAATAAGCTCCTTTCCCAAAAGAATTGATATTTTTATATGTAGTTCTTCATTCCCCATTTCTTTCCTTTTCCTTTTTTTATTTTTTATATCAGAAAATGTATGTCTGTGTCTTGTTAAACCTTTTCATTCTTCTAACGTATTTCAGGAGGTACATTCTCTTCCTGTAAACAAGGAGAGAGCCCTTCTAATAAGCATGCATTATATATATGATCAGGAATTTTCCAAGGAGCACTTAACAGTTTCCACTTGGCTTACAGTATCATCTTGTCTTGAATCCTGCACAAATATTTGTACAATAATGTCCTTTTACCAATGTGCTTCTGATTTCACCATGGTATATTTCCTAATATGACTTTATTTTATCTTATTTTTTCATGTCATTTTATTTTTTTTTATTGGAGTATAGTTGTCGTACACTGCTGTGTCAGTTTCTGCTGCAACCCACTCCAGTATTCTTGCCTGGAGAATCCCAGGGACAGAGGAGCCTGGTGGGCTGCCATCTATGGGGTCGCACAGAGTCGGGCACGACTGAAGCAACTTAGCAGCAGCATCGCCCTATATACTCCTGTTTTTGAATTTCCTTCCCATCTAGGTTACTACAGGGCACCAAGTAGAGTTCCCTGTGCTATGCACTAGGTTCTTCTTCTTAGTTACCTATTTTATACATAGTAGCATATATCTAGGGCTTCCTGGGTGGTACTAGTGGTAAAGAATTGCCTGCAGTGCAGACACAAGAGATGTGGGTTCGATACCTGGGTCGGGAAGGTCCCCTGGAGGAGGGCATGGCAACCCACTCCAGTATTCTTGCCTGGAGAATCCCATGGACAGAGGAGCCTGATGGGCTACAGTCCATAGGGTTGCAGAGAATCAGACATTACTGAAGCAACTTCGCATGCATGCGGTGTATATATGTCAATCCCAATCTCACAATTCATCCCACCCCATTCACCCCCTTAGTGTCCATATATTTCTTCTCTACATCTGTGTCTCTATTTCTACTTTGCAAATAAGATCATATATACCATTTATCTAGATTTCAAATAATGATTTTATTTAAAATATTAATCTAATAATACAGTATTTTTTACTTTGTTTTGTATCATATACTAATATATGCTTTAAGAGGATACATATTAATATTTACTAAATGTAGTTAATTTGCATGAGATGGTAGCTGATTGCATTTCATCTTGATGCCCATTGGGCATTCTTATTAGTGTTTAAAGTACTTTTTAGAACAGATACGAAAATATCTCCCATCAGGAAGCTTCCATTAGCCTCTTATCCTTATCTGTCAGAGGACAGACAGAATGAAAATCACAGTCACAGAAAACTAATCAACCTGATCACATGGATCACAGCCATGTCTAACTCAATGAAACTATGAGCCATGACATGTAGGCCCACTCAAGACGGACAGGTCATGGTGGAGAGGTCTGACAGAATGTGGTCCACTGGAGAAAGGAATGGCAAACCACTTTATTATTCTTGCCTTGAGAACCCCATGAACAGTGTGAAAAGGCAAAAAGATAGGACACTGAAAGATGAATGCCCCAGGTCAATAGGTGCCCAATATGCTACTGGAGATCAGTGGAGAAATAACTCCAGAAAGAATGAAGGGATGGAGCCAAAGCAAAAACAACGCCCAGTTGTGGATGGGACTGGTGATGGAAGCAAGGTCCGATGCTGTAAAGAGCAGTATTGCATAGGAACCTGGAATGTTAGGTCCATGAATCAAGGCAAATTGGAAGTGGTCAAACAGGATATGGCAAGAGTGAACATCGACATTCTAGGAATCAGTGAACTAAAATGGACTGGAATGGGTGAATTTAACTCAGATGACCATTATATCTACTACTGTGGTCAAGAATCCCTCAGAAGAAATGGAGTAGCCATCATGGTCAACAAAAGAGTCCATAGTGCAGTACAATTTCAAAAACGACACAATGATCTTTGTTCGTTTCCAAGGCAAACCATTCAATATCACAGTAATCCAAGTCTATGGCCTGACCAGTAATGCTGAAAAAATTGAAGTTGAATGGTTCTATGAAGACCTACAAGACCTTCCAGAACTAACACCCCCAAAAGATGTCCTTTTCATTATAGGGGACTGGAATGCAAAAGTAGGAAGTCAGAAACACCTGGAGTAACACGCAAATTTGGCCTTGGAGTACAGAATGAAGCAGGGCAAAGGCTAATAGCGTGCTGCCAACAGAACACACTGGTCATAGCAAACACCCTCTTCCAACAACACAAGAGAAGACTCTACACATGGACATCACCAGATAGTCAACACTGAAATCAGATTGATTATATTCTTTGCAGCCAAAGATGGAGAAGCTCTATACAGTCAGCAAAAACAAGACCGGGAGCTGACTGTGGCTCAGATCATGAACTCCTTATTGCCTAATTCAGACTTACTTGAAGAAAGTGGGGAAAACCACTAGACCATTCAGGTATGACCTAAATCAAATCCCTTATGACTATACAGTGGAAGTAAGAAATAGATTTAAGGGCCTAGATCTGATAGACAGAGTGTCTGATGAACTATGGATGGAGGTTTTTGACATTATACAGGAGACAGGGATCAAGACCATCCCCAAGAAAAAGAAATGCAAAAAAGCAAAATGGCTCTCTGAGGAGGCCTTACAAATGGCTGTGAAAAGAAGAGAAGTGAAAAGCAAAGGGGAAAAGGAAAGATACCCATTTGAATGCAGAGTTCCAAAGAATAGCAAGGAGAGATAAGAAAGCCTTCCTCAGTGATCAATGCAAAGAAATAGAGGAAAACAATAGAATGGGAAAGACTAGAGATCTCTTCAAGAAAATTAGTGATACCAAAGGAACATTTCATGCAAAGATGGGCTCAATAAAGGACAGAAATTGTATGGACCTAACAGAAGCAGAAGATATTAAGAAGAGGTGGCAAGAATACACAGAAGAACTGTATAAAAAAGATCTTCACGACCCAGATAATCACAATGGTGTGATCACTCACACTCACCTAGAGCTGGATATCCTGAATGTGAAGTCAGTGGGCCTTAGAAAGCATCACTACGAACAAAGCTAGTGGAAGTGATGGAATTCCAGTTGAGCTATTTCAAATCCTAAAAGATGATGCTGTGAAACTGCTGCACTCAATATGTCAACAAATTTGGAAAACTCAGCAGTGGCCACAGGACTGGAAAAGGTCAGTTTTCATTCCAATCCCAAAGAAAGGCAATGCCAAAGAATGCTCAAACTACCACATAATTGCACTCATTAAAGTAATGCTCACAATTCTCCAAGCCAGGCTTCAGCAGTTTGTGAACTGTGAACTTCCAGATGTTCAAGCTGGTTTTAGAAAAGGCAGAGGAACCAGAGATCAAATTGCCAACATCTGCTGGATCATCGAAAAAGCAAGAGAGTTCCAGAAAAACATCTATTTCTGCTTTATTGACTATGCCAAAGCCTTTGACTGTGTGGATCACAATAAACTGTGGAAAATTCTGAAGGAGATGGGAATACCAGACCACCTGACCTGCCTCTTGAGAAACCTGTATGCAGATCAGGAAGCAACAGTTAGAACTGGACATGGAACAACAGACTGGTTCCAAATAGGAAAAGGAGTACGTCAAGGCTGTATATTGTCACCCTGCTTATTTAACTTATATGCAGAGTTCATCATGAGAAACGCTGTACTGGAGGAAGCACAACTGGAATCAAGATTGCTGGGAGAAATCTCAATAACCTCAGATATGCAGATGACACCACCCTTATGACAGAAAGTTAAGAAGAACTAAAGAGTCTCTTGATGAAAATGAAAGAAGAGAGTGAAAAAGTTGGCTTAAAGCTCAACTTTCAGAAAACTAAGATCATGGCATCTGGTCCCATCACTTCATGGCAAAAAGATGGGAAACAGTGGAAACAGTGGCTGACTTTATTTTGGGGGGCTCCAAAATTGCTGCAGATGGTGATTGCAGCCATGAAATTAAAAGATGCTTACTCCTTTGAAGGAAAATTATGGCCAACCTAGACAGCATATTAAAAAGCAGAGACATTACTTTGTCAACAAAGGTCCATCTAGTCAAGGCTGTGGTTTTTCCAGTAGTCATGTATGGATGTGAGAGTTGGACTATAACGAAAGCTGAGCACTGAAGAATTGATGCTTTTGAACTATGGTATTGGATAAGAGTCTTGAGAGTCCCTTGGACTGCAAGGAGATCCAACCAGTCCATCCTAAAGGAGATCAGTCCTGGGTGTTCATTGGAAGGACTGATGTTGAAGCTGAAACTCAATACTTTGGCCACCTGATGCGAAGAGCTGACTCATTTGAAAAAACCCTATGCTGGGAAAGATTGAAGGCAGGAGGGGAAGGGGACAATAGAGGATGAGATGGTTGGATGGCATCACTGACTCAATAGATTTGGGTTTAGGTTGACTCTAGGAGTTGGTGATGGAGAGGGAGGCCTGTCCTGCTGTGGTTCATGGAGTCACAAAGAGTCAGACATGACCTAGTGACTGAACTGAACTGATATTCGTCAGGTGTATTTGTCTAGTCAAATACCAACAGGCAAATTTGGCCTTGGAGTACAAAATGAAGCAGGGCAAAGGCTAACAGAGTTTTGCCAAGAGAATGCACTGGCCATAGCAAACACCTTCTTCCAACAACACAAGAGAAGATTTTACGCATGGACATCACCAGTTGGTCAATCCCAAAATCAGATTGATTATATTCTTTGCAGCCAAAGATGGAAAAGCTCTATACAGTCAGCAAAAATAAGAATGGGAGCTGACTGTGGCTCAGATCATTAATTCTTTATTGCAAAATTCAGACTTAAATTGAGGAAACTAGGGAAAACCTCTAAACCATTCAGGTATGACCTAAATCAAATCCCTTATGATTATACAGTGGAAGTGACAAATAGATTCAAGGGATTAGATCTTATAGACAGAGTGCTTGAAGAACTAGGGCGGAGGTTTGTGACATTGTACAGGAGGCAGTGATCAAGACCATCCCCAAGAAAAAGAAATGCAAAAAGGTAAAATGGATGTCTGAAGAGGCCTTACAAATAACTGAGAAAAGTAGAGAAGCTAGAGGTAAAGGAGAAAAGGAAAGATATATCCATCTGAATGCAGAGCTCCAAAGAATAGCAAGGAAAGATAAGAAAGCCTTCCTCAGCGATCAATGCAAAGAAATAGAGGAAAACAATAGAATGGGAAAGACTAGAGATCGCTTCAAGAAAATTAGTGATACCAAAGGAACATTTCATGCAAAAATAAGCTCAATAAAGGACAGAAATAGTATGGACCTAACAGAAGCATAAGAGATGGCAAAAATACACAGAAGAACTATACAAAAAAGATCTTTATGACCCAGATAACCATGATGGTGTGAATAGTCACCCAGAGCCAGACATCCTGGAATGTGAAGTCAAGTGGACTTTAGAAAGCATCTTCGTACTCTCTTAATGGTATTTCCCATTGTGGTTTTAAATGAAATTCTAGGTAATGAACAGTTTTCCTTCGTCTCAAATGAAAACTTGCTGGTGGGCCCAATAGTTTGATACTTTCCTCTCACATAATAAAGTGTACTTAGATGAAGTGAAATAAGCCTTACAGAAAGGATACACAGGTATGATTTCACTCACATAAGTTGTAGAACAGGCAAAACTAATTTATGGTAGAAAAAAAATGAGAGTGATGTTTGCCTCTGGGAGCATGATGACAGACAGTGACCAGAGAGGAACGTGAAGGAACTTTCTGGATCAATGATAGTGTTCTATATTTTTGTTGCAGGAAGGGGGACCCCTTCCTGGGCCCTAGACTGAGCTCTTGTCTAACACTCAGAAATGGATTGTCTAACAAGAAACACAGTGCTGACAAAGCAAGAGACTATTGTGAAGGGGCACCCCAGTGGAGAGCAGGAGGGTAAATGAACCCAGGAGACATGTCTACCATGTGGCTTGCAGTCTCTGGTTTTAGGTGATGTACTGTCCAGATTCTCTCTGATCAATCATTCTGGCTCAAGGTCCTTCCTGTGGTATACACATTGCTTAGCCAAGATGGATTCCAGCAAGGAGGATTGTGGGAGATTGGTAGGGCTTTTGGCATCTCTGGTTGACCTTTCCCGAACTCCTGTGGTTGGTGGTGGCTTGTTAGTTCCATGTTCCTTACCAGGACCTCCTGATGTAAAAGTAACTGGTGCAGATGATTACTATGGTGCCTGGCCCAGGGTGAGTGGTTTCAGTCAGTGTTTCCCCTAAGATAGGGATCTGGGTTGTACAGGTACATGTACTTGTTGAAACTTACAGTTGGTATATTTAAGATTTTGCATTTTATTATAAATAAATTTTATTCCAAAGAAATAATAAAACTGTAAGCAAATGTTGAACTGTACTTAATAATATTCCATAACATCTTACAGAAACACCAGAATGAACTTTTTGGCCAATCCAATATATACTCTGAAATATTCAGTGAGAAGCATATGAATGCCTGCAACTTACTTTGAACGGCATCCAAAAATCATTCAGGTTGCTGGATAGAGTAGTGGAAGGAGAGCTAGCTCTGTGATAAAATGGCTAGAGTAAAATGCTGTGGTAAAAAGCTAGGTAGGGAGTACTCGAGAGCTCACTGTAAAAAACAGTATTTTCACCTTATGTTTTCAGTTTCATTAAAAATGGGCAGAAATAAGTTGAAAGTCCTTGAAAAGTCCTTTAAAGTTCGGCGAGGCTAAAAGAAGGCTAGCTTCTCTTGCTCTGCTGTGCTGTGCTTAGTCGCATAGGACTGCAACCCCATGGACTGTAACTCGCCAGGCTCCTTGATCCAGGGGATTCTCCAGGCAAGAATACTGGAGTGGGTTGCCATGCCCTCCTCCAGGGGACCTTCCCAACCCAGGAATTGAACCCAAGTCTCCTGCGTTGCAGGCCATTCTTTACTGTCTGAGTCACTAGGGAAGCCCAAGAATACTAGAGTGGGTAGCCTATCCCTTCTCCAGAGGATCTTCCCGACCCAGGAATCAAACTGGGGTCTCCTGTATTGCAGGCGGATTCTTTACCAGCTGAGCCACCAGGGACGCCCCTCTTGCTCTGCAGCCACCTGTTTCTGCAGATCCTTTCTCAATCTGTGTCTTCCTGTCCTGCGGCTGCCCATTCAGGAGAGCGGCTTCCTCCCTCCTAGCCAGGAGCTCGTGTTCCCGAGCAGGCTTCTGTGTCTTGACTGGTTGGCCTGGTGTAGGAGGACTGAGTCCTCACCTACTGCCTGCGGTGACTCCAGGAAAGGCTAGGCACTTAGCCTTCTTCTCCCAGCCTATGTCATCCAGCCTGCCCAGCCTGCCTGGGGGAGGCATCTCTGCCCCATGCCGCTTTCCTGGGGGCAGTCCAACTCTGCACTCCTGCCATCTCCAGGGGCTTCCTAGCTGACCATTTAATATACATGGCCTTGATTAATGGAAAACATCTGGCCTCGGGCTCCCTGGCAGAATACTTTGGAGAGCAGAGGTGAAACTGAGAAAGAAACGTCTGTTCCAAATAAATGAGCAGAAACTGTGCAAGATGGTGAAAGATGGCTGGGAGGTTGAGAGAGAGAGAGAGGGAGAAAGAATCTGTAGGAGCAGAGGTTACTAAAGAACCTGGAAAAGACAGCCCTCAAACACTCTCACTTTCAAGGGAGTTTCAAACTGCAAGACACCACTTTTTACCTGCCAGATTGTAAAAACAAAAGAAATTTTAAGTGATAATATTCAATGCTGGCAAGGAGGTGATAGTGAAAAGGCACTATTGTACATTAGCAGTAAGAACTTTTCATGGAAATGATTTAAAAATATGTATAAAAGATGATAAATTTTGAATCAATAAATTACATTCTAAGTGAAAATCAAAATGTTTTCAAAGATCTGTATATAAAGATGTTTAACAAATTATCATAATAATAGCAAAAAGTAGATATTGTCTATCAGGGTACTAATTATAGTCCAACAAAGTGATGCAACTATTATGCAGACATTTTTCATGAAATGATTTTAGGAAAAGAGAATCAGGTTACAGAATTTCATATACAATGTGATTCCCATTATATGCTATAAGACTATGAGAGTTGTTCTCTTTTTCACATTTCTGGCATTTCCCAAGTTTTCTGCAATGCATGCACATTGTTTTTCAAATCAGAAAAGAATTTGTTTAATTTTTTAGTATTTATTTCATTTTTGGCTGTGCTGGGTCTTCACTGCTTTGCATGGGCTCTCTCTGGTTTCTGAGAGCGGGGGCTACTTGCGATTGTGGTGCGCCGGCTTAACGCGGTGGCTTCTCTTGTTGTAGAGCATAGGCTCTGGGAAGCTCGGACTTCAGCAGTTGCAGCATGTGGGCTAAGTAGTTGTGGAGCACGGGCTTAGTTGCTTCGAGCATATGAAATCCTCCTGGACCATGGATTGAACCTGTGCCTCCTGGATTGGCAGGCAGACTCCTGTCCACTATGCCACCAGGGATGTCCAGAAAAAAAAAATTTTTTTAATGCTGCACAGTCTGGGACTGGGATATGAGAGCGATATCTGCAAAAGGATTTGGGATATGTTGTAAAAAAAACTGTATCTTAAAAGACTTGTTTAAAAACTTAAAAATCAATTTGCAAAATCTTTTGTTTATAATATAAAGTCAGTGCCGGTCCCACTTTTGGATCATATTGATGTAAATGTTGAGTTGGTAAGTAGAAGGAACAAAGATTGGTGCTTAAGAGCAGAGCTCTGTCTGTACTGGGCTGGAGCCATGTACTACAAATTTCCTGAGTGTACTTGTAAGCATAGGGTATGAACTGTCCATGATGATAAAGGTTGCTGCTACTGCTGTTTTGCAACATAGATGGCATTAGTTGCGGATTCTCACTAACCACAGGGGAAATGAGTTATTGGAAGGAAAGGAGCAGGGGTAAGGGAACTTCTGATTATGGAGCTCCTATAGTTTGCACTGTGCTGTGTGTTTTGCAAGTGTTAGCAATCATCTAATCCTTAGAGTAGCCCTGTGAGATATTGATATAGTGTTGTAACCAGGAAGTGACAGAAACCTATGTTAAGCCAGCTGAAGCAGAATGGGAGTGTAGGGGTTCAGTTATCTGGAAAGGACAGTTTGATGGTGGCCACATGCTATATGGTCATAAATCTCTGGCAGGTTATACTAATATTTTCCCAAAAGAGCAGCAACAGTGTCTCCCATCTCACCAGCCTTTCCTACATTGTGATCATGAGACTTTCCATCAAGAATGGGGTCCATGTTCTTTCTCCTTGAATTTGGGTAGGCTTGTGACTATGGTAGAGGTCATGCCATGTGACTTTCCAGGCTAGGTTATAAAAGGCAGTACGGATTCACTCTGAGTCTCTTGGGACACTCACTCTGGGAACTCAGCCACCATGCTGTGAGGAAGTCCAAGCCATGTGGAGAATTGTGGGTCGGTGTCCTGGCTAACAGCCAGCATTAACCACTAGACATGCGAGTGAGGAAGCTCTGAGGTGACCCCTATCCCCACCATCATCTAGCCTCAGCCATATGAGCCATCCTGACTGAACAAGAGCCACTCAGCTGAGCCTAGTTAAGTCCAGAACCGTGAGAATGATAATGAAATCATTGTTAAGTCACTAACCTTGGGGGTGACTTTTATAGCAACAGATATCTTTTTTCTTCTGGTATCCAAATAGAATCTCAGGTAAGAGATTTTACCGAAATCATTCTTTGCTATGCCAAACAGCTTCTTCCGTGCTTCTGGGAAAGATGGCAGCAAGCAGCTCTCTCTTATAAAGTCCCTACAGTTAGAGATTGTGGAGGATGGGAGACCTTTCCAATAAGGCCTGGCCACTTTAAGGTGTTCTATGCCCCTGGCCATGAAGTTGGTTCAAAGACAGTCAAGTGACCCAGACATTTCTTCCCTAGGATTTTCATGCTGGGACCTTCAGGAAAAATGACCCCTCTTATACTCCAGGACTCTGGTGGACTAATTGCCCTGGAATAGGGGAGGAGGCGTCATTCCTCAAAAGCAGGGATGCCGGTCCAAGCACACACGAGCACAAAAGATACAGTTTAAGATCAGGGAAGAGTCTGGGCTATCTCAACCAGAACCTCTCAAATTTTAAAATTCTAAATAGATGAATTCATTCTTTAGGCATCCTAAATGCTTTTGTTGATAAGCATGTATTCATTTTTCTTTTTTTGTGTTAGGCATTTATTAAAATCTCCACTCAATTCTGCACCAAAGAGATTATCCCTATTTTATAGACAAAAAAAAAAAATCCGAGGCTCAGAGAAAATAAGCTGGCTCAAGGTCAGAAAGAGCAAAAGTAGCCACTTTGTGGTTCAAATTTAAATTGATCTGGGAAGCCCACGCTATTTCCACCACTACATATCTTCTGGTGAACAGTGTCCCTCAGGGCCACACTTAGGCAAAGCTGTGTGAATGGCTGAGGTAATCATTCTTTCCAACACCCTCCCACTTTGCAGTCCCCACTCTCTTTTGTAAGTCTCATGCCCTGGTGCCCATGGGTGATTTCTAAGTATGGTCACCTTAGCAGCAACCTGAGCTTTGGCTTTTTCATGATTTCCACCAAAACTGTGCTAACTCCCATACCTTAAGGCTGGTGATTTTTAACTGCTACTGCTGCTAAGTCGCTTCAGTCGTGTCCAACTCTGTGCAACCCCATAGACGGCAGCCCACCAGACTCCTCCATCCCTGGGATTCTCCAGGCAAGAACAGTGGAGTGGGTTGCCATTTCCTTCTCCAATGCATGAAAGTGAAAGTGAAGTCGCTCAGTCGTGTTTGACTCTTATCGACCCCATGGACTGCAGCCTACCAGGCTCCTCCATTCATGGGATTTTCCAGGCAAGAGTACCGGAGTGGGGTGCCATTGCCTTCTCTGGATTTTTAACTGAGGTGAGCCCAATCAGGTATTCGTTAGAGAGCCCTCTGGGTAATGGTGTCTCATTTGTACTTGACAAAGACCTTGAGGGTCTTCTGAAGAAGGGCCGCTGGTGGACAAGACCAGCCCACAGACAGCCATATGAGGATTATTAGCAGGCATATTAGTTTCCTGGGGCTCCTCTGACAAATCACATAAGCTGGATAGTGTAAAACAACAGAGATTTATTTTACCACAGCTCTAGATGCTAGAAATCCAGATTCAGGGTGTCGGCAGGCCTGGTTCCTTCTGGAGACCTAGAGAAGCTCTGTCCCATGCCTCTCTCTTAACTTCTGGGGTTGCTGGTAGCCCTGGGCATTCCTTGCCTAATTCCAGTCTCTGCCCCCATGTTTACATTGTCTTTCTCTCTGTGCATATCTGTGTCTCAAATTTCACTTTCTTTCATCTTATAAGAACAACAGTTATTGGATTAGAGCCCAACCTTAATGATCTTGTCTTGAGATCCTTATCTCAATTGCAACTGCAAAGATCCTCTTTCCAAATAGGTCACATCCTGAGGTGTGGTGTGTGTATTTGGGGGTGGTGGTGCTTAGGACTTGGACCTATATCCTGAGGGTACACCATCTACCCCACTCTAGCAGAGTATTTGGAAGCCCCAAAAGTTACACACTGAAGCTACTTGAGATTACCCCCCCACCAAGTGCAGAGTCCTTTACTGTCTTTGATATCTCACTGATTACTCTGGAAAGGCTTTGTAGGGGTATCTAAATGTTTGCAGGCTAGACTTATATTAGTTTGTTCATTCCTGAGCAAGGATACTTATCAAAAAATCATAAAACAAAAAAGGTGTAGGTCGACTAATTCCTGGTCCTCCAAGGATCGAGTTGTATCCAAGGCAGGAGGGTGTTGTGAAGCAAGGGGGATTCTCTGCTTGGAGGTGTGCACAGAGGGCATCCTGGGCCCTTCTGGTGCACTTCCTGGTTTATGGCTCTTTCAGAACAAGGAGGGCATCTGACTGATCTTTAAACCCTAGGATCCTGGTGGGGCTTTGCTCATTTGGGGGGTCTGTTCTTAGCTACCCCAAGTCCTTTCAAAAGACAGGTTGTGTGTGGTCACACAAATAAATAAAAGGGAAGAACCATTCTGCCCCTTTCTTTCCTGGGAGCTGCTGAGGGCAGAGGCACTGTCCTGCCCTGAGCCAGTCCAAAGCCTCAGCTCCTTAAAGCCTGCCTCCGCTGGTTATTTCTTTTGGTTCATCCTCAACTCTGAATACCTGTAATTTTACTTTACACACCTTTATGCTGCTTAAACTGCCCCCTCAAAACTTTCCAGCCTGATTCCTGCAAGCCAGGAACCCTTGGGGCCTTCTCATTCCCCTGTTCTGCTCTCCTTCCTTTCTGTACTGGACCCCATTTTACTGATGAAGAAGCTGAGGGTTACAGAGGTGACACAACTTGCCCTATGTCTATGTAACTTGAAAAGTGCTTGTCCAGTTGCAATCCAGGGGCCTTTCTGTGTCCCCTAAGATGCCTGGTTTCTAGCAGCAGTTCCCAGGCTTTTGGATCTTGGAACTACTTTAGTGTAGGGGAAACATGGTGACCCCCCCCCCCCCCCGCAACCCCACCAACCTTATTATTGAAGCACTACTAAGGAGGGGGTGCTTCCCAGGTGGCTCAGTGGTAAAGAATCTGCCTGCCAATGCAGGAGACCTGGGTTCATTCCCTGGGTTGGGCAGATCCCCTGGAAAAGGAAATAGCAACTCACTCCAGTATTCTTGTCTGGAGAATCCCATGGACAGGGGCTGTAGTCCGTGGGGTCGCAAAGAGTTGGACAACAGCAACTAAAGAGCAACAAAGTGGGGAGCCGCAGCTTGTGCCCTCAGACCAAGGCTTGTCCAAACAGTTGGGCAGGGAAGTACTGAGGGTGAGGATGCTGGCTAGGGAAGGCCTCCAAGCTGCTAGCAGTCACTATTTGCTGGGCATTGTGCCAAGTACTTTGCCCATTTTATAGGCTCATTTTCCAGATGGAAGAAAGTGTGGCTCAAAGAAGATAGGTGATTCAGCACCTGAGAGAGGCTGGAGTGGGATTCACATGTAAGTCTGTCAATCGCCTGCAATGTAGGAGACCTGGGTTCAATTCCTGGGTTGGGAAGATCCCCTGGAGGAAGGCATGGTGACCCACTCTATATTGTTGCCTGAAGAACTCCATGGACAGAGGAGCCTGGGGGTGAGTTGCAGTCCATGGGGGCTGCAAAGAGTTGGACATGACTGAGTGACTTTGACTTTATGTTAGCCTGGCGAGACAGGGGTCACCAGGTAATGAGTGGAGACCAGAGGGGATGTGACAGAAGTGGACAAGCAAGGCCTTTCTGGTCAGAGAGCCCTGGGTTTGGATCAACTCCTCACCTGAGCCTTCTTTTCTTCATTTGAATAATGGGCATGGTAACACAGCAAGGAGGTACCGTTCCTACCTCAAGGCACCGTGGATAAATTTCAGAACTGAAGCAAAGAGCCTGACCCTGCAGGTCCTTTGCAAATAATGGCCATTCATCAGAGGCCATGCCCTTGGTTGGCAGAGGGGCCTTGGGTCTGTTTTTTCACTCCAGTGTCTCTCCCATTGGCATCCACTGGAGAAGAGATACGAGTCATCATAGTACAATCTAAGCAGAGTGTAACTGCAGAGGGCCATACTGTGCTCTTTGTCAGGGCTTCCCTAAGCTCAGGTCCACTCTCCTGGGATCCTGGCTGGCAAGGAGGCAATGACGTCTGAGCACAGGTCTGCGCTGCCTTTCCAAGCTAGAAATAGGGCAGGGTACCAGGTAGTTGATTTTCTTACCTACACTATATCCAGTGTTAGGCTCTTGGGGTAGGTCCCTGACTGATAAATACTGCAAGGGATGCTGCCAGGGACAAAAACTGGTTTGAAGGAGGGTGAGAGAGAAATTCCTGATAAAGTGCTACACACTGTGGTACCTCCTTTACGGCAGGACCTTCTCACACCCCCTGGAGGCTACACTACACCTGACCCTGGAGCCAGGTCTATTTAAGACAAGCGCCATACCCTGGACTCTAAGATTGTTTTTCCTTTGGCTTACTCCCCAAAACAGCCAATAACTGAGCAAAGATGATCTAAATATGGGTCCAGGTGGGTGGCTATGGCTCCTTACTGCCTCCCTTAGGGTTGAGGTGCCCCCTGAGTTGGGTGGTCTTCGCAGCCTGGGTGGAGTGGAGCCAGGTGGGAGGCCAGGTTCCCTGCCTCAGATGCCCTTAATCACATCAGCACCTAGGAACTGGTGCTGCACAAATGACACTGCTACTCAGGACACCACCTCCCCTACACTGCACATCTGAGCTGTGGGACTTCATTTTCCATAGGCAGCCTGGGCTGGAACTGGATGACTCACACTATTCTCAGTAATCACTGAGATGGTCAGACTGACCGTCTGAATGCCTTGACCATGTTGCCTCCCCTGCATCTCCCCATCACCTATGGTCAAATTCTGTACTTTTTAACTTGGTTGTCAACTTCCCACTACCTAGTCTCCTTCCACATTGAAGGCACGCTGTATCCAGCCATACCAGATGCCCTCCCTGCTTGTTCCTGTTTTTCCCACCAGTGCTACTCACTCCTTTGAGGCCGCCTTGGCTGGTACAGGTGTCTGAACCAAGAAGACCTGCACCTGAATGCTGGTCCTGGGTTTCTTTAGCAGCTGAGTGACCTTAGGCAAGTTACTGCAGTGCTCAGGTCTCACTGTTCTGGAGCAAGGCTGAACTATGTCTAGGAACAGGGCACTGGCTCTGGAGGGGAGATCTAAGAGCTGCCTGGCCTCAGAGAGCCTCTCTTTAATTCCTTTTGGCCTCAGCATCCTCACCTGCAAAATGGAAATATGACTGCCTCCCTTGCAGGACTGTAGAAGTGACTGAAGGGGAACATGAGGCACAGAGGGTCTGATTGCTGTCTCCTTTAATTCTTACTATTCAACCACCTGCAAAGTCAAGCTTCAGCCTGTTTTCTTTGCAGCCTTAACCCCTTGCCCTTCTGAGGTCCTGACTGCCCTTCTCCCTGCTGAGCCCTCACTTCCCCTACTGGCTTTTTGCCTGCCCAGGTGCATGTGGCCAAGCTTCCCCAGAGGACACTGGGGATGCTTCCTGAAAATGCATGTTTCACCCTGACTGGGGTTTCCTTCCTTGCTTGTTTACCCTGCAACCACAGACTGGTTGGACCTCAGCCAAAACTCAAATGCTCATTAACCCTGCCTTCCTCAGAGTATGAGGCCAGCAATGTTCTTGACAGAGAGTTGGCAGTCCCTGCAGATTGACGTTTCAGCCCACCTGACTGGTGTAGTTGAAGCTGGGGAAGATGGAAACAGGGAAGGCCACTGCTATAATAACTCCTCTGCACCAAGGTGAACACAGGCCAGGTCTGAACAGGTGGGTGCGCCTGCCCACCCTCCAGCAAAGTGTACAGGGGGAGATAGGTAAGTTCAAACACTTCTAGATGAAATCTTTGGAAAAAGTGAGGAAGAGAGATTGGAATAGACGACATTATTTCAAGAACCCAAGTTATCGAAGTAAAGTAACAAAGATACTTTTAATTCATCTACTGATAAAAATTACTCAGCAAGGATTAGTAACCGTTTCAGCTCCTAATCTGTTAGTCATATCCTGGGCTGTCTTGAGCTTCTGGCTTAGCTAGTTATTTATGAACTTCATCCCCAGTATTAGAAAAACAAGGCATTAAATCAGTTTAGGTGAAATGAATGGCTGGCAGCCAAACTCAGTCTCTTATATTCCATATTTTTTCTTTAGTTCTTCTACTTTGTCAATGTAAGCTTTCATGGCATCTTCTTTAGAAGTCCCTGCAAGGTATCAACAAGATTATTTGTCAGAGAGGCAGTACTGTAGAAAGGCAGCAAACTTTAGAGCCCCAGGTTAATGCTGCGAGGCTGTTTCTCACCTGTGATGGGGATGGGGTTCTACTACCTACACCTCACAGACCTGGCCAGGATGTGACTTTTGAAGTCCTTAAGGAGCTTGGCCCACAGGGAAGGCTCCATAAAGCACTGAGCTCATAATGTGTGTGCAGCAGCCTGAGGCCTGTCACTGGCTTGCTGGCCAGGTGAGTATCCCACTGTTGTGTCCCACTGACTTTCACGATTGGCTTTGATCTATCAAGTATTTCTCTGTTGGGCTCTTATCTCTCAGAGCTGTTAAGCTGCCAGGGAAGAAACAAAGCCAGATACCCTCTTCTCCCCAGAGAGCAGCTTTGGGAACTCTGAAGACAAGCAGCTGGCCCTTGGAGGGGAAGACAGAGGACACTGGAGATATCCCTCAGAGATAGTGATGCCTGGTGTCCTGGATTCTATGCTGAAGGAGAGATACTCAGTGGGAATTAGTGTGTGTTCTGGAGCAAGGGTGAGTACATGGGGCCTCAGAATGGTATGGAAATGCCCAATGGGAATGGACAGTCAGAGGGGCATTCCTGTTTCACTTACTTGCAGATCCTAGGAGTGTATTTATTGTATTCTGGCCCCTTCTGAATTCAAGGGTTTCTCATTTGCAGGAAGACAGAGGGCTTATTCAGAAATGAGCAAGCTAGGACACAAAAGCTGGCAGGCACTTCAGTGCCAACTTCTGGGTCTTGCTGCCGCAGGTGGCATGTGATTAAGTCACAGCCGGGATACTTCTTGGCCTCTGTTCTTAGCATATAATAGCTCCATTCACCGAGGCTACGATGTGCCAGCAGCCTGCCATGCATTAATTCATTTCTGTTTTTAGGTGCCTTTCTGGCTGTAAGGGAACTAGGGAGTGCTACTTGGGCCAGGGGGTCACTGGCTGGCCTTGTGAGGGAGGGGAAGGTGTGGACAGGAAACCATCCCTATTCTGAATATCATAAAGCCCAAGGCAACTCATCACCTCCCAGTCTGTTTGTCAGTGGCCTGGTCCCCTGCCCCTCCACTCTCCAGATGATATTATGACTCAGAGATGGTGTTTTTGGAAATGGCACACATGGTATCATAAGTGGTCTAGTTTTGTTTTTTTTTTCCATTCTGGTCTAGGTCAAACTGGTTCCCAGCACGTGCCTCATCCATTCTGTTCTCTGTCCTTACCCCTTACACTCCTTAACAGTATTTCATGACTGGGGTTCCCAAATGAGGGAAGCGTATTAAAACAATTACCTTTCAGCTCATTCCAGGCATCCCACTTGGCCTTGCCTTTGAAGTCCAACATTCCAGGACGTTCTTAAACAAGGGAAGGAAAGACATTAGACCTGCTGCAAGTTCTAATGGGGAACGTTATCCATTTTCTTGCCATGATAGTCATATTTTATCTTCTTTTTCCAGGCTCTGCTGTGGAGTTAAATGGGTCTAGTATAGTGGGTTCTGCCTTCAGAAACTTACATGTACAGAAATTCAAACTTAAAATCTAGAGAAAATAGGAGGAAAACTGTTTTCATTACCAGATAGCCCCTTTCTTATAAATTAACTCCAAAATTTCTTTTAAAAACCATACTTTATTTTTTTTAAACAAGTACCACAATCCATTCACCTGGCTTAAAATTCAACCACCACAAAGGGATTACTATAAAGTTTCCTTCCACTCTTCCCACCCAAGGTCTCTCTCCCATGTTATTGTTATCAGTTTTGTAGGTGTCTTTTTCTGTGAACTGTCTGTTCATATCCTTGCCCCATTTTGCTATCAAATTGTTAGTCTATTTCTTATTGTTTTATGGGAATTTTATTCCACCCCCCTCACCCCGAGGGCAAGCTTCCTTTAAGGTACACCATGGTTTTATACCTGTAGACATGTTATCACTTGCACTTGGGGAACACACTTACACCTCCCTGCTGACCTAGTTCACTGCCATGCTAAGAAGAAAGCCCAGGGGAGCAATTGCAGTGCCCGCAGCCAGGACCACAGTGTCTGAGAAACATAAAGTCTCCCCCGAAGTGCTTGCTGGGAAGCATTCCCAGGGACACCTGAGGGAAACCGTGCCCCAGAATCATCAGGATCTGAGACTGGCACATCCCAATAGCCCTCTCATGATGATGGAAAGGTGGTACAACATTTACACCGTCGAACTCAGGGGCCACCTGCCACTGGTGGCAGCTGAGCACCTGAAGTGTGACTGGGGAGTTAACTGTTGACTTTATTTCATTTTAACTATTCTCAGTTTAAATTTAGATAGCTGCATGTGCCTAGTGGCTGCTGTATTGGACCGAACAGCCCTAGAGGGAGCTGATAAGGAAGTGATAAGAATCCCAAGCCAGTCTACCTACACTAATGCGAAAGCAGGGCAGAGGACAGTCTCTGTGACAATCACGTTTGTCAGAAAAGTGTCTCAGTCACTCTGGTCACCCCTACTTCATTTCCCCTGCCTCCCTGGGAAGAGGCAGAGTTTATAAACCCAGGGTAAAACTCACCTTCACCACAAGACCTTTCTTAACTAAGCCCTCCCTGTGATTTTTATTTTAAAATATTTTATTTATTTGGCTGTGCTGGGTCTTAGTTGTTGCATATAGGATCTTTAACTGTTCCCCGACCAGGGGATCTAGTTCCCTGACCAGGGATAGAACCTGGGCCCCCTGCAGTGGGAGTATGGAATCTTAGCCACTGGACCATCAGGGAAGTCCCACTCCCTGTGATGTTTGATTTGGCACTGCCCAGGATCCTTAAGCAGCCAGCCCACCTGCTCTACCCTCTACCCTAACTGCAATGGAATTAGGGGCTATGCTCACCCTCCTAAACAGGAGCGAGGGGTGACCTCCTCTATGCTTCTGTGGCCACCATCTCTGAGTCCCTGTGTACAATGCATCATGCTATTGCCATATACTCTGGAGTTTGAAGAACTTAGGGGCAGAATGAAAACTGTCCAAGGGAGAAAAGACATTCTAGAATATGGTGGTCCAAACTAAGGCTTCAAATCTGTACCTAGATTTTTTGACAGGGAACAAATGGTGGAATTGCTGTCAGCAAAAATGCTTCTGACCTGCTGCAGAAAGCCAGCAGCTACTCTGGCCGTAGGAGCTGACATTGGGCTTGGCCCAGCTGCCAAGCTCTCCGACTTTGATCCTGTCCGACTGGGGTGGAAATAGTGTGGTTCAACAAAATTACTACTAGCTGAGAGCTTGGAGCAAGGCTCTTCAAAGCTGGGATCTTTGTTCCTCCCAAACAGATGGAAAATGCTGGTGATAACGAGACAAGTCCTCAAACTGGGATTTGAATTCTGCTATCTGAGCCACCAAGAAACCAAGAACAGTGCAGGGTCTGTAAACCCCATTCAGGAACATGATCTTTGGGCAACCTCTCCCAGTTTAAACCCCAGGAACCACCTTAAGAGTAGGGCTGTGGGTGGTTTTGAGAATGAGGTTCCCAGAGATTAACAGTTTCAGCACCAACCAAGGCTGCCAAGCCTACTTTGATGAATCTGGGCCCTCCCAACTCCACCTCAACATACCTGTATTTATGTCACCCACAGTTGCTTGTTTGTAGTGGCTGTAGATGAACAGCATCTCCTCATCTGCTGGCTTGGTCTTAAGATGCTTAACTTCCTCAGCAGCTTTGTCAAACTCAGCCTAAATATGAGTGAGAGAAGAGGCCTGACGAGTTCGGTAATTAGGATGGAGGGGTTGGAAAGGAAGCACTCTCTTGCCCTGCTGGTGAGGAAAAGCAGTCTTCCTCATCTCAACAGGGCAGCTAGAGAGATTCAGCAAAACCAGGAGGGTAAGCACATCCCTTCACTCACTTGGACAACTATGTATGGGGCTCTCACTAAACCAGGTATCACGAGCTGGAAACAGTGGTGAAGGAGGCAGGCTGAGACTGGCTGCAGTGGACACACACTTCACAGAAAAAGCAGCACGGCCAACTGGCTGGCCAGACAGAGGTCTCAGGATAGCCCTGACCTGCGATAGGGCTGGCACTGAGTGACTGAAACTGCGGAGAAAACTGCATGAGCGCAGCGGTGTCAGCGGCCAGAGCCCGCTGGTCCCCTCCCTCTGAGGCCAGGGGATCCGGCGCCGATCCCTGTTCCGGTGTCCGTACTGAAGATGGGGGAGGGGCCAAAGATCACCACCCCCCGCCCCCTCACTGCTAGGTCCCGGAAAATCGTCTACAGTCAAAGAAGAGGTCACCCCTCCTCAGGCTGTGACCCTCCCCTGGCCTCGCGCTGGACACTCGGCCCCTGCTTCCCCTGACCTCCAAGCTCTCAACCGCGGCCTCCTGGCTTCTCCACTCTATATGGCACCCCTACTCCTGCCGTGTCCTTCCGGATGGGGCACTCCGTCCCCTTAGTCTTTCAACCTATAAAAACCATTACATCCCATCTGTCCATGTTGGACGCTAGCCTCCGACCTCAATTCCTGCTTCACTGCGAACGAAGTCTTCCCTATGGGCAACTTGCCAGCCGTTGCGGACTCAGTAAAGATGTTAGGAGCCCAAAACCTGAAAGTTCCGCTTACAGGATTCTGTTCAGTCTGGGCTGGGCATGGGTCCAGAAATAACAGCAGAGCACGGAAGGGAAAGACCCTGCGGGGTTGTGTCTGCGGGATAACCCCGCACCAGCTTCCCGCCTCGTGGCACCTTCGCAGCCAAGGCTGGGCACGCGTATTACCTGAGACATGCCGGCGGTGTTGCAAAGATTCCAGGAAGCCCGCGGAGGCGGCGAAGAGAAGGTAGCAGCAGCACAAGAGACTCAACTGGCAGCGATTTTAGAAGCGCAACCTTAGGCCTCTCCACCGGTGCTCGGACCAGGAGAGACAGCCAATCAGAAGCTAGATGTACGATGGGGGCGTGCCCAACCGCCCCAAGCTGCCCCCAAGCTGCCAAACTCTCTGCCAACCTCGCTTGAACCCGCGGGGGTTTCCTTGCGCAAGCGCAGCGAGGAGGAGTCGAAGGGGACGCCGGGAGCAGGTGAGGATCGCGGAAGTAGAGCGTTCTCGGTAGTGACTGCCAGTTGGTCAGAGCGGGAATTGGGTTCTTGGGTCACCGTGGGGACTGACCAGCGAGGCAGAAGACAGGGGGTGGACGTTGAAGAGCGGAGGTTTTAAAATTTGTTTCATTAAATCTTGTGTCCTGCGTGAAATGCCGGAAGTCGCGCCGCTGGACGAGTAAACGCTCACGCTTGGGGAGGGCGAGGGGCCCGGTCCTTCTGTTGGGACTAGAAGAGACTTTCTGGGCGTGGTCCCTGGAGAACTGCGCGAGGGAGGGAAGCTGGATTGGTTCCCAGAGGGTCGAAGCCGAGGCCTCTTCCTCTGAATTTTTGACACGTTCTGTGACTTGCCGTTGGCCGTGATTTGCAGTCCTGTTTCGTGTGCAGTAATCCGTCTGGTGCACTTAAGTCAGGGATAGTGTCTTAGTTGTCTTGACCTCCCTGGTGGCTCAGACGGTAAAGAATCTGCCCAGTAGTGTGGGAGACCCAGGTTGGATCCCTGGATCGGGGAGATCCCCAGGAGGAGGGCACGGCAACACCTTCCAGTATTCTTGCCTGGAGAATTCCATGCACAGAGGAGCCTGGAGGGGCTACAGACCATGGGGTCGCAAAGAGCAGGACACAACCGAGCGAGTAACACTTTCACGTTAACAGACTTGGCCCGGACTAGGTGCTCAGCAGACATCTGTTATGACTTTCCTTCGTTCACGAGTGTGTACTGAAGTCTTGTCAGGTTACTTACACGCTCCAGACCGTAGGGTGAAGGATTAAGGGAAAGTAACTTTTGAGAAAGCCCCTCAAGAGGAAGCATTCCAGGCAGGAAATGAGTGTAAATGTCTGAGCAGGGAGTGAGGGGAGGATAGGAGATGAGGCTGGAAGTTTAAGGAGGTGACAGGCTGGCTGGATGATGCAGAACCTTGAATTTTATTCTGAGTGAATTAGAGGCTTTTGAGCAGAGGATAAGAAGACTAGGGCAGTTTTGCAAAGTTGTTGCAGAGGCTGATAGTCTCCATGGGAGAGAGGTGGGTGGGGGAGTTTGAAGGTGATACCTAAGAGACCAAAGGGAGAATTTTCTGGCTGCAGCTACAAAGGAGCTAGGTGAAAGGAGGGAATTGATGGAAAATAAGTCTCCTGTAATCTTTTGATAAAGAGAGACCATTCCTCTCCAATTCCTAATTTGTAAGGAGGAGTGGACTGCAGATCAGCCTTCAGATCCTTCCCACATTAATTTATAGCTGTAGGTGTTTAAAGAAAGGCCAGGTAGATGCTTTCAGATATAACTTACTAACTTAATGGAGATCAGGCTTTATAAAAAGGGGAAAAATGGAGATGCAATAGCAGGGAGCACATCTTGAGTCTTCAGCCTACGTGTAATTTTGTTTGAGAAAGCAAAGCCAAACGAATTAACAAATTTTGGAGCTAACTTTGGGGAAAATTACATTTGAATTGTAAGAGATGTGAGTGTCTTCCAAAATGACAATTCAGAACTGTCTTTTTGCCCTTAGCCCCATATGAAACTTGGATTCACTTTTGCCTCCATCATTTGGTGCTTACAGCTTCTTTGATGAAATTCAGATTATTCCCTGTGTGGATCATATTTGCAGTCAAATATATTTTCTAGTAGGTAGGTTTTGTGCTTCCTGGTGGCTCAATGGCAATGATTCTGCCTGCAGTGCGGAGCCTCAGGAGACATGGGTAAACACGAAGTTATTGTGTTTGTGTTGTGTTTGGCACATTTGAAAAGATTAGGTACCTCTGAAAATGGAATTTTCTTTTTATTCCTCCAAGGTTGGCTAGTGTGATTGAATTTTGACTGAAGTTCAACATTGCAGAAAGCAAAGCTAGTGTTTTAAATTAACTTGGTAATCTCCAGCTTAAGTGGGGTTGATTTTTTGGTTGCTTCTTTGGAATATATGCCACTTTTCTTGAAAAAACCGACCTTCCACATGGTGGTTTTGTGCCCAGGTTGCTAAAAGTGACAGAAGTATGGAACTAATCTCAGGGAGCCTGAGTCTGCAGCAGCTTGAAGTGGGGCTTCAGTTCCTTAACCAGAGATTGAGGCCAGGTCGCTGTGGTAAGAGCCCCAAATCCTAGCCACTAGGCCAGTGGTCAGTGACAAGGGCCCCAGCCCTTCAGCTTTGCAGAAAAGAATTTCCATGAAGTCAGAAAGTAGTGAAGCAGGTGGAATATTTATTAAGAGGAAAAAGAGTACATTATATGTGGATAGAGACACGAGTGGACAGAGAGAGTCCCTGAGTTGTGCCTTCGTGGTAATTTGAATTACTTTTATGGGGCATTTCTTCCAAGTTTCTGTTGGCCAGTCATTTTAAATTGCCTGGTTCAGATACATCTCAGGATCCTCCCACATGTGTATATGTATCTCTTAGCCAAGATAGTTTCTACCGAAAAGGCCTAAAGGTAGAACATCTCTTATCATCACTCCCCTTTTGACCTCCACAGAACCTACATACAACGTATGTAGCTGGGGAGCCTCCTGACTTCAAGAATGGGAAATATGTGGTCTGGGCAGGGAACAGCCTCCTCTCTCAATTGTCCTGCTTTTCTCCACGTGGAGTTCTGGTCCACAGAGAATGAATCTTCAATTGCTTTACCCTGGGGTGGTGGGTGGGAGGGGAGCTGTGGCATCTGCCTCCTGCCTCAGAACTAGTAGTGATTGCAGATCCCAGGGAACCGGGTGCTGTGTGATCTTGAGAAGAAGGAATAATGTTTTTCCTTGTTAGGGGATCCAGCCTAGGCCAAGTTTCAAAATAGCTGAAGGCATGCTTACTTTGTGCTTCCTTCCCTCACCTATGCAAATACTGCTTTATGCCCTGGAAATCAGTCCTGGGTGTTCATTGGAAGGAATGATGCTAAAGCTGAAGAAACTCCAATACTTTGGCCACCTCATGTGAAGAGTTGACTCATTGGAAAAGACCCTGATGCTGGGAGGGATTGGGGGCAGGAGGAGAAGGGGACGACAGAGGATGAGATGGCTGGATGGCATCGCCGACTCGATGGACATGAGTTTGGGTGAACTCTGGGAGTTGTTGATGAACAGGGAGGCCTGGCGTGCTGCAATTTATGGGGTCACAAAGAGTCGGACACGACTGAGTGACTGAACTGAACTGAACCATCTCTGCTCTAGGGAATTGGAATGTCATTCAGCTTTTAACATAAAGAGAGGGTAACAAGTCAGCAGCTGGTATTTAACTTTTAAAAGTAAATTTTAGAGTATATTTGGGGTCAGTAGATGATATGAATTTAAAAAAATAATTTGTTTTTGGCTATGCTGAGTCTTTGTCGTCAGGCAGGCTTTTCTCTTGTTGTGGCTAGCAGGTGCTACTCTCTAGTTGTGGAGTAAGAGCTTCTCATTGCAGTGGCTTCCCTTGTGGAGCACATGCTCCAGGGCACGTGCAGGCTTCAGTCGTTTTGGTACATGGGCTCAGTAGTTTCAGCTCCCAGGCTCTAGAGCATGGGCTCAATAGTTGTGGTGCACGGGCTTAGTTGGCTCTGTGGCATCTTCCTGCACCAGGGGACCATGTCTCCTGCACTGGTAGGTGGATTCTTTACCACTGACCCACCAGGGAAGCCCCGAATTTTTTGATTCTACATTTGACACTACTGGAAGGGTCTTCATATCCCAAGAAAGAACAAGGTTGTTAGCTCTGTTCATATTCTTGTTAGCAGCTATCACAGTTAGTAATTATTTTTTGTAATTATTTTATTTACAATTACTTTTATTTTAATTTACTCCTCTACTGTCTGAACCCCTGCCCTACCTAAGTCAGGGAGGATAGGGATTACTGAGTATCAGTTAGTGCTCTGTCTCCAAGTACCTGGCACTTAAATGGTGGGTGAATGAACAGAGTGCTTTTCTCTCTATGAAACATTTTCCTTCTGATTAGCCATGAACTTAGAAACCAACCAAGTTTATTAGAACTAAATGTGAAACTATGAGCTAGAGTAAAGTAGATGAACTCTGGTGGAAGGGCTATGTCATCTCTATGTTCTGCCCTCAGTCTTGGAAATAGAACACTTGAAATGTTAAGGGAAGATGAGAACCTGATGACGTGTCAGCCTACTTGACCCTCCTAGTTAGTGGAGGGGCCATTACCATTACTGCAGTTTCCCCCCACATCCTTGTCTTTCCAGTTTTGGCTGCTCACAGGCTTCACTTGCTGGGTGTCGGTGTAAAGCCAGCCAGGCAAGTTATATTAAGAGGGGAAAGCAGTTCTTGCCCAGTGGGTGTGAATAGTAGTTTAATATTATGTTTCTTGGTATAAACTAAATCTCTAATTTCTAAGAGTAACCTAGTCATTAAAATGTGAAAATCATTACCAAAAGCGTTACGGTAAAGCTTTACTAGAAGGCAAGGGTTAGTGTATTCACAAATGATGAATTATATTCATTTTGTATTTTCTGGTTTCTTGGCATAAGAGACTGGGGTTAATCATTTCTGTGACATTTAAAATTGTAGTTTCTATTTTCAGGAGTCAGGGTGCTCTGGTTTACCGTTCTCTGGCCAGGTAGTCCATGGCCTGGGGGTCTATTAGCTCATGTTGTCCTGGAGAAACAACCTGAGTTTCTTCATTAATGATGATACCTTTAATAGTAATTTTAGAAAGATGTTATCAGTAACAGTGATTGTAGCCATCTGACTCTGGTTTCTTAGTGCTCAGCACCCAATTGAGCTCAGAGGGGATAAAACAGGGAATAAAATTTTAGATAGAGAGATTAACCATAAACTTGGTAAGGGAACTTGATTTTAGGGAGGCTTGGGTTCAGAGGCATTTGGGAACTGCTGCTGGGATAGGAGTGGGGAGAGCTGGATAGAGTTGTGGCTTTTATTTTGTGAAGGTGAGGGGAACTGACAGCTGAGGTGAAAATGTACCATAGCTTTTCTTCTCCTGCCCGCCCCCCACCCCCCTGCCATTTCTCCTCCTTTGTCTCTTTTCCTTTTCTGATGAAAAAACTGGTAAGAGGAGGCCTGGTTACCAGAGATCTTAACCAGCCCTTCCCCTTTGCCATTCTTTTCTTCCTTTGGCTATTTATATTTGGAGAAATTGGGTGAGAGAAGAATGGGCATGGGTGTAAGACACATGAGTGTGTGAGTCTCACCTTTCCCCTGTCCTGTTTTTGCCCAGCCAACATGGAGTGGGGGCGTGGTTTGGGCTTAGCTGAGACATGAAGACCAGGGTTTGGGTAGAGGTGGAGGTATTCCTGGCAGGAAGTGACCTTCACTGGCTGGGAGTTAAGAAGTAAGGAAAGTTACTTATAAGTTGGTCATGCACTGGTGAGCTGCAACCTGTGTTCTGTTTAGAAATACTTACGAATGTGGGCAGGCATAATGAAGTGCTCTACAAAGATAACTTAAGTTCAGTACTGTAGTTCCTGTTCAACTTCACTAGAAGTATGAACTCTCTTCTAAATGTACTTTGTCTTCCTCACTTTGCCTGTTTCCCTAGCTCCTAGTTGCATGTGACAAGCGCTTGGTAAATGCTTTGAAACTAGGTTGTTACAAATGAATTTTCTAGTGCGCTTTCCAATTGCCTGTCAACAACAACAAAAAAATAGAAATATTAATATTTGATGACAAATGATGTGGCTGATAATTCCTTTGGAGATAATGCTGCTGTTGCTAAGTTACTTCAGTCGTGTCTGACTCTGTGTGACCACACAGACGGCAGCCCACCAGGCTCCCCTGTCCCTGGGATTCTCTAGGCAAGAACACTGGAGTGGGTTGCCATTTCCTTCTCCAATGCATGAAAGTGAAAAGTGAAAGTGAAGTCCCTCAGTCGTGTCCGACTCTTAGCGAGATAATACAGTTTTATTTATTTGCTTATTTTTGATTTTTTTTTTTTTTTGGATGTGGACCATTTTTAAAATCTGTATTGCTTTTGTTACAATATTGCTTCTGTTTTATGTTTTTCATTTTTTTGGCCACCAGGCATGTGGAACCTTTAGCTTCTCAGATCAGATCAGATCAGATCAGTCACTCAGTCGTGTCCAACTCTTTGCGACCCCATGAATCGCAGGGCACCAGGCCTCCCTGTCCATCACCAACTCCCGGAGTTCACTCAGACTCACGTCAATTGAGTCAGTGATGCCATCCAGCCATCTCATCCTCTGTCGTCCCCTTCTCCTCTTGCCCCCAATCCTTCCCAGCATCAGAGTCTTTTCCAATGAGTCAACTCTTCACATGAGGTGGCCAAAGTACTGGAGTTTCAGCTTTAGCATCATTCCTTCCAAAGAACACCCAGGGCTGATCTCCTTCAGAATGGACTGGTTGGATCTCCTTGCAGTCCAAGGGACTCTCAAGAGTCTTCTCCAACACCACAGTTCAAAAGCATCAATTCTTCGGCGCTCAGCCTTCTTCACAGTCTAACTCTCATATCCATACATGACCACAGGAAAAACCATAGCCTTGACTAGATGAACCTTTGTTGGCAAAGTAATGTCTCTGTTTTTGAATATGCTATCTAGGTTGGACATAACTTTCCTTCCAAGGAATAAGTGTCTTTTAATTTCATGGCTGCATTCACCATCTGCAGTGATTTTGGAGCCCAGAAAAATAAAGTCTGCCACTGTTTCCCCATCTATTTCCCATGAAGTGATGGGACCAGATGCCATGATCTTCGTTTTCTGAATGTTGAGCTTTAAGCCAACTTTTTCACTCTCCACTCTCACTTTCATCAAGAGGCTTTTTAGTTCCTCTTCACTTTCTGCCATAAGGGTGGTGTCATCTGCATATCTGAGGTTATTGATATTCCTCCCTGCAATCTTGATTCCAGCTTGTGTTTCTTCCAGTCCAGCGTTTCTTATGATGTACTCTGCATATAAGTTAAATAAGCAGGGTGACAATATACAGCCTTGACAAACTCCTTTTCCTATTTGGAACCAGTCTGTTGTTCCATGTCCAGTTCTAACTGTTGCTTCCTGACCTGCATACAGATTTCTCAAGAGGCAGATCAGGTGGTCTGGTAATCCCATCTGTTTCAGAATTTTCCACAGTTTATTGTGATCCACACGGTCAAAGGCTTTGGCATAGTCAAGAAAGCAGAAATAGGTGTTTTTCTGGAACTCTCTTGCTTTTTCCGTGATCCAGCGGATGTTAGCAATTTGATCTCTGGTTCCTCTGCCTTTTCTAAAACCAGCTTGAACATCAGGAATTTCACGGTTCACATATTGCTGAAGCCTGGCTTGGAGAATTTTGAGCATTACTTTACTAACGTGTGAGATGAGTGCAGTTGTGCGGTAGTTTGAGCATTCTTTGGCATTGCCTTTCTTTGGGATTGGAATGAAAACTGACCTTTTCCAGTCCTGTGGCCACTGCTGAGTTTTCCAAATTTGCTGGCATATTCAGTGCAGCACTTTCACAGCATCATCTTTCAGGATTTGGAATAGCTCAATTGGAATTCCATCACCTCCACTAGCTTTGTTCGTAGTGATGCTTTCTAAGGCCCACTTGACTTCACACTCCAGGATGTCTGGCTCTAGGTCAGTGATCACACCATCATGATTATCTGGGTCATGAAGATCTTTTTTGTACAGTTCTTCTGTGTATTCTTGCTATCTCTTCTTAATATCTTCTGCTTCTGTTAGGTCCGTACCATTTCTGTCCTTTATCGAGCCCATCTTTGCATGAAATGTTCCTTTGGTATCTCTGATTTTCTTGAAGAGATCCCTAGTCTTTCCCATTCTGTTGTTTTCCTGTATTTCTTTGCATTGATCGCTGAAGAAGGCTTTCTTATCTCTTCTTGCTATTCTTTGGAACTCTGCATTCAGATGTTTATATCTTTCCTTTTCTCCTTTGCTTTTCGCTTGTCTTCTTTTCACAGCTATTTGTAAGGCCTCCCCAGGCAGCCATTTTGGTTTTTTGCATTTCTTTTCCATGGGAATGGTCTTGATCCCTGTCTCCTGTACCATGTCACGAACCTCATTCCATAGTTCATCAGGCACTCTATCTATCAGATCTAGGCCCTTAAATCTATTTCTCACTTCCACTGTATAATCATAAGGGATTTGATTTAGGTCATACCTAAATGGTCTAGTGGTTTTCCCTACTTTCTTCAATTTAAGTCTGAATTTGGCAATAAGGAGTTCATGGTCTGAACCAGAGTTTAAACCTGTGCCCCCTGCAGTGGAAGTGTGGAGTTTCTTAACCACTGGACAGTCAGGGACGTCCTTCTGTGCTCTTTACCTGTTTTGTCCTGATGGTAACAGCTTGCACAGCTATTGTACATACCACAAATAGTATATTGGCAATAATAGGTTGAAGATACAGAACATTTTCATCATCGTCCTTTTATTGCCCTGTGATAGCCACAACCACTTCCCTCCTGTCCTGACTCTTCCTCTGCTCCTGGCAACCAGCAATTTATTCTATTTCTATAATTTTGTCATTTCAAGAATGTTATATAAGTGAAATCATGTAGTTTGTAACCTTTTGGGATTGGCTTCTTTACTCATCATAGTTCTCTAGTGATTCATCCAGATTGTTGTATGTACCAGTAATTCCTATTGCTGAGTGTATTCCATCGTATAGATGAACCAGTTTGTTTAACTGTTCACCTGTTGAAGGACATCTGCACTGTTTCCACATTTTAATTGTTACCAATAAAGCTGCTGCTAGTCACTCATGTACAGATTTTTCTGTGAATGTTTTCATTTTTCTGGAATGAAAGCCCAGGAGTGCAGTTCTGGGCCATATGGCCATTCCATATTTGGTTTTGTAAGAAATTGCCATTGTGTCTGTACCATTTTACATTCCTACCAGTAATAAAGGAGAGATCCAGTTTCTCCACATCCTTGCCAGAATTTGGTGTTATCACTATTTTTTATTTTAGGCATTCTTATATGTGTGTAGTGGTATCTCATTGTGGTTTTAGGTTTGCATTCCCTAATTATTAATGATGTTGAGCATCTTTTTGTGTGTGTATTTGTGCCACATGTATAATCTCTTCTCTGAATTTTCTGTGTCTTTTGGTTGTGTTTAAATTGGATTTTTTTAGATGTTGAGTTTTGGGAGTTCTTAATATATTCCAGATACTATTCCTTTGTTGGAAATGTGGTTTACAAATATTTTCTTCCAATTTTTAGTTTTTTTTTTTTTAATCTTAACAGAGTCTTTCACAAACCATAAAATTTTAATTCTGGTGAAATCCAGTTTTTCCTTTTATGGATTACACTTTTGGTGTCGTGTATAATAAATTTTGACCTAGCCCTAGATTCTGAGAATTTTCTCTTTTTTTTAGTAAAAGTTTTATAGTTTTGCATTTTAAAATTCACATAATTTATTTTGAGTTAATTTTTGTATAAAGTATAAGATTTAGATTGAGGTTCTCCTCCCCTCCCCTACCTTGGATGTCTAATTGTTCCAGCACCATTTGTTGAAAAGATATCTTTCCTTTAATGAATTGCTTTTTGCACCTTTGTCTGTAACCTCTTGGGCATATTTATGTGGTCTTTTCTGGGTCCTGTCTTCTGTTGATCTGTGCATCTGTTCCTCCACCAATACTACACAGTCTTGATTATTGTAGCTGTATAATAAATTTTGAAATTGGGTAAACTAATTCTTTCTACTTTATTCTCCTTTTGCAGAATTGTTTAGTTATTTTAGTTCCTTTCTCATTCCATATAAATTTTAGAATAAACTTGTCTATGTCTAGAACTTCCAGAACTATGTTCTAGAACCATAACTATATTGAATAAGAGTGATGAGAGTGTATATATACTTGCCTTGGATTTGTAGAGAATATTGGTCTGTGGCTTTTGTTTTTATAGTGCCTTTGGTTGGTTATCCTGTAACTATTAACTTCATAAAATGAATTAGGAAATGTGCCCTCCTATTCTGTTTTCTAGAAGAGAATGTGTAGAATTCTTCAGTGAAACCTTCTGGGCCTAGAGATTTCTCTTTTGGGAGTATCAAAATTATGGATTTTCCTTAATAGTTTCCTTAAAAGTTCCATTCAGATTATCTATTTCTTATTGGATTAATGGTGGTAGTTGGTGTTTTTCAAGAAATTGGCCCCTTTAACCTATGTTGTGAAATGTGTGTATGTAGATTTGTTCATAGTATTCCCTTATGAAATGTAAAGAGTCTTAGCGAATATTTGTTTCATTTCTGATATTGATCATTTAGATCTTCTCTCTTTTTTTGGCCAGTCTTGCACAAGATTTGTCAATTTTTTTGGTCTTTCCAAAGAACTAGCCCTTTTTTCATTGATTTTTTCTTTATTGTCTTTCTGTTTTCAACTTTATTGATTTCTGTCCTCTATTATTTCTTTCCTTCTGCCTATTTTGGTTTGTTTTGCGTTTATTTTTCTAGGTTCCTGAGATGAAAGCTTCTGACTCTTCACCAGGCCCCCTGTGACACTAATATTAACATTTGTGAAGTGGAGCACAGGTTGCTGGATGGCGAGCTGTGGTCAACGGAGGACCACAGAGAAGTTGAAATAGAGATCGTTATTACTCACCCGTCCTGAAGGAAGTACATGGCACTGCTCAAGGACCCACATGGGGAGGAGGTCAAGACTGAGTACAGGGAGAGAGTGAGCTGTAAGACCTGGAACACATGGTCTATGGGTGGAATCCCTGGGGTTCCCCGGCTAACACTGGATTGATCAGTTCAAACCAAATATGCAGGGTTCCAGTAAGCTCTGTGGAGGTTTTATCTAAGGAGTGTCAAAGGGCAGGCCCTGGAGGCAGGGGAAACTGGTGATCACAAGGGCTGTGGGGGAAGTCTTATCAGGAGCTTGTATTTCTTTGTGATTCAGGGCTGTTATCTAGGGCACATTCTTCCATGAGTGGGCAAGTTTCAGTTTAAGGTCCTCGTGGGGCTACACAGCCAAACAAAATGTTTGCTGGGGCAGCAGTATCACGTAGTAGCTTAGCTAAACTCTCCACAGCGCCCCCGTGGGGAAGGCGGGGGCCTTTTATTACTGTGGAGGTGGGAGTCTGAGCTCTTTACTGACTCCAGGATGCCGAGGAGTCAAGCTGGTGATTATCCAGCTCCCTACTCAGCCTTCTCTAATGTGACCCTGGCGGGGGGGTTGGGGCTCCTCATTAAGGCCTGGGGAGGGTAGAAGTCTAGGCTCCAGCTCTACCTTTGCTAGTGGGGGTTGGGCAGCAGTTTCTTATGTGATTCCTGGCTGGATTAGAGGGCTCCTTTGTCTAAAAGTTTTCTTTCTTGGCTAGGCTGCCCCTTTCCTGGTCCTTTGGCTAGATAGAGAAGACTTGTTCAAGCTTTTTTTTTTTTCCTTTTCCTGCACCTGTTTGTGATTCTGGGTTGCTGACTTCTTCAGCTCTGTGTCTGAGATATATGAAAACCCAGGGACCTCTCCACCATGTTCCTTAGGTCTGTAGATCCCTAGCTAATTGTTGCCCTCCCTCCACCTTTCTGATCCTCTTACATTTGTTTTATAGATAATGTTCAGGATTTTTAGTTGTATTTTAATCAGGACATATAGGGAAAGATACATCTACTCCATCTTTCTAGACACAGAAATGAATAGTGCCACTTAAAATTCATCATTAGTTTCTCCGTGAGTTAGACTAGATTCTGAATTCATAACCCAAGTTGTGGCTTTTAAAGTTGAATAAAAACTCAGTGTTCTCCATTCTTTTCAGAAGAGCATTAGTTCTCTTTTGGCTATTTGAAGGTTGTTTCATGTGGTTGAAGCTTACAACCTCCCAAATTCAATATCAGGATTATTTTCTTCTTAAGAAGCCAAGTGGTAGGGGAATATAGCCAATATTTTGTAATAAGTGGAGTATAACCTTTAAAAAATGTTGTTCTCTTATAACTTATATAGTATTCTATAGCAACTTCTTCAATTAAAAAAAAAAAGAAGCCAAGTGGTCAAATACAAGCCAAGTGGTTTGCCATTAAAAGTGAGTTTGTGCTGTGCTATGCTAAGTGGCTTCAGTCATGTCCGACTCTGTGCAACCCTATGGACTGTAGCCCACCAGGCTCCTCTGTCCATGGGATTCTCCAGGCAAGAATACTGGAGTGGGTTGCCATGCCCTCCTCCAGGGGATCTTCCTGACCCAGGGATCAAACCTGTGTCTCCCACATTGCAGGTGGGTTCTGTACCACTAGCCCCACCTGGGAAGCCCAAAACATGAGTTTCGGTAAGGCCAAATCCAACTTTAGCTAGTGCTTAATATAATGTATGTTTTAAAATATTAACTTAGAAACAATTTATTTTAAAAAGCATCCTTCCTGGGATGGGTGATACAAAAAGTAAGTTTTGAATTTATCTTAACAGTATTTTCGGGCTTCCCAGGTGGCCCTAGTGGTAAAGAACTCACCTGTCAATGCAGGTAGAAGAGATATGGGTTTGATCCCTTGGTCAGAAAGATCCCCTAGAGGAGGGCATGGCAACCCACTCCAGTATTCTTGAGTGGAGAATCCCTGGCAAGGGATTCCAGAGGAATCCCAGGCTTTAGAGGAGCCTGGAGTCCGAAGGGTCCCTTAGTCCATAGGGTCACACAGAGTCAGACACAACTACAGTGACTTAGCACATGACAGTATTTTCTGATTATGTGTAATAGTACCTGAAATGTTGCTGCAGTGACACTGATTGTTCTTTAGTAGAGTCTGCCAAATACATTATTTGTGTGTAGGTAGCTCTTGATGGAAGGCATGTGTTCTAGTCTTGTCTCTGCTACTGAATTAGCTGTGTTATTCTAGACTCACATATCCTTTGTTTCCTCATCAGCAAAATAGGGGCAGTTGCACCTGCTTTGCTGATAGGTAATTGAGGATTATTAGTGACATTGTACAGGGGACAGGGAACAAGACCATCCCCAAGAAAAAGAAATGCAAAAAAAGCAAAATGACTGTCTGAGGAGGCCTTACAAATAGCTGTGAAAAGAAGAGAAGTGAAAGGCAAAGGAGAAAAGGAAAGATACACCTATTTAAATGCAGAAGTCCAAAGAATAGCAAGGAGAGATAAGAAAGCCTTCCTCAGTGATCAATGCAAAGAAATAGAGGAAAACAACAGAATGGGAAAGACTAGAGATCTCTTCAAGAAAATTAGAGATACCAAGGGAATATTTCATGCAAAGATTGGCTCAATAAAGGACAGAAATTGTATGGACCTAACAGAAGCAGAAGATATTAAGAAGAGGTGGCAAGAATACACAGAAGAAGTGTACAAAAAAGATCTTCTCTGCCGGGGTCCAGCCCCGGTGGATCCAGGGAATTCGAAGAGGAGACGGCTTCGGTGATCAGGATATGATAGAATTAAAGATATAAAGAGTGGTTAAATAAGGATAGCTCAGTGAGAAAATTTAGTGAAGAAAAGAGGCTGAATAATTCAGCCAGAAGGTGAGAGAAAGAACGACATGGGGAGACCAAGCTTCGGTGAACAAGGCCCGCACTTTATTTTCCATAGTAGTTTTTATGCCTTAAGTTATGCATAGAGGATAATGGGGGAAGGGGTAGAGTCATGAAGTAAGCCAGGCTTTCTTCCTGCAAACTTATCATATGCAAAAGTTTAGGTGATTTGCATCATCTTCTGGCCCGGAGGCCTGTTAACATTTTAAGACCCTTTCTTCAGAAAACTTATTTTTCTCTAAAGGTGATTAGTCAGGTGCCACCCTCCAAAAGCATTAGATAAAGTTGCATTCCTACAGGGCAAAGGTGTGGTGGGCTATAACAAGAAAAAGAATTAACTCAAGGGTCCAAGGTTACAAACATTAAAGCTACTACTTACACCAATTATATTAATCAATACACTGCCAGGGACACAGCAGGTAAGGGATATGGAGATTTAGCAGCAAACATTGGCCCAACAAGTGAAAAACCCTTCACCAATACAATTTCTAATCAATCTTTCAACTGCTCAAAGGAATCTGTATTTAGACAGTTTAGAACATCTCATGCCTCTCACAGTTGGGAGGCTCTGAACAATCACATGGCTGGAAAAACCTATTCAGGCAGGCTAGAGGACTTCCAAAGGAGTTTGTAGGTTGAAACACTATCACACCCAGGAACTTTATTAACTGGAGCTGTAAGTTAACTCTTTTTTCAGAGAGAGGTAGTGGGGGACAGCCCCCTGTAAAGTCAGAGGTATAGGTGAGAGCACAAAGCAGAAAGTAGGCAGACTCTGGTTTTGGGGGTAGATGCTCGAGAATTTCCAGGGGGACTCCTGAGGCTTGATCCCGCCTTTGTGTATGCCAAGCCTCCTTCCTCATGACCTTTGCCACGGGCGGAGTTCCTCACGCTGGCTCCTGGCAGTGATAGAATTCCAGTTGAGCTATTCCAGATCCTGAAAGATGATGCTGTGAAAGTGTTGCACTCAATATGCAATATGCCGGGAGATGGGTCCCGGCATCTCCCCCTTTTTTATTTCTTAAAACAGCCAGATGCAGCTCAGTCGTGAGTTTCTGAATGTTCTGCTGAAGAATCCTGACAATACAAGGAAGAATGATTATGAGAAGCAAAATTAAAGCACCAACAGATTAGACAGAATGTTTTTTCCTGAAATGAAGTTAGAGAAAGTGTGAAAAAAGTCATTAGCTGCTCCAGCGGCGGTAAAATCCAGTTGAGAGTGTTCCAGGGTCTATATTTGATTATGAAGTTTCCCTAAGTCCAGGCCAATGTCAGAGCTGTTCCAAACACCTGAGATATGATTTTTGATTTTTTCCCATTCATAATCTGTCTCATTCACCTTCAAACATGTCACGCATATCCACCGGTAATCAGTGTGGCAAGACAGAACCATTTTCACTTTTAAAGCCTGTAACTCAGTCCCAATATGCATTATTGCCTCTTCCAAGGCATCTACCCTCATCTCCAACTTTCTATCTATAGCTTCCTGTGTTGCTAGAGTTAGAGAAACATTTTTAGACATGGTATCAACATATTGGGCAGTATGCACTTGTTGAGTCAATGATATTGCTGCCACAGTAACAGAAGCAATTGTGGTTATTAAAGCTGCTATTTCCAGGATAAGCAAGCCCACAAACCGTCGCGATCGCATTAAATCTTGTAGCAGGAAGAAAGCCTGGCTTACTGCATTTCACGACCAAGATAACCATGATGGTGTGATCACTCACACTCACCTAGAGCCAGACATCCTGGAATGTGAAGTCAGGTGGGCCTTAGGAATCATCACTACGAACAAAGCTAGTGGAGGTGATGGAATTCCAATTGAGCTATTTCAAATCCTGGAAGATGATGCTGTGAAACTGCTGCACTCAATATGCCAGCAAATTTGGAAAACTCACCAGTGGCCACAGGACTGGAAAAGGTCAGTTTTCATTCCAGTCCCAAAGGCAATGCCAAAGAATATTCAAACTACCGCACAATTGCACTCATCTCACACGCTAGTAAAGTAATGCTCAAAATTCTCCAAGCCAGGCTTCAGCAGTTCATGAACCGTGAACTTACAGATGTTCAAGCTGGTTTTAGAAAAGGCAGAGGAACCAGAGATCGAATTGCCAACATCCGCTGGATCATTGAAAAAACAAGAGCATTCCAGAAAAACATCTATTTCTGGTTTATTGACTATGCCAAAGCCTTTGACTGTGTGGATCACAATAAACTGTGGAAAATTCTGAAAGAGCTGGGAATACCAGACCACCTGACCTGCCTCTTGAGAAACCTATATGCAGATCAGGAAGCAACAGTTAGAACTGGACATGGAACAGCACACTGTTTCCAAATAGGAAAAGGAGTACGTCAAGGCTGAATATTGTCACCCTGCTTATTTAACTTCTATACAGAGTTCATCATGAGAAATGCTGGGCTGGATGAAGGACAAGCTGGAATCAAGATTGCCAGGAAAAATAGCGATACCCTCAGATATCCAGATGACACCACCCTTATGGCAGAAATTGAAGAACTAAAGAGCCTCTTGATGAAAGTGAAAGAGGAGAGTGAAACAGTTGACTTAAAGCTCAACATTCAGAAAATGAAGATCATGGCATCTGGTCCCATCACTTCATGGGAAATAGATGGGGAAACAGTGGCTGACTTTATTTTTTTGGGCTCCAAAATCACTGCAGATAGTGACTGCAGCCATGAAATTAAAAGATGCTTGCTCCTTGGAAGGAAAGTTATGACCAACCTAGACAGCATATTAAAAAGCAGAGACATTACTTTGCCAACAAAGGTCCGTCTAGTTAAGGCTGTGGTTTTTCTGGTAGTCTTATGGATGTGAGAGTTGGACTATAAAGAAAGCTGAGTGCCGAAGAATTGATGCTTTTGAACTGTAGTGTTGGAGAAGACTCTTGAGAGTCCCTTGGACTGCAAGGAGATCCAACCAGTCCATCCTAAAGATCATTGTTTATTGGAAGGACTGATGTTGAAGCTGAAACTCCAGTACTTTGGCCACCTGATGCAAATAGCTGACTCATTTGAAAAGACCCTGATGCTGGGAAAGATTGAGGGCAGGAGTGGAAGGGGATGACAGAGGATGAGATGGTTGGATGGCATCACCAACACAATGGACATGGGTTTGGGTGGTCTCCGGGAGTTGGTGATAGACAGGAAGCCTGACTGACGTACTGCGGTTCATGGGGTCGTAAAGAGTCAGACATGACTAAACGACTGATCTGAACCTAATGATATTTCTAAAGCGTTTAGCACATTCCAAGTAGCTATTATTATCATCCTTAATGCACTTTGTTAAAGCAAAAACCTTGAAGCATATTCATAACAAAATTAGGGATAACTTGCCCCAGTCCTTGTTATAAATGATCATAGAGTTGAGATTGAGGAATCTGTGACTTTTCTTTATTGACTCCATTGTAGTTTTTCAGGAACTGTTTGCAGTGCCATTTAATACGGATTGGTGTAATAATAGAGATTTTTTTTGGTGGCGGGGGAGGGGCTTGTTGAATTGGGTTCCTAGACTCAATTCCAGTGTACATATATGGAGGCTTCCCCACATCAACAAGCGGTTCTTGATGCTAGGAGGGTATCCACAAATTCAATTCAGTTCTGACAGTACCTGTCCAGATAGAATCAGATTCCATAGACAAAGGGCTCAGTTGCACAAGTTTGCCCTCCACTTCAGAGGCCAGTCACACAAGTTGTTATCTGTGCTTTTGACCAGCTACAGATTGGAGGTTCTGTTGACCCCTCCAATTCAGGATGCCAGCTGCAAGTCTAGGTTGCAGCCCATACTTCTGATCAATTGGCTGTAAATCAGAGGTTCCCACAACTCCCTCTTGGGGTTCAATTAGCTTGTTAGAAGAGCTCACAGAACTCAGGAAAACCTGTTTACTCACTAGATTACCAACTTATTATAAACGGATATTAAAGGATATACATCAACAGTCAGACAAGATACATGGGTTGAGGTCCTACAAAGGGACTTCTGTTGTCATGGCTGATGAAGCTGAGCATGGGGGCATGTGGAGTGTTCTGGTTCCCCAACATGGAAGATCTCTGAAAAAGATCCAAAAAGCTGTCCTTTGGAGTTGTTTATGGAGGCTTCATTACATGGTTATGATTAACTAAATCACTGGCCAGTGGTGATCGATTCAACTTCCAGCACAGGGTGGGACTGAAAGTTAGTTTTCCTAACACAGCCCCCACCTTTGTGTAGACCCCAAAAGTCACCTTCCCTGGAGTGGTTTTCAGAAACTGAGGGTGAGAGACCAAATTCCATTCCATTGTTCAGGAGATTCTAAGAGATTTGGAAACTGTGAGCAGGAACTGTGGATGAGGACCAAATGTATATGTATTTCCTATAAGTCATGACATTTCTGTGTAGTGAGGTTTCACTGTCATTGTGGCTCATATGTATTTTTTTTTTACTGCACCATGCAGCATGGAGGATCTTAGTTCCCTGGACCAGGGATCCAAATCATGCCCCCTGCAGTGCAAGTGCTGATTCATAACTCCTGGACCACCAGGGAACTCCTGTTGTTCATATTTTAATAATTAGGTTACTTTCAAAAATGAAAGTTTTAGTTGAAGCAGACAAATGTTAAAACTGTCATTCATCCCCCTTTATCCACTGCCTCCCTCTGTAAGAACACCTTTCACTTCTATATATGTCTTTGCAATTTGGCATTTGTGTTAGTCTCTTAGGGTTGCTATAGCAAAGTATCGTAAGCTGGGAGACTTCAAACAACAGATATTTATTGTCCCATAGTTCTGGGGGCCAGAAGTCCAAAATCAATGAGCAAGCCTGATTCCTTGTGAAGATTGTGAGAGAGAATCTGTTCCTTGTCTCTCTCTTATTTTCTGGTAGCCCCAAGCATTCCTTGGCTCGTAGAGGCATCACTTCAGTCCCCCATCTTCATATGGTGGTCTTCTTGTGTGCTTGTCTTTACAAGGCCCTCTGCTTTCATAAGGATGCTAGTTGTATTGGATATGAGGCCCAGCCTATCCCAGTATGACCTCACCTTAATGAGTTGCATCTTCAGCAACTGCATTTACAAGTAAGGTCACATTCTGAGGAAGGGGTAGGTATTAGGTTGTCAACTTGTCTTTTTAGGGAGAACACAGTAATACCCACAAGAACATTCACCTAAAAATCAGAAATAAATGAATTGGTATTAAAAACAAGTGCTCTTCTTCAAGCATTATTGTTCTATAGTAGGGGAAAACAGAGCAAAGGAATAATAAGTGGAGCTGAGTCAGTCAGAAAAGGTCCTCCTGATAGGGAGGATCCAGTTTTAGAAAAAGCAAGAATGTTTCAAGCTAGAGAACAACCTGTTGTCTAGTTTCTGGAATAATTCAGAAAGCTGGATGTATTGGAAGAACCAAAGGAGGACCAGTGTAATTGTTGAGCAGTGGCATAGGGGGAGATGGTATCTAGGGCCAAACCATGCAGGGACTAGCTGGCGTAATGATGAGTTCACTTCTTTCCTTTAGGGGCTCTGGGGAGCCTGTGAAGAATTTTAAGCAGGGGAGACATATTCAGATTTACATATTATGGAGATCACTCCTGCTGCTATATGTCACATGGATTGAGAGAACTGGACTGGTATTGGGACCAAGACCAGTTTCTATTATTTCAGTAGAGACAGTGAGAGTGGAGGCTTAGACTAGTGTAATGGAGGTGGAGAGAAATGGGGAAATTCAAGATAAGTTTTGGGGAAAGAGCTGAGAAGATTTGCTGGGTTAGCTAAAGAGTAGGGAAGGAGGAATGCTCTGCTGATGGCTTGAGTAACTCAGTGTAATTGACTGAGATGGGGAATTTAGGACTAGGAGTTGAGGTCAGATTTAACTGCCAGGTTCAGTTTGGGATATGTTAAATGCCTGGGGTGATAACTAACTAGAGGATTTAAGTAGCCCACTGATGTCTGAGTTTTGAACTTAGGTCTGGAAATGTATTTGAGAGAATGGTCAGAGGAGCAGTAACATTTCAAGGTCTCAGAGAGGAGAGGAGCCTGGAGAAGATCTCAGAAAGGAAAAGTGCAGTAATAGACAGCTGGAGAGAGGCAGACAAGGATGAGCAGGTTCTTCAGCTCTGTTGAGTGCTTCTAAGAAGTTGAGTGTGATCAAAGGGATATGAAGAAAAGGAGAGAAATGTATTCAGTGGATCTGACCTCTGCTATTTTAACTGAGGGGTGAGTGCAAAGTCTTTCAGTTCTATTCAGTTCAGTCACTCAGTCATGTCTGACTCTTTGCGACCCCATGGACTGCAGCATGCCATGCTTCCCAGTCCATCACCAACTTCCAGAGCTTGCTCAAACTCATGTCTATCAAGTCGGTGATGCCATCCAACCACCTCATCCTCTGTTGCCCCCTTCTCTTCCTGTCTTCAGTCTCTCTGAGCATCAGGGTCTTTTCCAATGAGTCAGTTCTTCACATCAGATGGCCAAAGTATTGGAGCTTCAGCATCAGTCTTTCCAATGATATTCAGGACTGATTTCCTTTAGGATTGGTTGGTTGGATCTCCTTGCAGTCCAAGGGACTCTCAAGAGTCTTCTCCCACATCACAGTTCAAAAGCATCAATTCTTTGGCACTCAGCCTTCTTTATGGTCCAACTCTCACATCCATACATGACTACTGGAAAAACCATAGCTTTGACTAGACGGACCTTTGTTGGCAAAGTAATGTCTCTGCTTTTGAATATGCTATCTAGGTTGGTCATACCTTTTCTTCCAAGGAGCAAGTGTCTTTTAATTTCATGGCTGTGGACATCGTCTGCAGTGATTTTGGAGCCCAAGAAAATAAAGTTTGTCACTATTTCCATTGTTTTCCCATCTATTTGCCATGAAATGCTGAGACTGATGCCATGATCTTCATTTTTTAAATGTTGAGTTTTAAGCCAGATTTTTTACTCTCCTCTTTCACTTTCATCAGAGGCTGTTTAGTTCCTGTTCACTTTCTGCCAAAAGGGTGGTGTCATCTGCATATCTGAGGTTATTACTATTTCTCCTGGCAATCTTGATTCCAGCTTGTGCTTCCTCCAGCCCAGCGTTTCTCATGATGTACTCTACATATAAGTTAAATAAGCAAGGTGACAATATACAGCCTTGACGTATTCCTTTCCCAATTTGGAACCAGTCCATTGTTCCATGTCTGGTTCTAACTGTTGCTTCTTGATCTGCATACAGATTTCTCAGGAGGGAGGTAAGGTGATCTGGTATTCCCATCTCTTGAAGAATTTTCCACAGTTTACTGTGATCCACACAATCAAAGGCTTTGGCATAGTCAATAAAGCAGAAGTAGATGTTTTTCTGGAACTCTCTTGCTTTTCCAATGATGGAACGAATGTTGACAATTTGATATCTGGTTCCTCTGCCTTTTCTAAATCTGGAAGTTCTCAGTTTGTGTACTGTTGAAGCCTAGCTTGGAGAATTTTGAGCATATCTTTGCTAGTGTGTGAGATGAGTACAATTTTGTAACAGTTTGAACATTCTTTGGCATTGCCTTTCTTTGGGATTGGAATGAAAACTGATCTTTTCCAGTCCTGTGGCCACTGCTGAGTTTTCCAAATTTGCTGGCATATTGAGTGCAGCAGTTTCACAGCATCATCTTTTAGGATTTGAAATTGCTCAACTGGAATTCCATCACCTCCACTAACTTTGTTGGTAATGATGCTTCCTAATGCCCACTTGACTTTGCATTCCAGGATGTCTGGCTCTAGGTGAGTGATCACACCATCATGGTTATCTGGGTCATTAAGATCTTTTTTTGTGTAGTTGTTCTGTATATTCTTCCTAATATCCTATATTCTTGCTTAATATCTTCTGCTTCTGTTAGGTCCCTACCATTTCTGTCCCCATCTTTGCATGAAGTGTTCCATTGGTAGCTCTTATTTGCTTGAAGAGATCTCTAGTCTTTCCCATTCTATTGTTTTCCTTTATTTGCATTGATCACTGAGCAAGGCTTTCTTATGTCTCCTTGCAATTCTTTGGAACTCTGCATTCAGATGAACATATAAATTTCCTTTTCTCTTTTTGCCTTTCACTTCTTTCTAAGCTATTTGTAAGGCCTCCTCAGACAACCATTTTGCCTTTTTGCATTTCTTTTTCTTGGGGATGGTTTTGATCACCGACTCCTGTACAATATTAGGAACCTTTATTCTAAAGTCTTCTTTAGAATAGATTGAAGAGAGAATGGGAGGTGGGGAATTGGATCAGCAGAGTAAACATACCAGCCCTATGCTGGGGGCAGATACTATCTTCCAAGGCCATAGACTATATAGATATCCTGAGAAAAGATAGCTGAGAACAAAGGCCGCCAGTGCTTCTGCTCAGTAAGATATGCAGAAACTCAGACTCATAGAAAATTGTCTCTGGCTAGGAGCCACTCCCAAGTGGTACTGGTGGTAAAGAACCCGCTTGCCAGTGCAGAAGATCTAAGGAATGCAGTTTGATCCCTGGATCGGGAAGATCCCCTGAAGAAGGGGCAACCCACTCCAGTATTCTTGCCTGGAGAATCCCATGGACAGAGGAGCCTAGTAGCTACAGTCCATGGGGTCACAAAGAGTCAGACATGACTGAAGTGACTTAGCACGCATGGCAAGAGCCACTCCTCATTTCTATAGCATATTCCAGTGAATTTTCCTCTGAGTATGCCACTCTCTCAGCCAGGCTGGTTAATCTACTGACAGGCTGGGACTAAATCAGTTCTGTTCATCTCAGACAGCATTTCATTAGGACTACTGTCAGTAAGACTCCAAGCAGCAGGATTAGGGGAACCTGCTGTATCGCCCTCCACCATACCACCAGGGTCCTGAGCAAATCCCAGAAACCAACCATGGGCCTTGAAAAACCAGGGCCCTTTCTCTTTAAGTTTCTGTATTGATCTTCCCTCTGGGTACTGGACATCAATCCAGGTGCAGCAGCTTGTATTAGCCTTGGCAGAGACTTTACCCTGGGCAAAAGGCAGGAGTCTAGAGTCTGCCACCCATAGCCATGCTGGCCAGTGAGTGACCCTTGCTAACCTGCAGGATGACGTGGTGTTACTTATCGCTTTAGCTTAAGCTGGGGATGGATTTCAAACCACCCTTTCTGATTGGATGGCTCACTGTGGGGGAAACTGTCCATAGGGTCTACTTAAGATAGTTAACCCTCCTAGAAGCTTTCCTGAGTTCCCTAGAGCTCTTTTGGAGAGATTGCTACCTCTAATCTAGTTGCTGGTCATCTGAGATCTTACTCATGTGTGTTCTTAGACCTGTTTTTTGGGAGAGAGGCAAGTGGTGTGCATGTGCACGCATACACACATACACATTCACGCATACAACCAGTCACAGGCCTGGAGGTGCATTTGGTATCCCTGGAAAAAAATTTCTTTACAGTTTGCAACTGGTACTCACGTGGTTCGGAACACATAGGTTATCAGGGCCTCCAGTATGACCCTTGACCTGCTCAACCCAAATGTATCACTTGGGTTCACATTATTGCATTTAGGCCTTGTTTTTGGAGGTACTGCATGAGGGCCGGCAGTCAGTCTGTCTTGTTTGTTTAGGTTGCTTGCTGAGTGTCATTGTCTGTTACATGACATGCTGAGCAGTGGCTGTGGAAATGGGGTGGAGAAGATGTCTGGAGGTGTGGACAGATGTCTTGTATGAGAAGTACAGGAGCTGGGACAGATGTTCTAAGACACTTGTTTTCTTGGTAACAGTGATCACATTGGGGTCAGAGCCATCTGTCAGGGGTGGCAAATTTAGGAGTCAATTAAATTTGAAGTGCTTATACCAATTTTGGGGAAGCTTGTCAGGGTGTTTTGCTTCACGTGAACTGCTCCGGGGCAGTTTGGAAAGATGAAAGATTGTTAGGGAATGATCCTTCCCACTCGTATCTCCTGGGGTACAAGTTGTTCTGTTCTTCAATGATGAGGTTAATTCCCTCCCTTCACCTCCACAAAAATCTGTGTGTCACATTCCAAGCCCGTGGACACTGCTGGGTTTGAGCTTAGCCAAACCATCCGTGAACTAAGTCCAGGCATTTAGGGCAACCTCGGTGAACAGAGTGTCCTGCTGAGTCAGTAGCTGTGTCAAGGAGGTGAGGAGCCCCAAACACAAAGGATTGCCTCCGAATGGAGGCTGTCTCCCTTTGCTAGAGGCTGTAGTTTGCAAAATCATCAGCCACAGAGACTGGTACCTCAACGAGGTCGTTGGGTTGTGGGAACCAAAGTTAGACATGTAGGGCAGCTTGTTGGACCACTTTTGATGCAGTCAATTGATTTGGGCACCACTCAGGATGCTGCCTTGTAGGTTAAAAGACCATGTAGAGTGTCCATGTGAGGACTGTATCAATCAGGGTTCAACTGGAGAAGCAGCAGAACCAGTAGGGACAAAATACACAGACACACACACATACACACGGAATTGACTTACTCCATGGTGGGGACTGGATAAGCAGGTTGGAAATCCAGAGGCCAGCAGTCAGGAAGGGCCCATGAGGAGCAGACTGGACCCCACAGACACCAACCAAGGCTCGTGGTCCCAGGCAGCGGTCAGGAGGGAGGACCCAGGGGGAGGGAGAGCAAGCGCAGGCCTCACTGTAGTTTGGACTCTTTGAGCTCAGGGATGCCTATGTCCTGTGCTGTGCTTAGTTGCTCAGTTGTGTCCAACTCTTTGCAACTCCATGGACCGTAGCCCACCAGGCTTCTCAGTCCATGGGATTCTTCAGGCAAGAATACTGGAATGGGTTGCCATGCCCTCCTCCAGGGGATCTTCCCAACCCATGGATCCAACCCAGGTCTCCTGCATTGCAGGCAGATTCTTTACTGCCTGAGCCACCAGGGAAGTCCTCCTAAAGGGCTTCTAACTGATTAAGTCAGGCCCTCCCAGGAAAATCTCCCTTTTGATTAATTTAAGGCCAGCTGATTATGGACTTTAATTATGTCTACAAAATGAATATGCTACAAAATGATCACTGCCCCTTTCTTCCTCTGACATTCTGGAGAGAATATCCCTTGTGCATTCTGGGGACTGTAGCTCAGCTTGGCCACGATGAGCCACCCCAGGCATATACTGTCTCCAGTACCCAAAGAGTGTAGCAAGGTGCTAGGCTTTCTCTTTGGTGGTGGGAGGCTGAGGAGGCAGCTGTTGTTCCTTGATCACCAAAGGGCTTGGGCATTGTGAATCCACCCACATAATCCCAGGAAACTTTACTTGTTGAGTAGGGCCCTGGATTTGGCTGGCAGAGGTGTGGTAACAGCACAGGCAGGACCGTGGAGACTGAGGTGTCTGATTTGCCAGCCAACAGGACATCTTTTATATATTGAAAACTTTGAACATCAATGGGTAGGGCAATTACATGTTGTCTTGACCCACTCACTGATGATACACAGCAGGGGAGCTTCTCTCACTAGCATTTATCTATAGCTCTTCCTCATGGGGAAGAATCTCCTCTGGCACTGTGGATGGGGAAGTATTAAGGATATACAAGCATCATTTGTACAATCAGATGTAGAAACAACAGCAGTACTTTGAATTGGCCTGAAGCACCCATCTGCTACATCGTGTTAGTTTTCCTCTCCCATTGTGAATCTTGTCCAGATTCTGTTAGCTGAATCTGAGTACCTCTTCCTGCACAGGGCCAAGTAGCACAGTGACGTGGGTGCCTGTATCCACAGAGCCACAGATATTTGAGTCCCTCCTTTCCTTGGAGTTCTCCAGTATGCTTGGGTATGTCAGGTCTTCAGTCTCTCTTGGGAGCAGAGAGGCCTCAGGCCACCCCTGATGATTCTCCTAAAAGCAGAGGTCAGGGTAGAAGGCACAGGGCAGGATCAGGGTTACAAAGGGATAGAGGAGCTTTGTGCCAGTAAGCGTGTGTATGTGTGTGTGTGTGTGTGTGCGCTAAGTCGCTTCAGTCGTGTCCAACTCTCTGTGACCTCATGGACACAGGCTTCTCTGTCCTACCAGGCTTCTCTGTCCATGGGATTCTCCAGGCAAGAATACTGGAGTGGGTTGCCATGCCCTCCTCCAGGGGATCTTCCCGACCCAGGGACTGAACCTGTTTCTCTTACGTCTCCTGCACTGGCAGGCAAGTTCTTTACCACTAGCGCCACCTGGGAAGCCCCACTTATCTTTAGTTTCATATGGCTTGGTGACTAAACATGGCTCAACTTAATAAATTTTTCAGTTATCCAAAAGCTCTGCGTCCTCACTGATGACATAATCTGTTTCAGCTCTGAGGACTCTACTCAATAGCTGCAGCCACTTGGCTTCCCATCTGGAGTCAGGGGCTTGTGCTTCACTGCCTCAGTAATATCCCTTCCTCCTCCCACTCAAGGGAGAGTGAGCAACAACAAAAGGTGGGCAGGTTGTTTCAGTCCTACCTTTTGCTGCTTGTCCTCTAAGGTTAATTAGCCCTAACACCCCCACACCCATCACTTGGAGAAGAACCTTTGTTACTGGATCCCAGGGAATCTTCTTGTGTACCCTAAACCCATGGGACCCTTGTCTTTTCTGTTCCAGAAAGCCATGTTTCTGCCAGCATCCCATCCTTGTCACCTAACTGTGAAGAGTCTTGAGATTTTACCCAACTTGGAAGCTAGCAAGTCAGCCTGTCAGTTTCCTGGATGCTGGCAGAAGACATGGGACTCCTGGTTCTGAGACAAGGGACTGTATATCAGCACAGTCAACAGCATGAGCTCCCTGTCTGTGTCATTTCCTTTTGTCCCATGAGTCCACAGCTGTAGAACCCTGAATTTAGGTAATCCAAATATTGCAATATTTTTTAGTCCCATGAGTCCACAGCTGTAGAACCCTGAATTTAGGTAATCCAAATATTGCAATATTTTTAAAGAACTATTGCGAGCCTACCCAACCTTAGTCCAGAGGGAATCATTGTTTTTGTTATACTAGATAGGAAACACGGAGAGGGCAATGGCACCCCACTCCAGTACTTTTGCCTGGAAAATCCCATGGACGGAGGAGCCTGGTAGGCTGCAGTCCATGGGATTGCTGAAGTCAGACACGACTGAGTGACTTCACTTTCCCTTTTCACTTTCATGCATTGGAGAAGGAAATGGCAACCCACTCCAGTGTTCTTGCCTGGAGAATCCCAGGGACGGCGGAGCCTGGTTGGCTGCTGTCTCTGGGGTCGCACAGAGTTGGACACGACTGAAGTGATGCAGCAGCATCAGCAGCGGCAGACAGGAAACACAACCGCTCTCTATTCTGGAGGGGGAGAATATCTATCTTCCTGGACTGTTTGCTCTGTACACATCCTTGAAAAGAGTATTTGAGAGCTAGAGCAGCCAGTGCCTCTGCTCACAAGGTGTGCAGAAGTGTGAGAGCACCATGAAGTATCTCCAACACACTGTGTAAGGATTGACATTCTCACTGATGATTGTGTATCAAGAAAAATCGAATTGGTATTCCATGTACCTTGTTACAAACAGGAAGGATGGCGTGAAATATTTTTACCAAATGGTTAACTCTTAAACCCTTTGGAAAACTCAACTGTCCAGAATAGATAGTTCTCTGAGAGTTTTGTTTTCGTCCTTGAGCAGAGAAACCAGATTATGATTTTGTGTATTTGCCCCAAATCAAAGGTCATAAAGGCAGGTCTGTGGAATTGTAGGTGTTGATTTGTCAGTGAGTGATACACTCAGGGTAAACAGCAAGAGTTTACTTATTAGAATTGACCATGACTCTTTCTCTGAAAAGGCTAGCTGCTAATGTCATCTTACAGTGAAGCAGTTACAGTATGAGAATTATTTGCATAATCATCTGATTTAGCTAATATTTGTTGTTTAGTCTCTAAACTAAACTATGTCTGACTTTATCGACCCCATGGACTGTAGCCTGCCAGGCTCTTCTGTTCATGGGATTTCCCAGGCAAAAATAGTGGAATGGGTTACCATTTCTTTCTCCAGGGGATCTTCACCTCCCAAGGATTGAACCCATGTCTCCTGTATTGGCAGGCAGATTCTTTACCACTGAGCCATAAGGGAAGCCTTAATTTAGCTAATTATTTGTCTTACACCTTTTGTGTTATTTTAAACATCTGGAGATTTTATTTTTCTGACCTATCTAAAAAATGGCTGAGGTCAAAGACTTTAAAGTCTTTCATAAGTTAATACATTGAAAATCTCTTTTTCAAAAGTTTTCTGTCACTGAAAGATGAATGAACTGATTTTTCTAATATAGTAATGTTTTGATTTGAATTATACAACTAAACATTTGGAAGAAAAAGGCTAGGAGGTTTTCACATGTTTATTTGATTCTCTCATGGACCTATTCTAAAAAGTTTTCGCTTATGATCTTAAAAATTATACTTTTGAAAATATTTAAAGCAAATTTCTGTTAACTTTTTTCTTTTTATTATAATGACTAGTTTTTGGTATTTCATTTTTACCAAGGTCTATTTTTAGAATAAAATTTTGTTCTTTATTTATGAGTTTAAAAATAATTACACTTTTAAAGTAGGCTGGAATAGATTAGAATGGAATTAACATTTTAGGCATAGTCTAAAATAATTGCCTTGATTATAATTTGTCATTCTTATCAACTTCAGTTAAATTGGAATTTTATATAAACTTACTAATTTGCCAAGGTTATGTTCTCTTTAAAAGGTGAACATTTCTCATTCACCTATTTAACAGTGTGCTAGGTGTTCAGTATTTTTAAGAATAGTATAAAGAATGTAGGTCAGTTGTAGTGAGGTGAATGAACCCAGAGCTTGTTAAACACAGTGAGGTTAAGTCAGAAAGTAAAAAGCAAATATCATATATTAAAGCATATACTCATGAACCTACTTACAGGGAAGGAATGGAGATGCAAATGTAGAGAACGGACATAGGGGCATAGCAGAGGAAGGAGAGTATAGGATGAATGGAGAAAATAGCATTTACATGTATACACTTTGTTGTTGTTCAGTCGCTAAGTTGTGTCTGACTCATTGTGACCCCATGGACTGCAGCATGCCAGTCTCTGTCCTTGGCTGTCTCCCAGAGTTTGCTCCGATTCATGGCTATTGAGTCAGTGATGCTGTCTAACCATCTCTTCCTCTGCTGCCCCCTTTTCCTTTTGCCTTTAGTCTTTCCCAGCATCAGGGTCTTTTTCAATGAGTCGGCTCTTCCCATCAGGTGGCCAAAGTATTGGAGTTTCAGCTTCAGCATCAGTCCTTCCAATGAATATTCAGGACTGATTTCCTTTAGGATTGACTGGTTTGATCTCTTAGAAGTCCAGGGGACTCTCAGGAGTCTTTTCCAGCACCACAATTTGAAAGCATCAATTCTTACACGTACCATATATACACTATCATGTGTAAAATAGATAACTAGTGGGAAGCCATTATATAACACAGGGAGTCCAGCCGAGAGCTCTGTGACCTCCTGGAGGGGTGCGATGGAACCGGGGAGGGGAACACTGGAGGGAGGGTGTGTGTATATAATTATGACTGATTCAAGTTGTTTAGAAGAAACCAACACAACATTGTAAAGCAGTTATTCTCCAATTAAAAAAAAAAAGGCAAAAACATTAAAGGAAAAAAGAATGTAGGTTTTCTCCCCTCTCTTTGGCCTCAAACAACTTTTTCTAGGGGTAAAATCACATATTTGGGTGATATTTAGTAGTACATGTGTTTATTTTCTTCAGAATCATTGTCAAACTCGCTTGCATATTGAGTAATTTTCATCTTAGCAGTACTCTTCTTTTTCCTACTTTTATGCCAGTTTAGTTTCCTCATATAAAAGAACAATAAACTGTATTTCTTCTTTTTATTGATTTGTTTCAAAAGGAAGGCAGATTAACTCTTTGCTGTGTTTTATTAGTTCCTAAATCTAGAGGAAAATTAAGCATTTAGTGTAATACATGTTTTTTGTATGTGCTTAGAACATTAGTTTTTTGAAAGCTGTACCTTTTTCATATGGGTAAGACAAGTTTTAAAGCAAACTTGGTATTATGACAATTTTGTTTTTACAGTACTTAAATTTAGGGGGTAGATATAACTACAAAATATTTTAGTTTTTCAAAGTGATTCACCTTAGGAATCTGTTAAATTTCAAGTTATGTACACCCTTTCTCCTTCCTGGTGATTATAAAATCTGAATGCTAACTGCCTGAATGGTGAGTGCTTTTCTACACTTAAAACTTCTGATTCTTTACATGTATGTGTATGGCTGAGTCCCTTCACCTGAAATTATCACAACATTGTTAATCGGCTATACGCCAGTACAGAATAAAAAGTTTTTTAAAAAAAGCTTTTAACTCTCAAGGACATTTGGATTCTCTTCCATTCTCTGACAAAAAGTGAAGAGTGTGCTTTCTTCATATACTGCAAAGCACGTGAAAGTGAAAGTTGCTCAGTCGTGTCCAGCTCTTTGCGACACCGTGGACTGTATAGTCCATGGAATTCTCCAGGCCAGAATACTGGAGTGGGTAGCCTTTCCCTTCTCCAGGGGATCTTCCCAACCCAGGGATCGAACCCAGGTCTCCCTCATTGCAGGTGGATTCTTTACCAGCTGAGCCACGAGTAAAGGCCAAGAATACTGGAGTGAGTAGCTATCCTTTCTCCAGTGGATCTTCTCCACCCAGGAATCGAACCGGGGTCTCCTGCATTGCAGATGGATTCTTTACCAATTGAGTTATCAGGGAAACCCGGAAAACACATATACTTTTTTTTTTTAATTGTAATGCAGTCAATCCTTGTTATTCACAGACTGTGTATTTGTGATTTGCCTACTCACTAAAATTTACTTGCAACCCCCAAAGCAATACCCAGGTACTTTCTTGGTCATTCTCCAGTCTGCAGGGCTGTGACACATTTGAATCAACAAAATTCACATTGCCACCTGAGGTGAAATGAGGCAACTTGCTGCCTTCTTGTTTCAGTTCATATTGTAAACAGGTGTCCACATTGTGCTTCGTTTAATGCCATGCTTTTCACATTTTCATGGTTGTTTGTTGGTGATGTCACTTTAAAATGGCCCCCAAATATCTTGCTGTCTGTGTGTGCCTTAGAAAACATGTGTGTTTTGCAAACTTTGTTCAGGCATCTTCTAATACTCCTGGCTGTGAGTTTAAAATCTATGAATCAGCAGTGTACAGTATATATCAAATAAGGTGTCTTTAAACAGAAATGCACATAAAACAAGGTTATGTATTTACCAGTTAATGAACATTGTGACTAGAGGAAACAGGTGTCCCAGAACCTGACTCTATATTTCCCCTGGAGCACTGGTCTAGTATTCATGAGTTCAGTGTTTGAGACCACTTTACAGACAGCATCCACTGCAAGTAACTAGAATCAGCTGTAGTTATTTTATTTTATTTTGTTGAACTGATAGAGATCATCAGTCAAGTATTTTAGGCATATGTGTGTTTGGTGTTTATGTTAATGCTGGGCTGTGCACTTTCATCTCAGCTCAGCGCCCTAGCTAGTTTACAACTTATCAGCTCAGAGCTTTGCCTCAGGGAGAGGCATCAGCTCTGGCATGAGAGCCATTGGATGGTTAGGGAACCTGGCTGGCAGCTTGGCTTGGCTTTCCCTGACCACTCCATCCTGACTTTCCACCTTCCTTTTTTGTGCTGCTGCAGTCTGGGCCATGAAACGCAGCTCCGACCTGACCTATGACACTGGTCCAGGAGGGGAGGATATTGGACTGCATCCGTTCTTGGCTCTGATGGTGCAGGGACGTGGGATGTGGGAGCTCCTCGTGAGGGCCTTCCTCTGTGGGTTTTGTGCTTGCTTTGTTTGTTTCTTTGTTTTTTAAGAGTTTTGCTTGGCTATGGTCATGGGTTTTTCTTCATTATCCCAAACCAGCTAGGTAAGGTACCAGCCAGAACAGGTTTCTAAGGCAGGGAAGTTTAAAGACCTTCCTACGCCCTGAAGTGAAGTGAAGTCGCTCAGTCATGTCCGACTCTTTGCGACCCCATGGACAGTAGCCTACTAGGCTCCGCCGTCCGTGGGATTTTCCAGGCAAGAATACTGGAGTGGGCTGCCATTTCCTTCTCCAGGGGATTTTCCCAACCCAGGGATCGAACCCGGTCTCCTGCATTGCAGACAGACGCTTTAGCGTCTCAGCCACCAGGGAAGCCTTCCTAAGCCCTAGGCACTGTTACTTTTCAAATCCCCTCCCTACATTGTAGAAAATGGTCTTGTATCCTGTATTAAATCTAAGATTTATAAGTAGAGTTGAATTGCTGTTGAAATGTTACTTGTGTTGTAGTTACTTAAATGTTAAATTTGATTTTTTTAAAATTTCATGTTCTAGAGCAGAAAGTTTTTTCTTCAGATCTCAAGCATTTTCATAGACCCTGGAAAAAACTCATAGGTACCTGAGTGCTTCTCTAGTGGCTCTGCGGTAGAGAATCCTCCTGTAGTGCAGGAGATGTGGGTTTGATCCCTGGGTCAGGAAGATCCCCTGGAGGAGGAAATGGCAACCTGCTCCAGGAGTCTTGCCTGGAGAATCCCATGGACAGAGGAGCTTGGTAGGCTACAGTCCATGGGGCTGCAAAGAGTCAGACACAACTGAGCAACTAAACAACAATAACCATGTCTGTAGTGCTGGACTGTGTCAGGAATTCAGGTGTTCCTCAGCATTGCAGTTATCCAGACACTGATGGGGGCTTGGACGTGCCTCATGACACATATGTTGCTTTGGTACAAAAACAAGCCATAACAGATGACTGCAGTATGACGTGGTCAGGTGCTGTGGGTGGACAGAGGGCCTTTAGCTGAGTTGGGGCAGAGGAGAAAGTATTGTGATGCTGTCCTGGAGCATGGTGCCAGGCTGGGTTTTGGAGGCTTGCCTTTGTAGTAAGGTGAAGAGTGGAGAGACAAAGGGAGTTTGGAGAAAAGCTGGGGTGGAAAGGTGTGGCAGGGGCTTGGGAACGGCCTGATGTGTGTGGAAAATTATGGGCTGACATTACTGCTGGTGTAATATGTACAAAGTGGGTTGTGGTGGTGACAAATACCATCAGAGGAGCAGGGAGGGGCTGAGTATGGAAGGCCTTTTGTGCTTCTTAGACAAGTGTAAACTCATCTTGGGCATGTGACCTGTTTCTAGTGCTTCTTGACTGCTGAGTAATACTTTCTGGATTTATCAATAGTTGGTATCCTTCAATACATATCAGTAATATAACTAAGTTTCTGACCCTCTCTGTCCTTTCCAGTATTTGCTAAGTTCTGTTTTGTTTGCCTTTGCTCAGTAAGCTCTTTTTTCTTAAAGGAAATAGAAATACCTTAGTTTAAAAATAACTTTTTGTTGATGTATACCACATACCTCAGAAAAGTGAAAATGTAAGTATACAGAGAAATTAGCCTAATTTCAAAACACATACTCATTCTTAAAACATCAAGAAATATTAAAAATTTATAAAACAAGTAACAGTCTCTGGGATTTCTACCATTCATAGCTACTGTGAACATTTTGGTCAATGCTGCTCTGAACCTGTCTCTGATCTTATGCAGACACCATACACCCATGGTTTTCTAACTTATTTTTTCATTCACTAGTATTTCATCAGATCAGATCAGATCAGATCAGTCACTCAGTTGTATCTGACTCTTTGTGACCCCATGAATTATAGCACGCCAGGCCTCCCTGTCCATCACCAATTCCTGGAGTTCACTCAGACTCATGTCCATCAAGTCAGTGATGCCATCCAGCCATCTCATCCTCTGGCGTCCCCTTCTCCTCTTGCCCCCAATCCCTCCCAGCATCAGAGTCTTTTCCAATGAGTCAACTCTTCACATGAGGTGGCCAAAGTACTGGAGTTTCAGCTTTAGCATCATTCCTTCCAAAGAAATCCCAGGGCTGATCTTCAGAATGGACTGGTTGGATCTCCTTGCAGTCCAAGGGACTCTCAAGAGTCTTCTCCAACACCACAGTTCAAAAGCATCAATTCTTTGGCGCTCAGCCTTCTTCACAGTCCAACTCTCACATCCATACATGACCACAGGAAAAACCATAGCCTTGACTAGACGAACCTTTGTTGGCAAAGTAATGTCTCTGCTTTTGAATATGTTATCTAGGTTGATCATAACTGTCCTTCCAAGGAGTAAGCGTTTTTTAATTTGATGGCTGCAGTCACCATCTGCAGTGATTTTGGAGCCCAGAAAAATAAAGTCTGCCACTGTTTCCACTGTTTCCCCATCTATTTCCCATGAAGTGGTGGGACCGGATGCCATGATCTTTGTTTTCTGAATGTTGAGCTTTAAGCCAACTTTTTCACTCTCCACTTTCACCTTCATCAAGAGGCTTTTGAGTTCCTCTTCACTTTCTGCCATAAGGGTGGTGGCATCTGCATATCTGAGGTTATTGATATTTCTCCCTGCAATCTTGATTCCAGCTTGTGTTTCTTCCAGTCCAGCGTTTCTCATGATGTACTCTGCATATAAGTTAAATAAGCAGGGTGACAATATACAGCCTTGACGTACTCCTTTTCCTATTTGGAACCAATCTATTGTTCCATGTCCAGTTCTAACTGTTGCTTCCTGACCTGCATACAGATTTCTCAAGAGGCAGATCAGGTGGTCTGGTATTCCCATCTCTTTCAGAATTTTCCACAGTTTGTTGTGATCCACACAGTCAAAGGCTTTGGCATAGTCAATAAAGCAGAAATAGATGTTTCTCTGGAACTCTCTTGCTTTTTCCATGATTCAGCAGATGTTGGCAATTTGATCTCTGGTTCCTCTGCCTTTTCTGAAACCAGCTTGCACATCACGAAGTTCACGGTTCACATATTGCTGAAGCCTGGCTTGGAGAATTTTAAGCATTACTTTACTAACGTGTGAGATGAGTGCAATTGTGCGGTAGTTTGAGCATTCTTTGGCATTGCCTTTCTTTGGGATTGGAATAGCCATCTTTTAAAGTTAATATCTGTGGATTCATTTCACCCTTTAATGGCTGCAAGGGATTTCATTTTATGGCATGACATAATTTACTTCATTGATGAACTCAATTGATTCAATTGATGAATTCAGTTACTTCATTGAATTCTAATTTTTATAAACTATTAGAAGCACATCAGTGGAAAAAATCTTCCTTGAATGTACATTTTTGTACATTTATCTTTTCTTAAAATGATTTTATTATTAAAAAACTTCAAGCATCTAAGAACTGTGTAGTATGATAAGGTCCCATGTACATTCAACTTCAGCAGTTACCAGTGTTCTACTTTTTTTTTCAATCTACACATCCATAATTCTTTTTCCTCCGTCAAGAATAATTGAAAGCAAGTACCAGTCATAGTATCATTTTACCTATATACCTCAGTCTTTTAAGTTAGACTCACGAGCATAATAATATTAAATAAACAGAATTGATATTGATTCCTAATATCTTCTAGTATTACGCAGATTAAGATCCATGCATGATCTAAACATTAGCTGATGTATCTCTTTTAAGTCTCTTAGTTTATAACCTTCCTCCCCTTCTATGTATTGCATGCTAATTATTTGTTGAAGAAAACAAGTCATTTATTCAGTAGAGTTTCCACAGTCTACTGATGACCTCCTTATGGTGTCATTTAACTTGTTCTTGCAGACACTGTCATAACCCCTAAACTGGGAGTTAGATCCAGAGGCTTAATTCATTTGTTAAGTTGGATTCATTTGTTAAGTTGGATTACTAAGTTTAGCCCCTGAAGTATCCATTCTAAAGTTTCCCATCAATCTTTTACCTAATGGTTTTGTCACCCCTTTATGATCACTGCCTACTTTCTTTTTTTTTTTTTTTTGAAGACATCAAACATTTATTATCTCACTCCTGTGGGTCAGGAATTCAGGCTTGCCCTAGCTGGATGCCTCTGGTTCGAGGCCTTTCACAGAGTTGCAGTCAAGCTGGTGGTTGGAGAAGGCGGTTTAATATGAAGCCCTGATTGGAAGGGCTCCCCTTACAAGCTTCTGTATGTGGTTGCTGGGGGAGGCTTCAGCTCTTCAAGCAGGTTGATGATGGACTGAGGGCCTGGCTCCTTGGGGACTGCTGTTCCCACCTGGTACCTCACCCTCACCCCCTGCATGAGTTACCCTAGAGACAGTGAGAGAACGACACCAAGACAGTGCCATAATCTTTTTATAATGTAATCTCACAAGTCACATCCCACCATTCTGCCCTATTCTAAATACCTGCCTGCCAATCTTTAGCTGGATGTTATGTAGCTACTAAGTAAAAAGTAAAAGTAAAAAGTCACTCAGTCATGTCCAACTCTTTGCGACCCCACGGACTATAGCCTATCAGGCTCCTCTGTCCATGGGATTCTCCAGGTAAGGATACTGGAGTGGGTTGCTATTTCCTTCTCCAGGGGAGAAGTTACTGCTGCTGCTAAGTCACTCCAGTGTGTCTGACTCTGTGCGACCCCATAGACGGCAGCCCACCAGGCTCCCCCGTCCCTGGGATTCTCCAGGCAAGAACACTGGAGTGGGTTGCCAATTCCTTCTCCAATGCATGAAAGTGAAAAGTGAAAGTGAAGTCACTAAGTCGTGTCTGACTCTTAGCGACCCCATGGACTGCAGCCTACCAGGCTCCTCCATCCATGGGATTTTCCAGGCAAGAGTACTGGAGTGGGGTGCCATTGCCTTCTCCAATGCCTACTTTCATTACTTCATTAGGGTTTCCAAAATGATGGCCTTTAGCAACTTTTTATTTTAAGCTAATTGCAGAGTCACATGCAGTTATAAGAAATAATACCAGTGATCCTTTCTGCCCCTCATCCAGCTTTCCCCAAGGGTGACATCCTGTGTCATGGTGGTCTTATATTAATCACATCTAGGGAATTGATGTTGATACAATCCATGGACCATATTCACATGTCACTAGTTTTACATCTTCTTCTGTAGGCTTGTGTGCATGTGCACGTGTATTTGGTTTTAGGCAATTTTATCACATGTGTAGATAAGTGTGGATAACATCATGGTCAAGAATTAGAAACTTGCCATCACAAGGATCTCTTTTGTTACCCTTTTATAGCCAGAGCCACCTCCTTCCCTCCTTGCTAACCCCAGGGACACTAATTATTCTCCGTTTCTATACTTTTGTCATTACAAGAATGACATACAGGACTCCCCTGGTTGTCTAATGGTTAAGAATCCATCTTCTGATGCAGAGGGCATGGATTTGATCCCTGGTCTGGGAAGATTTCACATGCCATAGGGCAACTAAGCCCAGGTGCCCTACCGCCCATGCTCTGCAACAAGAGACACCACTGCAGTGAGTAGCTGTGCACTGCTACTAGAGAGTAGCCCCTGCTTGCCACAGCTAGGGAAGGCCCATGTGCAGCAGTGAAGATCCAGAACAGCCGAAAATACACAAACAAGTAAAAGTCTACTGTTAAAAAAGAATGATGTATAATGGAACTATGCAGTATGTAACCTTCTGAGATTGATTTTTCTTTTCAATTTAATTCCCTTAAGATCTATCAAAATTGTTATGTGTATCAGTAGTTTTTTCTTTTTTATTCCCCAGTGTTTCATGATATGAATGTACCACACTTGGTTTAACCACTCACATGTTGAAGGATGTTTGGGTTGTTTCCAGTTTGGGGGTATTAAACATGGATATACTATGAGCATTTATATATAGGTTTTTTGTGTGAACATAAGTTTTCATTTCTCTGCCATAAATGCTCAAGAGTGCATTTGCTAGGTCTATGATAAGCATGTGTTTTGTAAGAAATTATCGTATTTTTTTCTAGAGTGGCTGTACCATTTTGCATTTCCATCAGTAGTGAGTGAAAGATTAGTTTCTCTATACCCTCACCAGTATTTGGTGTTATCATTGTTTTTATTTTAGCCATTTTGATATTTATGTAAATCATAATTTTTAAATTCTGTCATTCCTTCAGGGCTTTTTAGCTGTCATTCTTCTTTAAAGAAAAAACTTTTCATCAGCTATTTGGTAATCTTAAAATACAAACTGTATAAGAATCTGATTATTTTTCTCATTTTCAATGCCCTGTTCCCTACCTTGGTAAGCCAGTTTTCAGGAAAACAAATAAGTGCTCCTTTAGCTTCCCAAGTGACTAATCGACTTAAAAAAAATCATTATTATCTCATGGATTTTTAAATATTTGATGTGATTGTCTTCTCCGGGTAAATTAGTAGAATGAAAATTGTCATGTCAAAAGGTAGGCAAATTAAAAATTTTGATATTGGTTATCCCACTCCTCTCCAGAAAGTCTATCATTTAATGTTCTTGACAAGAGTATGTAAAATATTTATTTTTCTATATCCTTGCCAACACTGGTGTGGCCAGTTTTTAATTGAAATATATTTACCAATCTTTGGCTAATCAGTATCTTACTATTTCTATTTTTCAGTTCTATAGTTACCAGTAATATTGACTTAAAGATTTAGCCTATTGCTCATTGATTACCTTTATCCATGTTTCTATAAAGACATTTGTCTTTTCTTATAATTTTTTTTTTTTTGCTATATCTGTCAGCCTTTTCCTTGGTGGTTGCTGATTTTTATTTGCTTAGAAAGGTCTTTTCTACCTTAAGATTATAAAAGTTTATACCTATTTTTTGATGCCTTCCTGTGATTTTACAGTTTAGTTTAAATATTTGTTCTACATATAGTTTATTTTGTATAAGACATGAAGTAAGGATCCAGAATTACCTTTTTCTAAATGTCTGACCAGTTTTCCTAATGCCATTGATTAAGGTGTCTTTTCCCCACAAATGTGAAATGCCATTTTTATACTAAATTCTTGAATCTTGAGTCTTTTCGGAGTTTTCTATTCTCTTCTACTGATTTGTCAGTCTTCAGTGTCACATACGGAGAAGGTAATGGCACCCCACTCCAGTACTCTTGCCTGGAAAATCCCATGGACGGAGGAGCCTGGTGGGCTGCAGTCCATGGGGTCGCTAAGAGTCGGACACGACTGAGCGAATTCACTTTCACTTTTCACTTTCATGCATTGGAGAAGGAAATGGCAACCCACTCCAGTGTTCTTGCCTGGAGAATCCCAGGGTCAGGGGAGCCTGGTGGGCTGCTGTCTCTGGGGTCGCACAGAGTCGGACGCGACTGAAGCGACTTAGCAACAGCAGCAGCAGCAGTGTCACCTAATTTATGGTACTGCTGGTCTCTCTGTCTCTCTCTTTTCTTTTTTTTTTCTTTTATGACTTTGCTAAGTTCACAAGCATTTTCTTCTAGATTAGAAATACTTGTTTTAAGTCCAGACCACCCTGTTACATTTTGATGGGGATTTTATTTAATTTATAGATTAATTTAGGGAGAATTATTTCTTTACAACTCTGAGCTTTCATAGTTAAGAACATGGTCTATCATTTCATTTATTCACACCTTTTTTCTTGTTTTTGAATATGTTTTGTTAATTTACCTCTAAATTTTTGCTTTTGCTTTCTCTGTCCCTTCATTTGAAGGATACCTTTTAAACTTGATCAGATTCATTTTTTAAAAGTAGGTCAAACCTTCTGGGAAAACATCACACTTATAATTTGTAATACTTGCATTCCAAGCTGTCTCTTCAGTATGTCTGGCTCCCTAAACTAACAACATAGATTTCCCACAGTCCTTGAGACAAATTAAATAATGGCCTCATTCTAATAGTAGCTAATATGGCTTAGTTACTGAGTATAAATTACTACAAATTTCTGATGAAGATGACAATACATTGTTAATAAATTAGACAGCAATGCACATTTGGAGTTTTAAATTGAAAACTTCAGCTATTTAAGTACAGCATATGGGGCAGCTTTTTTTAAAGTGGAAAAAAAAGCCTACAGTTATAAAAGTTTCATAAGGCATACATGTGCTAGCTTGCTTGGCCTCTTTCGTTAGTCCATTTACATAATTTATTTCATTGCACCTGGGAATCTTGTATCTTTGTTTGCTGCCTACATGAGCTGTCTTTATGCCCAAACCTGTTTAATCCCAAGTAGACCCTTGATAAAAGCAGCTACTATTTATTGAGATCCAACTATATGTTCGGGCTGAGAAGTAGAGTCAATAATTAAGTTTGATTTGTCCGGCTCTGAACTCTTTAGGAATTTGGACTTCATTGTAGGGCTTCTGTCTGTGTGTGTGTATGTGTGTACTGAATTATAGGGCTTCCGTGTGTGTGTGTGTGTGTGTGTGTGTGTGTAGTGTGTTTTGGAGAGCTTCTTTGTTGTTTTGGGGGCTAAGTGAGAGAAGGAAGAAATTGGTCATAATTTTCACAAACCTGTTAACCCTGCCTCTAAAATATGGAGTCGTTATTTTCTTTCTTTTTTAAATGTATTTATGTATTTATTTGGTTGCTTCAGGTCCTAGTTGTAGCATGCAGGATCTTCGTTGTGGTGGGGGCTCTCCAGTTGTGGCTTGCAGGCTCTAGAGTGAGTGGGCTCAGTAACTGCAGGATTTAGTTGCTCCTCGGCATGTGGAATCATAGTTCCCCCACCAGGGATCACACCTGCGTCCCCTGCATTGCAAGGGATTCTTGCAATGGATTCTTAATCACTAGACCACAGGGGAAGTTCCTAGAGTCTTTTATGCTATCCCTTTCTTGAGAGAGATTCTTTATTAGGTATCTCAGTAAATTTTAAATTGTAATTTTGTAGATGTCTTGCTAAACTGCCATTATTTGGTAAATTTTAGGGTCAGAATTTTGGGGAAGCCCTGTAAAACCAGATTTAATAACAAATAGCGTAGCAGCTAATAATGGAATTTCCAAAAGATTTAATTTAAGCTCTCAAGCCACAAAATAAGATTATACAATGAATCCTTTATTTTAAAGGAAAAATACTATTTTTAATTCAAGACCATTCAATTAAAACCATTTGTTTAATTATAAACAGTACACTATAATCAAAGATTATTTTATGCATTAAAACAGCTTGAACCTTTGCTTTTCACACGTAATGTGCTGTATATTCTCTCAAACTTAGTGAGATATTTGTATAAGCATTTTGTGATTCAGAGAAACTTTCCAGATCAAATTAGTGTGGCTTCTTTGTGTATATTATGAAATATTCCAGACATACTAAAAGGCTTAAAGAATAGTAGCTATACTGTCCCTATACTTAACATCCTGCTTAAGATATAAAATGCAACCAGTATGACGGAAACACCTGTTTTACTTCTCCCTAATTGCATATCCTTTCTTTGCTCCAAGAATCATCTCTTTTTCAACATAATGAAACCTATGTTTTTTAATTTTGTGTAAATGATGTGTTATTCTGATGCTTTTGTGACTTGCTTTTTTTGCATTCACCATACTATTTCTGAGATTTCATCTGTGTTGATGTGCATAGTTCAAGTTCATTCATTTTCACTGCTTGAAGTATTTTGTTGAATGAAAGTTCCATAATTATCTATTCTCCTGCTGATGGACATTTAGTTGGTTCCAGTTTTTGTAATTAACAATGTTAGTACTGATGTTTTTTTACAGTTCTCCTTGTGCACACATGTGAGAGATTCCCAAGAGTACCTACATATGAATGACGTTGCTGGATTGAAAGGTATATGAATCTTCAGCTTTACTAAATATTGCCCAGTTGTCTCCAGAAGTAGAATCCACTTGGATGCCCATCTTAACTGATTAAACTCTCATTGTTCTGCACTCTTGCCAACAGTAGGTATTGTCAGGCTTTTTCGTTTGTCAGTTTGATGAGTAATATATCGCTCATTGTTATTTTGAATTTCTCTGATTACTGGTGAGGTTGGACATCTTCTTTTATCTTATTAGCATTACAGGTATTTTGTTTTTAATACTTGTGTATTATGGCTGAAAGTTATATGCAAAGTTGAAAGCATGAAGTAGTTGCTACTAATTAGAAATGTACCATAATTTTATTTTTAAAACATTGTCAACTTTGCAGATTTTTTGGAGGAAATTATTTGGGGTGATTTTTTTTTTAACAGTATATTATATATTAGATCATGAAATTTGGAATTAAGTTGGTGCTTGAATCCTGGCTCCATGTTTTATGACCTTGGGCATTTAGTGCAATGAATTTTTCCTCATCTTAAAATAAGTATGATTTGGTAATAAAATTAAAGTATGGTTTGGTAATAGAATTAAATCTGATAATATTAACACTGGCATGTAGGACTGTTACATAGTTTAGGGTGAAATAAACATATTCAAATTAAACAATAGTGTGGACAATGGGTGATACTATGCATGCTAAGTTGCTTCGGTTGTGTCCAGCTCTTTGCAATCCTATGGATTCTAGCCTACCAGGCTTCTCTGTCCATGGCATTTTCTAGGTAAGGATACTGGAGTGGGTTACCATGCCCTCCTCCAGGGGATCTTCCCAACCCATGGATGGAACCCTGAGTTTCTTTCGTCTCTTGCATTGTCAGGTGGATTCTTTACCACTAGCACCACCTGGGAAGCCTGGGTAATACTGTGACACATGATTAAATCAGTTCTGAAATCTGGCAACATTTGTGAAATGAAAATGCAGCCTGATATTTGATGCTAATATAAGTGAACTTCCTCTCAGGGCCAAATGAGATTGGTGGTATAGCACACCAGAGCAGTAACGTGTGCAGCCCCACTTCTCCACATACACCCACACTCCTGAGTCGGTGTTCATCTTCTGTACCTTGTCAGTTTTCTACCTGTCAGAACATCAGGAACTGTGGTAAAGCTGTCCAGGATCACAGTGGGTAGGTGGGAGTGACCTTGGGACCCTTTGGTTGTCTCGGAATCTGGTCTGGTTCTGGGAATTCTGTCGTTAACTGTGCAGTGTGGGAGAGATGGGCTGGGTGCCTGAGAGCTGATGGAGGAAATGCAGGCTGGTGGATAATAATGAGCTGATGTTATTATCCCTTGCCACAGGAATTTCTACATATGGCTTCCGAAGATGTGACCATTACAGTTCGCCTCATTCGTTCATTTGAGCATCGCAATTTCAGACCTGTAGTATATCATGGAGTTCATTTGGACCAAACTGTAAAGGATTTTATAGTATTTCTAAAGCAAGGTATGAGATGTCTCAGCCACTTTGTTTTATTAGTGTTTCAAAAAAGAATAGTTGAGTATTAGAGTGATAGTAATCTTTTAAAAGCACTTTGAAAGATATCAATCTGTGTTCTAAGCCAGGTGTGAGGCTTGCTCCTGCTCTGGGCCTTGGTATCAGCAGCAGTATCTCTCCAAGGCTTATTTAGCAACATGTGTGCCTTCCTCAGGGATTGTCACTATCATGTTTGACTTCTCCTTTTTTTTTTTTTTAATTAAAAAAATTTAAGATCTATGATTCCTCATGAAAAATGGCTTTATGTATTTGGAGGCTAGTTAACAAGAGAAGGTAGTGTTACCTGACTGAGCACACAGAGGGCATGCTGGGGAGCATGACAGGAAGGTAGCAGGCCTCTATCTGTCCAGCTAGGAGATCACGAGAGCATCTGGTCATTGTGGGCACAGAGTGATGACCAGCCTCACTGGTGTAGTGTATCATTCCAAGCTCAGCATACAGCAGGTGTGAATGTAGTCTTCATTTAGATAGGTCCTTGGTGGGTTTCTATCCTCTGGTCTTAATTACAGAAGTGTTCCGGTCATCAACATTTGATGAAACATCTAGAATAAGCTTTTATTGCTTTAATTGAATTGCGATTTATATATGGTATAATTTACAGATCTTAGTGTACATTTCTATGAATTTTGGCAGATGTAGCACTTTATATCCAACTTAAGTTTTTTCAACTGACATAATTTGAGATAGAGAAGTTGTGGAAACTCCTGAAAGCTCTTCACACAGGTTCCCCAAATGTCACCATTTTGTTACATTTGTTTTTCTCTCTCCTCCTCCTCCCCAGTTCCTTTCTTACTTTTCCACTTCATTTTCCTCTCTGAACCATTTAGATGTTGCAGACATTATTCCCTTTTACCTCTAAATATTTCAGGGTGTATTTTCCAAAAACAGGGAATTTGCTTATATTATATATTAACTATATATAGTTAATGTAATGAAAATCAGAAACTTAACATTGAAACAATGCTATCAACTAATTTACAGACCTTACTGAGATTTTACCTGTCCCAGTAAGGTCTTTCTGAACAAAAGAAAATCCAAAGATATATGTTAGTTCAGTTTCTTTAATCTGAATTAATTTCTTCATCCAGGAGTCTTTTTTGTTGTTGTTGATTTTAATTATTTTTTTTGAAGGATAATTGCTTTACAGAATTTTGTTGTTTTCTGTCAAACCTCAACATGAATCAGCCACAGGTATACATATATCCCCTCCCTTTTAAACCTCCCTCCCATCTCTCACCCCATCCCACCTCTCTAGATTGATACAGAGCCCCTATTTGAGTTTCCTGAGCCATACAGCAAATAGATGGTTGGCTATATATTTTACATATGGTAATGTAAATTTCCATGTTGCTCTTTCCATACATCTCATCCTCTCCTCCCCTCTCCCTATGTCCATAAGTCTATTCTCTGTGTCTGTTTCTCCATTGCCTGTAAATAAATTCTTCAGTACCATTTTTCTAGATTCCATATATATGCATTAGAATACAATATTTAACTTTCCCTTTCTGACTCACTTCAGTCTGTATGATAGGTTCTAGGTTCATCCACCTCATCAGAACTGACTTAAATGCATTCTTCTTTATGGCTGAGTAATATTCCATTATGTATATGTACCAAAACTTCTTTATCCATTCATCTGTTGATGGACATCTAGGTTGCTTTCATGTTCTAGCTATTGTAAATAGTGCTACAATGAACAATGGGATACACGTGTCTTTTTCAATTTTGATTTCCTCAGGATATATGCCTAGGTGTGGGATTGCTGGTTCATATGGTGGTTTTATTCCTAGTTTTTTAAGGACTCTCCATACCGTCTTCCATAGCGGCTGGATCAATTTACATTCCCACCAGCAATGCAAGAGCATTCCCTTTTCTCCACACCCACTCCAGCATTTATTGCTTGTAGACTTTTTGATGATGGCCATTCTGACCGGTGTGAGGTGATATCTCATTGTAGTTTTGATTTACATTTCTCTAATACTGAGCGATGTTGAGCATCTTTTCATGTGTTTGTTAGCCATCTGTATGTCTTCTTTGGAGAAATGTCTGTTTAGATCTTCTCCCCACTTTTTGATTGGGTTGTTTGCTTTTCTGGCATTGAGTTGTGTGAGCTGCTTGTGTATTTTGGAAATTAATCCTTTGTCAGTTGTTTCATTTGTTATTACTTCCTCCCATTCTGAGGGTTGTCTTTTCACCTTACTTATAGTTTCCTTTGTTGTGCAAAAGCTTTTAAGTTTAATGAGGTCCCACTTGTTTACTTTTGTTTTTATTTCTGTTACTCTAGGAGGTGGGTCATAGAGGATCTTGCTTTGATTTATGTCATCAAGTGTTCTGCCTATGTTTTCCTCTTAGAGTTTTATAATTTCTGTCTTACATTTACGTCTTTAATCCATTTTGAGTTTATCTTTGTGTGTGGTATTAGGAAGTGTTCTAATTTCATTCTTTTACATACAGCTGTCCAGTTTTCCCAGCACCATTTATTGAAGAGGCTGTCTTTGCCCCATTGTATATTCGCCTCTTTTGTCAAAAATAAGGTACCCATAGGTGCATGGGTTTATTTCTGGGCTTTGAATCTTGTTCCATTACTCATTCTATGAGGCCACCATCACTCTGATGCCAAAACCAGACAAAGACAACACACAAAAGGAAAACTACAGGCCAATATCACCGATGAACACAGATGCAAAAATCCTCAACAAAATTTTTGCAGACAGAATTCAGCAACACATCAAAAATCTCATACACCATGATCAAGTTGGGTTTATTCCAGGAATGCAAGGATTCTTCAATATATGCAAATCAATCAATGTGATACACCATATTAATAAATTGAAAGATAAAAACCATATGATGATCTCATTAGATGCAGAAAAAGCCTTTGACAAAATTCAGCACCTATTTATGATGAAAACTCTTCAAAAAATGGGCATAGAAGTACCCTGCCTCAACATAGTAAAGGCCATATATGATAAGCCTATAGCAAACATTATTCTCAATGGGGAAAAACTGAAAGCATTAACCCTGAGATCAGGAACAAGACAAGGGTGTCCACTTTCACCACTATTATTCAACATAGTTCTGGAAGTCCTAGCTACAGCAGTCATCAAAGAAAAAGAAATAAAAGGAATCCAGATCGGAAAAGAAGTAAAGCTCTCCTTGTTTGCAGATGACATGATATTGTACATAGAAAACCCTAAAGATAATATCAGAAAAATACTAGAGCTAGTCAGTGAATTTAGCAAAGTTGCAGGATACAAAATCAATACACAGAAATCACTTGTATTTCTATATACTAACAATGAAAAGTCAGAAAGAGAAATTAAGGAATCAGTCCCACTCACCATTGCAACAAAAAGAATGAAATACCTAGGAATAAACTACCTAAGGAAACAAAAGAACTGTACATAGAAAATTATAAGACACTAATGAAAGAAATCAAAGATGACATAAACATATGGAGAGATATTCCATGTTCCTGGGTAGGAAGAATCAATATTGTGAAAATGACTATACTACCAAATGCAATCTACAGATTCAGTGTGATCCATAACAAATACCAATGGTATTTTTCACAGAACTGGAACAGAAAATTTCACAATTCCTATGGAAACACAAAAGACCCTGAATAGCCAAACCAGTCTTAAGAAGAATGGAGCTGGAGGAATCAACCTTCTTGACTTCAGATTATTCTACAAAGCTACAGTCATCAGGACAGTATAGTACTGGCACAAAAACAGAGATATAGACCAATGGAACAATATAGAAAACCCAGAAATAAACCCATTTGGGAGTCTTTTACTGTGTTTCATCACATTGGCAATTTTGAATAGTACAGGCTAGTTTTTTTGTAGAATGCTTCCCTCAGGTGGGTTTTTCCAGTGTTTTCTCTATTAGATTTAGGTTATGCTTTTGGCAGAGAAATCATTGAAATGATGCTGACCTTCAGTGCATTTACACCAAGTCACACATGCTGTCGAATGGCCACATTGCTGACAATGGTGACTTCAATCAGTTGGTTAAGGCAAAATCAGATTGATTATATTCTTTGCAGCCAAAGATGGAAAAGCTCTATACAGTCAGCAAAAACAAGACCAGGAGCTGACTGTGGCTCAGATCATGAACTCCTTATTGCTGAATTTAGACTTAAATTGAAGAAAGTAGGGAAAACCATTAGACCATTCAGGTATGACCTAAATCAAATCCTTTATGATTATACAGTGGAAGTCAGAAATAGATTTAAGGGACTAGATATAATAGAGTGCCTGATGAACTATGGATGGAGGTTCAGGACATTGTACAGGAGACAGGGAGTAAGACCATCCCCAGAAAAAGAAATGCGAAAAAGCAAAATGGCTGCTGTCTGAGGAGGCCTTACAAATAGCTATGAAAAGAAGAGAGGCAAAAAGCAAAGGAGAAAAGGAAAGATATACACATTTGAATGCAGAGTTCCAAAGAATAGCAAGGAGAGATAAGAAAGCCTTCCTCAGTGATCAGTGCAAAGAAATAGAGGAAAACAATAGAATGGGAAAGACTAGAGATCTCTTCAAGAAAATTAGAGATACGAAGGGTACATTTCATGCAAAGATGGGCTCAGTAAAGGACAGAAATGGTATGGACCTAATAGAAGCAGAAGATATTAAGACGAGGTGGCAAGAATACACAGAAGAACTGCATAAAAAAGATCTTCATGACCAAGATAATCACGATGGTGTGATCACTGACCTAGAGCCAGACATCCTGGAATGTGAAGTCAGGTGGGCCTTAGGAAGCATCACTAGGAAGAAAGATAGTGGACGTGATGGAATTCCAGTTGAGCAATTTCAAATCCTAGAAGAAGATGCTATGAAAGTGCTGCACTCAATATGCCAGCAAATTTGGAAAACTCAACAGTGGCCACAGGACTAGAAAAGGTCAATTTTCATTCCAGTCCCAAAGAAAGGCCATGTCAAATAATGCTCCAACTACTGCACAATTGCACTCATCTCACATGCTAGCAAAGTAATGCTCAAAATTCTCCAAGCCAGGCTTCAGCACTATGTGAACTGTGAACTTCCAGATGTTCAAATTGGATTTAGAAAAGGCAGGGGAACCAAATTGTCAACATCCGCTGAATCATTGAAAAAGCAAGAGAGTTCCAGAAAAACATCTACTTCTGCTTTATTGACTATGCTAAAACCTTTGACTGTGTGGATCACAATAAACTGTGGAAAATTCTGAAAGAGCTGGGAATACCAGACCACCCGACCTGCCTCTTGAGAAATTTATATGCAGGTCAGGAAGCAACAGTTAGAACTGGACATGGAACAGACTGGTTCCAAATAGGAAAAGGAGTACATCAAGGCTGTATATTGTCACCCTGCTTATTTAACTTATATGCAGAGTACATCATGAGAAATGCTGGGCTGGAGGAAACACAAGCTTGAATCAAGATTGCCGTGAAAAATATCAATAACCTCAGATATGCAGATGACACCGCCCTTATGGCAGAAAGTGAAGAACTAAAGAACCTCTTGATGAAAGTGAAAGAAGAGAGTGAAAAAGTTGACTTAAAGCTCAACATTCAGAAAACTAAGATCATGGCCATCACTTCATGGGAAATAGATGGGGAAACAGTGGAAACAGTGGCTGACTTTATTTTTTTGGGTTCCAAAATCACTGCAGATGGTGACCGCAGCCATGAAATTAAAAGATGCTTACTCCTTAGAAGGGAAAGTTATGGCCAACCTAGACAGCATATTAAAAAACAGAGACATTACTTTGTCAACAAAGGTCCATCTAGTCAAGGCTATTGTTTTTCCAGTAGTCATGTATGGATGTGAGAGTTGGACTATAAAGAAAGCCGAGCACCAAAGAATTGATGCTTTTGCACTGTGGTGTTGGAGAAGACTCTTGAGAGTCCTTTGGACTGCAAAGAGATGCAACCAGTCCATCCTAAAGGAGATCAATCCTGGGTGTTCATTGGAAGAACTGATGTTGAAGCTGAAACTTTGGCCACCTGATGCGAATAGCTGACTTATTCGAAAAGACCCTGATGCTGGGAAAGATTGAGGGCAGGAGAAGGGAACGACAGAGGATGAGATGGTTGGATGGCATCACCGACTCAATGGACATGAGTTTGAGTAAATTCTGGGAGCTGGTGATGGGCAGGGAGGCCTGGCGTGCTGCAATTCATGGGGTCGCAAAGAGTCGGACACGACTGAGCGACTATACTGAACTGAACTGAAGGTGATAGCTGCCAAGTTTCTCTACTGTAAATTTTGATTGTACTTGAAAAGTAACTTGTTAGGGATACATTCTGAGACTATGTGAATGTCCTGTTACTTCCCAATCTTTCATCCACTAGTTTAGCATTATTTGATGATTCTTGCCTGAATCAGTTATGATATTCGGCAAACAATGATTCTTCTTATTCCATCATTCCTTTTACATATATTAGTTGTTTTTCTACAGTAAGGAAGAGCTTTTTATCCTACCCCCCCATTCCTACTCCTGCCCCATGTATTTAATCTTTGGTTTATATCATTGTGCACTCACGGATACTTACTTTATTCAGAGGATTATAATTCTTTATTTTTATTATACTCTGATGGTCTAATCATCCTCATTTTGGCTGGGGGTAGCCAAAAACACTATTCAAAATTGCCAATGAAAGACAATAAAAAACTCCTGAATGAAGAAATTAATTCAGATTAAAGGAACTGAACTAACATATGTCCTTGGATTTTCTTTTGTTACAGAAAGAAAGGACAAGGCTCCATGTCCTTTTAACATGTCCACATCCTTCTTTGAGCACTTCCTTACTTTTTGATCTAAGATGTTGCAGATGTGTCCTGTTCTTTTCCTACCCAGCCCTGGGATCAGTCATTTCTCTGAGGAGCTGTGATTCCATTACTGGGGAATGTTATTGGGAAACCACAAACTTGGTTTATATGTGTGCAATGTAAGTGTACGTAGTTAACTTTTAAAAATGTAGTGAATTCTTGACATTTTGCTTCCTGATTGACTTTGTAAAATTTCTAAACTCTTCTCCCTTCCTCTTTTTTTTTTTTCATCTAATTCAAGTGGCTTTACTGCTCGGTGTTACTTGCCTAAGAAGAAAGCATGGTGTTTTAACTCATAGAGAAGACAGGCTAGTCACTCTACTTGTTAGGGGGAGATTGAGAGTTGGTGCTAAGATATTGCCAATTACAGAGTGTCCTGTTTTTGAAAGGCTATCACCAAAAGTATACTCAGATTTTGAAATAAAAACAAATCCCTGCTTTTCTTATTTTAAAATCTTTGTGTGTATTATGGGTTACAGTGTTTCTTAGTGTTAGTACAGTAAGTGCTCTGCTTGGTACAGTGCAGAATAGATTCTCTGAAGCCCTTGAGAACAAGATGTAATCATCAGGCTGCTCTAGTGCCAAGGGAAGATATATTTTCCCCAGGGTCACTGTGTTCTTTTCCTTCCCAAGTACCATAGAATTGCTCCCCATTAGAGCAGTGGTGTGGATCACTGCAAATGCTCAGCACAGCCTACTCACATCTTTCATCTGTTACCTGTTTCTATTAATATTGTACATGTGGGAAATGTGTTCCACTGATTAAAAGATAAACTTTGGGCTTCAGGCCTTTCTGAGCTGTGTGCTCTGTGCCTACCTTTGTCCTCTAATTTGAGGTACAGTGGAACTCTGCAAAGTTAGTGAATTTACCTTTTATGAATTGTGTACATAACAAAGACCAAATAGCTTATTACTGAGGAATTTTTGAACTAATTTGTGCTAAGAGCTTTATGTAGATTTTCTCATTTCATCCTCACAGCGTCCTTCTAAATTAGGAACTGGTATTATCTCCATTTTGCAGATGAAGAAACTAAAGAGCAGAGAGAGAAGTTGAGAAGCTTGCCTGAGATTACATGGCAAAAACAAGGCAAAGCTGCAGTCCAACCTTGCAGTTTAGCTATACAACCATGTACGCCTAAGCAGTACACTCAGTTGCCTCTTTATTCTTCTCTATTACCTTACTTGCTTAAATAGAATCTCTGAAATAAATGGATTTGCTTAGATTCAAAAGAGTCTTTGAATTTAGTTCATCATGCTCTACTGTTTTATTTTTAGTTGAAGTATAGTTGATTTACCATGTTTCAGGTATATAACAAACAGATTCACACACATACATATTCTTTTTCAGATTCTTTTCCATTATAGGTTATTATATTGAATATAGTTAGCTCCCTGTGCTTTACAGTAGTCCTTGTTTAAATTTTATACATAGTAGTGTGTATCTGTTAATTTCAAATTTCTAATTTATCCTTCCCACCCTTTCCCTTTGATAACCATAATTTTATTTTCTATGTCTGTGAGTCTATTTTTGTCTTGTAAAAAAGTTCATTTGTATTATTATTTTAGATTCCACAGATAAGTATATAATATTTGTCTTTCTGTGTCTGACTTAACTTCATTTAGTATGATAATATCTAGGTTCATCTATGTTGTTGCAAATGGCACTACTTTGTTCTTTTATATGGCTGAGTAATATCCCATTTTATTTGTATACCACATCTTCTCTATCCATTCCTCTGATGATGGGCATTTAGGTTGCTTCCATGTCTTGGTTTTGTAAATAGTGCTGCTGTGAACATTTCCGTTAAGAGTTTTTGTCTATTTTGGATATGTGCCCAGGAGTGGAGTTCCCAGATCATATGGTAACTCTAGTTTTAGTTTTTTAAGGAGCTTCCATCCTGCTCTCCATAGTGACTGCACCAATTTATATTCCCACCAACAGTGTAGGAGGGTCCTGTTTTCTCCACACACTCTCCAGCGTTTATTATTTGTAGACTTTTAAAAATATTTTCATTTATATATTTATTTGGCTGCACCAGGTCTTAGTCTCTGGGCACGTAGGATCTAGTTCCCTAACCAGGGATTGAAGCCAGGCGCCCTGTGCTGGGCACACAGAGTCTTGACCACTGGACACCAGGGGAGTCGCCTATTTGTAGACTTTGAGGGTGGCCATTCTGACTGGTCTGAGGTCTGGTCTGATCTCATTATAGTTTTGATTTGCATTTATCTAATAATTAGCAATGTTGAGCATCTTTTCATGTGCCTGTTGGCCTTGCTTTAATGTTTTGAACACTGAAAGCTGGAAGGATGCTTGACATCATGGCACAGAGAATCTTGTATACAAACCGAATGTTCATTGGGGTTATTTTAGATGCCTTCTTGCCTTTCCAGCTGTCCTTTTGATAAATCACTTTTGCCATCCATAGTTTAACATGGTCTCTTCCCATAATTGTCTTTTTCTCCCTCAACCAAGAAACTTTGGTTAAATTGGATCCATTCTGCCTTGAGAATCATTGAACCACTATACCATCCCATTAAAATCTAAAGTTGTGTAAATAGAACAAATAAGTGTAGTGGATATAAACTAGCATTTATAAATAAGTGTAAATATAATAATACCTAAGATTGTATCCATATATAAGCATATAAATATAGTAAAACAAATCTATTATTAACATAGGGGAAATGGATATTGATCAGATATTTTGATCATAGAGATATCATGTATTACCTTATTTAGATGACAAATTTTCAGAATAATATACAAACCAATTATCTAGACTATATGACATTTTAATTATTTCTTGATCTGGCATTTTAATACTTTGCAATACTTTAGATTTGGGTTCTGAATGTAAAATCATTTCATCTATTAAATAAAGAAAAGCTGTGGAGATTTTATCCAAACGTCCAACTCAGAACTCAATTCTTTATACCCCGTTACTCCCAGTGAACTGTTACTTTGTAGAGCAGTCTGTTCTGATGGGTGACTACTAGAATAGTTAGAAAAATTTTCCTTATCTTTTAAATCTTTATTTATTTGTTTATATTTAATTCTCCCCTCCACAGTTTCCCCTATTATTAACATATTAGTATGCTGCATTTGTTGCAATTAATGAACCAATGTTGATGTCGTATTAAGTACAGTCCATAGTTGATTCAGGTTTCCTTAGTTTTTACTGATGTCCTTTTTCTGCTCCAGGATCCCAGCCGGGATACTACATGACGCGTAGTTGTCATGTCTCTCTAGGCTCTGTGAACTGTGGAAATTTCTCAGATTTTCCTTGTTTGAGGACTTCCACAGTTTTGGGGAGTACTGATCAAGCTTACTGTAGGATATCCCTCTATTGGAATGTGCCTGATGATTTTTCTCATGATTAGACTGGAATTATGGGTTTTCGAGAGGAAGATCACACAGATAGTGTCACTTTTATCATATCACATCATATCAAGGGTACATATTTTCTAAATGATTTATGGTTGTTGATGTTGACTTTGACCACTTGGCTGAAGTAGTACAGGTTTCTCCACTGTATCACTGGTTACTCTGGTATCTCCCTGTTCATAAGGTACTCTGGAAGGAAGTCACTATGCACAGCGCACAGTTAAGGAGTGGGGAATTATGTTCTCCTTCCTTTAGTGTACAATAGCTACATAATTTACTTGAAATTCTTTTGCATGGGAGATATTTGTTGCTCAGATTGTTATAGATTTGGTCACTGAAAACTTTCAGTTGTCTTCTGTGCCCCTTTGATGTATGCCGTCTGTGTGTGGTTTTTAAGATGGTCCAGGCTAATTTTGTGTATTTCCCATGCCAGTCCTAGAACCAGCCATTTCTCCAGGAGCCTTGGTTGCTTTTATTGGAGTATGGTTTTAGACCAAAATCTGGGTGCTAGGTATGCTCTTCACTACTTTAATTTCTTAGGCTTTCTTGACAGAGCAAGGAAATATGTCAACCTGTGTATTTACACATATGTATAAATATTTTCATATTTACCACCTGAATCTGTATGTTAAATGTGAGTTCTTACTGATGTTTCCAACTCTAATCCATTATCACGTGGATCATTTCAGCCTTCTCTGTTTGCTTATCTGTACATCCTCACTCCCAATTGTGAGAAACCTGGCTCCCATCATCTGCCATCCATTTATTTACCTGTTTAATTCCAGTATACACGTATGGGCTTCCCTGATAGCTCAGTTGGTAAAGAATCTGCCTGCAGTGCAGGAGACCCTGGTTTGATTCCTGGGTTGGGAAGATCCCCTGGAGAAGGGAAAGGCTACCCACTCCAGTATTTTTGGACTTCCCTTGTGGCTCAGCTGGTAAAGAATCCGCCTGTGATGCAGGAGACCCTGGTTTGATCCCTGGGTTGGGAAGATCCCCTGGAGAAGGGAAAGGCTACCCACTCCAATATTTTGGCCTGGAGAATTCCATGGACTATATATTTCATGGGGTTACAAAGAGTTGGACACAACTGAGAAACTTTCACTTTCCCTGGAGAAGGAAATGGCAACCCATTCCAACATCCTTGCCTGGAAAATTCCATGGACTGGGGAGCCTGGCAGGCTACAGTCCCTGGGGTTGCAAAGAGTCAGACACGACTGAGTAACTTAAACTTAACATACAGGTATAGCTGTATTAGAGTTGTTATTTGGTACTCTGTGGGAAACAACTTGATATTAACTAGAATACAGTGCTTTTGTGATTTCCTTTTGCCTTGCTGCTGCTACTGCTGCTGCTAAGTCGCTTCAGTTGTGTCCGACTCTATGCGACCCCATAGATGGCAGCCCACCAGGCTCCCCCGTCCCTGGGATTCTCTAGGCAAGAACACTGGAGTGGGTTGCCATTTCCTTCTCCAATGCATGAAAGTGAAAGTGAAGTGGCTCAGTCGGGTCCGACTCTTAGCGACCCCATGGACTGCAGCCCTCCAGGCTCCTCCGTCCATGGGATTTTCCAGGCAAGAGTACTGGAGTGGGGTGCCATCGCCTTCAAAATCTGTTCATTGCCAGAGTTATTTAGGTCAGCACCTTTTTTCTCTCTCTTCAGTAAGATTGTTTCATATATTTGCAATACATTTATATTCTCTTCTTACCCTCTGTGTTCTTTCCTGGGACCCTCTGTCTTGTTTTTTTTTGTAGTTGTTTTGTTTTGCATACATTAAAGTTCACTCTTTGTGCTGTAAAGTTCTATGGGTTTTGTAGCCACCATTATAGTATCATACAGAATAGTTTAATTGCTCTAAAAATCGCCCATGCTTCTTCTTTTCATCCTCTTTGCAAGCCCCTGGTATCCACCGATCTTTTTATTGTCTCTAGTTTTGCTTTTTCCGGAATATCATGTACTTGGAATCATACAGTATGCAGTCTTTTCAGACTGGCTTCTTTCACTTAGAAACATGCATTTAAGGATCTTCTGTATGTTTTCATTGCAAGTCCTATCTTCTTAACCTCCTTTAACCTGGAACAGGTCTCATCTTCAGTTATCTGTCATTTTATTGATTTTTTTTATTTTTGAGAAAAAATCCAAATCTGAGTTTTTATAGAATGCCCCACAATTTGAATTTGTCAGATTGTTTTCATATGATTAGATTCAGATTAGACATTTTTGACAGGATTACCATGTAGGTTGCAGGTTGACAAAATCACGAGCTATGGGGCAGTCTGACCTTCCCCCTGTTTTTATAAAGTTTATTGAAACACAGCCACACCCATTTATTTACATATTATATGTACTGCTTTTGTATTTCAGTGGCACTTAAATAGTTGTGACAGAAACCACGTGGCTCACAAAAACTAAAATATTTTTTACTGATCTTTACAGAAATAGTTTGCTGATCCCTAACATTGGTGATTCCTCCTCACTGCATCATATCAGGAAGCACTTGGTTATTGGTAGTATTTATGAACTTACCGGATCAGCCGTTTATTAGAGAAGAATTAAACTGAGGAATGGCCAGATGAAAAATATGCATAGGACAAAGCATGGGGAAGGGGGGTGGAACTTCCGTGCCCTCTTGGAGTGCACCATTCTCCCTGGTATCACCATGTGTTCAGCAGCCTGGAAGCTCTCGTGATAGATGTTTAAATCATTTGGTTAAGATGCTGTCTACTAGATTTCTCTGTTGTAAAGGTATCTTTTCAACTAATAAATAGTTGAGACCATATGTGTATGTTGTTTCCAATAGTTTTAGTATCTATTTTGTTTTTAAATTCATTTTTAAATTTTTTGGCTGCACCAAAACAGTTCCTCAACCAGAGATCGGACTTGTGTCCCCTGTATTGAAGCCTGGAGTTTTAACTTCAGGACTGCCAGGGAAGTCCCAGTTTTAGTATCCATTGATGATCTTTACCCAAATCTCTGGTAGTTGCAGTAACTGGGATTTTTTTCTAACTCTGTGACTCCTTCCATGTTTATTATCTAGCACTTTTTTCTGTAAAGAGGCACTCCCCTGGTGCCCCTCCTACTTAGAAAGGAACAGGATAGTTTTATAGTAGCAAAATCATAGCACATTATCACCTTATCAGAAAGGGACCATTCCTTCAATACAGTGTTAGGGTAATACTCTCTTGTTTGTATTACAAATGTACTATAGATTCCTTAGTTTAAATATTCCATAAATTTAAAACGTGAAATAATACTTTATCTTCTGTGGCTATGACTTAACAGAATGAAAATATAAGCAATGAAGAAAGTATTGCTAACTTAAGGATAGTTGGTGGTTACTTCTGGGAAGGGAGGTCGATGGTACTAAGGAAAGAAATCTTTGATTCCTGCCAAACATCAAAATGAATCAGCCATAGGAGTACTTATGTCCCCTTCCTCCAGAGCCTCCCTCCCACATCCCACCCTTTCCCAGCCTTCTAGGTTGTCACGGAGCCCTGGTTTGAGTTCCCCGAGTCGTACAGCAAATGTCCATTGGCTGTCTGTTTTACATATTGGTAGTGTATATGCTTCTACAGCATCCACTTCTGTTAGAAACTTTTTCAGTAAAGTTGGAATAGAAGGGAACTCTCTACCTGATTAAAGATAATTGTGAAAAAAATGATACCTTTCATCATATTTAATGGTGAAAGACTGAGGATTTTCCTCCTAATATAAGGAACTAGGCAAGATATTTTCTTAGAAATTGCTTCTATTAAACACTGTGCTGGAAGTTCTAGCCAGTTCAGTAAGACAAGATAGAGAAATAAATGGATCCAAGTTAGAAAGAGGTAAAATTGTCATTATTCACTGGTGAGTTGATTATCTTTGTTGAAAATCCTATGGAGTTTATAAAAACACTACTGGAACTAGTAACTTGAGCTTTTAGCAAGGTTGTAGGATATAAATGAATATATAAAAACTAATTATGCAATATACAGTTGGAAACTAAAAAAGAATAATAGCATCCAAAAAATTGAAATAGGGTATATTCGATAAGAGTTGTAAGACTTTTGCACTGAAAACTCTAAAACATCACTGAGAAGTTTAAAAAGACCTAGATAAATGGAGATATACTATGTTCATAGATCAGAAACCTCAACATGGTTAAGACGTCATGACTCCTCAAAATAATGTATGGATTCCAATCCCAATCAGAATCTCAGCAAGCTTTCTTTTTTCCTTCAGATAATGTCTACTTATTCTAAAGTCTATGAATAAGTTACTCTAACATGTTCAAAAATTATAAGGAAAGTAAAAAAGACATATAAATAAATAATGATATAAATAAATCACAGAAAGAAATAAGTTGAAAGAGTTACACTATCTGATTTCACGACTTATTACTGTAAAACTATGTCAGGCAGGATTCAGTGGTATTGTTATACAGATGACATGTATATCGATGAAAAATAGTCCAGAGATAGTCTTATACGTATGTTTAATTGGTTTTTGATCACAGCATTTTAGGGGGAAGCTGTCATCTTTCTAAAAAGGAGCTGAAACAATTGGATATTCACATGCAAATAAATGAACTTGAACTCTCACCTGTTGCCATACACAAAAAATGATTTGAGATTGGTCAAGGCCTAAATTTAAAATCTGAAACTATAAAAACTTCTGAAAGAAAACATAAGAGAAAATCTTAAAGACTGATTTTGCAAAATTTATTAAAGTACAATGAGCCCCCCCCCTCCAAAAAAAATTTAGCTAGGGTTCATCAAAATTAAAAACTTTTGCTTTTTAAAATACACTGTTAAGAAAATGAAGAGGCAAACCACAGACTTTGGAGAAAATACTTGTAAAACATATATTCAACAAGGAATTTGTGTCTAGAATAATAGTAACTAAAGAAAGAAACCAAACTCTTACCACTCAAGTTATATGACATATAACCCAATTAAAAAAATGGGCAAAATATTTGAACATGCACTTCATCAAAGAAAATGTATGGACGACGAATAAGCACATTCGGTGATACTCATCATCAGTCTTTAGTGAAATGCAAGTTAAAACCACAATGAGAGCATAACACACCCACTTAACAAGACTGAAATAAGAAAGCTTTAGAAGTTAAAAACCAAGTTTTTGGCTAGGATGTGAAAGAACTGGAGCTTCTTATCTGTTGCTAGTGGGAGCGTTAAAAAGGTACCACTTTGGAAGATGATTTGGCAAATTCTTGACAAGTTAAACATACGAACCTACCGTACAACCCAGCCATTCCACCTGTAGATGTAATGAAAGTATATGTCTACATATGAATGCTCATGGCCATATTCATAGCGGTATAAAATGGGAAACAACCTTTTTCATAAGGAAGTGTTTGTTCTTTTCCTCTTCCTCTTCAAGCATTTTTATATGTAAAGTTCACCTCACCAGAATGTGTTTAACATCTAATCTTTCTTTTCTTTTGCCACCGCAGAAGATACCAGCTTTAGTCCTACCCTTCTTAGTGTGGCAGATGGAAGTTGGGAGGGCTGGTTTCTAGTCCTGGCTCTTGACACTTTGGGCTGATCGACTGCCTTCTTGGGACCTCAGTGCCCTAACCTGCTGATTAAAGGGATTAAATGATGCATTTTTACTCATGTCTGTTTTTGAGCACCTGCTGTGTGCCAGGCACTCTGTTAGGCTTTGGCAACATGATGAAGGAAATAGGCTGTAGTCCTCGCCCTCGCTGGAACCAGTATTTATTAACATACGATGTGCCAGGCACTGTCCTAGGTTTTGGGAAGACGGGCCATTGTGTCTTAATCTCTAGGAATTTATGAATTAGTAGAGAAGAGAGACCAAACTAAGTAAACAAAGCTCTAATTGTAAAAAATGTTATGAATGAAGGAATATGAGAGGAGCCTGCCGGGGACCAGCCCCGGCTGATCCAGGGTATTCGAAGGAGAGACGGCGTAGGCAAAGATCAGGAAACAATTGCTTAATTAAATGTTAATTAAGGATATAAAGAGTAATAGAATGAGGATAGCTCAGTGAGGAAATTTAGTGGAGAAAAGAGGCTGAATAATTCAGCCAGAAGGTAAGAGAAAGAACGACATGGTGAGACCAAGTTTCGGTGAACAAGGCCCCGCACTTTATTTTCCAAAGTAGTTTTTATACCTTAAGTTATGCATAGAGGATAATGGGGGAAGGGGTAGAGTCTTGAAGCAAGCCAGGCTTTCTTCCTGCAAGCTTATCATATGCAAAAGCTTAGGTGATTTGCATCATCTTCTGGCCCGGAGGCCTGTTAACATTTTAAGACCCTTTCTTCAGAAAACTTATTTTTCTCTAAAGGTGTTTGGTCAGGAGCCACCCTCCAAAAGCATTAGATAAAGTTGCATTCGATAAAGTTGCATTCCTAAAGATCAAAGGTGTGGTGGGCTATAACAAGAAAAAGAATTAACAGGTTACAAACATTAAAGCTACTACTTACACCAATTATATTAATCAATACACTGCCAGGGACACAGCAGGTAAGGGATATGGAAACTTAGCAGCAAACATTGGCCCAACAAGTGAAAATCCCTCACCAATACAATTTCTAATCAATCTTTTAACTACTCAAAAGAATCTGTGTTTAGACAGTTTAGAACATCTCCTGCCTCTTACAGTTGGGAGGCTCTGAGCAATCACATGTGGCCGGAAAAACCTATTCAGGCAGGCTAGAGGATTTCCAAAGGAGTTTGTAGGTTAAACACTGTCACACCCAGGAATTATTAACTGGAGCTGTAAGCTAACTTTTTTCAGAGAGGTAGTGGGGGACAGCCCCCCGTAAAGTCAGAGGTGTAGGTGAAAGCACAAAGCAGAAAGTAGGCAGACTCTGGTTTTGGGTGTAAATGCTCGAGAATTTCCATGGGGACTCCTGAGGCTCGATCCCGCCTTTGCGTGTGCCGAGCCTCCTTCCTCATGACCTTTGTCATGGGCGGAGTTCCTCACTGGCTCCCAGCAGTGATAGAATTCCAGTTGAGCTATTCCAGATCCTGAAAGATGATGCTGTGGAAAGTGCTGCACTCAATATGCAATATGCACTCAATATGCACTATGCACTCAATATGCAATATGCCGGCTCCTGGCATGAGAGGAGACCCCTATTTTAGTAGGGCTGTCCTGAAAGGCCTCTTTGTGGAGGTGACAGCTGAGCTGAGATCCACAGATGGAAAAAAACTACTCCTTTCATCTCTGTCATAGTCTCTTCTCTCAGAAGCCTAGACTTGTGAGGTCTAAGGGGGTGATTTGGTGTCCTGACTATAGACATCTCTAAATGAAAATAGTTTCATGGCACTGTTTCTTCTGTACCTTAGTCCTTTCTTCAGGGAGTTTTGCTGTCTAGTTTAGGAAATACCAATGGCAATAAATTAAACAGATTTAATTCTTCTTTCTGATATTTAGTCAACACTTCTTTGGCTTATAATTCAAAAGTGAGAAACAAAAGATAAAATGAAGTTCTGTGCTCCGCTAAGGCTAAAACAGAGGTTTCAGATGGAGGTTGGGCAGGCGAATGTGGACTCCACAGACAGGTTTCCTTTGGCCTACAGCATTTTTTTTTTCTTTTTTTCTTTTCTGGCTGCATTGAGTCGTAGTTGCTGCACATGGGATCTTCATTGTGGCAAGTGGGCTTGTTGCCCTGTGGCATGTCTTGCCTGGGAAATCCCATGGACAGAGGAGCCTGGTGGGATACAGTCCATGGGTTCACAAGAGTAGGATATGACTGAGGGACTAAACAATGTGGGGATCTTAGTTCCCCAATCAGGAATCGAACCTGTGTCCCCTGCTTTGGAAGGTGAATTCAACCACTGGATAACCAGGGAAGTCCCTGCCTACAGTATTTTAAAAGTCAATACAATTCACCTAACCTCCCTCCCCACTCACCCTAGACTTAGTGTTTCCATTTAAATCTTTAGGTGACCAATTAGAATGAAGGGACTGCACCTCCTTTTATGGGATGCTTGCTCTTACCTCATGGCCCTCCTGTTTGCCCAGCCTCACTCATTCCTATCATCTAGTTGGCCTCCTGTGATTGTGTTTGTCTAAGAATCATCTCAGCAGGTTTTCATTTTGAGTCTAAATATGCTTGGGACTGGCCGGCTGTGAGTCTGATTTACAGGTGTGGGGCTGGGTGATTCTAGCATGTGGCAGGTGAGATCATAGCCCTAGCTGTGAACACACCTTTGTTACAAGATTCACAGGGAGCGTGCCCTCTCAAGAGTGGGGACTTGTCTCAGTAACTTCTTATTTTCCCTGTCCCTGGAATACTTGGTAGTGGGTACTTTAAATGTTTGTAACGTAAATGAATAAATTATATTTTAATTTTGGTATTTATTTGACCTTTAAAATTTGGGCTTTCCTGGTGACTCAGTGGTAAAAGAATCTTCCTGCAGTGCAAGAGATGTGGGTTTAATCCTTGGGTCAGGAAGATACCCTGAAGAAGGGAATGGCTACCCACTCCAGTATTGTTGCCTGGAAAATTCCATGGACAGAGCAGCTTGGTAGGCTACAGTCCATGGGGTTGCAAAAGAGTCGGACATAACTTAGTAAATAACACTTTTTCACTTTCACTGACCTTTAAAAGGTTAAATGTACTTGAACACTTTTCCTAATTCAGATGTGTAGGTTTTTAAAAAAGTTTTCTTTCGTAACACATTCCTATGGTTTTTAAGGATGAATATGTAAAAAGGAATACAGTGAAAAATCTCCTTCCCACTTCTGTTCTTTATCAGACCAGTGCATCATGCTCTCTCCCATGGAAGTATAAACAAAAGCAAATACATATTCTTATTTTTCCTCTCTTTTATTCAAAAGGTAGCATACTAAAAATAATGCTCTGCCTTATACCTGCTTTGCTCTTAAAAAAATTTTTATTTAATTTTTGGCTGCATTAGATCTTGGTTGCTGCGCACAGGCTTTCTCTAGTTGTGGCACGCGGGGGCTACTCTCTAATTGCTGTGCACAGACTTCCATTGTGGTGGCTTCTCTTGTTAAGGAGCACCAGGCTCTAGAGCGTGGGTTCAGTAGTTGTGGCGCATAGGCTTGGTTGCTCTGTGGCATGTGGGATCTTCTGGACCAGGGATTGAACCCATGTTCTCTGCGCTGGCAGGCAGATTCTTAACCACCTGGACTATCAGGAAAATCTGCGTTCTTTACTCTTGACATATCTTGAAGATCTTACAATGTTAGTAAAGAGCTTCCTTCTCCTTCTTTTTTGGTTGTTTTACTGGTTGTTGAAAAATATGTTTAGTTGTTTGGACATATTATAGTTTATTTAGGAAGTCCCCTCATTGAAAGATACTTGGATTTTCCCAGGCATTTGCTATTGCGAACAGTGCTACAGTTAGTACCTTTGTTTAAGTCATTTCATACACACACACACACACACACACACACACACACGAGTGTGCAAAGTATATTTCTATGGTAAATTCTCCAAGTGGAATTGTTAGGTCAAAGGATATATGCATATGTAATTTAGATATATGTTACTTAATTCCCTCTGTAAGGGTTGTAGTTTAATTAATTATAAATGAACACTAATACTAGTGTTTGAAAACACTGTTTTAAGAAAAATTTACAGTTTCTTTGCTGAGTTAGAGTAGTTACATTATAGGTTGTATGAATTTTGGTAAGAGTGATAAGATTGTTCCAGATCTTTGGTTTCTACTACTGACCCCAAGGGATTCTCAGATTCATGTGCTAAATGAACATCAACTATATAATAATGTTTCACACATACTTACTATATATTTCAAGTGTATGTAGATGCTATTGTATAATAAAATGCCAATTCTCTTAATACTATGACTATTTGAATATTTTATAATAAAAATACTCTTTATCTTACAGATATCCCTTTGAGGGCCAGCCTCCCACCACCATTCAGAAATTATAAATATGGTAACCAATTTTTCTTATTCTTTTAAAACATATAATTTCACATTAGTTTTATTTTGAAGTGAATTTAAATTTGGTTTTCAAAAATGAGTTTGCAATCTGTATATACAAACCAATATGGAAGTTATTTAAAATATAGGAATTCTAGTATATCGTTAAAGTAAATACTACTTGTGTCATCAAGTGGCGTATTTATGAGGAATAGCATGTTTAGAAAATGATTTGAAATGAATTTCTTTGTCAGGTAATCAGAAAAGGAGAAGTGATTAAAGACTGGGAATTAAAAGAAGAGATTTAACATTTTAGATGTCAATAACTTGAGTATGTTGGCTTCCCTGGTGCCTCAGTGGTAAAGAATTCATCTGCCAACGTAGGAGCTGCTGCTGCTGCTGCTAAGTCGTTTCAGTCATGTCGGACTCTGTGCAACCCCAGAGACGGCAGCCCACCAGGCTCCTCTGTCCCTGGGATTCTCCAGGCAAGAACACTGGAGTGGGTTGCCATTTCCTTCTCCAATGCATGAAAGTGAAAAGTGAAAGTGAAGTCACTCAGTCGTGTCCAACTCTTTGAGACTCCATGGACTGCAGCCTACCAGACTCCTTTGTCCATGGAATTTTCCAGGCAAGAGTACTGAAGTGGGTTGCCATTGCCTTCTCCAGCCAACACAGGAGAGGCAGGTTCAATCCTTGGGTCAGGAAGATCCCCCGGAGAAGGAAATGGCAACCCACTCCAGTATTCTTGCCTGGGAAATCCCATGGACAGAGGAGCCTGGTGGGCAATAGTCCATAGGGCTTTTAGCAAAAGAGTCGGACTCTACTTAGCTGACTAAACAACAACAGCAACAACTTGAGCATGTTACACAGAAATTTTATACGTTGCAGTTACTGACTTTAAAATGTAGTAATAAGTCAAGAAGCTAGGTTTCATTATTCATTATAAAGATGTACAGTTATTAACCTTCAGGATATTGACACTCACCAAACTTTGGATTTGAGACTTCACTTGAGAATTACGATGCACCTAATAAATATTTCTGTTAATTGGCGCAGACATTTTAAAGCATAAATTTTTAATTACCCTAGATCATTTCTGGAGTGGTTTTTAATTCTGCTGCCATTTGGTAGAGCAACTTATGACATAAAATACTTTGAAATCACAATCTTCACCGTGTGTGTGCATTTTAATATTCAGAGATTAATTGTGAGGTCACAAGGGGTAGTCAAGCAGAAGTTAAAGGCATTGAGTCGAAAGTACTTTGATTTATTGGACTTCAAGAATTTACATACTAAATATTGAATAAGAGAAAGGAATAAAAAGCATGATTAAGTAAATATGAAACTTTTCAGTTCTGTCTTTCACAGCTTTCAAAGTGTCAAGCCTTGAAATACAACCTTAAACTTGAATCTGTCTACAGATGCCACTTCAGATTGGCATAGTTACATATGGGTTCCCTTTTTTACATGCTGTAGATGTGTATTCAAACTTGTGTTCCATGTAAATTATTTTGAAAGATAAGTTTTAGATAATGAAGTTATCAAAATATCTGGCTACTAATCATCATGATGGTAAATAATGTATTCCTTCAATTTTTCCCTTTGTTGGTATTTGTATATTTAGGTGTGATGTTGGGTATGTATATTAGTTTGTTAATGGGTGGAGTATCTTCTTGCATTGATTCTTTTATCATTTTATAGTGTCTTTCTTTCTTTTATGGCCTTTGTTAAAAAGTCTGTTTTGTCTGACTTGAGTATTTTGCCACCCCTGCTTTCTTATCCTTTTTGTTTGCATAAAATATCTTTTAAAATCTTTTTTTATTAATTGAATTATACTTAATTTATGATTTCTGTTATACAACAAAGTGACTCATATATATGTATGTATGTATGTGTGTGTGTGTGTGTGTATTCTTTTTCATTATGATGTATCCCAGGACATTGAATATAATTTCCTGTGCTATACAATAGGACCTTGTTATCCATCCATTCTATATGTAATTTTTGCATCTACAAAACCCAAGACTGCCGGGAGAAATGTCAATAACCTCAGATATGCAGATGACACCACCCTTATGGCAGAAAGTGAAGAGAAAGTAAAGAGCCTCTTGATGATGGTGAAAGAGGAGAGGGAAAAATCTAGCTTAAAACTAAACATCAGAAAACAAAGATCATGGCATCTGGTCCCATCACTTCATGGCAAATAGATGGGGAAACAATGGAAACAGTGAGAGACTTTATTTTCTTGAGCCCCAAAATCACTGCAGATGGTGGCTGCAGCCATGAAATTAAAAGATTCTTTCTCCTTCAAAGAAAAGCTATGACAAACCTAGACAGCATATTAAAAAGCAGAGACATTACTTTGCTGACAAAGATCTGTCTAGTCAAAGCTATGGTTTCTCCAGTAGTCATGTATGGATGTGAGAGTTGGACTATAAAGAAAGCTGAGTGCCGAAGAATTGATGCTTTTGAACTGTGGTGTTGGAGAAGACTCTTGAGAGTCCCTTGGACTGCAAGGAGATCCAACCAGTCCATCCTAAAGGAGATCAGTCCTGGGTGTTCATTGGAAGGACTGGTGTTGAAGCTGAAACTCCAATACTTTGGCCACCTGATATGAAGGACTGACTCATTGAAAAAGACCCTGATACTGGGAAAGATTGAAGGTAGGAGGAGAAGGTGACGACAGAGGATGAGATGGTTGGATGGCATCACCGACTCAATGGACATGAGTTTGAGCAAGCTCTGGGAGTTGGTGATGGGCAGGGAAGCCTGGCATGCTGCAGTCCATGGGGTTGCCAAGAGTCAGACATGACTGAGTGACTGAACTGAACTTGGGAGACTGACCTAAGAAAATATTGGTACAATTTGTGTCAGAAAATGTTTTGTCTGTGTTCTCTTCTAGGAGTATTGTGGTGTCTTGTCTTATGTTTACATCTTTAGGCCATTTTGAGTTTATTTTTGTGTGTGTTGTATGGATGTGTTCTGACTTTACTGATTTACATGTGGCAGAATCACTTGCTAAAGAGACTTCCCCTTGTATACTGTTGCCACTTTGTCAAAGATTAATTGACTGTACGTGTGGCTTTATTTCTGGGCTCTCTGTTATGTTCCATTGATCTGTATGTCTGTTTTTGCCCCAAACCACACTATTTTGATTACTGTAGCTTTGCAGTATTGTTAGTATTATAGTATCAATCGACTTCTTCCTGAAGTTTGGGAGAGTTTGCCTCCTGTTTTGTTTTTCCCTCAGGAGTGCTCTGGCAGCTGTGGTCTTTTATAGCTCTGTACGTGAGTCTTTCCTATCCCGTCACTCTCAATGTATGTGTGTCCTTCACTCTAAAGTGGGTCTCTGGTAGGCAACATATTGTAAGCTTGTTTTATTATCCAGTCTGTCACTCTAAGTCTTTTGATTGGAGCATTTAGTTAATTGATAATTAAGGTAATCATTGCCAGATGTGTTTTTATTGCCATTTAAACCTTGTTTTGCAGTTGATTTTGTACTTTTTCCTTGTTCCTTTTTCTTTTACCATGGTGGTAGATAACATATCTTTCTTATTAGTCCACCTTATTAACATCCACTTGTCCTATTATTTCTATACTACTCAGATGAATTGGCAGGAAAAACTAACACATTTACCTGTGAGGAAATTAGAGAACCACCATGGTTTTGGTAGAATTCAAGTGACTGTGTTTGGCTCTTTAACAATCTGCCACTTTGTCTTTGACAAGAAACGCTGAAGTGTTCCTTGCTCACCTGTCCTCGTCCTGCAGTATTGCTACACTCTCTGAGGGACTGAACACAGTAGGTGTTGGGGAGTGGAAAGGGCACAGAGTCAGATTTCATTTTTGTTGGTTGCCATCTCTGTGCCCTTGGACAAAGGTCCAGTCTCTCTGCCAGGCTGCCAAGAGTCAGAGATTTCTCAGAGCCCTGCCTCCCATTTAATTGGCATCTGTGTCTATTACTGATTTACCCTGGCCAGATAGTGTGTTCTTAAAGCACAGGGGATGTTGTCTTATTTTTAAATTCTTTTTGTTTAGGCATGGTGTATGTGTGCAGTGAATGTTTGTTGTTGTACAGTGTGAGGCTGCTAATTCTGTTTGTTTCTAAGGCTTGTGAGATTACATTAAACAATGTGAACACATTAAATACTCTGCAAACGTAAATCTTGTTTTTATCTTTATGAGGTTGTTTTCCTCAAGAAATCTTCACTAAGGAAACAATACCAGCAGAAGTTGTTTCTGTTAATAATTAACATTGTTTTTTTTAAGAAGTAAAAACAAGTGAAAAAGATGATTTAACAAAGAAAGGGGCATTTCTTTTTTTTTTAATTTTATTTTATTTTTAAACTTTACATAATTGTATTAGTTTTGCGGGGCATTTCTTTTCTTCCCAATTCTTACCAATTTCTGTTGGAGAGAAAAATCTGGTGAAAATTTATGTTCAAAGCATTTCTTTTTCTAATAAAAATAAAACGTTGCCTCCTTATTGTGGGGTTGCAGAGCATATCGGAGCAAAGATATTTCTAACTTAAAGGTTATTAGCAAAATATATAGAACATGATGACACTTGGAGAGGTCAGTATGCAATTTTGCAGGTCGATTATAACAGACTTTAATCAAGGTCCTTTTGTTTAAAAAGAAAAAAGCAACTACTATTGGCTTCTCTAACTTATCTCTAGTAACAAACAATATATATTTATAGTGAGAAAAAGAGTATAATAGGTAACTCAGTATAATAGATAATTCAAAAGTCACATTTGTTTGTTTTCTTGTGTACATTGTAAGCTTATTTTTAGCCATTGTGACCTATTTTATATTCTAAATGTGTATATTTCACTTAGGTAAGATTGATTTTTATAAGGCTACCTTATATTAAAAATTGTAATAGGCAATTGAAAGTTTACTATTTAAAATAATGAGCATTTCAGAGTGCCTGTTCTTAACTAAATAGGTACCCTAATTCTTCTTTATTATTAGAACATAGTTAAATCAAGGTTTTTTTTTTCTTTAACAGAGTCTTTCATTTCACTGAAATTCCTTGTTGAATCAAATAGCATGATTGATAGAAATGAATTTTAGCTTAAGGTTAAGAGTTTATTCAGATATAATAATATATGTAAACTATAACTATATATATATATATATATATAAACTATAACTATATGTATAACTATAGTAAATTAGACTTCCCTGATGGCTCAGAGGGTAAAGCGTCTATCTACAATGCGGGACACCCGGGTTTGAGCCCTGAGTTGGGAAGATCCCCTGGAGAAGGAAATGGCAACCCACCCCAGTATTCTTACCTGGAAAATCCCATGGATGGAGGAGCCTGGTAGGCTACAGTCTGTGGGGTCACAAAGAGTCGGACACGACTGAGTGACTTCACTTTCACTTTCACTTTCACAGTAAATTAATTAAATGGCTAGGTAAAACTGAGTGGAGAATTAGTAACTTTCTGAATTTAAACCTGTTGAATGCTATGTCTGTTAAATAATTAAGAACTGATTATTGCCCAGTTAGAAGTACCCAATGTAGAGAAACTACTTACTGGAAAAACACAGTGTAGCCTGATTTCAAGATAAACAGATTAAGGAGTGAAGGAGAGATTGAATAAAGCAGATTAGATAGTGTGAGCCTGTGCAGTATTTGAAAACCAGGAGACAGACATTGGTAGTCTTTGAGTATTAGCAGCCTTGATCAGATTACCAGTGCATCCTTGATGGTGTTTAAATTCTGAGAGTGGTAGCAACTTGTTGCTATGATCATTTGACCTCCTGTCACTGAATCTCTTCTGAGAGATTAGTAGAAAAATAGTAGTAGTAGACATTAACAAAGACAGACTTTTTAAAAAACCTTATTTGCTAATCTTAGTATTTAGGGACTCTAACAAACAAGATAGAGTTATATCATTCAGCTGTTTTCTAAGGGAAAAAGGGCTGAGTTGACTACAGGTTATGGTATAAACACAGCTCTCTGTGTCAAAGGGCTTTAAAATATTTTATACAGTGATCTTTAATTTTAATGATATGCAAATGTAATATTTCTTTTACTGCGTATTAGATTTTTAAGTGAACCTGATCATAAGGCAGGGACCCAGATTCCTCACTTTCCTAGCTGCCACACTCCCCAGCTCACCACACACCTCATCTCACTTTGTGTATGTGTGCACTCACTTGTGTCTGACTTTGTGACCCCATGGGTTACAGCCCACCAGGCCCCTCTGTCCGTGGGATTTTCCAGGCGAGAATACTGGAGGGGGTGTCATTTCCTTCTCCAGGGGATCTTCCTGACCCAGGGATCGAACCCTCATCTCTTTGTGTCTCCTTCATTGGTAGATCCTTTACCACTAGCGCCACCAGGGAAGCCTTTTAATCTCACTTCAATAAGTTTGAAATGAAGCTTTAGAATAATTTTAGTAAAAAGACTTTTTTTCTTTCAGATAAACTGAAGATTGTTCATCAAGCACATAAATCAAAGGTATGTTTCATATGTACAGTATCTGGCACATAGCAGGTAATCAATTTTGGTTGACTTAGTGAATAAATGAATGAACATGTGTACTTCTAAGATATTTTTCATTATAGTAGCATTTTTCATTTTGAATTTACCCTTTAAATAGCCTTTTATCCATTAAAAGAAAAAAAAAAAACCCTCTAAATTGTATTCCTGTTGGTAATAGATTCTTTTTTTAAAAAGTGTTAATTAAAAAAAAAAATGTTAATATATTGAGTTGACCAAAAAGTTTGTTCAGGTTTTTCTGGTGCAGAAAAACTTGAATGAACTTTTTGGTCAACCCAGTATATCAAGCAAATGTTTAACAAGCATAAAACTTGTTGAAATAAATTCAGCTTACAAATAAAGGAAATCAAATTTTATATCTAGTCCAATTTCTTTGATTTTCTTAGTTCTATACCAGAAGAGGGCATTAAGAAAATAACGTGTTTTCTCTCATTTGACTCTCTCTGTGTGTTAAGGCCCCATACTGTGGCTCTCGGAAACAGGCCTGCTAGTTGCACAGAGGACATGGGCCACCCCAGAGAGGACTGCTTAGTTATGTGTTTATAGTATGTTTACATTTCCGTCTTCATACTTTTTCAGAACAATGTTTTTATGTTTGCATCTCATGTAGATAGACCAGAGTGATCTTTTTTCTTGAATCTCAGTGACCTCGTATAGACTTCTCATTAAAACAATAATCTTCTCTATTATAGAAACTACTCAAGGACAAGGGACTGTATTTTATTCCTCATATCTCCAATACCTAGCACAATGCCTCATTCAAAGGAATGTTTCCATAACAATTTTTGAAGGAAGTATTTATTTATGGATTCATTTAATTTTATTCTCTTTGCTAGTCATAGATGATGCCCCCCACAAACACAGTCAGCTTTCAAATAAATGTATAACAAGAGATCATAAAGAAGATGGTATAAGGATATGTCTGTTGACTGTGGATTAGTAACTCAAATTTTTTTTTTCCCCTGTGGCTTAAAACAACACACATTTACTGTCTTATAGTTCTGGAGGTCAGAAATCTGAAATCAGTTTCCCTGGGCTAAAATCAAGCTGGTTCTTTCCAGTAACTTTATTTTTCTATACCAAGGACTATGTATACAAATTTGACAGCATCCAATTGTCAAATGCTTTGAAATTTGGTGCTTGTGTATGTCTGGGACTATGGTATGGAATCTTTACTTTGTATGGATGCTAGAATTGTATCTGGCCACAGACTCCATCCATTTTCTCTTGTCCAAGCCAGGACTGTTTTTAGGCTTGTCCCTAAAATGTGGAGAGTAGGAATCTTGATTTTATTGTAGAAAGAAAATAAATAAAGTTAAAATGAAACAAAAGGCTCTTTAAAAAGGTTGTCATCCTCCATTTAGTGTTGCATTTATATCATAGCTTGCTCATATGCTCATGTTTCCTAAAAGGAAATAATAAGTAGAGTATTCCTTTATCCTAATGAAGACCTAATTCATAATATTCAAATTAATCAGTATTATGATATTTTTAAAAAAATCAGAAAGTTTTCCTGCTATAGTTGGAAATATCTTAGAATTGTTTCTTATATTTAAAACACATGTTCCATCTTGGCACATTAGAGTTGTGAAATTAGAGCCCATTTTTCAGTTGAGCAATGTATTTACTTAAAGATTCTCCAAACAAATTGAGTCACTGAGGATGTTTCTGGAATCTGGCTTTATAAACTTCTCATCTAAATCATAGAGATTCTAGTTGAGATTGTTGTTATTTAGTTGCTAAGTTGTGTCCAACTCTTTTGCAACCCCATGGACTGTAGCCCTGCCAGGCTCCTCTGTCCATGGGATTTCCCAGGCAAGAATTCTGGAGTAGGTTGCCATTTCCTTCTCCAGGGGATCTTCCAGACCCAGGAATGGAACCCCTGTCTCCTGCATTGGCAGGTGGGTTGTTTACCCCAAAGCCACCAGGGAAACCCAGTAAAGAGATAGTTCTTCAGATTTCCTCTTTAACTTTTGTAAGGAAGAAGTCAATATATTTTTACAGATACAGTTTTAAGACTTAAAACTTTTACCCACATGTTCCTCATTTGTGCCTTTTCCAACTGCCAACCGTTTTTCTCATTTTTGCATGCGCCCATTTACAAGGCCTATAGACATCGCTGGCCCAGCCGGTCAGTTTTCCAACTCTGCTGTAATTTTAGTCTTCTTCCTTAGCCAAAGGGAAAAACTTCCAACTAACTCCTGTATCTTAATGAACTTGTTCACAAGGCATGTTCCCCATTTCCCCAAATTTCTAGGTTTAGACTTTCTTAATTGAAATTACCAGGTGTCCACAGAAATTTGGTGCCATCACCACAATAAAAAAGTGACTGGATACCTTCCCACCAAGCCTCCTGTCTGCATGATGAGCTCAGTGTTTGTTGAATGAATCAGTAGTCCAGTGCAAGTAATTACTATAGTATGGTTTATTTTGGTAAGAAAATGTACTTGTGTGTCTATGTGTGTAGTATGGAGTATAATCAGTAGGCTACTTGTAAAGTCATAATGCTGCTGCTGCTGCTAAGTTGCTTCAGTCGTGTCCGACTCTGTGCGACCCCATAGATGGCAGCCCACCAGGCTCCCCTGTCCCTGGGATTCTCCAGGCAAGAACACTGGAGTGGGTTGCCATTTCCTTCTCCAATGCAGGAAAGTGAAAAGTGAAAGTGAAGTCGCTCAGTCGTGTCCGACTCTTTGCGACCCCATGGACTGCAGCCTACCAGGCTCCTCTGTCCATGGGATTTTCCAGGCAAGAGTACTGGAGTGGGGTGCCATTGCCTTCTCCCAAAGTCATAGTAATTCCTATCAAAAAGATTTGAAAGAAAAACCCCAATTTCTGTCTTATATTTTGTGAGTTTGGAAACCAGATAGCTATCCTTGTTAAAAGTTTATGAAAGGAAGAAGTCACACCCTGTAGTAAACTTTGTAAGAAATATGCAAGATCTTTAAGAAGAAAACTTTAAAATTGCAGAGAGGTTATTCAGTTGTCCAGACTCATTGAGCTGAACTTCTCTTAAGAACTATGTGCTATCTTTATATGAAATTCCACCTTAATTTAACAAAAAAGAAAAACATGCAAAGAGAGATATAAGATGAGATTTAAGTGGAAATGTAAAGGATATTTGGATGGGAAGAGGCAACAGTATGAAGATGTCAGTTCTCTTATAGTTAATTTACAAATTTAATGCCACCCAAATAAAATTCTAGTAACAGCTGTGTGTATATATGTATTTGTATATATGCGTGTGTGTGTGTGTATGTGGTGTGTATATAAAAGCTAAAGAAACTGATTATAAAACTAACATGCAAAAGATAAATAATGAAGAATAGTCAGAAGAAAGAGAAATGAGAGTGACTAACCCTGGCACATTAAGACATATTGTAAAACTATAGTAATTAAAACAGTGTGGTACTGTCACATGAGCTGTTAGTTCAAAGACACAGAATCAGAAGTCCAAAAATAGACCCAATTATATATGGGAATTTAGTATATAGTGAATATTGCATTTCAAATTTATGGAGAAAATATGGAGGATTCAGTAAATGTTATTGGAACAACTGGAAAACAGTTAAATGAATCCATATCCTTTTCCTTATGCCAAAATAAATACTCAAATAAGTCTGAGATGAAACCCATAGGTAAGGATAGAGATTAACTAGATTAACATGAATGGATAATTTGGTCAAGTTGGGTGTTGGGTACATGAAGGGTTCATTGTACTATTCTGCATACATTTTATGTCTGAAATACTCTATGATTAGAAGTTTAAAAGAGGAAGTTAATTAAAAATATTTTAAGGAAACATGGGATTTTAAAGTAATCTTACACTGAAGGTCTTTTTAAGTATGATAGATAAATAAAAGATTGATACATTTTCCTTTATTCATTCAGCAGACATTAAGCACCTTCTTTAAAAAAAGGCTCTAGAAGGAAAATGAAGGAACAAATGAAAACTGGGAGATTTTCTAACTTGTATTACAGAAAAGACCTAATTTTCTTAGTGAAAAGTGAGTGTTAGTCACTCACTTGTGTCTGACTCGTTGTGACTGGCGTGGGTAGCCATTCCCTTCTCCAGAGGATCTTCCTGACCTGGGGATTGAACCCAGGTCTCCTGCATTTCAGGTAGATTCTTTACCATCTGAGCCTTCAGGGAAGCCCGGTTTTCTTAGAATGTAACAATATTCCACAATTCCATTTAAAAAATTATCCAAGTTTATTCAGTCTTGTGGACTCTGTGGGAGAGGGAGAGGGTGGGGAGATTTGGGAGAATAGCATTGAAACATGTATAATATCATGTATGAAACGAGTCGCCAGTCCAGGTTCGATGCACGGTACTGGATGCTTGGGGCTGGTGCACTGGGAAGACCCAGAGGGAGGGGAGGGGAGGGAGGAGGGAGGAGGGTTCAGGATGGGGAACGCGGGTATACCTGTGGCGGATTCATTTCGATATTTGGCAAAACTAATACAATATTGTAAAGTTTAAAAATAAAATAAAAAAAAAGAAACTATTCACACCTTTATTCACACCCAAATAAATACAAATTACTCTTCTTGGGGGCTTCCTTGGTAGCTCAGTAGGTAGAGAATATGCCTGCAGTGCAGCAGACCCAGGTTCAATCCCTGGGTCAGGAAGATGCCCTGGAGAAGGAAATGGCAACCCACTTCAGTATTCTTGCCTGGAGAATCCTATGGATAGAGGAACATGGAGGGCTACAGTCCAGGGGTCGCAAGAGTTGGACATGACTTAGTGACTAAGCCACCACAACACTATTCTTAATCTACATTTGCTAGATTGGCAATATCAAAATCTTTCGATAATACACTGTGCTGGTGAGGGTATGGGAAACAGGGGCTCTCAGTGATGGGTGAAGTGAAGTGAAGTGAAGTCGCACAGTCGTGTCCAACTCTTTGCGATCCCATGGACTGTAGCCCACCAGGCTCCTCCATCCATGGAATTTTCTAGGCAAGAATACTGGAGTGGGTTGCCATTTCCTTCTCCAGGGGATCTTCCCAACCCAGAGATCGAACCCGGGTCTCCTGCATTGCAGGCAGATGCTTTACCATCTGAGCCACCAGGGAATCCCAGTGATGGGTAGTGGTGGTATAAATGGGTACTGCTTCTTTGGAGAGTAATTTAGAAATATCTGTCGAAATAAAAATTGTACTTTCTCTCTGACTGAATAGTTCTACTTCTAGGAATTTATCTTACAGACAAAACTTGTACATACGCCAAATGATACATGGACAAGAATATTTGATGCAGGACTGAGTAGGATAGGAAGAGATAGGAAACAACCTGAATGTCCATCAGTAGGGATAGAGAGAGTGTTAATCCTTCCATTGGAATATACTGAAGCCTTGATAAATTATGATGCAGCTCTTAAACTGATTTTGAATGATTTTAAGATTTTTTTTTTTTTGTATTGGGGTATAGCTGATAATCAGTGTTGTGAGAGTTTCAAGTGAAGAGCTAAGGGACTCAGCCATATATATACATGTATCCATTCTCTCCCAAACCCTGCTCCCAATCTAGGCTGCCACATGACATTGAGCAGAGCTGCATGTGCTATACAGTAGGTCCTTGTTGGTTATCCACTTTAAATATAGCAGTTTATACGTGTCCATCCCAAACTCCCTAACTGTCCTTTTCCCTCATCCTTTCCCCCAGCAACCATAAGTCTGTTCTCTGTGAGTCTCTTTTTGTTTTGTAGGTTCAGTTGTATCTGAATGACTTTAAGATATTTTAAGAGAAGTTAGAATACAGCATATACCATGCCATTGTTTGTGTGGAAAAGTTTATAGGCACATCTCTGCCTGCATGTACATGTACAACAACAGTCTCTGGAAGGTACAAGGACAGTCTCTGGAAGGATGCATAAGAATTAGTACAAATTCTCTGGTGGAGAGCTGGGTTGCTGGGTGGAGGAGGGAGAAGCCTACTTCTCATTCTGTCCCTATGTACTTGGAGCATTTTGTCTTGTGAGCATGTATTACCTATTCTAAAATGATTTTTTCAGTAAAGTTCCCCCCCCCCCTCTTTTAATCTGTGCACGTTTAAGCCCCTGTGCTCTTTCTAGTGAGAAAAGCTGTGGAGCGTGGCTCCTGCGGCAGCTCTTTTGACTGCTGAGAGGCCTTTCTTTTGAGTCTCTCTCTCAGCCATATTCTGGAAAGATAATCTGGTACTAAACAACTGCGTTCTGGTTGACAGGTGGTACTGTGTGCCCAGCAAGTGCTCACTACCAGCTGCTGTTTAGAGGCAGGATCAACATTTATGTTTAAGTGGATTTGTGAGTAGCATTGGAGAGCAAACTCTCCCTAAATCACAAAGAGAAATGTTAGTTAACAGGACTTGGGACCAAGTGTTTGTTAGCTGGAGCAGGGTTTTTAAATATGTGAGCTTTTAAGGAAAGGCAAGCTCGCTTCTCTAAGAAGTCAGACTGGTCAAAACTGGATCTGTTGCAGGAAGAGGGACACCTACCAGGACCCAAGACTGAGCTCTTGTCTAAGACTGGGAAATGAATTGTCCGAGGAGACACCCATGCTGACAAAGCAAGAGGCTTTACTGGCAAGGGGCTCCCGGGTGAAGAGCAGGAGGGTAAGGGAACCCAGGAGGACTGCTCTGCCACATGGCCTGCAGTCTCAGGTTTTATGGTGATGAGATAGGCTTCTGGGTTGTCTCTGGCCAGTCGTTCTGACTCAGGGTCCTTCCTGGTGGAGCAAGCATTGTTCAGCCAAGATGGATTCCAGTGAGAAGAATTCTGGGAGATTAGTAGGACATGTGGCATCTCCTTTTGACCTTTCCCAAGTTTTTCCAGTTGGTGGTGGCTTGTTAGTTCTGTTTTCCTTACTAGGATCTTCTGTTGTAAAATCATGCAAATGGTTACTGTCGTGCCTGACCAGGGTGGGCGGTTTCAGTCAGTGTTTCCACTAACGGAACCTTAGTCCCCCGACCACATCCTCTGAGCCTGTGTCCTAACCTCTCTGAGTCCTCCTGGGTTATTGCGAGGATGAGATGATGATGAAACAGAACACTGACAGCTAACACTACTCCCTATGTGACTGACATTGCACTGGGGGTTTTATATACTTCATCTCTGTTCATCCTCACCACATGGCAATAAGAAGATGCATTGCTACCCCTACATTTTTTTTCCTAAGGCTATGTAATATATTGAGACCACGCAGCTGGATATTTGTGGAACCTGAATTTTAACCCAGCTCCAGCACAAAAGCTTTGTGTTCTAGCCCTGCCTCCCTAGCGCTTTATGTAACGTGTGTTTAGTAAGCACTCACTATGTACATGTTCACTGCTTTCCCTACAGCGATGGGAACAAAATGTGACTTGGATTATTGCTGTGACGCAAAGTAACAATTCATTTGTCTTTGAGGAATCTCACCAAATGTGAAACTAATAAAAGTACTGGTAAAAAGTGGATTTGTTTTTCTTTCTAGACAAATGAACTTGTGTTGAGTTTGGAAGATGATGACAGACTCCTGTTAAAAGAAGATAGCACCCTGAAAGCAGCTGGAATTGGTGAGAAAGTGTGTGTGTGTGTGCATGCAGAGCTGGAGGGGCACTGTCTTTCCCGGCCTGGATGGTGATGTCTGGCTGATTATATTTAGATAACTTAATGCAAAGTAAATGCTACCCTTGGTGCTCTTTACACTACCTGATAATTATTCAGAGGGGAAGGACAAGAATGATGTACATTCAGATCGTTTGACTGAGGGCAGTAGATATCTGCTCTCCCAACGTTCAGCATGCAAATAGTTCTTTCCAGAAAGTATGCTCAGAATTCTGCTGAGGGTTATTTTAAGTGATTGACAGGTTATTACTCACTTAATAACCTACTTACTCATATCAGCTTCATTTGAGCTGATAGTTTAAGAGAAAAGGGCCCGGTAGAAATATCGTGGAATAATGAAGTGAGATGTTGTTTGTATAACAAGCAGCATGGTTTCTGGTAGTTATCCAAATCATTGCGAGCCGACCAAGTCATGGAATTTCAAATAGGGGCCTATGGTATGCAGTTGAAAAATTGCCTGATTTAGCCTTTCAATTTGGAATATGCATGCAGTTTTATTTTAAAGAAATGCTGTGTGACATGTGTTGTGACCATTAGATGTCACTATAATTCTACTTACATGTATACTCAGATGATGTGGTAGTACAGTGAAGGTTTCGAGAGAAATGTGAGCAGTTGAAGGCATTATGCCTCTGACATAATGAAGCAGCACAAATCACACTTACTTTCTAATGTTTTATATGCACTGGTCAAGGGACACTCTAAGGTTCATGAAGTCCATGTTAGGAATCCTTACATTTTTTTGACAGGTGTTTTATTGTTGTCACATCTGTCAGGAATTCATTTTAAAATGACACATGTGGTTGAAGTGGATTCCTGACATCTCTAACTTAGATAGGATTTTGAATGCCATGTTATATAATCTCAGACTTGTTTTCTGTGTCTAAGTCTATACTCTTGACTAGATTTAATGTCTTTCCATATTGTGACTCGGAGAAGGAAATGGCAGCCCACTCCAGTGTTCTTGCCTGGAGAATCCCAGGGACGGGGGAGCCTGGTGGGCTGCCGTCTATGGGGTCTCACAGAGTTGGACATGACTGAAGCAACTTAGCAGCAGCAGCAGTATTGATACAGAAATTGACAGCTCCATGGAAAAGATTGGAAAATTAAAAAACCAACTAAAAAGCAGTTTCATGGTATGAGAAAATTTTGACATCTCAAATAAGTGGAGAAGAGAATGAATTAGCCAGAAACTGTTGGGCCCATTGCCAAAACATTTGAGAAAATCAAACTTAAGTTCTTAGTCTTTATTCTAAAATAAATTCTATATAGATTAAATGTTTGCAATGTGAAAAAGTTTTTAGATAAAATGTAGGTCAGTAGTTTCATAATCTTGGGGAAAAGAGCTTTCTAAGCATGCCCTTGAAGCCAGAAGCCATAAAGCAGGAAGAAATGATAGATTTGACCACATAAACAGAGTTAAAGGAGAAGCAATAAATTGTGAAAAAATATTTGCAGCATATATGACAAAGAAAGCCTGACTTTATAAAGAGGTCTTATAATTAGTATTAAAAGGAGAAATAAACTACTGATAGAAGAAATAGCTAACATAAAAAATACTTCAGCCCTGTTAGTAATGAGAGCAATATACATGAAAATAGAGACTAAATTTTATGTAGCTTACTACTTTAGTGATTAAGAATTAGAGGCTGAAGTCAGAGTGCTTGGGTTAGCAGCTTGACTGCCACGTACTGTCTGGGTGACCTTAGACAAGCAATAATTTAAGACTAGCAGACACGGAGAATGGTGGTTGTATCTGAAGGAATGTTAGAAAATGGATGTTCCCTTGTACTACTGTTGGGAAGGTGTATTATCTCTAACTTTGTTGATCAATTTTACCAGTAAGACTTTCTCAAACTTACTAAGTAATTTTCTGTCATATCTATTACCAAGCCAACAGAAGTATGCTTCCTCAACTCTGTGACTCCTCCAAGGTTGTGGTCCTTCCTGGTTTGAGATTCATTGATGTAGAGCTTTATTGAATGGAAATAGAAAATGTATTGTGTGATGCCATTTTTATTTTTAAATGTATGTATTTACATGTCTGTATATGTATATGAAGAAGAGATCATATACTAAAATTATAAAAATGCTTTCCCTGGGTGGTGGCATTGCTAGCAATTGTTTTTTTCTTTATTCTCCATTTATCTAGTTGTTCTTGTAATTTAAACTTTCTTTTATAATTTACATGTATTACTTATAAAGTAAGGGCCCAATTTTAAGGAATCAACTCCTAAATTTAGGGAAAATTGGTTTGAATGATGGCTCTGCATCTGTGACCTTCTGGAAGCCATTTAGAGTCTCTGAACTTCTACTTCGATTTCTGTAAAATGAAACAGAAATAATAAACCTATTTCAGAGGGTTGTCATAGGGTGAAGTAAAAGAATGTATATGAAAGCATCTGGAGCAATGCATGTAAACGCCCTCAAAAACACTTCATTTTATTTGGAAACCATTTTGGAGAAAGCAATTGACAAATGTTTTGAATTTGTTAAAATCTCAAGTTGTTGGTTTAATTGTCATCAATTTCAGACTTATATAACAAACCACCTATAAAGGTATAAATCAAATCACTTTTTTTTTTTTTTTGGTCGTTCTTGTTTTAAGGCCATATAGATCTTCGATCAGAATCGGATCATTTTCATGGGTTCTCCACTGGTTTCAGGTTGTTACTTCAAACAGTTCTCATGCCCTGGCAAGTCTGTAGCCCTGGTTGAGGGTGTCTTCCATCCCTGTTGGGAGCAACCCCCTCTTCTGCATGTTCCCCTTTGTTGCTGAGAGCAGTGTTTCTGTACCCTTGAGAACAAGCCACAGTTATTACTCATGGGGAAGGAGGTGATGGCCCCTGGAGAGCAACAAAAAACTCTAAGTGGGAGTAGAGTTGTAAAAGCAGTACTTGAAATGTGTGATTTTTCTAGGGAATTTTCCCTCCCTTGCTGCTGTGCCTGGTTAGGTTTTTAAGAGGTTTTAGGAGAAAAATTCTAAGTCATCGCTTTCTCCCTTCTTACCACTTGATCTTGCTGTAGAGCTGTCACTCTGCCATCACAGCCAGTTGCCATGGGAATAAGGCCAGTGTAACAAATGTATCATTATGACTTTTCTGTAAAAATCATGAAAGGAAAAGAAAGACTGTGAGGGGGGAAATTAGGGGAACAAACTGGTTTGAAGATTTCTTTTCTCACCAAGAAATTCTCTAGCCTTTTATCTACATTGCAGATCCCAATTGTATATTCTACGCTCGATGTCAGGGGAGGTTTTTGCTTGTGGATTTAGTCCTGAAATACATCAATAAAAAGATTTGTTTTGTGGAAGAAGGCCTTACCTAGAATTGTTATTTATAATTTAAAGATCTTGTTGTTAACAGTTGTGGTTTTATGGACTAATTCCCCTAAGTAATAAATTTTCATGTTAAATATTTTTGGGGTTATATTTTATCTCTTTGATTTTGCTGCATTCTACTATTGCTATCTTTTGAATTGTCTCCGGTTTAGGAAAGAAACTGAAATAGGGTAACTCTTCTAAAGTCAGTTGTGTTTTACTGGAAATATTTTAAAACAAGACACAGTCTGGCAGACTCTAAGTGCTCACCTCTGGGAAGAGTTCGAATCAGGCCACGTCTTGGAATAATTCCCCAGTTCCCTGTGGCTTGTTTTCACTTTGTGCGTCACTCCTCTATTGTCTGCCCACAACCGAAACCCAGTCTCGGTGCCCGGCCCCTCCCGGTGATCTTGGCTAGGCAGCTCAAATTGTAGGATTCCTTGGCTCCACTTCTTTATCAGGATCATATATGATTAGTGTTTCCTGAAGGTTTGAGTCCCTTTCCCATCCTCTTTTAGGTAGTCATATCTTGAGGCATACATGCTTTCCTGCTTTGACAGCGTGTTTAACTGGCTGTTCATGTTAACATCACAGCAGCGATGATCTGGTACTTGCTAAAATAGGTGGCAGGCCCTGGGAATTTGGGATCCCAGAGAAAGAAGATGAGAAGGAACCTTCCAGACATGATTCGTCCCTTTTTGCTCTCGTCTCGGGCTTCCCTGGTAGCTCAGATGTAAAGAATCTGCCCGCCGATGCAGGAGACATGGGTTTGATCCCTTGGTCAGGAATATCCCCTGGAGAAGGGAATGGCAACCTACTCTAATATTCTTGTCTGGAGAATTCCATGACTGAGAAACCTGCAGGGCTACAGTCCATGGCGTCACAAAGAGTCGGACACGACTGAGCGACTAACACTTTCACTTTGCATGCTGTTGTGGAGATCACAGTGTCCAGTCTATCAAAGGTCAGATGTATTTCTATATTTGTTTTCTCCAAACTATAGTTTGAAATCTTTCTCAACCAGCTTGAAAACAGATTCTCAAGCAAATAAGAAATAAAAGACACACGATTGTTTGGAACTACTTGTTGGATTGTTGACCTCCTTTGGCAAAAAGTTAGAAATATAACAGCTGTGGGCATGGTTTTGAATGATTTGGAGATTAGACTTTTGTGAAACTTGCAAGGATGAGTCCTGGACCCAGGCGAGACAGTGAAACTTTGTCCTTTTGGTGTCAAATTGCTGCAGAAATCACACCTTGCCCTTCCTGGATTTTTTTTTTTTTTTTGCCAATAATCTGGAGTTATTATTCACATTACAGCCTGCTCTGATCATTAATTGTCTGTACTGCAGTCAGGACACTTTTCTCAGCCTCTTTCTCAGATGACAGTTGCTGTGCTGCACACAGCTTTGATATGAGGCTCGGGATTTAGAAGCCATACAGTAAATCCTTGTTGATAGACGGGTTTATTGAAATAAGTTAGTTGAGGAGTTTAAGTATATTATACTCAACTTTCCTGAGATTTTTGCATTTAAAATTGGTTTTTCTTCTTTTTAAAAAAAATTTGAAGTTATTATTTTCCCATTCAAGGTGTATATATGTGCATTTTATAATGGAAACATTATAAAATTCTTAATAATTAATTTCATATCCAACATTTGAATGTCCTGGCTTGTGTTCATTTCATTAAACTTGAAAGTCAATATTAAAATGATCCACAAATGTATTTGGAGAGTTCTTACTTGGTTTCACTTGCTAGTAAGACAAAGGGATGAGCTGGTGGTATATTTATTGGATTTGAGAATGCACATTCATTTCCCATTCACATGCCAGGGCACTATGCACCTGCGTGCATGGCCGCCTGCAGCACATTTAATTTAAAATCAGGTGCCCTAGGGGACCAGCATGTGGTAGACTTCCTGAGGGTTCTTCTGGAGCCATTTTAAATAGAATTTGGGATAATGGAGGAAAGGGTGATTATGTAGAGGTCTTGAAAATCTTTTGTAATTTGTTTTCACTGTAATTGGCAAGTAAATTTTCAGTCTAAATACGTGAAATCATTGTCTCAGACATTTTCAATAGGGTTATGTAGATTTAATAAAAAACATAATATTCTGTTTCTGCTTAAGAAATGTTACTAAAATTTAAAATCCACCTTATGTCTTTCTTTTGAATGTTCAAAGCAGCTAACTCCTAATTTGTGTGTTATTCTCCAATTTGTTAAGGGTGAACATTTTTATCAACCTGGACCATTTGAATTTAACCCATTTGTCAATCTAGTTTTCCTGAAAAAAAATTCATTCATCTGAAAATAAAATCTTTACCTTAGATGACCTCATTTTTAAGCCTGTAGTATATAAATAATGGATTGATCTATAACTTAATTAGACCCAAGAGAACTTATGTGTCAAAACAGAAATGCTTTGTCAGTTCTTTCTATACATTCATTTAATTCTAAACCCATTATTGGTATCCTGAAGAGCCGTAAGATGTACTAGTTTCTCAAAAGGGGTACAGATAAATGTCAACTGCGGTTAAGTGAAAATGGTTATTACAGTTAGTGTGTATTGAGCAAAGTGCTGTGTGGGCAAAGCACTGTGTAAAGTTCTGTATGTAAATAGCACATTGTGTATGAAATCTTGCATTGTGATTATTAAGAACAGGGGACTTTTGCTTATTCTCCTAACATCAGGAGGAGGATATTAGAATCACTTGCAAATTATGTAGGTCTACCTTTGGGCTTGCTTCTCTTCAAAAAAGGAGCTTTTTATTTAAAGGATAGATCTCAGAATATCTTCTCTTTGAATACTGAATTTTTTGAAGCCCCCTTTTCAACTTTTTACTAATTCCTAGTCTAGAGCTCTTAGCTGTTAATTTAAACGCCATTTTCTTGTAAAATTTAACTGTACATTAACTTACTATTTGCCCAGGGTACATTTGTATACAGCCCCTCTCATCAATTCCCAGTTTCTTTCTGCTGTGTTTTCCCTGCTTGCCTACACACACACACACTCAGGCTTATTGTAACAAGAGTTCATAATATGATTTTTATCAAGATTAACCTTCGTTTAATCTTGAATATATAAAAGGGCTGGAATGAGGATCTGAGACTCTGGGTGATTTTATTTTCTTCTTTCAACATTTCCATATTTTCTGTAAAGACCACAGGAATTTAGGTTTGAGAAACATTAAATTTGGTATACTTAAAACCAGCAAAAACATTTTTAATGAAATGTTATGCTAAGCTCTTTAATTTCATTCTTCTGTGATAAATTCTAATGAAGAGATGAGAGCTTTAAACTGGGAGACCAGTGGTAATCCTTGGCATCCTTCCTGATTATCCTATTTATTTGGCTTGAAGAGTTTCACTTGTCTGTTTTTAGAGAATATGTTAATTGAGTGATCAGTATTCATTACAAATAATCTTGTCTGTTTTCTTGTCAAGATTCTGAAGGCCCTTTTGCTCTTTCTGTAAAAGCTAAGCAGGCTGTATTAACTTCTGATTTAATTTAAAAAATGTGGAACTTGTTGGTGCAACACCTTAAAGAATTGCATGTTTAATAATTGGAAGGCTTTCCATCAGATTTGTCTCCAGTCTGAATTAATAATGTTGCTGACTTATTGTTTTAGAAGACAGAGTCCTTGACCTGCTAGGTTGAAAGAATTGTGACTGCTCTGAACCTTTGTGGGTCCTTTAGCTGTGCCATATCCCTTGTGAATAATTAGAGGTATTTGAAGGTATTGCGGTAGAAGCCAATTTGTGTCTTTCACTTTGCATATTGTTGAAGCCTCATGAATTAGTCATAAGCGGGCAAAAAATTAACTTCTTCAGACACATATTTTGATGGGTCATGAGGGAGAATGTAAAGTGATCTGTAAAATATTCTACTGATCCTCTAAGTATTAAATTATTATACCTACAGGCTAATTTCAGAGGGGGGAGAAAAGAGTTTTCATCCTCCTTCAGGAACAGAGTAACACATTTGGAAAAAAAAATAATGGCTTATTATTTCTAGGATTGTCAAGAGGACTATAAATGAACAATTTTATGATTTCTTGGAAACCAGATTCATGTGTTAACTCTTGTTTTTAATTTTTTTGGTTATTTTTCTTTTTACTTTTAAATTGGTTGAATTCTAGATTCTCGTACTTAAAACTTCTTGGTGATTTTGTGAAATGTGAAACCATACTTGTTTTTCTAACTTTAGGCCTTGGAAGCACTGAATCAATGAAATATGGATTTCCATACTTATTTAAAATCTAGTTTTACATTAAAATTTTTTTCCATTTTCTATTTTTCTTTTTTTTTCAGCCAGTGAAACTGAAATTGCATTCTTCTGTGAAGAAGACTATAAGAACTACAAAGCTAATCCCATTTCATCCTGGTGAAAACCTCACAGAGCTTTCTTTTTTGCATACTTGTATTAAGCTCTTTATTCCACTAGTGAGTTTCTGAAATTGACAAATAAACTTAAAAAAATTAATCCCAGCCTCTGCCGTTTGAGGTAAAATCTGTGGTGTGTTCTCTCTGTGCAGGTCTCATTTCTTTCTTTCTTGTTGTAAAATAATGTGTTTATTTATGGGAAAAACATCTGGTTTTAAGTGAAAGAAATAATTATTCAAAAATCACCGTGGAGTGTTGGCTCTTTAGTTAGAATTTGTTTCTCTAAATTAGAGGTCATTTTGGTGACTTGCATGTTGGATTCTTTAAAAAAGATTATAAGACCAAGGTCATTCTCTTTTATTTTGTGTTTTCTCTAAAGTTTCTAATTAGAGCCCCTGTTACTATCTTTGTCTAGCAGGGATTCTTATGACCATGAATGACCATAAGAGTCTCTTATGACCATGAATGCCATCTTTTCACTCACTGTGATAAACACCACCACACATGAAATTAAATTGGGTATATTTTAGGGAGGTTTTCTGGTATAAGAGTTTCTTCTTTCTTTTCATGTTACAGCCCACACAAATAACATTGCCGAAATGTGTTTTTCTGAGCTATGTTTCCTGACTTCAGGAGCAAACTATAATAGAATCAAACTCATTTATTTGGAGAGAGGAGGTAGCAGGAAGTTTGCACTTCTGGAAGGAGATTGTCCATTGAGAACAAGTCTAAGTCATGGATGATACATTCTTTCAAAATAATACTTTGATGTCTGACTACCAGCATCTGAAGAATAGTGGATTCAAGGGGCCCTCTCAGCCAGCATGTATCTAATCAGAACTCTGAGAGAGGTTAGTTGGCTCTAGAATTGTTCCATGAAGCCTTAAATTGCTAGTAAGGCTTCATTGTGGTGAGGCTAATATAAGAAAATCTATTCTGCTAAAACAAACAAACAAACAAACAAAAATAAAACTTGAAAGTCTGGTTAACATAGCCAGAAGATACGTTGCTTTGTTTAAAGGCAAAGCACTGGGAGTAGAGGAAGGTAAGGGCAGAAAGTAGCTAGGCCTTATGTCATGCTGAGGAGTTGGAACTTTACCTAGTAGGTAGTTGGGAGCCAATGGAAAGATTTAAACAGGTAAATTACATGATTAGATTTGTATATTAGAAACTAAGCTTTGGCAGCAGTGTCCATATGGCAGAAGGACTAGAAGATAGTTGTCATAGACCAGGTGAAGGTTGGAAGGCCTCAACCCAGGACCCAACAGAAGGGAGGGAGAAGAGGAGACCTTGCTGAAGTATTGCTAACCTTTGGTCATGCATTGGATGGCAGGCATTGTGTTAGGTAGCTACACGTGTTATTTAATTTTTACCACAATTCTTTAAGGGGCTTCCCAGGGTGGCACTAGTGGTAAAGAACCTGCCTGCCAGTACAGGAGACATAAGAGACACAGGTTTGATCCCTGGATTGGGAAGATCCCCTGGAGGAGGGCATGGCAACCCATTCTAGTATTCTTGCTTGGAGAATCCCCTGGACAAAGGAGCCTGGTGTGGGCTGTGGTCCATAGGGTTGAAAAGAGTCAGACATGACTGAAATGATTTAGCATGCACAGCTCTTTAGTCTTGATAGTATCATATCTATTTATAGATGAAGAAATTAGGGCCCAGACAGGTAGTAACTTACCCAAGGCAACACAGTGCACTGTGAGTGGAGCCAGGTCTGTCTTAAATTTTTGACCTTGCCCATTTTATCCTGTGGCCTCCTAGGAGAGCTATGAGGTAGAATCTTTGGAACTTGCTGAATGGCTGTTACGGAAGGTGTAGAAGAAGGAGGAAAGGAGACTTTAATTCTTCCAGATTCTTGCTGGAGCAAGTGAGTGCATTGATGGTGACAGCCTGAACCCAAACAGAGAGTTAAGTAAGTAGAAGAATAAGTTAAAGCATATTCAGTTTGATTATTTTTCAAACATTCAGTATACCCACACTTTTTTTTCTTTTTTAATAAAAATTAAGCATTCTTTACCTGTATGTTTTCTTTTTAACAAATAATGCAAAAATATGTAGGTATGTCTAATCCTTTGTTTTGGCCTATATTTATTTTCCTTATTAGAAAGTTGCATATAGCCTTTCCTCACTTGTAAACACAGATGTAAAAGTCAGAAATTAAAATATTATTGTGAACTAAGAAGGATTTTTACCATGAGTGAAAGATTGGTTTAAAACATAAAAATTTACCATTGTACATAGTTTGCAAAATCTATAAAGAAGAAGGAAATTGTGCTATCTCAATAGATGCCAGAAAGAAGCGTATGATGATGTGCAACGCCATGTGTGAATAACAGTAGAACAGAGTCTCCCTAACCTGATGAAGGTTACCCACAGGAAACACACTAATGGAGAAGTGCTTAGCAAACCTGTGAGATGAACGGGACGGGGAGGACCACTATTACCAGTACGATTCAGAATGGTCCTGCCTCATACTGCAGCCAGTGCATAAGAAAAGTAGTGAGAACCACAGGCGTTGGAAAGGAGGAGACAAAACATTTACAGGTAATATGATTGCAGGAGAATCAACTGACAAGTTATAAGAACTAACAGGAGACTTTGAGTGCTTAATGAGCTTAAAATGTGCACAAAAGCTATAAAACTGTTAACTAGAAGATATAAGAGACCTAAGTAGAGAAATACTACACATTCATAGATGGAAACTTTGGTGTGTAGTAAAGATGTTGATTTATATCTAATCTGTAATTTAGTGCAACCTCGGTATTTATATTGGGGTTTGACAAATTGATTTTAAGGTTCATTTGGAAAAGCAAATGTATAAGAAGAGCCAAGATCAATTTGTAAAAACAAGGCGTAGGGAGGATTGCCTACCCCGTGTCAAAATACTTTGTAAAACTGAAGTAATTAAAACAGCTTGATTGTGATACAGCAAACCAAAACATCAGTGAATAGAAACTGACTGATGTCTATGGAAACTTAGTATATAATAAAGGTGTTTATAATCAGTGGAAAAAAGATGGATATCTAGCACCTGCCTACACTCCAGTACTTTTGCCTGGAAAATCCCATGGACGGAGGAGCCTGGTAGGCTGCAGTCCATGGGGTCGATAGAGTCGGACACGACTGAGTGACTTCACTTTCACTTTTCACTATCATGCATTGGAGAAGGAAATGGCAACCCACTCCAGTGTTCTTGCCTGGAGAATCCCAGGGATGGGGGAGCCTGGTGGGCTGCCATCTATGGGGTCTCACAGAGTCGGACACGACTGAAGCGACTTAGCAGCAGCAGGTCTTAAAAAAATGATTAAGGACCTTACTTCCTACCATTCACTGAAATTTCAGATGGACTAAATAAACATGAAAAAAGAAATGAATTTATTAGAAAAAAAGTGATTATTTTTATGACCTCAGGGTAAGGCTGGCTTTAAAACACAAAACGTGCAAATGCCATCATTTGCTGAATTTGATGTATTGGTATGAAAAACTAGATTCTTCTCCCACCCTCTGCCAATATAAACAGATTGAAAGACAAAGACTGGGAAAAGCTACTTGCACATATAAGGTTGACAGAGGATTAGTTTCCAGAATATATGAAGAACTCTTATAAAAATCAATGGGAAAAGGACAAACCTGCAACAGAAAAATGGATACATTTTGTACAGAAGAAATTTGTAAAAAAGGAAACATATGGCTTATAAAAATTTGAAAAGACACACATCCTGTGATTCAAGGAAATTAAAACAGTAGAGAGTCATTTTTATTCATCAAGTTGGCAAAAAGTTAAAGGTTTTGTTAGCAAGTATTGACAGTGATGTGTGCCTACACCGGGAGTATAAATTTGTGTGCAGTCAACTTAGTCAAGCAATTTGATGGACTGTATGTTAAAATAACAAATGTGTGTCTTCTCTTGACCTAGCAGTTCCACTTCTTAAAATGAATCTCAAGGAAACCCTCTAAAGCCTGCAGAAGAAGGCATTTATAAAAGAATTGACTGCAGAATTATTTTTAGTAGAAAAACACTAAATGCTGTTAGTAGAGAGTAGCTAAGTGACATTTTGGAGAAGGCGATGGCACCCCACTCCAGTACTCTTGCCTGGAAAATCCCATGGACGGACGAGCCTGGTGGGCTGCAGTCCATGGGGTTGCAAAGAGTCAGACATGACTGAGCGACTTCACTTTTCACTTTCATGCATTGGAGAAGGAAATGGCAACCCACTCCAGTGTTCTTGCCTGGAGAATCCCAGGGATGGGGGAGCCTGGTGGGCTGCCGTCTATGGGGTCACATAGAGTCGGACACGATTGAAGCAACTTAGCAGCAGCAGCAGCAAATGACATTTGGTGTATCTATACTGTGTGTTGCTACTTAATCTGAAACAATGAGGGCCATTCATATTGCTTAGTGACATCTAAGCGATAATGTTTGATAATCTTTGAGACATCTTGATGGGTGAAATTGCAAAGGGTCTCAAACTGATGTCATTTGTTTTAAAAAGACACAAAGTGATAATATATATAATGTTATATATACGTGTGTATGTATGAATACACACATTGTATACACATATGTACATATACACAGAAGAACATACACCAAACTGATAACATTGATTACCCCATGGTAGGGGCCTAGGATTGGGAGATGAAAGTGGTAAAAGGCTTTATCTGTAATATTTAAGGAGAATGTATCTGTGTTAAGAATTAGTAAAAACTAGTACACGTATAGAAATTAAAAGAGGCAGGAAAAGAACCCATCAGACAATTGCTATTAATATTTTGGCATATTCCACCTAGGTTATTTTTTCTATGTATTTTTTTAATGTTTCTGATCTTTTTGATGTGTTTGGAGTTATACAAGTAATACGTGCTTGTTAAAAACAACTCTAGAGGACTTTCCTGGTGGCTCAGGGGTTATGAATCCACTTTGCAGTGCAGGGGGCATGGGTTCAATCCCCTGTGCAGGAACTTAAATTTCACATGCTGTGGAGCAACCAAGCCTGTGAGCTGCAGACACTGAGCCCGTGCACTATGGCGTGCAAGTGCCACAACTAGGGAGTCTGTGGACAGTGATGAAAGATCCCCAAAGATGCCGCGGAGACTCAACGCAGCCCAAGTAAGATAACTAAAAACAACTCTAAGGTGAAATAAAATGCCCTTCAGCGGTCTCTTTTTGCATGACTTGGTGTTCATACTTCAGTTTTTTTTTTTTCCTGCACATATATCAGTTTTTAAGTGTGCATTTTAAAACATTATCATTTGAATATTTTATTTTTTAATTGAAAATATTTTTATTTTTATTTTTTTTTACTTTACAATATTGTATTGGTTTTGCCATACATCAACATGAATCCGCCACGGGTGTACACGTGTTTCCCATCCTGAACCTCCCTCCCCGCTCCCTCCCTGTACCATCCCTCTGGGTCATCTCAGTGGACCAGCCCCAAGCATCCAGTATCATGCATCGAACCTGGACTGGCGATTTGTTTCATATATGATATTATACATGTTTCAATGCCATTCTCCCAAATCATCCCCCTCCTCCCTCTCCCACAGAGTCCAAAAGACTGTTCTATACATCTGTGTCTCTTTTGCTGTCTCGCATACAGGGTTATCGTTACCATCTTTCTAAATTCCATATATTTGTTAGTATACTGTAAAATACTCTCATATATATAGAAGTCTCATTTTCTTTCTTTTTAAAACCTTTATTTATTTTTGGCTGTGCTGGGTCTTCGTGCCATGTGTGGGCTTTCTCTAGTTGGAGCAAGTGTGGAATGCTCTCTAGTTGTAGTTCTCAGGCTTCTCATTGCGGTGGCTTCTCTTGTGAAGCACAGACTCTAGGGTGAGCAGGCTTCAGTATTTGCAGTACTTGGGCTCAGTAATTGTGGCTCAGGGGCTCAGTAGTTCTGGCACACGAGTCTACTTGCCTTGAGGCATGTGGAATCTTCCCAGACCAGGGATCACACTGGTGTCCCTTGCATTGGCAGGTGGATTCTTAACCACTGGACCACCAGGGAAGTCCTGGAAGTCTCATTTTCTTTTTGAAAAATCACTGTGCACCAGACACTGCATGTGTTTTATATATTAAGTCCTCGAGTTGGATAGAGCTATGAGTAGCTCCATCTGTGAAGTGGAGGTCATGATGCCCAGCTTACAGGATCTTAGTGTCAAGTGAGACACTGTCCACAGGGCACTCAATAGGCAGGGCCTGGTGTGGGGTAAGTGCTCATTGAGTGTCTTACGATACTCACGAATCGTGAAACCGTATCAGCTTCAGTTTGGAGCCCCAGACCCTGATGCACTCAGGTATTAAGCCACTTGCCCAAGGCCTAAAATCTGGAAGGTCAAAGAGCAGGTTTCTTCTGGCTTCAGATACCATGTTCTGCCACTCTTGAAGAACAAGGTGTGTTGGGCACTTGGAGAAACATGATATGAAGGTTGTCAACCATGGGCTGAGAGGTGGTGTCCCATTTCTGTTGATTGTCACCCCTTCTCCAAGCATTTTGGCCATTCTCAGTTGAAGAGAACTTTCTGCCTCTTCTTGTGCCAAACAAACACACAGGCTCTAGCCCCACTTAATAACCACACCTAGTTTTATGTGTCTGAGGCTTTTTAACACAGCAAAGGTGTTTTATTTCCCTTCTCTTTCTGCCTGTTTTAGATACATGCAGGAGAGGTGGTGATGCTCTTGCCTATGTGGGACACCCAGAGAGCTGGCCTGGCCTGAGCCTCTTGGGAAACTGCTGCTCATTGCTAAGGAGGAGAGGGGAGGGAAAAATGAGGCTTTCTTACTTCGGGCATGCAGGGGCAGTGGCCAGAGGAGTCTGAGGCTGCTGAACCACATCTCAAGAACACAGAAAAGTCCAAGTAAGACAAGTAAGTCCAAGAATCTGGACTTGTTCATTTTTTCTTCACTGTGTGGGCATGCATGTGTGTTAGGGGAGGGGCTCTGATTATTGGTTATAGGCAGTTTCCTTTTATTTTACTCTTAAAACACTCTCATAGTTAATCAGGTTAGTTAGCAAAGGTAACTGAAGCAAGTCTATAGTTAATTCCTTGGTTTGAGGTGAACATTTTGAACCCCACCATCATGATGGGGGGGCTTGGGTGTCTGAGGGCCTGGAAAATACCCGTCTTTCACTTTGAACCTCCTGCATGAAGCTCATGGCCACTATCGACCTTTCACTCAGCACTTCCAGCATGATAGAGAAGAGCATAGCTTTTGTCATTTCTCTCCATCAAGGGAGACGTATTTCTTCAATGAATCAGACCGGAGACCAGTTCTCCCATTCCCAGATGTGCATTTTGGGTTATAATACTAACACTGACCTTGGATAACGGCCCTTGGAGACTCATTTCTTTTTTGATTGTTAGTCAGTGAGAGGATTATATAATGTGCAATGACTTAAAAGAAAACATATAGGATATGTGTCATGCTGCCTTATGATGTGGGTTTTCTAGAGAGCACTGACTCAACTCTTCTGTGCTTCTGGCTCTTCACACAAGTATTCAGTCAATAATGTCATTCATAGGCAGCAAGATTTAGGATGGAGAAAATCCATTTCAGGTCCCAGGTGATGTCATACGACTCCTGAAATATGTGAAGGCATATGGTTTGGGGAATGCTGGGAATGCCTTAGAGATCAGGCCTTTGGTTTTAGCTTCATTCATAAGTCCAATACACAGGAAAAATGCCACCCCAAATAATACAATTTTTGTCTTTCATGAGTAAGTAGAGGCTCTGATTCTTTAACAGGACTAAGGCAAGTGATAAAGACAAGATTGTAGGGGCTTCTTCCCCCCATTTCTCACTTAGTGGGAAATGAGAGCGAGAAAGATCAAGGACTATTATCTGCATTCCTTTCTTTGTTCAGTCCTACTTAGTGAAAAACAAGAATCTCATTTAATTTCATCATTATTGCCTCTTTGCCTCTTCCTCCCTCACATCATCCCCAGTTTTGTGCTTTCTGCCATCAGACTGTACATCACCTGCCTGCCCAACCCCTTGTTGCAGGACCCAGCACCAGTCCCACTTACTCCTTGCAAACTCAGGTCAGCTTTTGGCTCATGCCAGTACTACTACTGTCATGATTTGGTATAGACAAGCCTTCCAGTACCATGGAGCCTTGCTGCTCGACTGTCTCAGCCAACTGCTTACTCTCATGTTCACACTTGAGCCATAGTTATCATCACTAATCACGTCCTGCTGCTGCTAAGTTGCTTCAGTCGTGTCCGACTCTGTGAGACCCCATAGATGGCAGCCCACCAGGCTCCCCTGTCCCTGGGATTCTCCAGGCAAGAACACTGGAGTGGGTTGCCATTTCCTTCTCCAATGCATGAAAGTGAAAAGTGAAAAGTGAAAGTGAAGTCACTCAGTCGTGTCCGACCCTCAGCGACCGCTTGGACTGCAGCCTTCCAGGCTCCTCCATCCATAGGATTTTCCAGGCAAGAGTACTGGAGTGGGGTGCCATTGCCTTCTCTGAATCACATCCTAGTCCAAAACTTCTCAATATCATGCCTCTCATTCATCAACCACTGTGTACTGTCTTTCCAGTTCTTTCCCTCTGGTGCCCCCTCCTGCAGTTCTTCAGACTTGCAAGACGCCACCAGCATTGACTCTACTATCTTTTCACTGTCCTTCCTCCTAACCCCACTGAGATTCTCTGGTCCTTTGGAGAAGACTCTTGCGAGTCCCTTGGACAGCAAGGAAATCAAGCCAGTCAACCTTAAAGGAAATCAACCCTGAGTATTCATTGGAAGGACTGATGCTGAAGCTGAAGCTCCAATACTTTGGCCACCTGATGCGAAGAGCTGACTCATTGGAAAAGGCCCTGATGGAAAAGATTGAAGGCAGGAAGAGAAGGGGGTGACAGAGGGCGAGATAGTTGGATGGCATCACCGATTCAATGGACATGAGTTTGAGCAAGCCCTGGGAGATGGTGAAGGACAGGAAAGACTGGTGTGCTGCAGTCCATGGGGTTGTGGAGAGTTGGACACAACTTAGCGACTGAACTCCCAAGTCCCCATGCTAAATTCTACCCTCTGCCTTCTCCATGTTTGCCTGGCTGGATAAAAACATGTGGGCTGGCAAACCGTTTTGTTTGGTTTGTGACTGCTAAACTCAGGTGAGTTCCTAATGCTGCCCTGCAGTTCTTACGCTTCCCTAGTTCCATCACTCTACTTGGCCCTCAATTTTAACACCTCCTTTCCAACTTTAAGCTGCTATCACTGCTTCCTATTTCACTTGAGAAAATAGAAGTCATCAGAAGATAACTTGCTTCTGTCCCGCCAGTTACTGATGAATGAGAAGACTCCTTTCAAGTCTGGCCTCTACTTGTGTATCCATCCCTGCCTTTGAAGCACCACCACAGCACTTGGCCTCTCTCCCTCTCTTGTGTTGTCACATCTGCCCTGTACCCCAGATCGTTCCCACCAGTATATGAACATATAAACATGCTGTAGTGTCTCTCACCTTGACCCACAACAGTTGTCCCCTTTTCCCTTTACAGCAAAGTTCCTTAACAGAGTTAATCATACTCTCCTTTCCCCACTTTCTCTCTTCCCATTTTCCCTTGAACTCTAGTTGGGATTTCATCCCCATCACTGTACTGACTTGGGTCTGGTCAGGATCACCAGTGGATTCCCTCTTGCCAAAGGAGTATGATGCTTTGGCTTCAAATTACTGGGCCTATCAGAAGCATTTGGTACAGATTCACTTGGCACCCTCCTGCTTGTGTTCATTCGGCTTTCTGGTGCTCCCCTGGCCACTCATCCTGATTTTCTTTACTGGTCCTTCCTCATCTTCTTTCCCTTTCTACTCCCTTGATGACCTCGTGCATCTCACAGTTTTAAATGACAACTAGATGCTGTGGACTCCTGATTTTTTAATAATTTTATTCATTCATTCATTTTTGGCTGCACTGGATCTTTGTTGCTTTGTGCGGGCTTTCTTTAGTTGCAGTGATGGACTTCTCATTGCAGTGGCTTTTCTAGTTATGGAGCACAGGCTCTAGGTGTAAGGGCTTCAGTAATTGCAGCACATGGGCTCAGTAGTTGAGGCTCCAAGGCATGTGGAATCTTCCCAGATCAGGGATTGATCCTGTGTCCCTTACATTGGCAGGCAGATTCTTATCTACTGCGCCACCAGTGGATAAGTTAGAAGTCCCTTCTAACTCTATCTACTCTTAAAAAATCTGTTTCTGGTCAGTCTGCTACCAGGCTGTCCCCACTATATAGAACTGTGCTGGCAATAGGCCAGCATAGATATTTCTTGAATGAATGCCTTTGGGACTATATCTGCATCTTAAAACTTTACAGACTCTTGAAGCTCATCTCTTAGCAAAGTAGACCCGAAGTAGATTGGATGAGTTCTAGACACTTTTTTACTTGAAGACAGTCATCTAGATTTGTATACTAATAGACTGGGCCCTGTAGTAATCGGCCAGCAGTCCTTAGGGCACATGTGTTTCAAATGGTATTGAGGAAATGAGATTAAAAATCTTGTTACAGTTGGTGTTTATTTGTCTGAACCTGGTGGCTGTCACACCTGCCTGTGCGTGCAGCTGACAGCTCTCTTCACTGTGCAGTCCCTGTGTGTGCCTGGAGGCCATCATGCACCTCGTGTGAGGGTTTTTTACCAGCTGGAAAAAAACACAGTGTTGAGTACTCACAATAGACAAGACAGGTGTCCTAGATTGTCATCTCTTTCTGTTTGAACTGTCCCTGGAAAGCTGAGTAGAAAACTGCACAGTGGATCTTACAACTGTACAAATTACAGCAGTATTTTTTCCCCTACTTGCCTTAAAGCAAAGTTTCTTGTTTTAAAAGTGACCTAGAAGTGAACTTGTGGTGACATTTAAAATTATACAAATTGAAAAAAGCAAATGGTACACTTCTGCCTGTATTGGAATTGTTTATCTTTCAGTGTTTGCTTTAAGCAAGTGTGAGCAGGAGGAAAGAGCATTGGCTCTGAAGTCAGCGCTGGGTTGGAAGGACAGACACACCGTCACGAGTACGGAGGTGTACCCTTGGGCAAGCCGCTCGGCCTCTCTGGGTCTCAGTCTCTTCTACTGTTGTTGTTTAGTCTCCAAGTTGTGTCCCACTCCTGTGACCCCATGGACTGTAGCCCTCCAGTCTCTGTCTATGGGATTTCCCAGGCAAGAATACTGAAGTGTGCTGCCATTTCATTCTCCAGGGGATCTTCCCAACCCAGGGATCGAACCTGTGTCTCCTGCATTGGCAGGCAGATTCTTTCCCACTGAGCCAGCTGGGAAGCCCCTTTTCTCCCATTACATGGAGCAGGGGGTGCGGGGGGGGGGATAATAATTCTGACTGCACAGGATTGCTCTGAGCTTTAGCAAAATGGCCTACTCAGTGCCTGGCATACAGATACTCTATTTTGGGAGGAACTATCATGTTGGCTGTTTCACAAAGAAGACCATTCATCCTATTTAGGGACAATCTAAACAGAGAATGGGGTTGTCCTACATCAAACACTGGGCAGTAGAGCCAAGCCTTTACAAGTATTTCCTGCTGCTTGCCAATTTTCTCTTGACCTGTTAGCTCCAATAATACAGCCCAGTAATGTTCTTGGGACCTGGTGAAGAATTCATTTTTCTTTTTCCAAGAAATCTTCCCATCTATTCCCTTTCCTGCAGAGCCTTGCCCTTGAATGCAGCTAACCATTAACAATGTTAAATGTTTCTTGTACCTGTCCCTTTTCTTCTGGTTGGCATTGTTCCCAGTTAGGATTGAGTTAATTGACAACAGCAGAACAATTTAAATGCCCCCTTTAAAAGAATAAGGACTATTCTTTTTCTATTCTCTGGATATAACTTGCTTAAAATGGGGATAAGGGCAGGAGTTGGTAGAATGAATGGATTCCAGAAAGGTGGATACAGAGGTTGTTCAAACAAATTTCATCTATGGGAAGAACAATTTTGAAAAGCAGATTTTGCCATTTGAATTTTCTAGATACCTGCTTGGGATTCTTTATTGGTGCTCATTAATTTCTGGCCATTAATGTGACGATCTTACACAGCAGCTCTTCCTCTAATGTAACATCATTCTTGCCCTTTTAGCGGATATCCACTGCAGACCAGAAGTCCAGGCAGCAGGGCAGGTAGAAGGAAATCCTCCGTGGACTCAGCGCCATCTGCCTGCTTTTCTGCCACCAGGTGTCAGCAGAGGCCGCTGGGCCTCCGAGTTGCCAGGGCAGAGAGGGCTGAGCCCTTTGTCAAAGACTGTGCTTAGTGGATGGGCTTTCCAGGAGGTGCTAGAGGTATAGAACCCACCTGCCAGTGCAGGAGATGGAAGAGGCGCGGGTGCGATCCCTGGATTGGAAAGATCCCCTGGAAGAGGGCATGACAACTCACTCCTATTCTTGCCTAGAGAATCCCATGGACAGAGGAGCCTGGCAGGCTACAGTCCATAGAGTCACAAAGAATCGGATGTGACTGAAGTGGCTTAGCAGCAGCAGCAGAAGGTAGGTTTGTACACCTATCAAGTCGGCCTTGCGGTACTTCAGCAGAAAGTCAAAGCCTTCAACCAGTAAATGATTTGTTGTACTCCTGTTCAAAATGATCCTGTGGTTTCTACTGCCTAAAATTTTAATTTGTTTCAGAAATCAGTGCCTAATGATTACAAAACCAATGGCTACTTTTAGTCAGTTGCACCTCTGTAATCTTCCTTATTTCTACAATGAATACCAGTAAGGTGTTCATGCTTCAGAAAATGCTCCTACTTATTTGTTGAGGATTATTTTTTGAAGGTAAGGATCGAGAGGTGGCGAACAAGTCTTAATAGATCCTTTGTTAAAAGCTTCCAAGTATACTGCATTATGTGCGACTTCCTTTGTTCGGCTGAAGTTAGATGCTTAAGCCAGTTCCTTCCCAAACCAGTGATGTTTGTGAAAACATTCTACTTGGTGGAAGGCCTTGGGAGCTCTCTTTTTTTGAGCTTTAAAGCAGTGCCCACAGCTCCGGGAGCAAAGAGTGACTCGCACCTCAAGGACATAAAAATTACTTTGCACAAGGTGGTGTCTCTCTTCCCTTTTAAAGGCTGAATGTTCTCACACATGATTAGGCAATGCCTTTAACCCCTAACAGTTTACAAAAACCCCTGTGTTTGTTTCTGAATTATTTAAAACAATTTTTAAAACATCATTTTGAGTTAGTGAACAGAATTAAAAACCAATTCGGCATGATACAGAATTGCCTCTGTGGGTTCTCTTCATGGTTCGGCTTCAGTCTGGCCATTAGAAGAGAACTTTTTGTGTAGACAGAGGGCTGAGCTGGTGCTGGGAGTGGGGCCTAGAGTAGATTTTAAAACTTTAAAAAAAAATTCTCTATTTTTTGTTTTTGGCTGTGCTGGATATTTGTTGCTGCATGGGGGCTTTTTCTCGTTGCAGAGAGTGTGGGCTTCTCTTCATTGCTGTGTGTGGGCTTCTTGTTGTGGTGTCTTCTCTCGTTGAAGAGCACAGGCTTGAGGCACACAGTGGCTGCAGCATGGCACGAGGGCTCAGTAGTTGAGCGGCATTTGAGTCGTCCCGGACCAGGGATTGAACTGGTGTCCCCTGCTTTGCAAGGTGGATTCTTAACCGCTGGACCACCAGGGAAACCCCTGACAGTAGATTTGAAGTAGCAGTGTCTTTCTGTAGCTTTGGGGACTCTATTGGTGTCTAATTTCAGCCCCCAGTGCTGTCTATGTCACTCAGCTCTTTAATGCATGTACCGCAGCTGGTGGATGCTTCCAGACTAAGACATTGATGAGAGGCTTGGCAAAGTATAAGATGAAACACAGTAACTGAAAAGGAGGAGGAGAATTCTAAGAAGCCTATTGGATGTAGGAATGAGTCCAACCCTCCCCTACCTCTCCATTTTCCAAATTCTTACAGCCCTGGGATGAAAGGGGCTTCTCTGATCTAGTGAGCATTCTGTGGCCTTAGGTCTCCTATATTTCATGGAAATGTGTTGGGACCTACCTGTTGTGCAAAGGCCTGGTGACTGCCCTTCCTCAAGGTCTCCAGCACAAGGGGACACAGTAGTATAGAGACAGGAATTTGTGTGTGGTCCTCTGTATTCTCCCCTCTTCTTATTCTAAGATAGTTGGGCTCTTTGGTGTCCTAGCCCAGGGGTGCTTGAAGGGTTGAAAGCAGAAGCAACTTGAAGATAAATTCTGTAAGTCTTTCTTGAAAGCCTTAGCTGGTCAGGTACATTTTGGAAGGCACAGTGGGGGAGACTGGGAAGCTGGAGTGATTCTCCAAGACAGGAGGGGAATGGAGGCCTGTGAGTTCTACCATAAGCAGCTGTCTGCATTCTTGGGGCATGGCGGGTGGGTCTGACCTTGGAGACAAAGAGGTAGTTGTACACAGGGGAGCACTCCAACTCCACTCAAGACCGCAGGCTTCTCTATTCCTCATGAGAGCAGCCAGGTCGTTAGCCTCTCGGAACCACGTGGATTGAGATAACAGGCATCTCTGGGAAAGCAAGTATGAACCGAAGACTAAGAGCCCCAGAAATATTTTGCCCCAGGACCTTTGCGTAACCCTCAGGTAGGGGATAAGGAAGATCGGTAATGTCTGAGGTTGAACTTCAAGCCAGATAGGGACTTGAAATCAGACTTCAGGAAATAAAAAATATGAAATTTCTTTTACACATTATTTCATAATTGCAAATTCATACACACTATACTATGAACTCTTTATTGACAAATTCAGACTTAAATTGAAGAAAGTAGGGAAAACCGCTAGACCATTCAGGTATTACCTAAATCAAATCCCTTAGGATTATACAGTGGAAGTGACAAATAGATTCAAGGGACTAGATCCTGATAGACAGAGTTCCTGAAGAACTATGGACTGAGGTTCGTGACATTGTACAGAAGGTGGTGATCAAGATCATCCCCAAGAAAAAGAAATGAAAAAAGGCAAAATGGTTGTCTTAGGAGGACTTACAAATAGCTGTGAAAAGAAGAGAAGTGAAAGGCAAAGGAGAAAAGGAAAGATAAATGCATTTGAATGCAGAGTTCCAAAGAACAGCAAGGAGAGATAAGAAAGCCTTCCTCAGTGATCAGTGCAAAGAAATAGAGGAAAACAATAGAATGGGAAAGACTAGAGATCTCTTCAAGAAAATTACAGATTTCAAGGGAACATTTCATGCAAAGATGGGCAAGATAAAGGACAGAAATTGTATGGACCTAACAGAAGCAGAAGATATTAAGAAGAGGTGGCAAGAACACACAGAGGAACTATACAAAAAAGATTTTCACGACCCAGATAATCACAATAGTGATGACTATGATGGTGATTACTCTAGGTGATCACTCACCTAGAGCCAGACAATCTGGAATGTGGAGTAAAGTGGCCCTTAGGAAGCATCACTACAAACAAAGCTAGTGGAGGTGGATGGAGTTCCATTTGAGCTATTTCAATACCTAAAGGATGATGCTGTGAAAGTGCTACACTCAATATATGAGCAAATTTGGAAAACTCAGCAGTGGCCAAAGGACTGGAAAAGGTCAGTTTTCATTCCAGTCCCTAAGAAAGGCAATGCCAAAGAATGTTCAAGTTCAGTTCGGTTCACTTAAGTTGCTCAGTCATGTCCAACTCTTTGCGACCCCATGAACTGCAGCATGCCAGGCCTCCCTGCCCATCACAAACTCCTGGAGCATACCCAAACTCATGTCCATTGGGTCGGTGATGCCATCCAACCATCTCATCCTCCATTGTCCCCTTCTCCTCCTGCCCTCAATCTTTCCCAGCATCAGGGTCTTTTCAAATGAGTCAGATAGCATCAGGTAGCCAAAGTAATGGAGTTTCAGCATCAACATCAGTCCTTCCAATGAATACCTAGGACTGATCTCCTTTAGGATGGACTGGTTGGATCTCCTTGCAGTCCAAGGGACTCTCAAGAGTCTTCTCCAACACCACAGTTCAAAAGCATCAATTCTTCAGCACTCAGCTTTCCTTATAGTCCAACTGTCACATCCATACATGACTACTGGAAAAACCATAGCCTTGACTAGATGGACCTTTGTTGGCAAAGTAATGTCTCTGCTTTTGAATATGCTATCTAGGTTGGTCATAACTTTCCTTCCAAGGAGTAAGCGTCTTTTAATTTCATGGCTGCAATCACATCTGCATTGATCTTGGAGCCCCCAAAATAATGCAAGCCACGGTTTCCACTGTTTCCCCATCTATTTCCCATGGAGTGATGAGACCAGATGCCATGATCTTAGTTTTCTGAATGTTGAGCTTTAAGCCAACTTTTTCACTCTCCTCTTTCACTTTCATCAAGAGGTTCTTTAGTTCTTCACTTTCTGACATAAGGGTGGTGTCATCTGCATATCTGAGGTTATTGAGATTTCTCGTGGCAATCTTGATTCCAGCTTGTGCTTCCTCCAGCCCAGCATTTCTCATGATGTACTCTGCATGTAAGTTAAATAAGCAGGGTGACAATATACAACCTTGAGGTATTCCTTTTCCTATTTGGAACCAGTCTGTTGTTCCATGTCCAGTTCTAACTGTTGCTTCTTGACCTGCATACAGGTTTCTCAAGAGGCAGGTCAGGTGGTCTGGTATTCCCAGCTCTTTCAGAATTTTCCACAGTTTACTGTGATCCACACAGTCAAAGGCTTTGGCATAGTCAACAAAGCAGAAATAGATGTTTTTATGGAGCTCTCTTGCTTTTTTCAATGATCCAGCAGATGTTGGCAATTTGATCTCCAGTTCCTCTGCCTTTTCTAAATCCAGCTTGAACATCAGGAAGTTCATGGTTCACATATTGCAGAAGCCTGGCTTGGAGAATTTTGAGCATTACTTTACTAGCGTGTGAGATGAGTGTAATTGTGTGGTAGTTTGAGCATTCTTTGGCATTGCCTTTCTTTGGGATTGAAATGAAAACTGACCTTTTCCAGTCCTGTGGCCACTGCTGAGTTTTCCAAATCTGCTGGCACATTGAGTGCACCACTTTCACAGCATCATCTTTCAGGATTTGAAATAGCTCAACTGGAATTCCATCACCTCCACTAGCTTTGTTCGTAGTGATGCTTCCTAATGTCCACTTGACTTCACATTCCAGGATGTCTGGCTCTAGGTGAGTGATCATACCATTGTGATTATCTGGGTCATAAAGATCTTTTTGGTACAGTTCTTCTGTGTATTCTTGCCACCTCTTCTCAATATCTTCTGCTTCTGTTAGGTCCATACAATTTCTGTCCTTTATTGAGCCCATCTTTGCATGAAATGTACCCTTCATATCTCTAATTTTCTTGAAGACATCTCTAGTCTTTCCCATTCTATTGTTTTCCTCTATTTCTTTGCATTGATCGCTGAGGAAGGCTTTCTTATCTCTCCTTGCTATTCTTTGGAACTCTGCATTCAAATGGGTATATCTTTCCTTTTCTCCTTTGCCTTTCATTTCTCTTCTTTTCACAGCTATTTGTAAGGCCTCCTCAGACAGCCATTTTGCTTTTTTTGCATTTCTTTGTCTTGGGGATGATCTTGATCCCTGTCTCCTGTACAATGTCACAAACCTCCGTCCATAGTTCATCAGGCACTCTATCACATCTAGTCCCTTAAATCTGTTTCTGACTTCCACTGTATAATCATAAGGGATTTGATTTAGGTCATACTGGAATGGTTTAGTGGTTTTCCCCACTTTCTTTAATTTCAGTCTGAATTCGGCAATAAGGAGTTCATGATCTGAGCCACAGTCCCTCCCGGTCTTCTTTTTGCTGACTATATAGAGCTTCTCCTCTTTGGCTGCAAAGAATATAATCAATCTGATTTTGGTGTGGGCCATCTGGTGAAGTCCATGTTTAGAGTCTTCTCTTGTGTTGTTGGAAGAGGGTGTTTACTATGACCAGTGAGTTCTCTTGACAGAACTCTGTTAGCCTTAGCCCTGCTTCATTCTGTACTCCAAGGCCAAATTTGCCTGTTACTCCAGATGTTTCTTGACTTCCTACTTTTACATTCCAGTCCCATATAATGAAAAGGACATCTTTTTTTGGGTGTTAGTTCTAAAAGGTATTGTAGGTCTCCATAGAACCATTCAACTTCAGCTTCTTCAGCGTTACTGGGAAGGGTATAGATTGGATTACTGTGATATTGAGTGGTTTGCCCTGGAAATGAACAGAGATCATTCTGTCGTTTTTAAGATTACATCCAAGTACTGCATTTTGGACTATTTTGTTGACTATGATGGCTACTCCATTTCTTCTAAGGGATTCCTGCCCACAGTAGTAGATATAATGGTCATCTGAGTTAAATCCCCCCATTCCAGTCCATTTTAGTTCGCTGATTCCTGGAATGTCGACCTTCGCTCTTGCCATCTTCTGTTGGACCACTTCCAATTTGCCTTGATTCATGGACCTAACATTCCAGGTTCCTATGCAATACTGCTCTTTACAACATAAGACCTTGCTTCTATCACCAGTCACCCCCACAACTGGGTGTTGTTTTTGCTTTGGCTCCACCTCTTCATTCTTTCTGAAGTTATTTCTCCACTGATCTCCAGTAGCATGTTGGGCACCTACTGACTTGGGGAGTTCATCTTTCAGTGTCCTATCTTTTTGCCTTTTCATACTGTTCATGGGGTTCTCAAGGCAAGAATACTAAAGTAGTTTGCCATTCCCTTCTCCAGTGGACCACATTCTGTCAGACCTCTCCAGCATGACCCGTCCATCTTGGATGGCCCCACACGGCTTGGCCTAGTTTCACTGAGTTAAACAAGGCTGTGGTCTATGTGATCAGATTGGCTAGTTTTCTGTGATTGTGGTTTCAGTTTGTCTGCCCTCTGATGCCCTCTCTCAGCGCCTGCCATCTTACTTGGGTTTCCTTTACTTTGGACGTGGGGTGTCTCCTCACAGCCACCACTCTTGACCTTGGACGTGGGGTATCTCATCTCTGCCGCTTGCCTCCCCTGCACTGCATAGCCCCTGCTCACCACCCTGACTACCGCACAATTGCACTCACTTCACACGCTGGCAAAGTAATGCTCAAAATTCTCCAAGCCAGGCTTCAACAATATGTGAACTGTGAACTTCCAGATGTTCAAGCTGGATTTAGCAAAGGCAGAGGAACCGAGATCAAATTGCCAACATCCGTTGGATCCTTGATAAAGCAAAGAGTTCCAGAAAAACATCTCCTTCTGCTTTATTGACTATGCCAAAGCCTTGGATTGTGTGGATCACAACAAACTGTGGAAAATTCTTGAAGAGTTGGAAATACCAGACCACCTGACCTGCCTCCTGAGAAATCTGTATGCAGGTCAAGAAGCAATAGTTAGAACTAGACATGGAACAACAGACTGGTTCCAAATCAGGAAAGGAGTTCGTCAAGACTGTATATTGTCATCCTGCTTATTTAACTTATATGCAGAGTACATCATGAGAAATGCTGGACTGGATGAAGCACAAGCTGGAATTAAGATTTCCAGGAAAAATATCAATAACCTCAGATATGCAGATGGTACCACACTTATGTCAGAAAGTGAAGAACTAAAGAGCCTCTTGATGAAAGTAAAAGAGGAGAGTGAAAAAGTTGGCTTAAAGCTCAACATTCAGAAAACTAAAAGATCATGGCATCTGGTCCCATCACTTTATGACAAATAGATGGGTAAATAATGGAAACAGTGACAGACTTTTTTGGGGGGCTCCAAAAATAGTGCAGATGGTGACTGCAGTCATGAAATTAAAAGGTGCTTGCTCCTTGGAAGAAAAGTGATGACCAACCCAGACAGCATATTAAAAAGCAGAGACATTACTTTGCAAACAAAGGTCCGTCTAGTCAAAGCTATGGTTTTCCAGTAGTCAGGTATGGATGTGAGAGTTGGACTATAAAGAAAGCTAAGCAATGAAGAATTGATGCTTTTGCACTGTGGTGTTGGAGAAGACTCTTGAGAGTCCTTGGACAGCAAGGAGAGTCAACCAGTCCATCCTAAAGGAAATGAGTCCTGAATATTCACTGGAAGGACTGATGCTGAAGCTGAAGCTCCAATACTTTGGCCACGTGATGCAAAGAACTGACTCATTTGAAAAGACTGATGTTAGGAGTGAAGGTAGGAGGAGAAGGGGATGACAGAGGATGAGATGGTTGGATGACATCACTGACTCTATGGACATGAGTTTGAGTAAGCTCTGAAAGTTGGTGATAGACAGGGAGGCCTGGCATGCTACAGTCCATGGTATCACAAAGAATCGGACACAACTCAGCGACCAAACTGAACTGAACTGAACACAGTATACCAGATTCATATAATCTAATGTTTAAGGAGGAGCAATGTAACCTCTTGGTTACCAACCAAAATGATAATTTAGTAAAAATGGAGAACAGAATTAAATTCTCCTGCCAAATTATCAAAAGAAACACCTATTTTTTTTTGGGGGGGGAGAATTAAAAAATATATGTTTATCTTACCAAGTTAAAAAAAAATAATGTCCGACAGTAGTAATGCCTTATACTAGCTTCCATCTCCTCTCTCTGGTCTCAAGTCCCCAAAGCAGCTACTTTAAACTCTTGATTAGTTCCTTCTGCTATTTTTCTTCATGTTTCATCTTATCTGCTCCTGTTCCTTTCCTTGATCTGCCCATTTGGGGAACAATCTATTGACTTTCTACTGTAGACGGGAATTGACTCACCTATTTTAAATAGATGAGGATTTAACTCTCTTATGCTCCTTTCACATTTCTATCCTTTATTTTCATGATTGTATACCATGATTATGCCTTTTCTTGGGAATTTGTAAATGCTTTCCCCCTTCACATGTATAGCATTTCCCCATCAGAGTGGTCTAAGGCTTTTGTTAGTTTTTTCCCAACTGCTGAAGCATATCAGATAACCTCTTCTCCGTGGCTTGCTGAATCTTAAGACCTCTATCCTGCTGTGACCGGATGGGCTGCTCCTTGGGTCTGCTGTAAAAATATTACAGGGGGCTATCATCTGGGGCTCCCTTCCTTGTTTTCCTGTCTTCTTGGTTCCTGAATGCTTTATCCTTTTTTGTCTCACTTCTTGCACTGTATCACAGCTTCTATTAGATTGGTGCAAAAGTAGCTGCAGTTTTGCATTGTTGATCTTTGCATTTTGATATTGGAATACATTCTTAAATAAATGTGATTATGTTATACATCATTTCAGTGCTCATTTTTTGCTTTATGTTTTTTTGCTAATGACTTATTGCTTGCTATTTATGTTTATTTTAGACCATGGAAATGATGTTAGATAAAAAGCAAATTTGAGCAGTTTTCTTATTTGAGTTCAAAATGGGTCATAAAGCATCAGAGACAACTTGCAACATCAACAACACATGTGGCCCAGGAACTGCTAACAAACATATAGTGCAGTGGTGGTTCAAGAAGTTTTGCAAAGGAGATGGGAACCTTGAAGATGAGGAGCGTAGTGGCTGACCATTGGAAGTTGACAATGATCAACTGAGAGGATCATCGAAGCTGATCCTCTTGCAGCTACATGAAAAGTTGCCCAAGAACTTAATGTTGACCATTCTATAGTCGTTTGGCATTTGAAGCAAATAGGAAAGGTGAAAAGGCTTGATAAGTGGGTGCCTCATGAGGTGACTGCAATTTAAAGAAATTGTCGTTTTGAAGTGTTGTCTTCTCTTGTTCTACACAACAACAACGAACCATTTCTTGATTGGATTGTGACATATACGACAATCAGCAATGGTCAAATTTGTACCAAAAAATGGGTCATGGTCACTGGTGGTTGGCTGCTGGTCTGATCCACTACAGCATTCTGAATCACGGCAAAACCATTACATCTGAGAAGAAAGCTCAGAAAATCAATGAGATGCACTGAAAACTGCAATGCCTGCAGCCAACATTAGTCAACAGAAAGGGCCCAATTCTCCACGACAGCACCTGCCCACACAGCATACAACCAACACTTCAAAAGCTGAACAAATTGGGCTACAAAGTTTTGTCTCATCTGCCATATTCACCTAACTTCGCATCAACTGAGTACCACTTCTTCAAGCGTGTTGACAATTTTTGCAGGGAAAATGCTTTCAAAACCAGCAGAACATGGAAAATGCTTTCCAAGATTTCGTTGAATCTTGAAGTATGCTACAGGAATAAACAAACTTATTTCTTGTTGGCAAAATGTGTTGATTGTAAAGATTCCTATTTTGATTAATAAGCATGTGTTTAAGCCTAGTTATAATAATTTAAAATTCAGGATCTGAAACCTCAGTTACTTTTGCACCAACCTAATAGTAGGTTCCCCAAAATGGGCTAGCCTGGTAGCTCAGCTGGTAAAGAATCCACCTGCAATGCAGGAGACCCCAGTTCAATTCCTGGGTCAGGAAGATCCACTGGAGAAGGGATAGGCTACCTATTCCAGTATTCTTGGGCTTCCCTGGTGGCTCAGCTGGCAAAAAATCTGCCTACAGTGCAGGGGACCTGGGCTGGATCCCTGGGTTGGGAAGATCCCCTGGAGAAGAGAATGGATACCCACTCCAGTATTCTGACCTGGAGAATGCCATGGACTGTATAGTCCATGGGGTCGCAGAGAGTCGGACATGGCTGAGCAACTTTCACTTTCTTTCAAAAATGGGCACATAGAAGGTCTGTGTTTTAAAATGTTTGAAAATGGCTGTTTTTTTTTTTTTTTTTCAGACACTGGTAGGTATTAAAGTCTAGACTGAAACACTGATGCTTAGAGTTTTGAAGGTGCCATCTGCTTTTAGATTATAGGAAGCTGTTGAGAGGACTAGTGCCTTATTTTTTGTTGTTCAGTGGCTCAGTCATGTACGACTCTTTGTAACCCCATGGACTGCAGCATGCCAGGCTTCCCTGTCCTTTACCATCTCCCAGAGCTTGCTCTAACTCATGTCCTTTGAATCGGTGATGCTATCCAACCATCTCGTTCTCTGTTGTTCCCTTCTCCTGCCTTCAATCTTTCCCAGCATCAGGGTCTTTTCCAATGAGTCAGCTCTTCACCTCAAGTGGCCAAAGTATTGGAGCTTCAGCTTCAGCATCAGTCCTTCCAATGAATATTCAGGGTTGATTTCCTTTAGGATGGACTGGTTGACTCTCCTTGCTGTCCAAGGGACTCTCAAGAGTCTTCTCCAACACCACAGTGCAAAAGCATCAATTCTTCAGTGCAGCCTTCTTTATGGTCCAACTCTCACATCCATACATGACTACTGGAAAAGCCATAGCTTTGACTATATAGACCTTTGTTTGCAAAGTAATGTCTCTGCTTTTTAATATGCTGTCTAGGTTTGTCATAGCTTTTCTTCCAAGGAGCAGGTGTCTTTGAATTTCATGACTGTCGTCACCATCTGCAGTGATTTTGGAGCCCAAGAAAATAAAGTCTGTCACTGTTTTCATTGTTTCTCCATCTATTTGCCATGAAGTGATGGGACCCAATGCCATGATCTTCATTTTTTGAATGTTGAGTTTTTTTTTTTTTAATTATTATTGACATTGCTTTATTTTCATTGACTTTTAAAAAAAATTATTTATTTTTAAATTGAAGGATAATTGCCTTACAGAATTTTGTTGTTTTCTGTCAAACCTCAACATGAATCAGCCATAGGTGTGTGTGTGTGTGTGTGTATATATATATATATATATATATATCCCCCTCCCTTTTGAACTTCCCTCTCATCTCCCTCCCCATCCTACCCCCCTAGGTTGATACAGAGCCCCTGTTTGAGTTTCCTGAGTCATACAGCAAATTCTCGTTGGCTGTAATGCAAATTTCTGTGTTGCGCTTTCCATACATCTCACCCTCTCCTCCCTCTTCCTGTGTCCATAAGTCTGTTCTCTATGTCTGCTTCTCCATTGCTGCCCTGTAAATAGATTCTTCAGTACCATTTTTCTACATTCTGTATATATGTGTTAGAATATGATATTGAATACAAATGTTGAGTTTTAAGCCAGCTTTTTCACTCTCCTCTTTCACCTTCATCAAGAGGCTCTTTAGTTCCTCTTCCCTTTCTGCCATAAGGGTGGTGTCATATTTCTCCCAGCAATCTTAATTCCAGCTTGTGATCTAAAGATGTTGCTTGTAGTTTTATTGAAATGTCTTATTCTGTTCCTTACATGGTTTCTGTTTCCTCTGGGTTCTTTTTCTCAGTTTCTTGTGTGGTAGAGGTATTTATCACAATGTCTGTCCATTTACATTAAGCTTGAAGTTTGAAGCTTATAAGCTTGAAGTTACATTACAAACAACTTCTTCAAAGTGCTCTGTGGATGGATGGGACCTTCTGAATGGTGCTCCAGGGCCCAGGGTCTGGAGGATAAATCTCCATTCTCCTGTCTGGGAATGGCCTGAGGTTCTGAGGATGCAGAAAGGTGAATTAAGCCAGCTTCTTATCACTTTTTGAGGGCACTTTACTAGGAGCATCTTAACTCTGGCAGTTCCTACTCCTCTATAAACTTTCCATCTTCAAAAATGGGATGAACTATCTTAATCTCTTTGTCTTGATGGGCTTATACCTATCCTGTCCCTTTATCCTCATTTTAGTGGAGTTTCCAGAGGAGATGATATAATGAATATGTTCAGTCCATCATGTTTAACTGGAAGTCTGCATGCAAGCTTCTTTCCCTGTTTCCTTTTTAAAAATTGAAGTATAATTTACATACAGTAAAATGCAAAGACCTTAAGTGGACAGTTCCATGAGTTGTGACAAATGTACAACTTACATCCCTATCTGTATCTTTACAGACTGTGCCCATGCCCCCAGATATTTCCTTCATGCCCCTTTTCAGGTCTCTCCCCTCTTTTCCACCATTAAAAGCCACTGTTGTGATTTCTGTCAATGAATTTGGGATCCTAATTTTTGAATATTTGAGGGAAGTATTTATATGGTACAAATCATCCTCCCAGCTTACCTAACTGAAGAACAGCTCTATTATTATAAGAAATTGAAATTTAAGTGAGAGCAATTCTGTTTTATTAAAAAAAAAACACACCAAATTTTGTCCAATTTAATGTCCTTCTTCAGGAGTGAAGAGAGGTTTATTGTTACCTCGAAAAGCTTTTAAGGAAATCAGTTTCCTCCATAACCACCAGAATGTCATATCACATATTTAGTTAAAAACTCAAGTACTCCAAAATGATCCTTAATATCTTTGAACAAACATCATGTCCTCTTTCCATGTCTTCAAGGTCACAATCCCCAGGTTCTTCTGAACAAAAACTGAGATCCCCTTGTTTTTAGATGGATATGTGATTAGCCGTCCTTTCAAATACCTTCTGATGTCTGTGCACTTGTGGGCACAAGGCTCTCCTGGCAGGGGTGGCGGGGAGGGTGGATCTTGACTGGCACTGTGTATATAGGGGGATCTGTGATACTGACATGATAAGGACTGGGGTGTGCTAATTGCCTGGCTTCTGCCTGGTGGTTGCTCCTTTCATATAGACCTTCCACGAATGACAAAAGTCATATTTTTAAAATGCTAAGTCTGAGTGTTTTTTCCACAACAAGAGTTAGCAACCTCTGCAGGACAAGCTAGGCCATCAGAAGAGAGACCCAGCCTGGTCCAAGAGCAGCTAGCATTTACTGAGTGCAGCTACTAATATTAATAGATTTATGTATTTGGTTACCCTGCTAGTAAGTGATGGAGCTAGGGTTTAGAGTCTGCTTAGGACCAGCTATCACTCTGTCTTCGTATGGAAGGCAGGAGGGACTCTAAGGTTAAGAGGGAAGATCCTTAGAATCACCAGCTGCACTGCAGAATACTTGCTAATTGTAACTGGAGCAAATGATATCCTTCTTTGCCTTTTACTGCTTTCTGATACCTCCTCAAGATGAGACAGCTCAAAATTTTTGGAACTGACATCTTACAAGACTGCCTTCCCTTTCTCTTTCCACTTCCTCTGCCTTCCTTTGGGCCTTCATTATTTTTCATTTTGATCATTGAGACACCATTCTGTCTGCAGGAGACTGTCCTGCAGACTCTCATCCAGTGTGTCCATCTGTCATGCGTATTACCTGAATAATCTCTTAAAAATGTAAGTCAGAAAGAGAAAAACAAATATCATATATTAATGCCTATATATGGAATGTAGAAAAATGATACTGATGAGCCTATTTTCAGGGCAGAAATAGAGATGCAGATATAAAGAACAGACCTGTAGATATGGTGGGGGTAAGGAGAGGGAAGGAGGAATTGAGAGAGTAGCATTGTCATATATACACTGCTGCTAAGTTGCATCAGTTGTGTCTGATTCTGTGTGACCCCATAGACGGCAGCCCACCAGGCTCCCCCGTCCCTGGGATTCTCCAGGCAAGAACACTGGAGTGGGTTGCAATTTCCTTCTCCAATGCATGAAAGTGAAAAGTGAAAGTGAAGTCTCTCAGTCGTGTCCAACTCTTCTCGACCCATGGACTGCAGCCTACCAGGCTCCTCTGTCCATGGGATTTTCCAGGCAAGAGTACTGGAGTGGGGTGCCATCGCCTTCTCCGATATATACACTACCATGTGTAAATTAGCTAGTGGGAAGCTGCTGTATAGCACAGGGAGCCCCGCCCCATGCTCTGTGATGACCTAGCGAGGTGGAGTGGGGGTGGGTATGGGAGGGATGCTCAAGGGGAGGGGATTTGTTGTTTAGTAGCTAAGTCCTGTCTGACTCTTTGTAACCCCATGGACTATAGCCCTCCAGCCTCCTCTGTCTATGGGATTTCCCAGGCAAGAATACTGGAATGGGTTGCCATGCCCTCCTCCAGGGGATCTTCCTGACTCAGGGATCGAACTCTTGTCTCCTACATCTCCTGCACTGCAGGCAGATTCTTTACTGCTGAGCCACCAGGGAAGCCCCTGAGGAAGGGGATATATGTATACATATAGCTAATTTGTCAGTAGAAACTAACACAACATTGTAAAGCAATTGTCTTCCAATAAAAAGTAATTTAAAAAATTCAAGTCTGACTATGTTCCTGTCTGCTTAAAACCAGCTGATGATGGGTTCCTGTTTCCTTCAGCATGAAGTACACGCTCTAGTGTGGTGCTGGGGACTTTTTGGTTTAATCTCGAGGCATATCTCCAACCTTTTCTCTTGCTATGTGAGCTGGCATGCCCCTCCTCTAGCCTACAGCTCTCCTTTGTCCCCAGCGTCTGTTTTTCTGCACATGCCATGCTGCCATGGCTTCTCTGGAATGTTCCACCCCTCCTCCACCAGACAGGCATTCACCTTGGGAGACACTGCCAAGGCCAAGGATCACCTCATCTCTGAGATCTTTTCTGACCCACCCCTCCCACCACCTCATGGCCAGTAGCCTAGACTGTGCTCTCCTTTGGGTCCTCACCAGGTCCTGGCCAGTTTTTATAGAGCTTATTACAACACACCATGGTCTTGCTTTTTCATATGTTCATCTTCCTAACAAGACAGGGATCTCCCCAAGATTGAGGATTGAGTCTAATTCACTGTTGGGGTTCCCTTGCCTGGCACATATCAGGACTTAATAAAGCTATAGTTCTATTTATTTATATATGAATGGATGGATTTGCTTTCCTTATTGCATCATATACTTTTCTAAAAGTTACTTGGCTTTCTGGAACTTATATTAAGAAATTTAGATACCAGCAATAATATCTGGTTAGCTCAGCCAGTGCCAAAATTGCCTGTTGAGATTATCTGTGCCTCTCAGCTAGGACCACAATTTCTGCTGTTTATCTATGTTCTCCCCATGGACACAGTGTTGGACATGCATTACCTGTGTACATGTATCTGTTGATTTGAGTTGGGGGGGGTGTGGAGGTGATGGAATTCCAGTTGAGCTATTCCAAATCCTGAAAGATGATGCTGTGAAAGTGCTGCACTCAATATGCCAGCAAATTTGGAAAACTCAGCAGTGGCCACAGGACTGGAAAAGGTCAGTTTTCATTCCAATCCCAAAGAAAGGCAATGCCAAAGAATGCTCAAACTACTGCACAATTGCACTCATCTCACATGCTGGTAAAGTAATGCTCAAAATTCTCCAAGCCAGGCTTCAGCAATATGTGAACTGTGAACTTCCTGATGTTCAAGCTGGTTTTAGAAAAGGCAGAGGAACCAGAGATCAAATTGCCAACATCCGCTGGATCATCGAAAAAGCAAGAGAGTTCCAGAAAAACATCTATTTCTGCTTTATTGACTATGCCAAAGCCTTTGACTATGTGGATCACAATAAACTGTGGAAAATTCTGAAACAGATGGGAATACCAGACCACCTGATCTGCCTCTTGAGAAATTTGTATGCAGGTCAGGAAGCAACAGTTAGAACTGGACATGGAACAACAGACTGGTTCCAAATAGGAAAAGGAGTTCGTCAAGGCTGTATATTGTCACCCTGTTTATTTAACTTATATGCAGAGTACATCATGAGAAACGCTAGACTGGAAGAAACACAAGCTGGAATCAAGATTGCCGGGAGAAATATTAATAACCTCAGATGTGCAGATGACACCACCCTTATGGCAGAAAGTAAAGAGGAACTCAAAAGCCTCTTGATGAAAGTGAAAGTGGAGAGTGAAAAAGTGGGCTTAAAGCTCAACATTCAGAAAACGAAGATCATGGCATCCGGTCCCACCACTTCATGGGAAATAGATGGGGAAACAGTGGAAACAGTGTCAGACTTTTTTCTGGGCTCCAAAATCACTACAGATGGTGACTGCAGCCATGAAATTAAAAGACGCTTACTCCTTGGAAGGAATGTTATGACCAACCTAGATAGCATATTCAAAAGCAGAGACATTACTTTGCCAACAAAGGTTCATCTAGTCAGGGCTGTGGTTTTTCCTGTGGTCATGTATGGATGTGAGAGTTGGGCTGTGAAGAAGACTGAGCGCTGAAGAATTGATGCTTTTGAACTGTGGTGTTGGAGAAGACTCTTGAGAGTCCCTTGGACTGCAAGGAGATCCAACCAGTCCATTCTGAAGGAGATCAGCCCTGGGATTTCTTTGGAAGGAATGATACTAAAGCTGAAACTCCAGTACTTTGGCCACCTCATGCGAAGAGCTGACTCACTGGAAAAGACTGTGATGCTGGGAGGGATTGGGGGCAGGAGGAGAAGGGGACGACAGAAGATGAGATGATTGGACGGCATCACTGACTCGATGGACGTGAGTCTCAGTGAACTCTGGGAGTTGGTGATGGACAGGGAGGCCTGGCGTGCTGCGATTCATGGGGTCGCAAAGAGTCGGACACGACTGAGCGACTGATCTGATCTGATCTGGGGGTGGGAGACAAAAGACAGAAAAAATAGGGTCCCTACTATTGAGGACCTGACGCTTAAAAGGGGAGACGGGACACATCCTGTAGGGGGAAAGCCAATTACTAACGACGTCCCTGGTGCTCCAGTGGTTTAGAATCCACCTGCCATTGCAGGGGACATGGCTTCAGTTCGTGGTCCTGGAAGATTCCACCTGCTTTGGGGCAGTTAGGCCCATGCACTGCAGCTACTGGGCCTGCGCTCTAGAGCCTAAGCTCTGCAATGAGAAGCCACCACCACAAGAAGGACATGCATCACAACTGGAGAATAGTCCCCACTTGCCACAACTAGAGGAAGCCCGTGTCCAGTGAGGAAGACCCATCACAGCCAAAAAGACTGTTCTAAATCCCTTATATAGGACAGTCCTTCGAAAAATAAACAAATAAATAAAAACATATTCTCTTGAAAAATGACTAAGACTTTCCTCCCAAGTCCCCAAAGGTGCTTGCACGTATCCCCAAAGAAGCCATTCTGAGTTGCATGACCCTGATGAAGGTCTTCCTTCACCATATGATTTGTTGCAGTAAAAATAAGGAAGGAATTTTTCAGCAGTTAAGGTCACTTTGTACCGAGACTATGGCACTCTATCATGTAAAATAAAATGTCAGTTGATAGTATTGTGTCATTCTTTTCAAATGATTTTATGCACAGTACATGGTTTTATTATAGATGAATTGGATTTGACTGTTGGTTTTTAAGAATTTAGTAAGAATATGCAAACAAATGTATATATCTTATTTAAAGAATCCTAATAAGGAAATTGCAACAGTACTAATGTTGAGTGAAAGCTGTGTTGGGTGTTTTGGATATGAATGCCCTTGTCTGATCTTCTCTACAATCCTGGGACAATGATTTTAAATTGCCTATTCACAGAAGGAAAAACCAAAGCTAATTAACTGGCTGGAGATCTCTACAGCCACTATCATGTACCATTTATAAATAGTTAAATCTAAATTCATTCATGTGAAATTCTGGGTTAAATCTTTTAGAAAATTGACAACTATAAGATTCTGTTGGCTATACTTATGTGTATTTATTTATTTATATTTTTATCCATGTATACATTTTTTAAAATTTAATTAAAAAATTTTAAATAATTTTTATAGGTTACTTTCCATTTACAGTTATTACAAAGCGCCGGCTATATTCCCTGTGTTGTACAGTACATTCTTTCCATGCATATGTTTTTAAGTTTCAAACATGAAAACTATTTTAGCCACTAGGCTGCAAAAGTAAATGCATAGCATACAAAACGAATGTGGGCTGCTGTATATCAGTATTTCCATATAAATATATTTTCTCAGGTAAAAGCCTGAGGAAACCTGGAGCAGTATTTTGGGGTGGAGATAATTTGACAGTATATACCTAAATCAACAGTACACAAATCCAGTGACCCACTGAGGCCTCTGGGGATTCTATATGATACAGTAACATGATAGTTAAGAGCAGAGGCCCTGGGGTCCACATGACTCTGGGAAATTTACTTTGAGCCCCACATTCCTCATCTGTAGCATTAGGCTAATGGTGCCTACCAAGTGAGGTGTCATTAGGATTAAATGTCAGATGTCTGTCTGGTGCTTGTTCATGTTGTTATTCAGTTGCTCAGTCATGTACCACTCTTGTGACCCCATGGGCTGCAGCATGCCAGGCTTCCCTGTCCTTTACTATCTCCCAGAGTTTGCTGAAACTCATGTCCATTGATTCAGTGATGCCATCCACTCATTTCATCCTCTGTTGTCCCCTTCTCCTCCTGCCCTCAATCTTTCCCAGTGTCAATTACACTGGCACTTATCACAAGCATTGCCGATGACTGAACAACAAAGGCATGCTGCTATAGCTGTTGACCTTCAACAACCCCTGAGGGAGTTCAGGGTGCAGTAAGGCTCTCTGTGGTCCAGGGAATCTGGTGGGACAGGTCTTTAGATAGTTGGATGTTTTTAGGAACAGATTTTATGATACCTATCCTTGCATCTCCTCATATCTAGAGAAGCACTAAATCCTTTCATGGTGACATCAGATCCTCCTGACTTACAAAAACCTTCTGTAAATTAAGTGCTTCATGGTATTGAACTCCCCCTTCACTGAAACCTTATATATTGACTTTCCCCCACTGCCGCTTTGGAGCAGTCTCTCAGAACTATCTGAGATCATGCCTCCCGGGCTCCAGTCCTCATTTTGCCCCAAATAAAACTTAACTTGCAACTCTCAATTGTACATCTTTTTTTAGTCAACACCAGAATCAGGATCTTTTACAGAGTCCACTCTTCACATCAGGTGGCCAAAGTGTTGGAGCTTCAGCTTCAGCATTAGTCCTTCCAATGAATATTCAGGGTTGATTTCCTTTAGGATAGACTGGTTTGATCTCCTTGCTGTCCAAGTTGCTCTCAAGAGTCTTCTTCAGCATCACAGTTCGAAAGCATCAGTTCTTCAGGGCTCTGCTTTCTTTATGATCCAACTCTCACATCTGTACATGACTGCTAGAAAAACCATAGCTTTAACTATATGGACATTTGTTGGTTAAGTGATGTCTATGCTTTTTAACATGCCATCTAGGTTTGTAATAGCTTTTCTTTTGATTTCATGGCTGCAAGTCACTGTCTGCAGTGATTTTGGAGCCCAAGAAAATTAAGTCTGCCACTGTTTCCATTGTTTTCCCATCTACTTGCCATGAAGTGATTGGACTGGATGCCATGAGCTTAGTTTTTTTAATGTTGAGTTCTAAGCCACCTTTTTTACTCTCCTCTTTCAAAGAGTACATAGCTCTTGTCATTGGCTAGAAGTACACTCTCCTTCTCACTGGTTAATGAGGTGCTCTCTTCTGATTATGCAGACTGAGAGGGCATGGAGAAACTGAGGTTGGCTGCTGGGCGATTATGGAAGGCTTCTAGGAGCTCCAGGAGGGAGAAAAGATGTCACTTAGAAGAGAAGTGAGCTTGATGTTTGAAGCCATTTTCATATCATCGGTGAGCAGAAAGCCCAGATTCTATCAAGAAACCACCCCTGGATGTCTTAGTTGTGCTCCCAAATGTCTGTAGTCATTTGATTGTGCAAATAGGGCTTGTATTCTCTACTTCCTGAGAAGTCTCAGTTTCCAAGATTCAGTCCTATCAGCAAAGCCCAATTTCTGATTTTTTGAATTTGATAATATGGAACCTAGAAGTGGAAAAACCCTCCAGTGTTAATCTTTAAACATTGTACATTAGTTATGGGATATGGCAAAGAGAAAGGGGAGCAGGTGGGAGGGGTACAGAAAGGACAGAGGGAGGAGAAAGGCAGGACCAGGGCTAACCCAGAGCTGGACACCCAGGAATGTTGGGAGAGGGGGTTGCTACACTGGGTTGAGTGAGCACATTACATAAACCAAAGACTGGGAGTTTAAGGCGATGCCCGCAGAGGCTGCAGAGTGCTGACCCTTGTACCTTCCACTTGCCCCTGCTGCTCTTTGGTGTCTCCAGGGGCATCCTGCCTGACACCTCAAGGGAGGTGGTCACCAGCATCTCTCTGGAATCCCCTCCTCTCCATCAAGGGGCCCGAGGAGAGATTTCCCAGGTTGGGACATGGGCCTATCAGGGCATCACTCAACTATGAGTGGCCCCTTAATTATTCAAGACACTCACCTAACGTGGCCAACTCTCCAGCCCTTCCTGTGCTCATCCACAAGGAGAGAAACTCTGAATTGGATACTCTTTCCTAGGGCCTTGGAAGAATTCTCCCAAGGGCTGGAATCATCTCCTACCTCAGTCTTGAGGTTTTAAAAGAGTGAAATGAGAGCATTTTGTGATTCTGGGCTTCATGCTTTCACTCTATTCCCCATTTCATCACACCCCTCAGTGCTATGAAATGTGGATTAGTTTTTAATCTTCCTTTCTCATTTTTGTTGTGTTGGTGTTGAACTGATTATGCAGAACTGTGTGTTGATATCTCTTGGCATCTTCCCTCCAGGGATGGAGCTGTGCTTTCTAAACATCACCTTTAATCCTCTTATGGAAGGAGGCTGTATAAGGTGCTCACCCCATCCATCAGGACCCATTGAGACTGACAGGTTACAGGCCCTTGTAACCTGGGCACACAGGACAGGAGGTTCAGAGGTGCCAAGATCCCAAATCTATTGCTACCCTCCAGCCATCCATCTCAGGTGACGCTGGTGGCTACAAGAATAAATACATGAAAATTAAGCCCACTCTGCCTGCAAAAGAGAAGAGAAGGCAAGCTGGCCGTAGGCTGTCACCTGGAATCACCTACTGGGAGGTGCTGAGTCACCTCTAGATGAAGGATGGAGAGGAGGCTTGAGTGACAGGCTCACTGGCAGCACCTTGTACAAGGGAGCTGCAGTTCAAGGTGAAAACAGATTCTCTGCCTTGGAGCCAACCTATCAGTGTAAAATATTTTACTCTTAATACAGGGATATTTGTGATAAGTAGATCAACACAGGAATGCCTGGTTTCATTTTTCATTTACATGTGCTCCTTGGAATACCTCTCACTTTCCTATCTTAATGGCCTTTCCAGAACTTTTCAGAGCACATCCAGCTGACTCCTAGTGTGTCTGGGGATAATTTCTGGTGGTGGTGCACTGAGAAAGTTACTCTTGTTTCATCTGCCCTGCTGCTTTTCTGGTTGAGTGGAGAAGAGGCTTCACTCTGGTGCTTACAACTTCCTTCGCCTGATTCTTTCTTGTTTGTTTTCTGTTTTTAAAGATACCAGGGCCAGTCCACTAAGCATTTTAGCAGGTAAATATCTAGCTAGACTTAGTAAACCCTCTTTTGTTTCTAAGATTTTATTTGTTTTAAGATTTTATGGAAGGTAGTACTGGTTTTCCATTTACATTAGAGGCATTTATTTAGCAAACACTCATATAGCATTTATTCTATGGAAGGCCTGTTTCAAACACTTTGTAAAGAGACAGCCCTTTGTTTCTCACAACCTGATTGTAAGCCTTTGTGATAAGAATTATAATCACCCTCATCATGCTTGTGTCCATGCTAAGTCACTTCAGTCATGTCTGACTCTTTGAGACCTTGTGTATCACAGCCCACCAGGCTCCTCTGCCCGTGGGATTCTCCAGGCAAGAGTACTGGGTTGCCATGCCCTCCTCCAGGGGATCTTCCTGACCCAAGGATCAAACCCAGGTCTCTTATGTCTTCTGTATTGACGAGCAGGTTCTCTACCACTAGCGCCACCTGGGAAGCCCACCCTCATCACATAGATGGGGAAACTGAGGCACAAGGGAGTTAAATCAGGTTAGGAAGTGGCAGAAGCAGTGTTGAAACCAGGGCAGCTTGACTCCAGACTGTGTTCTTCACCTCTGTGCACTGCTGCCTCTCCAGAAGGAATGCTTTAAAAATTGATATAGTCAAGGGGAAAAAAAAAAATGAGCCGATTCAAAAAACATGATATGAAGAAAATGAGGTTCATGTACTATTTGTAAATGGCAGAAATGGTGATGGTGAACTAAAATGAGCGTCGCTGGTCGCTCCCCTGGCCTGCAGGAGAGGAAGTGACTGGCCGACTAAGCACTCTACCTCAGACACAATGCACTGCACCTGGAGGATCCCTGGGGCTGCAGATAAAACTTCTTGCAGGTTGACTGTGTTGTAGAGACCTCCTGCTGCAGTAGACGATGTATTTGTAATAGTATGTACATGAATTCACAGGTACACGCATGTGCACAGTGCTGCTTGCACTGCTGTCATGGACCAGGAATGGAGCCGCACAGCTTGATCAGCACCATTCCTTCTTTTCTTTCTTAATGGAAATATAGTTGATTTACAATGTTGTGTTACAAAGGCAAAACAAAACAAACAAAAATACTAGTTTCTGGCATACAGCAAGGTGATTCAGCTTTATGTGTGTGTGTTTTTGAGATTCTTTGTCGCTATAGGTTATTGCAAGATGTTGAATATAGTTCCCTGTGCTGTACTGTAGGACTTTGTTGTCCTCCATACAGTGGTGTGTATATGTTAATCCCAAACTCCCATTTCATCCCTCCTCAACCTTTTCCCATTTGGTCACCATAAATTTGTTTTCTTTGTGAGTCTGTTTCTGTTTTATAAATAAGTTCATTTGAAACATTTTTTTTTAATTCCACAAATAAGTAGAATATGATATTTGTCTTTCTCTGACTTACTTCACTTAGTATAATAATCTCTATTATTCACATTGCTGCAGATGGTAATGTTTCATTCTTTTTTATGGCTGAGTGATAGCCCCTGGAGGAGGGAATGGCAACCTACTCCAGTATTCTTGCCTGGAGAATTCCATGGACAGAGGAGCCTGGTGGGCTACAGTCCATGGAGTCACAGAGAGTTGGACAGGACTGAGCGACTAACACTTTCATTTTCACAATATTCCACTGTATATATGTAGCACATCTTTTTTCATTCATCTTATTTTCTTTAACCTGTATTATCTCTTTAAATTTTCACAACAGCCTCTGTGGTGGGTTTCATCTTCATCCCAGGATGAGGAAGCTGAGTCTGGGCTATTCTACAGAACTTATTCAGGCCACCCTGCTGACAGGGGTGGGCCTGGGCTGGGAGACCAGGCCAGGCTGCTCCTAAAACCCAGCAAGGTCTCAGCCATGATATAACACTCTCAGTTACTTATTCCTTAAGGGTGAACTCAGTCTTCCTACATTCTCTTTCAGAAACAAAATGTTGGGTCTGACCATAACTCTTGACTATAAGTCTCAGACTCTGGCATTTAAATAATAAATAAATCTTAGAGACTGATTACATTTGTCAGCTCTTTATTTCATCAGGTAAACACATTACTTCCCTAAGTAGTTGCAAAGTTCAACAATGCTTCTTTAACATTGTCAATACACAAATGAAAGGAGATCATAACAAAGAAACATAGGGAGGACATAAGCTTGGAATAATCTGTGTGCATGTATGTTCATGTGCACAAACATGTGTACATGTGTACAGTATATTTTTAAGACAAATGAAAGCTTCTTCATGGAGCCAAGTTGGTAGTATTGGGGAACCACTGTCTTAAGAGTTCCTGCCTAGTGTTTCTGCTGTCTTCTGTTGGCTGGTAATTAGATAATTTTTTAAATTGAAATATTTATAATGTGTTAGTATCAGGTATGGAGAAGGCAATGGCACCCCACTCCAGTACTCTTGCCTGGAAAATCCCATGGATGGAGGAGCCTGGTAGGCTGCAGTCCATGGGGTCGCTAGGAGTTGGACATGACTGAGCGACTTCACTTTCACTTTTCACCTTCATGCATTGGAGAAGGAAATGGCAACCCACTCCAGTGTTCTTGCCTGGGGAATCCCACGGACGGGGGAGCCTGGTGGGCTGCTGTCTATGGGGTCGCACAGAGTCGGACACGACTGAAGCGACTTAGCAGCAGCAGCAGTATCAGGTATACAGCAAAGTGATTTGTTATACATATGTGTATATATGTGTGTTTGTGTGTGTATCTTTTCTTTTTCAGATCCTTTCCCATGATAGGTTATTATAAGATTATTGAATATAGTTGTACTATACAGTAGGACCTTTTTTTTTTAATCTATTTTATATAAGTAGTGTGTATATGGCACCCCACTCCAGTACTCTTGCCTGGCAAATCCTATGTACGGAGGAGCCTGGTGGGCTGCAGTTCATGGGGTTGCTGGGAGTCGGACACGACTGAGCGACTTCACTTTGACTTTTCACTTTCATGCATTGGAGAAGGAAACGGCAACCAACTCCAGTGTTCTTGCCTGGAGAATCCCAGGGACGGGGGAGCCTGGTGGGCTGCTGTCTACGGGGTCGCACAGAGTCGGACACGACTGAAGCGACTAGCAGCAGCAGCAGCAGCAGCAGCAGCAGCAGCAGCAGTGTGTATATATTGATCCCAAACTACCAATTTATCCCTCCCCGATCCTTTCCCCTTTGGTAACCATAAGTTTGTTTTCTCTTTTATGTATTTATTTTGGCTGCACTCAGTCTTCATTGCTGCACGCGGGCTTTCTCTGGCTGCAGAGAGTGGAGACTACTCTCTAGTTGCGCTGTGCCGGCTTCTCACTGCGGTGACGTCTCTTGTCGCGGAGCACAGACTCCAGGTGCACGGGCTTCAGTAGTTGAAGCATGCAGGGTCAGCAGTTGCAGCCTGTGGGCTCTAGGGCATGTGAGCTTCAGTAGCTGTGGTGCGTGGGCTCACTACCAGGCTCGAGAGCATGGGCTTAGTTGCTTTCCAGCATGTGGCATCTTCCCAGACCAGGGATGGAACTCGTGTCCCCTACACAGGCAGGTGGATTCTTACCTACTGTGCCACCAGGGAACTCCAGTAAGTTTGTTTTTTGTGTCTGTGAGTGTTTCTATCTTGTAAATAAGTTCATTTGTATCATTTTTTTTTAATTCCACAAAAAAGTGATATTATGATATTTGTCATTGTCTGACTTATTTCACTTAGTAGTTTAGTTGCTTCAGTCATGTCCAACTCTGTGTGACCCTATGGACTGTAGCTCACCAGGCTCCTCTGTCCATGGGATTCTCCAGGCAAGAATACTGGACTGGGTTGCTGTTTCCTTCTCCAGGGGATCTTCCTGACCCAGGGATGGGACTTGTGTCTCTTATATCTCCTGCATTGGCAAGTACGTTCTTTACCACTAGCGCCACCTTGGAAGCCTATGATAATCTCTAGGTCCATCCATGTTACTGCAAATGATATTATTTCATTCTTTGTAATGGTTGAGTAATATTCCATTCTATGTATGCACCACAGTTTTTAAAACCCATTTGTCTGTCAATGAGCAGTTATGTGACTTCCACGTCCTGGCTATTACTTCACTTTCACTTTTCACTTTCATGCATTGGAGAAGGAAATGGCAACCCACTCCAGTGTTCTTGCCTGGAGAATCCCAGGGACGGCGGAGCCTGGTGGGCTGCCGTCTATGGGGTCGCACAGAGTTGGACACGACTGAAGCGACTTAGCAGCAGTAGCAGCAGTATCCATTTAGTGAAGCCTTCTTGTCATGGACTTTTTTTGGGTAGGAAGTAATCTAAACAATTTTGATTATTAATTCATTGTTTTACTTGTTATAGATCTCTTCAGATTTTGTTTCTTCTTGATTTGGTGTCAGTAGCTTGTGACTTTCTAGGAATTTGCCCTGGAAGACTATCTAATTTGTTGGCATATAGTAGCTCATAGTATTCCCTTATAGTCTGTTTCATTTCTGTAAGGTTGGTAGTAATGTCCCCACTTCATTTGTGATTTTACTGATTTAAGGCTTCTGTTTTTTTTTGATCAGTCTTGTTTGTCTATTTTGTTGATTTTTTAAAAGAGCCAATTTTTTGGTTTTATTGATTCTATTGTTTTTCTATTCTCTAGTTCATTTATTTTCACATCGGTCTTTATAATTTTCTTTCTTCTGCCTTTTTATTGGGATTTTTGCTTGCTCTTGTTTTTCTAGTTTATTCAGATTATTGATTTGAGGTCTTTAGTCTTTTTAAATATAGGTATTTACTGCTATAACTTTCCTCCAACCACTGCTTTAGTTATATCCTAAGCTTTGGAGAAGGAAATGGCAACCCACTCTAGTATTCTCTCCTGGAGAATCCCATGGACAAGGAGCCTGGCAGTCCATGGGATTGCAAGAGTCAGACATGACTTAGTGGCTAAACCACCATAAGCTTTGGTATGTTTTTCATTCAACTCAAAATATTTTCTAATTTTCTTTGTTATTTCTTCTTTGATCCATTGCTATGTTGTTTAATTTCCAGATATTTTGAATTCATAAAATTTATTTTTGTTATTGATTTCTAATTTCTTTCCATTGTGAAGAACATACTTTGTATGATTTTAGTCTTTTAAAATTTATTGGAACTGGTAAATTTTATTGGAACTAATGTATAGTCTGTCCTGGGGAATATTCCATGTGTGGTTGAGAAGAAGGTGTACACTGCTGTTGGAGTGTTCTATAGATATGTGTAAGTCTGATTGGTTTATAGTGTTCAAATCTTGGATTTTCTTATTGTTCTTTTGTCAGGTTTTCTACCCATCCCTGAAAATGGACTATTGAAGGCACCAGCTATTATTTTTGAATTGTCGAGTTCTCTCTTCAGTTTTGACAGTTTTACTTCATGTATTGGGGGGTTGGTAGGACATTTATCTTTATAACTGTTATATATTCCTGATATATTGATTTTTTTTTTAAGATTCTGACTCCATTAAATTATTTTGTCTTAAGTCTATTTGTCTTTTTTCATATGGTCATGACAGTTCTCTTTTGGTTATTGTTTGCATAGAGTATCTTTTTCTATCCTTTTACTTTCAACCTACTTGTGACCTTGAATCTGAAGTGTTTCTCTTGTAGCCAACAGATAGTTGACTCATTAAAACAATCCATTTTGCCCTTTAAATGGAGTGTTTGATCTTTTTACATATAATGTAGTTATTTATAAGGTAGGAGTTATGTCTCCCATCTTGCCATTTGTTTTCTATATATCTTCTCTTTTGTGCCTCAGTTTCCCCATTATTTATTTTTTTGTGTTAAATAGACATTTTGTAGTGTACCATTTTAATTCCCTTGTCATTTCTTTAACTATATATTATTTTCTTACTGGTTGTCTTTGAAATTATAGTTAACATATTAATTTATAACAATTTAAGTTTGGGTTAATACCAACTTAATTTCAGTATTATACAAAACTTTGCCCCTATGCTGCTGCTAAGTCACTTCAGTTGTGTCCAACTCTGTGCGACCTCATAGACGGCAGCCCACCAGGCTCCCCTGTCCCTGGGATTCTCCAGGCAAGAACACTGGAGTGGGTTGCCATTTCCTTCTCCAATGCATGAAAGTGAAAAGTGAAAGTGAAGTCGCTCAGTCGTGTCCGACTCTTAGTGACCCCATGGACTGCAGCCTACCAGGCTCCTCCATCCATGGGATTTTCCAGGCAAGAGTACTGGAGTAGGGTGCCATTGCCTTAATTCCATCCTCTCTCCTTTGTGTTGTTTATTGTTGTACAAATTACACCATTATACACTGTGTGCCCATCAACTCAGATTATAATTATTGTTTTATGTGTTGTCTTTTAAATCACATGGTAGAAAATTACAAATTAAAAATATGTTTATATGTTTACCCCTGTCGTTACCTTTATTGGTGTTCTTTACTTTTCATCTGAGTTTGAGTTGCTGTCTAGTGTTCTTTTAATTCAGTCCGAAAAAAAATCCCCTTAGCATATCTTGTAGGATTGGTTCACTAGTGATGAATTATCTCAGTTTTTGTTTATCTGTGAATATCTTCATTTTTCTTTCATATTTGAACACATTTATAATGGGTATTTTGAGGTCCTTTCTGTGAAATTTGATATCTGGTTGTTTCCAGAGGCAGCTTTTGTTATTCTTTTATTCCCAAGGTGTATGGGTTACATTTTCTTGTTTCTTGCATGCCTCATAATTTTTTGTTAGAAACTGGACATTTGAGATGATATATTGTAGGACTCTGGGTACTCGTCTCCCTTCTTCCCCAACCAAGATCTGTTATTTTTGTTTGCCTGTTTTTTAGTGACTGGATTATTTTAGCAATATTATTTTCTCCATCCTATAAAGTGTGAAGTCTCTGATGTTGTTCCTCAGGGAGTGAAACCAAGCAAGACCCTCTGGGGCTCCTGGGTATAGAAGCATTTCTGTGTCCCCATTCCTTGTTTGTAGGGAACAGACCCCAACCTCCATGACCTTCCCTGCCTGTGTCCCAAAGAGCAGATTCAAACAGTTGCTAATCAGGGAAGGGAGGAGATTCAGAGACAAAGAAAACACAGCCAAGAAACAACAGTGCAGCCTTGGGGCAGGGTCCTGTTTCTTTCCGGATGGCATCAGATCAGATCAGATCAGATCAGTCGCTCAGTCGTGTCTGACTCTTTGCGACCACATGAATCGCAGCACACCAGGCCTCCCTGTCTATCACCAACTCCTGGAGTTCACTCAGACTCACGTCAATCGAGTCAGTGATGCCATCCAGCCATCTCATCCTCTGTCGTCCCCTTCTCCTCCTGCCCCTAATCCCTCACAGCATCAGAGTCTTTTCCAATGAGTCAACTCTTACCATGAGGTGGCCAAAGTACTGGAGTTTCAGCTTTAGCATCATTCCTTCCAAAGAAATCCCAGGGCTGATCTCCTTCAGAATGGACTGGTTGGATCTCCTTGCAGTCCAAGGGACTCTCAAGAGTCTTCTCCAACACCACAGTTCAAAAGCATCAATTCTTTGGCGCTCAGCCTTCTTCACAGTCCAACTCTCACATCCATACATGACCACAGGAAAAACCGTAGCCTTGACTAGACAAACCTTTGTTGGCAAAGTAATGTCTCTGCTTTTGAATATGCTATCTAGATTGGTCATAACTTTCCTTCCAAGGAGTAAGCGTCTTTTAATTTCATGGCTGCAGTCACCATCTGTAGTGATTTTGGAGCCCAGAAAAATAAAGTCTGCCACTGTTTCCACTGTTTCCCCATCTATTTCCCATGAAGTGATGGGACCGGATGCCATGATCTTCGTTTTCTGAATGTTGAGCTTTAAGCCCACTTTTTCACTCTCCACTTTCACTTTCATCAAGAGGCTTTTGAGTTCCTCTTCACTTTCTGCCATAAGGGTGGTGTCATCTGCATATCTGAGGTTATTGATATTTCTCCTGGCAATCTTGATTCCAGTTTGTGTTTTTTCCAGTCCAGCGTTTCTCATGATGTACTCTGCATATAAGTTAAATAAACAGGGTGACAATATACAGCCTTGACGAACTCCTTTTCCTATTTGGAACCAGTCTGTTGTTCCATGTCCAGTTCTAACTGTTGCTTCCTGACCTGCATAGGCATAGCAATATCTTTAAGCTCTTTATAGAACTAAAGTGAAAAAGTGAAGTCGCTCAGTCGTGTCCAACTCTTTGTGACCCCATGGCCTGTAGCTTACTAGGCTTCTAGGTCCATGGGATTTTCCAGGCAAGAATACTGGAGTGGGTTACCATTTCCTTCTCCAGGAGATCTTCCCGACCCAGGGATTGAACCCAGGTCTCCCACATTGTAGGCAGATGCTTTACCGTTTGAGCCACCAGGGAAGTCCTATAGAACTAAACCCCCAACAAATGCGAGATGTCAGCAGTTCTTCATTCTAGAGAAGACCATCTGAAGTCAGATTAAAGGAACCAGAGAAGCTCATCAAGAGATTACTTGAGAGCAGATTAAAGGAGTGCAGGCCCTGCACACACCCTGATCCTTATCAGCAAGCCCACTCTTGAACTATTGCTATAAAACTCTTCACCAAATCCTCCCAGGTTTGGACTGTTTTCAAAGGCAGGAGCCTGCCATGACTCCCTTTGCCTGGAAAAGCAATAAAGCTCTTCTTTTCTAATTCACCCCAACTCTGTCTCCAAGATTTGATTTGGCACCAGTGCACAGAGGCTGAGTTTTCGGCATCAGAAGACACAACTTGGATACTTCCACACCTTGGGATGATAGTGATATTGGTAAGTGCTCTTTCTGTCCCTGACAACACTCAGTTGTTAAACCCCACTAATTGCAAGCTTATTGCTCTATTGTTTCTAATAATGCCCTAGGGCATAAATTGTCCTACAAACTAATCCAATCAAAGTGTGGCTCTTTGAAAGAATAGTTTCTGAGGGATGTTTGATATTCTGACTCTAAGAGGATTCCTCCCAGCAGTGCTACTCCATGAGTCTCTCATAAACTAGCCATCCTACAGTTTAGGTTGTGTTTTCTTAAAAATCCATGAATCTCCTTCTCATTGTCTTTCACCAAAACCTTCACTGTGCTGTTAGGTTTGAAGTTTTCCATGCTCTACTGAAACTGAAATCAGTTCCTTTGGGAAGAGATTAGGAACTACCTATTTTACAATCTGCTTCTCACCCAGCCGAAATCACTGAGCCAGGGCTCTAGAGCTGCAGGCATGGACAATGACAAGCTTCTCTCTGAATCATACTTCTTCTCTGAGTGATCACTAGAATGTGCTGGCAGCAGCCTGTAGCCCCTTTGTCTTGTCTCTCCTGGCATGAAGCCGTCACATAGGATGAGGCAAGGCAGGTGGGCCCCAGTATTCTCAGCATGCCACATCTGGGGTATAACCTCTATTCTAAATGTGGGGGTTGAACATAAGAAGGGAGCCTCCACCTCTCAATGACACTTGCTTAGAATTAGCCTTGGAGAAAAAGGTCCATTTAGTCAAAGCTATGGTTTTTCCAGTAGTCATGTATGGATGTGAGAGTTGGACTATATAGAAAGCTGAGCGCTGAAGAATTGATGCTTTTGAACTGTGGTGTTGGAGAAGACTCTTGAGAGTCCCATGGACTGCAAGGAGACCCAACCAGTCCATCATAAAGGAAATCAGTCCTGGATATTCATTGGGAGGACTGATGCTGAAGCTGAAACTCCAATCATTTGGCCACCTGATGTGAAGAACTGACTCATTGGAAAACACCTTGATGCTGGGAAAGACTGAAGCTAGGAGGAGAAGGGGGTGAAAGGATGAGATGGTTGGATGGCATAATCTACTCCATGGACAAGCTTCAGGAGCTGGTGATGGACAGGGAAGCCTGGCATGCTGCAGTCCACGGGGTTGCAAAGAGTCAGACATGACTGAGCAAATGAACTGATAGGCAGCTAGGGATAGGATGTGAAACACTGAAGTTCTGCCTGTCCTAGGAATAGGGCCCTTTCAATGGTAGCTTGAGGAGAGGGAGCCCTATGTCCTTGGCTGCACAAGTCTGGAGTCTTCACTGAGCTGGAAGAGGGAGGAGGGTGGTCTTTGTTCAAAGACTGCCTACTTGTGCCTTTGTTACCAAATTTGGGGTGTGTGTGTGCTTGCTAAGTCACTTCAGTCATTTCTGACTCTGTGCGATGCTATGGACTGTAGCCCACCAGGCTCCTCTCTCCATAGGATTCTCCAGTCAAGAATACTGGAGTGGGTTGCCATGCCCTCCTTCAGGGGATCCTCCCAACCTAGGGATCAAACCTGTGTCACCAGTGGCTCCTGCATTGCAGGCAGATTCTTTACCACCAAGCCACTGGGTAAGCCCAATTTTGGGGGGTAGTTTTTCTCAAATATATGCACTAAAGTCACCTATGCTCTAGACCTTATCTCTTCCTATACCCTCTAGAACTTTGACCTCATTCTCTCTCTTCTTGAAAGACTCCAGTTCATCTTGTTCTTTTCCAGAAAGATTTAAAACATGTTCAGGTCAGAACCATGGGAAAAAATAACCAGCTCTCCTTCTAATCCCCCATTTCTCCAACCCTTTCTCTCCCCTACTTTACAGCCAAATCTTAAAATAGTATCTAGAAGAACTAGCCTCCATTTCCTTACTTCTCACTCATTCCCAGTCTTTACTTTATCCCCAACATTCCATTGAAATTCTCACCCTAAAATTTCCATATTTCCAGATTCAGTGGACATTTACTGGTTTTTACCCTACTTGACTTCTCCATAGAATTCAACACTGTTTCCAACATTCACATGAGCACACGCACACACACACTCTCTCTCTCTTACACTTCTTAGCCCTTATTTTAAAACATTAGTTTTAAAAGGGTCAACAGTGTTTAGTTGAATATCACTGAGTTTCTCTCAATACCAACTTACTGACTGTAAGATCATTACTTATAATAATTTCTACTCATTATTAATACACACACACACACACACACATATATATCAGTTCAGTTGCTCAGTCGTGTCCTATTCTGCAACCCCATGGACTGCAGCATGCCAGGCTTCCCTGTCCATCACCAACTCCCAAAGCTTGCCCAAAGTCATGTCCATCAAGTTGATGATGCCATCCAACCATCTCATCCTTTCACCCCCTTCTCCTCTTGCCTTCAATCTTTCCCAGCATCAGGGTCTTCACATCAGGTGGCCAAAGTATTGGAGTTTCAGCTTCAGCATCAGTCCTTCCAGTGAATATCCAGGACTGATTTCCTTTAGGATTGACTGGTTTGATATGTTAGCGTAAATTACTTTGGATTTGTTTCTACTTTATATTTCACTTAAGACCTTATATTGATTTAAAGGGCTTCCCTGGTGACTCAGATGGTAAAGAATCCGCCTGCAATGCGGGAAACCTGGGTATGGTCCCTGGGTTGGGAAAAAACGACATGTAGTAGTTTATATTATTTCTGAATTTCATTCATAGAAAGGAATTTTCAACATATTTGTTAGAAAAAGTTGGTGCTAGTCTGGTGAGATTGAGAGTTTCTGCTGTAGCAGTGCCAGTTTCCTCTTTCTAAAGAGATCCAGTGCAAGTGAGCTTCTGTACTTCCCAGCGTCCCCCTTCATTACTTTGGAAACACATTCAGCTTCTCAAGTAGCTGAATGATAATTCTCTTTAACTAATATGAGTTATTTTGGTTGCTCCTTAGTGCTTATGCAAGCTACCAAAATAATGGATATTTTTTCATCTACTTTATCCCTTCTTTTTAAACTTACCTCTCCCAGCCTTATGCATGGGAGGATGCATGCTTGCAAACCTCCAAGTACAAGATTTTGTTTTTCTATTGAAAATTATTTGTAGTGAAGTTTTTTTCTGGCCGTGGTTCTTATTTTGGAAAACTCTTTTCACAGGCTCAAAATGGCAAGGTCATCTTTTGGTTATTGTTCCCAAGAAATGGTTTTCAACCACTAGATTGCTTTCCGCACATGGGTTTCTTTTTTATTTCCTGGTACAAGACAGTTCTGGTTGCTTCAGGAGAAAAGCTTGACTGCGTGACAGGTGGGTGTTCTGTGAAGAGTTCCTGTTTTCTTGATGGACCCAGAGCCGATATGTGGGACCGCCTGGGAGCACCCTACATGAAGCACACAGAGGGCAAGACTGTGGCCAGTGGGGTGTTTTCTCCCTCTACTTTTAAGAGAACAAGGGTTTGCAGCAGCATCAGCAGTATCTCACCAGGGCAGCCAGGGAACCAGAGTCCAGGGGAAGCTTAATGGAGCAGGCATGCACTGGCTGTGGGCTGTAGACTGTAGCACAGCAGAGACTAAGAAAGCCATCGAAACCCTTGTTACTCTGTTTGGGGATCAGCATCATGTGTGGCACTTGGGAGCTTATTAAAAGATGCACAGTCCTCATTCCTGACCCATGGATCCAAATCGAGGTGTGGACGAGATCCTGATGCAACTCCTGTGCACATTATAGTTTGAGGAGCACTGCTGCTCTAATCAGACCACAGCACAGACACTCCTCCCTCCAGGAAGTCTTCCTGGTACTCCTTTCAATACCCCAGCACTCTGTCACCTGGATCTCCTCTGTGTCCTCATTGGCCTTGTTGCTGCAGGTCTGCATGTCCCTTCCTCAGAGGTGAGTGCTAACCCAGATCATTCTGTGCTCACCTTGCACACAACCTGATTCAGAGCATATTCTAATCAGAAGGCCCACTGGGCCAGTGAACCAGTGAATGGGCAGGTGATCAATGAGACAGACATAACAGCCTGAAATTCATGGAAGGCTAGGTGTTTATTTTTGCTGCTTCTCAGACAAGCTCCTCAAGGTAAAAACAAAACATACAGTTTCAATAGCATAGATTTTAAACGTTCAACCTCATACCATGGCATTTCAGGTTTCCAGAGCACTTTGGTTCAGGCACTTTTGTACCTAGAGGCACAGAGAATTTCCCAGGCTGGAAGGGAGTGACTTATCCTCATGGGGGTGCTGTTGTCAGCTGCCTGGTGAGGTACGGAAGAGCAGCAGATGACACCAGGTCAAGGCCAAACACACAGCCCACCCTGCCCTTCATGAGCAGGTTGTCCAGTTGGGGTGTGGTCAGGTCCTCTGCTGCACCTGCCCCCCTGAGGAGCACCTGCAGCAAAAGGTGGGCAGGGAAGGGGAGGGAGCATATTAGACTTGGCTCTGTGTCAGCATCTTTGGTGTAAGGAAACATCCCAGGCCCAGGGAGGGCCAGAGAAAAAGGGCAGCTAATACTGAGTTGGGCTGACAATCCTTGGTGAGTCCCAGCTGCCCATGTTCTCCCTGCTTCCTATCAGCAGGAAATTGACGGGCATTTTTGTCAAGCAAATGCTGAAATCTCTGCTTCGCCCACCACCTTTCCAGTGAGCTTCTCTGAGGCCAAGGCTGCCGCTCCATCAGGGCCCATCTGGGAGGTAAGCTCATGCCGCTCGGCTCTTGAGCAGCAGACAGAAACATCCGCAGGAAGCAGGCAGTTTTGTCTGCACTGCTTTCCCTCCATCAGTCACTGGCCTAATGAGATATGCTTGCACTTGGCTCCTTTTTTTTTTTTCCCTTTTTACTCAAGGACCCTAATGCGCTCCACAGACATGAGCTCATGCAGTCTCCATGGGGAGGCAGGAGCATTCGTTCTGTGGCACTCCTGGGTCAGCTTTTGCCAGCTGACTCTCTTTATTTCATGAGATGGTTAGATAATATCACCAACTCAATGGATGTGAATCTGAACAAACTCTGGGAGATAGTGAAGGACAGGGGAGCCTGGCGAGCTGCAGTCCACAGGGTCGCAAAGAGTTGGACACGACTTTGTGATAGAACAACAAGATGCCCCCTGGCCTGGGAGACCTAAGAATATAAGCATGACCAATGTCCCCTTTCAGGGTACATCTCACTGATGTCTTCCATCAGGACCGTACCCCATTGTGTTCAGAGATGACACATCATTCCGATGCTGCCAGGGGTTGGGAGCTTAGCCGAGAACAGCTGTTTCTCTCTACAGGGGAAATAAAAAGTTTCAGTATGAATCAGTGGGGGACAGCATACAATCCAAGGACACATGTTCTGTGGCCTCTCTTGTGCTTTGGGGCAGCAGTGTTTCCAGTTTGTAGCTTTGGTGGAAAAGACCTGCCACCTTACCCCCCACAGCTATTTTGAAACATAACCCTGCATTAGGAAGAACCTGGAGCCAGTGTAGCTTTGGGGTGTTCAGAAGGCAGGTTCTCTGCCTGGCGGCAGCAGGAAATTTAAAAAATCCCCAGTGTCCTTCCACAGGACAATTCAGTGAGGACTATCCATCCTTCAGCCCTCTGGCTGGGGCCCCAAGAAAAGCAGGCCTTGTTTTCCCCTCCCCCTTGAACCAACTTTTAGAGGGTCTGCTCTTGGGGAGACGTTCAGACTAATGATTTACAAGGTGAGAAGGCACAGTGGTTTAAAGAACAGTCATCACCAACTTAAAGAAAGAAAAAAAAGTACACTTGTTCTCAAGACAGGGTTAATTAGTGGCTCCGGTAAGGAGGTGATTTCACACTCCCACAGGAGGATCAATTTGCAGCTGGTGGGGTGATTTCTGACTTTTAGGAAAAAAAATCTCCCCAGCTCAGGGAGGATTAGGGGTAGCAGCCTCAGCCCCAGTTGTTCCCCCTTCCCACCTCCTAACCTGGCAAAGGATGAACCTTCAGATGGCTCCCTGGGCACAGATCTGGGCTCACCCCCAGTGCCCTCAACCCCACCTGGCCTCCTGCTGCAGCCAAAGGAAGGGCGGCACCCTGCTCCCCGGTGACTGGTCAGCTCTGTGCACCTGGATTGGGCTCCAGGCAGAGCTCCTGTCTGCCCTGCTACCCGAGAGCCTCAGCTCTGCAAACGCCTAGGGAAAGTAGCAAAATGGGCAGGGAGCAGGGAGGCGCACACATGGATGCAATCATCAAAGTACAAGCCTCTCATTGCCTTTTCTGTGCCACATCTGCTCAGCTCTGCAGATGTTACAAGTGTCAGCTGCCCTTCTCCTAACATCTGGCACTGGCTTTGAAATCTACAGGTTGAAATCTCAGGGACTCAACTTTTAAGCTAAGTAAGTGTAATTGTAAATCCTGTTATCTATATGAAATACATGTGGACATATATATATCACACACAGGCGTGTCATTCTGAATATTACTGCACACATCCCAGGAATCCAGACCTCAGCCCACCAACTTGTGTGTAATTCTGCTGTCCTGCATGATCGAGAAGTCCTGGCAAACTCCGGGCACTGTCCTGCCTGCGTCTGGTTCCCCGGAGCTGGGTGCAGGCCCATCACACGTGGCTTGTCTTCTGGGCCAGGGCGTGGTCCACTGGCAGTGTGAACCTGACGGAGCCATCTTTCTCCCAGCCCCTCCGGATCTTGGTGAGTCTGCGGCTGATGCACGGCAGGAGAAACAGGCCTTTGGCCAGGATGATAACACAGGGCACCAGCAGGGTGAGGGTGAAGGTGGGGGGCAGGAAGAACTTGTAGCGGCTCTCTTCAAAGGCGCGGGTCCAGCCGTAGGTGAGCGTGTGCAGGGTGCTCAGTACCAGAGCCACAAAGCCCAGAGTGGACTGCAGGGGAAAAGAAGGCTGCAGTAAGGGTGAGGATGGACATAGCGATCCCACCAATGACAGAGGGGAAGGAAGCAGGGTGGCTTTAGTGGGGCTCTGGGTTCAAATCCCAGCACCGTCACTCACTCTCTGCATGATCTTATTACTACCCAAACTCTCTGAACCTCAGTTTTCCCAACAGAAAAACGGGAACAATGCTCATATGCCAATGTGTGTAAGAATTGATTGATTCAGAAGGATTCAATAAAACAACAATGCTTTTCCCCAAACTGTATTATTCATACCTCTAGTGGCTGCCAAAGGACTTAAGATGGAATTAAATTCAAAGAAGTTTAAAAACACATTAGTAGTTTTGTGTATATATTCATGCATATAGAGTAATAAGTGTCTGCTAGCATATCAAAATCATAATTTCACAGATAATATTTGGCATAAGATAAGGCCAGGAGAAAGACAAGTGGATTTTAAGTTGATTTAAAGATAAACACAGGGACTTCCCTGGTGGTCCAGTGGTTAAGAATCTGCCTTGCAATGCAGGGGACGCTGGCTCCATCCCTGGTTGGGGAGCTGAGATCTCACATGCCATTGGGTGCTGCTGCTGCTAAGTCACTTCAGTCGTGTCTGACTCTGTGTGACCCCATAGACAGCAGGCAGCCCACCAGGCTCCCCCGTCCCTGGGATTCTCCAGGAAAGAACACTGGAGTGGCTTGCCATTTCCTTCTCCAATGCATGAAAGTGAAAAGTGAAAGTGAAGTCGCTCAGTCGTGTCCGACTCTTAGTGACCCCATGGACTGTAGCCTACCAGGCTCCTCCATCCATGGGATTTTCCAGGCAAGAGTACTGGAGTGGGGTGCCATTGCCTTCTCCAGCTGTTGGGTGGGGTATGGCCAAAAAGAAGAAAAGATAAAACACAACGCAAAAAGTTCCCTTGACACCAACAGTGAAGACGGCTCTCAGGGGCCTCTAGGCTAGGTGTCTTCATGCTGTATACAAAGCCCATAGCACCACAGAGATGCTGCCCATGGGTACTGGTCCCTTACTTCCTGCCCGTGCTCTGAGCTACAAACACCCCAGGTACAAACCCTACCAGGATTACTCTCCTGCCTGGAAGGAGATTAGTGATGCTAAGGAGATCAAGACCATCACAAATCCGAATGGACATGGTCCAGGCCATCTTACAGCAGAGCGTCCCACCCTTGAGCCAGGTGTGGGCTTTTGTGGATGACTTCCAGCCACGAGCAGCTCATCACCCCAAGTGCTATATAAATACGACTTTCTATGGGGACTACAATGTGAAAATAGCCAAGAAGTGCTGATCTGTAACTCTAGCCTCTGGGAATCTTTTTGCAGGCAGGGTTTCTTGCAAACTACAAATGACGCCTTCCAGATTTACTGTTGGTGCTATCCTCAACTGACACTGTGACCCTCAGCAAGTCACTTCATTAGCCTCAGAGAAAAGGAAGTGATTAAAAAAGCTGAAGTCAGAATTGTGGGGAAAGCGCTGTATCGATGCAGCATTCTGTAGCCCCCAGACCTGGCAGGCAACAGTGCGGAGCAGAGCGCACCTAGGGTTAGGGCTTTGTAGAGGTTGGGGAGGGGGTACAGGGCACTGAGAGAGTCCTGGTGGGAGAGACCTGTGTTCACTGCATAAGGAATATGCAATGACCCATCAAGCAATGAACACACGTGCATTTTCTCCAAGGAGACACTGCAAGGGTCTAATTGAAATGTGGCAGCTTGATGGTACCTGAGGGTGCTTTTTACAGGTTGGTTTTGAGCTTTCCATGGAGAAGCTGTAATTGGCCTCTTGGATTTCCTTCAGGCCCAGCTTGTCAGCATCAATCCAGGGGCTTGGCTGAGAGATGCTGTCTTGTTTTCACTCTCCTCAGACACGGCTCTAAGTGGGTCTGATTTTACTACCGTACCTCATGCTTACTCCTCACTAGCATGGGCAGCGCTTTGCTTATACCCACTCCAGTGTAAACCCAAGATGGTGAACCTAAGTAACTGGTTCAGAAGAATTGCTTGTAATGCTTCTACTAAAAATAGTAATAATAAATAATTTCTAATGGCTATACATACAAGTTCATAAATAGGTTCACAAGTATAACGTTTTAACCCTAAGTAAAATACTAGCTGGGGTCCCCTTGTGGCTCAGTGGTAAAGAACCCACTTGCCAAAGCAGGAGACGTGGGTTCGATCCTGATTGGGGAAGATCCCACAAGCCTCAGAGCAACTATGCTCATGCATGACAATTACTGAGCCTGTGTTCTAGAGCCCAGGAGCCGCAACTACTGACCTCGATCCCTGGGTTAGGAAGATCCCCTGGAGAAGGAAATGGCAACCCACTCCAGTATTCTTGCCTGGGAAAATCCCATGGACAGAGGAGCCTGGCGGACTGTAGTCCATGAGGTTGCAAAGAGTTGGATATGACTTAGTGACTGAACAAGAAAAAAAATACTAGCTGCCAAAAGATCCCATCTCTATCCTTCCTTAGCCATCTCTGGTTCTTCTTGGCTTTGTGACCACTTCAAGGATCTTTTTATCACATCCTTAACAACTTCTTGGCTCAGTACAGCCTGTTGGGAAAGGCCATGGTTGGCTCTGTGCTACCCACAGGTACTTCAGTTATCAGATGAAAATGGTTGGCCCCCAAATGGGAGGCTTCTTGACTGTGAGTCACATGTAACCAGAGTCACTTCCAGACCTGTCCAGAATTCCAAATCTCCTAGCAACTTCTGAACCACACTAACTTTTTCTAAGTTCTGATCTATTGACAATGAAGACTCGGGTTAAAGAAGTTCCCAGCATTGAGAAAATATTTGGGATTAATATACAGAATATATAGAGAACACTTTAAACTCAACAACAACAAAAACAAACAACCTAACTCAAAAATAGGTAAAGGACTTGAACAGAAATTTCTCCAAAGAAGATATATAAATGGTCAGTAAACACATGAAAAGATGCCCAACATGAGGAAAATGTAAATCAAAACCACTCCACATCCATTAGGAGGGCTACTATTAAAAACAAAACGAAACAAGAAAAGTGTTGGTGAGGGTGTGGAGAAATTGGAACACTTGCTGCTAGTGGGAGTGGAAAGAATGCGGCTACAACAGAAGATGGTGTGGTGATTCCTCAGTGAATTAAAGAACACTCACCATGTGCTTTGGCAATTCCACTTCTGGTATATAGCCCAAGTAACTGAAAGTAGGCTCCTGAAGAGTGCTAACTATAAGCCCAGAGTCCTCATCTGACCACAGAGTAATTCTCCATCAGGAATAAATCTTCAACTAGCCTTCCAACCACCCCAATATTTCCCAAACAATTTTCAAGTCCCAAACTACTGCTCTCCTTACTCAGATGAATTCACTGGGTTTTACTGAGATGGCTGGGATGTGCCTTTTCATAGCCAGAGACTATGTTTCTGAATATGGCTGCATAGTAACATCACTTGGGGAGCTTGGGAAACATCTTAATGCCCAAGTGCCAGTCCTGGGAATTCAGATTAAATTGGCTTGGGATGGGGCTCAGACATTGGTAGTTTTTACAAGTTCCGCAATGATGCTGTTTGCAGACAGGACTGCTGCTGCTGCTGCTGCTGCTGCTAAGTCGCTTCAGCCGTGTCCAACTCTGAGCAACCCCATAGATGGCAGCCCACCAGGCTCTGCCATCCCTGGGATTCTCCAGGCAAGAATACTGGAGTGGGTTGCCATTTCCTTCTCCAATGCATGAAAGTGAAAAGTGAAAGTGAAGTCGCTCAGTTGTGTCTGACCCTTAGCGACCCCATGGACTGCAGCCTACCAGGCTCCTCTGTCCATGGGATTTTCCAGGCAAGAGTACTGGAGTGGGTTGCCATTGCCTTCTCCGGCAGACAGGACTAAGAATCACCAATTTGGGAGATTCTCCTCACCTGAGACTTTCTAGCTTGAGGCTGAGATGTCTTCGTGGCCCCTCTACTCAGGCTGTTTGATGGGGGTGGACCCAGTCCTTTCTGTTGCTTTGACAAAGACCCACCCAGTGTGAATGGGCTCACACTCTGCACTGTGATACCTTCCCAGATGCTGCAGCAGTGAGAACTCACCCTGGCCCAGGAACAAGTCCTGGTGGCCCCAGTGAGGCCTAAGCACCTCCCTTGGTGACATGTCCTGGGGCTCCAGTGTTTTGCCCATGCTCTCCACTGTCCCTGGCCCTGATTTGGAGAGTGATGGACTGTGCTGGGCAAACAAGACATGCCCTGGGAGACAATAAAGACCTGCTCCCATTCAGACATCCTTTTCCCTTCACTATCCAGAATCCCACGGTGACAGATGGCAGGAGGCCCCAGCCTCGGGCTGATGGCTCACAGAGAGGGCTGACAGCCAAAGAACGGCCAATGACAAAGGGCCTTTTGACTTTCCAATCCCAATGAGAAGCTTGGATGACTCCAGCAAGTTTGTTTCCCTAAAACTCACTCTCCTTGGGAACAATTTAAAAATCCCAGAACAGCCAAAGGGAGGCATGGTCTTGGGGCAATTAATGACCCCCACAACAAGCTAAGGCCATTTCTATTATATGTAAGCTTGTTAGTGAGAAAGAAACCACCAGTTGTTGCTGGCTCCTGCCAGTGCTTAGTTACTGTGGTGGGAAGGGGCTTTGGACCATTGCTCACAAGGCTGGGATCAAAGCAGACCTCTGCTATCATTTCAGGCAAGTGGCTAGAGCAGGCAAGGCCATAGGAAGCTCCTCTAACTATGGGGCAGAACTGAGGTGCTAAGAGGTGAACCCTAATTTCTCTTCCAGTTGAGTTGCACTGACCTGGGTATTCTGCAATCTGACAATGTTTAACTGGCTTAAGTAGGAGCAGTTGGCACAGCCCCAAATAATAGCAACAAAAACACCCAGACAAACAAAACCCCAAATTAAAAACTTATTGAAAACAGACTCAGGAACGTAAGCACAGGTCAACTTGTTGAATCAACACACTGTTTTGATGGCTTGTAGCTCAGTAAATCATTAGAGACCCAGGGGTCAGGCCAGGCCCACTGGGAACCACGTTGTCTCCACAGTCAGTTTCCAGGCCCTGGTGACCTGCTGCGGTCATTCTCGGCTGGGGAGGAAATGTGATCAGGGTACTCCTTGTTACAGAGCAGCACTTACCTTACGGAGAAGCTCACCTCAGAGAGTATACAACCACCATTTGGGTGTGTGTGTCATGCACTACACATGTCCTCAACAGAGATTCTCCCAGTGACTACAGGAGGTGGACACAGACAAGTCAGGCCACAGTCAGGATGCTCGGAGAGGCTAAGAAACTGTCTAGTGGTGCAGGGCTGGTCAGTAGTGGTCTTGGAACTGAAACCCAGGTCTGCTGGCTCCACCATCTCAGAGACTGTCACACACCACATGGCATGCACTTAAGTCACTCAAAGAGCTTTTAAGACAGATTCTAGAGCCAACCCATAGATCGGGGTAGTCCTGGGTATCTGCATTTCTCCAAGAGCTCTGTGACTTCTGACTTTTTGATGTCAGCTCACCATAAGAATCGCATTTTCATTACCACCCAGGACACAATGACGTCTATCCACATATGTATCTATAACTACTGAGCTGATACAACTGAAAAAGAGATGTCTGTGCTTAGAACATGTAAAGTGCCCTGAAATTTTGGGAGACATTCTACTCTATTTAAAAAGCTTGTTGTAGCCCCAAAATTGATTTCATGACCCATCAATGAGTGCCCACTGCAGTTTGCAAACCCTGCCTTGGACCGTTCTAAGGCCCTCAGGGGAGTCTCTTGGCCTCCCCTGAGTGCTGAGTGACTCAACTGTTCAGTCTCTTGTTGCTTTCTACTGGGCTCAGAAATGGGCAATTGGTAGCTTAGTGATCATGGAAATGTGGCCACATGCCCTGAGAATAATGGCAAATCACTTTGTATTTGTGTTTTACACATAATCTTGCACAGTGAGTCGCAGCACCTCTGGAGGGAATTCACTCCACTTCACAAGAGTGTAAGTAAGGTAAGGCTTAGAGAGTGCATGATCTGCCTGCCTATGGTTCCAGAGCTGGAACAAATCTGTTCCTCCTCCATGTCAGCACTCTTGAGAGATAAAGCATTTGAGGACAGAATGTAGGCACTGGATTTCCACAAGTAAAACCCTGCCTTTCCACCCCTCCCTTGGCCTTCCACCCCCCTCTTCCTGCAGCATCAGCAGGACTTTCCTATTTGTATTTCAACTCTTCAGTATGTAAAGCAGAGCGGCTGCTGAGGTCCCTGTCAGCTTTTGCTAACAAAACCAAATCCCCCGGCTTTCTCTGGCAGCAGGAGCCGGGGCTTGTAATCTATGGCTGCTTAAGGAAGCAACTTTCTGGTGAGGGGAGCAAACTGCAGCCTGTTTTAATTGTGGATAAACCATGCACCCTTGCAGACTCCAGGCAGGAACTGGAAAATCCCAGATTTTTGTGTTTGACACATGAGGATTAGTGGCAGATAAATAAAATTCTTTCTTCCCCTCTTTTGCCAGCATGTAGTCAGGCCTAAGCATTCCTCCAGAGACCTTCCAAGATGAGCAGAGCCAGTGAGAGTCAGAAACTGATATAAAACACCACGACTCTGTTTCGTTCTAGGGTGTGCATGTGTCCCCAGTTAGGAACAATAAATTGGGATTATATAAGAGTACCACACCATTGGTGTCCCTGTTGGAATCTCATGCTGTGTCCTTGCTGCACAGAGAAGATATGCAACAGATGTTTGTTGGCAGTGGGGGCGGAAGTGATAGCTGTTCCCTGCCCTGATACCACGTCGATGGTAGAACCCAGTATTAGTCAGCACTCATCACTGGAGTGGGTGAGTTAGTGTGTCAGTACCGGGGGTTGACCACGTGCTCTGTATAGAGAACAGTAGGCGTTGCCAGAGGAATGCAAATGTCCCTTCCCAGTTGTCCTTAAAATTAAAACATGGCTATGCCTGGCTTTAGAGGACAAAACAGCAACCCACCCCAGCATTCTTGCCTGGGAAATCCCACGGACACAGGAGCCTGGGAGGGCTACAGTCCATGGGGTTACAAAGAGTCAGACATGACTGAGCAACTGGGCATGCACACGTGCACGCCTGGCTTGTTCACAGGCTAGCACAATGCTGGGTGCAGAGTATGTGTTCAGTAAACACTGAGTGAATAAATGCATGAAGAACCTTTGCCACTAGTAGCAGCTTCCCAAGTGTGTTCTGTAGAGTGTAGATAGCTGTTATGTGGGTGGCGGTGGTGGGGGAATGGGGTAGGGAGGGTGCTACGACTCAAATAAGTTGGCTGAACAAGGTTTGCCTGTGGTAGACATTAATTTGATGTGCCAAAGTGCATTGTGACTAATTCAGGGGGCAGCGGATCTTTTCCCAAATGTATTTGACCCCACATGTCCTTTTTCATAGGAGCAGTGTCCTTTGGGAAATGCTGTGGTTTATTTCCTATAAATTGGAGACCCTCATGCTCACCTCCCATCCACTCTGCATGAATCAAGAGGTCAAAGGGAATAACAGGGCCCGGTTGAGCTGAGGGTGCTGGGTGGGCCGCTAGATTCACTCAAGGGCTCACTGACTCCCTAGCCAGATCAGTGACACATCCAGTGACTCCATGTTATAGGATTTTGTTTCAGAAGCCCAAGAATTGCAGAAACTGAGAACGTGTAGTCCAGGGTTCAGCATTCTGCCATCTGATTTTTTCACGTGCCTAAGTCTGGCTTCCCCAGATGTTGTGAGGATGAGCTGGTCCCAGGCAGCCCCTTTCTCAGGAGACCTGGGTGAGCCTGCCAGGCTCCCAGGACACCGGAAAGAGTGGTTCTGTTGCACAGATTATGAAAGCCCAGGCAGCATGTGGATAGGAAGGCGCCTGCAGGGCCCAGGCTACCTTACCTGGACAAAGCTGAACTCCCTCCAGTTGAGTGAGTTCGCGATGGATGGCAGTGAGGTGACAGCCAGCAGGGACAGCATGCCAAGGGCCAGCACTCCCAGGGACAGGTAGATCTCCATCCGCCACACTTCCTCCTCATTCCAGAGGTGACTCTTATTGGTCAAGACCTGGTATAGAAGGAAGGAAAACCATGAACACTGGCCAAGGTCGATGCCCTGGGATTTGGGCCAGTGAGGAATTTCGGATGGGAGAAACACAGATACAACCAACATTTCTACTTTCCACCTCATGTAATGTGTGTCTAGCTCTGTTTGAAGCGCTTTTCAAGTATCAGCTCACCTGATCCTTAGAACGACCCTGTGAGGGAGAGTTCATTACTGTCCCCGTTTTTCAGATGAGGGAAACGAGGCACAGAGATCAAGTTACCTTGCCGTGGTCACACACACCTCAGGAGATGGCAGAGCTGAGATTAGGAACCAGGCAGCAGGCTCCGAAGACAAGGCTCCCTCCCCACGGCTTTCACAAATTTGCCTGGGGCCAGTCAACCAGAGCAGCCACATGAGCCAAGAGTAAGGAGCCAGAGAATTTGATAAGACACAAAGAACCTCCAAACATGACCATCTCTCAAGGTTTTCGGGTGCCCAAGTCCCCCAGAGGAGGGAGGAGCTCTTCAGCTCAGAATCCCATCAGCTAGGTGGGCTGCTGCCCTTGCTGCCCACCTCCCATCCCAGCCTGTCTCACCCGGGACCCTTGGTCCCCCAAGCTGCCCCCATCACTGGTTCATACTCCAGACACACACAGACATCAAACCCCTCAACATTTCCTTACTAGCCCCAGCTCTCATCTTCCCACCCAGCTCCTTATTTCTGTTTGAGAAATACAGCTTTGACTCAACTGTGGAGTCCCATACTGAGGTCACAGGTGTGAGGCCTTTGATGCAGAGCCCAGATCCAAGGTCACCTCTGGAACTGACTGAGCCTCATTGTAACCATTGCCAAAAACCCGCCCTGATCCTTACGGGCCAGATTCCTGACTCCAAATTAGGCAAAAATGCCCCTCCTCCCAAACCCTCCACCCTGGTACTCACCCTATTGCACTCAAACCAATCACCTAATGCCACCCTTCAAGCAGGAATTTTCTTTGTCTTGAGGCCATAAAAATTGGCTACCAACCCATGTAAAGCATCAGCTGTCCCTTGAGCCGACCAGCTGTTCTAACAGCATCCCGTTGGCTCTCCCTGGTCTGTCAGGAGATTGGCCCATGGTGCTCACAGCCCCCACATTACCTCAACTCTTTGTTCTTAATAAACTCACTCCCATCTGAAATGCTCTGTGTCTGGAAGTTCTTTTCCAACCTGCGCTTGGAATGCCATGACATCAACCACTGCTACACAGCAGGGGCCAAGATCCACTCACCAAGCAGACCCATGAGCACTTAAGAAGCACCTACTGTGCCAACATCTGTTGGATCATCAAAAAAGCAAGAGAGTCCGAGAAAAACAAAGCCAAAGCCTTTGACTGTGTGGATCACAACAAACTGGAAAATTCTTCAAGAGATGGGAATACCAGACCACCTGACCTGCCTCCTGAGAAATCTGTATGCATGTCAAGCAGCAAGAGTTAGAACGGTACATGGAACAACAGACTGGGTCCAAATCAGGAAAGGAGGACGTCAAGGCTGTATATTGTCACCCTGCTTATTTAACTTATATGCAGAGTACATTATGAGAAATGCCAGGCTGGATGAAGCACAAGCTGGAATCAAGATTGCCCAGAGAAATATCAATAACCTCAGATATGCAGATGGCACCATCCTTATGGCAGAAGAAGTAAAGAGCCTCTTGATGAAAGTGAAAGAGGAGAGTGAAAAAGCTGGCTTAAAGCTCAATATTCAGAAAACTAAGATCATGGCATCTGGTCACATGACTTCATGGCAAATAGATGGGGAAACAGTGGAAACAGTGTCAGACTGCTCCAAAATCACTGCAGATGGTGATTGCAGCAATGAAATTAAAAGATGCTTGCTCCTTGGAAGAAAGGCTATGGCCAACCTAGACAGCATATTAAAAAGTGGAGACATTACATTGCCAACAAATATCCATCTAGTCAAAGCTATGGTTTTTCCAGTGGTCACGTATGGATGTGAGAGTTGAACTGTGAAGAAAGCTGAGTGCCGAAGAACTGATGCTTTTGAACTGTGGTGTTGGAGAAGACTCTTGAGAGTCCCTTGGACAGCAAGGAGATCCAACCAGTCAATTTTAAAGGAAATCAGTCCTAAATATTCATTGGAAGGACTGATGCTGAAGCTGAAACTCCAATACTTTGGCCACTTGATGTGAAGAACTGACTCATTTGAAAAGACCCTTATGCTGGGAAAGATTGAAGTCAGAAGGAGAAGGGGACAACAGAGGATGAGATGATTGGATGGCATCACTGACTCGATGGACATGAGTTTGAGTAAGCTCCGGGAGTTGGTGATGGACAGGGAAGCCTGGTGTGCTGCAGTCCATGGGGTCACAAAGAGTCAGATATGAGTGAGCGAATGAACTGAACTGAACTGTGTGCTAGGCCCTGGGCCACAGAGAACAAAGACACCTGCCCTCACAGAGTTCCGGATGCCCCACTGAGCTCCAGGGATGCACCCATTGATGAGCCACTGCAGGCCCAGAGGGTGTCTACTTCCTTCCTCCCCACGGGGAGTGCTCTTGCACCTGAGCCCCCTCCAAGCAGGGCTGACAGATCCTTCTATAAAACTATCATTTCCCAACTAGACCAGGTAGCAGAGTTCCCGGAAGTCAAGGTGTTCTCTCAGAACACTGGGAAATGCTGGTGCTTCAATTCTACCCACAGGACAAGGAACAGCATTTCCCTTAGGAAATATGACCAGGCTTTAGCAGGCACATCTCCGCTTTGCAAAACAGAGTCAGTCAGGTTTTTGAGAAACTATTTCAGCAGAGGGAAAAAAAAAAATAACCCAAGTGAGCTAGAAGATGTAATAATAAAAATGAATCTAGTGGGCTGAGCAAAAATGGTTGAAAAGCTTATGAGAAAAAGTTGAAAGAAACTGAGCAAATGCCATCCATTGAATACTTTTCCTGTAGTTTGTGAAAAATGATGGACTCTGTTCTATTTCAGTGCAGGCTGGCTCTCGCTGGTGTCATTAAGCCACAAAAGGACCAGGAGTCTGGAGACCCAGGTTCTCACCCTGACCACAAGTCCTGTGAGACTCTGGGCAACTCCAGCTCTGGGCCTGTTTCTCCACAGAGCAGGAAGAGCTCGTGTCTAAAATCCTAGAATTTTGCTCCCTTACCAAACAAATGTCATCACCAGCTAGGGAAGGCGGGGCCGGATATTACCCTGAAGGGGGCTGGGAGGTCTCCCTCCTACCTGAGCCTGGTGGAGGCTTACTCACACCTTCCCATGGCTAACAACTGCCTCTTGTAAGTCATCCCCATGTTCTCAGTTGTTTGTTCTTCAGATATACTTCATTAGTCACTCCCTTCTGCCTTTTGGTAAGATTAGGCAGTTAATGTCACAAGTCAAGAGTCTGGATGATGACACACACCACATTTGCTTGCAAAATGTCTTGTTTTTTTCCTAATATTTCCACTCAGCAGTGATGCTGGGAAGGGGTTGGGTGAGGCGGGCAAGGGAGTAATGGGTGTTGAGGAACCTGTGTGAGCATCTGGATATTAGGCCGTGGGGGTCTCATCCAACCAAAGTGCTGTTCTCAGGGCTCCCAGTGACCAGGGTCACACACGGCTAACCGGGACATAGATTCAATAGCTCTCTACTCCCCTAGGGATTCTCCCGTGTTCAGAGCTAATTAAGCTGTCCACCTTGACACGATGAGGACAGTGCTCATCAACAAGAGATGGAATGCTGGCATCCACGCATGACGTTTCCTTTCCCTGTAGGTTTCAGCTTAGAGGCAGAAGGGTTCAGGGACAGGAGACCCAGAAGGCTCACCATGTCCCAAGAGTGGGTGGTGGTTGGCAAGAGGGTGATGCTGACCTCCAGCCAAACCCGGAGACTATGCTAAAGCAGGAGAAGGGTCAGTCTAGGGTGCTGGTGAGAATGGCTTCGCTGTCCCAAGGCCTGGGTTCCAATGCTGGGTCTGCTGCTGGGGGTCAGTCACGAGATCCAGGCAGTCGATTTCCAGAGTACCAGCACCTCTCTCTGTTATTGCAAAGACTAAATGGATGATGTTTGTGAAGTGAGAAGTGACTGGCACATAGTAGATGATTAATATAATAAATGGCTGGTGCTGTTGGTCTTAATGGCAGCTGGAAAGTTAGACTAGTCTTTCCCCAAGCTTTACCCAGGCTTCTCGTAAGAGATGCCTGGTGTTAGCTTCATGGTGGCCAAGTTAACAGTCACTCAGTGAATATGCACTGGGACTCTGTGTTAGGAACCATGGACCTCAAGGGGTGGAAGACCCATCCAGTCATGGAAATCTAGGCTGGGCAGACATGTAGATGAGTGATTATACAGTGATGCAAAAGAAATATCATAGAAATATGGACCAAACACAACAGAAAACAGAGGTAGGAATGGGGAACGGGAGAGTGGCTGGAGAGGCTTAATAGAGGTTGGGTTTTGAAGGAGGAATAGGAGTTTGTCAGACTGCCAAGCTGTCCCAGGTTGGGGTGTCCAAGCTAGAGGAATGAGCTCTGCCCATTCTGAGGACAGTATGGGACCTGAGTGTGATGTGTCAAAGAAGCACTGGGGAGATGAGGCTGGGGATAGAGCCCAGATGCATTGTGAAGGGTCTGTCCTTATCCTGAGTCACCAAATGCTTTTCAGTAGTGACATGGTCAGACGTGAGATCTAGATGGTTCTCTCTGACAGCTTAGACTAGATTTGGGGTGAGAGGAAGGAGAAGAGAGTGTGTGCATAAAACATTGTCTTTGATATTAATTTTGATCTTAAAATGTATTTCTAAGGCACCATTGAAGTAAATCAGAAAGCACTAGTAAATAAAATATGATTTACCATAGATGTAAATCAGAAAGTAGTAGTTACCATTGGTAATACTATTAATAATATCAATAAACATAGTCTTAGAGGTCTTCTCTGCAGCTGGTGTACAGCTGCGTCTCCAATTCTGTGGACTTCGGGTTAAAGGAAACCTGTGTTTCCTGTGCCCAGGCTAGCGTGCTCCCTTCCCTCCAGTCAGGCAGCCAAGGTGGGCCCTGAGAGGGCAGCCTGAGGGCAGACTGGAAAAGTCACAGGTCACAAACTGCCCCCAGAGCCCTGCTGTTAGGGGCTGAATGCAGGACAACCTCAGATGCCCAGTCTTGGAGCCTGAGGGCATGGTTGACCTGCAGACTATCCAGTATCTAAACCTCCAGGTTCAGGCAACTCATCACTTCCTGGGTGTGCATCCTACTTCTGTGCTACTCTGCTGTTAACCGGCCTCCCCGCCCCCGACATACCCACAGCAGCCCTGGCTCTGCACTACAGAACACTGCAGAACAAGGTTTGGCCCCTTCGCTTGACTTTGCTATCTGTCTCTGATCCCATCCTGTGGGAGTGATGGTTGCTTGGCAACCTCCACCGGGGCCTGCAGCCTTACAGGGCTTTGAAACCCAGGGAAAATGACCTTGCACTTGCCCCTCTGTGCCTTGGTATTTGCATCATGGCAAAACTATATTAACATAATATCAAGAAGAGCCTTGGGGACTTCCCTGGTGGCATAGTGGATAAGAATCTGCCTATGAGACAGGAGACATGGGTTTGATCCCTGGTCCGGTAGATCCACATGCTGCAGAGCAAAGAAGCACATGTGCCATAGCTACTGAGCCCACACTCTAGAGCCTGCAAGCCACTACTGAAGCCCATGAGCTCTAGGGCCCATGAGTGACAACTACTGAAAACGGAGTACCCTAGAGCCCGCACATCGCAGCTGCTGAGCCTGTGTGCCTAGAGCATGTGCTCAGCAACCAGAGAAGCCACTGCAATGAGAAGTCTGGACACAGGCAACAGAGTAGCCCCTGCTTGCCTCACCTAGAGAAAGCCCATGCAACAACAAAGACCCAGCATAGCCAAAAATAAATAAATGATTGAATTAAAAACAGAAAGAGCCTTTGCAGGGCGGAGAATCTGGAGAGTGGCAGTCAGAGGGTGAGCAGGGGAAGGGGCAGCCAAGGGTTTGCCTCATGCTCTGGTGGGAAGAGGGCATCACCTTCTTCCCTCCCCGCTGCCTGAAATGCCTGCCACCCAGATCTGCCACCTCCTGGGCAGCATACCCCGAGAGGCTATGCAGGGCCTCCTGCCCAGTGGGAGAATATCAGAGAGCATCAAAACCACTAGCACTGGGTAAGACCTCCATCTACATCAGGGTGCTGAGAACCAAGGAGGGGCCATGACTTGCTCAAGGTCAAGCTCTTTGTTCTCATCAGTGATGCTAGAGAACAAGAGTCCAGAGTTCTGGCCTGCAGGCCTGCACGCCACCCCATGCCAGCTAAGGGGAGGATGAGACTGTCCTATTTCTTCCTGTGGCCTTAGGGCCTGGTAGAGTAGAACTCAGTGAATGAATGAGCTCTGGGATCACTTACTCAACTGGTAATTTGGACTTGTTTTCCCTGTAGAAATTACATGGGCGTGAACATGGATCTGGAAGAGAATGGCTGGATCTGCATCCCACCTCAGCCCCTCACTGGCCGTGTGACTTTGGCCAAGTAACTTAAACTCTCTGTGCCTCAGTTTTATCACCTGTAAAATAAGGGTAGTACAGCATCTACTTTATAGAGATAAGAGCTAAATGAATTCATGCTGGGTATGTAAAGCTCTTAGAATGCTACTTAGAACACAGTAAGCTATTTTTAAAGAGTGTGTGACCATTATTTTTCTCTTTCTCTCTCGTTGCCAGCAGGTGTCTTGCCTTTTCACCTGAAGTCTGGGTTCCAACTTTCTCTTATGAAAGCCCAAGCCTACAGATGCAATGATGCCAGGTGTCCATGGGTGGGGAAGGACAAAGGCATTTGAGAAACTGAGAGCAGGGAGGCAGGAACCCAAGTGAGTAGGGGCTGAGGTCTGTGGTTCCCAGGAAGCGGCCCCACCTTGCCCCCACAGTCCTGCTCTGGGAAGTGGCCAGGCCTCTGAGGGGATGGCTGCATGGCAGATGTGCCTGGGGAGGGCACAGCCTCAGTAGGATCCCTGCTTCCCAAGCAAGAACAAAACTGCAGCTGGAACCAGGGGTAGATGAGAAGGGTCTCATTGGGTGACTTAAGTGTCCTGGAGTGTGTAGGACCCACACACCAGGCCAGAGGCTGAGGGCTAGAGGGAGAATCAAGCAGGTTCAGGAAAATAAAGAACAGCAGTGTTGCTTGCAGACCTGAGCTTTGGAGTCAGAATCAGGCCCTGTGAGTTTGTAAACCAGGAGGAAGCATCTAGGGGGCCTATTTCTGTAGGTACAGGTGCCAGGGGAGGCTGCCTGTGGTGCTATTTGGTTTGGGCTGAAGGCCCTGCATTCCCAGGAATCCTGATGGCAAAAGAGCACCATCTGGCTTTCCTAAATGCATAATTACTGTGCCCCCCGCAAAAAACATATTTCTGCAGCCTTCCCCATCTCAGATGATGGTAACTCCATCCCCCTTGGTACTCAGGCTGAGAACCTGAGCACCTCATCTATCCCAAGTCTATTACAGCAATCCTGTGTACTCAGGCTTCAAAACATGCCTTCAGTACCTTCTTGCCCCTCTGCTGCCCCCACCCCATTCCAAGCCTCCATCGCCTCTCATCAGGGTTTCTGCACAGCCTCCTAACTGGTCTCCCAGCATCTTCATCTGATCAAGTTAGAAGATCTTCTAGCTTCTCCACCTGGTAGCAGAGTGAGCCAATTAAAACCCCAGATGGATCATCAATCCTCTACTCAAAACCTTTCATTGGCTTAGAGTCTAAGGCCAAAGCCCTTTCTTGGCCTTCAAGGCCTCTCTGGTGTGGCTTCAGCCTCCCAGGCCTCACCCACCACTGCCTTCCTGGGCTCCACCAAGAGGTCCTCCTTGCTGTTCCTCAAAGGTGCCAGGCAGCTGCTCTCCTTCCAACCTGTGCTCACATATCACCTACTTAGGAAGGTCTCCTACACCACCCTTTAAAATCACACCCCACCCTTCTCCACAGTTTTCTTTTCCTCCTTAGCCATAGGCATGTGTGCTCAGTTATATCTGACTTTTTGTGACCCCATGTACGTAGCCCGCCACGCTCCTCTGTCCATGGGATTCTCCAGGCAAGAATACTGGAGTGGGGTGCCATTCCCCACTCCAGGGGATCTTTCCAACCAGGGATCAACCCACATTTCCACATCTCCTTCTCCTGCATCAGCAGGCAGATTCTTTACAGCTGTCCCATGGGGAAGAATTGGCAGATGACAAGTGGAACACTGTACCTACGGGACACCCAGTACCATGACTGGCAGGAGACGACTCACGAGGGCCGTACCTGCTTGATGGCCAGGTTGACCAAGTCGTAGCGGTGGGAGCGGCGCAGCGGCAAGCAGAGACTGTACAGCGCGTGCAGGGCAGCGCAGAAGAAACTGAGCAGGCCGATCTGCTTGCGGTGCTGCAGCCAGTGGTCCAGCCAGTCGGGGAAGCGTTGGTACTTGGTGCCGCGGCGCAACTGCAGGGCAGCTGCCAGCACGCCGGGCAGGTACACCAGCGACAGCAGCACGTAGGCCACGCAGGGCAGCGTTGTGTTGACCACGAACACAGGGAGCTTGTAGAACTTGTTCTTGCCCTCCTGCACGTAGGGCTCCAGCACATCTCGGACAAAGTTGTAGGCGTAGAAGAAAATGAAGAGCCCCAGGGCCAGGAGGGCGGGCACCTTCCAGCCTGGGAAGAGGCGCAGGGGCATGGCTTCCACCTCCCGGGCTGAGGCCAGGGACCCCATGTCCACAGGGGTGAAGCCCATGGCCCTCACCATCTCCAAGACAGTGCGCTTGGCTTCCGGCTGGTCACTGCAGATGGGCACCTGTGGGGAGGGAGGTGGGAGGCATCAGATGGGGTCCCTGGGTGGGGCCTCAGAGAGCCTCCTGGCCAAACTCCTCACTGAATAGCCGAGGAAACTGCCAGGTAAGGTACAGCTGGAGCAGAAGGTGGCCCTGACTCCCAGGCCAGAGGCCTTTCTTCCCTGTGGTCTCCCAGTCTCTGACCCAGCAGTGCCCGCTACTCAAGGATAATGGCCAACACTCATTCAACAGTGAGCATCTCACCCAGCTCATAGCCATCAGCATCCACACGCAGAACACCCATCTAGGCAGCCCCCAGGAGCCCTTGGAATAGGTACCTTGAGGACTCTGGCCTGCCCTGAGGGTTGCTCAGCTATTGGGCTTTGCATATGGCCAAGAACGTGCTGCTGTGGCTGCAGCTCCATCCCTCAGTCCACAAGTGTCCTCTGTGACCATGTCCTCTTGCCCCTTACAGCTCTCAGCCAACACACAAGGCAATCCACAAGTCAGCCCCTGCCTTGTAGCCCACTGCTCCCCTCTGTGAGCCCCCAGGCAGGTCCACTGGTGTCCTCTGGTCCCAAACACTCCATGTGTCTTGCTGACACTGCTGTGGTCAGCTGCTCTACCAACACTGACTCAGGACCTACTATGTACCAGGCTTAACACATGTGATCCCTCAGCATTGCCACAAGCCTGAAAGTAGGTACTACTGTCCACATTTTTCAGGTGAGGAAACTGAAGTTTGGGAGCATCAATTCTCACCTCTGTGTCTCAGAAGGAATGCCCTTTCTGTGCCTGATGACATGAGGTAGGGCCGAGGCCAAAGCTGACCTCAAAGGCTTCCCCAGCCAGCTGCTGGTTCTGCTCCCTCCAGGCTCTGCTATTCTACATTCAGCCACTGTCCATTGCCTGTCCATATATGAGAGTCCCAAGATGCAGGCTGTAAAGAGGACCCTCCAGTTAGAGGGGCTGGGTACCTTGGGCTCTCCCACAGCCTGGCATGGAGTTGGCAGAGGAGCCATCTGAGCTGGACTCATTGGAAGAGGGTCTCATACACATGTGGAGCCTGGCATCCTTCCTTCAGGAAAGTGCAGGTGGCCTCTTGACATTAGAAACCATCTTGTCTTGGTTAGAGCCCCTCTTGCCAACAACTGTATGCAGCAATGGCTGTTTCTGGAGCCTTTTTCCACTTCCAGAAAAACCTGCTATTAACTATTCTGAGAAATCTGCTCAGTTCTTGGAAGCCCTTGGAATAGATGAGATAAAGTTTGGGACTTGCCTGTTTCCTCAGGACCTGGCGCAGGTTCTTCTTTCTAAGTCCAATCCTAAAAGCAAAATCTCTCTTGTTCTAGACTCCAGATAGTAAAAAGAAAGCCATCAACCTTTTCCTCCTTATTTTCTTGGAAATCAAATTACAATAGAAGAACATGGATTTCCAGTTCAAACCCCAGCTCACTAAGTTATGGGACCTGGTGTAAGTAAGCTCATTAACAACTCTGCACCACACTGCCCTACTCTGCGAAATGGAACTTTGCAGTCATGTGAGATGAGCTGAGATAACGTACACGAAGAGCCTGGTTCATCAAGGGCCTTCAATGAAACTTAGCCTTTTACATTTATTATGGTGACTGGCATTCCTCCAGCACTTACCTGCCTATTTCCATCCCTTGGACCAGACTGCAGGGTCCAGGCAGAGATGACATTGAAGGCCTTGACCACTGCACAGGTGGGGAAAAGGGAGGCCAGGTACTCAGCGTTGGACTGATGGTGCTGCAGGTGCTCCTGCTCTGTGGGATTGCTCACGTCCACCAGGATCTTGCCAGCCAGCTGGTCACTGAGGCCACACAATGTGGAGTAGTGTTCCCGGAACATAGCCACGAAGATGACCTCCGGGGAGCCCACCGCCTCCTCCTGGAGAGTCACTTGCGCTGCTGAGGGAAACAGCCCAGCCATGCGTTTGGGGTTGCGGCTCCCCACCACCACACTGAAGCCGGAGCCCACCAGGCGGGTGGCCAGGGAGCGAGCAAAGTCCCCGCTGCCCAGGATGCCCACTTTGGGAACCTCACTGGGGGCCTCAGCAAGGCTGCCATCACTGTCCACCAGGTGGTGGCTGATGAGCGGCTTGTCCATTTTTCCTGATGTTCTGGTGGCTAGAAGAGAAAACAGGAAGTTGGTCAGCTTGTGGACTGCCCCTCCTACCAGCTCCCTCTCTGTCCATCAGAACTGCATGATGGTCCAACATTCACCCAACAGACCTTTCAGTGTTAATATGTGCCAGCATGGGGGCACAAGCTGAATAAGTCCCAGCCCCTTCTTCAGGAGCTCACAGATTCCAGAAGAGGAGAGGGAAGGACCTCTGCATTCTACTCTGTCCTTTGTCCTGAATTATTTGTTTGGTACAAATTTGTGAGAGTGAGTGTGCTGGGAAAGAAGGGTATGGAATTTCTATGATCAATGCTATGCATGTCTTTTCAAAAGCATTATGTAATAGTCAGTGTTAGTATCCGGGAGTGACCCCAACTTCAGCATCATCGGGTTTATCGGATTACTAGGAAGGGTAGACTGTGCGTTCCTGTGCTTGTTTACACTCTGCGTTTTGGAATGGTATCTCTGATGCTCTTCCTTAAGTAGACAGTGAGCAGCTTAAAGATAGCAACTTCATCTTATTTGACTGTGGATCTTACCATTTATCACAAGGCCTGGCACAGAGCTGGTATTCAGTGCTTACTGAATGAATGAACGAACGAACACCACAATTCTACTCTCTGAGGATAGGACTGGAGTGGGACTTGACAGTGAATGGGACCTAAGACTGGGCCCCTGAATTTGGGCTACAAATTTACAGTACACTTGGGTGGGAAAGTTATTTGTTTTAATTGTCACCGACTTCTAGCTGTAAGTTGCTATTTTCTTCAGTATGAATGTAAGCAGCAGCACAGTAGTATTGGCCTATCTGCAGCTTTGTCACCAATAATGACCAATGTCACATCACAAGTTTAATTGTGAAAGGGCTCTCCAAATATGATTTAAACTCATCATTAATTTAAAATTATGGTAGATAGAACACCTAAATACATAAAGCAAATATTAACATACCCCAAGGGAAAATAGCAACAATAACAGTAGGGGACTTCACTATCCCACTTTCAATAATGGATGGATCAGACAAATAAGAAAAGTCAGCATGGAAACATTGAACTTGAACTATACCTTAGACCCAATGAACCCAACAAATATATAGAGAACATTCTATCCAACAGCAGCACGATAGACATTCTCCTCACACGTCACAGAACAGAGCATATGTTAGGTCATAAGACACATCTTAACGATTTAAAAAAGCTGAAATCACATCAAGTATTTTTCCGACCACAATGGTATGAAACTAGAAATCAGTAACAGGAGAAAAATTAGAAAATTCACAAATATGTGGAAATTAACATACTCCTGAATGACCAATAAGCTGAGGAAGAATCAAAAGAGAAATTAAAAAAGAAAATATCTGAAGCAAGCAAAAATGGAAGTATAACATACCAAAAAGTATGAAGTGAAGCAAAAGCAGCTCTAGGAGGAAAGTATAGCTTAATGCCAAAATGAAGAAAAAAGAAAGATCTCAAAACAACTTAGTTTACATCTCAAGGAACTAGAAAAAGAACAACAAAGTCCAAGTTAACGGAAGGAAATAATAAAGATCAGAATGGGAATAATTGAAACAAAAGCTAGAAAAACAATAGAAAAAAATCAATGAAGACCTGGTATTCTGAAAAGATAAAATTGACAAACCTTTAGCTAATACACTAAGAAAAAAAAAAAAAGATTCAAATAAAATAAAAAAGAAAGAGACATTATAACTGACATCACAGAAATACAAAAGATTATAAGAGACTATTATGGACAATTATATGACAACAAATTGGACAACACCAAAAAAATGGATAAATTCCTAAAAACATACTATCTACCAAGACTGACTCATGATGAAATAAAAAATCTAAATAGGCCAGTAATGAGTAAGGAGATTGAATCAGTGATTTAAAAAACTCTCTGACTTAGCTGACTAGATAGATGCTGAATCAAAGAAGAATATCTATAATGATAAACTAAGACACTCTTCCCTTTCCTAACTACATGTCTCTGTGAGGCTGGATTTTCTTCATATATTTTAATCAAATATTGCCCCACAGTGAATGCAGAAACATGAGAATCCAGCTCTTTCATATTAAGCCAGCCCTTAAGGAGATATTAAAAAATATAAAACAATGCCTCTGTTCGCATTACTTTTTGTTTTGGAAAATATCATTTTCCTGAAAATATCTCACTATTTTAAAATAAAATGGATTTATTGTGACTATTTTAAAATAATAAGCAAAAAAACAAACAAACAAAAAGACCTCAAAGCCTCTCCCAACAAAGAAAGGCCTAGGACTGGATGGCTTCACTGGTGAATTCTTCCAGAGATTTCCTGACAAGTTAATGCTAATCCTTTCCTCACTCTTCAAAAAAACTGAAGAGAAAGGAACACTTCCAAGCTCACTTTATGATGCTATCATTACCCTAATACTAAAGCCAGATAAGGACAGTACAAGAAAAGGAAATTACAGGCCAATATCCCTGATGAACATAGATGCATAAATCCTCAATGAAACACTAAGAAATTGAATTCAGCAGCACATTAAAAGGATCCTACACCACGATCAAAGTGGGATTTATCCCTGGGATGCCAGGATGGTTCAACATAGGCAAACCTTTAAATGTGATGTACCATAATGAAAGAATGAGGGATGAAATTAATCCGATCATCTCAATAGATGCAGAAAAAACATTTAACAAAAGTGAACATTCTTTCATGATAAAAACTCTCAACAAGTTAGATACAGAATTAGGAATGTACTTCAGTATAATAAAGGCCATACATGACAAGCTCACACGTACATCATACTCAATCATGAGAAGCTAAAAGCTTTTCCTCTAAGTCATCAGAGATAATACAAGGATGCCCACTCCTGGCCACTTCTACTCAACATAGTAGTGGAAGTCCTAGTTAGAGCAATCAGACAAGAAAAAGAACAAAAGACATCCAGATTGGTAAGGAAGAAATAAAATTGTCTTTCTTTACAGTTGACATGATCTTATATATAGAAAACTCTAAAGACACCACCAAAAAACTATTAAAACTAAGAAATTAATCCAGTGAAGCTGCAGGATAGAAAATCAACATGCAAAAATAAGCTGTATATATACCAACAATGAACTATCTGAAAAAGGAATGCACTAAACAGTCCCATCAGTTCAGTTCAGTTCAGTCGCCCAGTCATGTCCGGCTCTTTGTGACCCCATGAATGGCAGCACGCCAGGCCGCCCTGTCCATCACCAACTCCCGGAGTTCACTCAAACTCATGTCCATCGAGTTGGTGATGTCATCCAGCCATTTCATCCTCTGTCGTCCCTTCTCCTCCTGCCCCCAATCCCTCCCAGCATCAGGGTCTTTTCCAATGAGTCAAACTCTTCGCATGAGGTGGCCAAAGTATTGGAGTTTCAGCTTTAGCATCAGTCCTTCCAATGAACACCCAGGACTGATCTTCTTTAGGTGGGACTGGTTGGATCTCCTTGCAGTCCAAGGGACTCTCAAGAGTCTTCTCCAACACCGCAGTTCAAAAGCATCAATTCTTCGGTGCTCAGCTTTCTTCACAGTCCCACACAGCACCATTAACAAGGACTTCCCTGGTGGTCCAGTGGTTAAGAATCTGCCTCCCAATGCAGGGAGTGCTGGTTTGATCCCTGGTCAGAGAACTAAGATCCCACATGCCTTGGGGCAACTAAGCCCATTTGCCACAACAAAAGATCCCATGTGTACTGCAACTAAGACCCAATGCAGCCAAATAAAACAAATAAATAAATATTTTTTAAAGAATAAAATACTTTGGAATAAATTTAACCAAGGAGGGGAAAGATCTGTACGCTTAAAACTACGGAACACTGATGAAAGAAATTGAAGAAGATGCTAATAAATTAAAAGACTTTCAGATTCATAGCAATCTATACAAAAATTCCAATGACATTTTTCAGATATAGAAAAAAAAAAATACTAAGATTCATACAGAACCATAAAAGATCTGAAATAACCAGAGCAATCTTGAGCAAGAAGAACAAAGCTGGAAGCATCATACTTCCTGATTTCAAATTATATTACAAAACTTTAGTAATTAAAACAATATATTACTGACATAAAACAGACATAAACCAAAACAGAATAGCCAACCCAGAAATAAACCCATGCATATATGGTCAAGAATATGCAATAGGGAAAGGACAATCTCTTCAACAAATGGCTTTGGAAAAACTGGACATCCTTATGGAAAAGAATGAAAGTGGACCCATATCTCATATCATACAGAAAAATCAACTCAAAATGGATTAAAGACTCACACTCAAAAAAAAAAAAAAAAAAACAAGACCCGAAACTGTATTACTGTCCTAGAAAAAAACTTGGGAAAAAGCTCCTTGACATTGGTCTTGTCAATGACTTCATTTAGATTTGACACCAAAAGTACAAAGATCAGAAGTAAAAACAAACAAATTGAGTTTGACTATATCAAACTAAAAAGTTTTTGCACAGCAAAGGAAGAATCAACAGTCAACAACATGAAAAGGTAATCTATGGAATGGAAGAAAACATTTGTAAATCATATCCATTAAGGGGTTAATTTCTAAAATATTTAAGGAAATCATACAACTCAATAGTAAAAACCCAAGTAATCCAATTAAAAATGCAAAGGAATTAACAGACATTTTGCTAAGGAAGACATACAAATGGTCAACAAATACTTAACATCACTAATCAGGAAAATGTAAATCAAAACCTCATACCTGTTAGGATGACTAGTGTCAAAAAGTCAAAAGATAGTAAGTGTTGGCACACATGTAGAGAAAAGAGAACCCTTCTGGGGGTTGGTGATGGACAGGGAGGCCTGGCGTGCTGCAATTCATGGGGTCGCAAAGAGTCAGACACAACTGAGCGACTAAACTGAACTGATGCATTGCTAGTAGGAATGTAAATTCATACAGCCATTGTGGAAAACAGCACAGTGACTCCTCAAAATATTAAAAATAGAACTACCAGATGCTCCAGCACACTACTACTGGATATTTACCAAAGGAAAGAAAATCACTCTCTTGGAGAGATCTGTACCCCATGTTTATTGCAGCATAATTCGTAGTAGACAAGATATGGAAACAACCTCAGTGTCTGTCTATGGATGAAGGATAATGAAAATATGGTGTATGAGTACAATGGAATATTATTCAACCTTAAAAAAAAGAAGGAAATCTTGATATTTGCATCAATATAATGAACCCGGAGGACATTATGCTAAGTGGAATAAACCAAATACAGAAGACAAATACTGCATGACCCCAATTATATGTGGTTCTGAAAAACCCCAACTTAGAAGTAGAGAGTAGACCGGTGACCAGGAGAAATGGGGAGATATTGGCCTAAGGGTAGAAACTTTCAGTTATGAGTATGTTTGGGAGATCTAATGAACACCATGGTGACTACAGTTGATAACAGCACACATTATGGGGGGGTTGTAGCAGTGAAGAAACCAATATGTGTTAAGCATCCAGAACAGGCTCTCTCAGCACTTAAGCCAGCACTGGGTGGATGGCGGCTCTGGTGATGAAGCAGACCCTGGGTGCCAGCACTGTCCCAGCGGCAGGGATGAGGTGATGGAAGGATGCAGTGACCCTCCCAGTGCCTCTGCACCTGAGGAAGAGGGGTGAGTGGTGACAGGGGCTTTTCAGGCGACCTTAGATTCCCAGGCTAGCATCAGGGATTTGGGCCAAGATAACTGTACATCCCTCTCTAGGGACTCCAGCTTTCCCTATGGCCCAGCTTTCCCTGGGGTCTCCCCAGTCCCTGCTCCAGCCACCTGGAGACACCGGCGCCAGAGCAGGCTTTGTTCCTATGGGAGGGAGAGTCACCACACTGAGGCCTCCAGGTCACCTTCATGTTTGCTAATGATTTGGAGGATCCCAAGCAGGTCCCCTCATGAACAGAAGCCTTTCCTCTGGCTTTGCTCTCCCCTTCTCCTTCCCATCTCCTGAGCAATTACCATGTGCTAAACACTCTTGGGAGCATAAAGATGAATAAGAAACACTCCCCACTCTCCAGTGGTTTATAATTGCATGTGTCTGTGTGTGTGTTGGGTGATGCAGGAAAAGACGGGATAGGGCTTCCAAAGGGGCAGCCAATGACAACATTATGGCACACACAGCCTCTGCTGGTCCTTGAAGAGCTCCGAGTGATCGACAGCCTCACAGTAAACATGAACCAGCCCAAAGAGAAGTCAGTGAGGTCTGGACTTGGAATCCTGTCTGTGTTTATCCCCAGACTTAGCATCACGAGGTGGGAGGAAGTGTTCAGGGCTGGCACTCAGGCTTCACTGCTCAGAACCTCATTTGTATTTGCTTCCCATCAGGGATCTGAGGTGACACAGCTGAAGCTGAGGGAAGCCACAGCCCCGGACTGGGGGACCTGGGGCTGGTCCCAGTTTTGCCCTGAACTGACCCTGAAACATTGGAACATCTAGGGACCTATTAAACATCCAGACTTATCATCCTCAGTGGCCCTGCTTTGAGCCTCAGGGTAAATGGGAACTAAACATGAAACACCTCCAAAGTGCTTCTTGCATCCAAAATCTGGTCCTCGGGACAGGAAAAGGCCAGCCACCTGGGCAGAGGTGCCAGGTTCTGATCATAGCCACGCCCATTGCTCACCACCCTGGTGCTTCTGCACTTTAGTCCTCTCACCTTTAAAATGGGGACACAAATTGCATCTTTCTCCAAGGACTGTTGTGAGCGTAAAATTAGTTAACAAGAGCTCAGAGCCACCTTTTCTGACTGGTGCTACGTGTACATGTACGTGTGTGTGTGTGTGTATCTATGTGTACTCTCCTCTGAAGAGCTTCACGGGCCTTTCAGAATTCTTCGGCCCTCCCAGTGCCCAGCATGAGGCCTGCAGCTGGCATGATGCTGGCAAGGGCAGGGCATGTGGTAGGATCCTGGAGGCCCCAAAGGTCTGGCGGAGCCCCTGTTGCCTGTCCATGTGACCCAAAGGTGAGAGGGCCTAACCCTGCCTGGGCCCTGGCTCCCCTGCTATTCTATTTACAGATCTGGGGGAGGTGGAAGGGAGGGGATCAAATTGCAGCTGGGTTGGGGCAGCTGGGGCCTGCGGCCTGCACATACACACCTTCCCGCCTCCCCTTCTCAAACTGTGGACGGAACAACATGCAGGCCTGGTTGTGCAGGAACTGGCACAAACCTCAGTTCCCAGTCCCCTCTGGGTCTCTGCCCTGCTTGCCACTCCTCCTTCCTGGCAGGGCCACAACATGGGTTGTTTGTGGCTGGGAGCCAGGCCTGGCCCACAGGCCTGCCTGCCAGCTTCTGTCTGCTCTCAGACAGGCCTTCAGAGGTGGGCAGTCAGGGCATGGACAGCGCTGCAGCCCCTTCCACACGGGCGGCACACGCCCGTCAGACCCCAGGGGCTGGAGCAGGCTGCAGCCACGAAGGCACTGCTTTGGGGCTGGATGTGGGTGGGGGCGGGGGTGCCAGCTTGGCACCCTGCAGCTGGAGGGTCTGCAGGCCACCTGGGATGCCACCCCCTCCACCCCCAGGGCAGAGGCTAACTTAGCTAACATTTCTGGCCTCATGGACTGCAAGAGGAATATGGCACAATTCTTGCCCTCAAGTGGCCCACAGTTGTGTTCGAGCTTTATTTAAAAATTTTAACATTAAATCTGGGGGGCTTACATTCCTGTAATTCTATGTATGTGCTGTGCTAAGTCACTTCAGTCATGTCTGACTCTTTGTGACTCCATGGACTGTAGCCCGCCCGGCTCCTCTGTCCATGGGATTCTCCAGGCAAGAATACTGGCGTGGGTTGCCATGCCCTCCTCCAGGGGATCTTCCCGACCCAGGGATCAAACCAGAACTGCTCTATTTATTTATAAATTAAGTATATTTTAGTATGACTTGTGTACTCTAATGTTATATACAGAATAAATCATATATAAACACACATAAATGTAAAGAGATAAGGCTAAAAATTTAAAAACAAACAGAAGCTCTAAGTTTTCTTCCCACTCCCAGGGATGATCCCTGACAACCCCTGGGGAAGTTCACACCCTCCAGACACTGGGGTCCCCACGGAGTGACATGCACAAGAGGCAACTGAACACGGTCCCCTGGGAGAGGACCCTGCCTACAGACAGGGCAGCTGGGCAGCTTCCTGCAGGAGGTGGGCCTGAGCTGAGCCTTGAAAGATGTGCAATTGAGCTCAGTAAAGCCTTCTAGAAAGATGAGCCTGTGTAAGAAAAGGCCCAGGAGCTGAAGAGCAGGGATCCACAGATAGCTCGTGGCCCTGGGGCAAAGGGTATATGTGTCCACAGCCAGCACCCGGGAGCTGGCAAGTCATAAATGAAAATGCAAATTCTTACCCAGAACTTAAAAAAAAAGACTAAAAAAGCATAGAGATGAAGATCATGGCTCTCAGAGGCTGAAACTCTAGGTTCCATCCTGACAATTTCCTCACAAGTAGACATGGACAAGTTCCTTCAGTTTCCTCATCTGTAAAATGGTGGAAGACCGCCTGGCTTCCCTCAGTGGGCATGGATTAGCTGAGCCTGGTACACACCTGGGCTTTGCCTGTGGTTAGGGACCTAGGGGGCTTCTCTAGGTCCTTGTCTGTTGGCGTCCCCATGCCTTGCCCAAGTCAACTTTGAGAAGGTAGAGATCACCATGCTTGTTCCATGACCCGACTTCTAAAACCCAGCCTTGTGCCTGAAACATTGCAGATGTTCCATGCATATTTGTGACTAGAGATACATGTCACAGGAGCTTCCAGCTTCAAAACTTACTCTATTTGTCCTTTGGGGGCAGAAATCCTTCCAAAATGCAGTGCCTGTTTCGAGAGAAGGCAAGCACATCCTCACCCAGAACCCAGAGATCAACCTGAGCCGCAAGAAGGGATGTTCCTGAGTCTCGTCTTGCTTTTATAGAACTGTGTTATAGGCTTACCTCCTCCCTCACTGGCAGGACATTTATCACAGCTGTCAGCCTGCTTGCCTCTTAATTAAAGCCCTCCAAGATCCTGCTAATTGGCTGTGGACAAGAAATACAGACGATGCACTATCAAGACAGTGAAAGGACAACCCACAGAATGACAGGGCAATTTTGCAAGCCATATATCCAATGAGGGGCTTGTTTCTAAGTATATAAAGAACTCTTAGAGCTCAATATTAAAAAGACAGCCTATATAAAATTGGGCAAAGGATTTGAGTAGACATTTCTCCAAAGATATACTGGTTTTCAAGAAACACACAAAAAGATGCTCAACATGATCAGCCCCCATGGAAAAGCAAATTATCAAGAAAACCATGAGGTATCACTTTATATCCACTCCAGTACTCTTGCCTGGAAAATCCCATGGACGGAGGAGCCTGGTGGGCTGCAGTCCGTGGAGTTGCAAAGAGTCAGACACGACTGCGAAACTTCACTTTCACTTTTCACTTTCATGCATTGGAGAAGGAAATGGCACCCCACTCCAGTACTCTTGCCTGGAAAATCCCATGGATGGAGGAGCCAGGTAGGCTGCAGTCCATGGGGTCGCTAAGAGTCGGACACAACTGAACAACTTCACTTTCACCTTTCACTCTCATGCATTGGAGAAGGAAATGGCAACCCACTCCAGTGTTCTTGCCTGGAGAATCCCAGGGATGGGGGAGCCTGGTGGGCTGCCGTCTATGGGGTCACACAGAGTCGGACACAACTGAAGAGACTTAGCAGCAGCAGCAGGATGGCTTAACCAAAAAAAAAAGAGGGAGACAAAGATAAAAATTGTTGGTGGGGATATAGAGAAATCAAAACCCCCATCCACTGCTATTGGGGAAGTAAAGTGGTACAGCCGCTGGAGAAGAGAGCCTGGAGGTTCCTCAGAAATTTAAACAGAGTTTCTATATACTCCAGCAATCCCACTTGTAGGAACACAGATACCCTAGAAAAATGAAAGCATATATACACACACAAATGTGTGCACCAATGTTCCCAGTAGCACATTCACAATAAACCCAGAGGAAACACCCCAATGGCCGCCACTCATGAATGCATAAACAAAACGTGGTTCATGCACACAGCGGAATAACATTCATAGTGAAAAGGAATGAAGAACTAATACACACGACAACATTATGAACTTGGAGAATATTATGTTAAATGAAAGGAACCAGTCTCAAAAGGCCACATACTGTATGATTCCATTTATATGAAATGCCTAGAAACAGGCAAGTCTACAGAGACAGAAAGTAGATGAGAGGCTGCCAGGAACTAAGGTTGGGGGCGGGGGGTATGGGGTTGGGGAAAATGAAGAGTGACTGCTCACTGGTACAGGGTTTCTTTTTGGAGTGATGAAAACGTTCTAAAATTGATTGTGGTGATGGGTGTACAGCTCTGTGCATATACTAAAAAACCACTGGGTGGCTTACTTTAAATGGATGAATTATATAGTACACGAATTATAGCTCAATAAAGTTGTTACAAAAAAACCTGAGACACTACACAGCCTGTTACTATGTGTAAACTAAGAGCAAACATGCTTTGGTGAGAGTTTAAGGACTGCTCATGAGTTAATGCATGGATTTTGTGACATCAGTGTTGGTGATTCTGCAACCTTCCCAAGTTATCTCCTAGTTGTTCCCAAAATTTGAGGTTTCTAAGCCCCAGGACATGTAGAAAAGTGAGGCTTATGTAATCAACACTATTAACTACTGCTGTAGGGGAGATGGTTGCTGTTGTTTAGTCGCTCAGTTGTGTCTGACTCTCTGCGTCCCCATGGGCTGTAGCTCACCAGGCTCCTCTGTCCATGGAATTTCCTAGGCAAGAATACTGAACTGAGTTGCCATTTCCTTCTCCAGGGGATCTGACCCAGGGATCAACCCCATGTCTCCTGCATTGCAGGCGATTCTTTACCACTCAGCCACCTCGGAAGCCCCAAAGGTAGATAGTACCATGGGCTAAACAGTCCTCTTTGCTTCTGAATGGGCCTTGCAGCTTTTGCCCACACAACTACTTCTCTGCATTCCATCCCATGTCAGCAGACAGCTGTTCCAGAGCCACAGTGGATGGCCTGCAAGGAAGGGCGCTAAGGCCTGAGGCTCACCTACCAGCTCCTGGGATGGGTCAGCGAATAGGGCACGTGTGTTCCAGTGAGTGGGGACAGACAGGCATCATCGGCTCCTCATAGTGGCTGAGGGTTTATATAAGGACCTGCAGCTGGAAACTAGCACACAGTTGCCAATCTGCCTGCATTAGGTCCAACACATTCATCTTTCCCCACCAAACTCATCCCTTCCTTAATTAGGCAGAAGATCGGCCCCTGAGAGCCATCAGTGGTCATTGGGAGGTTGCCTAGCAGAGTGTGGTCTTGTAAAACATTTGGATTTACTCAGGATCAGTCACCTTAGGAAAATGCAAAGTGGGCCAGCAAGAACACAGGCAGTTATGGGGTTATATTTCAGCTGTACCACTTACGAGCTGGGTGGCCTTGGCAAGTCACTTTACCTCTCTGAGCCTCAGTTTCTTCATCTGTACAATGGAGTGATGTCACTTACTTTAATGAAACATAGTAAGGATTATAGGAGGTAGCAAAGTGCCACGATCTGAGCCTGTTAGAACTCATATGAGTTTCATGTTGTTCCTCTCTGCCTAGGATTTTTAAAAACCTTTGATCTGTGTAAAGCAGAAATAAATGCACCTAAATCAATAAATGGTGTTCTCTGCTGAATGGAAAATTTTACTCTAAAGTTTTCTAAAAATACGCTCTGAGGTAATGGTCTGGATATCTGCACACACTTCTCACTAAGACAATTGGAGGAAAAGTCATGCTGCTCTTTGGGGCTCAGGAAGAAGTAACAGGGGGTAGTTGAGCAGGGAGGGGTACAGTGGAGAGAGGCTGGTGGTCAGGGGCAGGGCACCAAGGGACCGGGCTTTGCTAGTCTCAGCACCAGGCTCCCTCCCAGGGATGGAGCTCAAGGCACTGGTGTTGACAGGCCACCAGCAGCCCTTACCAGCAACCCCAGCTCCTAGATCAAACCCCACCAGCAGCCACTCTGCCTTCATGCTCTTTGAGAACAGCCCTTTTGCACTGACAGGATCTCTCTTTCCTGCCTTTGTCCTCCCCAGACTCCAAGGGCAAGAACAGTCAAATTCACTTCTGTAGTCCCAGCACTTAGCCCAGTGCCTCGCATGTATTAGGTCAATCCTGAGCTACACTTGAGTCATCTGGAGGGCTTGGTAAAACATACTGCTGGGTGGGACTTCCCTGGTGGCTCCATGGTGAAGAGTCTGCCTGCCAATGCAGGGAACATGGGTTTCAACCCCCGATCCAGGAAGATCCCACATGCCATGGAGCAACTAAGCCCATATTCTACTACAGCTACTGAGCCCACGTGCTGTGATTACTGAAGCCTGAGCCCTAGAGCCTGTGCTCCTCAGTGAGAAGCCACCGCAACGAGAAGCCCGTACACCACAACCACGGAAAAGCCAGGGAAGCAACAGAGACCTAGCATGGTCAAAAACAAACAAATCAATAAAACTATATATGTACTAAAAAAGGAACCATACTGCTGAGCAGGACTTCCCTGGTGGTCCAGTGGTTAAGAATCAGTCTTTCAAAGCAGAGCACGCGAGTTCAATCCCTGCTCAGGGGAACTAAGATCCCACATGCCACGGAGGATCTAAGCCCACTGCTGAGCCTGCACACCACAACCAGAGAGTCCGTGCTCTGCAACAAATGATCCCAAGTGCCACGCGGCCAAAAACAAAAGCAAAAACCTACTGCTGGGCTGCATCCCCAGGATTTTTGATGCTACTGGTCCTAGGACCACAGGCTAAAAACACTGCAGCAGATGCTCACAAAAGGTCTGTGTGAGGGGCAAGTGAATTAATGAATTACTTGCATGTAAGAACCACTTCCTATCTGACTTCTTCCTTGAATTCTTATAGTCAGGCCTAACCTTTAGGCCACTCCTTCATTAAGCCTCCCTGACCCCCAGGACCCCAGGTATCATTAACTCTTCTTATACTCCTTTCAGTCTTGAGGGCCAGGTGCACCCCATCCCTGCACACACTTTGGCCTCCCAAAGCTGGCTCTTTCTGGTAAAGAGAAGGCGGTCAAGGCTATAGTGGTATTGCCCACTCAGCCAATGAGGTGAACCCTCCAGGCAAACTGCTCCCATGGCCCCCTCCCCAGACTGTGTGTGGGTCACCAGGCCCACTGCAGGGGGTCACTTCTCCCACTGAGGGAGAAGAGAATAGTGAAACCAGGAGACCACACGGATCCTGTGGACCCAGGAGCCCCCAACACATCAACTGGGGTGATCTCCCCAGAAGACTTAGTTTCCTGAAGGACCAAGAATTCAGATGGCCTGAAGTCATATCCATATCCATGTATTCTTTCACTAGAATTTGACAGCCAGGCCTGGAGGAAATGCTCACTTGCACAGTTCATCACTACCCACCGTCAGCACAGAGGCAGGAGGGTGGTCAGTGCTGCTTGCAAGGGGGAGGGAGGAAGTCCCGGTGGTCAGCACCAAGACCAGTGGGGCAAAGCAGGGAAGATGCTAGCAAGGGGCCCTGTGCTCACAACCCCAGGGGCACCGTTTACATTGCGATCCATGCGAACAGTGCCCTCTGGAGTTGTGCAGTGCACATCCTGTGTGGTTTTACGTAAAGGTTGGTCCTGCCAACCCTGGTCTGAATACCCACTGCGTACCTAGCAGGCGTTCTGGCTGCTGCTGCTGCTGCTAAGTCGCTTCAGTCGTGTCCAACTCTGTGCAACCCCATGGACAGCAGCCCACCAGGCTCCCCTGTCCATGGGATTCTCTAGGTAAGAATACTGGAGTGGGTTGCCATTTCCTTCTCCAGGTGTTCTGGCAGGTGGCTAAAAAGACGGTTTGTCCTCTTGAGGCTCTTAGGGGAAAGGTCGGCTACACCCCATGGCCAGGAGAAAAGTGCTTGAATGAGGGCGTGCCCAGCACTGTGGGAGCCAGGGAGGAACACTTGCCTCTGCCCAGTGAGGTCAGGGTGCTGGCATGTGGAGGCAGCCAGCTCCCTATGGACCGGTTAAGCCAGCCAGGTTGGAGGCTGTCAGGCAGCGGCAACTGAAATCTGCCGCCTCAGCGATGGGGGTTGGATGGCTTCTCGCTTTCCAGGGACACCTGGTGCTGCAACTCCTGGGGCCAGATGGGTCTTGTGGCTGGTTGCTGCCTCCACCCTTTCCCCTTGCCATGATGTACCTTTGCACATCCAGAAATGGGCCCACCTGGCCTTGGGGGCTCCCCTGCCCCTGGGGAGAATAGAGGAAGGGAAAGGGCAGGTCCTCAGACTTTGGCCAAGCAGCTCAGCCTGCCTCACATGACCAGATTCTTGGGTTTGGGGTGCATGTTTCCTGGCTTTGCCCAGCTGATGGGCCACCTTCTCCAGAAAGCCTCTGGGGTGCCTGAAACTGACCCTCAGGGGCCTCTTCCTCTGAACTCTTAGGGACAGTGGGACTCAGCCTCCACTCTCCAACTGCTCTGTGTGGGGATGGTTGTCACGCCACTCCATCCCAACCACCTGCCACAGGCCAGCTCCACACAGAACTCTGACTTTTGTTAGAAGTCTCTGAGAGCTCAAAGAACTGGTCCAGGAGGTCCTGGGAGCACCTCCTGGCTTCCTCCTGGGCCCTGAAGGACAGGGGCACCTTGTGCTCCGTGACTGTCTGCACTCCTGTCACATTACCATTGACCACACGTACCGGTTTGCTCGTTTATCACCCCGCCAGACTAGGGGCCGCTTTGGACTCATTTCTGTGTCTCTAGCATCTGGTCTGGGGCCTAGCACCATGTAGGTGCTCAATCAATGTTTGTGGTTTGGATGACTTAACTGCTAGATTCTGTGCCCGAGGGCAGAGTGTGCTTGGGAATGAGCCCTGGCTGTTCACCCCAGCACCTAGCTGGGGTCCTCCTCTGCCCAGAGGGGATTAAATCACATGATGAGTTTTGAAGTCCTACTGTAGCTTGCTTATACTGTTAGAACTGGCCAGACATTTCACTGTTCGATGAACTTAGTAACACAGAAGACCAATGCATAGCTGCACTCACACACTGCAAAGAAACAGAATGATGCAGTTCAGCTCATGCAACTCTGGCCAAAGTAGGAAATCAAACACCACATCTGAGACACATTAGGGTGCAGCCTGGTAAGGACAAACCCAGGGAAGGAGGCTTCAGGGATGCTGGGCCAATGGCTCCAGGGTCCATGAATCTCTGAGCCAGGAGGTGGCAACCATTCAGAGCGATCTGCCCTCTCCATCAGGGAACAGTACCTGGGGCAGGTGAGGCACAGCTGTGGCTTCTGGCAGATGAATTCCTTGGCTTTTCCCAATCAAGACCCACCTGGCCTATGGTCTTGACTCTGGACATCCTTCCTTATGCTTTTTCCTGATCAAGTCATAGACTTAATCTTTGTGCCTGAAAAGTCTTTTCCTTCAAAATGACAAAATTCAAAGTCCAGCAGAAAGGCCATTCCTCTGCGAAGCCCTCACCCTACCTCCTCTTCGAGGCAGGATTAACCTCCCTCCCCTGGTCCTCTTGGCTGCCTGCAGCATGCTTACAGGATGGAACCAGCATATAATGGTAGGAACTTTCTTTGAGAGGCCCAAGGGGTGGATGGTGGTAGAGTTCCTAGCCTCCTTAAATCTCCATCGCCCTTCCCCATGTGCTAATGTTAATATTAAAATGAATACACTTTGATATGAATAATTCACATTTCCCAGTCTGGTAAAGTGAATACACCTCCGACAAAATCTTTCCCATTTTATAAATCTGAAAGAGACAATAAGTACAAAGCCGGCTACTTGTTATGCAAATAGATACGGTTTTCAGGGAAGTCCCCTAGTTCCTTCTTCCCTCCACATGACTGCCCCTAAAGCCACGGCATGTAGAAATCTGGGTCTCCCCAGGGCTATGAGGTCCGCCAGCCCTTCCCTACTGAGATGCAGCTGGGAAGTCACAGCCCAGTACCCAGCAAGTGTCTGGCACATGCCACATCACCAACAATCAGGAGTCAAAGAAGCGACGATGAGGTGGGGTCTGACTCACACAGTGGAGAGACTTTAACTGTGGACTTGTACACTCAGGGTATCACTGCTTCCATTTTACAGATGAGAAAGCTGACGTCAAGTCAGGACTTCCTGAAGGCCCCTAAGTGGCTCTTACCCCAGCCCCGTCCAGTCCTGCTCATTCACATGGGTGTGAGTAATAGCCAGTCGTCTGGTCTACATGGGGCTCTGAGGTGGCTTGGCTTCCTCTCTGCTCTCCCTCTGCCCAGCTGAGCTGCCCAAACCCATACTTTCCAACCTCATTCTCAAGTTGTTTCTGCGGATCCAGGGCTGCCCTCTGTCCTAGATTCTAAACCACAGCAGCACTGGCCCTCCCTCCCTGATCTCAGGTTGAGGGGTCCAGGGGGCAAGAAGGAGAGTCTACCTGTGTCCAGTTGCCCGCCCCCCCAAACCCCCACAGCTGACCTGACAGGAGACAGCATAGAAGATGCCATCTCAAGTACAGGTTTAAAAGCTGGGTCACAGACACACACATCTAATTGGTGCGTTTCTATTTTTTTTCTGAGGGCATTTTCCCTTTCTGATGGACTCTAACAAACATTTTACTGTTAGATTTCTTGTAATACTGCCTGGAATCATTATTTAGACATCATTAAAAAATCATTATATTTTTAAAAGGAAGGCTGAGAAGTTCCTACAGAAGAGAATAACAGAAAGCAGGAGTGCGTGCACATGCGTGCACACACAACCCTGTACACACACAAAGACATATATGCAAGTTTGGTTGGACAGAAAAGAGAGGTTTATCACCACACTGCCTGCAAAACAGAAGTGAATGAAAAATTTATAGGGCTTTTTACAAACATTTAGATTTTTGAAACATTCTAAAAAAATCCGGTTGGACTACTTACAGCAGCAGTTCTCTGATAAAGCAACCCAGAAGTGGTTACCAATAAGTAAAATTTACAATTCCCAAATGGACCTGCCTTCCACAAAAATATATCATAAACATTAACCTTTTTTTTTTTTTTTATAACACACCAGAGCCCACAAAGCCAGTGCTCACATTAACTGAAGGCACTGTGTGTGATAAATCCTTGAACCCTTTACTTTGAAAAGGTTTATGACTTAATGTGCAGATAAGATTTCCCATTTTGGCAAGATCACCAGATGATACTCTTTGGTGCCAGTTCTAAAACAGGGGCTCCCCGAGATGCTGGGGTACACTCAAGCAGCCCAGGATTGGAGGGGCTGGAGAGAGGGCCCCACATGCTGCCCAGGCCATGTGGCTCTGCACCCTATAACCAGACTCACCCACACAGGCCGATGCGAGGATCTGACGCATGCGTCCCCTGACAGCCCCACTGTGATCTGGCCACCCGTTCTTCCTGGAGTCTCCCCCTGACCCGTAAGCTGCCTGACTTTGGCTTGGAACACAGAACTCAGGCAGATGCTCAGAAGGCATGGGACTGCCAGGGGCTTGGACAGCTGGGCTGCCACTGCCTCAGCCTGCACTCTGGTTCCTGGCTGCAGGGAGTGAACGGGATAGTGACTGATGCTTGGTTTCAGAGTGCACTGCAAGCGAGTGGCTCTGGCCTGATACTTCCTGTTTAGGGAGGAAACCTCACTGGTGATAATTAGTGGCTCAGACTCAAGTCTCTTTGCTACAGGAACTGAGGCAGGACAGCCAGCAGAACCCAGGATACATAAAATGAATAAATGTCATCCAACGCAGGGCAGACTGCCTCACCACAGGAGTGAGTGTGTGTGTGTGAGAGAGAGAGAGAGAGATGCCTTTACTTCTCAGATACAAAGCCAAACATAATGGCTGCAGAAAATGGCAATTTACCAATTGCTGCAGGGGGTAATTTATTGCAATCACTGTGGTTGTCATTGGCTTAGTGCTAATTCTCTCTACATTCGGTGCCAACAAGTCTTCACAGTCATCTTTACTAGCTAGTTGGTGTCTCTCTCCAGTGGGGAGACAGACAGAGAGACAGACAGAAGGACGAACAGAAAGACAATAGTGTCCAGAGGACATAGCCTGGATGGGGAAGGCCTGTCTGTGCAGTGACCCTGGAGGCCAGGCCGCACCAGCAGCACAGGGGGAGGCCAGAGGTGTGGAAGCTTTTGTATCATTGAAGTAAACTATGCCAAGTTCAGTCTTACGACAAGTACTTTTGATTGTTTTCAAATTGTTGGAAAACTGGTGATTTTGGGAAACTAGCTCTGAGGAACCATGGGCATCTGGGCCTTTGATGACCAGAATACACACCCTGGTTTCCAGACAGGTTTACTCATTGCCAGCAACAGGTCAGGGCCTGCATGGTTCTCTGCTAGGGCTCCTCTGTCTCACCCTGTGGGCAGGCATGGAGAGGCATTGTGGAATGTTTCCAGAGTCCAGCCTAGACCAGCAATGCAGACTGGCTTTCCCCTGCTCAACTCATCTGCCACCCCTCCTTCCAGTCCCCGCTGCCCCCCTCTTCTGCCAGTACCGTCACCTCCACCTGAAGTCTTGACTTCCTTCTGTCCATTGACACTCCTCTTCCCTGAAGATCTAGCCTGAGCCCTTGGGCATGCAAGGCACCCACCCCGCCACAGCCCCCGACCCATCTCCCTCATTCTGAATACAGAAGCAGCTGTCTTCATGGGGGATCTAGTTAGACAGATCTAGGTGTGAATTCAGGTTTGACCGTGTACCAGCTATGTGACCTTGGGCAGGCTACTTTCCTTCTCTGTTCTGATGGTTAAGTAAGACAGTAAGCATGAAAGCTCCCAAATGTACATCTTAGAACTGTTATTTTGTATGCATGGCCTGTGTTCTGCTGTAGGCCACTGCCCACATGCAGCCCTGGACTCTTTCCCTTCCGCTGCCTAGGAGCATTTTGTATCCTCATTTGGCTTCCCAGTCGACGGTAAGTTCCTTGAGGGCTCTCCAGTCCTGTGAACCTACACAGCCCCTTGGAGAAGCTGCCCTGTCAGGAAACCACACTTCCTTCTGAAAGCAAACCCTCCAGGCATGAGCAGCACCCCCATGGTTCCAGCCGTGATGCCCTGCCCCCTGGGGTTCTCCCCAAGCCCCTAGTTGTGTCCTGAGCTCCCCCCATCTTGTGATTCCCCCTCCCTTCACATGTCACACAGAGCCATGCCAGAGCAGGATGTTCTAGAAGAGCTGTAGCAAAACTTTGTTGTTGATTAGTCGCTCTGTCATGTCTAACTCTTTGTGACTCCATGGACTGTAGCCCGCCAGGTTCCTCTGTCTATGAGATTTCCCAGGCAAGAATACTGGAGCAGGTTATCATTTCCTTCTCCAGGGGATCTTTCTGACCCAGGGGTGAAACCCCCATCTCCTGCATTGCAGGCAGATTCTTTACCATTTGAGCCACAAAGGAAGTCCACAGCAAAATTACGAGAGGACAAAGGCCACCAAGCCAGAACTCACAGAGCAGTCAGATCTCCAGCCTCCAGCCTTCTAATCTAGGAACATCAGGAGGGCAGGGCTTTCCCAGATCGAACCCCCTGAACTCTCATCATAACCCTTGGCCACCTGGCTCAGCATGTCTTGTTTCTTCCCTAAAAATTCCAGGCGCCACCTGATTTCCAGCCAGTGTGGAGCCATCTCTATACACAGCCACAAAGGGCCTGCTCTGACCTCCAGGACAGGCTCAGCCCCACACCAGGTTATGGTTCATTTGGCAGACCCCCACCCCACCGTATCTGTGCAATACTGACCCATGTACACATCTGGCTGGGCACCTGGGCTTGGCACAGACCTGTTTGATTCAAAAGGTCCATTGGGGTGACTCCACAGGCACTGTATTTGGCTAGCCTGTCTTTCACAAAATCTACCTGGAGGGCCCATCTCACAGGGCCACCTGAAGCCCCTTAACATTCTCAGCTGTCAACTCTGAATGACTCATCTTCAGAGAGACCTTCACCCCAACAGCAGGGCATGCTGTCACCTCCCCAAGCCCACCAGTCAAATCACAGGCCTCCCCTTTCCACAGCCTGACAGCCACCAGAAGCACTGGTTGCTACAATCATGGGTCCTCCCATCACAGACGGCACACAGGCTCTGGGAAACATGCTGTCTGCACTTGAACCAAGACAGCCTACTCCCCAGGGAAGACTTAGGAGGCCCATTCACCAGTCCATAAACTCCTTTACATTTACCTGGACTCATTTGATAGTTTTGAGACTGCATTTTTCACAGTTTAATCTCCTAATTGGATAGCTCTAAAAGGCTTAAAAATGTGCTGTGCTTTGACCCCACCTGGATCTCATTAAGCAGAAGAGGAAGTGAGAAGTTACTGCCTGATTGCAGGCCAATTAGGGCTCACCTGTTGCAGGCTTTGCCAGATGACAATGGTGACTGATGAGGACAGACTGATTGGAAAGAGTTGAGTGTCAGGTAATTCTCCAGTGACAGTGTTCCATGCCTGAGGACAGGGGAAATCTTTTGCTCTGGGTTGAAGAGACAATGCAGGGGTTTATGATTCTGCATAAATTTGCAGCCACTGATCCGGCCAGGGCAGTGGTCAATACCTCCAGCTCAGGGAGAAGCCATCTCTGGTTTGGAATCCTGGCTCCCTCCCATTAGCTGTGGAACCTAGGCCTCAGTTCTCCCACTCATATTCAGAGATAAGTGGAGGGTGTTGGTTTTCCTGTGACTATAAACGACAACCTACACTCATCCTGCTAGAAGTGGGACTCAAACCAGGTCCTGAGTGCCTGACACCAAGTTAGTGCTCAGTAGATGTTGAATGAAGAAACAATTAGGCAAAATTTGGATAAGTAGTTATAGTCAGTGGTTCAAAAGAATGGAGTCTCATGTGTTCTTGGGAAAGTCATAAGGCTGGGAGAACAGCACTGTCTATTTCACAGGACAGTTGGAAGGTTCAAGTGTGCTCACACCTATAACATGCTTGGCACGTGGGGAGCTGACTATTCACTGACGATGACGATCATATTTCAGGTATGAAGTGGTGCTCACTGTATGCCAAGGCATGAAGGGCTGACATGCAGAGGCCTGGGAACGGCAGATCAGGTTGGACAGGTAGGTGGCCCCAGCTCTGGGGCACAGATAGGAGGAAGTGAGCCTTCTGTAGCCAAATGTTTGAAAACCACCTAGTGTGCCTTGTCCCCACCCCTTGCCTTCCCACCTCCAAGTTCTATAACCCAAACTAGATTGAGACCTGGGCTCAAGACCAGGTCTGCAACAGAGAAGGGGACCACGGAGGCCATGCCCTAGTGAACTGAGGGGTTCAGACAAGAGGAGCAATGAGCCTGTAAGGTTCCCAGCTGCTTTTCACTCAAACCCTGGGAGAATGGGAAGGGGTCTGATATTTATTGTAGTCCTAAACCTCAGCACCATCACACAGGGCATCCTCCCCCAGCAGGCATTATTGTTCCTGTTTTATAGGAATATCAGGTCCCAAGCCCTTAGCAAGGTCTTGTAGATGAAACAGGTTCAGAGAACGGAGGCCGTGCTTTAGGCCACATGGTAAAGGGCTGTGATGACTGTGAAGGCAGGCACCCTCCTCTGCAGTCAGCCACTCCACTGTTCAGGTTTGCAGCTATGGACTTTAGTCCTAACATTTCCCCTTTTAACTCTCTGAAGCCCTGCCCAACACTCTGATATATCCTGCAAGGGAAGGGCCCTGAGTTAAGGAAAGAAAACTTGGAGGGGAGAGGAGTTCATCTGTTTGGCATCTCTAGTCCAAAGAGGGCATACCTATGGTCCCAGTGTGACCAGGCCTGGTCCTGAGGAGCTCAACAAGCTTGAGGCCGTCTGTCCAACCCTCCAATGAACAAGTGGCCTGGTCTGTTTGCAGGGAGCTCCCTGCAAACTCTGAGGCCAGGGTCACCACATGCCAACTCCAGGCCTTCCTCCCCCAGGCCTGGCTGAGGTCACTTGTCCATCATTCAAGGTCTCCTTCAGGAAAACTTTTCTATCCCAGTGATAGCCCCTGCCCCACGAAGTCCATTCATCCATCAGACATCGCTTAAGTGTTGTAGGGGAGAGTCAATTGACTCCATGTTGGATCTATTTCTTTGACTTGCTTTTCATCGCTTTTGTTATTATAATCATACGTTAGGGCCTGCCTCAGAGAACCCTGTCCCTCTACCTGACTATTAATCTAAAGCGCCCTTATTCAGCTCCTAGGAGATAATCTGAACCTGTCCACCAGTGAACGGCTGTAAGAAAGACGAGAATAGCATATCCCTTTCCCAAGGCTGGCCATTCCCAGAGATGTTTTGCAAGACTGATGGCCTTTTTTACTTTACTTCCTCATTGCCTCTATTCTGCTTTTTTGCCTTAGTTCCTCACTGCTTCTCTCTCTGGTTCTATAAAAGAACCTAGCACCCAGACCCCACAAGATGGTTTTTTGGAGATATTAGTCTGCCATCTTCTCGGTCAGCCAGCTTTCCAAATAAAGTCGTATTCCTTGCCTCAACACCTCATCTCTCGGTTAATTGGCATGTTGTGTGGAGAGAAGAGTGAACTTGTACTCGGTAACAAAAGCACCTGCTCCAAGCTGGCCCCTCTGGAGGCCACTGGGGATACAGATGACGGTAGAGATGACTTAGATACGGTCTTAGCCCTCCAGGCACTCCTGACTAGATGCTAGGGGGGTTCACTCTGCAAAATTGGACTCGGCCTGCTGTGGGTAGGACCTTGTTGTTGTTTAGTCACTTAGTCATGTCTGACTCTTTTGCAACCCCATGGACTGTAGCCTGCCAGGCTTTTCTGTCCGTGGGATTTCCCAGGCAAGAATACTAGAGTGGGTTGCCATTTCCTTCTTCAGGGGATCTTCCCAACCCAGGGATTGAACCCATGTCTCCTTCATTGGCAGGTGGATTCTTTACCACTGAGCCAACAAGGAAGACATAGGTATCTGTATTTTTAAGAAACCATGCAGGTGACTGAGGTTCACACCCAGGTAAAATTCTTTGGTCTTGTGGATTTTCTGGCCCCTAGCCTGGGATTCTTCAGGCTGCCACAATCCTCGGAGAGCATGACGTATCTCTCCAAGTAGTAGCACCCTCTCGGCTCTCAAGTCAGATAAATCTGTGTACAAATCCTACTTTTGCAACTTAGTACTTGTATGGCACCCCACTCCAGTACTCTTGCCTGGAAAATCCCATGGACGGAGGAGCCTGGTAGGCTGCAGTCCATGGGGTCGCTAGGAGTCGGACATGACCGAACAACTTCACTTTCACTTTTCACTTTCATTCATTGGAGAAGGAAATGGTAACCCACTCCAGTGTTCTTGCCTGGAGAATCCCAGGGACAGGGGAGCCTGGTGGGCTGCCCTCTGTGGGTTCGCACAGAGTCGGACACGACTGAAGCGACTTAGCAGCAGCATCCTTATAAAACACCCATGCTACCTGAGGCTCAGTTTCCCCATCTTAAATGAGATAATAATGGTGCCTTTCCATACTGAGGATTAACTGGAATACTGTGTGCAAAGCAAGAATTCAGGTGTGCACAATAAATGTCTGCTATTAATCATATCATCACTGGACTCTGGTGGACAGAAACACTTCCCTGTATTTCCAGGATCCATATCTGCAGCCTGTGTCTCAGAGGCGGCATTGGAAACCTCTGAGGCCTCTCCCCAGAGTCCTCTGCCAGGGCTCCAACAAGACTTGTCTGCATTTTCCCTGAGGACCCAGCCTCCTGGTCCTCAGAGGACATACTAACTCGTCGTACCCTCCCCTTCATCTAACCCAGAGTGAGCAAAGTTCCAACCACGCCTCTCTGGGCAGCCTGCCCCCCCAATTTCGGGGAAACCGGTAAGTTTGCCAGGCAAGAGCTCCGCGGGCAGAGGACACTGGTCAGCCCAGCCTCTTCCCGGTCAAGGTCGGGAGCCCCCGCCCCTGCCGCCTGCCCCGCCCGGGGCAGGCACAGGGCTGGGAGCCCTGGCGAGAAGATCCCGCCCATCGCTCGGGCGCTCCCCTGAGACCGCGGGCAGGGGCAGCGGGGAACGCGGGACCTGTGGACTCGGCGGGTCCGCGGGGTGGGGCGCGGGACACAGCATCCCGGGGAATTAGCTAGGTCCCTTCAGTCCCGCCCCTGCGCTGCGAGCACCCGGCCCTGCCCACCTCGGGTGGCGCACGAGGTTGGGGAGGAAGGCACACAGGGAGTGGAGGACCCAGGACCCGGGTTCGCTGCCGCCGGGCACACGTGGCTGGGTCCCAGTCGCCCAGGTTTCCTGCATGCGTGGGGCGGCTCAGGCGCAGGAGGCTACGGGGCAGCCTCCGGGGCCGGGGTCCCTGGCAGGGCGCAGCCCCGCGGCGACCTGGGCGAGGGGTCACTCACCTTTTAGGCCCGCCGCTGCTCCAAGCGGCGGCAGCAGAAGGTCCGCGGCGGCGGAGGCGGTGGCCCGGCCCGGAGGCTCCTCCTCTCTCGGTGCCCCGCCCGCCCGCGGGGCCGGACCTGTGCGGGAGGAGGCCGCCCGCCTGCCGGCTGCTGCTGCTTATCCGGCTTGGCCACCTCCCCCGGGACCGCAATCGGGGAGCTGCAGGGTCCTCGATCCCACCCTGCGGCACCAGCAGTGGTGGTGGGCCGCAGGGACAAACGACCCTCCCCTCCCCCGGCCTAATGTTCCTAAACTTCCGGAACTACACCTCTATGCTGCTGCTGCTGCTGCTAAGTCGCTTCAGTCGACTCTATGCGACTCCATAGACGGCCGCCCACCAGGCTCCCCCGTCCCTGGGATTCTCCAGGCAAGAACACCTCTATCTCCCCCATTAAAGTGGGCAACTCTTAACCAGGACAAGCAGGGCATCTGGTAACTTCTGGGACCAGCTGGCTCCCTTCATCCGAGGGACACCTCAAAGCCACGTCCATTTCATAATGCCAGGTTAAGTGGCAGGCCAAGTTCACACAGGTGGGAAGATGCAAGGTACCAGTTCAACCTGGCTTCCTTCCATCCTGCAAGGGAAGCAGCAGCAGAGGCCCCCTTCTCCACTAGGCTGCATCCAGGCCTCTGTGCTTCCATTGCTCCTCTGTTCCTGGTCTACCCTTAGCGCAGACCTCTGACCCTTCTTCAGAGTCCTCACTTCCAGGGCCTGGGAACTGGGGGAGGGCTCTTGGGAGGGCCCTAGTCTCCTCATCTAGACTTTCTAGGCTTGAAACTACCACCCTACCCTGAGACAGATGGCCTTTAGCCCTGGGCGCTGTCCTCCACTCCCCCATGATGGTGGCCTCCCAGCACAGCTGTGAGTCAGGTATAAGGTGGGGGTATCTTTCAGGTACCTTTCTAGAGCTGTGCGCTGTCATCTGAAGCCCTTTCTCACCTGCAGTCTCACATCATGTGCTGCTGACCACCATTCCTCTCCTTCCACAGGTGAGGACACAGGGGCTCTGATCGTTGTGGGGCACCAATGTCACACATCTTCTGGGAGGCTGACTGGGGGTTGCCTGACCCCTGGGACTCTCTCTGGATTAGTCCTTTAGGACATATTCTGCCAGCCCTTGATAAAGAGCTTCAAAATACTCCAGGATCCCAAGCTGTTCTGGGGAGATAAGTCCTAGGGAGGGACCGTCTGAACCCAGAAACCAGAAAGGCAGGGGGCTGGGCCTCAAGAATGGCCCCACAACTAGACCTCAGGGAGCACGATGAGGGGGAGAGGCAGAGCTCTGGCCAGGTGGTGGGGTGAGAGTCCTTTTCTTTGTCCTCTCGCTTCACCAGCATCTTGTGCTTTCTCACTTCCACAGGTTTCCTCTTGCATAAAATACCCACCCACCCCAGCTCTCCACTCTGCCAGACCCTGAGGCCCGGCTTCTCTCCCACCTCCTGTCTCACCCTGCCCCAGGAAAACATCCTCTCTGAGCTCTGGAGGCAGTTCTCATAGGTCCTTTGTGCATTCCACACTCAGGGAACCGCACCATATCACAGTATTCCAAGTGCTGGGGACATAGTTGCCCCATGCCTGGTTCTGGCCCTAGGACGGGAGGTTGCCTCTGCAGTGACTTTGGGGAAACAGGAATGAGCAGGTAGCCTTCTTTGGTGCCCCTCACATGGTGCCCTGCACACAGTAGGTGCTCTTTAAATATCTTCTGTCTGATGAGGGTCTCTGAGCACCCTTCCTGTTACTTCAGAGGAGTTGGAACACAAGGAGATGTAGCTTGGGAAACAGAGATGTGGAGAGGTCTTCCAATATTCTCAAAGGATCTATCTAGCATCCTTCCAAAGAGTCCTGGTAGGCCTCTGAGGGGCTCCCCATGAGTTGGAGAGAGGGCAAAGGCTGGAGCAGCAGAGATACACAGAGGAATGTCCTAGTGGAGCATGAACTTGTACAAGAGAACAATGAGGGGCCTGAAAGGCACAGGGAGGGAGAGAGGTGAACACCCTGCTGAGGCCAAGCACCTTGGTGGACAGAGCACCATCCACGCCACTGGCCTTTGATGCTTGGCCTGTCTGTCTCACCTGACGTGGGGCCTAGTGTGGCTGAGAGCTGAATCAGTGTTTCCTGGAGCCCAACTCCGGGAAGCAGATGTGCCATCTCCTGAGCCGGGGGGAGGATGGTGCCCTGACACTGGTCGAGCACCTCCTCTGTGCCAGACTCGTGTCCATGGCTAGGCCAAGGGCAGAGTGGCTGGAGCCATCCTTCGGAGACGTTTGTCAGATTGTGTTACTCCTTCGCTCAGAACTTGCCCCTGGCTCCCTGGTCTCTGAGAGTCAAAGCAAAGTCCTTTCTATGGCGACCAGGCCCAGCAGGACCTTGTCTCCGGCTCCCTTCTCTTTGCTATCACTCAGCCCTGCCACACTGGCCTTCTCCCTCCCTCCTTTGGATCCTTGAGAAATAACATCACCTCTGTGAGACTCACCCAGTTATCTGCATCCCTCATCTGGGTACCCTGCCCTATTTCTTTTCACTTAGCCTTTTTCTCCTTCTAGTGTGTGTTAGTCACTTAGTCGTGTCTGACTCTTTGTGACCCCATGGATTGTAGCCCGCCAGGCTCCTCTGTTCATGGGATTATTCAGGCAAGAATAATCCCATGCCATTTTCTACTCCAGGGGATCTTCCCAGCCCAGGGATTGAACCCATGTCTCCTGCATTGGCAGGCAGATTCTTTACCACTGAACCACCAGGAAAGCCCTTTTTTCTCCTTCTAACTCACTATAAGACACACCTTCTCTGTTTGCTGTTCATTAATGTTCTGCTCCCACAGAAATGGAAGCTCCTTCAGGGCAGGGAGTTTTATCTGCCTCTTTCACTTCTGTATTCCCAGTGCCTGGATCAGAGCCTGGCACATAGTCGGTGCCCTGTAAACAGTTATTGAATGAATGCTTGGCCATTCTCAACCTTCTGCACCTCCCAGCATCTCCGAGAAGCTTCGCCTAGGACTCCCCCCACATCTGGTCTCCTCCTTTGCTTGCCCCAGAGCTGGCACTGCAGGCACACAGGAGGTGCTCAGCACATGTGATGGTGGATATCTGGATATGGAGCCCCTGCATGTCAGTCTCCTGAGATTGCTCTTTTTCCTGCAGACAAGGCTACTCCTTTGGCTTAGAAGATGAGAGTATCCGGGAAGAGAATCTAGGTTTATCTCCTACTTGGCCCAGAGAGAAGGACATAGTTCAGACTCAGCTTCTTGGATTGATCCAGCACTTATAAGCTCGGACAAAACACATCCATTTCACAAAATAAATACTCTAATTGACTACTAAATCAAGACGGTCACTAGAAGCCGTGTGCCAGATGTATTCTGACAGCCTGGCTGGGAGCCAGGCCACCTGGACCTAGATGTGCTCAGGCTGGGCTGCAGCCCCAGAAAAGGTGTCCTGCCCTCCACTGCCCAGCCCAGGCAAGGTGAGACTCCCCAAACCAAGCCTCTGGGCACAGGGAACTGCTTCCTTCTGTGAGGGAGGGAGTGGGACTGCAACTTAGGGAAGCGATTTCAAGGGAAAATGGAGGGGTTGTGTCTTCTTCCATGATGACCCTGTGGATAAAGCTTTGTTGGAACCACCCAGAGGTGAGGCAGTGGTCACAGGCATGGGGTGGGGTGGGCTGTGGGGGACAGGTGCTGGAAGGGGAGGCAAGCTGCAGAAGTGTGCTCAGGGTTTAAGCTTACAGTCTCTTTCATGTCATGGATTATTTCAAGCCAATATTGTAAGGCATTATAAGGTGTGACTAACAGGGCCCTCAACCCTCTGCCCCTGCACCCAGGGCTTGGCACTCTGGTGTAAGTCTTGCCCTCCTTCTAGTCCTCTATTGCAACATGAGCTCTCTCCAGAGGAAAAGCTCTCTGAGTTCAGTGGAACGAGAGACTGTATCCACAAGAGATTTAACTGTGGCAGCACAAGAGCATGAACAAGGTTCTAGAGGCAGGTGCTTTTAGGGGGAGGGGTGGGCACATCCAAGACTAGGGGAAGGGTGGGCAGGAACAGCCATTTTGCTAAGGGCGCTCGGACACATGGTAGGCACTTAGTCTCTGTGTGCGTCGGGATTCATGGCTTGGGGCTGGACATCTGTGGTCAGTGGGAACCATGGCAGCACTGCCATTACTTTCAGCTGGGGGAACCGCATAGGTGCACAGCTAGAGAAGTCTGGGCTTTTAGCTCCTTGCTCCAAGTATGGTACACGTGGTACCCTGGGAGTTTTTTAGAACTACCCACCCCAGATCTAAATCAGAAAGGCATTTTCAAAAGACTTGCTGGAGATTGCATGCATATTAAAGTTTGAGAAATGTGGGTCTACAGCACAGATGAGGAAAGGGACAACTCGCTGAACACCCAGGCCAATCTGACCATCAGAAACCTATATTGGAATGCATTCACCTTAATGGGATGGTATTTTAATACCATTCCCTTTGCTCTCTCAAAGGCTCTTATGAGCCAAATAGCCTGATTTCATCTGCTTCTGAATTTTTAGAAATATGAAGTAAATGACCTGTTTCTCACAATGCTCAATGCCTATTATATAAAGCTCTAGGAAAAAAATATAAGACTAGTATGCATCTTCCTTTCCAGTTGCTGATCCTATTTCCCTTTTTACCATGGACACTAGGATACTCAGACCCGTATTCATGCTTATCTTATCTTTACTAAATATATTTAATGAAAGTCACTCAGTTGTGTCTGACTCTGCAACCCTATGGACTGTACAGTCCATGGAATTCTCCAGGCTAGAATACTGGAGTGGGTAGCCTATTCCTTTTCCACAGATCTTCCCGACCCAGGAATTGAAACGGGGTCTCCTGCACTGCAGGCGGATTCTTTACCAGCCGAGCTACCTTAAGTTCTACTTTATTTTTACCCCAGCCCACCATGGGCTTTAAAGTAGAATTTAAAGTAGCTCAGCTGGTGTTCTTGCCTGGAGAATCCCAGGGATGGGGGAGCCTGGTGGGCTGCCGTCTGTGGGGTCACACAGAGTTGGACATGACTGAAGTGACTTAGCAGCAGCAGCATGATTTCCCAAGTCTTATTTACTATTAACCTTATTGTGAAGCTCTTCTTTATAAGCTGTTCAAAATTGCTTTTGGAAAAAGCTGATTGTTTAAGGAAAATAAATAGGTAACATCTGTTTGTTACAATGGCAAATTCATTTCTCCCTGGGCAAACATTACCCTTTCATTCCCATCCTCTGCTGGATTTTTGAGAAGGTGGAAGGATTGGGAGACAGATGAGTCTGCCCAAAGTTACTAAGAAAAGAAAGCTCGACCAGCTAGGCGGCACTGGGGCGTCAGTAGTGGGATTCAGTGACACCCATACTATGCTCCTTCCTGCTTTCTCCCTCCCCATTTGTGCCCAACTCACCTGATTGGGGGTGCAAGGGGCTGTCCTCCATGTCAAGGGACTTACCGCAGCCTGGAGCAGGGGCTCTGCTCACCAGCTGCCCACTCTCCATGTGCTGCTTCTTCTCCCCTGGGCCCGAGCCTGGTGGCCAGGGCTCACTCAGCTCACTCAGCTCAGTGTGGGCGGAGTGTGGAGTTAGCCCAGACTGCTCAAGCGCAGCGGTGTCAGAGCCTCTCCTGGCCTAGGTGGGGTCACTGACCTCAGGGTTATCTGTACATGCACTGTGGTCAGTAGCTAGATAAGCCTTCCTTCCAGGCCTGGGAATGTTTTCATCCTGCCTAATTCTCTGCTTCCTGGGTATTGGCTCCAAAAGGGAGGAGGGTAGGAGGGTAAGGAAGTGACATTTTTGAAGTTCCACCACCTATTTAACTTATATGCAGAGTACATCATATGAAATGCAGGACTGGATAAACACAAGCTGGAATCAAGATTTCCAGGAGAAATATCAATAACTTCAGATATGAAGATAACATCACCCTTATGGCAGAAAACGAAGAGGAACTAAAGAGCCTCTTGATGGTGAAAGAAGAGAGTGAAAAAGCTGGCTTAAAACTCAACATTCAAAAAACAAAGATTATGGCATCCGGTCCCATCACTTCATGGGAAATAGATGGGGTACAATGGAACAGTGACAGACTTTATTTTCTTGGACTCCAAAATCACTGCAAATGGTGACTACAGCCATGAAATTAAAAGACATTTGCTCCTTGGAAGAAAAGCTATGACAAACCTAGACAGCATGTTAAAAAGCAGAGACATTACTTTGCAAACAAATGTCTGTATAGTCAAAGCTATGGTTTTTCTAGTAGTCATGTATGGGTAAAAGATTTGGACCGTAAAGAAGGCTGGGCACCAAAGAACTGATGCTGTTGAACTGTGGTGTTGGAGAAGACTCTTGAGAGTCCCTTGGACAGCAAGGAGATCAAATCAGCCAATCCTAAAGGAAATCAGTCCTGAATATTCATTGGAAGGACTGATGCTGAAGCTGAAGCTCCAACACTTTGGCCACCTGATGTGAAAAGCCGACTCATTGGAAAAGACCTTCATGCTGGGAAATACTAAAGGCAGGAGCAGAAGGGGATGATGGAGGACGAGATGATTGGATTAGCATTGAAGTAGACATTACTAGTCAGTGTAGAACTCTGAGACCTTGGTCTTGTTTTCAGTAAACATCCACTCCGTTGTTCTGAATTCCTGGAATGTCTCTTTAGTCTGATAAGTTATCAGCACTCAGATCCAGGGAATGGCAGTAATTGGATTCTGTTCCATATGCTTGGGGGAAAAGCAACTGGTGATTATTAATCTTCAGTTCAGTTCAGTCGCTCAACTCTTTGTGACCCCATGGACTGCAGCATGCCAGGCTTCCCTGTCCATCACCAACTCCCAGAGTTTACTCAAACTCATGTCCATCGAGTCGGTGATGCCATCCAACCATCTTATCCTCTGTTGTCCCATTCTCCTCCTGCCCTCAATCTTTCTCAGCATCAGGGTCTTTTCAAATGAGTCAGTTCTTTGAATCAAGTGGCCAAAGTATTGGAGTTTCAGCTTCAACATCAGTCCTTCCAATGAATATTTAGGACTGATTTCCTTTAGGATTGACTGATTTGATCTCCTTGCAGTCCAAGGGACTCTCAAGAGTCTTCTCCAACACCACAGTTCAAAAGCATCAATTCTTTGGTGCCCAGCTTTCTTTATAGTCCAACTCTCACATCCATACATGGAAAAACCATAGCTTTGACTAGATGGACCTTTGTTTGCAAAGTAATGTCTCTGCTTTTTAAATATGCTGTCTAGGTTGGTCATACTTTTTCTTCCAAGGAGCAAGCGTCTTTCAATTTCATGGCTGCAGTCACCATCTGCAGTGATTTTGGAGCCCCCCCAAAAAGTCTGTCACTGTTTCCACTGTTTCCCCATCTATTTGCCATGAAGTGATAGGACCAGATGCCATGAACTTAGTTTTCTGAATGTTGAGTTTTTTTTTTTTTTAATTTTATTATATTTTTAAACTTTACAATATTGTATTAGTTTTGCCAAAGATTGAAATGAATCCACCACAGGTATACCTGTGTTCCCCATCCTGAACCCTCCTCCCTCCTCCCTCCCCATACCCTCCCTCTGGGTTGTCCCAGTGCACCAGCCCCAAGCATCCAGTATCGTGCATCGAACCTGGACTGGCGACTCATTTCATACATGATATTATACATGTTTCAATGCCATTCTCCCAAATCTCCCCACCCTCTCCCTCTCCCACAGAGTCCACAAGACTGATATATACATCAGTGTCTCTTTTGCTGTCTCGTACACAGGGTTATTGTTACCATCTTTCTAAATTCCATATATATGCGTTAGTATACTGTATTGGTGTTTTTCTTTCTGGCTTACTTCACTCTGTATAATAGGTTCCAGTTTCATCCATCTCATTAGAACTGATTCAAATGTATTCTTTTTAATGGCTGAGTAATACTCCATTGTGTATATGTACCACAGCTTTATTATCCATTCATCTGCTGATGGGCATCTAGGTTGCTTCCATGTCCTGGCTATTATAAACAGTGCTGCGATGAACATTGGGGTACATGTGTCTCTTTCCCTTCTGGTTTCCTCAGTGTGTATGCCCAGCAGCGGGATTGCTGAATCATAAGGCAGTTCTGAATGTTGAGTTTTAAGCCCACTTTTTCACTCTTCTCTTTCACTTTCATCAAGAGGCTCTTTAGTTCTTCTTTGCTTTCTGCCATAAGGGTGATGTCATCTTCATATCATTATTGATATTTCTCCCGGCAATCTTGATTCCAGCTTGTGCTTCATCCAGTTCAGCATTTCTCATGATGTATTCTGCATATAAGTTAAATAAGCAGAGTGACAATATACAGCCTTGATGTACTCCCTTCCCGATTTGAAACCAGTCTGTTGTTCCATGTCCAGTTCTAACTGTTGCTTCTTGACCTGCATACAGATTTCTCAGGAGGCAGGTGGTCTGGTAGCCTTTGACTGTGCAGATCACAACAAACTGGAAAATTCTTAAAGATCATTAATCTTAAACCCATACATCTGGTAAAATGGCCAGAGGGCATGAAAAAGGGTGGTGACTTAATCCAAGGATAAAGAGAAACCATAAAGATTTTAAGTATCTTGACTTAAATTGATTGGTTTAAATTGACTTTAAATTGATTGGTTAGAAATAATGGTTATTATTGGTTAGAATAATAATTGGTTAGTAATAATTTGAGGAAGGATATAAAAACCGTTTTAAGTCCCACCTTGGGGGTACCCTTTACCCCCTCTCAGTGATAGGTTGGTACTTTCCTCCTCTTTAATAAATCCTATTCACTTGCTACCGTGAGTGTTTGTGTTCTTCAGCTCTGCAGACAAGAACTCAGATTCCCATCTCAGCATCTCTGACTCAATGGATGTGAGTTTGAGCAGGCTCTGGGAGATGGTGACGGACAGGGAAGCCTGGTGTGCTGCAGTCCATGAGGTCACAAAGCGTCCGACAAGGCTGAGCAACTGAACAACAGTAACACAAGCTTGAGGCAAGGCCTGTGCCACATTTAAATCATGTGCTTTAAGCCCCATCAAGACCTTGTGAGGTGAATAGAATGAGCCACATTTTCAGATGAAGAAAGCATCATGCAGTGAGGAAGTAGAGCTGGGATTTGAACCAGGTCTGCCTCAACCACAGGTCTTTCTGCTCCCGCTGCCTCACCAGGTGCACGGCTCCTGTGGGCAATGGCCAGCACACCTTTGTGCTAAGGGCTGGGGTCAGCCCAGTCAGGGGCAGAGCAGGAGAAGTCCATGTTAGTGTGGTCAGAGGGAAGATGAATCTGGATGGGGAAACACTTGCCCTGCCCCTCCTAGGTGGAGTCCTATGAGCCGCCCTAGCCTCTCAGAGGTGAGGCTCCACCAATGAGATCTGCATAGCCTGGAAGCAGGTCTGTGAAATGTCAGGTAGGTTTTCAAGAGTCTGGTTCTTTCCAGTGTACTGCCCGGTTTCACTGATGTGCAAAAGCGGGCTGTGATCCTCAGAGTCGTGTAAACATTTGCTATTCCCTGGCAGCATGTGAGAAGCTAGGTCCCTGCAGGACAAATAAGGGAGATAGCGGCCCAAGTCCTGGTATATCCTCCAAGAACCAAGGCCACAGTCAGCTAGATCCTGGGGACTCCAGCGGGGAGAGGGACCAGGGATTGGTCTTTAGAGGCATTTGCAGGACAAAGCAACATACTGACCTGGCTTCAGACTGAAGCCAGGATTCAAACTTGGTTTCCTCAGCTGCAGAATGAGAGCGTAGATCTCCTTCAGGTGATTGTAAGAATGAAGTGATAAATTGCCAGGAAAATGCCTGGCACATAGCAGGTGTTCATTAAAAGGTTGTCAATCAATTAAGAGGAAAAGGAAGAGTGAAGTGGGCAGACCACTGAAAAGAGTCATTTCCATAAGAAATGCACTTCCTAGCAGGCCTCTCTTCTCCCCCTTGGGAAAGTCTTCTTCCTTCTGTGTCCTGATCTAAACTCTCACTGTCTCTGAGAAGCCCTCAGGGAACTAGCTCTCCTCTCAACTCATGTCAAAGACCCCCAGTGAATGCCAGTTCCCCCACTCCACCCTCCTTTCATAGTGGTCAGTGGGCACTGTGGGCCCTCTAGTCAGCTTCCAGGCTGACTGTAGAAACTTCTTGCCCAGTTCCCTGCCCCTGCGAGCTCAAGGTGTCTGAAAACTTAAGTGTGTGAAACTTCCCCCAATGCCTTGTGAGTCCTGTGAACAGGGCTTGCCCTGTGCATGATCTGGGGGTCCCTGAAAGATGCTGCAGCAGATGGGGCTGGGGACAAAGGGGACAGATGAAGAGAGGCCTGGTTTGCCTTTGGGTGAAAATCGAGGCTTTGTCCTGCTGGCTGTGGGGGCCCAGGAAGATTTGAAGAGGCATGAGTGTGTGTGATAATAATAGCTAAGAGTTTCTGAAGCATGCTTTATACCAGGCCCTGTTCCTAGCGTGTTAACTGTGTTAACTCATATAATCCTTGTATGGGCAGTGTCAACTACAAATGGGCACTTGCCCAGAGTATTGCCAGTGACTGAACAAGGGCATTTGCCTCCCACCTCTGTGGAGATCGAAGCCTGTGCTGCTTCAGGTGTTCACCTTCAACACTCCCCGAGGGGAGTTCAGGGTGGAGTGAGGCACCCTGTGCTCCAGGGAACCTGGTGGGACACGTCTTTAGATAGGTGGGTATTTTAAGGAACAGATTTTATGATCCCAATCCTTGCATCTCCTCATATCCAGAAAAGCACTAAATCCCTTCATGATGACATCAGATCCTGGCAACTAGCAGAAAACCTCTTGTGAAGTAAGCATTGATGGCCCTGAACTCTCCCTTCACCATAACTGTATGGACTGACCTTCCCCCACTACCTCTCTGAAGCAACCTCTCAGAGCTATCTGAAATGCTGTCTCCTGGGCTGCAGTCCTCATTTCGCCCCAAATCAAGCTTAACTCACAACTCTCAAATTGTGCATCTTTTTCAGTCAACAGCAGGTCATTCAAGATAGCTGTTCTCTTACTCTCTGTATATCCCCTCTTCAACCAGACCTTGCTTCATTCACGTAACTACCCAATCCTTCTAAATTAATTAGTCACTGGTAACTGATGAGCCCACCTGATGTCAATAAATACTAGCCTTTTCCTCTGTGTATTTCCTCTCCTTTTCCTTTGAGTTTTCCTCAAAAACTGCTGTCATGTCTCACTTACCATCTCTCACACACTGTGGGGGGTCTCTCCAGGACCCTCTGCGTAAGATCCCCTGTCCAATAAACCACTGCTGTCTCTGTCACTGTCTCTGGGCTCTTTCTTTGATCTTGGGGTTGGGCAACTACAAGGCTTGCAGACCCACAGGATACAGCCCAACAATCTTCACAGAACATTCTCCCTATTTTCCAATAGGAGACAGGTATGGGGAGGTTACATCACCTATTGCATTGTATTGTTAGTCTCTCAGTCGTGTCCAACTCTTTGTGACCCCAAGACTGTAGCCTACCAGGCTCCTCTGTCCATGGGACTCTCCAGGCAAGAATACTGGAGTGGGTTGTCATTTCGTTCTCCAGGGGATCTTCCTGACCCAGGGATCAAACCCAGATCTCCTGCATTGCAAGCAGATTCTTTAAACCATCTGAGCTACAGAGATGTCCCTACATCACCTACTTGATGTGAAATAGCTCAGAAAGTGGTGGAGCTGGGATTGAAAGCTGATGGGTGTATTTTGGTGCCCACTCCCTACCACTTCCTTTCTGTCTCTTGGAAGCCATCGGGGGTGGATCATAAAAGGCATATGAGAGGCTGGGAGGGGGTGAAGTGTACTTAGGGGACAAAATAAGTCTGGTAAATCTTGTGTGTTCAGAGCTCCTCCCTCAGGGCTAAGGGCTGCATGTTTAATCAGAGATCAAAGCAACTGCCCAAGCAGTTGTCCGGCCGGGGCTAAAAAGGGCATTCAAAAAGGTCATTTAGCCAAAATCAAATCTCTTGCTTTCTGGAATCCAGGAAGGGAAGTGACTGAGGACTTATGGCCCACCCACTGCCTTGGACACCTGGAGAGAACAAGGCTTTTGATGTGACAAGGCTTTTGAAGTTGAAACCTGAGCCTCAGTTTTCTTATCTGTAAAATGGAGCTGATGACAGCAGGGGAGGAAACTACATGCAGATGGTGAAATTAGGCCTTGAACACACATTAATTCCCCAATCTGCCCTCACCTATATCCTTGGTTCATTGTCCTTCTCGGCCCCAATCAATCCCCTGGATTCCAGAGCCTGGAGGGATGGAAGGAGGATGCTAGGACCCTGGGTACCTGCTGCCCATTGGACCTGGCCCAGTCCTGGCTGGAAGACCTGAACTTTGTGGCTGCGAGGCCCAGTCTTCACTCAGCTCTCCCCTCACAAGCTTTCCTGACATTCCAGAAACCCTCATTCTTCAAAGGTGGGAAGCAGGTTGTTGTTCAGTTGCTCAGTCGTGTCCAGCTCTTTGCAGCCCCATGGACTGCAGCGCACCAGGCTTCCGTGTCCTTCACCATCTCCTAGAGTTTGCTCAAACTCATATCCATTGAGTCAGTGATGCCATCCAACCATCCCATCTTCTGTCACCCCCTTTTCCTCCTGCCCTCAATCTTTCCCAGCATCAGGGTCTTTTCAAATGAGTCAGTTCTTCACATCAGGTAGCCAAAATATTGGAGTTTCAGCTTCAACATCAGTCCTTCCAATGAACACCCAGGGCTGATCTCCTTTAGGATGGACTGGCTGGATCTCCTTGCAGTTCAAGGGACTCTCAAGAGTCTTCTCCAACACCACAGTTCAGAAGCATCAGTTCTTCGGTGTTCAGCTTTCTTTATAGTCCAACTCTCACATCCATACACGGCTACTGGAAAAACCATAGCTTTGACTAGACGGACCTTTGTTGGCAAGGTAATGCCTCTGCTTTTTAATACACTGTCTAGGTTGGTCATGGCCACCCACTCTAGTACTCTTGCCTGGAAAATCCCATGGACAGAGGAGCCTGGTGGGCTGCAGTCCACGGGGTCGCTAAGAGTCAGGCACGACTGAGCGACTTCACTTTCACTTTTCACTTTCATGCATTGGAGAAGGAAATGGCAACCCACTCCAGTGTTCTTGCCTGGAGTATCCCAGGGACAGAGGAGCCTAGTGGGCTGCCGTCCTTGGGGTCCCACAGAGTCGGACAAGACTGAAGCGACTTAGCAGCAGCAGCAGCAGGTTGGTCATAAATTTCCTTCCAAGGAGCAAGTGTCTTTTAATTTCCTGGCTGCGATCACCATCTGCAGTGATTTTGGAGCCCATGAAAATAAAGTCTGTCACTGTTTCCATTGTTTCCCCATCATTTGCCCTGAAGTGATGGGACCAGATGCCATGATCTTAGTTTTCTGAATGTTAAGTTTTAAGCCCACTTTTTCACTCTTCTCTTTCACTTTCATCAAGAGGCTCTTCAGTTCTTCTTTGCTTTCTGCCATAAGGGTGGTGTCATCTGCTTATCTGAGGTTATTGATATTTCTCCCAGTAATCTTGATTCCAGCTTGTGCTTCATCCAGTTCAGCATTTCTCACGATGTACTCTGCATATAAGTTAAATAAGCAGGGTGACAATATACAGCCTTGACGTACTCCTTTTCCTATTTGGAACCAGTCTGTTGTTCCATGTCCAGTTGTAACTGTTGCTTCTTGACCTGCATACAGATTTCTCAATAGGCAGGTCAGGTGGTCTGGTATTCCCATTGCTTTAAAAATTTAGAGTTAGAGGGCAGAAAAGCAAACTTCGAGACATGCAGAGTTAGAAGCAGTTAAAGTAAAAAAAACTAGGAATGTTCTCGCCTGCTCACTGTTCTCTTTACCTTCTTTGTTCTCAGGAAAGGGAAAGAAAAAAAGCTCATTTTTTTTTTTTTTCTTTTTCACTGCAATAACTACAACATGTGGATGGCTAGGGATGTGTTCGTTTTCTTGCTTCAAAGAATGGATTTCTATCAGCTGGTCAAATCATGGGGAAAGAAGCTAATCTGGGGGTGGGAAAGCAGGGGGCCTTAGAATTGGGCAAGGAGGTTCCCCACTGGGCCAGAGAGTGCTGATCTGAGTGTTCAGGTAAGGAGGAGCAAGAGTTCCAGCCAGTGGGGATTGAGTTGCAACTTCCTTCTTCCCCTCTCCAGCCTTTCCCTGTTCCAGTTTCATTTCTAGGGGATCACGTGGGCACAGCTGAGAACTGAGTGGAGTTGTAAGGTGAGTAAGTTGTAAGATCATGCAGTGAATGTGAGCTGTAAGGTTTGCATGAGCCAGGAGTGCTGGGCTTAAGTTATCTTCAAACTTTGAGGGATGTTTTGCTCAGAGTCATGGTTGGGCCTAGTTGTGCTGGAGGCAATCAGCAATCCCATTCCTTCTCCAAAGCCAGTGGGGTCATCAGTGGTCCCCAGTGGAGAGAGCTGTGCCCACATGAGTGCACATGTGACCATCTCATATGGTCATTGGCAAATGTAGGGGTCAGACCAGAGGCTAGAGAAAGGGTCTCATGCAAGAGCCCTTGGTAGCAGTTTTCTGGGAAATCTGTCTTTGTTCAGTCACTAAGTTGTGTCTGACTCTTTGTGACCTCATGGACTGCAGCACGCCAGGCTTCCCTGTCTTTCACTGTCTCCTGGAGTTTGTTCAAACTCTTTCCACTGAGTCAGTGACACCATGCAACCATCTCATCCTCTGTTGCCCCTTTCTCCTCTTGCCCTCAGTCTTTCCCAGTGTTGGCTGAAAAAGATGTACAATGTGAGAGTTGTGAGTTAAGTTTTATTTGGGGCAAAATGAGGACTGCAGCCCAGGAGATAGCATCCCAGTTAGTTCTGAGAGACTGCTCCGAAGAGGTAGTGGGGGAAGGTCAATATAGAAGATTTTGGTGAAGGGGGAGTTCAATGCCATCAAGCGCTTACTTTGCAAGAGATTTTCTGCTAGTTGTGAGGATCTGATGTCATCATGAAGGGATTTAGTGCCTTTCTAGATAAGAAGAATAGGCACAATAAAGGACAGAAACAGTATGGACCTAACAGAAGCAGAAGATATTAAGAAGAGGTGGCAAGAATATGCAGAAGAACTATACAAAAAAGATCTACATGACCCAGATAACCACGATGGTGTGATCACTCACCTAGAGCCAGACGTCCTGAAATGCAAAGTCAAGCGGGCCTTAGGAAGCATCACTGAGAACAAAGGTAATGTAAGTGATGGAATTCCAGCTGATCGAATTTCAAATCCTAAAAGATGATGCTGTGAAAGTATTGCACTCATGGAGTTTGCTCAAAGTGGCTACAGGACTGGAAAATATGGAAAACTCAGCAGTGGCCACAGGACTGGAAAAGGTCAGTTTTCATTTCAATCCCAAAGAAGGGTAATGCCAAAGAACGTTCAAACTACTGCACAGTTGCACTCATTTCACCTGTTAGCAAGATCATGCTCAAAATTCTTCAAGCTAGGCTTCAATAGTACGTGAACCAAGAACTTCCAGATGTACAAGCTAGATTTAGAAAAGGCAGAGGAACCAGAGACCAAATTGCCAACATCCATTGGATCATAGAAAAAGCAAGATAATTCCAGAAAAACATCTACTTCTGCTTTATTGACTATGCTAAAAAGTTTGACTGTGTGGATAACAACAAACTGTGGAAAATTCTTCAAGAGATGGGAATACCAGACCACCTTACCTACCTCCTGAGAAATCTGTACTCAGGTCAAGAAGCAACAGTTAGAACTAGACATGGAACAACAGACTGGTTCCAAATCTGGAAAAGAATACATTGAGACTGTATATTGTCACCCTGCTTATTTAACTTATATGCAGAGTACATTATGAGAAATGCTGGAATCAAGATTGCCAGGAGAAATATCAATACCTCAAATAAGCAGATGACACCACCCTTATGGCAGAAAGCTAAGAGGAACTAAAGAGCCTCTTGAAAGTGAAAGAGGAGAGTGAAAAAGCTGGCTTAAAACTCAACATTCAAAAAATGAAGATCATGACATCTGGTCCCATCACTTCATGGCATATAGACGGGGAAATAATGGGAACAGTGACAGACTTTATTTTTGGGGGCTCCGAAATCACTGCAGATGGTGACTGCAGCCATGAAATTAAAAGATGCTTGCTCCTTGGAAGAAAAGCTATGACAAACCTAAGCAGCATATTAAAAAATAGAGGCATTACTTTGCTAACAAAAGTCTGTATAGCCAAAACTATGGTTTTTCCAGTGGTCATGTATGGATGTGACCTTGGACCATAAAGAAGGCTGAGTGCTGAAGAACTGAGGCTTTTGAACTGTGGTGTTGGAGAAGACTCTTGAGAGTCCCTTGGACTAAAGAAGATCAAACCACTCAATCCTAAAGGAAATCAGTCCTGAATATCCATTGGAAGGACTGATGCTGAAGCTGAAGCTTCAATACTTTAGCCACCTGATGCAAAGAGCTGACTCATTGGAAAAAAACCCTGATGCTGTGAAAGATTGAAGGCAGGAGGAGAACGGGACGATAGAGTATGAGATGGTTGGATGGCATCACTGACTCCATGGACATGAGTTTGAGCAAGCTCTGGGAGATGGTGAAGGACAGGTAAGCCTGGTGTGCTGCAGTCCATAGGGTTGCAAAAAGTTGGACACAATTGAGCTGCTGAACAATGAAAAGGATTGGGATCATAAAATCTGTTTCTGAAAATGTCTAGCTATCTAAAGACCTGTCCCACCAGGTTCCCTGGAGCACAGGGTGCCTCACTCCACCCTGAATTCCCTGAGTGAGTGTTGAAGGTCAACAGCTGCAGTAGCACAGGGTTCAATCTCCACAGAGGCAGATGGCAAATGCCCTTGTTGTTCAGTTGTTGGAAGTGCTCTGGGAAAGTGCCAATTTGTAGTTGACACCAGTACCAGGGTGTTTTCCAATCAGTTGGCTCTTCTCATCAGGTGACCAAAGTATCGGAGCTTCAACTTCAGCATCAGTCCTTCCAGTGACTATCCAGGGTTGATTTCCTTTAGGATTGACTGGTTTGATCTCCTTGCTGTCCAAGGGACTCTCAAGAGTCTTCTAGAGCACCACAATTCAAAAGTATCAGTTCTTTGGCACTTAGTCTTCTTTATTTCTGGGAAATACTCAGAAATAATGGGGGGCGGTGGCAGGTGTACTTTGAGACGGGCTAACATTCTGGGTAGATGGTGGTAGGAACTCGTATTACAAAGACTTTAGCCTAAAAAGCAAGGGCACTTTCTTTTGGGATCACAGGCTGATGGGCTCAGAGACCCATATATTCCACCCTGGTCTCTGGCCTGCAGACTAGTCAAGTATGGGGTGGAAGAATGCCCTAAGGCTGGTATGGTGGTGACAAGGAATGGGCAGGACTGGCAGGGGCTGGGGAATCCAGGCAGAACTGATGGCAAGTGTGGGGTCCCTGCGCCCAGCATCCAGTCTCCTTTTACTGCCAACCCCAGAATGCTGAGATTTCCTCCCAAGCAGCGTTTACTTCAGAATTTGACTGGGGCTTCCCTGCTGGCTTAGTGGTAAAGAATCTGCCTGCCAATGCAGGAGACACAAGTTTGATCCCTGATCCTCAAAGATCCCACATGCCACGGGACAGCTAAGCCCCTGCACCATAACTACTCAGCCTACACTCGAGAGCCGGTGCTCCAAAACAGTGAGAAACCCATGCACAGTAGCTAGAGACTGGCCCCTTCTTGAAGCAACTAGAGAAAAGCCCACGCATCAGTAAAGCAATTAAAAAGAGAATTTGACTGGTTCCCTAACTATGACACAGCTTTTCACTTCTCCAGGCTTTTCATGCAGTGAAAAGTGAAAGTGTTAGTCTCTAAGTTGTATCTGCCTCTTTGCAACCCCATGGACTGTTGCCCGTCATGCTCCTCTGTCCATGGGATTCTCCAGGCAAGAATACTGGAGTGGGTTGCCATTTCCTTCTCCAGGGCATCTTCCCAACCCAGGGATCAAACCCCAGTCTCCTGCATTGCAGGCAAATTCTTTACCATCTGAGCCACCAGAGAAACCCCATTTCATGTAGGGACCAGGTACAATTACTGGTAAAATAACATGCCAAACCCCAAAGCAGAGGCTCAAGTTCTTGGCAGAGGGCAAACCGCAGTGACTGGCAGTGTGGCGAGCTGGGCTGCAGGGGCAGCACGGGCTTCTTGCCCAATCAGGGCAGAGGTGGGGGTGCCTGAGCACTTAGGCAGGGTTGGAGGCCCAGTCCATTTCCTAGACCATTAGCAAGGCGAGTGACTGTTGAAAAATTAACCACAGGCAGGGGTAATGCGTTTTGAAGAGGAAAAATCTCCTCAGAGGCTCAAATGCAGGACCTCAGCCCTAGAGGCTGGCCGCTGTGGGCGGAGCTTTTGGAAAAGCAAAGAGTGGAAAGATATGGAGTTTGCCTCCATAGCAGCCTTCCTCAGTAGTGTGGTTGAGTGAGTGACCCCAAGGGCTGGGGCTTCTCTTTTATGGCCTCCACTGAGCCTCAGATCTGGGAAGACTTCTTTGACCTCTTTCAAGGCTCTGCTCTCTCACCTCGAGAGTGTCCCCCCTCCGCCCTGTGGCACATGCTCTGAAGCAGGCCCATCTTCTCCAGTCAGCCCCCAAATGTGTTTCCTTGAGGCAGAAGTCCAGTTGGTTGTAAACACTCCTGGGCAGAGAGCTCACCTGAGCTGGGGCAGAGCACCTGATACTCCCTCTGCTTGGCATGGGGTCCCCTTGCCTACCAGCTGGCTCTCCTGTGCATGTGCCAGCTGCCCCACTTCCATTATTTCTAATGTCTTCAGCACCCTTCCAAGATGGTCCTTACCATCTGCCCATTTCTCAGACGAGGACACAGATCTCCCAGCAGTGAGAGCTGAGAAAGCCATGTGGCAGGCAGTGCTTCAACCAGGCCAGCTCAGTGCAGCATGGATCTTGAATGTGTCTTCAACACCCTCCCCTTGCTGAGGTAGGTAGCACCTGAACCATAGGTTTCTGTCAGGCTCACGTTCAACTGAAAAATGTCCATACCACCTGCAATGCAATAGATATGATCCTTGGCTCAAGAAGATCCCCTGGAAAAGGAAATGGCAACCCACCCCAGTATTCTTGCTTAGAAAATCCCTTGGATGGTGGAGCCTGGCGGGCTACTGTCCGTGGTGTCACAAGGGTCGTACACGACTTAGTGATTAACCCACCACCACTTCATATTTGAAAGCTTTTGATGGATGGTTGGTTTGTCAAATGGGTATAAAGCCAGGGCTTTCAGGCTTTTTCTTGGAGTCATACAATCTGGCCCAATGCATACCTACTTATATATAGCTTATAGATCCATACCTGAAACAAAAGTGTGAGGAGACAAAACATATCCTCACCACATGTGGTAAGATCTGATATTTAAACTTTTATTCTCTTCCACTTCATTAAAGAAAAAGCTTGTTGACCTAATCCTCTAATTAAGATGTACACTGAAATTTGCCAACACTGGCTGGTGGCCACGTGCAGCTGGTCAGGAAGCAGGGCCGCCAGTGTGCTGTGGTCGCTGTGGTGCGGTGGTGGGTTGTGGCCTTTGGGGGTCTGTACACTGGGGCCTGTGTGAGAAACAGATGGGAGACTGTCCAGCCACAAGCGTCTCAAGTCTGTACCCCAGGGAGTACCTGGGGTCTGAGGCATCCACCCTGCATCTCAGTGGGACCCAGATTCCCTAACCTAGCTGGGTGCCTTTGAACTTAGTCACTCTGCTCTAAGCTTCTTATCAGAGCACTGAAATGGTGGTAGCTGATAATGCCCATGGGCTGTTCTATGTTGACCATTCTGGGATGGCTCCAACTTGAACTTGACTTTCTGTAAAACCCTGCCCACTGAGGGGCCAGCCACCAGAGGCTGAGTGGGGCTGGGAGCACTGCAGGAGCAGGGAGTGGGACTGGGCAGGGGTGGCAAGCAGCAAGACTTGAGCTTTCTGTTATTGCTCTGGGCACTCAGGAAGCATCGCAGGTGGGGAGCCATGGACCTGTCATTCCCCTCTTTAGTGGGAGCCTCCATACCTCCTAGCATTTGGAATGCAAGAATGTAGTCATAATTACACACCCAGACACCCTAGCCAAGCTTCATACCAGCTCGCTCTGTTTTGAGTTCTTCACCACTTAGTGGGCAGCTTCATCTCTTTTGTGTTAGATGTTTCTTTAATGTGAAGAATTATATTATTCTTAACACAGGCTACAGTCTGAGTGCCCTGGGCCAGGAGGAAAGCAGAATTCATCTCAGAGAGGGAAAGAGAAAGAGGTCTGCCCCTTTGGGACTCCACCTTGGCCATGAAAGTCAAACTCCTGTTTAATCCTTCACCTCACACCTAGGAGCACAGGCATCAGACTAATGGGAGATACATTTTCCTTTTCATTTTCTTTAAAGTATTTTTATTTATTTGACTGCACTGGCCCTGGGTCTTTGTTGCTGTGTGCTGGCTTTCTCCAGCTGTGGCGAGTGGGGGTTACTCCTTGCTGTGGTGCATGCGCTTCTCGTTGCTGTGGCTTCTCTTGTTGCGGAGCATGGGCTCAGTAGTTGTGAAGCATGGGCTTAGTTGCCTTGCAGCACATGGAATCATCCTGATCAGGGATTGAACCAATATCCCCTGCATTGGCAGGCAGATTTTTAACCACTGCACCACCAGGGAAGTCCAAATTTTCTTGTATTTTAAATAACAGGAATTTTGCATTTCAGGCCACTTGCCACTTGGGAGAGAGGGTGAGGAGCCAGAGCTGAGTCAGGCAAAAGGAAGATCTAAAGAGATAAGGGTTCATGAAACAGGGTGGAATCTAGGAGCTTCTTGTTAGGAAGTGTGCTGTGGGACATCCGCTGGGAGTTTTCCAGCCCCACGTCAGTTATGTGCCCTGGGTTCTCAGACTTTCATGAGCGACTGTCTTGAACACCTGCTTGTGGTTAGCATGCTCTGGGGCCTGTGGGAAGGGGAGCAGCCTGAATCCATGTCGGGCACCTAGGACGTGGAACTGGAGCTGTGTTTGCTTCACTGTTGGCTGGGAGCAGACCACTGTGTGGACTGGCTAGGAAAACATGAGCCCCTGCACATTCAAGAAGCTTGGATTCCAGAACTTTTGGGTGGCCCTCCATTGGGTTTCAAGGCCATCTCTCTAGCCATCTGTGCAGAATGGTCATGCCTTTTGCCAACCCCTTCTTGTCCTTTGTTGAATGTGTGTTAACTTCTGCCTACATTATTTTCCTTTAGGATAGGAAATCAGTAAGGAAAAACCAAGATCCCCTAAAAGAAGCACTTACTCTAGCTCTAGCGTCCTTTCATCTTAAGAGACAAGTAATGAGACGTCACACTCACACGGCCCTTACAGTGCCAGACTCTGTCCTATATGTGGTCTGACATACATGATTTCACTGTCTTATGGTCAGCCCATGAGGTGGGCTCTGTGACTACCACCCCCATTTTATAGATGAGGGAACTGAGGCACTCAGAGCTCCCATAGGCATAACCTCTCTCCTGTGAATAGCTCTCAAACTGCAGTATGTTTCTTGAATGATTTCTGATTAACCCAGTGGTTCTCATCTGTGCCAATTATACCCATCCCCCGGCTCCACCACCCCAGCAGGGGACACGACAACATCTGGAGATATTTTTGGGCAGAGCCTCAGGCCAGTGTGCATGTGTTGTATTTGCAGGGAGAGCTCAGGGAGCTGAGTGTGGGGCTGGGGGAGTGAAATGGAGAGGGGGGAGCCAAATCAAGGGTACATTGCTTGACATGATGTCCATCCTGCTAGAAGCTTCTGGGGAGTTTATGTGATTCTGCAGATCCTCCAGCCTTATGGCCATGGAGGACTGCTCCAAGGCTCCTTAGCGGTCCTGTGCTTCTGAGCTGGGAGCAGACTAGGCCCTGCTGTAGTCAGAGGGGAAGTGAAGGGAGTATGAGATGGGGCACTAGAGCAAGGGACAGACCCAGTGGGCCAGTGCTGAAACCCCCACCACACCATTAACAGACATTGACACATACCCGGTGAGGATTGTGGAGAAGGCAATGGCAACCCATTCCAGTACTCTTGCCTGGAACATCCCATGGACAGAGAAGCCTGGTAGGCTGCAGTCCATGGAGTCGCAAAGAGTCAGACACTACTGAGCAACTTCGCTTGCACTTTTCACTTTCATGCATTGGAGGAGGAAATGGCAACCCACTCCAGTACTCTCGCCTGGAACATCCCATGGACGGAGGAGCCTGGTAGGCTGCAGTCCATGGGGCTGCAAAGCGTCAGACACGACTGAGCGACTTCACTTGCATTTTTCACTTTCATGCATTGGAGGAGGAAATGGCAACCCACTCCAGTGTTCTTGCCTGGAGAATCCCAGGGATGGGGGAGCCTGGTGGGCTGCCGTCTATGGGTTGCACAGAGTCGGACACGACTGAAGCGACTTAGCAGCAGCAGCAGCAGTGAGGATTGGCAAAACCCCTGCCTTCAGGCCATCATTGTCTGGCTGGGGAAAAAAGACAGGATTCTTTCAAACAGTTGGTGAGGCCAGGACCTTACATAACCCAGCTGCACACCCACTGAACAACAGATGACAATGTCAGAGCTAGAAGCTTCAAGGAGTCTCTTGTTAATTCCAGTCCAACCTTCTCACTTAGAGAAAAATTGAGGTTCATGTATTCATTTGTTCAACAACTATGCCCATTTTATTATAGTAAAATGAGAGAGAAGTTACTTGTCTTCAGAAGGCAGTCGGTGTTTTGGGTGATTCACCAGGAAGTCCTAGAGGACTGGCTGGGGTAGGGGGTGGGCAGGGCGGGCTTGGAGCACCTCTGCTGACTTACCACACCACTTGGAGGGTGATTCCCAGTTATTCTGGACACATCAAGGAAGACCTGGCTTTTGCTGGGGACTTGGCTGTCCTCCCTCAACGTTAATGGGTATTGATCTACAAATAAACTCTCGAGTACAAGAGATGAGGACTCTTTAAAGAACAAGCACCAGTTCATGTAGAATTTGGAGTCCTACAGTAATATGGACACTGTGTCCATACTTTTGGTTCTGTTTAACCTTGAGCGGTTTGTCTTTCCTCTCTCTGAGCCTACATTTCCCCAAGTTTTTAACCCAGCTAGAGTCTTCCAGAAAGGCAAGCTTTGTTGAATGCATGAACCAACCCACATAACAGTCAAATTTAGAAAGATGGTAACGATGACCCTATATGCGAGACAGCAAAAGAGACACAGATGTAAAGAACAGACTTCTGGACTCTGTGGGAGAAGGCGAGGGTGGGATGATTTGAGAGAATAGCATTGAAACATGTATATTATCATATGTGAAATAGATCGCCAGTCCAGGCTCGATGCATGAGACAGGGTGCTCAGGGCTGGTACGCTGGGATGACCCTGAGGGATGGGATGGGGAGGGAGGTGGGAGGGGGGTTCAGGATGGGGAACACATGTATACCCATGGCTGATTCATGTCGATGTATGGCAAAAACCACTACAGTATTGTAAAGTAATTAGCCTCCAATTAAAGTAAATAAATTAATTTAAAAAATACAAACAAACAAACAAAAAAGAAATAGCCTTGGAGATAATCTTACCTTGTTTAAAGATGGGGAAATTGAGTCCCAGGGACAGAAAGCATGAATTGCCCTCCAAACACCTACAAGCAAGTGAAGGCAGCGGACGTGTAACTAATGAATCCAAGGTGACAAGTATTAGAGCAGGGACGCGTGCCAGGAACAAAAGCATACGAGAGGGGTGATGAAATCTGTCCAGGCTTCTGTGGATGGTGGGCAGTGGGCTGGAAAAAGCCTTAAATTCCCCCAGATGCCACAGAAGTGTCTGTTACTATCATATTCTTTCATTTTCAATTTTTTAAAATTTATTTTTAATTGGAGGTTAATTGCTTTACAGTGTTGTATTGGTTTCTGCTGCACAATAACATGAATCAGCCATAAGCATACCTCTATTCCCTTCTTCTCGAAACTTCCTCCCACATCTACCCCCCATTCCACCCCTCTAGATCATCATAGAGCACCAGGCTGAGCTCCCTGTGTTATACGGCAACTTCTCAGTAGCAGCCTCATATTCTTTCTTCCCTCCCTCTCTGCTTCTGTCCCTCCTTCCCCTTCTGTGACCATGAGGGTTCTGGGTTGCCCACAATAGACCTGTGCTCTGACTGTCTGGAGCAAGATATGGGTCCTTACAGAATCGAGGGAGGCACCAGGGAAATGAGCTGGAACCACAGGCCACCAGGAAGACAGCTGAGGCCATGTGACAGGACTCTGTGGCCATCAGCATGGACACCAGATACCACTACTGGCCCTGTTGCTTCTGCTGCACCCAAGCCATCTGACCAGCCCTGCTTCCAAGTGTTACTCATTCTAGGCTAAATCCCTGATAGGAGATCCCTTCATCTGAACTTTGGGCATCATCTAGCTATCGGCTGCCCAGGCTAAAGGGAACAAGTCAGGGCCTTCCAGCTCTCCTGGAGGAGGCAGGGCTAACTTTCTCCAAGACTCACACAGCGGCCCTTCCCTGAAACATGGGGAAGTGGTCCATATACTGGGTCCCTCCTACTCTGTGTTCTGTCCTCTCCTGGCCTCCTTGCACTCACCCTACATAGGATGTGGTCCAAGCTGCAAGCAGCTCATGGCCCATGAGAAGGCAGCTTGAGACTGAGTCCTCCCAAAACCCCAGGCTGGGCCCAGGGCTGATCTCTTGCATTCCAGGAATATCTGAGAGGTGAGTCTGGCCCAGTAGTGCCCTGCATCTCCAGACAGCATCTTAGTGAGCATTCCGACGTCTGTGTTCTGACGCATCCTACAGATGTCAGGACCAAAGAGAACTTGATCAGAAGAGGACACTTCTGCAAAGTGGTGAGTGCTCACTTCACCCCCGGACTCTGAAGTGAGCGGTTGAGGATCCCAAGGCCACAAGAGGACCTGAATTAGCGCACTCTTCTCCCTCTCCTCTCCCTCCACAAGCTGCTCTCAAGAAGTGACAACACGAGGCATCACCTCCCTCCTGTCTTGCTAGATAAGCCTGTCACACACAAAAGATGATGCATGTGGATCTGCACCTTGTTTTTTTTCCCTTAGCAGTGTATCTTGGTGATACACTGGCCCTCCATGTCAGGGCACCTAGAAGTCTCACTCTTTGTGATAGCTGCAGAATATACACCTTATTTATTTACCTAGTCCCCTTTGGATGGAGAGTTTGATGGTTTCCATGCTTTGCTCTTACAGTTTTTTTTTTTTTTTTTGGTGTATGTGACTGTATTTGGGCTTCTCAGGTGGCTCCGTGTTAAAGAGTCCGTCTGCCAATGCAGGAGACCCAGGTTCAATCCCTGGGTCAGGAAGATCCCCTGGAGTAGAAAATGGCAACCCATTCTAGTATTCTTGTCTGGAAAATTCCAGGGACAGAGGAACCTGGCGGTCTACAGTCCATGGGATTGCAAAGAGTTGGAGATGACTGAGTGGCTGAGCAAGCACTCATGCACTGTATTTGGAGGAGAAATTCCTAGGAGTAGAATGCCTGGATTTACTAGTATGCACATTAAAAACGTTATCAGATATTGCCAAACTGCGCTTGAGTAGAGGCTGTATCAATGTGCACTCCCAAGGGCAATGTATGAAAATGGGTTCTGGTTCCATACCTCAGGGTATCTGGAATGTGGGGAGGTAGGAGAGGTGATGTATTTGCTCATCAGAAACCACCAAGATAGCAATGCCTGGTACTTGGCTGGGAAGATATTTTCATAGTTCTCTGGGTGTGTTATAAATGTTCATTTTCTGAATGCAAAGTATTTTGTCAGGGTTTTTCCCTTTTGATGGCAGAATTGGTCTCAAGGGCCTCCCTTAGCCCTCGGGGTGGTGGCTTTCAGGGTAAAGGAGAGACAGCAGAACTTTCCTCTGGCCGTGCACTCCCCTGCATTTCAAACTGACTGGCCCTGTGGCAAGTTCACTGCTCAGCCAACAGGAAATGGCAGCGGCCCAAATACATCACTCTGGAGCAAGCATTCCTTCACTAGCTCACTAGCCTGCATCTGTCAGTCCTTCTGTCCATCCAGCTATTCCCGCCATCTATCCCTCTCTTCTTTCATAAAACATTTATGAGTACCTTCTCTAAATTTGGCACTGGTATATGTGCTCGGAGAGCTACAGGGTGATGAGAATGGATGTAGAAATGCAAACAACCAACAATACTGTGATGCGGAGGAAGGCTGGTTACAGCAGATCCACTTATTACAGAGCTGCCCTGTGCTGGGCCCATGTACACGGGATGCAGAAACGCCGGAAGGAACAATCCTCCTTCCCCTAAGGAGATTAGGGTCTCCCAGGGAGGAAGGGTAGCTACTATTTCCTATTATCAGGGAAATGCCCTCTACATGTAGAAGCACTGAGGAAGGGATTTGTTCTTGCTGGGGGTGAAAGAATGTCACATTATTTTATTTGCTTTGCATGCTAAGTCACTTTAGTCGTGTCTGACTCTTTGCGGTCCTATAGATTGCAGCCCACCAGGCTCTTCTGTCCATGGGATTCTCTAGACAAGAACACTGGAGTTGGTTGCCATGCCCTCCTCCAGGGGATCTTCCTGGTCTAGGGATCAAACCAGCATCTCATTATGTCTCCTGCATTGACAGGAGGGTTCTTGACCACTAGCGCCCCCTGGGAAGCCAGTTAAGCTGGCTGCAAGCCCCCGTTTGTCAGGATAGAGGAGAAATCCATAGCTGCCATATTCTGGGCTGGCCACCCCCAGGGTGAGCGTTCAGGGGTCAGCACTCTGGTCTTCTGCATCACTGGTTCCTCTAAGTTCCCATCCCAGCAGGAGTGGTTCCTCTGCCTCCGTGTGGACTAAAGCTGGAGGTCTTTACTAAGGTGGGAAGCCTCAGGATGTAAGGTCAGCCTCCCTAGGGACCTCCCCTACAAGATCTGTTATCTGTGGGTGAGGCGTTCAGATGAAAGCGTGGGTTCCTGCCATCTCAGAGACTGCACTTCCAGAGTTTCTAAATTTCAATTCCTAGGTCTTGGGGAAAATGAAATCTTCCCTTCTCCCCGGATTCCAATCTTGCTGAACTTAAGTGTCCCTTCCTTCCAGTGAAATCAGTTCGATCAACTTGATGAGCACAGACAATGAAAACAAGAGCCTTCTGGGCATCATCTCCCTGGGTGCCTGGGCAGCTTCTGATCTCCGCTGGCTGAGCAACACACTACAGGGAATCAGAGGCCTGGTCCCTGTTCTGTATGGGGAGGTGAGCATCCCTACTGCAGTGTAGAGGATATGGCTCTGATCCCCTCAGATGTGTTTATCTGTGCCTGTGCACCCATCCCCCAGGGTAGAAGGGCATGTCGTCTAAGGCTCTGCACCTGTGACTCTGAAGCCTTCAGGCTTTTAAGCCACACTGCCTGCACACACGCACAGATGGCTGAGTGCAAGACTAGTGCTGGTCCGTGAAAGCCTAGCTACCCTACCTCAAGTGGTGTAATTGACATTGAGCTGAGTCTAGAATTTTGCCCAAAGCACCGTCTTCTTCCGTTTTTTTCTGTTCTGTTCCTCCTACTCCCTTACTGGTTTCTCCTGGGAGCACTCTCTTAGCCAATCTCATGAACTCCCATCTCAGGGCCTGCTTCTGAGGAATGGACCCATGACAACCAGTGGGGACAAAACACAGATATGGACTGTTCCTGGTGCTCCCCTTGGGAGTGCAGTGAATGTACTCTTTCAGAGCAGAGTTTCACAGCAGAAGGGATTCTTGAACCTACCCAGTCTCACTTGGTTCAGTTGGGTAGACCAGATGACCAGCACAGGCCAAGGAGAGGCAGCTTCCCAGGGTGCAGGTGAGAACAGCATAATGTTCGACTGCAGACTACAAGCTCAGGCCCCAGTGCAGCTCAGCTGCCCTGGATGAATAACCCTAACCACTTTGGTTTCTAGCCCCTTTGCCCAGTGTGAGCAAAGCCAGAGTCCAGAATAAGAGAAATGAAATCCCACTTAAACCAGTAAAGCCAGAGAGCTGGATGGAGTCTCCTAGGTGACCTTGTCTTGTATGGTGAAGGGGCTACAAACCAAGGTGTGTGGCCCTGGGGCAGCTTACTGTCTGCAGGCCAGGTGCAGGGACCTGATGTTCCTGAGTGCTCAGTCACTCAGGTTGCTACTTCCTCCTCCAGAAGGTCTTCCTGATCCAGAGATTGAACCAATGTTTCTTATGTCTCCTGCACTGGCAGGCAGATTCTTTACCACTAGCACTATCTGGGAAACCCCTGATGTTCCTAAAGGAATGAAAAAAGCTTGATAGAACGAGTTGAGATTGAGCTTTGAAGGATGAAGGGAGGTCACTAGTGAGAAAGGGCAGGCATTTGAGGCAGAGGGAGCCCCTTCTTACTTACTGCGTGACCTTGCCCAAGTTGTTTGTCCTCTCTGAGCCTTGCTTTCCTTTTGTGTAGGATGAGGGGAGCAACAGTACTTAATTCCTAGGGTGCTATAAAGGTGAACTAAGCAGGTGAAGAGCTTAGCACAGGGCCTGACCCATAGCAAATACAGAGATAACATGAGCTATTATTGCCATGTTTATATGAGGAAGAGCCGATGGAACTGAAGATGTTTGGATGGTCTACTGAACAAAGACCTGTATGTGCATACCAAGACCCAGACCACATGGGATCTCCTACTGTCCTCTTATTTCTTCTCCCTGCAAAATAGAATTGGCCATCCCCTCTTTAGGCATCCCTGTGTGTGCCCTGGAGTGGATGCTGTGCTGTGTTACCCAGGCCCCCGTTCTAGGCAGAGGCACTTGCTTCTCCAGCTGCCTGGAGTAAGTATTGGCTGCAATGGCAGGATCACTGCAGTCCTTTCTGACAATTGCCTTCAGCTGGAGCCAGACGCCCTGCCTAAGGCCCACACCCTTGCTGGGAGCGGCCCACACTCTAGGGCTTGGGAGCAGGGTAAAGGCCAATCTTCTTGCCTCATTTGAGACAGCTCTGAAGGGCCATCAGCTCAGCGTTCCTCATAGAATTAGCTGAGGACTCCATTGTGACTGCAGCTCAGTATAAGTCTGCCCTGTGTCCAGTCTTGCAACCGTCATGCCCTCACAGGTGTCAACCTTCTGCATGCAAACCTAAGACACACCCTGTGCATTTTCTCTATGTCTGTTTCCTCCAATAAAACTGGGGCCATGTGTTCTCCACACCAGGGTCCCCAGCACATAGCACAGAACAATGATGTATTAAGATTAGTGCAGCTGCTATCAGAGTGCAGAGCAGAAAATGCCCAATTAAGATGGGTGGCTTCCAGGCAGGGGTGGCATCGGAGCCAAGTCCAGGACTAGCCCTTTGTGAGCCAACTCGACTGGCCAGCAAAGCACAGAAGTCTTGGCTCGGATGAGGGGTTCCAGGACTAGTACCCATCCCCAGGCTGCAGGTTCCTGAAGAGGATGGTGATTACAAGCTCTCAATGGCCTCCAGGTGACACCTAAACCTCAGGATGAAGGCTGAGAATTCACAGGGAGGGAAGTGTGAACAACCAATTCCATCAGTGCAGAGTACGGCGAGAGGGATGGAAGCCAAGCTGACCCTGGACTCTCCAGCCCGTGTGGGCCGGAAAAGGGGGGCCCAGGTATCTCCAGCCCCACTGGTTGCAAAGACAGTGTGGGAAGGAAAGGTGAAGCGTTGCAAACACACATCTAGAGCTGCGAAGAAGTTTGGGGAGAGCTGTTCAAAAAGGGTGGACAGACAAGGGGTAGAAATAAGAGTTGGAACTTGAAGCCAGCTAGTAAAAGTAGAAGGGGAAGAGAAGGAGGCTAAAGATCTGACCTGGGGTGGAGGAAGGGATGGGGTCCTGATGGTCAAGAAGGGAGGGTGGAGGGGAAGAGACACAGAGGAGAGGCAAAGAGATCTCAGCAGTCAGAGGGGTCAATTGTTACTTGGATATCAGGGAGGTTGAGGCCAAGGGAAGCCACGGGCTGGTTTGGGGAGACCCCTGGTGGCCTATGAGAGGCTGGTCAGGGCACTGATTGAGAGCACAGGTTTTAGAATCAGAAGCTGGCTTCAGGCTGTAGTACCTTTACTTCCTGCCTGTGTGACCTTGAGCAAATCACTTAACCTCTCTGGTTTCTATGTCTAGATCTGTAAAATGTGGTTGTTACAAAGACTAAAGGACACAATAGTTAGAAAAGCACTTGGCACAATGCTTCGCCGTGGATAGTTTCAGTCACTAACAACGCAGGTGGAAGGTGAGGACAGAGAGGAGAATATACTTGAGAGGGGGCCAGCGTGAGAAAGGCTTTGTAAGGCTGGGGGTGGGGTGTGCTGCTGTGTGGATGGGGCCAGGAATGAACAGAGCTGAAGTTTCCAATGTGGGCAAGGGTAGCTGATCCTGGAGGTGTGGCAGGTGCACAGAGGCAGAGACGGGGGAGTGTGGAAGCATCCTTAGTCCCTCCAGGCTCGGAGGAGGCAGGGCCCTCACTGACAGTGACACAAAGCCATTTTCCCCTTATCGTGGTTCTACTTATGGCCATAAAATATGGGATGACACTAGATTTGGCCATCAAGTAAATGGTATAAAGAAATAATTGGAAAATGGATCTGGAAGGAGTGGAATTTTTCCCTGGGCTACTGCTGTCTGTGCCCCGCTCTCTGAGTAATCTGCAGAGCCAGGCAAGTAAGTATGTCAGGCTAGGTGTGATGAGAAACTTTACCTTAAAAAGAGCCTGAAATTACCCATGACGGTGGAAGAGCCTTTGTCTCCTGAACAGAAGGAGGAAGAAAGACCTTGAGTGTTCCCTGGGGGTGGGGGGGAGGGAAGGGTGTTAAATGTTAAAGGGGCACCATGGTGTCTTCCCTGGGTGGGCAAGACTCACGGTCCCACCTGGGGAGGGGTCCATGTGCTGGGATGGGGGTACACTAGGCTTGGCGGAGAAGGTGGCTGCATAGGAGAAACACATGCTTTTGCCTGCAAGTCAATTCATCCACCTCCTGGCCCCTGCAATTCATGTCCTTACACCTGACTTTTGGCATACTCCGCAGACCAGAGCTCTTGCTTGGACTTTTAGGGGGAAGAAAAGTGGGGTTACTGGTATCTAGGACAGCCCTGGGAGGAAGAACTAGTTTTCCAGTGGATAGAGTGTGAAGAGAATAGAAGGGAACCCTCCTTTTGCATACCCCCAAATCTTTTACAAAGAACCCACAGTGTTGTATGGAAACGCCACCCTGATGTGCCTCTCTGTGGCTTCAGACCTGGTCATCCCTCATGCTGTCGCCCCCAGGTGCCTGTGGCCCTGAATCCCACTCACCCCTCCCATGGTCCATTGTCCAAGGGACTAAAGTATTGCAGAACCATGCTTCCTCCTTCTGCTGTGCCTTCTGGACAGGAAGCACTGTTTTAGGTAACTGTTTTATCTTCCTGCCTCCAAAAACAAGTCAGGAGCAGCCCCACGAGGAGCTTCCCAACTCCAGTCAAGCACACAGGACAGGACCCCAGTTTTCCCGTCTCTGGACGAGAAGAGAATCTCCCACAGGCTGGTGGACTTCCATAGCATCAGCCTCACTTCTGACACTTGTTCATATAGAGATTCCTGGGCCTTGCCCCAGAACCCCTGAATCAGAATTGTATTTGGAAACCCGGATACTTGACTTGGGGTTTTCCAGGTGGTGCTAGGGGTAAAGAACCTGCCTGCCAAGGCAAGAGACGTAAGAGACTCAGGTTTGATCCCTCGGTTGGCATGACAACTCACTCCAGTATCCTTGCCGGGAGAATCCCATGGACAGAGGAGGCTGGCGGGCTACAGTACATGGGGTCACAAAGAGTCAGACACGACTGAAGCGACTTAGCACACACGCATACTTGACTTGAAGGAAGAAGTCTCTACTTAGCGTGTTGTATCCCCAGCTAAAGGCAGATTGCCTTACAAGAAATGGTCAAATGCCAGAAAGTTAGAAAACACTTCTCAGCTTTACAAAAAATGGAAAGTATGAAAATTCTCCAAATAAGATATACAAGAATTTGTTATTGTTAAACAGTGACAGCATAACAATTAATTTACTAGAAGATAAAAGTGGAATGAGCAAATCGGTAATGAAGAAAGGGAGTATTTCTACAAAATCCATTTTTATTCATCTCCATTTGATGTCCATCAAAATGAATCATTGACCATGTAGCAAATAAATAAAACTGTGATACACTTGTGCACATGCATTAGTGGCTTTATGTGCAATAAAGGAAATGGAAGGAGAGAAAAAACTGGAGTAGAGTCATCAGGATGTGGTAGACCCCTCCTGCCTGCTGCTGGAACACACAACTCTATGTCCAACCTCCCTCGACAACTGTGTGAGCTGTGTCTGGCATCACCCTTTGAGTTTGCATCTGCGCTCATGAAAGGTTTTACTGAGTAATGCATGACTCTTCTTTGAAAACCTCACCGTAGAAGCATCCTACCCTTCCCTTGTCACATTAATGTGAAAGTTGTTCTCAGTCCTGACCCCATCCTTTGGTTTCTCAGGGCACATGGCCAGTGCAGGGACCTTCTCAACTGCCCTTCCAAAAGAGGTACCCATTTTTCACCAGGGAGCATGTGGAAAGCACCAGCAGGGGCTTGTTTGACTGATGTGTTCTCCAAATGATTGTCAGACACATCAAGTGGAAGAAGCCATGGATGAGATGTCTGAGATGTGTGGCAGGGTTTCAGCCCCCATCACCTTGCTGGTTGGAGCCCTCATGGGTCCTCCACGGGTTCCTTGTCCATCCCCATCCCTCTCCCCAGTGTTCCTTTGAGGTTTGCTCCATCACATTATCCCTAACCATCACTCTAACCCCTGTTCCAAATCCCACTACAGCCCTGACCTAGTTAGTTCCTGCCCCACTGCAGTCAGGTTTAATATCCCCCCCTTTTTCCCCCCACTTTTTTAAATTAGAGGAAAATTCATACTTCATTGGTATATGGACATTGACAAAAACATGTAGTCATGTAATCATCCCATACACAAGATACAGGACGGTTCCACTTCCCCTCAGGATGACCTCATGCTGGCCCTTTGTAGTCATTTCCTTCCCTAGTCTCTAGTCCTTGACAATTACTGATTTGTTCCTATAATTTGGTCTTTCCAGAATGTCATAAATGTCCACGATATTTTCCAAACTGTCATAGCATCCTACATGTGCACTCCTTTGAATCTGGCTTCTTTCACTCAGCATAATGTGTTGAATTTCATCATGTTGTTGAATCTATCGGTTGTTCATTTCTCTTTATTGCTGAGTAGTAGTTCATTGTGTGAATGGAACACGATGTGCTCATTCATTCATCAGTTGAAAGAAGTGTTGGGTTGTTTCCAGTTTTGGGTGATTATAAATAGTCATTTTAAACACTTGTGTGCAAGTTTTTGTGTGAACATATGTTCTATTTCATATGTTACCTAGGAGTGGGATTGCTGTGTCATGTGATAAATTTTGTGTTTAATTTTATAAGAAACTGCCAATTTCTTTTCCAAAGTGGCTATACCATTTTGTATGTATGTATACACAAGCAACATATGAGTTTGTACGTATGTATAGCAAGAAGAACTGATGCTTTTGAACTGTGGTGTTGGAGAAGACTCTTGAGAGTCCCTTGGACTGCAAGGAGATCCAACCAGTCCATTCTGAAGGAGATCAGTCCTGGGTGTTCTTTGGAAGGAATGATGCTAAAGCTGAAACTCCAGTACTTTGGCCACCTCATGAGAAGAGTTGACTCATTGGAAAAGACTCTGATGCTGGGAGGGACTAGGGGCAGGAGGAGAAGGGGACGACAGAGGATGAGATGGCTGGATGGCATCACTGACTTGATGGACGTGAGTCTGAGTGAACTCCGGGAGTTTGTGATGGACAGGGAGGCCTGGCGTGCTGTGATTCATGGGGTCGCAAAGAGTTGAACACGACTGAGCGACTGAACTGAACTGAACTGAACTGACAGCAAGGAGATCAAACCAGTCAATCCTAAAGGAAATCAACCCTGAATATCCTTTGGAAGGACTGATGCTGAAGCTGAAGCTCCAGTACTTTGGCCACCTGATGTCAACTCATTGGAAAAGACCCTGATGCTGGGAAAGATTGAGGGCAGGAGGAGAAGGGGGTGACACAGGATGAGATAGTTGGATGGCATCATTGACTCAATAAATATGAGTTTGAGCAAACTCTGGGAGATGGTGAAGGACACCGAAGTCTGGCATGCTGCAGGCCATGGGGTTGCAAAGAGTCGGACATGACTTAGCGACTGAACAATGTATACATATACAGATATGTTTTTATTTGTATATACACACACACAAAAGCAATGAGAGAATCATTTGTTTGCATGTGTGTGTGTATACACAAGTATGTATGTATAGAATACATTTATTTGTATTTGTATGTTTATATTCACAAGCAATGTGTCAGAGCTCCAGTTCCTCCTCAGCAGCTGTATTTTTTTTTAAGTCATTCTGTTAGGGCAGAATCATCTTTCATTGTGGTCTTGATTTGCATTTCCCTAAGGCTTCCCAGATGGCACTAGTGGTAAAAACCTGCCGGCCAATGTAGGAAACATAAGAGATCCCTGGGTTTGATCCCTGGGTTGGGAAGATCCCATGAATGAGGGCATGGCAACCCACTCCGGTGTTCTTGCTCGGAGAATCCTATGGATAGAAGAGCCTGGTGGGATACGGTCCATAGGGTCACAAAGAGTTGGATATGACTGAGTGACTAAGCGTGCAAGGATCAATGATGTTAAGCACATTTTTATATGCTTATTTGCCATCCATGTATTTTATTTGAGGAAGTGTCCAAATCTTTTGCCTATTTAAAATTGGGGGACTTCCCTGGTGGTTCAGTGGTTAAGAATCCACCTTCTAATGCAGGGGATACAAGTTTGATTCCTGGTCGGGGAACTAAGATCCCGCATGCCATAGGACTACCAAACCTCAGCGATATAACTACTGAGCCCACACACTCTGGAACCTGTGAGCCACATCTAGAGAGGAGCCCACAAGCTGCAACAAAAGACCCCACGTGCCACAGTGAAGCCCTGACACAGCCAAAAATAAATCAATGAATAAAGAAATAAGTACATACAATAAATAAATAAAATTGAATTGCTTTGAGTTTTGAGTTCTTTCTATATTCTGAAACAAATTACTTTTATGAAATGTGTTTTGCAAACATTTTCTCATATTCTGGATTTGGTTTTTTATTCTCTGAGCAGTGTCTTTCACTGAGAATAAGTTCTTAATTTTTAATAAAGTCTGATATATCAATTGTTTTTGGTGAATCATGGTTTGATTGTCATGTTAAGAAATCTTTGCTAACCCAGGATCGTGAATATTTCTCTAGATTTCTTTTATTAATAGAAATTTTATAGTTTTAGGTATATTCAGGCCTCTGTTCCATTTTCCTTGAGATTTTCTATGTAGACAATCATGTCATCTGCAAATAAGAATTTAAGTTCTATTTCACTTTTCCAATCTCTGTGCCTATTTCTTTATTTCACCTATCGCAGTGGCTAGGAACTCCAAATGGTATTAAATAAGAGCGGTGAAAGTGGACATCTTTTCCTTGTCCTTGATCTCAGAGGAAAGCCTCCTGTTTTTCATTATTAAGCAAGATGTTTACTTTTTTTCTAGATGCCCTTGATCAGGTTAAGGATGTCCCTTCCTGTTCTTAGTTTGCTGAGAGTTTTCTCTTTATTATGAATGGATATTGAAATTTGCTACATGCCTGTCCTGCATCTATTTTGATGATCATACATGGTTTCTGTTTTAGTCTCTTGATTTTGTTAATTACTTTGATTTATTTTTGAAAGCTGAGAAAATCTTGTATTCCTGGGATAAATCTTAAGTGATTATGATATAGTATCCTTTCAATATCGTGTTTAATTCAATTTGTTAATATTTCATGGAGGATTTTTGCATCTATGCTCATTTTTTCATTCCTGATTTTGGAAATTTCTGTCTTATTCTCTTGGTCAGTTTGGCTAGAAATTTAATATTACTGATCCTCTTGAAACAGTTTTTGGTTTAATCAATTCTATTATTTTGAATTCGTTGTTTCAGTGAAACAATTGGATTGTTTTTAATTTTATGTGTATTATTTTTTTCCCTCTATTGGCTATGAGTTTAATTTGCTTTAATTTTTGCAGTTTCTTAAGGTGGAAGCTTAGAGTACTGATTTGAGACCTCATTTTTTTTTCTAATATAATCATTTAATGCTATACATTCACCAGAAGCATTACTTTAGCTGCATCTCATAACTTTTGCTTTATTATGTTTTCATGCAATCAAAAATATTTTCAAATTTGCCTATTGATATGTGAAAGTGAAGTTGCTCAGTCATGTCTGACTCTTTGTGACCCCATGGACACCAGGCTCCTCTGTCTGTGGGATTTTCTAGGCAAGAGTACTGGAGTGGGTTGCCATTCCTTCTCCAGGGATCCTTCCCAACCCAGGGATCGAACCCATGTCTCCCACATTGTAGACAGACGCTTTACCGTGTGAGCCACCAGGGAGTTGATATCATGTATGACCTATGAATTGCTTTAGAAGTGCATAGTTTATTTTCCAAATATTTGGAAATTTCCCAGATATTTTTATGTTATTGATTTCTAATTTAATTTTATTAGTTGGCTCAGAGAAGATACTTTGTATAATCTCAGTTCTTTAAAAAAGCTTCCCTCCCTCCCCAAACAGTCTAGAATATGTTTTATTGTGGTAGGTGGTCCATGTGCAAACAAAAACAATTCTGTTGTTGTTGGGTCAATTAAACCAAGCTTGTTAATAGTGCTATTCGGGTCTTCTGTGTCCTACAGTTCAGTAGCTCAGTCGTGTCTGACTCTTTGCGACCCCATGGACTGCAGCATGCCAGGCCTCCCTGTCCTTCACCAACTCCCAGAGCTCACTCAAACTCATGTCCATTGAGTCGGTATTGGCATCTAACCATCTCGTCCTTTGTAGTCCCCTTCTCCTCCTGCCTTCAATCTTTCCCAGCATCAGGGTCTTTCCCAGTGAGTCAGTTCTTCTCATCAGGTGGCCAAATTACGTCCTTACAAATTAGCTGCCCATCTTTTCTAGTAATTAATGTGAGAGCAGTGTGAAGTCTCCAAGTGTAATTGTGTATTTCTCTGTTCAGTCCAACCAATTTTCCTTGCATGTATGTAGGTACATACATATTTAAGGTTTAATTGATTTTTTTATCATTATGTTATGGTTTATGCATAATGTTCCTTGTTCTGAAGACTACTTTGATATTAATGTAATCATTCTGGTTTTCTTTTGATTGCCATATCATTTTCTATCCTTTTACTTTCAACATACTTATGTTTTTATACCTATTTTTTTTCCCTTGAGAATAGTATATGGTCAGGTCTTTAAAAAAATTCTATCTGATAATCTCTGCTATTTAACTGGGATTTATATCATTCATATTTAGTATCACTATTGATAAAGGTTAGATTTAGTTCTACCATTTTATTATTTTCTATTTTTTTCTCCCTTCCTACTCTGTTTTTTTTCCTGCATTTTTTTTATTATGTGAATGTTTTTTAATATTTGATTTTTTCTGAGACAGAATCTCCTGTTTTTATTTTATTTTTAAACATTTATTTAATTTTAATGGATGATAATTGCTTTACAATATTGTGTTGGTTTCTGCCATACATCAATATGAATCGGCCATACATATGTCCTCTCCCTCTTAAACCTCCTTAGTATTTGATTTTATCATATTGACTTTTTATCTCTGTTGTTTTTTTTTTCCCCCTTTTTGGTGATTGCTCTAGAGGATATAAAGTATATAACTGTGTCAGTTTCCTGGGGCTTCTGTAACAAATAACCACAATCTGGGTAGCTTTAAGGACAGAGATTTATTTTCCCACAGTTCTGGAGGCTTGAAGTCTGAGATCAAGGTGTGGGCAGGGCCACACTCCCTGTGAAAGCAGCACGGAAGGGTCTGTTGCAGCCTCTCACTTAGCTTGGTAGTTCCTCTGCTTGAGGTGGCACAACTCTAACTTTTACATGGCATTCTCCTTGTGTCTCTATCTTTGTGTCCACATTTCTTCTTTTTTCTAAATTCACAGTCATCTTAGATTAGGGCCCACCCTAATGACCTCATTTTAACTTGATTACTTCTATAAAGAGCTTATCTCTTAATAAGGTCACATCTGAGGATTTCAACATACTAATTTTGGGGGACACATTTCAACCCATAGCCATAAATAACCTTTTGTAGTCTTCTGCTACTGCTACTGCTAAGTCGCTTCAGTCATGTCTGACTCTGTGCAACCCCATAGATGGCAGTCCATCAGGCTCTGCCATCCCTGGGATTCTCCAGGCAAGAACACTGGAGTGGGTTGCCATTTCCTTCTCCAATGCATGAAAGTGAAAAGGGAAAGTGAAGTTGCTCAATCGTGTTCGACTCCTAACGACCCCATGGACTGCAGCCTACCAGGCTCCTCCATCCACGGAATTCTCCAGGCAAGAGTACTGGAGTGGGTTGCCATTGCCTTCTCCATTTTGTAGTCTATTTAGAGTTAAATATTTTACCATTTCAAATAAAAGATAAAGTAACTATACAAGTCCTTTACCCTCCACCATTGTATAGTTATTGTGTGTATTACATGTCTTACATGAAAACTGCTCCATAAACCATTATAATTTTTGCATTGAGCACTCATGTATATTTTAAAGAACTTCAGTTCAGTTCAGTCACTCAGTCGTGTCCGACTCTTTGCGACCCCATGAATTGCAGCATGCCAAGCCTCCCTATCCATCACCAACTCCTGGAGTTCACTCAAACTCATGTCCATCGAGTCAGTGATGCCACCTAGCCACCTCATCCTCTGTCGTCCCCTTCTCCTCCTGCCCCCAATCCCTCCCAGCATCAGAGTCTTTTCCAATGAGTCAACTCTTTGCATGAGGTGGCCAAAGTATTGGAGTTTCAGCTTCAGCATCAGTCCTTCCAATGAACACCCAGGACTGATCTCCTTTAGAATGGACTGGTTTGATCTCCTTGCAGTCCAAGGGACTCTCAAGAGTCTTCTCCAACACCACAGTTCAAAAGCATCAATTCTTTGGTGTTCAGCTTTCTTCACAGTCCAATTCTCACATCCATACATGACTACTTGAAAAACCATAGCCTTGACTAGATGGACCTTTGTTGACAAAGTAATGTCTCTGATTTTGAATATGCTATCTAGGTTGGTCATAGCTTTCCTTCCAAGGAGTAAGCATCTTTTAATTTCATCTGCAGTGATTTTGGAGCCCCCCAAAATAAAGTCTGACACTGTTTCCACTATTTCCCTATCTATTTTCCATGAAGTGATGGGACCAGATGCCATGATCTTCGTTTTCTGAATGTTGAGCCTTAAGCCAACTTTTTCACTCTCCTCTTTCAATTTCATCAAGAGGCTTTTTAGTTCCTCTTCACTTTCTGCCATAAACGTGGTGTCATCTGCATATCTGAGGTTATTGATATTTCTCCCGGCAATCTTGATTCCAGCTTGTGCTTCTTCCAGCCCAGTGTTTCTCATGATGTACTCTACATATAAGTTAAATAAACAGGGTGACAATATACAGCCTTGACAAACTCCTTTTCCTATTTGGAACCAGTCTGTTGTTCCATGTCCAGTTCTAACTGTTGCTTCCTGATCTGCATACAGGTTTCTCAAGAGGCAGGTCAGGTGGTCTGGTATTCCCATCTCTTTCAGAATTTTCTACAGTTTATTGTGATCCACATAGTCAAAGGCTTTGGCATAGTCAATAAAGTAGAAATAGATGTTTTTCTGGAACTCTCTTGCTTTTTCGATGATCCAGCGGATATTGGCAATCTGATCTCTGGTTCCTCTGCCTTTTCTAAAACCAGCTTGAACATCTGGAAGTTCATAGTTCACATATTGCTGAAGCCTGGCTTGGAGAATTTTGAGCATTACTTTACCAGCATGTGAGATGCGTGCAATTATGTGGTAGTTTGAGCATTCTTTGGCATTGCCTTTCTTTGGGATTAGAATGAAAACTAACCTTTTCCAGTCTTGTGGCCACTGCTGAGTTTTCCAAATTTGTTGACATACTGAGTGAAGCACTTTCACAGCATCATCTTTTCAGGATTTGAAAGAGCTCAACTGGAATTCCATCACCTCCACTAGCTTTGTTCCTAGTGATGCTTCCTAAGGCCCACTTGACTTCACATTCAGGATGTCTGGCTCTAGGTGAGTGTGAGTGATCACACCATTGTGATTATCTGGGTCGTGAAGATCTTTTTTGTACAGTTCTTCTGTGTATTCTTGCCACCTCTTCTTAAGAGGGGGAAAATATTTTATACAGATATTTATGTTTGTTTTGCTCTTCCTTCATTCTTGAAGTCCCCAGTTTCTCTTTGGCATAGTTTCCCTTCAGCCCCAATAATTTCCTTCATAGCAGGGCTGCTGGTGATACATTCTCTTAGTTTTCCACCATCTGAGAATATTTTTATTTTGCCTTCATTCCTTAAGGATAGTTTCACCGAATATAGAATTCTGAGTTGGAAGGTCTTTGCACTTCACAGAAGCTGTCTTACCATCCTTTGACCTCTGTGATCATTCAAATGTTCTCCTATAAGTAATGTGTCATTTTTTTCTGACTGCTTTTAAGATTTTTTGTTTAATCTTTGTCAGTAGTTTCAGTTTGATGTGTATGGCTGGTTTTCTTTGAGTTCCTCCAGTTTATGTGCTTCTTTTCGTTTATGTCTTTTCCCAGTTTGAGACATTTTGACCATTATTTCTTTAAATTTGTGGTGCACTGCTATGTTTTCCCTCTTTTTCTAGGATTTCAATGACACACACATTAGATCTTCAATATTGTCCCACAGGTTCCTAAGGTTCTGTTTATCTTTTCAATCATTTTTCCCCCATTTCACTTCTTCAGTTAGTATAACTTTTACTGGCTTATTTTCAAGTTCATTAACTTCTTCCTTTGTCACTTCCATCTTGCTTATTGAAATTTGTCCAATGAGTGTTTTATGCCTGATATCATATTTCAATTTTTTTTACAGTCTCTATTTCTCTGATGAACATTTTTTCCATTAATTTAAGTGAGTTTACCACTCAGTGTTGTTATTACACTTGCTTTAAAGTCTATGTCTGATAATTACAATATGTGCATCATCTATTGATGGTTTAGTCGCTAACTCGTTTAGTCACTGACTTTTTTGCGGCCCCATGGACTGTAGCCCTGGAGAAGGTGATGGCACCCCACTCCAGTACTCTTGCCTGGAAAATCCCAGGGACAGGGGAGCCTGGTGGGCTGCTGTCTATGGGGTTGCACAGAGTTGGACACGACTGAAGCGACTTAGCAGTAGCAGCAGCAGGACTGTAGCCCCCCAGGGTCCTCTGTCCATGGGATCTCCCAGGCAAGGATACTGGAGTGGGTTGCCATTTTCTCCTCCAGGGTGTCTTCCTGACCCAGGGATCGAATCTGTGTCTCTTACTTCTCCTGCACTGGCAGGCAGGTTCTTTACCATCTGAGCCACCAGGGAAGCCCATCATCTATTGCCTCACTGCAGCTAGGGCACCATAGAGCTCACCTCATTATCCTCACCATTCCCAATTCCAGATGTTTTTAGCCTTTAAAAAAAGTTTTAGCAGCTCAAGACCCAGCCCGAGTCAGAGAGGCCCGATCAACAGCTTCCCACAGAGCAGACTCAAAACACTAGAACTTATAGTGCCACCGAGAGTCATCATCTGGTAAATCTCACTGTCCAGGAAGGCTTTGTTCTTGTTCTGAAGTTCCTGTTTCAACGTCTCCATATTCGGGCCTTCTTCAAGGTCTGAGAGAGTCTTACCAAGATGGCCACTGACTGCGTTGAAAACTGTTCCGTCTGGAATTGGGGCATATGAGTGAATTCTCCTGGCAGACCTGGACTGGAAGACCTCAGGCAGCCATACCCAGTCCAGCCCTTGCCTGTCACTCCTATGCTTTCTGAGAGCCCAGCCCCCTGAGTTCAAGTCCCATTTCAGCCCGTCTCCAGCTTGTCCTCAACCTTCTTGCTGGCAGCTTCTGTTTGTCTCAGAAGTTCAGCAGCCATCTCTCCAGGAGAACAAAGAGCAATCAGGAAGGCTGCTGCCTCATTTTTTTTAAACTTTTTATTTTGTATTGGAGTGTAGCTGATTGACAAAGTTATGACAGTTTCAGGTGGACAGCAAAGAAACTCGGTCATACATATACTTGAATCCCTTCTCCCCCACTCTCCTCTCCCATCGAGGCTGCCACATAACATTGAGCAGAGCTCCCTGTGCTATACAGTTGGTCCTTGTTGTTTATCCATTTAAATAGAGCAGTGTGTACATGTCCATCCCAAACTCGCTAACTATCCCTTCCTCCAACCCACCCCATTCCCCTCTCCACCTCCCACTCCACCCCGGCCTCACATTTTAACTTGCAGAGAGACTACAGTCCCCACCACAAATCCTTTCTCTGTGGAACCAGGAGATCTTGCTCTCTGCCTTCTCTGGAACTCTGTCCTGGCTTGCTTAGACTGTATCTCAGCAGCCGAAGAGACTGAACCTTCCTTCCTCTGTGCCTCTGAGAGCCCAGCAGAGAGGAAGAGGGCTGGTGAGGAGCCCAGTGAGAGAGGGAACTAGTTCTGGTGGGCTTTGCTCCGGGAAATCTGTTCACCCCCATCTTCAGTGGTAAGTTCACTCTTGTGAGCAGAGAGCCCTATGCTGGCATATCCATGAGGAAAGCTGAGTGAGTCATGTGGACATGTCCACAATGCCCTGACTCTTTGAGGACCCCAGGACCCTCAACTTTAGGCTCCTGTTTATCCTGTTTCCAAGGATAAGGCAGGAAGGTAGCAGGGGGCTTCTTCCTTGAGCTGCTTTTGTGAAACTTGAGATATTTGTCAGAGATTTTTTGGGGACTCAGAACAATGGTTTGTGGTGAGCTCTATGGTAAGCTCACCCACCTGGGACCCTCTCCCTCCTGGCAGTCCTCTCCCAATCTTTTCACCGCCCATCTGCTGCCTACTTCCCATGCCATTTCAGTCCCATAGTCACATGGCAGCTTCAGGGCCAGGCGCTTGGTGCAGAGCGCTGTCAGTCTTGGTCCCTGCCCTCAGGAGCACACATCCTGATTCCTTCAGTGATGGCCCTCAGGTGGTTCTGAGCTTCCAGCTTTCTGTCGGGAGCAGTGGTTCTCAGAGGATGCTCCCATGACCAGCCGCACCTGGATACCTGTCAGACCTAGGAATAAGGAGGTCAGGGGGTGGAGCCCAGCAAGCTGTGTTTTAACAAGGCCTTCATGTGAACCACCACTGCTCAAGGACTGAAGAGAAAATGAGAAGACAGAACTAGGAGAGGGTGGGGGCTGGGGCAGAGGCATCAGGACAGCGTGTCAGCTGGAAGGGCTCCATCTCATAGTGCCGCCCTGTGGTCTCTGCACACGAACTACTGCACAGTGGAGGTACGCTCGATGCAGGTTCCCTCTGGGGCCTTGTCCCCCTGCCTATAGACTGAGTCTAGGGACAAATCAGGACTTCAGTACTCCATATACTTCCTACCTCTAAGCCCCAGATCTGTTCCGCATGGCCTGTCAGTTAGGAGAGACCTAAATCTCCTGGTTCAAACATCCAGAGAAGGAAAGGCAGTTAGTCCTGGGCTCACCGCAATTCAGTTCAGTTGATTGCTGTTGCTGTTGCTTTGTCCATTCAGTCATGTCCGACTCTGTGCGACCCCACATAGAAGATCCTAATTTATCTTATCTCGAACTCACCCCCTTAAGTGAGGACAGCCTGGAGCCTCTGGATCCAAGTCCTTTTGCATAATCAGGGTGTGGAGAATCTAGGCAAGGAGAATGAATGGGAGTGGGGAGGGATGGTGAGAAGGAAGACAGGGAAGGAAATAGGTGGGAACAGCTTATAATCACTTGGTCAGCCCCCACTGGGACCATCTTTGTGGAGATAGTCGAGCCTAGAAGCTCAGAGAGCAGGTTAAGGTAAAATCAGATGGAACCTGGAGTCCAAAGCCTGCTGGGGAGTCTCAGTGGCTTAGGCCATTTCTGGATGCTGTCTTGGAGAAATCTGGGCAGACTGAAAGACCCACAAAGGACTGGGAGAATCATCAGATCTGAGCATAGAGAATTGAAGGGCAGATTTCACTGAATAGGAATGTATGTGTGTGAGGGGGAGGGGGTTGGGGGACGGAGTCAGGGAGGAGAAAATCCTGGGTCCTGGAGTCCCAGAGTTCCTCTGCTGGAAGTTGAGCAGCTTGCTGAAGAAATCGAGCAACAAGAAGTTGGCCTTCTTGTCTTGTCCTGCATCTGTGACACCCTTTGTCCACCAGGAGCATTGCCACCTACACAGACAGCAGGGAACTCTGCTTGAACTCTGTTTCAAATACAGCCAATCAGGGGTTCTGATCATCATTACATAGCTGTGTTATTTCCCAGAATTGACACTTTATCAGACAACAATAAAGAACTTGAACTCTGATTAATTTGGAGAACTTATAATGGACACGGACTCCATTTAGCTTCTTGAAAGATTGAAGATAAAACTTGTGGACATTCCCTCACTGGGGTCTCGGAGCTATAAGTACTGGGAACTATTATAATAAGGGAGGAGTCGGGGTGACTCCAAGATGCCTGGTCTGGAAGAATTGTGTCCTGAGAGGCTGGTATAGGGCACAAGCAGGACTGGGGGAATGCTGAGTTTAGCTTTAGACATGGAAAAGTAGAGATGAAGGAGGAATCTTCAGAAGGAAGCCTACAGGAAGCAATTGGGAAAGACTTTTATCTTCTAATATCTTGTTTACAGCCATACTGCCCTCAATGGGTCTGATTGTATCTAAAATCTGAGTGACAACATTTGCAAGATAATATCAGTCCTGGAAATAGATATTACTGGAGTCATTGCAAGCAGGTGGCAACCTTAAAAATGGGTGAACTCCCCAGGGCAGTTTTGGAAGTCTAGGAATTGGTGGTGGGTGGGAATGCCAAAGTTGAAAATGAAAGAGTTGTTTGCTTTCTCAGTCCAGGCCTCCATCCCAGCTCACCTAGTGATAGCAACCTGTGTGCCAAGAAGATGAATATAAAAACATTTGGAGAGAGTTATGAGTTGAACTGTTTTTCCACAAAAGATACATTAAATCTGTAAACCCTGGTATGTGTTAATGTGACCTTATTTAAAAATAGGGTCTTCTGTAGTTCAGATGAGGTCATTAGAATGGGTCCTAATCCAACATAGGGCTTACCTAGTGGCTCAGTGGTGAAGAATCTGCCTGCCAATGCAGGAGACACAGGTTCCATCCCTGGGTCAGGAAGATCCCCTAGAGAAAGGAATGGCTACTCACTCCAATATTCTTGGCTGGGAAATCCCATGGACAGTGGAACCTGGCAGACTAGAGTCCATGGGGTCACAAAAAGTTGGACATGATTAAGCGACTAAACAACAACAATCCAACATAACTGGTGTCCTTATAATAAAGGAGAAATTTGGACACAGATGCACAGGGAGAATGCCATATAATAGTGGAGGCAGAGATCGGAGTGATGGGGCTGAAAGTCAGTAATGCCAAGGATTGATGGCCACAACCAGAAACTAGGAAGAAACAAGGAAGGATTTTGCCAACATTTTGATTTTGGACTTCTACCCTCCAGAACTGTAAGATAGTAAGTTTCTGTTGGTTTAAACCATCCAGTTTGTGGTACTTTGTTGTGACAGCCCTAGGAAACTAATAGAGGGATGACTTCGTTTTTCTGAAAAGTGTTCTAGTCTGCCCATGCGGAGTGAAATAACAATGGCTAACATTTATTGATCACTTACAATTATACTAGGCACTGTTCTGAGCATTTCACGTGATTAACTCAATCCTAGAATGAGACTATTCTTTTTTTAATTTTAAAAATTACTCTGTTTTGGTTGCACTGGGTCTTCGATGCTGTGAGTGGGCTTCCTCTACCTGCAGCAAGCAGGGGCCTCTCCTCATTGTGGTGCACGGGCTTCTCATTGCAATGGCTTCTCTTGTTGCAGAGCATGGGCTGTAGGGTGTGCGGGCTTCAGTAGTTGCTGCACTCGGGCTCAGTAGTCATGGTGCATGGGCCCTAAAGTGCAGACCCAGTTATGGAGCATGGATTTAGTTGCTCTGAGGCATGTGGAATCTTCCCAGTCCAGGGATCGACTGTCCTCTGTGCTGGCAGATGGATTCTTAACCACTGGATCACCAGGGAAGTCCAAGGTTGTTCTTATTATCCCCGTTTTACAGATGTTAAATGTGAAGGTAAGTGGCTTGCATAAGGTCCCCCAGCTAGTACCTGGCAGAGTTGGAGTTTGAACTTAGTTCTCTGTGATTCCAAACCCCTTGCTGGCTTTAGATCAAACTGGCTTTCCACTAGTGCTAGCCTGCTTTTAATCCTTGCACATCATACTTGACCCTGTACCAGCTTAGTCACAGTCTGGGGACACCCTTGAGCAAGCAGGATAGTAAAAACCAGAGGAAAGATGTGACAAGATAGAAGTAAGGAGAAGATGAAGGAGGAAAAAGAGGGGAAAAAGGAGAGGTGGAAATAGAACCTCTCACCCAGCTTCCTCAGCATCAGGAAAAGAAACATCGAGGAGAGACTGACACAGGAAAATAAAATGTCAAGGCGGTGTGGTGGAACATGCCGGTGAATCCTGAAGCAGGGGCAGGGAGCAGAGCTGAGCAGAGAACAGCCAGCTCAGCAGAGGCTTAGAAAGAAGACAGACCTTAGGTGATGCAGGGAAAGACAAGAACTGCCCCCAAGCCCTCATTCTCTCTAGATAGTTTGAAATCTATCCTAGTCTTCAAAGGCAGTGAGCCCTCTTCTTTACAAAGTCCGATAAACATTCACCGATTTAGTCCATAAACACCTGTGGTTGTTGTTCCTGAGACCTGGCTCATGAAGTAAGAACAAATCTCACACTGGTCCTCTCAGGCTTCTCTACGGTAGAAGTCTCAAGAGGTAGGCTGTGTCTGTGACAGCTCCCTAAATGCCATTACTTCCTTCCTCTATAGTTTCAGGCAATGGTCCCAGTGTTGTTCAGAATAAATTTCTGTTTCTCTGTCTACTCTTTTTTCTTTTCTTTTGGTCTACTCTTAAAAAAAAATTTTATACATATATTTGGCTGTGCTGGGTCTTAGTTGCGGCATGTGGGATCTAGTTCCCTGACCAGGGATCAAACCTAGGCCCCCTGCATTGGGAGCTTGGAGTCTTTGTCACTGGGCCACCAGGGGAGTCCTTCAGTCTACTCTTGATAGAGGAACCCTGTTGGCACTAGGAACTCTAATGACCAAGTTGAAAGCACTCAGTTCTCCACTGCCTTGACCACCATTGATTCCCATCAGGATAATAACATCCTCAATCACTACTAATGAATGTTGTTTAAATAATGCAATAAGACAGAATAAAGGAATACAGGTATAAAGAAATGGAAAGAAAAGACAAAGTATTATGATCTAGAGGTGATTTTATCATCTTCAAAGAATTCACAACAAATAAAAGGAAAGTTTAAGATTAAAACAATGACTAGATATAAAACCAACATAGAGAAACCAATAGCATTTCTGTATATAAGCTATAATCAACTAATAAGACAATAGGAAAAAACACAATCAAAACTATAGTTAAAAAAAAAGCAAACAGCAAAAACCCCAAAACTATAATGTATCTTGGAGTTACATTGTCGTTTTCCTTGGAAGAAAAGCTGTGACACACTTAGGCAGCATATTAAAAAGCAGAGACATTACTTTGCAAACAAAGGTCCATCTAGTCAAAGCTACGGTTTTTCCAGAAGTCATGTATGGATGTGAGAGTTGAACCATAAAGAAATCTGAATGCCAAAGAACTGATATTTTTGAACTGTGGTGTTGGAGAAGACTCTTGAGAGTCAATCCTAAAGGAAATCAGTCCTAAGTGTTCATTGGAAGGACTGACGCTGAAGCTCCAATCCTTTGGCCACCTGATTCGAAGAGCTGACTCATTTGAAAAGACCCTGATGCTGGGAAAGATTGAAGGCAGGAGGAGAAGGGGATGACAGAGGATGAGATGGTTGGATGGCATTACTGACTCGATGGACATGAGTTTAAGTAGGCTCTGGAAGTTGGTGATGGACAGGGAAGCCTGGCGTGCTGCTGTCCATGGGGTCACAAAGAGTCAGACATGACTGAGTGATTGAACTGAACTGAACTGATCTTGGAATTAACCTAGCCAAAAATGTGTAACAACTTTATGTAAAAATTTTTTGAAGTTTATTGAAGAAATTGAAAGAAGATTCAAATAAATGATTTAGAAGTTTCAATATTGTAAAAAATCATTATTCCCAAATTAATCTATAAATTTAATATGATCCTAAATGATACTGTCAACAAAATTTTTAACACCACTTGGCAAATTGACATTAAAATTAATCTAAAAGGTTGAGTGGGCAAAAGCTAGTAAGATAATTCTGAAAAATAAGAATAATGAGGAAAAGTGAATGTATCAGATAAGAAGCCCTGTTACACCCTTTCCTTCTCCTGCTATGTCATGTGCCTGGCGCTCTGTGTCGACCTAGAGAGGTGTGACGGGGTGGGAAGGGGTGGGAGGTGGGACGGAGGTTCAAGAGGGAAGGGACATTGTATTCCTATGGCTGATTCATGTTGATGTATAGCAGAAACCCACACATTGTAAAACAATCATCCTCCAATTAAAAATAATAAATAAAAAGAACTGTTACAAAGTTATTTAACACTAATAGTATAATATTGAGCAGCTTTAGGCAAATGGATAAATGGAATAAGATAGAGAAGCTACGTATGCATGAGAATTTGTTCTATGTTAGAGCTTGGCATCATAAATCAATGAGGTAAAGACAGGCTCTTAATAAATTATATTGGGATAACTGAATAGCCATATGGAAAAAAATTAAATGAGATTTTAACCTATACTGTAAACAAATGAAACATTCCAAGCACATTAAAAACTTAATTGTTAAATAATAATATTTAAAAATATTATAAATGGTAAAATGGGATATGGGAGTCAAAAGGTACAAATTTCCAGTTATAAAATAAGCAAGTCCTGGGGATATAATATACAGTATGACAATACATAATAATACTGTACTGCATATTTGATAGTTGCTAAAGAGTGTAGTTTTTTTTTAAGGGAAGGGATATATGCATACATAGAGTTGGACTGTGAAGAAAGTTGAGCGCTGAAGAATTGATGCTTTTGAACTGTGGTGTTGGAGAAGACTCTTGAGAGTCCCTTGGACTGCAAGGAGATCCAACCAGTCCATTCTAAAGGAGATCAGTCCTGGGTGTTCTTTGGAAGGAATGATGCTAAAGCTGAAACTCCAGTACTTTGGCCACCTCATGAGAAGAGTTGACTCATTGGAAAAGACTCTGATGCTGGGAGGGATTGGGGGCAGGAGGAGAAGGGGACGACAGAGGATGAGATGGCTGGATGGCATCACTGACTCGATGGACGTGAGTCTGAGTTGAACTCCGGGAGTTGGTGATGGACAGGGTGGCCTGGCGTGCTGCGATTCATGGGGTCGCAAAGAGTCGGACATGACTGAGCGACTGAACTGAACTTAACTGATAGCTGATTAATTTTGTTGTACAGCAGAAACTAACACAATATTGTAAAGCAACTATACTCCAATTAAAAAAAAAATAGAGTAAATCTCAAAAGTTTTCATCACAATAAAAAAAATTCTGTAACTATATATGGTGACAGATGTTAACTAGAAGTATTATAATAATCATTTGGAAATATATACAAATACTGGATCATTATATCATACACCTGAAACTAACATAATGTTATATGTCAATGATACTTCAATAAAAAGCATTAGAAAATAATACAGGAAAACACTTTTATGGTTTAGGGATAGGAAAGACTTTTAAACAAAACTCAAACTTGAAGAAAAGATTTACAGGAATAAACTGGTAAATTTGAAATTATAACAAACAACTTTGACATGTCAAAAGAAAACACAAAGCTAAAAGATAAGTAATAAAATGAAAAAGCATATTGGCAACAGATATAATAAAGATTTAACATAGAAAATATATGAAGGACTGACTACCACAAACCAAGAAGAAAAAGAGCACCATTTGATAGAAAAATGAGCATTGGATACAAACAAGCAATCATAAAATAGAAGGTACAAATGGCCAGTAATTACATTAAGAGGACCAACCTCACCGGTTATCAGGGAAATGCAAATAAAAATGATGGTGAGAAAAATTTTCAGCCATTGTATTGGTTAAAATTGAAGTTGGATAGTATAAATTGTTGATGAGAGCAGGTGTAAAGAAATGTGTTCTTTGTGTACTGATATAGGAAACATATCTGATATAGGATGCTTCACTGGTGGCTCAGATGGTAAAGAACTCACCTGCAATATGGAAAACTGGGTTCAATCCCTGGGTCGGGAAGATCCCCTGGAGAAGGGTATGGCAACCCACTCCAGTGTTCTTGCCTGGAGAATCCCCATGGAAAGAGGAGCCTGGCAGGCTACAGTCCATGGGGTTGCAAAGAGTCGGACACAACTTAAGTACCTTAGCAGCAGCAGCAGCAGCAGCAGCAAAAAGCTTTTATGTGGGTTATGTGTGCTGTGCTGTGCTAAGTCACTTTAGTCATGTCCGACTCTTTGCGACCCTATGGACTGTAACCCTCCAGGCTCCTCTGTCCACGGGGTTCTCCCAGCAAGAATACTGGAGTGGATGGCTGTGCCCTCCTCCAGGAGATCTTCCTGACCCAGGGATTGAACTCGTGTCTCTCTTGTCTCTTGCACTGGCAGGCAATGTTTTTACCACTAGTGCCCCCTGGGAAGCTCTTATGTGGGTTATATCTACTAATATTTACAGCACTGGAAATGATAAGGCTGAGAAAGTTTTAAAATACTTATCAATTCATAAAAATAAGCCCATTTGATGTTAACATAGTATTTATAATAATATAAGCAACATTTAAATGAAAACTGGATGTATTTTCCAAAGCAAAAAAAAAATGTAGTGAGAAGAGTGGTATTGCTTTATATTACATTTTTTCCCCCAAATCTCTTCAAATTCTGGCTTACTAGAAGACAGCTGGATTCTTATACCTGCTTCTGAATTCAGACTATTGCACTTTCATATATAATATAGTTTCTTGAAAACTCCACTGTAGACTTGTGAGAAAGTAAGAGTGGAAAAAGGCAAATAAATTCTTAGTGTGATTATGAAAGACTTTGACCTTAGGGACCTCCAGAAATGGTCTCAGGAACTTTGTCCCCAGACCACATTTTGAGAACCAGTCAAGTAGATCCATATAGACTTATTTTTAACAGTATTTTTAATTTAGTGTTTTAGCTTGGTTTCTACCAAACAGCTGAAGCAAATGATTACATTTAGGTACTTTACTGTGGGAAGTGATTTCTGGGATTAGGAGTTGGGGGACTGAGAAGAATGAAATGGGGAAGCAGGAAAGCCAATACGGGGGTGTGTTATTAAGTTGATGATTTCTGTTGGCAACTGAGGCTCGGGTGAATCGGGGACCCCCTGAGAAACCAAGTAGGATATACTATAAAATCATTGTGTGCTGGAGGTCTGAAAGTATGGATTATTGATCCATTGGCTCCCATCTCCCGTTGGTCAAGGATTGCCCAAGGGAGGGTTAACCAGTGCACCAGAACACCCGGGGCTGAAGCCATGTGAAGTGCAGCTGAGGCGAAGTTGTCAGGCTACACCTGGGAGCTCCTGGTTGCCACAGCAACTATTACACAGAAGGCTGGCCAAGACAATGCGAGATGAGGCCTCAAAACCTCAAACATATTCAACACATTGTATGGGAAAACCAGGTTGCAGAAGAATACATACAGCAAGATACCATTTATGGAAATAACAAAACCACCAAAACAATAGTATATATTTTCTGGGCATAAAATAAATTCTTTTAAATGGATTTATATAAATATGTGTGTAGGTGCATATGTATATAAGCATGTGTTATGTATATACATACAAGATTACTACTAAAAAAGTATTGGATTTTTATATACCTACTTCAGAGGAAAGAGATCTAGACTGGAGATGGGGTTGTCTCAGAGTTTTTTTCTGTAATTTTCTAACCTTTCTTTATCTCCCAAGCCTTAAAAACAGAGGATTAAAAAGAAATTTGCTGAAGTTAATGGACAGAATGTGTTTGTTTGCCCCCTCTCTTCCTGTGGGACAAGGAAGCAAAGGGAGCAAGCCAAGCCAAGCCAAGGGGCTCTGAGAGAATAACTTGTGGAGTCTGGGGTGTGTACAAGGAGAGAATGGTATATGTCCCTTTTAGCTGAATGATCATCCCCACAGAGAACCAGGGTGACTGACCAATGAGAAATTTGAGGGAAGGCATGGCAAGGGTGGAGAAGGCAATGGCACCCCACTCCAGTACTCTTGCCTTGAAAATCCCATGGATGGAGGAGCCTGGTGGGCTGCAGTCCATGGGGTCGCTAAGAGTTGGACTCGACTGAGCGACTTCACTTTCACTTTTCACTGTCATGCATGGGAGAAGGAAATGGCAATCCACTCCGGTGTTCTTGCCTGGAGAATCCCATGGACGGGGGAGCCTAGTGGGCTGCCATCTATGGGATCGTACAGAGTCAGACACGACTGAAGTGACTTCCCTTACCTGTTGGCAAGGGTGCCTGAAAGTTGGGAATGAAACCTGAGTAGACTCTTGCTTCCTTTGTGGAGAATTCTTAAGGTGGAGATCTGCCTTGGAGCAGCCGTGATGGTGAGCAGGGAGGGCCAGTGCTGGGAAGCTGTACTTTCACTCTTGGGCAAGGCAAAGATTTGCTGTTTCTCAGGAGCTAAATGGAGCTCCCAGAAGCCAGGCTAAGCTGCCCTCAAAAAAGCCCACTTGTGAATATGGCCTGCTGGGGGAAGGGGTTCCCCAGGAAAAGGCTGTGAGCATGAACCAAAGATCAGTCATCGAGCACATCATTCATGTTGATGAACTTCTTATGGAGGACAAACATCCCCTGGGTGTTTTGAGGAGGTGATTTCTCCAAACCCACTTGGAAAGTGACAGTGTTAGTCACGTGGTTGTGTCTGACTCTTTGTGATCCCCATGGACTATAGCACCAGGCTCCTTTGTCCATGGAATTCTCCAGGTAATAATACCAGAGTGGCTAGCCTTTTCCTTCTCCAAGGGATCTTTCTGACCCAGGGATCGAACCTGGGTCTCCTGCATTGCAGGCAGAGTCTGTACCATCTGAGCCACCAGGGTAGTCCAATTGATTTGGGGGACAAATCACCCACCACCACTCCTCTAAGCCTGGCCCCTCTTTCTCACCTCCTTCTTCCTGACCTTGAACCTGGGAGTCAGGCTCCGGAAGGGAGGGAGGTAGAGAAGATGTGAGAGAGCAGGCCTATCCTTCCCTCTGCACCACAGGGGTGGTTTGAGCTGGCGGAGAGAAGAAGCTGACACCAGACTGAGTCCTGATGCAGACAAGGCTGCACTTTCATTCTTAAAAATACTACTCCAGTTCTGGAAGCTCAGTGTGACGGAAAAGCTGTGGGTCTTGGAAAAGTGCGCTGACAGGGCAGAGCTGAAAATATAGCACTGGGAGAAAAAATAGAGCTGTTTTTCTCTGTGCCCACTGAGTTCTGCCCATTCAGTAAATCAGATATTCTTATTTGCACTTATTTGAAAAAAGTACATATATATTGTCAATGCTGAAGCAACTATGTCCAAATGTTACCTGTGATTAGCAGACTGCATGTTACCTGTCAACCTCTGTGTTTCCTGTTGTTTAGTTGCTAAGTTGTGTCCCACTCTTTTGCAAACCCATGGACTGTAGCCCACAAGGCTCCTCTGTCCATAGGATTTCTCAGGCAAGAATACTGGAGTGGGTTGCCATTTCCTTCTCCAGGGAGTCTTCCGGGCCCAAGGATTGAACCTTCATCTCCTGCATTGGCAGGCAGATTCTTTACCACTGAGACACCAGGGAAACCCTGCTGTTTCTGTGTTTCTTACAGAACCCAATTTTGCTCTGGTATCACCCAGCTCTGAAGTCACATGGACCAGGAGAGCTGGTTGGTCTGAGCCAAGGAGGCAATATCATTCCCTAAGTATGTTCTGGAAATTAGTGGGGACTTTTATTTTGGGCAGGAGGGCCCTGCTGTAGGTATTGAATGAGAGGGGTCTAGGAATGCCAAATATCTTACAGGGTATGGGACAGTGCTTGAGAGAAGGGCCCAGTATTCCATATGATGTTTTGATGTCCCATGAGACATTACTGCACAATGCACTCATCTCACACGTGAGTAAAATAATGCTCAAAATTCTCCAAGCCAGGCTTTAGCAATATGTGAACTGTGAAATTCCAGATGTTCAAGCTGGTTTTAGAAAGGGCAGAGGAACCAGAGATCAAATTGCCAACATCTGCTGGATCATGGAAAAAGCAAGAGAGTTCCAGAAAAACATCTATTTCTGCTTGATTGACTATGCCAAAGCCTTTGACTGTGCGGATCACAATAAATTGTGGAAGATTCTGAAAGAGCTGGGAACACCAGACCACCTGACCTGCCTCCTGAGAAACCTGTATGCAGGTCAGGAAGCAACAGTTAGAACTGGACATGGAACAACAGACTGGTTCCAAATAGGAAAAGGAGTATGTCAAGGCTGTTTATTGTCACCCTGCTTATTTAACTTATATGCAGAGTACATCATGAGAAACGCTGGGCTGGAAGAAACACAAGCTGGAATCAAGATTGCCGGGAGAAATATCAATAACCTCAGATATGCAGATGACACCACGCTTATGGCAGAAAGTGAAGAGCAACTAAAAAGCCTCTTGATGAAAGTGAAAGAGGAGAGTGAAAAAGTTGGCTTAAAGCTCAACATTCAGAAAAGTAAGATCATGGCATCTGGTCCCATCACTTCATGGCAGATAGATGGGGAAACAGTGGAAATAGTGTCAGACTATTTTTATGGGCTCCAAAATCACTGCAGATGATGATTGCAGCCATGAAATTAAAAGACGCTTACTCTTTGGAAGGAAATTTATGACCAACCTAGATAGCATATTCAAAAGCAGAGACATTACTTTGCCAACAAAGGTCCGTCTAGTCAAAGCTATGGTTTTTCCAGTGGTCATGTATGGATGTGAGAGTTGGACTGTGAAGAAAGCTGAGCACCAAAGAATTGATGCTTTTGAACTGTAGTGTTGGAGAGTACTCTTGAGAGTCCCTTGGACTGCAAGGAGGTTCAACCAGTCCATCCTAAAGGAGATCAGTCCTGGGTGTTCATTGGAAGGACTGATGCTGAAGCTGAAACTCCAATACTTTGGCCACCTCATGTGAAGAGTTGACTCGTTAGAAAAGACCCTGATGCTGGGAGGGATTGGGGGCAGGAGGAGAAGGGGATGACTGAGGATGAGATGGCTGGATGGCATCACTGACTCGATGGACGTGAGTTTGAGTGAACTCTGGGAGTTGGTGATGGACAGGGAGACCTGGTGTGCTACGATTCATGGGGTCACAAAGAGTTGGACACGACTGAGCAACTGAAATGAACTGAACTGAACTGAGACAATGATGGGAGAAGGCAATGGCAACCCACTCTAGTACTCTTACCTGGAAAATTCCGTGGATGGAGAAACCTGGTAGGCTGCAGTCCATGCGGTCATGAAGAGTTGGACATGACTGAGAGACTTCACTTTCACTTTTCACTTTCCTTCATTGAAGAAGGAAATGACAACCCACTCCAGTGTTCTTGCCTGGAGAATCCCAGGAACGGAGGAGCCTGGTGGGCTGCCGTCTATGGGGTCGCACAGAGTCGGACACGACTGAAATGATTTAGCAGCAGCAGCAGAGACATTGATGCAGGTGAAAAACCCATTTCTAAGACTGAAACTTCATCCATTTGACATAAACATACTCTAGATATCTCTTTGCACATTTTTTAAATTAATTTTTGTTGGAGTATAGTTCCTTTACAATGTTATGTTAGTTTCTGCTGTATTGCAAAGTGAATCAGTGATACGTATACACGTACCCCCTCTTTTTGGATTTCCTTCCCATTTAGGTCACCACAGAGCACTGAGTAGAATTCCCTGTGCTATACAGTAGGTTCTCATTAGTTATCTATTTTATACATAGAAATGTGTATACGTCAATCCTGATCTCCCATTTCATCCCCCCTCCCTGGTTTGTGCATGTTTTTTAACATAACCTGACTTTCCTAGGAATGTAACTATTGTATAAATCAAGGAATGACTGCATTGTAGTTTGTTGAAAGGTTATCAAGAGTTGTTCACCATGTTAGAAAATCGTGCTGTAAATGGCAGTGGCCTTGTGCTAGTTGAGTCATCTTCTGCATCTGTCTGCAGCCTTGGCATTTCCATGTGTAGCTGCCAGCATCTCACTGCTTTATCACAACCTACTTGATAAAACTGCTGCCTGTGTCTTTGCTTAGTAAGAGACATATTCAGTTCAGTTCAGTTCAGTCGTTTAGTCGTGTCCGACTCTTTGCGACCCCATGAATCGCAGCACACCAGGCCTCCCTGTCCATCACCAACTCCCGGAGTCCACTCAGACTCACATCCATTGAGTCAGTGATGCCATCCAGCCATCTCATCCTCTGTTGTCCCCTTCTCCTCCTGCCCCCAATCCCTCCCAGCATCAGAGTCTTTTCCAGTGAGTCAACTCTTCGCATGAGGTGGCCAAAGTACTGAAGTTTCAGCTTGAGCATCATTCCTTCCAAAGAAATCCCAGGGCTGATTTAATTTGTTGTAAATTATTAATGTCTTCTTTACAAGTAACATTTTGAATCTCTTTAAAAATACATATTTAGGGGGAGTTCCCTGGTGGCCTAGTGGTTAGGTTTCTGGGCTTTCACTGCTGTCCTGGGTTCAATCCTTGGTTAGAGACTTGAGATCCTACAAGTAGGGTGGTGCAGCAAAATATATCTATATATTACATATATAATATATATACACACATACAGGTACATATAAAAATTGTTATCTACAACTTTTGTTTCTGGATTGAAGAACATTTGTTAAAGAATGACTGTTTTCACAAGGGCTAGTTGAGTCTAAGATGTTTTGCTTATTTATTTTTGGCTGTGCTGGGTCTTCACTGCTACTTGGACTTTAGTTGCGGTGAGTGGGGGCTACTCTCCAGTTGCAGTGAGCAGGCTTCTCATTGCCGTGCCTTCTCTAGCTGCAGAGCATGGGCTCTAGGGTGCACAGGCTTCAGTAGTTGTGGCATGTGGGCTCAGTAGCTTCAGCTCCTGGACTCTAGAGCACAGGCTTAGCAGTTGTAGCACATGAGCTTAGTCGCTCCAAGGCAGGTGGGATCTTCCCAGACCAAGGATCGAGCCCATGTCTCCTGCATTGGCAGGCGGATTCTTTTTCACTGAGCCACGAGGGAAGCCGAAGTCTAAGATGTTTGAGGTGGTCCCTTTTCCTTACTAGTGACATGGAACACTTTGTTATCATGGGCCCCCAGAGCTTTGGCCAAAAGCTATACAAGTTGAAGGAGAGGCCTTCAGTCAAAGAGTGGAGAGGAGCTGATGAAGAATTCATATGTAAAGAAGTTGATGGAGGACACTAACAAGCTGGTCAGCAGTACATTTGATGAAATGAACTTCTTGGTCAACAGTGATCAAGTTCTTGGTCAACAGTGAACAATGATCAAATGAGACATCTTATGAATATCCTTTGATCAAAGTGATTTCCTATTGTACAACCCTCAAATCCTTGAATGCTCTGAATTTTGTATGACCACTAGGACTCTGGGTGAAGGAGCTTAGATAGTTTCACACGAAGAATTTGTATCACATATATACAAAAGGTATTCAATATATAAAAAACCAAGCCAAACTAGTGGCTAGTTTGGGTGTGGACATGTGGAGTAATTTGGCCAGTGAGATATATGGGTACATCTGCTGAGGGACTTTAATGAAAGGAAGAGATAGCATCTATTCTACCTTGGGGAATTGTTTTCTTTTATCATATGCCTGGCTCTTAAGAACAGGAAGTCTGAGAATTAAGTCTACACACTTAGTAGAGTAGGATAGAAAGGACCTGGTCTTTGGTAATATAGTTGTGCCATTAAGTAGCCAAGTCGAGGGCCACCTCTCATTTGCATTTAAACTCCCAGTAAATCTGCTGATATGATGTGAGACTATGACTAAGTCATTGCCATTTCTTTCGTTGATAATATTTGCCTTCTCAGACAAAATAGAACAAACTAAACCAAAATCTCCTTCAAAGGAAAAAAACAATACACATGACAGAAAAACCAAACACTACAAAATGTTTATAATGAAAAATCAGTCCTTTTTTACCTGTCTCCCTGCTCCTCCCACCAGCCTGTTCACCACTTTCCCAGAGGCAATGAATGTCACCATTTCTTGTACATTCTTCTAGAAATATTCTATGCATATACAAATATATATGCTCACACACCTACTTCCTTTTCAAATGCATCATCATATGTTGTAAATTCTTCCCTTTTCCCTTTTCCCCCTGCTATGTGATTATAGAATTAGGACAGCAATTATCTTTGATATTTCCTTACTTGAAGGCTAATTAGAGAAGTCATCTTCTTGGCATAGTAAAGTGGAAAACTTTGTAAATAATTTTTTTCAACCCATTTGACTTTTATTTTCTTATGCTGTCATTTTACTTTCAAAATTTCAGGGTGTAATGCTCTTTATAGAAATAAAGTTCAGGGGCTTCCCTGGTGGCTCAGTGGTAAAGAATCTGCCTGTCAATGCAGGAGACATGGGTTCAATCCCTGATGCAGGAAGATCCCACATGCTGCTGGGCAACTAAGCCTGTGTACTACAACTACTGAGTCAGTGCTCTAGATCCCAGGAGCCAAAACCACTGAGCCCATGCACCACATCTACTGAAGCCCACACACCCTAGAGCCTGTGCTCTGCAGCAAGAGACGCCTCCACAATGAGAAGCTCACATACTGCAACTAGAGAGTAGCCCCAGTTTGCCACAACTAGAGAAAAAGTGTGCATAGAAACAAAGAGCCAGCACAGCCGAAGAAAGAAAGAAAGAAAAGTTCAGATCTTTTAAGAAAATAAAGTTTCTTGGAAGAGGGGAAATTGCCAATGCTGTTGCTGGGAGGGCAAGGCAACCTGGAACCAACATCCTCCTGTGTATGCCTCCACCCTAATCTGAGGCATCCAGAGGGTCTGCAGAGGTGGGGCCGGGGCTGGTGGCAATGGTGCGAGCCCTGGCTATAGAGCTGCTTCACCCCTCAGAGCCTCAGTTTCTTCCTCTATAGATCTCCATGGCCTCCTGCCTCCCTCTACTATTCTTCCATTTTAATAAAGTCAAACAAAATGTGGGAGGGAAGGGATAAATCAGGGGCTTGGGATGAACACACATGCACACTACCATATAAAAGATAGATAACCAACAAGGACCTACTGCATAGCACAAGGAACTCTGCTCAGTATTCTGGGGTAACCTATCCAGTACTTTGGCCGCCTCATGCAAAGAGTTGACTCATTGGAAAAGACTCTGATGCTGGGAGGGATTGGGGGCAGGAGGAGAAGGGGACGACAGAGGATGAGATGGCTGGATGGCATCACCGACTCGATGGACGTGAGTTTAAGTGGACTCCAGGAGTTGGTGATGGACAGGGAGGCCTGGTGTGCTGCGATTCATGGGGTCACAAAGAGTCGGACACGACTGAGCAACTGACCTGAACTGAACTGATATGAGAAAAGAATCTTGAAAAGAATGAATTACACATGTGTGTATAACTGAGTCACTCTGGGTACACCTGAAACTAACACAATACGTAAATCAACTGTACTCCAATAAAACGGGTACTCCAGTGGGTCTTTGTTGCTGTGCCCAGGCTTTCTCTACTTGTGGGCTACTCTGTTGCAGTGTGTGGGCTTCTCACTGTGGTGGTTTCTCTTGTGGAGCATGGGCTATAGGTGCATGGGCTTCAGTAATTGTAACCTGTAGGCATTAGAGAGCAGGATCGGTAGTTGCGGCGCACAGGGTTAGTTGTGGAATCTTCCAGGACCAAAGATCAAACCTGTGTCTCCTGCATGGACAGGTGGATTCTTATCCCCTATACCACCAGGGAAATCCTGCCCATTTTAAAATCAGGTTGTTTGGGGGTGTTTTTGCTGTTAAGTTTTATGAGTTCTTTATATAATTTTCATATTAGCCCCTTATCAGATACATGGTTTGCAAATATTTTATCCAAATCTGGTTGCTTTTTCTTTTTGTCAACCATGTCCTTTACTGTTAGAAATTTTTAACTTTGATGTGATCTCACTTGTATATATATACATTTTTTTTTTGCCTGTGCTTTTGTTGCCAAATCCAAGAAATCACTGCCAAATCTAATCTAGAATTTTTCCCTGTGTTTTTCTTTTAAGAATTTTGCAGTTTTAGGTCTTAAAGTTAGATGTTTAATCCATTTTGAATTAATTTTTCTATCAATATATGGCACAAGGTAAGGGTCTAACTTCATTCTTTTTCATGAGGATATTCAGTTTTCCCAACACCATTTATTGAAGAGATTCTCCTTTCCCCACTGTGTGGTTTTGACACCCTAGTTGAAGATGATTTGTCCATATATGCAAGAGTTTATCTCTGGGCTCTTTATTTTGTTCCATTGGTCTACATGTCTCTCCTTATGACAGTACCATCAGTTCAGTTCAGTTCAGTCTCTCAGTCGTGTCTGACTCTTTGTGACCCCATGGATCGCAGCACGCCAGGCCTCCCTGTCCATCACCAACTCCCGGAGTTCAACTCAGACTCACGTCCATCGAGTCAGTGATGCCATCCAGCCATCTCATCCTCTGTCGTCCCCTTCTCCTCCTGCCCCCAATCCCTCCCAGCATCAGAGTCTTTTCCAATGGGTCAACTCTTCGCATGAGGTGGCCAAAGTACTGGCGTTTCAGCTTTAGCATCATTCCTTCCAAAGAAATCCCAGGGCTGATCTCCTTCAGAATGGACTGGTTGGATCTCCTTGCAGTCCAAGGGATTCTCAAGAGTCTTCTCCAACACCACAGTTCAAAAGCATCAATTCTTCGGCGCTCAGCCTTCTTCACAGTCCAACTCTCACATCCATACATGACCACAGGAAAAACCATAGCCTTGACTAGACGGACCTTTGTTGGCAAAGTAATGTCTCTGCTTTTCAATATGCTATCTAGGTTGGACATAACTTTCCTTCCAAGGAGTAAGCGTCTTTTCATTTCATGGTTGCAGTCACCATCTGCAGTGATTTTGGAGCCCAGAAAAATAAAGTCTGACACTGTTTCCACTGTTTGCCCATCTATTTGCCATGAAGTGATGGGACCGGATGCCATGATCTTCATTTTCTGAATGTTGAGCTTTAAGCCAACTTTTTCACTCTCCTCTTTCACTTTCTTCAAGAGGCTTTTTAGTTCCTCTTCACTTTCTGCCATAAAGGTGGTGTCATCTGCATATCTGAGGTTATTGATATTTCTCCCGGCATTCTTGATTCCAGCTTGTGTTTCTTCCAGCCCAGCGTTTCTCATGATGTACTCTGCATATAAGTTAAATAAGCAGGGTGACAATATACAGCCTTGATGTACTCCTTTTCCTATTTGGAACCAGTCTGTTGTTCCATGTCCAGTTCTAACTGTTGCTTCCTGACCTGCATACAGGTTTCTCAAGAGGCTGGTCAGGTGGTCTGGTATTTCCATCTCTTTTAGAATTATCCACAGTTTATTGTGATCCACACAGTCAAAGGCTTTGGCATAGTCAATCAAGCAGAAATAGATGTTTTTCTGGAACTCTCTTGCTTTTTCGATGATCCAGCGGATGTTGGCAATTTGATCTCTGGTTCCTCTGCCTTTTCTAAAACCAGCTTGAACATCTGGAAGTTCACGGTTAACATACTGCTGAAGCCTGGCTTGGAGAATTTTGAGCATCACTTTACTAGCATGTGAGATGAGTGCAATTGTGTGGTAGTTTGAGCATTCTTTGGCATTGCCTTTCTTTGCGATCGGAATGAAAACTGACCTTTTCCAGTCCGGTGGCCACTGCTGAGTTTTCCAAATTTGCTGGCATATTGAGTGAAGCACTTTCACAGCATCATATTTTCAGGGTTTGAAATAGCTCAACTGGAATTCCATCACCTCCACTAGCTTTTTTTGTAGTGATGCTGTCTAAGGCCCACCTGACTTCACATTCCAGGATGTCTGGCTCTAGGTGAGTGATCACACAATTGTGATTATCTGGGTCATAAAGATGTTTTTGGTACAGTTCTTCTGTGTATTCTTGCCACCTCTTCTTAATATCTTGTGCTTCTGTTAGGTCCATACCATTTCTGTCCTTTATCGAGCCCATCTTTGCTTGAAATGTTCCCTTAGTATTTCTAATTTTCTTGAAGAGATCTCTAGTCTTTCCCATTCTGTTGTTTTCCTCTATTTCTTTGCATTGATTGCTGAGGAAGGCTTTCTTATCTCTTCTTGCTATTCTTTGGAACTCTGCATTCAGATGCTTATATCTTTCCTTTTCTCCTTTGCTTTTTGCTTCTCTTCTTTTCACAGCTATTTGTAAGGCCTCCCCAGACAGCCATTTTGCTTTTTTGCATTTTTTTTCCCATGGGAATGGTCTTGATCCCTGTCTCCTCTACAGTGTCACGAACCTCATTCCATAGTTCATCAGGCACTCTATCAGATCTAGGCCCTTAAATCTATTTCTCACTTCCACTGTATAATCATAAGGGATTTGATTTAGGTCATACCTGAATGGTCTAGTTGTTTTCCCTACTTTCTTCAATTTAAGTCTGAATTTGGTAATAAGGAGTTCATGATCTGAGCCACAGTCAGTTCCTGGTCTTGTTTGTGTTGACTGTATAGAGCTTCTCCATCTTTGGCTGCAAAGAATATAATCAATCTGATTTCGGTATTGACCATCTGGTGATGTGCATGTGTAGAGTCTTCTCTTGTGTTGTTGGAAGAGGGTGTTTGCTATGACCAGTGCATTTTCTTGGCAAAACTCTATTAGTCTTTGCCCTGCTTCATTCCATATTCCAAGGCCAAATTTGCCTGTTACTCCAGGTGTTTCTTGACTTCCTACTTTTGCATTCCAGTCCCCTATAATGAAAAGGATATCTTTTTTGGGTGTTAGTTCTAAAAGATCTCAGAGGTCTTCACAGAACCGTTCGACTTCAGCTTCTTCAGCATTACTGGTTGGGGCATAGACTTGGATTACTGTGATATTGAATGGTTTGCCTTGGAAATGAACAGAGATCATTCTGTCATTTTTGAGATTGCATCCAAGTACTGCATTTCAGACTCTTTTGTTGACCATGATGGCTACTCCATTTCTTCTGAGGGATTCCTGCCCTCAGTAGTAGATATAATGGTCATCTGAGTTAAATTCACCCATTCCAGTCCATTTCAGTTCGCTGATTCCTAGAATGTCGACATTCACTCTTGCCATCTCTTGTTTGACCACTTCCAATTTGCCTTGATTCATGGACCTGACATTCCAGGTTCCTATGCAATATTGCTCTTTACAGCATCGAACCTTGCTTCTATCACCAGTCACATCCATATCTCGGTATTCTTTTTGCTTTGGCTCCATCCCTTCATTCCTTCTGGAGTTATTTCTCCACTGATCTCCAGTAGCATATTGGGCACCTACTGACCTGGGGAGTTTCTCTTTCAGTATCCTATCATTTTGCCTTTTCATACTGTTCATGGGGTTCTCAAGGCAAGAATACTGAAGTGGTTTGCCATTCCCTTCTCCAGTGGACCACATTCTGTCAGATCTCTCCACCATGACCTGCCCGTCTTGGGTTGCCCCATGGGCATGGCTTAGTTTCATTGACAGTACCATACCATTTTGATTACTGTTGCTTTGTAGTATAGGAAGTGTGAGGTCTCCAACTTTGTTCTTTTTCTGGATTGTTTTGACTTTTGGGTATCCCCTGAGATTCCATATGAATTTTAGGGTATTTTTTTTCCCTGTTAAAAGTGTCATTGGGATTTTTGGTATGGGCATTGTAACAATATTGAGCCTTCTAATTCAGGAGAGAGTGTTCAGCTATTTAGTCTAATCTTTCATATGTGGCTCTATGGGTGGTGTTGTGGGTCACTCGTCCTGCAGCGTGGGTGCCTGTGATGATGTGTTTTTGCTTAAAAGGAATCTTGGGGGGCAGTATGCGATGAGTCTGTATACACAGAGCTGCCTGCAGCCTCCAGATGGTCGAAGAATGGGGCAAAGGGTGTGGGGACAGTATGTGGAGTGGCAGGAAATAACGCTGATAGTGGATGCCTGCCTCCCTACAATATGGCTTAGCCTCCCTGCTTGAAGATATTCCTACATTCCAGGAGCTGGTGAAGAGCAAGGATGTGCTGCTATCTGTCTGGGTCACCTCCTCTTCCTACTGCCCAGTGTTGCACAGAGCAGAGTGCCTGAGATGTGGTAGGTGCCTGGTTACACAGATGGCCTGAGAGAGGGTAGCATAGCACCCGGTCAGCAAGTGATGGTCACGCCTCTCCCTCACCCTCCTCTGGAGGCCAACTTCTGAGGGAGAAAAGGACTTACTGGAGAGAGGCAGGGGCGTGAAGTGCAGAGCCCCTGTGCTCATTTTTCTGCAGAACCCAGAGGCCTGGCCTGGGCTGGCCAAGGGCAGAGGAAGTAGTCACTAAATGGATATGAGACTAAAGCTTTTAATAGGATTGGACATCTGCTTGAGATGTCCTGCAGGGACAGAGTCTGACTGAAGACAAGGATGGAGAAAATAAAGCCTTTTTATGCTTTACCAGGGCTTCACTGGTGGATCAGATGGTAAAGAATCTGCCTGCAATGTGGGAGACCTAGGTTCAATCTCTGGATTAGGAAGATCCCCTGGAGAAGGGAATGGCTACCCACTCCAGTATTCTTGCCTGGAGAATTCCATGGACAGAGGAACCTGTTAGGTTACAGTTCCCAGGGGTGCAAAGAGCTGGACACGATTGAGCACATCTTCCTCTTTAACATAATTTTTGCATGTGCTTTATAATGTCTATAATTTATTAATTCTGTAGTCCATATACAAAAAATAAATAATATGTGGAGGATTGTCCCTAATCATGTAAGCCTGGCTTTGCCTCCTGGAGAAAGGTAGGGAGTGCAGGGCCCCACCCTCTGGGAGAGAAGCACTTTCAAGGGAGGTGCAGGTGAGCATCTGGGATGCTGCAGAGTAGAGCTTCCCATCTGAGCCCCAGGTGCTGGGAGGCTCTGGTGGCAGAAATGTTGGCTTCCTCTAACCTTGGAGGAGGGGGCAAATCACCTCCACTTTCCCTTTGATCTCTATGTGCCTTCAGATGTGAAAGGTGGTGCACTGTCCAGAGACTTGAGGGTCTAGATGTGTGCATGGGTTGGGTTTACTTACAAGTCCTGGGACCTTGATAGGAACCATTTCCACGCATCAAGGGTGGAGGTGAGGAGACCCTCCATAGCACTGGGTGAGTGAGGCAGAGTCTTCACCACTCTGGAGGGGGGTGGTGGATATGGACTGATCTGGGGGCAGCAAAGGACAGCCAGGTAGAAGCCTCCCAAAGGGTCCTTGCCCAGGATGGAAAGTGAGTAGACAGCAGAAAAACTGGACATGTTTTGGAAATTACATCAGAGAAAGCAGAGATAACCAGAGGATTAGATCATGAAGCTAAGAAGCTTCAAGTGGGCTTGAAGAAGGCTTGAGGGGAAGTGACAGGTGGGTGGCTACTGAAGCACACAAAGTTTGTTCCCTGTGGGGAGGCTGGCAGTGGCTGAGATGTCATGCCTTGTATTGAGCTTTGAGTTTTCCTCCTTTATCAGTGTCCAAGAGAAATGCTGATGGTCCATTAGACCTGGACTGGGAAGACGAGCAACCACCCCCACCAACTCATCTTGTCTTCTTTTCTCTGTATACAAAGAGCTCTGGGTTCAGGAATAGAAAGGAACTTTGTCTTATTTTGACTTCTTGCTGAGAAGGTCCAGTATGGCTACCATTTTGAGCTATGAACTTTTTTGTGGCTTCACTGACTCTTTGGAAGAAGGTGTACTGTTACTGGTGTGGAAACTGAGGCTGGAGAAGTCAACATCTGCTCCTTGATGGTGAACCCCAGTCTGCTGAATTCCAAAGCTCCTCCCTGTACTTCTCAGTTCATGAGCATTTCCAAAGCATGGTGCCCAAGCCACTGGAGCTAAGTGAGAAGATTATGGGAGAATTTTTTTTTTTCATTTATTACTAATAGTTTTATGGTTTTCCATTTAGGGTAGGTATTTTTGAACAGATGAAAGTATTTAATTAAAAGGTAGTTGAGGACTTCCCTGGTCATCCAGTGGTTAAGAATCTTCCCTGGTCTGGGAAGATTTCTCATGTTGTGGGGCAACTAAGCCTATGTGCCTCAACTACTGAGCCCATGCTCTAGACCCCATGGGCCACAACTACAAAAGCCCATGTGCCCTAGAGCCTGTGCTCTGCAACAAGAGAAGCCACCACAATGAGAAGCCTGTGCACTGCATCAAGAGAGGAGCCCTCACTTATCGCAACTAGAGAAAGTCTGTGCATAGCAATGAATACCCAGTACAACCAAAACATTTTTACTTATTTTTTATTTATTTTTTTAATTGGAAGCCAATTATTTTACAATAGTGTAGTTGTTTTTGCCATGCGCTGACATGAATCAGCCATGGTTGTACATGTGTTCCCCGTCCTGAATGCCCTCCCACCTCCCTCCCCATCCCATCCCTCAGGGTCATCCCAGTGCACCAGTCCTGAGCACCCTGTCTCATGCATTGAACCTGGACTGGAATCTGTTTCACATATGATAATATACATGTTTCAATGCTATTCTCTAAAATCATCCCACCCTCGCCTTCTCCCACAGAGTCCAAAAGACTGTTCTATACACCTGTGTCTCTTTTGCTGTCTCTCATATAAGGTCATTGTTACCATCTTTCTAAATTCTATATATATGCGTTAGTATACTGTATTGGTGTTTTTCTTTCTGACTTACTTCACTGTGTATAATAGGCTCCAGTTTCATCCACCTCTTTAGAACTGATTCAAATGCATTCTTTTTAATGGCTGAGTAATACTCCATTGTGTACATGTACCACAGCTTTCTTATCCATTCGTCTGCTAATGGACATCTAGGTTCCTTCCATGTTCTGGCTATTATAAACAGTGCTGTGATGAACATTAGGGTATATGTGTCTCTTTCAATACTGGTTTCCTCGGTGTGTATGCCCAGCAGTGGGATTGCTGGGTTGTATGGCAGTTCTATTTCCAGTTTTTTAAGGAATCTCCACACTGTTCTCCATAGTGGCTGTACTAGTTTGCATTCCCACCAAAAGTGAAAGAGGATTCCCTTTTCTCTACACCCTCTCCAGCATTTATTGTTTGTAAACTTTTTGATAGCAGCCATTCTGACTGGCATGAGATGGTACCTCATTACGGTTAACCAAAACATCTTTAAAAGGGAGTTGATATAAACATTAAGTGAACAATAGTACACGTGCTATAAGGACATGCAAATATCAGGATACTTCTAGAAGAATCTTGCCCTGCTCTCCTGTCACCTTTCCTTTCCAGGACAATTGGCCTGGGGTTAGCCTGCCCCCATCATTTCAGGATTTATCCTCCAGTCACTGGATTTCCTTGTTCCTCTCTCAGCGAAGGGAGCTGTCATCACCTGGGAGTTGGGAGGGAGGTGGTCCATTAATGGAGGACATCTCCTAGCTACCCAGATCTGTTCTTTGACAGCCCAGCTAGGTCAGATGTTTGCTTCCCCCATGACAAAGATGACCTCAGAGATGGGAGGCTTTTCCCCTGCCCCTCATCCCCATCCTTGGTCTGGGCTCTGAAAACACTGCAGAGAGATGATTCTGGGCTGGGGGAGATGGTTACAGTTCCTGGACCAGACCTCACAGGGCTGAGGGTATGCAAAGATGCCTTATCACAGCAGGAAAAGAAACTGGTGGAGCAAGGACCATACCTATCCAAGATCATCACTGTAAAAACAACTTCTTTCATTTCCCCCATCTTATCTGCTCTTGTTCACATGTACATCTTTAAAGACTTTTAATTCATTACATACAATTTTGTATTCTGTTTACCCCCCAGCCCCAAGCCAACCATGTGCGTGTGTGCTAAGTCACTTCAGTTGTGTCTGACTCTTTGCAACCCCATGGACTGTAGCCTGCCGGGCTCCTTTGTCCATGGGATTCTCCAGGCAGGAATACTGGAATGAGTTGCTCTGCCCTCCTCCAGGGGATCTTCCCAACTCTGGGATTGAATCTGTGCCTATCATCATCTCCTGCATTGGCAAGCAGGTTCTTTACCACTTGCCACCTGGGAAGCCCCAGAGCAGACCTCACCCCAGCCCTTCACCATGCTGCTCTGTCATTTTGGGGATGACCATTGTGATCTTGTACAGGGCTCCCTCCAGCGGGTCTTCAATCATGGACTAAATCTCCCTGGATAACAACACTACGATGGCTCCAATGTTTCGTAATTATATAAAAGATTGCAAGGAACTGCTTTAACAAATGTTGCTTTTTAAATATTTTCAACCATTTTTTAGGATAATTATTTGTGGCCCCTTTTATTACTTCATCCTCAGCCCCTCTTGATTTTCCTTGCCTCTTTTCTGGAAATTTCCACCCCTTTCCCCCTCCCCAACAGCCCTCTCTCTTCTTCCTGCCTGTCCTGTCTCCTGCTCCCCTATCCACATGGCTCGATGAAGAAAAAAAAAAAAAAAACTGGGTATGGAGTCAGAAGAGATGAATTCAAGGTAGGATTTGTCACTTTCTGGTTGTGTAACCCCCAGGAAAGTCACTTGATCTTCCTAGCTCTTGTTTTATTTCTATCTTTAAACATAAGAAAAACAGAGGCTGAGCACAGAGAAATTCTAGGGCAGTGAAAATATTCTGTCTTTACTCTGATGGTGGTAACAGGCATTATCTGTTTGTCCAAACCCATAAGATGTACAATACCAAGACTACATCTTCATGTAAACCATGGACTTTGGATGATAATGATGTGTCAGTGTAGGTTCATCATTGGTAAGAAGCACACAACTCTGGTGGAGGATGTTGCTAATTGGGGAAGCTGTGTACATGTGGGGCAGGGGCACTTGAGAAACCTCTGTACCTTTCTCTCAATTTTACTGGGAACATAAAACTGCTCTAAAAATTAAAGTCTTTAAAAAAATGTAAGAAAGGGGCTTCCCTGGTAGCTCAGTAGTAAAGAATCCACTGCCAGTGGTGGAACATGGGTTCGATCCCTGTCGCAGGAAGATCCCACATGCTACAGAGCAGCTAAGCCCCTGCACCACAACTATTGGGCCTGCATTCTAGAGCCTGTGCTCTGCAACGAGAGAAGCCACCACAGGGAGAAGCCTGTGCGCTGCAAATGGAGAGTAGCCCCCACTCACTGCAACTAGAGAAAAGCCTGCACAGCTTCCAAGATCCAGAGCAGCCAAAATGAGCAAGGAGATCAAACTAGTCAATCCTAAAGGAAATCAACCCTAAAGGACTGATCTTGAAGCTGAAGTGCCAGTACTTTGGCCACCTGATTCGAAGAACTGACTCATTAGAAAAGATCCTGATGCTAGGAAAGATTGAAGGCAGGAGGAGAAGAGATGACAGAAGACAAGATGATTGGATGGCATCACCAATTCAACGGACATGAGTTTGAGAAAGCTCTGGAGATGGTGAAAGACATGGAAGCCTGATGTGCTGCAGTCCACGGGGTCGCAAAGAATCAGACATGACCGAGCACCTAAACAACAATAGCAAAATAAATAAAATTATTAAAAAAAATATGTACGATGGTCCTCTGATCCCAGTCAGTGGATCTCAGCAGTCATGGCCAACCACATTGTGCTCTACACTGGCACAAAGATGTCCATCTTTGGGCTGGGCACCTGGAAGTCCCTTCCAGGCAAAGTGACGGAGGCTGTGAAGGTGGTGACTGACCTTAGGTACCATCACATTGACTGTGCCCACATGTACCAGAACGAGAACAAGATGGGGTTGGCCCTCCAGGCAAAGCTCCAGGAGAAGGTCATGAAGTGTGAGGACTTTTTCATTGTCAGCAAGCTGTGGTGCATATTGCACAAGGACCTGGTGAAAGGTGCCTGCCAGAAGCTAAAGCTGGACTACCTGGACCTCTACCTCATCCACTGGCCCACGGGCTTCAAGACTGGGAAAGACTCTTCCCATTGGATGAGGACTGCAATGTGATTCCCAGTGAGAAAGATTTCATGGATACCTGGACAGCCATGGAAGAGCTGGTGGATGAAGGGCTGGTGAAAGCTATTGGAGTCTCCAACTTTAACCATCTCCAAGTGGAGAAGATCTTAAACAAACCTGGCTTAAAATACAAGCCGGTGGTTAACCAGATCAAGTGCCACCCATACCTCACTCAGGAGAAGTTAATGCAGTATTGCAACTCCAAAGGCATTGCAGTGACTGCCTACAGTCCCCTAGGCTCTCCCAACAGGCCCTTGGGCCAAGCCCGAAGACCCTTCCATACTGGAGGATCCCAGGATCAAAGCCACTGCCCAGGTGCTAATCTGACTCCCCATGCAGAGGAACTTGATCGTGATCCCCAAGTTGGTGACACTTGAATGCATTGCTGAGAACTTCCAGATCTTTGACTTTGAACAGAACAAGGAGGATATGACCACCTTGCTCAGCTACAACAGGGACTGGAGGGCCTGTGACTTGGTGAGCTGTGCCTCCCACAGGGATTATCCCTTTCACGAGGAGTTTTGAAGGAGTTTTGAAGTTGTGGGTGCCTGCCCTTGCCCAGGTGACCTGCTGTCTCCCACCTCACTCTTCTTGTGTGTAGTGTAATTTGGCCCATGTCCCTCAGTGGTGGGTCAGCGACTTCCAGACAAACCAGCAAGGGCTCAGCCAGCTTGGTGTTGGATCCAAAGAGCAGAATCAGTAGATTAGAAGTCTGTATAGTTTTCCTTTGCCCTTCTTGTCCAGTTGGGGAACACATAACCCAAATGCTAGTTTAGAAAAGAGTATTTGGGTTGCATGTGCTGTGAAAGTGTTGCACTCAATATGCCAGCAAATTTGGAAAACTCAGCAGTGGCCACAGGACTGGAAAAGGTCAGTTTTCATTCCAATCCCAAAGAAAGGCAATGCCGAAGAATGCTCAAACTACCGCATAATTGCACTCATATCACATGCTAACAAAGTAATTCTCAAAATTCTCCAAGCCAGGCTTCAGCAATTCGTGAACCGTGAACTTCCAGATGTTCAAGCTGGTTTTAGAAAAGGCAGAGGAACCAGAGATCAAACTGCCAACATCTGCTGGATCATGGAAAAAGCAAGAGAGTTCCAGAAAAACATCTATTTCTGCTTTATTGACTATGCCAAAGCCTTTGACTGTGTGGATCACAATAAATTGTGGAAAATTCTGAAAGAGCTGGGAATACCAGACCACCTGACCTGCCTCTTGAGAAATTTGTATGCAGGTCAAGACACTACAGTTAGAACTGGACATGGAACAACAGACTGGTTCCAAATAGGAAAAGGAGTACATCAAGGCTGTATATTGTCACCCTGCTTATTTAACTTACATGCAGAATACATCATGAGAAATTTTGGGATGGATGAAGCACAAGTTGGAATCAAGATTACCAGGAGAAATATCAATAACCTCAGATATGCAGATGACACCACCCTTATGGCAGAAAGAGAAAAAGAACTAAAGAGCCTCTTGATGAAAGTGAAAGAGGAGAGTGAAAAAGTTGGCTTAAAGCTCAACATTCAGAAAGCTAAGATCATGGCATTCGGTCCCACCACTTCATGGCAAGTAGATGGAGAAACAGTGGAAACAGTGGCTGACTTTATTTTTGGGAGCTCTAAAATCACTGCAGATGGTGACTGCAGCCATGAAATTAAAAGACGCTTACTCCTTGGAAGGAAAGTTATAACCAACCTAGACAGAACATTAAAAAGCAGAGACATTACTTTGCCAACAAAGGTCCGCCTCGTCAAGGCTGTGGTTTTTCCAGTAGTCATGTATGGATATGAGAGTTGGACTGTAAAAAAAGCTGAGTGCTGAAGAATTGATGCTTTTGAACTGTGGTTTTGGAGAAGACTCTTGAGAATCCCTTGAACTGCAAGGAGATCCAACCAGTCAATCCTAAAGGAGATCAGTCCTAAGTGTTCATTGGAAGGACTGATGTTGATGTTGAAGCTGAAACTTCAATTTTTGGCCACCTGATGTGAAGAGATGATTCATTTGAAAAGACCCTGATGCTGGGAAAGATTGAAGGCAGGAGGAGAAGGGGATGACAGAGGACGAGATGGTTGGATGGCATCACCAACTCAATGGACATGAGTTTGAGTAAACTCCGGGAGTTGGTGATGGACAGGGTGGCCTGGCATGCTGCGGTCCATGGGGTCACAAAAAGTCGGACACGACTGAGTGACTGAACTGAACTGAAATTGAATTTACAAAATCAGAACAGTGCCTCTAATAGCTGGGCCTTTATTGCTTGGAACTGTAATCCTTTCAGCTAGACTTTTCTTTGCCTTAAACAAAAAATGCGTTTATGAAAAATAATATTCAAGAAAAATAATACCATCCCCAAATATCTCCACAGCATTATTTCTATAAGTCAAAAAGTTTACTTTTAGAAATAAGCCAAAAACCCATTAATAGAAGACTACATAAATGAAGTGGTAAACATAAATAAAAAATATATAAATTGTTTCATATGCTGGCAGCTGTGCAGTCACTAAAAACCGTAAGATGGAGCTGTGTGTACACAATATGGTGCAGGTGATTGTGAATTAGGGCTTTCCAGATGGCACTAGTGGCAAAGAATTCACCTGCCAATGCAGGAGATGCAAGAGATGAGGATTCGATCCTTGGGTTGGGGAGATCCCCTAGAGGAGGAAATGGCAACCCACTCCAGTATTTGTGTCCAGAAAATTCCATGGGCAGAGAAGCCTGGCAGTCTGCAGTCCATGGGGCTGCAAAGAGTCAGACACGACTCAGCGACTGAGCACAAGCACAGCTGTGAATAGCCCATAAGTTGCCAAACCACATGCAAGGCAACATCTCCCTTTTAGTAATTATTGCTCCAAATATTAATGCACTGAGAAAGAATACACAATAACAGGATAAATTATTAATGATATAATCCCCCGGGGATTGAGAGTCGGGGGAGAAATGTTTAGGGGTACTTTTTACTTCATCCTCTTATTGAAATACTTTTTAAACAAACACATATTGATTTTGTAATATAAATAATGTGTGGAAGGAAAAAAACCTATTTGTTTGTCCTTTTCCCAGAGTGCTGACTATCCAGTGACACCCTTTATGAGAAAGCCCTCGATGCCACACAATCATGTGTGTGGTTATCAACTCTATTACGGTCATGGCTCCTTTCTCCTCTCCAGCTTCTGTTTCCCTTTCCAGTCTTTCTCTTGTAGATGGTATGGGACAGAGATGACAGAGTAGAAGAGACAGATGAATCTTAGATTCAGTAGAATTCTCTGTTCCCCTCACCCCTGCTGCAAGTTCTGCCCAGAGAAGGACACAGTTGGACAATGCATAGACTGGTCCCTGGGGCTGCTTTCTCCACCACTCGCCATCTCCTGGGGCCACCTCTGCAGGTCCCTGGGTGCTACCTGGTTGCCCTGGCCCCCAGCCTGCAGTGCCTGCACTCATAGCCCTCTGCTGGCTGGGATGCCCATGCCCAGAGCCCCTGGCTCCCTACAGGTACCATAAAAACCCCACCTCCCCAGAGCAGGGCAAGAGCAGCACTGGATCGAAGCCCTCAGGATCTGTTATGTGGCATTAGCTCAGAGCTGACAGATTGAGTCATACAGGCAAGCTAATTATATTTTTCTTTTTTTTTTTCCTGGGCATTTGTAAGGCTGTAGGAGCTTAATTTATGTATTAATTACACCTCAGAGCCAAAAGAGGGGCTGGAGTGCCTCAGACAGCCTTTGCATTTTATTAGGAAACACTGCATACACATTTGGCTTCATAGGGAAACAGCTATTAAAGCACCCTTTGGGGGCTTAGGGAGAGCAGAACTCTCTGGGCAATGTAGGTGGGGGACTCAGTGGAGCATTTTGGGCCAGTCTTCTATTCCAGTCTGTGGCTGACTTTGAACCATTTGATTCATCTTGCTCACCTTCTCTGCTGCCCCTCCTCCACTGCAGGGAGACAGTCCCCTTGCCACACCCCCACAGCCCTGGCTCCTGCGGCTGCTGCGTGGGTTCCTCCTGATCGGGTGTGGGCTTGTTGTGTTGCACTAAGCTGCTGTATCCCTGCTGTGGTCCAGCAGGGAGGCCATCAACCTGTTCCTAGAGGCTGGGGCTTCTGTAAGGGAGTTACTCCCACAGGGTCCCCACCAGTGAGCCATATATGTGAAGTCGGGCTTGATTAGGCAGAGTGAGAGAGGGGCTGGCTTTCTTATCTTGAATCTGGACTTGAGGAGAGTCTGATAGTCTTGGTGTGGTGGCTCAGCCATTTCCCAGGAGGCAGGGCCATGGCAATGGCCAAGAAGTTGGCAGGAAAGATATGGAAGTCAACCTAAGTGTCCATCAAGAGATGATAAAGAAAATGTGGTACACGTATACAATGGAATATTACTCAGCCATAAAAAAGAACGAAATATTGCCATTTGCAGCAACATGGATGGATTTGAAGGGCATTATGCTAAGTGATGGAGAAGGCAATGGCACTCCACTCCAGTACTCTTGCTTGGAAAATCCCATGGACAGAGGAGCCTGTTAGGCTGCAATCCATGGGGTCGCTAAGAGTCGGACACGACTGAGCGACTTCCCTTTCACTTTTCACTTTCATGCATTGGAGAAGGAAATGGCAACCCACTTCAGTGTTCTTGCCTGGAGAATCCCAGGGACAGGGGAGCCTGGTGGGCTGCCGTCTATGGGGTTGCACAGAGTCAGACTCGACTGAAGTGACTTAGCATAGCATAACATAGCATGCTAAGTGAAATGTCAGACAGATAAAGACGAAAGCTATATGATATCACTTACATGTGGAATCTAAAAAAAATATAAATTGGTGAATGTAACAAAAAAGAAGCAGACTCACAGATACAAAGAACAAATTAGTGGTTACCAGTGGGTAGTGGGGTGGTGATATAGGGATGAGGAATTAAGAGATATAAGCTGTTGGGTGTAAGATAGGCTACAAGGATATAATGTACAACACTGGGAATATAGCTAATATTTTGTAGTAACTGTTAAAAAAAAAAAAGAAGTTAGCAGGAAGAGAGCCATGTTTCTGTAGCAGGACCGTCAGGGCTCTGGGCTCCTTAACCTCCCTTTATTGTCTTCCAGTTCTTTCCCAGTTCTTGCTGGAAGCTCCTAGCATAACTGTCCTGTGTTACGGGAGCAGGGTTTAGGAGAAGGACCTGAGTGTACTCTTTGGCCAGTTTTCACGGGGGAAGCAGCACTAAGGCCTCATGGTGGGGGGCTGCTGATATCAAAGTGATCATCAAGGGAAACAATAGAAGTAAAATCTTTCCTGGCTCAGAGTCCCTGGCAGGGTCAACTTTGGAGATTGTATATCTGAAGAAAGCACTTTTCAAAAGAACTCAAAGAAAGCCCCAAGGCTCTCTAGTACCTACAGGCTGATGGGCAGGTGTGGGCCCTGAACACTGAATTAAGTGGTCTAACTGGTGTGCCCTGCCACTGACCTGGTGGTGGGCCAGCCATCTGCACCCATCTTGTGCCCCTTCCTGTTGCTCTGGCTCTTTCATGAGTCAGCAGAGGGCAGGCCTACTCCATGCAGGACATGGAGGCTTGTCACACTAAGAGGTGGCCTTCAGTAAGTTTGGAGGAGTTTTGGTCTTTGTGAATGACTTATAAAGAGGAAGGGGTAGTTTGGGGCACACCCTCCCACCCCAATATGAACCCTCTGAGGGTAGGAATTGTTGCTTGCTTTGTTCACTGTATTCCAAGAATGCAGAAAAGTATCAGGCACAGAGCAGGTGGCCATTAAAACAGCGGTGTTAGGAAAGTTGGCTACAGCTGCTCTCAAATCATCTTATGGGCAATGGGGATAAATAGAATATTGATGAGTCTCAGATAGGCTCTGGCACCTGCCCAAAGTCACATATCTAATCAGAGGCCAGACCAGGCCAGGAATCATGGATAGGAGTGATTCTAATAATAATATTCACTCTCTAATCTGTTACCTTAGCTTGGGCTGCAATAACAAAATACCATTAACTGAGTGGTTATAAACAACAGAAGGTATTTTTTACATTTCTAGAGGCTGGAAAGTCCAAGATCATGGAACTGGTGTATCCAATGTTTGGTGAAAGTTCTTCTGGGTTGCATATGGCTAACTTCTTGTATCCTCACATGGCAGAGTGGAGACAGGAAGCAAGCTCTCCCATGACTCTTATAAGGGCACTAAGGCTCCACCCTCGTGACCTTATCTCACCCCAACCACTTTCCCAAGGCCCCACATCCTCACACCATCACATTGTGGGGTAGAGTTTGAACACATGAATTTTGGGTGGGAGGGGGGCAGAAACATTCAGTTCAAAAGGATCCATCTGTTATTCAGACCCTGTGGTTACCACGTTCATTTTTGTAGCTTCTAGTCATGGTAAATAGATGGGGAAACAATGGAAACAGTGACAGACTTTATCTTCTTGGGCTCCAAAATCACTGCAGATGGTGACTGTAGCCATGAAATTAAAAGACACTTGCTCTTTGGAAGCAAAGCTATGACCAACCTAGACAGCATATTAAAAAGGAAAGACATTACTTTGCCAACAAAGGTCCATCTTGTCAAAGCTATGGTTTATCCAGTGGATGGATGTGAGAGTTGGACCATAAAGAAGGCGGAGCTCAAAGAATTGGTGCTTTTGAGCTGTGGTGTTGGAGAAGACTCTTGAGAGTCCCTTGGACTGTAAGGAGAGCCAACCAGTCAATCCTAAAGGAAATCAATCCTGAATATACATTGGAAGGACTGATGCTGAAGCTGAAGCTCCAACCCTTTGGCCACCTGATGCAAAGAACTGACTCACTGGAAGAGACCCTGATGCTGGGAAAGATTGAAGGCAGGAGGAGAAGTGGATGGCAGAGGACAAGATGGTTGGATGGCATCACCAACTCAGTGGACATGAGTTTGAGCAAATTCTGGGAGTTGTTGTTGGACAGGGAAGCCTGGTGTGCTGCAGCCCATGGGGTCGCAGAGTCAGACACAACTGGGTGACTGAACAATGACTAGTCAGCTAAACTAATAAGAAATCTGCTTTGCCTGATGCATAGGTGATGGTTAGACGTTTTGTCTAACCCCCAAGATGGCTCAATTCATGGGAATTCTTCTAGTAGGATTTCATCACCTTAGTGAAGTTTCTGGTTCTTGCATTTATCCGGGGAAGGTGGGGGAAGACTGCAGTGAAGAAATGACCACTCACAGGGAAGCTGACAGGCTGAGAGCTGGTGAGGGGCTCAGCTTTGTGGAATGGCCTCTGCAAGCTCACCTTGGGGAGGGGCTCAGAGGCTTGTGGGTTTCACTCCTGCTTACTCCACCTAGTGTGCCTGCTATCCACTGCCATACCAGCTAGTCTGTGCAGGAAGTGTGGAGGTTGGGAGCCTCTGCAGGAAGCAAGCGAGAGCCCTCACAGCGCAGGGTGTGTGTGTTCTCATAGTCCTCAGCCCTCCTCCCAAAGCCAGGCTGTGGCTTGTGCTGTAATCATCTCAGAATCAGGTGCCTGATCAGTCTCCACCTAGGGCAGAAGGTGCTGTCTGGGCTTCTCCACAAGGGTCTGGATGTAGCACCTCTCCCCCAAGGGCCCTCCGCTTGCAGGCACCTGCTTCCTCCATCTCCTTTCTTAAGCCTCAGGCCAGGATGCCAGCCTTCTCAAGACAGGATGGATGGAGCCTGCATGATCTTTCCAGGGAGAGCACTGCCGGAGAGGTGGCCAGCATGTTTGACAGATAGCGCTCTGGATCTGGGCTGTCTGAACGCATTTGTCTCGTCCCCCCGAATCCAGCCAGCCTGGGAGACAAGTCTAACCTTTCCTGACAGAATCAGTTCAGGCTTGTCCTCTGAGCAGGGCCCAGGGTGGGCAGGGGGCTGGCTGTGGCCAGCTGGGCTCTCTGACCAGAGCTGCCAGGGGCCTCCTGGCCAGGGAAGGATGCATGGGGAGCCCTGATGGGCCCAGTGGACAGGTTCCAGCCCAGTTCATGGAGCAAGAGCCAGGAGAGTCAGAGAGAGGTCCCTGCCTCTGTGGCTTCTCCCTCATCCCCAGGGCTAAAGTAGGGAGGGGGACAGGCAGAGAAGCCTGCTTTTTTTCTTCATCCTGCCCCTATTCCTATTTTGAGGCCTAACTCTTATGAAAGTCCAGTTTTTTTGGGGGGGTCAGACTAGCCTGAATTTGAATCTTGGAGTAAAGGATGGAGGAGAGGGGTGGTCTGGGCCCCTTTGAGAGCACAGGTGTGGCCTTCCCACTGTGAGTCAGACCTGCCCACCCCAAAGAGGCCTGACCTTGGGCAGAAAACTATCCCTTCTGCCTTTGAAGGACACTCTGTTTGTCCTGCTGCCAATGCCTGAAAGCCTACATTTGTGGCCCACACCCTGCTGTCTCCAGCCTCTTTAAGAAATTGCAAATTTATTTTATTTGTGAAAGCTTATCTTTTCTTGGAAGGGCAGAGGCAGGAACCCAAGACTGTGGATATTCCCTGGGGGTGGGGTAGTGATTGGAGGTCCGGGGTGGAAGTAGGGATGTTAAAGGGAAGCAGGCAGTTCAGGGAAGGAAGGCAGCCGTGTGGCCAGCATCATCAGCCTGTCTGGCTTTTAGACTGTGGAAAGAGGGATATGGGGCCTTGGAAGGACTCATCTCTGGTTTTTTCCAGGTGTCAGAGGGCAGGGGCACGGGGTTGAGAGGCAAATAGAGTCCCAACCAGAAAGAAGCCAGGGTCAGAGATTTCTCCAGTCCTCAACCCCACCTTGGCACAGGGGCCAAATGACAGTCTAGGCAGCTGGGTGAGGTTGCGGAGTTCCACTTCTGTCCATCAGAAGAAGAGAAGCTGAGAGCCTGAGGTGTTCTGGGGGCTCAAAGAGCCCCAGGTGGAAGCTAGGGACCTGTAACACTCTTGGGGGATCAGAGAACAGAGGAGGTGCAAATTCCCAACCCAGAAGTATTATAAATATAAAAGGGTTCAATCCCTGGGTCAGGAGGATCCCCTGGAGAAGGGCATGACAACCCACTCCAGTATTCTTGCCTGGAAAATCCCATGGACAGAGGAGCCAGGCAGGCTACAGTCTGTGGGGTTGCAACAGAGTCAGACAAGACTGAAGCAACTTAGCACGCACGCACACACACACCACACACACACACACTCACAACCACCCACAAAACAGCAAGCTATGGATGTACATGCATGAGCTCATGTAGTTCCCCTCCACTGCCAGGAAGCAGAGCCAGAGACAGAAATGAATGAACAGGGGTTCATTTTGGGGAGGTGAGGCCAGGAGACACCAGAAGGGCTGCAGGAGGCAGGATGAGGGTGGGAGAAGCAAGCAACAGGCATCTTGGAGTTGCCCCCATCAAAGGAGTGCTTACATACGACTCCCACCGACCACTGGATAGGCTGCTTCAGTGAGTCTAGAGGCAGAGTTCATCCTGCCTCCTGGGCAAAGAATCAGAGTGCAGATTTCTGGCCCCTGGTCAGCTCATTCTGCACCTTGGGCTCAGAAATGCATGTGTTGGTGGTTTAGAGGGTGGCTTGTATGTGCTGAGACGGCGTGGGCTCAGGGTGTCTGCTCCAGTGCTGTCAGTCCCAGTGTCCAGATGATGAAACTGAGTCTCACAGGGTCTCTTCCAGCTGGTGATAGCTGTGCTGGCATCTGACTCTTTTCCAGGCCCCAGTCTTACTTGTCAAATGGGGATCACAATACCTACAATCACAGTCTTGATGACAAGGCTCCACATCTTCCAGGGGGCTTATAAGGACAGACTGTGATGGTGATTACAAACTTGCTTCTGAATGTCCAAACCCTGGTGGAAGGCAGCAAAATGATGTGAAGGCTGGGTTCAAATACCACTTGGGCTACTTAACTGCAGTGTGATCTTGAGGAAATAGCTTAACTCCTGAGCTTTAGGTTCCCCAGCTGTAAAATGGGGCTGATAGTATATTTCAGGAGGAATTGTTACAAGGATTACATGAGAAAATAGGTGACATGACTGGTGTCCCCAAAGGGCTGTGTACATACGTTTTACCCTCCTTACCTGCTCCCCTTTGCACGTTTAAACTCTGTTACGATTTTGCAGAAAGGTGTGGAGTTTAAACCCTCTAATTACCCTCTGGGTGGTAATGTTCCTGGGGTGGAGGTCTCATTACTGGGAATAGACCTGTGCTTGATGTGGCTCATGCTTTCCTGCCCAGTTCCCCTGTGGTCCCAGGAGCCCTTCTGTTATTGGTGAGCTGGGTTTCTTCCTGCCCGAGGCCACTTTATGAGTCATACAAACAAGGATCCAGAGGGATTCTTTAGAACAAAGGTTTTCACTACCTTTAAAGGACCTGACTCTCCAGTTTCCATGTTAATGAGGGCCCGGATTGACCCAGGATTTGGCAAAAGCTGGTTCCCACTTCCAGCACTGTCTACAGTCTCTCTCATGCTCCTCATTCCCACTTTATTTTTTACCAGGCTGCAGGGTTCAAGAGCCCTGCTCCTTAATGCCCCCATGCCTTTGCTTGTGGTTTTCTGAGGCCCAGATTAGATATCCCCTTTTCTCCCATAAATCTTCCTTGTCATCCCCAGACAGAAGCACCTCTTACTGCTGCTGAAGCTTAACCTACACAAACTTGGGCAAGAAAGGATATATAACCACCCTCTGCCACCAGGGGGCAGCCATGCAGAAAGAGTCCCAGGCCTGTGCACCTTCCCATGTTAAGCAGGAAGTGACCCTTGCATAGAACACGGGACCATGGAGACAGCAGTCAGAATGTCGGTAGGCACTGTCCTCAGGTAGAGAGGCAGGGGCTGTGGCCCACCAGCATCTGCTGCAGTTCACAGAGAATCAGGAAGAGACTCAGGGTTTCCTGCTTCCCTTCCTTGAAGAGGGCCTGAAGCAGAAATGGGCCCAGTGAGGAGCTAGTCCAGGATTCTCAGCAGTGATGCTTAAAACACGCTTAGCTTCTTCATAAAGTCCCTAGCTGAGGGACTGAGGAGAAGGTCTGCCTGGCAGTTAAGAGTCAAGATTCTGGTCTTGAGTGGGCTAAACCAACCCAGAAGACTCCTCCCTAATCTCCATCCTAAAAAGGCGCTTCTCTCTCTGCGTGAAGATTTGCACCTGCTGTGTACTTCTGAGGGGCTCTTGTCCCTGAGTTATCTGTCCCCCTCCAGGGGGCCCTCCAGCGATGACTTACTCCCCTTGATGTCCCAGGTGAGGCCTGCACCAACTTTGTATCCTATAAATACTGCATTGAGCTCTTCAGACCTCACTGCCTTTTCTGTGGGAACATGGAGGGGCCCAGATGTCCCACACAGAGAGGTGAGGGGCAGCGCCTGGGTCAGGCTCTGAAGGAGAGATGTAGCTGGCTCATGGAGCACTGGTGCACATTTACCGGCTCCCTCCAGGTGAAACCCTCTGGCACCTCCCTGTGCTCTCCTTGTGTGGTGTGTGGTCAGTCTTCTGTAACAACTTGGCTTGGCTGTACTCCCCAGTTATTCCATCAAACACTAATCTAGGTGTTGCTGTGAAGACTTTTTTGTTAGTTTGTTCTTGTTCTTTCTTTTTGAAGATGTGATTAATGTCTATAATCAGTCGATTTTAAATAGAGGAGATCATCTCTGGGTGAGCTTCATTCAATCAGTTGAAAGACCTTAAGAACAGAGCCAAAGCGTCTCTGAGGAGAAGTTCCACCTGTGGATAGACAGCAACCTCAGCTTATGCTAGAGGGTTCAAGGCTGCCCTTCCAGATTGCCTGCCTTGAAGATTTCAGATTTAAAACTTATATAACTGCCCAAAGTTATATAAGCAAGTTCCTTGCAACAATTTCCTTAATTTATATTTCTTGTTGGTTCTGTTTCTCTCGTGGAATTCTACATGGTACAGGTGGGCTGGGTAAGTTCCTTGTGCCCAGAGAAGGGGAGATGAATCAGGGTGATAGAATCATTTTGGTATCAGGACACTCACAGTATAGCTGTCAGTGTGCTAAGACTTTGATCATATTTATCCCTCTAAGCATCATATGTCATTGTTTTCATTGTTTAGTTGCTCAGTTGTGTCCAATTCTTTGTGGCCCTATGGACTGCAGCACACCAGGCTTCCCTGTCCTTCACCATATCCTGGAGCTTGTTCTTACTCATGTCCATTGAGTCAGTGATGCCATCCAACCATCTCATCCTCTGTTGTCCCCTTCTCCTGCTTTCAATCTTTCCCAGCATCAGGGTCTTTTTTCTAGTGAGTCAGCTCTTTGCATCAGGTGGCCAAAGTATTGGAGCTTCAGCTTCAGCATCAGTACTTTTAATGAATATTCAGGATTGATTTTGTTTAGGATTGGTTTGATCTCCTTGCAGTCCAAGGGACTCTCAAGAGTCTTCTCCAACACCACAGTTCAAAAGCATCAGTTCTTCGGCTCTCAGCCTTCTTTATGGTCCAACTCTCACATCCATACATGACTACTGGAAAAACCATAGCTTTGACTATATGGACCTTTGTTGGTAAAGTAATGTCTCTGCTTTTTAATATGCTATCTAGATTTGTCATAGCTTTTCTTCCAAGGAGCAAGCGTCTTTTAATTTTATGGCAGCAGTCACCATTTGCAGTGATTTTGGAGCCCAAGAAAATAAAGTCTGTCCCTGTTTCTATTGTTTCCTCATCTATTTACTATGAAGTGATGGGACTGGATGCCATGACCTTCCTTTTTTGAATGTTGAGTTTTAAGCCAGCTTTTTCACTCTCCTCTTTCACTTTCATCAAGAGGCTCTTTAGTTCCTCTTCACTTTCTGCCATAATGAAGGCCAGGATCAGAAACTCCTGACTCCAGAGCACAAGTTCCTGACATTTTTGTACCAACAAACCCTGTTGCAGCCTGATGAGGTCATGAACGTCTCCTCAGAAATATTCTTTTGTATGCATAAAATAAAATGCACAAGGTTACAAAGGAAGTCATTAAAATAATTATCAAAATATTTTACAGCACAAATTTATGATGTGGTATTACATGTGCTTTCCTATAAATGCATTCCATTAACTAGACTAAGGAGGGTCTACACATCAGGTGACTGCATCATACATCTGTGATCGCTGTCCTATGCTGTGAGAATACATGTGACTCTTCTTGGTGACAAGTGTGGCTAACACTACTTGTGATTCCTAGCTTGCTTTCCACATGGAAAGAAATGCTACATTTCAATTAAAATGATGATAAAGATGTGTTTTTCCTCCATCCAACTTCAGAGCTCCCCAAATGCTCCCTGATTGGAGGGCAGACTTCACCACCCCACTAGATGCCTGCTCTGCAGAGATGATGGTGGAACCGGTTCATGGACACTAAGGTAGATCTATTACACAGGGAAGGCACAGGCACACATCAGGGCCTTCCTTCTCTCCCCTCCAGGACTCAGACGGAAAAGCGGTGCCAGGGGTCCCAGGGTAGGACACAGTCAGAGGGAATGGCTTCTGTGCCAGACTCAGTCCCTACAACCTCTGAGTGCTGGTGCACCTTCGCTCTGGCACTGGTAGCCCCCAGGCCCAGGCCTACTCACATTCCCACACATCTGTGGAGTCATGGTGACACCCAGCCCTGAAGCTCCCTTACCATTCCTCTTGGAGACAGAGGCTGTGGCCACCTGTGTTTCCTGCAGACACTTCTCATTTTTGTATCAACATGGGCTGCACTTGACCAGCTGGCTCACCCTTTTGTATGTAGAGTAGCTTTGCCAACATGTGGCTGAAAAGGCCAAAGCGGAACGTCTCTAGGGGGAGAACCAAAAGGAGGAGTAAGGGCGAGAGGCAGGCTACCCACCTTCTCTCCCTTGTCTGGAGAGGGGAGGCTGATGGACAACAACTGAGAGAGGCCCTCACCCCATACCTACACCCCGACCCCTGCCCCAGACCACCAGGCCAGCCCTGATGAAAATCAATCTCCTAATGGATACATGTGCATGTATGGCTGAGTCCCTTTGCTGTTCACCTGAAACTATCACAACATTATTAATTGTCTACATTCCAATAAAAAATAAAACATTAAGCTCCCAGCATGACAGCCATTTTCAGCCCAAGCCTTATTCCCACCTCTACCCCTTTCCCTCTTCATGTCACTTCTCTCACTGTGAGAAGGCAGGAGAGAGGGACCTGAAATGCTCGAGTGTTCAAGAAGTGCCAGGCACTTTGAATACACAATCTCGTTTGCTCTCTCCAGCACTCTGTGAGGGGTTAAGACACCAATTTGATAGGTGAGGTAGCCCAGGTTCAGAGGGGTGTTGCCCAGCAGTAAGAGGCTAGGATCTGAACTCAGCTCTGGCACAAAGATCCATTCTCTTTCCACTTCACAGGCTGCCTTTCCCTGGTCAGCCTTTACTGATCCCTGGTACCCAGCTCCCAGACTGCACAGGCATCTCAGAAAGCCTCTACCAAAGTAATTCAGGCTAAAGTGTTAGGGACTCAGTAGATTACCCTCCCCTAGGGTATATGCATTTTAAGAGGACTTCAGGGAGGTGTGGCTGTGCTCAATTCTCAGAGAAAGACTCATTGTAGCATAAGGGCTAAGTAGGATTTGGGGGTTAAGGGGATGAAGAAAGGTGTGTAAAGTCTGGAGGGTTGGAGTGGGGTGAAGCTAAGAGCTTAGAGATAGGTGTGTACACATGGGGGTGTGTGAGGGAATGGGAAGGGTTGACATTTACCTCTAATCCCCAAACCCTAAGAGGTAACTGAGTATTGCTAATTTTTTAAGATAAGGAACGGGTTTAGGGAAGGGAAGTGACTTGCTCAAGATCACACAGCTGATAAGTGGAGGAGGCATGAGACAGTCATGCTTTTCACGTCATTGTGCTAGTAAGCAGTGGAAGACATCACGTGCCATCCTTTCCAGGCAACATGCAAGCATTCATGATTAATTAATTAAGCCATGATGAGCACCATGGTGTCCCAGACATTGTGCTATGTGCTGGGGCTGTAGAGATAAATGGAATGTAGTTCTTGTCCTTGAAGAGTCATAGTCATTGTGGGAGAAAGACACATAATCATTGCAATTTACTGTGGCAAATTCTCTGATCCAAGGCAACTCCAGCCCACAATATTCCTTTAAGATTTTATAGAGTGAGTAGTTTTCTGAATAGATTCACAGAAGGCTTATCTGAGGAAGAAACTCTTAAATTGTTTCAAAGGCTCATTGTAACTTTGAGCTAGGACATTCCAGCTAGAGAAAATGAAACAGCTTTCTCAAAAGACTGTGTGCCACTTCTGTGGGAACCTTCCATAGACAATGCCTTTACCTAGCATTTCCCAGATAAGTTTCACGAATATCAGTGCCCTGATAGTAATCAGGGGAGGCAACAGTTTTCTAAGGCTTACTACATGCCAAGCACTCTTCTAAGGACTCTCCATATATTAGCTCATTTAACTTTCTCAACAATCTTTTGAGGTAGGTATTAGTATATTCATTTCACAGCTGGGAGACAGTGGCAAAGAGAGGTTAAGGAACTTGCTCAAGACAACACAGCTATTCAATGGCAGAGCCAAGATTGGAACCCAAGCAAGAATGTTCTAGAATCTATGCTCCAGTGAGTGCATCAAGCTGGTCAAGGGAAAATAGCATAATGAATATTGGCCTAGTAAAAGTTCTGAAAAGTTCATCAGCTCAACAAACATACACATGCAAATTTTTCCACTCAGAGTTTTCCAAACTAATTTTACATAGGAATATTCTTTTTTTCTTTCAAGAATGAGCTCACAGAAAACCCTTTGAGAATTACCGTCTTATCCCCAAGAGTGACTCTTTGTCACTTGGGGATCACACTTTGAGGCTGGACTCTTTGGCTGGGGGATGGGAATGGGATGGGTGTTTCCAGTTCCTGATGATTCTCAATCAGGCCCACCAGATGACCATCTTCTTGCAGCTCTGTAGCCCTCCCTGACTGAACTTACTGGCATTGTGTGCTCCGTCCACACACTTTACAGTGCAAGAAATGTGCAAACTATTTGAGTTTGGAAGAAGCCTTTTTGGTTTGTCACAGCTGCATTTTTAATCTTGTGCTTGATTTCTCTCTCTCAGAGAGAAATTTCTTTCTCTCAGAGAGAAAGTGACTGTTGGAGAGGGTTAGTGATTTCTTCATTTACAGCTATGGCTCCTGGTGTGTGTATGATCATGGTACACAGTGAATAGCCAAGAAAAAAGAAGAAGGGAACCAGAGAGAAAAAAAACACAATTCCTTTTAGCTATCCAAGCCCTCTGCTTGTCAGAGGGGAAGTCTCCTATGCAGGGGTGAGGCCTGGTGAGAGAGGGCATGTGTGGAGCATCTGATATTTCCACACAGAGCTATGGCTTCACATCAAAGTCTGGGAACATGAATAAATTCTTGGATTTCTGAAACATGATCCCTTCCTGCCAAAGGAAGTCTGGCAGCCACAGCCATTAGCACCATGGATAGCGGCAGGCCTGCCAGGTGCACCCTGGGAAGGGGCTGGACTTCTCTTGCTCAAGAAGCACACAGGTGCTGGTAGGACTGAGTCTTAATAGGATCACAGGACATTTTTGCACTGTGAGATGGGGTCTTTGCTGGACTTACTATCATCCACACACACCCCTCCCGCCCTCCCACACTCATATCAAATCAGTGAACACAGGGTCCAGAAGATGGTGATAAGGGAAGTCACTGCAAGATGGTAGTGGAAGATACATCCACGTGCTCAGGAGTTCACAGAGATGGCTAAGGTCCCAGGAACACTGTGGCAGTGTATTTTTTGTTGCCTTGCCTTGCCTTGTCTGTGGTTTCAAGGCCAAGAAATACCTTCAGTGCCTAGCCCGGGGTAGCTGTCCCATTAGTGTTGGTGCAGTAGGAGGAGGGCCCTGCTCTATGGCCAAGTTCTACATGTGCATAAACAAAGAACTGAGTCTCCCTCTAGAAGAAATCCTTATGATCTCAGATGAATTTTTGAATCAAAAGCCTGCTTCCATTGGCAACCCATAGGCACGTTTTCAGGACATGGAAACTTGCTTTATTAATAGCAAACTTGCAAAGAAAACAAAAACAAGAAGCTACACTTACTTCTCTGGTGGCCTCTGGGGCTGTTGGTGGCTTGCTGTGCTGCCCAGAGAAAAACCACCTAGCATTGGGTTTCCTGTTTCATTCTGCTCCATCCCACAAATGCGTATTGAGTGGTCAGTCCCTGGATCAGTCCTGTGGGGATGAGGAGACCAAATGGAAGTGTCTTTGCCTGAGGAACATACAGCCTCCCAGAGGGGAAACACACTCAGAGAAGCAGGATACCACAAAGGCCATCTGAGAGTGTCACATGTATTGCCTCAGTCCCAGGCTTGGATGAGGTGAAGTCCATGTTGGTGGATGCTATCAGGAAGACAAGAGAAGAGGTTGGAAAAGTAATCCACCAAAATTGTAAGCTTACTCAGTCAGCAAGGACAGGATGTCTCTGCTTTCAGCTGTATCCCCTATACCTTGCACATAGTAGGCACTCAATGAATACTTGCTTGCATTGATGAGTAATTGGAGTGCCTGCTAGAGGATTGAGAGATGCAGGGTGGTGTGACCCAAATAGCTGGCACACTGTGGCTTAGTGGGGGAGTCTCAGGTTAAATCACTATTCCCTGGGGTTTTGGAAAGAGCTGTCTTTGGCAGTTGGGGCTGTTTCATGGGACTTGAGTCCTGGAGAAAACATATGAGGGATAGCTACAGACCCATAGCTCTGTGAAGATGCAGCCAGGGCCAGCTCATCAAAGCAGAGATAATCTGGGCTCCTCGCCTAGGAGAGTCAGGTGTGCACTTTCAAGGGCTGGCTGACCCTCTTGACTCAAATGTGTTGCTGCTGCTTCTGGGCTAATGGGCCCAGCGGGCACTTCCTCATCCGCCTTTAAGTAGGGTTGTCTGAATATCTTCAGGGCCTGAGGCTGGAGTGCTCTTCCTCCTCCCCCTTCAGCGTCTCAGGAGCTGAAATGGAAGCAGAGTCCTCAGGTCATGGTGGCCTTGATTCTCAGAAGAGCGGGAGCCTGTGTACTCAGCCTTAGCCACTCTCTGGTCCACAGCTATGGGGCATCTGTTCCTGTCTGAAAGGACTGGGAGAGGCTATGGGACCCATACCCCACAGAACACTTAGCCTAGTGCCCTGCACAGAGTAGAAACTGTTATTGCCATTATCTTTTTTTCAAAGCCATCACTCAATAAACACGGTTGAAGACTGGGAGGCTGGGGGCTGGATATACAAAGAGAGGCACAGGTAATGCCTACAATAATATCTCTAGAAAGTTCATAAAGAAAATAGAGCCAGAGGGCAGAGTAATCAACATTTGAAGGGAGGTGGTGGTGCGGCGACTTGCTGGGAAAGGTAACGTGTACAGCTTATTGTCTACACCAGCCTTGCACAGTCCCCTTTGCTCTGTATAGACAAGCCTCTTCACTCCTTAGAAGACTTGACCTCCATTATCCACCTAGATACCTGATCAGTTCAAATATTAGCGGTCCTTTAAGGTTATTCTCTGTCTCTTCATCCTGGGACAGACTTCCTCAAGGGCCATGGCCACAATGCCTTGATTTTAGCAACCTCTTCCTGTCTATACCCTTGTCTATACCACCTAAATGATGTATTACGTGGCTACTTGGGTGCTTTCTATTTGTTAGTCCCTCCAACTAAGTCTGTAAGGTCTTTAGTAAGGACCTCATCTTGAATTCTCCATTCCATGCTCCCACTGATCCTACTCTGGCACAGCAGGGCATTCTGCATATAGTAGGTGCTCAATAAAATTCTTACTGAGAGACTCAATGAGCAAATAAGTGAAGGAATAAGGAAAGTAGGAAAGAAGAGAGGGAGAGCAGGAGGGAAGAAGGATGGAAGAAAGGAAAAGGAAGGAAGGGAGGGAGGGTGGGAGGAAAGAAGGAAGATCACTCTGGTTTTTGCAAAGACTAACTGCAACTTAAATGGCTGACAAAGTTGGTGCTCCTTCTTTGCCCTCATTTCTTACTCTTCCTGAAAAGATAGATAAAGACTATCTTTTCAAAATTTTTATTCCTTGAGCACATCATGACTTGAGCTAACGTAAGTAAAATTTTCCAACAATACAAAATAGTGAAAGTATTATAAATGTTTACCAAACATTTACTATGTCCTCACAATAGTCCCTGCTCTTGAGAGGCTTACAGTTTAGTTGGGAGGTAAAAGTAAATGCACATGAATTCTTCAGCCAGTGACCTAGTGGTTGGTACTTCAGATCTGGAGATACATCTGGAATCCCAACATGACCTGGATCAACTACTAGAAAAATTACATACAAAAATGATATCTTGTCAAATATATATTTACCACCACCCTGTGTTTCCTCAGCTATAAAGCAGGGACACACATCTCATAGAACATTACAAGAATTAATATACCTAAAATTCTTGGCAGAGTACCTGAGCGTGGTTAGTGCTCAATAAGTATTGCCCATATTATTACCGCTAAAGATATAAAATCTTTATTGAACATCTGTCATGGATCAGTTATTAAGAACTTCAGGTGTTGGATTATCTCAGCTCTCTCTTGATTGTTGGTTTCTCCCTTCATACTGTGCCATTTTCACAAGCAAATAAACATGCTCAGGTGTCTCCCATCTTTAGGACTTTGTGTGATGTGACCCCAGCCTACCTCTCTGAATTCAGATCATGATGCCCTTCCCATTGGGGACAGAGGCAAAGTTTGGCCAGTGTATTCAAGATGATGTCTCTAAACAGCTTGTGGTCCAATTGGCTCACAAGTCTAATTTAAGGAAAGCAAAGAAAGCCAACACACAGCCATGCCATGTTTAGATGCAAACTCAAATAACACAAGTAGAAAGAGGTGGAGGGAGTTAAGGAGACCTCGCAGGAGAGCAAGAAAGGAAAGGATCACACTTATATTGTTCTCCTCTGCACACTCAGCATATAACACAGTGCCTGGTATACAATACAATAAATATTTGTGGGACAAATGAATGACACATGCATTAATGAATAAATGGTGTGATTTTCTGCCCTACTGGAGCTCACACCCTGGTTGGGGAGGCTAACAATAAAGAAATATTTGTATGAAACATGATGGCCAGGGTATGTACATTCAAGATAGTTTAAGGGTATACAGGCAAGAATTATCAATTCTGCTTGGGAAGAGGTTAGGGAAGACTTGGGACAAGGGACTTCACTGGGAACTGAAGGATAATTAGGCAGGGCAGATGAGGGGGGACAGTCATGCCGGGTTGAAGACACTGCAGTGCTGATGAATGAAGAGTGGGGTTCCCTGCTGGTGGAGAGTCATTAAAGTAGCAGATAAGACAGTGTGTGATCAAGTGTCAAACTGTATGTGTGACCACTAGGGCTTTGGGATGTGAGAAGGTGGAGTTGGTTAGTTGGCACATAGTAGACTGTCAGTGGATATTGGTGAAAGGAAAGCAGGCTGGATTATTAAAGGCAATTTGGGGCAGATCGAGCCATTACTGAGCCTTGAAATGTAAAACTACAGTCTAAACGGAAGGCATTATGCTAATAAAGGTCATAATTAATATTAATGAGAAGACGGTCACCGATGCTGACGTTGGTCCCTCCAGGGGGAGCAAAAGCTGGGAGATGAGAAGGTGTGTTTAGCACTCTAGCAGGCTACTCTGTCTAACTTTGCCACGTAGAAGGGAGGGAGGGAGGGCAGGGGAAGGACCTCATTATGACTCATGTGGCTGGTGGGGAGGAGGCTGCCAGCTCTCCCCCTGCTCTAGCTGCTGCTTTCCCTGCCCTTGGTAGAGGTCTGGCCTTGGGAAATGACCCTCCTCCCTGAAAGTCTATAGTTGCTTCCAGGAATGCTGATCCCCTGGAAAGGTTGCTTTGTCTGAGGTCTGCGAAAGCAAAAGCCTGAGTAGCAAACATTTGCTCTTCCTTTCTTCTTCCCTGCTCAAATCCTGCAGGGGCAAAAGCACTAGAACTGGGAAATGGTGGTCCGCAGGGCTGAGGAACTCAAACTGAATGTATACCTCAAAAATGCTTGTCCAGGTGGAACCAGTGACTGAAAACACTGGACAGTCTTGATCGAGGGCAGGAAGCCAGAGCAGGGCAGTCTCAGGGGAATGTGGAACAGATGGTGTGGTCCTTCTCTGCTTTCCAGAAAGATAGCATGTGTGGATGATCTCAGGGTCTCCCTGCTTTTGAAATAAATCCACTTTTCCCACCGTACATGGGCTTCCTGCCCACATATTTCACTTGAGAGGTAGTCTTAAGTGTGGTGGTGGAGGTCCAAAGTATTATTAGTTAATAATGATTGTGAACGTTTACTGATCCAGCTATTGTTCTAAGGCCTTTGTATTAATTAACTCATTTAATCTCTCAGTGGGGCTCCTCAGTGACTCAGTGGTAAAGTACCTACCTGCAGTGCAGGAGATATGGGTTTGATTCCTGAGTTGGGAAGATTCCCTGGAGAAGAAAATGGCAAACCACTCCAGTACTCTTGCCTGGGAAATCCCATGGACAGAGGAGCCTGATGGGCTACAGTCCATGGGGTTGCAAAAGAGTAGGACATGACTTAGCAGCTAAACAACAACAACAACAGGAAACACAGAGGCTGAACAGGTAATGAGCACTCTGCTAATCACAGGTAACATTTGGACATGGTTGCTTCCAGCATTGACCATGCAGTCCATGGGGTGGCAAAAGTCAGACATGACTTAGCTACTAACAAAAAACAAATCTCAATAACTTGAAAGGGACATCTGTCGTTCCCATTCTACACACATGGGGACTGAGGCTCAGGGAGGTGAAGCAATTTGCCCAAGGTCACACAAGACAAGAAGTTGCGGAGCCAAGACTGGAACCAGGCACTGTAGCTCCTCGAATCACTGTGGCTCCTCAGTTCTAGAGGTGGCCTTAGGGAAGGGAAGAGAGGTCTCCTAGGACCCAGCCAACCAGTAAAGAACATGGCTGGGAGCTAATGGCCAGTGCTATATTCACTGCCAGGTTCTTAGAGCCCCTCATCCAGGTGGGAGGAGGAGTCCAGCTCTGTTATATGAGCGGAGGACTGGGCAAGCACTTCACACTTTTAAATCCTCTGTCTTCTCATCTGAACAATGGAGAATGATTGCTGATCTGCAGGACTGTTGGGAGGAGTAAGTGAAGCAGCACATGCAAGTGCCTGATGCATCATAGTAGGTGCTCAGTAAATGAGGCCAGTCTCCCTCTTCTCACCTGGGTCAAGTTTGCTTCAAGCTAGATTCAGTCATCTTTTCCACAAATCTGTAGTGAAGGCCTACCAGGTGCCAGATTTTTTGCTATGCCCTGGGAGAGACACCAATGAAGGAAGAGGCTGGACCCATGTGAAGTGGAGAGGGGGAATGACCCAGAGGTACCAGAAAGAAAAAAAATGAAATTTTAAGTAACCCACGACAACGCAATACCTGATAAATGAATGTTCTCCTCAAAAGCAACAGCCTCAGGAAGGCGAATCCGTTCCAGAGACACGGAGGCTCTGCCAAACACTGACATCAGCCACTGACTTTCCTCCCAGGCATTCCATCCTGGTGAATTCTCCTGTCAGGAAGACTGCCTTTTAGGAAAACGAAGGCTTGGAGCAGGAAACAATCTGCCCAAAGTCATATGCAGGGCAAGAGCAGAACCAGAAAACAGAGCTTTTGATTTCTGAACTGGAGGTCTTCCCAATTCTCTAAATAAGGTGTCACAGCTTTGGCTCAGAATGGCTTTGGACTATTTTTTTTTTTAATAACTCGACCCAGGTCAGTAGGACCAGAAACTGGGAATGTCCAAAGGAATCGGTCTGTGGATCTGCCTGGCAGTGGCGGGATAGGAATGAAGCTGAGTGCACCAAGGTTACCACCAAGGGCTGGGTGCCAGGGATCTGGATTTAAATGAACTTTATACAGAGTACAAGGGCAGGCCATTCTTTGGGTGGAAGAAAAGAGTCGAGAGTAGTCCATTCTTTTTTTCTTTCGGCTATCCGGCAAGCAGCAGGCAGGATCTTAGTTCTCAAATCAGAGATTGAAACCACGCCCCCTGCAGTGGAAGCGCCTAGTCCTAACGGCTGGACTCCCAGGGAGGTCTCTCTAGTAGACTCTTGTACTGGGGGCTTTCAGCTTTTCAGAGTCATTAAAAGAGCTGGTGGGCTGGTTTTCCGGTACCTCTTTGGCAGCTTGGAGTACTCCGGTTAGGTGTGCGAAGACCCTGAAGTGAGATTTATTCCATTCTGAAGACGTAACTCCGAAGAGCTTTCAGAAAGTTCTTCTCTCCTGGGCTTAAGGGACTGAGGTTCTCCTTGACTAAGTCTAGTCCTGCTTGCAGGCAGGGGGTGGATTAGGTGATCCCCGAAGGACCTTGCTGGTATCGGGATTCCGGGCGCCTTCGTGGCCCTGTGGACTTGCCTGTGTGCGCCCGTAAGTGTGTGGCGGGTGGGAGGCGCGTGAGTGTGGCCGCTGGTGGGTGTGCCTGAGAAGCTAGGTCCCGGCTGAGCCCGCGGCGCCCACTTGTGGCTCCCAGGCGCCGCCAGGAGGAACCGCGCCTTTGCCGCCTCTGCCTGGGACGCCGCCCGATAGGAGGAGGACAGAAGGCTGATGACATGAGGGCGCCGTCTCCCAAGTGATGGCAGCGCGCGCTGCTTCCTCGCCGCCTCCGCCGCTCAGCCCCGGACTCCTTACGTCAGGGTAGCTGGGTCCCCCCTCCGCGCGGCAGCCAGCGAGCAGCGGGAGAGCAGAGCAGAGCGCGCCGCGGAGCCCGAGCGCCCTCCCTGCGCGCTGATCCCTGCTGAGTCCAGCCGAGCCGGGCAGGAGGCAGCGCGAGCCCTCGCGGGACTCCGCCTTGCCACCCAGTGCTCCCTGGCCGCAGCCGCCGGGACCCGCTGGGCGCCGGGCTCGTCCTGTGCGCCCCCCGCCATGCGTGCTGGGCTCCGGGGCTCTCCTGAGCAGTCCCAGCGCGGTGGGCACCGGCGCCTGGGCCAGGGTGCCTCTCGCTGAAGTAGTTGCGCGCCCAGAGGAAGGGGTCGCCACGTCGGGGGCGCGACCAGGACCGGCGGAGTCCGCCCCCGAGCGCGGGGAGCGGGGCCGCCTGCGCCGCCCGACCATTACCTCCCCGGGCGGCAAGGAGGAGCTGGTGGCGGTTGCCTCCCGGCTGTGGCAGCGGCGGCGCCGCGCCTGCCTGGCGGCCGTCGGCGTGCTCCTAGCCATGGCGCTGGGGCTGCTTATCGCCGTTCCGTTGCTGCTGCAGGCGGCGCCCCCCGGCGCGGCGCACTACGAGATGATGGGCACCTGCCGCATGATCTGCGACCCCTACACCGCCGCACCCGGTGCGGGGCCCGCGGGAGCCAAGGCTCCCCCGCCGGGACCCAGCACTGCCGCGCTGGAAGTCATGCAGGACCTGAGCATCAACCCTCCGCCCCCTTTCATCCAGGGACCCAAGGGCGACCCGGGGAGACCTGGCAAGCCGGGACCGCGGGGCCCCCCGGGAGAGCCGGGCCCACCTGGACCCCGGGGTCCCCCGGGGGAGAAGGGCGACTCGGGGCGGCCCGGGCTACCTGGCCTGCAGCTGACGGCGGGCGCGGCAGGAGGTGTCGGGGTGGTGGGTGGCGGAACCGGGGGCGGCGGTGACTCTGAGGGCGAAGTGACTGGCGCGTTGAGCGCCGCCTTCAGCGGTCCCAAGATCGCCTTCTATGTGGGTCTTAAGAGCCCCCACGAAGGCTACGAAGTGCTCAAATTCGACGACGTAGTCACCAATCTCGGCAATCACTACGACCCTACTACGGGCAAGTTCAGCTGTCAGGTGCGTGGCATCTACTTCTTCACCTACCACATCCTCATGCGCGGCGGCGACGGCACCAGCATGTGGGCGGACCTCTGCAAGAATGGCCAGGTCAGTGACACCCCCGCTTCCCCTCCACCCTCGCAAGTCCCTGCGGACCCTCGTTCCCACCCAGCGCCCCAACGCTCCTGAGAACTCAGTCTCTTTCTCCCCGTTGGGAGGGAGCGCACCGCAGCATCGCGTCTCCCAGTGCGTCCTGGTCGCTTTTGCCCGGTAGCTCCGGAGGTTGGGTTCCCTACTACACAAATTGCACTCCCCTGCTATTTGCATTGCCGCCTGAAGCCCCGTGGGGTTCTCGGAAACCTCATTCTTCTTTATCTCCCTGTGCGCCCCATTCTCCCCTGTGCCCTCCCCGTCTCCCTTCTTCTTGGCCCTGGCCCCTGGTTCCCCTCTTCCCTACTGGGTCAGTGTCCCCGAAGCCCTCTGCCTCCCTTCTTCCCAGATCTGGCGACTGTGGAGACTAGGGTGCAGGGAAGGAGTTGGCTAAGTTGGAGAGACAGCGTGGAGCCTGGGTGGGAGCGTGGACCCTGGAGGGGCAGGCGGAAGGCCGGCCAGGGGGCACGCCACGTGGAGGGTCGGGCAAGGGCTCAGGTAGAGGTATTCGAGCCAACCCGCTCTGATGGCTTGCCCCCAGGTCCGGGCCAGCGCCATCGCGCAGGATGCGGACCAGAACTACGACTACGCCAGTAACAGCGTGGTGCTACACCTTGATTCGGGGGACGAGGTGTATGTGAAGCTGGACGGCGGAAAGGCGCACGGAGGCAATAACAACAAGTACAGCACCTTCTCGGGCTTTCTTTTGTACCCGGATTAGAGGAGCAGGGAGCGCGAGGTGGGGTGGCTTCAACCCGCCCTATCCTCGTGGGGGCGCTCTGTCCCCTGGCGAGGACCACTCTCGCTTCGTGACACTTCCTGACATCGTTGGAAAAGACACACCCTCGCTGTCCTTCCTGCCCAGCTTCCGACCTCCGTGTGTCTGTGACTCGCCACGCTCCTGGCTGTGCTCCTGGTTCCTGGCCCCAACCCGGGGCAGTAGAGCGGGATGCCCAAGTGGAGAAATGAGCGTGAACCTGAAACCCCAGCCAGGGAGGCGGCAGCGCAGACTTTGCAGAGCTGATTGGACTGGACAGGCCCCAGCGGGATGCCTGAGTGCTTCCAGTCCCCCTCCTCCTCCGAGAGCCCTGAGACTGAGGGCTCCCAGCTCTGGCCACCGAGGTAGGCCAAAGCGAGCACAAGCTCCCTGGGGTGTCCTTCTTTGTGACCTGAAATACTTGTGCAAATGTCCCTGTCCATTAGCTGAAATCCCACCTTCAGCAGAATCCCAGCAATCAGAAAATCCATCTCTACACCGCACTCCCGCCTCAGACCTACCGCGATGCATTAAATTATGTTTCTAGACTATGGACTCTCCATGTCTCTCTCAGCCTGGTCCCGGGACCGGGCCTCCAGATGTTCACCTTGACATAAAGACTGGAACTGGGCCCTGAATAGCTCCATCTCTACCCCAGTTGCCAGCCACTGCCTTGTCTGTGCTGCCTGGGAGGGTGAAAAGATGTGGGGAGATGGGAGTGTAGCCTCTCACCCTTTAGGTTGTGTCTCTGCCGGGCTGGGCTGCAGCCTTGAATTGACCAGAGGAGGGCGGGAGGAAGAATTAGAGGGTGACAGGAGACGGAGGTTGGATTTTCAGTTTCCTAGCCTTGTGGGAGGAAGTAGAGGCCTGGAGTTTCTGGAGAAGGAAAGGGAAGAGGAGGCATTTATGCAAAATGAGAGGGATGAAGGAGGTATTTGCCATCAGATGATCTCCGAGATCTCCCAAAAGTCAATAGAGAAATCCCTGAGGAAACACCCACTCGGGCATGTAATGAACTCAGCACATCAGCTTACACTAGCTGGGTCCATAATCTCCAAGTCAGTTGCCTGGTACACTGAGGCAATTGTGTGGACCATCCAACTCCCTGAATTCACCCAGAGCTGTGTGGTAAATGAGATAGACTCTCCCCTTTGTGGTGGGACACCCCCCTTAGGGGGTCTTCCTGTGTGCGTGGTGGTATGGGGCACCTGCTCTGAACCTGACTGCATTTGTTTGGCCCTTCCCTTTCCTTTCCTTCACTGTTACACACACACACACACACACACACAGGTTAAGAAAACACTCCACATGGTGTTTTTGTTTTTTCACTTTTTTTGTTCTGTTTTTAGATTATTGCGTTCCAATGAACAGTACGTTATCTACAAAATAACTAGTTAGCAACCTGTTAGTATTCATGGAGCTCCTTTTGACCAGCTGTTTGCAGAGAAATGTGAATATGTACACAGAGGCAACCCTGGAGTGTGCTACCTATGTCGAACTGGATATGCACACACACACCCCACGTGGATATAATGTGGTTGTTGTCTCTAATCCATGTTACACAGGTGCACACACACACAAATTCATAGACTCGTGTCAGTGTGGTGTGTGACATATTCGTGGCTATATGTCTGCTCCCAAATTGCAATGTGCTCAACTTTAGTTCCTGGAAGATGCTGAAATTTGTGATTCTGATTTAAAAGACAATTATACCCCCTGCCTTGAGTCTTGTCTCTGTCGCTATTCCTCTTTATGCTCTTATTTTATTTGAATAATGTTTTATTGTCATTCACTTGAATATTAGCAATGATTGCATCTGCTTCAAGTCTAGGCATAAACTGCTCAAAGATATCGAGGAGGAAAACAATATCCATATGCAAACCATCACCCTCCCAGTTCCAGCCCACATGAACCGCAGTTCCCCACCCACCCCACCCCAGTGATTGTGGAACCCAAAGCCAGCTGAGCCCAGGAACTGGGGAGGGCAGAGTCGATCCCGTCTACAGTCGCGTATGTATCAATTTCTGATGCCTTGTCGATTGTATCATCCAGAAATGCGATTAAAACCAAATATATGAGACTCAAATGAAGTCTAATTGCTATGGATCTGCAATCCCCAGTGGGCCCCTAATCCTTTTTGACTTATTCCTCCCCTTCCTCCGATGAGATGGAGCTTAGACACAAAGCCCTCGGTTTAAATTTCAAAAATTAAAATTGACATGCAGCGGTGGCTTTCCTGGGAGCAGGAGGAATTTCTAAGGAGGTGCCGGAGCCCAGCTTTATCCTCTGCATTAAGAAGCAATTTGTACTTCTAACAAAACCCCCACCACTTCCCTTTGGTGGAAGGGCAGTTGAAACGCCTTTCCCGGGTCTGGTTGTTCACAATACTTAGACAAATTTGAATCTGAGATTCCTCCATCTGTATTCCCTGGTGCAGCCTGGCTTCTTGCAATTCTAATGCCCGGGTTGCCGGGAGGTGCTGCCAGAGGTGTCAGCTGCTAAGAGGATGATAGATTGATGAGGCAACGGGGGGGGGGGGGGGGGGCGACGCGGCCGATGGCAAGAGCTTGCCAGCTCAGGAGCAATCTCTCCCTGTATCTATACGCTATCTGGGTTCCAGGCAGACCCCTCATGATCCAGGGTCTACAATCCCATTATCTTCATGGAGGTCTCCCTTTCCTTGGAGGAAAGGATGGGGAGACCTCTGCCACCTCTGTGTGCCATCAGTCTTGGGGTACATGTGAAATGAAAGAAATTACCTGCCCCAGACACTTTTCCTTTTTGTCTCTAGTTAGTTTGAGAATTATTGTCAATCAGTTGTAAAGTATCATTTTAAGTCCCTAATTGCTTTTGAGTCCATTTTCTGTTTTTAGGTTGGGATTGTCACCTTGGCATCTCCCTGGAAGTAGAAGTAGGTTTTATTCTGTCCATTTGGGAGGTGGAGAAATTAGGATTCAGAGAGACCTAGTGCCTTGCTTGTGTTCATAAAGTTTGTAAGAGACTGAGCCCACACTTGAACTTAGACCTCCAGGCTGTGCCACTGCCTGACTACATAGATGGAGCCTGTTTGCCTCTCAGAGCTCCCAGGTGTTTGAGAGGAGAGCACAACAGGTGGACACATTTCTCACTCCTTTCTCTGATTTTGGGAGTCTCAGCATCCTTCAAAGGGTCAGATGAGATGAACCAGCCTGATTCTTTGATTCCAGTTGCCCCCAGAGGACACCCCAGGCTCCTGGACAATTTGGCTGAACTTCCTGTCTTGGGGTCAGTGCTGGAGGCAGGACCATTTGGTCACCAAGTCCTGGTGCTCATGTTTACCTGTGTGTCTCCCAGCAACCCCACCACCATCTTTCTCCTTAGGGGCCACTGACCACCTTCTTCTCTAATAGCTCTCCCTTGTTCCTCTTGTTGGTGGAGAAGATTTAGCTGAAGTGAGCATGGCTGTCCCTGATTGCTGAGAGGTCCTTTTCTCATTCCCAAAGTCCACATCTAGGTGGCTAATTATTTTCAGGACTGCCTGAGAGTGTGAGATACACACCGGACCCTGGAAACTCAGATAGAAGTGATTCCATCTGCTACATCTTCCTCCTATCTATGTGAGCAAATGGCTCTTTTGGGCATCCAAGAAGAAACATCTAGGCCCCCCTCTGCATAGAGTTATGATGACACCTTAGAGAGGTCATTTGTTGCTTTAAACTTCAGTGACCAAGCATTCCTATCGGACAAACATTTTTTGAATTCTCATCCCCAATACGTGTATTTGACTTATGAATAATTTATGTATACCACCGTCAAGCCATACTTTAAAAATTCTTTTTGTGTTTATGTTCGTTAAAGGCTCTCCACATTCAAGTGTATGTATGTTCTGGCTGGCTAACCGAGTTTAGAGATAAGTCTCCTCTCACTGCAACTGAAAAAACCAAGGGTTAATCCATGTGTTTCACTTCAACTTGCCATTTTTTCCAAAGCTTGGGCAAAAATACGTTCTTTTATGAGTCCCAGGGGAGTCTGTGCACTCTAATTCTTTGAGTGCACAGTTTCAATCCATACTTTAAGTATTGTTGTTGTTTAGTTGCTAAGTTGTGTCCGACTCTTTTATGACCCCATGGACTACAGCCTGCTAGGTTCCTCCATCCATGGGATTTCCCAGGCAAGAATACTGGAGTGGGTTGCCATTTCTTTCTCCCAGGGGTATTCCTGACCCAGGAACCAAATCTGCATCTCTTGCATTGGCAGGCAGATTCTTTACCACTGAGACACTAGGGAAGCCACTTTTAAGTATTAGTAATGCTTTATTTTCCCCCTCTTTTTTTTAGACTAAACATAAACAGAAGTAACATTTCAATCTTTCCTTCTCTCATCTGATTTTGAAGACTAATGTTGGCATTGGAACCAAATCCTGGAATCAGGATGGGTTGGGGGTTGGGGCAAGGTCTCTCCCAGGGACCTTCTGGTTATTGGGGAGGATGAAGTTGACAGGTGGAAATGTGAAATTCTAGAGGCATGTTTTAGTCTTGTTATTGCTATACTCTTCAATCAACAAGGGTGTTCCACAAAGGAGCATGGGTCCCAGCAGTGGTTGAAGTAAATGATAGAAGCATTTAAAAAATTAAATTCTGTCACAAGAATTTGAAAAATACCCAAAAATAAACAGAAAAGTGCAATGATCTCCATGTGCCTATCTTAACTTTGACACTTATGCACTGTGGCCGTGACCAACCAGGCAGAACTACAGTTTTTATGGATGGAACCCTCACGATGTGCCAAAAATTGGTGCTCAGACAGCTGTTTCCTCACCACATCCCTCTGAAGTAGGTATTGCTATTGTCCCACTTTACAGATGAGGAAACTGAGGTGCAAAGAGATACAATGAGTTGCTCAAGGCTGGGGCCAGGACTGGCACTGAAGTCTGTTGGAGCCTGGAGATCAAACTCTGGGAATATAGGTGGGGCAGGGTGGTGAGACCTCAAAGACAGACTACAAGGAAGGCACACGGAGACAAGCAAGGGTCCCCATCAGGCACTCCAGAGGTGAAGCCACCTTTTGTGGAGCCGCCTGAGTATCCGCGATCTCCTCATAGTGTAATCAGTTTGTTTCCAGGCTTCTCACTCTCTTCCTTCTTACTCTTTCATGTACCAGTCATGCTGTTCCCTGTACTTGGAATCCTCTCCTCTGGGTTAGCTCCCACCCCTCTTTCAGGGCTCAGCTGACACATCACTTCCAGTAGCTTCCTAGCCTCAACCTGATGCCCCTTCCCCTAAGGACTGATCTTCCTTCCCATGGTGCTTGCCACAAGGCTGTAAACACATGTTCAGGTTGCCTGTCTTCCCCACGGACTTCAGGCTTCACAAGGCAGACCTATCATCGGTGTGAGTCACCACTGAAACCCACACCCCAGCTCCAGGATTTAGAATGTGCCTGGTAACCAGTAGGTGCTCAATAAATGTTTGTAAAGTGGATGGATAGATGGATGCAGAAAGCCTAGGGTAGATTAATTAGATTAAATTAAATAGGGTAGATTAGATTAAATCAGGGTAGATATAAGAAAGATCTCGAGTGTCTGACTTTACAGGAGGATCAGAGGGGATCTCTTTTAACCAGTGGGTTCCCATCCACCTCCACTTCTGGCCCTGAGTTCTTAAGGTTTGGGTGAGTGGTGAGGACTACAAAGGAGCATTTATTGCAACCTTCAAGGCCCCAGTTACATGTCTAGAGATCAGGAGAACCATCCAATGGACATGAAACGATGACTACTGCCCACTGGGGCTTCTGGGCTGATTTAATTTTTTAATGGATTAATTAATTAATTTGGCTGCATCAGGTCTTAGTTGTGGCACATGGGATCTTGGGTTGTGATGTGCGGATTCTCTAGCTGTGGCAGGTGGGGTTAATTGCTCTGTGGCATGCGGAATCTTAGTTTCCTGACCAGGGATTGAACCCATGTCCCCTGCATTGTAAGGCAGATTCTTAACCACTGGACTACCAGGGAAGTCCCCTGCTGGGCTGATTTAGGCCCCCTCCCCCTAGGGCCTCCAGGATGTCCCTAAGCTTTCTGTGGCTGCTTGGGCAGCAGCCCCACTTCCAGCGGGGTCCCTCACTTGATGCGTCTGCAGTCAGGATGCTTTTATTTTCTCTGAATGGAAAACATCTTTTGAAAAATTGTAGATGCAATCTGCACTTGCAAAAAGTGTAAACAATATACAGAAATATAAGACAGAAAATAAAATTTCCCTCTCTCGTTATGCAATCTCCTTCCCAGAGGTAATTTCTGTTAACAGCTTGGTTTGTATTCTTCCTGACTTTTCAAATGTACATGTACGTGGATTTGTTCATGAAGAATATAAAACTCTAAACACTGACAAGTTCTGTACCTGCTCTTTCCTCTGATGATCGCCCTTGAACAATGCTAAGGGGCAGTTTGTGCCAAACCCTTTTCCCTTTCCCCTGAGGTGCATACCATTGACCATAGACGCTGGATTTAGATTGGTTAAACAGACCTTCCATCATTGGATCTGGAAGCTGTTTCTGATATCCCTGCTCTAACAGAGGAACCTGCTAACAGGATTGCTCTTCCATTTAGATAGAGGTTTCTGCTCTCATGTGGGAAAATCCTGCCTTATTTTCAAAGCAATGTGGACAATGTCTCTAATTTTCAGATGTTTCAAGTGGGTTCCCTCCTTCTGTTCTCACTGTCTACCTCTTGGTATGTTACTGACACACCCAGCGACTCTTCCCATGGGAATTAGTGAATGAGGGAACGAGATCAACTCCCTCCAGCCCAGTTTTGCCCCTGTTGGCCCAGGATAGAAGAAGGGAATTCCTTCCACTCGGCTACTCAGTTGTGTCCCTAGGCCCCAGCCTGAGGTTTGGAGAATGACCCTCCCCCCTTCTCTTCTCCCTTTCTTTCTTGGAGTTCCCATGTCCAGGGCTGGGTGCTGCTGCCTCTCCCCCAAGCACTGCACTTGGAAGGAAGCAGGGGAGAGTGGGAGGGCGGGCATTCTGCTCTGATGCCTGGTGACTCCAGGCCAGCTGAAAAGACTGACACAGGCACAGGGATGCCAGGCCACACTGGGCATCTGACGTGTGCCCTGGAACCAGGCTGAGCAGTGGGGAGCAGCCAAGTGTACCAAAATAGCTCAGCCCTTTAAAAGTAACCAGGTCACAACACAGAGTGGAAAGAGAAAATAAAAAAGAAAAAGAAAAAAGCGGTTTTAACCCTTTTTTTAATTTTTAATTGAGCTGATCCTTTATCTTTATTATCTTGCTTGATATCAACAAGGAAGGAAAATGAGGGTTGGCAAGTTAGATAGCTCAAATTGAAGCACAGAGAGGTTTAATGATTTGCCCAAGATCACACAGCAAGGAAATGCCCGAGTTTGCAGCTTTGGTCTGTTTCTCTGACTCAAAGGCCAGATTACTTCTTGTAATCTAGTGCCCCACCTCTCATTCTGGTGCTCATCATGTAACCTGTTTGAGCCACCTATTTCCTTTTCCATAAAATGCCACCTATTCTATAAGACTTCTGGAAGGAGTGAATGAGTTAATGGATGTCAGCCATGTTAAAGGGAAAGTGAAAGAAAGAGAATGAAGTTGCTCAGTTGTGTCCGACTCTTTGTGACCCCATGGGTCACTCTTTGTGACTGTAAAAGTTCTTGATAAAAGTTGGTTATTATCAGCATTTAAATATTTGGTTTGAAAATGTCACTTTTTCACTAATAGCACCTGGCAACTTTTCTAAGCTACTGATATTCAATGGAACTCAACAATGGTCTTTGAAGTTGGATTCAAATCCACCTTTACTATAAACTGCCTCTGCAATACTTTGACAGATATTTAACTTGCTGAGCTTCACATTCTCCATCTGTAAAATGGGGCCAGTGCTCCTACCACATGGGTGGTTCAGTTCAGTTCAGTCGCTCAGTCACATCCGACTCTTTGCAACCCCATGAATTGCAGCACTCCAGGCCTCCCTGTCCATCACCAACTCCTGGAGTTCACTCAAACTCATGTCCATCGAGTCAGTGATGCCATCCAGCCATCTCATCCTCTGTCATCCCCTTCTTCTCCTGCCCCCAATCCTCCCCAGCATCAGTCTTTTCCAATGAGTCAACTCTTCACATCAGGTGGCCAAAGTATTGGAGTTTCAGCTTTAGCATCAGTGAGGAGACACCCCTCGTCCAAGGTAAGGAGCAGCGGCTGCACTTTGCCGGAGCAGCCATGAAGAGATACCCCATGTCCAAGGTAAGAGAAACCCAAGTAAGACGGTAGGTGTTGCGAGAGGGCATCAGAGGGCAGATACAATGAAACCATAATCACAGAAAACTAGTCAATCTAATCACATGGACCACAGCCTTGTCTAACTCAATGAAACTAAGCTAAGCCCTGTGGGGCCACCCAAGATGGGTGGGTCATGGTGGAGAGATCTGACAGAATGTGGTCCACTGGAGAAGGGAATGGCAAACCACTTCAGTATTCTTGCCTTGAGAACCCCATGAACATGGGTGGTTGGGGGGATTAAATGAGATAACTCAGTATGGGGCACAGAGTGAGTGCTTGAAACCTGGGGATGGTAGGTGGTATTGTTGAAATAATTCTTAGGGACTGCTCTGTTTTCTCCTGAGGCTGGCACATCTCAGGAAACATCAAACCAAGATTTCCTAGAATGAAAAACAGCAGGATTTCAGTGACAACAGCTGGCATTTACAAGCATGCCAGTGGTACAGGAGGCACCAAGACCATTTCCCAACATATCTACAATCCATTCAGTGAGTCTGTGAGGTAAGCATAATTGCACCCATTTCACAGATGAGAAGGTGAAATGGCCATTTTCAATGCTTGTGCATCAGAGCCAGAATTCAAGCCAGTATTTTTTTCACTGTTCAGTCCTTGGCTTCCCAGAGAGCCAGAGCCCACGTAGTGAGCATGGCCCCACCTGGTCCCTGTTTGCTGATGTGGATGCAATCATCCTGTGCATATCTGGGGAGGGGGACTCCCTTGTTGACTCCAGGCTAATAAGCCCCTATATAATTGGGCCTGGAGCTCTGACTAAATCTCAGGGCTCTGTTGCATGAATATGCAAACTCCCATTGATGGCCCAGCTCTATCACAGCCTGATTTCAAACTGATGGGAACAACCCAGTGGCTTGAGCCCTCTTCCCATGCATAGTAAGAACACTGACTAATCCCTGTCAAAGCTCCTGCAGCTGGGTGGGGGGAGTGTGGGCTCAGCCCACATGAGAGGGCACATTGAGGGCACGTTGTCCAGGATGTGGCCTCCTTCAAAGCCTGCTCTAACTCTGTGAGATCCACATGGCCCTCACGAATCTATGGAAGGCTTGTTTCTTCTTTCATTCCCGGGCTCAAGGTGCACGCTAGGGAGACCCAGGCCCTGCTTGAGGGCACAGAGTCTGATGGGAGAAGCGTGCTGATCTCTGGACTCTGAAAACCAGCTTTACCATGTGTTGCATTCCAGACCTGCTAACTGGGTGTCCACCATGCAACTAGCACTGCAGCAGGGGACCTGATTGCTACCCTCTTTTTTTAAAAACTTAAAAAAAATTTTTTTTTAACTTAAAAAAATTTTTTTAATTAATTAATTAATTTTAATTGGAAGCTAATTACTTTACAATATTGTGGTGGTTTTTGCTATACATTGACATGAATCAGCCATGGATGAACACGTGTCCCCCATCCTGATCCCCTCTCCCACCTCCCTCCCCATCCCATCTCTCTGGGTTGTCCCAGTGCATCAGCTTTGAGTGCTCTGTTTCATGCATCCAACTTGGACTGGTCATCTATTTCACATACAGTAATATACATGTTTCAATGCTATTCTCTCAAATCATCCCACCCTTGCCTTCTCCCACAGAGTCCAAAAGTCTGTTCTTTGTGTCTCTTTTGCTGTCTCACATATAGGGTCATCTTTCTAAATTCCATATATATGCATTAATATACTGGTGACAGGAAAAATAATTATCAGTGATAACAGCAATGGCATTTCTTTCCATTGTTGAGTACCTGCTGGGAGGCAGGTATGGCCTCATTTTAAACTTTCTGCAGCCCTGCAAGATGGGCATTATTTTTTCCATCTCACAGCTGAGGGTGCTGAGATTTGAGAAATTAACTGAATTGTGCTACAACCCTGCATATGAGAAGTGGTGGATTTCCAATTCAAGCCCAGACCTGTCTGCCTCCAACCCCCAACACTGCCCCACACAACAGAAGTGCTACAGGGTGTGGGAAGGCTGCCCAGGTGGCTTTTCTGGGCATAGGGATCTCCATCTGGAAGTGAGAGGGCCTGGGAAGGGCTGGAATGATCAGGAGGACTTCCTGGAATTGGTGACCTCTTAAATCAGAGTTTGCCCTATAAGGTTTAGTCCTCATCCTTATGGAGCTTGCAATGAGGTTGAGCAGGAAAGACTAACACACCGAACATTTGCTGGTTATTTGTTCATTTTCCCAAGGTATATTGAGTGCTACCCGACTTCCCTGGTGGCTCAGACAGTAAAGAATTTGCCTGCAATGCTGGAGACCTGGGCTCAACCCCTGGGTTGGGAAGGTCGCCTGGAGGAGGAAATGGAAACCCACACCAGTATTCTTGCTAGGAAGATTCCATGGACAGAGAAGAAGACTGGCAGGCTGTAGTCCATGGGGTCGCAAAAAGTTGGACGTGATGGAGTGACTGAGAACACATGAATGCACCCTATGTATATATGGAGCTGGGCCTGGGGTGCAGGTGTCCTGAGATGTGTCCCAGTCCTGCAGGAACTTTCGGTGGATGGGAGGAGCCACATCAGGGCCCAGGGAGAGGCATGTATCACCTGCAGCAGGGAAGAGGCAGCACCAAGAAGGGACTTGCTAAGCCTAGGGTGGGGCCAGGACACGGGCAAAAACGAAACATGCAACTTCTATCTCTTGGAAACCTGGGTGGGGGACAGCAGGAGGTTATGGTGTCGTTCTTGGGGAGGGACCAGCAGAGGTAAAGGTGTGGGGTGGGGCTTGCCTCTGCGAGAGGGGTCTCCTGGAACCTGTCTACCTGTGTGTGTGCATGTGTGTGTGTGTGTGCATGTGTGTGTGTGAAGGTTTATAATGACTAGGACATTTGTGTGTATGATGGATGTGTCTGTCTGTGAGTGCTGGTATATACTGGGCGGGGGGAGGGGGTGTGACTGTATCAGTTTTAATGGTGCCATATCTTAAGTTTAAGCCCTTTTTACTCAACACTGGAAAGATGGAATGATTTTATGCTCTAAGTTCACTACCTCTGCCCTCAACACATTCAGTACATTGTGGCTGACTCTCCTTGAAACTGTTTGGAGTTTTGTATTTGGGTGAGTTGGAGCATGGGCTATGGTCCTGGGCTGAGGCTGGATGATGGAGGAGTGAGTGGCTGGAGGTTAGGAGGGTCCCTGAATTGCCTAAAGTACCCAAATCCAGATGCCTTGGGAACACATATGCAGATACCTGACATGTAGCAGCAGCAACTTAACATTTTTATTGATTGGATTGGATTTGATAGATACTTTCTAAAGTGCATTGGCAGCTGTTAGCTGTCTCATTTGTACTGACACTTCAGTACCCATGGTCCCCAGCAAGTTGAGATTACAGAGAGCTCCTTCCCATTTGATTTCTGGATGACCTTGATCACTGGGTGTGTTAGTGATTACTTATCCGTTTACTCATAGAGGAGATCTAGGCTAAAATAAGTGAAGTGATTGGTTTGAGGCCACACAGCTGGTTACCAGTCATGTTTGGAATGGCCTCCTAGTCAGATTTTAAGGGCATTTGTTTGCTCAAAGTGGGGTCTGGATGTGTAAACATGAGGAGGTGGGAGTGAGCAGATAGATTCCCACCCCTATTCTAGGCTATTTGGAGCAGCCACTCTCCTGCATGTATCCCAGCCCCCCAATAGCCCCCTGTATATATCAACTAAAGCATCTGTCTATCTATCATCCATCCATCCATCCATCCATTACGTATCCATCATTCATGAATTCAACGCATATCTGTGCACCAGGCCCCGTGTAGGTGCTAGGAAGATAGTCTTCACACAAAAAATTCTTAGTCTGTTGACAAAGCTTCTGGAAGCCTCCATCCACCACTTTCTCACTTTCTTCAAATAGCTCCATACTGAGAGAAATAGAAGTAAGGAGCTCACCTATCAGTGAGCTCATCCATCAAGGAGCATAACAGCTTCTGACAAGCCCACTCCTAAGTGACTGGCATCAGAGAACACGGATTCCCTAAGGAAAAGGCAAAAATCATGAAGCCAAGCTCAGGATGTGTTCAATAAATATGTGAGGTGGTCGGAGATATGGAGCCTCTCCTAAGACAAAGCCCGAGGTTTTCCTTGCCACTGAGCAGGAAAACGGGTGTCTGGGGCACTGCAGGCTTCTTGCCTAGAGTTTGGTAGTACCATGTGCCTTGTGTGGGGTTTGTCTGAGCCCTTGCTTGGACCTTGGCCACAGGCTCCACCATCTATTCCATTGGCGACTCTAACCCTAACCCAATCCTAACCCTAACTCAACCCTAACCCTAACCCTAACCCTAAACTTAACCCTGACCCTGCTGGGGGTGTGCAGATGGTACCTTGCACACTTGTGTCCCCGTATCTGGAGGGTCCTTCCCAGCTCCTATGCTCTCATCAGCATTGTGTTGTGTCTGGCTGCACAGGGTAAAACTTAGGCTTGTGTCTTACTTCTGCTGTTAAGCTAGTGATTGGAGAGGAAGACTTCTTATGGAAATAAAGGAGCAAGCCCACCACCTAGTCTGGTACACACGTGGCTGAGGGACAGGAGGAGGCCCTTCCACTACTGAGCTCCGGGAGTTGAAGACCATGAGAGCTTGGCTTTAAGACATGTGTTCTGGAGCTTCCCTGGTGGTGCAGTGGATAAGAATCTGCCTGCCAATGCAAGGGACATGGGTTTGATCCCTGGTCTAGGAAGATCCACATTTTATGAAGCAACTAAACCTGTGTGCCACAACTATTGAACCCACATGCCCAGGACCCATGCTCTGCAACAAGAGAAGCCGCTGCAATGACAAGCCCCTGCTCACCCCAACTGGAGAAAGCCTGCATGTAGCAACAAAGACTGTTCGCAACAAAAAAAAAAAAAAAAAAAAAAGTGTGTTCTGGAGAGCTGGCTAACTAGCCCTCACCACCCACTGCCAGCTGCCCCCTTTCATACTGCTGGATGAATGGGGCTGCCAAGTTAGGGATCCCGTGGCCCCAGCCCTCAAACACCAAGTAATTGTTTCCACCGTGTGAGCTGACAATGATCCATGGGTGTTTGTGGGCAGCTGCTAGGGGCCAGGGGCTCAGCCAGAGTTTTCCTAATTAACTCTCCATTATTCCCATCCCAGGAGGACAAGGCAAAGGAAGTCTGGGCACCATCAAACGGCAGACATCACTCTCAGCTCCTGATCTCTCATAAACCTCTTATGACTCCCGGCACTTACAGGGTGCCCTTTAAGTTCCAAACAAAGCTAGTGGTCTGGGAGGCTGTGAACAGGCCCCACTGCCTCCCAGCCCACCTCTCTCTCACTGTCTCACTCGCTAGCCAAATGTAACTTCTTGCTTCCCTACATGGAGGTTTTAAGCAGGGCTGGGACCAGGATGAGGCACAAAATTTAAGGGAGTGCCAAAACTTCTCAGTAATCAAGATGAATAATCTTGATCTACATTTAACACCTCAAAATCAATGCCATCCATGATAAACAAAGCATCACATTTTTAAATAAAGATGCTATCAGTTCAGTGAGTTGAGCATATCTTTCTCCTTCAGGGTGGGTTCCTGATTCTCGTTTTATCCCAGATAAGCACCAGGTTGTAGGAGAGGAGGAAAAGATGAAGGAGAAAGGAGTGCTGAGAATTTAGGGAAGGAATGAGAAACTGCATTAATTTTAGCCAGAGTAACCCTCTTGTTACTGACCATCCATTGTTCATTGAGCACTTGGTGCCAGTACCATGCAGTCCACTTTACAGTCACGATCTCATTTTTTTCCCGCAGAAGTAGGTGTGATTGCACTCAGTTCATGGACTTGGAATCTGAGGAACAGAAAGGTCGAATAGCTTGCCAAGAGTGACACAGCCGGAGGGGGGTGAGAGTGGGGAGCTGGTGTTGAAATCCAGGTCTGACTTCAAGGCCTGTCCTTTTCCAAGCTGTCACATGGCCTCTGTCTTGCCTTTCTCCCTGTCCCAACAATGATGACTATACAATAAGTAAAATTCCCTAGGCTCTGGCTATATGCCAAGCACTTTTCTAAGGATTTTAAACATTGTTATCTCATTAAATCTTCCCAACAACCCCATGAGGGGTCTCTACCCCTAAAGAGGTAGCATTATCCCCATTTTATATATGAGGAAACTGAGGCACAGAAAGGGTAAGTAACTCGCCCAATATCCCAGAGATTGTAAGTGGCAGAACCACCACAGGCTGGTACCAGGGCCTGAACTTGCCATTTTAAGGACGGTTGGGATGCTCCAGGTGAACTGAGCCAGACCATATGCCAGAGGTGGGAAAGATGTCGTCAATCCCCCCAGGCCTGGCCCAGGCCAGGACCCCAAGAGTTCCCAGGCGGGTACCCAGGCTGGTGCCTTTCCTGTCCATTCTCAGGCTGGTGCCTCGCACGGCGGCCCCTTCCACGGTTCGCTGCCACCCTCAGCAGAAGCCGTCATCCTTGTGGAAACCTGCCAGGGGGACAATGAAGGCATTCAGGAGCTGTTATTTATTTATTTCTCAATAAAGAAACTTCATGAATAGATGGATATTTATTCACCTAATTCACTTTTGCAAATGCAGTGTCCTTCAAAGGATGATTTGTTTGCTGAGTGGGGCTGAGGCGGGAGGTTAAAAATAGCTCCCGGCAGTACCGTATTTCTCAGTAAATCAGTGTTGATAATTTAATAATAAAATTAGTCTTACATCAGGTACCAGATATCGCTCCTCTGACATGCAAATCGAATTCAGCTTCCTACCCAATGTGGGCCGTTTGTGAGGCTACAAATTCACCAGCGTCCGTTTGGGGGGCACTAAATTTAGAGCCTTTCTTACATGGGTCAATATGAGTGCCTCTGAAAATGTCTGTCTCACTAATGTGGTCATTTGTAATATTCACTAAGTTCAGAATGTAGATGGCTGGCCTTCCTTTCACTTCAGAGCTGCCACCTACATCAGGATAGAAAAGATGGCCAGGCACACACTTGTCCAATCTGGGCAGATCACTACAAATTGCATTGAGTTTCAGGGCAGAGGGACTGTGTCCCTTAAAGTACATTTCATCTCTCAGTAAAAGTTCTGTGGCCACCTGCTGTGTACCAGGTCCTATGGCAGGTGCTGGGTTGACAGAGATGAGCTAGGTGCTCTCTCCTAGAAGTGCATGTGGACAGGATGGACACATCGAGAGCATCATGGTATAAGGACAATGTGGTCTAGGGGCGCACAGCCGAAGAAAGGGCTGACATCATCTGTGGAGGAGAGAGCACGTGATTAAGGAAAGCTTACCCTCCCAAGAGACTTCTGCATGGGGTTTGCAGGATGAATAGGAGTTCTCCATGCAGTTGGGTAGGAATTGGCGGCACTTGAGAGGATGTTCCAGGCAAAGGAAATGGTATATATGAATGTGTGGATGCCTGAGCCCAGGTACTGTCTAGAGCAATTAAAATCAGTTCATTGCAGCCAAACATTGGCAAGAGGGAGGTTCAAGAGATTCGTGGGGGCCAGATGGCCTTGTATGACATGAGGGAGAGCTGAGATATTTGCCCACCGGCCTGGGGAACCAGGGGAGGGTTGGAAGCAGGGCGAGGTAGGGTCGGATGTCCATGTTGAAAGACACAGTACAGAGGAAGGGTTAGTGGAGGAGGGGAGGATGGTTCTCTCTCCCCCTAAGGACTGAGCACCGCATTTTCTATAGGACAAACGGGAGACACCGAATGATGCAGGACACAGGGGTCAAGGAACAAACAGGAACTGGAGAACACTGAGGGCAAGAACTGAACAGGACGAGCTGCCCTAGGAGGAGCTGAGGGGGCAGTGAGAACTTCTGCCCTGGGAATCTCAGGGCTCCTTTGCCATCGAGTATTAAATAAAACCCTCTATTTATTCGACAGGGCCTCCCTGGTGGCTCAGGCAGTAAAGAATCTGCCTGCAGTGCAGGAGACCTGGATTCAATTCCTGGGGTTGGGATGATCCCCTGGGAATGGAATGGCAAACCACTCCAGTATTCTTGCCTGGAGAATCCCATGGACAGAGGAGCCTGGCGGGCTACAGTCCATGGGGTTGCAGTTTGGCACGACTGAGCGATTAACACACAATTGTATGACATATGAGATTTACAAGCCCTTCTCACATGGACCATGTAATTTGATTCAGACCATAACAGTCTGAGTTTGGCAGGGTCATGATTCTCACTTTACAGAAGAGAAAAGTTGAGGCTCAAAGAGGTGAAATGATCCTTTCACTTACAAAGCAGAAGTGGGACTCCTGATCAAGTCCTCTTAATTCCTAGTCTGGGCTTTTTGGGCAGCATAATTCTCATTTCAATGAGTTGGGCACCTATGATGATTCTCTTTCTAACGTGGTGGGTGGGAGTCAGAGGGCTAGAGTGGCCTGCTTAAGATCATATAGGTGACCCAAGGCCCACATTTAGATTCTGTTCTCCTGAGCCTCATTCATTCTTTCATTCATGCTGTTATCATTGTCATCCCACTGCCCCTCTGTGGTCCCCTGTTCTCATTCACTGTTCCTGGGATCACTGGTCTCCCTGGCATGTTGTAGTTTGCGAGCATTCTCCTATTGGTGACCTTTGCCCTTGCTGCTTCTCTGTCTGGACTACATTTCCCTGGGTATTATCACAGCTCCCTTCCTGACTTTGCTAAGATCTCCACTGAAGTGTCACCTCTTTGGAAAGAACTTCCTAAGCTCCCCATCTACCTCAGCACAGCCCATGGCTCCACTCCCTCTCCAGCCTGAGTGCCCCTTCACTACCATTTCTTCACTTATTTATGGCTGCCTCTCTCTCTAAAAAATAAGTTCCAGGAGGGCAGCGACTTTGTTTGCTTCTGCTTTTTATTTGCTCTCTTGTTGCCAGGAGGCACTTGATAAATGTTTGTTGAGTGAATGCGTGTTGAGTGCTACCAATGCAAGGCACTGTCCTTGGATCCAAGGTGAGCCCTGCCCACAGCAACTAGTGCACAGTGTGCCGGGAGATAGGTTCGCAGGCCTCACCCCAGCAGCGTGACAAAGGCTGTGTCAACATATGCGAGAGCTTTTCTCATAGATCATGAACTGTCTGGGCTCTTCTCGCTGAACAATAGTTGGAGTTGTTGTTCAGTCATTAAGTCATATCTGACTCTTTGTGACCCCCATGGATGGCAGCACACCATGCTTCCCTGTCCTTCACGATCTCCTGGAGTTTGCTCAAACTCATGTCCATTGAGTCAGTGATGCCATCCAGCTATCTTGTATTCTGTTGCCCCCTTCTCCTCCTGCCTTCAATATTTCCCAGCATCATGGTCTTTTCCAGTGAATCAGCTCTTCGCATCAGATGACCAAAGTACTGGAGTTTCAGTTTCAGCCTCAGTCCTTCCAATGAATATTCAGGGTTGATTTCCTTTAAGATTGACTGGTTTGATCTCCTTGCTGTCCAAGGGACTCTCAAGGGTCTTCTACAGAAACACAATTTGGAAGCACCAATTCTTCCATGCTCAGCCTTCTTTAGGGTCCACCTCACATCTGTACGTGACTATGGAAGGGTAGTGTGTGGAGAAACTGTGCTGAGGCAGGCTGACTTGTGTACGCTGAGGACTATTTTAGGATGAATGCAGGGTATAGACAAATGTAGAGAAGACATCAGATTGCACCTAAAATGGCCCAGAAGATGAACGTCCATTTTCAGCACTTTGGTATTTAGTCTTGTCCACATCTCGGTGTCATGTGTATATGCTTAGTCATGTCAGACTCTTCATGACTCTGTGGACTGTAGCCCACCAGGCTTCTCTGTTCATGGGATTTTCCATGCAAGAATACTGGAGTGGGTTGCCATTTCCACTTCCAGGGTATATTCCCCACCCAGGGCTCGAACGCAAGTCTCTTGCACCTACTGCATTGCAGGTGGATTCTTTACCACTGAGTCATCGGGAAAGACCAGGATCTCAGTTTACTTAGCAACACGGTGGGTGGAAACTTCCTGCTTTTACTTAGCTCACCAAGCTTGCCATTTCTGTCCCTCCTTCCAAGGGAATTCAGCTGGAATTCCATTTCCTTTCTTTTGTCTGAATCTTTATCACCTGCTGGACATTCAGCTAGGTGCTGGAATGGAAGATTGTGGAAACCTCTCCCTCCCCTTACCCCCAGAGTGACTGAAGCCTGCGGCCCCGAGGTACCCTCCAGCCCTAGAGAGTCTCAGGGAGAGAACAAAGGAGTCATCCCAGGAACAGATCTGCAGCCTTGTGAGTTGGCTCTGGCAAACATAGTTAGATGAAGGGTACATTTTATTCTGTAATAAGAGGGCTTTTAAGAAAAATACAGAAACGCTTAGGGGAAAGTTAAGGGGAAAAAAGAAGGTGATAGTATTGTTCACACACCTTCAATGCCTAAGAAGAGCCAGTTTCAATGATGATTTCTTCCAGGTATTAGGATTGGGGTGGTTGGGATGCCAGCCCCTCCACTGTGCACACACACCCCTCCCTAGTTCTAGAAACCTCTGTTCCCAGACCCCTGCCCAATGGCCACATCAATTTCAACAAATTTGAAATGAACTCCTGAATGTCCCCACCCAGAGCAGAGAGCCTGGTGGTAGATACTAGATACCAGAAAGGCCATATTAGTGGGTTAAGCTATTTGCATATAAGCTTCAATACTTTGGCCACCTGATGTGAAGAGCTGGCTCATTGGAAAAGACCCTGATGCTGGGAAAGATTGAAGGCAAAGGGTGAAGGGGGGCAACAGAGGATGAGATGGTTGAATGGTATCATCGACACAGTGAACATGAGTCTGAGCAAACTCCAGGAGATAGGGAAGGACAGGGAAGCGTCATGTGCTGTAGTCCATGGGGTTGCAAAGAGTTGGACATGACTGAGTGAACAACATCTAAATATTTCCTTATTAGTTAATGAATAGCCACTGGCCTAAGCCACCCCAGCTACCCTGACCTCTCCTCTAGGACCTCTGGACTTCCCCATGCTGCAGCAACTGAAGGGTTAACCACTGGCACAGCTGGAGTCTGTGAGGACTCTGCTCCAGCCCCAAGTTTCTTCTGACTGATCCGTGTCAATGCCACAGATTTCAAAGTATATCAGGTCAACATTTCAAAGTATGTTGAATATACTCTCTACACCCAGCCCATCACTAATACTTGCTCTTACTGTCTATGTGAACACCTTGACAGTCAACCCAGGTGCTCAGAGAAACATCTAGAGGTGGCCATGGGTATCTCCCAGCTCCACACACAAGGCAGACTTGGCTCTGCATCAGTGTCAAGATTCCACGGGGGCAGGTACTGTATTTGCCTGTCCACCACTGAGTCCCCAGCCTGGAGCCTGGCACTCAGGTGCTTGATAAATGGCACACTATGATAGAAGGAATAATACTCAGGTACTTGATAAATGGCACACTATGATAGAAGGAATAATACTCAGGTACTTGATAAATGGCACTATGATAGAAGGAATAATGCATCAAAGATGTCTATGTCCTAGTCTCTGGAGATGCACAGCCTGTGAATTTTTTTAAAAACTTTTTTTGTGTTGGGTGGCTTCCCTGGTAGCTCAGATGGTAAAGAACCTACCTGCATGCAATGTAGGAGATGTGGGTTTGATCCTTTTGTCAGGAAGATTCCCCTGGAGAAGAAATAGCAACCTGTTCCAGTATTCTTGCCTGGAGAATTCCACAGGCAGGGGAGCCTGGTGGGCTACAGTCCATGATGTTGAAAAGAGTTGGACACGACTGAGCGACTAACATTTTACACTTTTTTTTTTTATACCTGATTAACAGTGTTCTGACAGTTTCAGGTGAACAGAGAAGGGACTCAGTCATACATAAACATGTATCCATTCTCTCCCAAACATTGAGGAGAGTTTCCTGTGTTATACAGTAGGCAATTTTTGGTTATCCATTTTAAATATAGCAGTGTATACATGTCCATACCAAACTCCCTAACTATCCTTTCCCCCCATTCTTCCCCCTGGCAACCATAAGTTCATTCTCTTCAGTCTGTGAGTGTGTTTTTGTTTTTTAAGTAAGAGAACCTGTGAGTGTTACTTTATACTGAAAAGGGGACTAGGCCAATGAAATTAAGTTAAGGACTTTGAGAGGGAGGATTATCTTGGATTATCTGGGTTGGCCCCCCTGTAACCATAATTGTCCTTAAAAGAGAGGCAGAGGAGATGCGTCACAGAAGAGCAGGAGTCCATTTGACCATGGAAACAGAGAAGAGAGTGATGCAGCCATAAGCCGAGGAATGCAGGCAGCTGCTGGAAACTGGGGAGGCAAAGAACAGATGTTCCACTGGAACTTTTAGAAGAGTCAGCCATGTGGAAACCTTGATTTCAGTCCCACTCCTGTCAGAACTAAGTTTAGATATCTGGCCTCCAGAACTATAACAAAATGAGTTTCTGTTGTTTTAAGCCATTGACTTTGTGGTAAGTTGTTACAGCAGCAATAGAAAGCTAGTCCACACACCAAACTCATCTTCAGCCTCCTGGTAAGTCCTGGTAGGTCATGACATGTGGCCTAGAATACTGCTCAGGGCTCCCCTGGTGGCTCAGTGGTAAAGAATCCACCTGCCAAGGCAGGAGACACAGGTTTGACCCCTGATCGTGGAAGATCCCAAAGCCGCGGAGCAACTAAGCCTCTGTGCCTCAACTATTGAGCCCGTGCTCTAGAGCCCATGATCTGCAACAGAAGTCACCACAGTGAGAAGCCTGTGCGCTTTAACGAGAGAATAGCCCCCACTTGCCTCAACTAGAGAAAAGCCCACGCAGCGAAAAAACCCAGCACAGACCAAAATAAATACACAAAATTTTTAAAAAAAGAAAAGAAAACTTCTCAGGACTGTGGCCTCTCGGAAATGGAAAATGAACCATGTTAGTCCCACTCGCTCACTGCCCATCAATCAAGAGCTCCCTATTACCCTGGTAGCCCAAAGTCTCTTGCCAGCATACAAGTTCTTATGATGGCCCCTACTGACGCCTTTAGTCATTCTCTTCACACACCCTATGTTCCAGTCAAACCAAAGCACTGACGTTTTCATTCTCTTTAGTCTCATGTCACACATTCTCATGCCTCAGCGCCTTTGTGCCAAACCAGTCACCAGACCTTCCCTTGGTCACCGTGTACTTGTCATTCAAGGCAGCCCAGGAGTCTCCTCTTTCAGAAAGCCTCCTCCGCCAGCCTTGGGGTTGGTTCCCTTCCTGCTCCCACCGCCCCTGGTGTTGGCCTGGCCTCAGTGCTGCTTGCACTGCCCCTACAGTCTGCTTCTCCCACCCCCAGGGAGGGGGGCCCCTGATGGGGGTGCAGAGGAAGGCTGTGACTGCCCCCCCCCACTAAGTCTGGCCACCTTTGCTGGGCTTAGCCCAGCCGGCCATGGCTGGGACTCATGACTCATAACTGTGCTCTGTGAAGCAGAGCTTGGTGGCTTCATCCAGGGCAGCAGAGCAGGTGTGGCCACCTGAGGCCCATCTGATCTGGCTGGGGGGCCCACCATGGTGAAAGGGGAGGCCTGGACCCCCAACTCTGCTTTCCATCTTTTTCAGGTGTTTACACTTTAGTTACAAATTAGATAGAAGACATTTTCATCTTGCCTTTTCTTCCATAATCCTATGGGGATTTTTTTTTGGTAAGAAACAGATGTCCTGTAGATAATATATAAGTAAACAAAGGATGAGGATGCTTTTATTTTTCTTTACTAGAAATGACTTTGTTGATTTTCTTTTTTTCTGCTCATAAAAATCCTACCTGTTCACTAGAGAAAATCTGGATACTATGGGACTGATACTGCTTTGGAGAAGGTCGGAGAAGGCAATGGCACCCCACTCCAGTACTCTTGCCTGGAAAATTCCATGGATGGAAGAGCCTGGTAGGCTGCAGTCCATGGGGTTGCTAAGAGTCAGACATGACTGAGTGACTTCACTTTCACTTTCATGCATTGGAGAGGGAAATAGCAACCCACTCCAGTGTTCTTGCCTGGAGAATCCCAGGGACGAGGGAGCCTGGTGGGCTGCCGTCTATGGGGTTGCACAGAGTTGGATATGACTGAAGTGATTTAGCAGCAGCAGCAGGGAGCCCAGCAGTGCTTACTTCCTTCACCCTTCTGGAGCTCCCACTCCTCATCTCCGTGCCCCCAGTGCCCAGCCATTGTAGCACTGAGCCTTCCCCTCCAGGATCCTCAGTACTGGATCTGCTCAAAGACCCTGCACAGCTCCATCCCCACAGCCACTGCTGCCTACCAGGCCCCATCATCTCTCACTCAGACATCTGCGGTGGCTCCTACTTTCCTTCCCCTCTGGTCTCTCCCTCTCCCCTCCTGCGGCCTCCCACCACCACCTCATATAGACACAGTGCACCATAGGCCCATCTCACACTAGCTCCCACCCCCACTGGCCTAGCTATCTGACCACCACCTTCTCTAACCTGCTGGCTTCCCTGGTGGCTGCCATTGGCCCACTTGGGCTCTGCTGCACCTAAACTCTACTTCCATGGATGCCTTTTGGATTTAAGAAACAATATTCACCCTGGAGGCTCAGACGGTAAAGCGTCTGTCTGCAGTGCAGGAGACCCGAGTTCGATCCCTGGGTTGGGAAGATCCCCTGGAGAAGGAAATGGCAGCCCACTCCAGTATTCTTGCCTGGAAAATCCCATGGATGGTGGAACCTGGTAGGCTACTGTCCATGGGGTTGCAGAGAGTCGGACATGACTGAGTGACTTCACTTCACTTCACTTCGTTCACCCCAGCAAGGAGATCAAGCCAGTCAATCTTAAAAGAAATCAAACATGAATATTCTTTGGAAGGACTGATGCTGAACCTGAAACTCCAATACTTTGGCCACCTGGTGTGAAGAATCGACTCACTGGAAAAGACCCCTGAAAGATTGAAGGTGAAAGGAGAAGGGAGTGACAGAGGATGAGATGGTTGGATAGCATCATCACTCAGTGGAAATGGATATGAACTTAAGCAAACTCTGGGAGAGAGTGAAGGACAGGGAAGCCTGGCATGCTACAGACCATGGGGTCACAAAGAGTCAGACATGATTTAGCAACTGAATAACAACGTTCACCCCACTTCTAGAAGGGGGGAAGCCATTCTGTAATTGGGAAGCAGAAGAGGAATGGGGTCAAAGCCTTAGGGAAGGGCAGGGCAGGGGGCTGAGAAGTTGAGGAGGAAGGAGGGCCTGCAGTGAAGAGTAAAGTCCCTCCCCTATCTCCTGGTGATTTTTGAGGACCACAAACACACAATGACAGAGAAGGAGCAGGGAGGAGCTGAGCCCGGCGGGCCAGAAGTTGACCTGTGAGGAGAGTGCAGGCTCTGCCAGGCTGCCAGAGGCCCAGGGAAGAGGTGATGCCCTCACAGACTGTCCCAGGGGCTCTGAAGAGCTGGAGGTCTCCTGGAAGCATCTGCCTGAAGCCTTCCGAAGGCTTCTTCTCCCCCAGCCAGCCTGTCCCAGCCTGGTGGGCCACTCAGTCATGCCTGCCGTCTGCCAGAGCCTGCAGAGGGCCTGTGGGCCACCCACAGGAGGCTGAGAAAAGATCTCACGTGATCTGAGCACTTGGTGTGTACCCATCCTGGTGCTGAGGGTTTTACATGGATTACGTCATCTAATACCCATAATGGCCTTATGAAGGGAGTAGCTACTATCTCATTGTCCAGGGCACAAAGAAATAAGGGCAGAGCAGGGGTTCAAATGCACGTCTTTCTTTCTCTTCCCCCACAGAAAGGCCTAAGTCCCAGGGACTGTTGGAGATGATGGCCGACCAAGGAGGTAGGCTCTGGGTGCTCCTGTCGTGAATCCCACCTGGGTTGTAGCTGTCACCCTGGAGTCACCAGCAAAGGCTGCCTGAGCAGGGAGAAGCGCTGACTGTGAGGAGCCTACACCTGGATGTGTGGAAGATGGTGGCAGTTTCAGCCAGGACCACTGAGAAACTAGTTTGGGTGGGTGGGAGGGTCAAGGATCATGGGGGTGGGGAGTGGGTGTCCCCAGGGGATAAAGACAGGGTCCCAGGTCACTGTTGTCTCTCTCTCTGCGGGGGTAGGGGAAGGGGTTCTGGCCTAGGCCGTGGGTGAGTGATCTCTAGTTAGGACAACAGCTGGGAGTGGGGTTGGGGAGCAGCCCTGCTCCGTAACCTCTATAAAGTGAAGGTTGAGCTGGGTCAGTGGAAGGTCTCACCCAGCTCTGGCAGCCAAGGTCCTGGGACCCTGAACCAGTGTGGTCACAGAACAGAGTTCCTAGATGGCAGGGCCATGCCTGTCCTGCTCATCACTGCCTTCTTGAGGCCTGGCGCCTCACAGTCGGGGCTGACAGAGAGGATTACAAGGGACACCCCAAAGGCTGGAGGCTCCAGCTCTGGGCAGGAGGAGGGAGAGGTGAGAAAAGCTGTGGGTCACATGTGAGACCTCCGTGTTCCTGCCCAGAGGACCAAAGCCCGAGTCAACTCTTGGGTGAAAGAAAGGGAGGAGGCTCTGTTTCCCCCCCAAGTCTTAATCCTGTAAACTCAGGTAGGGAGGTTTCAATTATTCATTTTTGAGTGGTTTCACATTTCAATCAAAGTCATCAAGTAAATATCCAGAAGTTAGTGCCCTTGTTAGGAATTAGCAGCACAGTGGAACCTCCTCAAAATGCTAAACTGAAGTTGCCCAGGGAGGGAGGGTGGTGAGGGTGACTGGCACCTGGTCTATCACCCCCACCCATGGGCTGAATTAATGCTCTGGGCCCTCGCAATAGGACAGGAGCTGGGGGCCTCTGGGAGTAGGGCAGGTGAGCCCCGAAGCATTTTACTTCTTCAGCAGTAGAGTCACTCCAGGCTCAGGTGGGCAGGGGTGTCAGCTCAGACCACATCCAGGGACCAAAAATGATGGCAACCATGGCAGGCCTGTGCATACAGCAGGTGCTCAAGTAGCACTTGTTATATTGGAACATGAGCAGAGAGGGGTACGCCAGGACTTGGGACCTGGGGTGAGGGCTGTGGTCTAGGTTCTGACTCAGGCAAGAGTGCTCTGGGGTGACTCTGGTTTGCTCATGCTGGTCTTCCCAGGGTCTAAGCTGGGATGGGGGCAGTGGGGAGGGGGAAGAAGGGAGCTAGAGATGCCAGTCTGGGCCACAGTGGGTGCTCTATAGACATGAAGTAACCTCTTCAGGGCAAGTCATAGCCAGAGAACCAGCAGCCCTATCTGGCTCCATAAAGGATAACTCAGGTCACTGGCTACCTCTGGAAAAATATGTTGTCCTCCTGGAAACTGAGGAGTCCTCATGGTTCTATCATCAGTGCTATAGACTGAACTGTGACCCGTCAAAATTCATAACTTGAAGCCCTAATCCCAAAAGGACTGTATTTGGAGCAGGACCTATACAGAGGTGTGTGTGTAGATGAGTTATGCCTGATTCTTTTGTGACTCTAGGGACTGTAGCCTGCCAGTCTCCTTTGTCCATGGAATTCTCTAGGCAAGAATACTGAAGTGGGTTGCCATGCCCTCCTCCAAGGGATTTTCCCATCCAGGGGTTGAACCTGAGTCTTTTATATCTCCTGCATTGGCAGGCAGGTTCTTTACCTGGGAAGCCCCTATATAGAGATAATTGAGATTACATGAAGTCATAAGTGCATTTTCTTGGCAAAACTCTATTAGTCTTTGCCCTGCTTCATTCCGTATTCCAAGGCCAAATTTGCCTGTTACTCCAGGTGTTTCTTGACTTCCTACTTTTGCATTCCAGTCCCCTATAATGAAAAGGACATCTTTTTTGGGTGTTAGTTCTAAAAGGTCTTGTAGGTCTTCATAGAACCGTTAAACTTCAGCTTCTTCAGCATTACTGGTTGGGGCATAGACTTGGATTACTGTGATATTGAATGGTTTGCCTTGGAAACGAACAGAGATCATTCTATCATTTTTGAGATTGCATCCAAGTACTGCATTTCAGACTCTTTTGTTGACTATGATGGCTATTCCATTTCTTCTGAGGGATTCCTGCCCGCAGTAGTTAATATAATGGTCATCTGAGTTAAATTCACCCGTTCCAGTCCTTTTCAGTTCTCTGATTCCTAGAACGTTGACATTCACTCTTGCCATCTCTTGTTTGACCACTTCCAATTTGCCTTGATTCATGGACCTGACATTCCAGGTTCCTATCCAATATTGCTCTTTACAGCATTGGACCTTGCTTCTATCACCAGTCACATCCACAGCTGGGTATTGTTTTTGCTTTGGCTCCATCCCTTCATTCTTTCTGGAGTTATTTCTCCACTGATCTCCAGTAGCATATTGGGCACCTACTGGCCTGGGGAGTTCCTCTTTCAGGATCCTATCATTTTGCCTTTTCACACTGTTCATGGGGTTCTCAAGGCAAGAATACTGAAGTGGTTTGCCATTCCCTTCTCCAGTGGACCACATTCTGTCAGAACCCTCTTCAAACAAAACAAGAGAAGACTCTACACATGCACATCACCAGATGGTCAACATCAAATTCAGATTGATTATATTCTTTGCAGCCAAAGATGGAGAAGCTCTATACAGTCAACAACAACAAAAAGACCAGGAGCTGACTGTGGCTCAGATCATGAACTCCTTATTACCAAATTCAGACTGAAATTGAAGAAAGTAGGGAAAACCACTAGACCATTCAGGTATGACCTAAGTCAAATCCCTTATGATTATACAGTGGAAGTGAGATATAGATTTAAGGGCCTAGATCTGATAGATAGAGTGCCTGATGAACTATGGACTGAGGTTCGTGACATTGTACAGGAGACAGGGATCAAGACCATCCTCATGGAAAAGAAATGCAAAAAAGCAAAATGGCTATCTGGGGAGGCCTTATAAATAGCTGTGAAAAGAAGAGAAGCAAAAAGCAAAGGAGAAAAGGAAAGATATAAGCAAGGGAGAAAAGGAAAGAATGCAGAGTTCCAAAGACTAGCAAGAAGAGATAAGAAAGCCTTCCTCAGCGATCAATGCAAAGAAATAGAGGAAAACAACAGAACGGGAAAGACTAGAGGTCTCTTCAAGAAAATTAGAGATACCAAGGGAACATTTCATGCAAAGATGGGCTCGATAAAGGACAGAAATGGTATGGACCTAACAGAAGCAGAGATATTAAGAAGAGATGGCAAGAATACACAGAAGAACTGTACAAAAAAGATCTTCATGACCCAGATAATCATGATGGTGTGATCACTCATCTAGAGCCAGATATCCTGGGATGTGAAGTCAAGTGGGCCTTAGAAAGCATCACTATGAGCAAAGCTAGTGGAGGTGATGGAATTCCAGTTGAGTTATTTCAAATCCTGAAAGATGATGCTGTGAAAGTGATGCACTCAATACGCCAGCAAATTTGGAAAACTCAGCAGTGGCCACCGGACTGGAAAAGGTCAGTTTTCATTCCACTCCCAAAGAAAGGTAATGCCAAAGAATGCTCAAACTACCACACAATTGCACTCATCTCACATGCTAGTAAAGTAATGCTCAAAATTCTCCAAGCCAGGCTTCAGCAGTACATGAACTGTGAACTTCCTAATGTTCAAGCTCGTTTTAGAAAAGGCAGAGGAAACAGAGATCAAATTGCCAACATCCACTGGATCATGGAAAAGGCAAGAGAGTTCCAGAAAAACATCTATTTCTGCTTTATTGACTATGCCAAAGCCTTTGACTGTGTGGATCACAAAAAACCGTGCAAAATTCTGAAAGAGATGGGAATACCAGACCACCTGACCTGCTTCTTGAGAAATCTTTATGCAGGTCAGGAAGCAACAGTTAGAACTGGACATGGAACAACAGACTGGTTCCAAATAGGAAAAGGAGTTCGTCAAGGCTGTATATTGTCACCCTGCTTGTTTAACTTATATGCAGAGTACATCATGAGAAATGCTGGGCTGGAAGAAACACAAGCTAGAATCAAGATTGCAGGGAGAAATATCAATAACCTCAGATATGCAGATGACACCACCCTTATGGCAGAAAGGGAAGGGGAACTAAAAAGCCTCTTGATGAAAGTGAAAGTGGAGAGTGAAAAAGTTGGCTTAAAGCTCAACATTCAGAAAACGAAGATCATGGCATCCGGTCCCATCACTTCATGGCAAATAGATGGGGAAACAGTGGAAACAGTGTCAGACTTTATTTTTCTGGGCTCCAAAATCACTGCAGATGGTGACTGCAGCCATGAAATTAAAAGACACTTACTCCTTGGAAGGAAAGTTATGACCAACCTAGATAGCATATTGAAAAGCAGAGACATTACTTTTTCAACAAAGGTCCGTCTAGTCAAGGCTATGTTTTTCCCGTGGTCATGTATGGATGTGAGAGTTGGACTGTGAAGAAGGCTGAGTGCCGAAGAATTGATGCTTTTGAATTGTGGTGTTGGAGAAGACTCTTGAGTCCCTTGGACTGCAAGGAGATCCAACCAGTCCATACTGAAGGAGATCAGCCCTGGGATTTCTTTGGAAGGAATGGTGCTGAAGCTGAAACTCCAGTACTTTGGCCACCTCATGCGAAGAGTTGACTCATTGGAAAAGACTCTGATGCTGGGAGGGATTGGGGGCAGGAGGAGAAGGGGACGACAGAGGATGAGATGGCTGGATGGCGTCACTGACTTGATGGACATGAGTCTGAGTGAACTCCGGGAGTTGGTGATGGACAGCGAGGCCTGGCGTGCTGGGATTCATGGGGTCGCAAAGAGCCGGACACGACTGAGCGACTGAACCGAACTGAACTGAAATCATAAGGGTGGGGCCCTGATCCTGTAAGATTAGTATCCTTACAAGAAGAGACACAAGGAAACTCAGTCTTTCTCCCTGCCATGTGAGCACATGGTGGCCATCCACAAGCCAGGAGGAGAATTGTCACCAGAAACTCAGTTTGCTGACCCCTTCTTCTTGGACTTCTAGTCTTCTTAACAGTGAGAAATGAATTTCTGTTGCTTAAGTTACCTGGTCTATGGTATTTTGTTCCAGCAGGCTGAGATGACTAATACAATCACTGGCACTTTGTACAGTACTCCAGCTCCCAACAGCCCTGGGAAGGGGCTGAGCAGTAAAGTGAAAGAGTCAAGGGTGCAGTCGGCAGTGGTGGTCAGGGCCAGACCAGAACTTGTAGCTTCTAAGACCAGTGACTTTAATGACTGGGCTGAAGATGCTGATGATAGTGATGATGGCAGCAGAATTCACGTGGAACACAATAGAATAAAGAAATAGAGCTAGTTATTGACTAAGGAGGTGACCAAGGGTCAAAACCAAAACAGGCTCAAAAGGGTTCAGGAGCGTTTGAGGATGGCAGTGTCTCAGAGGTTCCAGGGAACTAGTCCAACCTTTCCAACCAGGACTGACCTGGGGACCCACTCTGCTTCTTTATGCTCTTTAGGGCCTGGGCGTTTAGAATCAGTGTTTGTGATTGGATCCTGGAGGAACAGGATCCAAACTCAAAGTGCCTCAACTAAGCCCAGCACAGCCAAATAAATAAATATTTAAAAACAAACAGGGCTTCCCTGGTGGCTCAGTGGTAAAGAGTCCGCCTGCCAATGCAGGAGTCACAGGTTCAATCCCTGATCCAGGAAGATCCCACAGGCCGCAGAACAACTAAGCCCACGTGCAACAACTGCTGAGCCTGTGCCCTAGAGCCCGGGAGCTGCAATTACTGAATCCCACGTGCCCTACAGCCAGTGCTCCTCAACAAGAGAAGCCACTGCAATGAGAATCCATGTACCCCAAGTAGAGAGTAGGCCCCCACTCGCTGCAACTAGAGAAAAGCTGACGCAGCAATGAAGACCCAGCATAGCCAAAAATAAAATAAATATTTTAAAACCTCCAAAAAATGAACCAAACAAAAAACACAAAGTGGGGACCCCAGGACACTACTTATTCTAGACTCTGCTTCAGTTGATGATCTGAGCTGTCCTGCGGATACTTTGTTGTCCCAGTACTCAAAACACCCACACCACATGGGCCATCTCCGCCCAGGCTGGCTGGTCTTCTTGTGGACAGAGCATCCACATGGCCCCTTCCATTATTGTACAGATACCAGCTGTGACTACCTGATGAAATGCCAGACATGGGCATCTCACTCTAGCTATGGGAGGGAGGTGGGAGGAAGCCAAGGTGAACAGAAATATGTCCACAAGGTCCTGGGGCTCCTGCCAACATATAAATAGTGCAATGCTAGGATAAATTTTTTTTTGAAAGTTCAGTTCAGTTCAGTCGCTCAGTCGTGTTCAACTCTTTGCGACCCCATGAATCACAGCACGCCAGGCCTCCCTGTCCATCACCAACTCCCGGAGTTCACTCAGACTCACATCCATCGAGTCAGTGATGCCATCCAGCCATCTCATCCTCTGTCGTCCCCTTCTCCTCCTGCCCCCAATCCCTCCCAGCATCAGAGTCTTTTCCAATGAGTCAACTCTTCGCATGAGGTGACCAAAGTACGGGAGCTTCAGCTTTAGCACCATCCCTTCCAAAGAAATCCCAGGGCTGATCTCCTTCAGTATGGACTGGTTGGATCTCCTTGCAGTCCAAGGGACTCTCAAGAGTCTTCTCCAACACCACAGTTCAAAAGCATCAATTCTTCGGCACTCAGCCTTCTTCACGGTCCAACTCTCACATCCATACATGACCACGGGAAAAACATAGCCTTGACTAGACGGACCTTTGTTGAAAAAGTAATGTCTCTGCTTTTTAATATGCTATCTAGGTTGGTCACAACTTTCCTTCCAAGGAGTAAGTGTCTTTTAATTTCATGGCTGCAGTCACCATCTGCAGTGATTTTGGAGCCCAGAAAAATAAAGTCTGACACTGTTTCCACTGTTTCCCCATCTATTTGCCATGAAGTGATGGGACCGGATGCCATGATCTTTTTTTTCTGAATGTTGAGCTTTAAGCCAACGTTTTCACTCTCCTCTTTCACTTTCATCAAGAGGCTTTTTAGTTCCTCTTCCCTTTCTGCCATAAGGGTGGTGTCATCTGCATATCTGAGGTTATTGATATTTCTCCCGGCAATCTTGATTCCAGCTTGTGCTTCTTCCAGCCCAGCGTTTCTCATGATGTTCTCTGCATAGAAGTTAAATAAGCAGGATGACAATATACAGCCTTGACGTACTCCTTTTCCTATTTGGAACCAGTCTGTTGTTCCATGTCCAGTTCTAACTGTTGCTTCCTGACCTGCATAAAGATTTCTCAAGAAGCAGGTCAGGTGGTCTGGTATTCCCATCTCTTTCAGAATTTTCCAAAGATTATTGTGATCCACACAGTCAAAGGCTTTGGCATAGTCAATAAAGCAGAAATAGATGTTTTTCTGGAACTCTCTTGCTTTTTCCATGATCCAGTGGATGTTGGCAATTTGATCTCTGGTTCCTCTGCCTAGGCCTTCCCTGGTGGCTCAGACGGTAAAGCGTCTGCCTACAATGTGGGAGACCCGGGTTCAGTCCCTGGGTTGGGAAGATCTTCTGGAGAAGGAAATGGCAACCCACTCCAGTATTCTTGCCTGGAAAATCCTATGGACGGAGGAGCTTGGTTGGCTACTGTCCATGGGGTCGCAAAGAGTCGGACATGACTGAACAACTTCACTATCATTATCCTCTGCCTTTTCTAAAACCAGCTTGAACATCAGGAAGTTCACGGTTCACCTATTGCTGAAGCCTGGCTCGGAGAATTTTGAGCATTACTTTACTAGCATGTGAGATGAGTGCAACTGTGCGGTAGTTTGAGCATTCTTTGGCATTGCCTTTCTTTGGGATTGGAATGAAAACTGACCTTTTCCAGTCCTGTGGCCACTGCTGAGTTTTCCAAGTTTGCTGGCATATTGAGTGCAGCACTTTCACAGCATCATCTTTCAGGATTTGAAATAGCTCAACTGGAATTCCATCACCTCCACTAGCTTTGTTCATAGTGACGCTTTCTAAGGCCCACTTGACTTCACATTCCAGGATGTCTGGCTCTAGGTCAGGGATCACACCATTGTGATTATCTGGGACATGAAGATCTTTTTTGTACAGTTCTTCTGTGTATTCTTGGCACCTCTTCTTGATATCTTCTGCTTCTGTGAGGTCCATACATTTTCTGTCCTTTATCGAGCCCATCTTTGCTTGAAATGTTCCCTCAGTATCTCTAATTTTCTTGGAGATCTCTAGTCTTTCCCATTCTGTTGTTTTCCTCTATTTCTTTGCATTGATCACTGAGGAAGGCTTTCTTATCTCTTCTTGCTGTTCTTTGGAACTCTGCATTCAGATGCTTATATCTTTCCTTTTCTCCTTTGCTTTTTGCTTCTCTTCTTTTCACAGCTATTTGTAAGGCCTCCCCAGACAGCCATTTTGCTTTTTTGCATTTCTTTTCCATGGGGATGGTCTTTTTTGAAAGACATCACCTGAAAAAGTTTACATTAATGCAACATGTCATCCTTTCTGGGAGCCACCTTTGAGATCAGAAGCCTCAGCTGGGCACCCACTCAACACCATGAGGATGATTAAGTAAAATGTCAAGCACTAAAATGATGTTATTAGGCCAGCAGGGACTCTGAACTCGGGCTAACGAGGGGAAATTGGGGCATGTGAAGAGAGGGGGTCCCCTACTGCTTCCAGGCAGTCTGGTGATGTGCTGCATCCGTCAGAGGTCTGGAGGCTGGGTTCTGGAGCTAGGTCTGCTACTGATTTGCTGTGTGGCTTGAGTTAAACAGTTGACCTCTCTGAGCCCAATCTCCTCACCTACAAAGAGGTGGTTGTCTCTAAGGTGTCTTTGAGGTTTGTGTTTCTCTGAATAATATTTAACATGATTATGCTGTATGGAGATCTGTTGCATGCTTCTTCTCAAATCATGTTTTTTGAAGTTCGTATCTCTGCTTTCCACACACGCTCATGACCAATTATTTGCTGGTCTTTGGGGAAGATTTGGGACTTTGTTCTTGTTCTTTTAATTTTCCACTGACAACTGTGATCCATCTAGCGGGTAGGGACAGCCCTCATCTTCTAGGCTGTGTGTATTGACCTGCTACTAGTTAAGGGTCTAAAATAATCTTTGTAAAGAGATTGGGTTCTGGATTCCCACAGAGCTGTTCTGAATTCAGGTTGCTCTGTGTGACCGTGGGCAGGTGTTCAAACTTACCAAGCCCCAAATTCCTTGTGTATAAAATAGAACAAATAGCAGTTACCTCGAGGGATTGTTAGAGGAGTAAATGACACACCGCAAGAGAAGCACCTGTCTGAGAGGGGACCTAGGTAAGTGATGACCAGAGTACTGAAGTGCACCTGTCACTTTTTTTTTAAATTGTTTTTCAATGTTGTGTTGGGCTGTTTTTTTTTTTTTTTCCTTTTGATCTTTTTATTTTGCTTTGGGATATAGCAGATTAACAATGCGATAATTTCAGTTGAACGGCTAACAGCCAGCCATAAATACACATGGACCCATTCTCCCTCAAACCCCACTCCCATCCAGGCTGCCATACAGCGCTGTGCAGAGTTCCCTGTGCTATGCAGTGGGTCCTTGTTCCCTTGTCAGTCTTGTCACTCTGAGTCTTCTATTAGTAATGCACCTTTCTTTGTCTTGTCCTCCCAAATCGATTCTCAGTTCTAGGTGGACATGGGCTTCTTGCAGCCTCCCAGAGCCCAGCACAACTTGCGGGTAGTGTTCACTGGACCTTTGCCTATAAAACGGCACAAGGGGACCCTTTTGACATACCTGCCTACCTGTGAGCCATCATTCCCTTCATCCCTTCAGGGTTCATGGGACCCCTTCTCAGCAGCCACCTTTGTACTGATGAATACTATACATCCTGAGTTCTAAGACTCATTTTAAAAAATTAAACAATGAGTACCTACTTGTACTTTTTGTCCATTGTTTGTTTGTTTACTTAATGAGAATAATGCCAGGCTAATATAAATAGTTCAGATTGAGATGTATGTAGAATAAAATATGAAAGTCCTTCTTTACCCCTCCCAGTCCTTTTCTAGCCCCAGAAGTAGTCATAGTCAATAAAAAGGGCTTTAATTTCACCTGACCTTTCTTTTCTATATTACAAACTATCTGCATAACACATGTGAACTTATGCAACATGAAAGCTTTCAAAAAACATAAATGGGTCATTCCTGAGACTTTTTTTTTTTTTTTTTTACGTTTTTGTGTCAAGCATACTGCTCTTTTGAAAATTAGCCATATTCTTTAAATTATAATACAGTAAAATTGACTTTTGGGTATACAGTCTGTGAATTTTAACATATCCACAGATTGTGTAACCATCACCATCACAACCAGAATGCAAAACAGCTCCATGACTCCCTCAATTTCCTTGGTGCTGTTCTTTCATAATCAACCCCTACCCCCACCCCTAACTTCTGGAAATCACTGATCTGTTCCTCCATCACACACTTTTGTCTTTTCAAAGATGTTACATAAATAGACTCATACAGTTTGCAATCTATTGAGACTGGTTTCTTTCACTTAGCCTAATGCCTTTGAGAGCCATCTAAGTTGTTGTATCAGTTTTTATTGTTGAGCAGTATTTCATTATGTGGATAGACCACATATTATTTATCCAATCATCAGTTGACAGACATTTGGGTTGTTTCCAGTTTTTGGTGATTATAAATAAAGCTACTATGAACATTCATGTGCAGATCTCTCTGTGGAGCATAGGTTTTCATTTCTTTGGGATAAATTCTTTAGTTAATCAATATGTACTTTTAATTTGCTGTTATTAATTAAGGTTGAGCCCAGTACTCTGTGGGAATAAGAAACTGAGGTGCTATTGATCTCCAGCCTTGGGCTGGTCCTTCTTGTACAGAGCAGGAACTGAGGTTTGGCCATGAAGATACCATGAACTGAGAGAGAGAGTCTCACAATAGTCAGTTCTCATTCCTGTTCTCTTCTTACTTTCTCAACAATAAAAAAAAAACAAATTAAAATAAGACAAAAACAGAAATATTTTCAGTTGTTTGATATTTGGAAATGGGTTGACCAACATCCAGATACTTGACTCCATGGCTATTTTTATGTGTCCAATCTGATATCACTTAGACAAAGGCTTGGGCTTCCCTGATGGCTCAGATGGTAAAGAATCTGCCTTCAATGCAGGAGACCCTGGTTTGATCTTTGGGTTGGGAAGATTCCCTGTAGAAGGGAATGGCAACCCACTCTAGTATTCTTTCCTGGAGAACTTCATAGACAGAGGAGCCTGGTGGGCTAGAGTCCATGGGATCACAAAGAGTCAGACATGACTGAGCAATTAACACACACACACACACACACACAGCTTAAACCACTCAGATCTTCTTTATTTAAGTATTAAGCATAATTGTCAGCACAGATTGATAGATTCCTCAATTTGAATGAGCTTTCAGGGATCATTCTCCATCCTGATTCAGACAATTGCTCTTCAACTTCCTCTGTGAGCATTATCTATCTGGTCTAGGTCGTAGGGAACTCAGTATAGTACATCCCCAGGTGACTTAATTTTTAGAATTTATTTTTTTTCTTGAGCTGAGAATTACCTTCTGACTTCTTCTGTTGGTCTCTGGTTTGTCCCCAGGAGCCAACAGAGCTTCTAAGTTTCCTGCACTCCCCCTTCCTTTTCACAACTCTTGATACAGTTTAAAAGAGCCATCGCATCTTCCCCTTGCTCCCTTAACTTTCTCATCCCCAGGCCAACAGCCCCAGTATCCTTCGGTGTTCCACAGTTTAGAGCTTCCATCCCTGCTCCTCTCCTCTGGACGTGAGTCACTGACCTGCTTGCAGAAGAAGTCCTTTGTCCTTATCGCTCGAGTTTGTTCACTTTCTATGTGTGAATTAGGAAATAAGAGCTGTCGATGCTAATGGTGGCTGCCCCCCCTGCTCCAGGCAGGTACTAGGAGGTGGTGGATGCGAAGCCAGGACCTGAGTTGGAAGCCAAATTTGACCCTTACTAGTTGTGTGACCTTGGGCAAGTTTCAACCTCTCTGTGCCTCAGTTTTTACATCCATCAAAGGAGTGTAACTTCCTTCTAGCAGGCCGGAGGTGGTCATCTACCCAAAGGCACATGATGGTTTATAGCCAGGGGTAGGAGGCATGTCCTAGGTGTACCCTCTACAGAAGGTGGAATCTTCCTTGGAACCCCTGCGGTCATCATACAGGAGAGCCTCAGAAGGACAAGCTCAGGGTGTGTGTGTTGGGGTCAGGGGCAAAGCACTTGCCTGGGCTGTCAGGAGGCATGGGTTTCAGTCTCACCCTGACCCTGAACAATTCATAGTGTCTGTAGGTCTCAGCTTCCTCTCATTGGGAAAGTTAACACCACCCATAGCCCTCGCCTCATTTTTTGGGGCAGCCCTGAGTCTCAAATGCTGAGTCATCCTGCTTTGGGGCCATACAGATCTTGACTTGAACTCTGTCTCTGGCACATAGAAGTTGAAGGACAAGGGCCAGTATCTGACCCCTTTGAGACCCTGGGGTTTTTTTGGACAATGGACATGGTGTTATGTGGTAAGTTTAGACATACTGCATGCCAAGTGCTTAGCATAGAACCTGGCACACAGTGGGGACTTAATTATGGTGTACATCATTGTGAAATCTGAGCAGAGTGTTTGGTGCACAGCAAAATCTCAGGAAATGGTAATAACATTGGAGAGAGTGGAGGTAGCTGGAGTTGCCCCTGGAGCCTGAGACCTAGGGATGCTGGCGGAAGAACCCTGACCCGTGTTTCCCAGAGAGCCCTGAATTTGGCCCTCCCTATCTAGTGAACTCAAACATGGATTAAGGTCAAGACCTAGGACAGCTGGAGCCAAGGGACCTGGATGCAGAGACCTTGGTATCTGTCTTTCTCACCCTTTGACCATTGCCAGGCAGTGTCCCAGGGCTCTGATGTTGGAATATGAGACTTCTACAGCTTTCTGATCACAACTGACTGTACCCTCTGAGCAGGCTAGTGGCTAAAACATTCCCCCTTCTGAGCAGCAGGTTGCCTAGCTTTTAGGGCATGGTGGCAGGTGTGGCCTCTTAAATATTGAATCACCCCTCCCTGTCCCCATTCCTGCTGATTTGACTAAAGGCTCCAAGCCTTAAGTTTGTTTAATAACCTCCTGACACTAAACAAACAATCTTGCAAAAGAAGTAATTTGCCAGTCAGAAAGAAAACAAGTCGCAAGGACATAGCACAGCCTCGGCCAGGCTGATTACATTCCAGGGGCCACCTACATCCGACATCAACTGAGAGCATATAGATCTTGGCTCTTTTCCACTCTGGGAAGTCTTCAAAAACATGGGCAGGGGAAACTTTGCATTAGGCCTCTGAAGACGGCATGTCATTAGAATTCTGGGGGCATATTAAATGCCATCTAGTTGCTAACACGATGCATCATTTTCTGCTAAATAATTGATCACGGTGCAGAGATTGTGTTTGTGAAGTTTAAAAAAGTGATTAAAGTAGGGAACATTTCTGGGAGGGAAGTTGCATCTGTAACCCGGAGCCTGCTCTGCGCACCTTCCCAGGGGGCCGCTGGGCTTCAGGGGATTCTTGCCACACAGGACCTGGGGGGCAGCACAGGAGCACTGACTCAGCGGGACAAGGTGGCGGTGTGTGGCATGGACGGTGTTATATAAGACTGACAAGGCGGGGGTGGTGGTGGTGGTAGCTGAGACTTTGCAACAGCCTCAGAGGCTGTGCCAGCCCCTGACCTTGCCCAGGGAGAAAGCAATTGTTGCACTCCATGCCCCACCCAGACTCACTTTGAAATGGCATTGCCCAAGGCCATGAAGGCAGGTCTGGTCCCCTCCCCCAAAGACAATCTCTTTCTCCTTCTCTCCTCCTAGGAAAGAATTCAGGACCCTCCATCTTTACCTCTCACTAAGGGGTGTGTTGTTAGATTGAGGATGTGCGGGAAAGACTTTGGTTTTGGTAGACAGAGAGGCATTTCAGAATGTGTTGGTGGGGCAAAGCTTTCCTGATGATCCAGTGGTTGAGAATCCACCTTGCAACGCAGGGGACACGGGTTCAATTCCTGATCTGGGAAGGTCCCATATGCCTCCGGTCAACAGAGCCCGGGTGCCACAACTGCTGAGGCCAAGTGCAGCAACGTCTGAGCTTGTGCTCCACGAGAGAAAACACCGGAATGAGAAGCCTGTGCCTGCAACTGGAGAGTAGCTCCCGCTCGCCATGACTAGAGAAAGCCCGCGCGCAGCAACGAAGACTCAGTGTAGCCCCCAAATAAATAAAATAAAGAAATGTTAAAGAAAAAGAATGTGGTGGGGGAGAGAGACTGTGGGCTGCAGGTATATTTGGGAGGTGAGGTGGTGAGATTTCGGCGTGTATTAAAATAGCTCAAAGGTAGAAGAATCTGGTATACAGTAAAGCACAATGATATTTTCTTTAAATGAAGGACACAGCCCTAAACAAGGAGTCAAAGTCTGCAGATTCCTGACTGTCTGTGTACACTTGAACAAACCACTGAGCCTCAGTTTCCCTATCTGAAAAACACACACGTGCCTGTATGTGTGTGTGTGTGCACGCAGTGATCTTTAAGGGCCCTCCGATACTGACACTCTGTGCTTCGAAATCAGCTGTTTTTCTCCCTGGCTTCACTCTGGAATCTCCTGGGGACCTTTAAAAATTACTGATGCTGAGTCCCAAGCCCCAGAGATTCTGATAGAACTGATCCAGATCAGAGTGTGGGGAGACCCCAGGAGTGGTTCTGGGACGTGCAGCCAGGGACAAAAACTCTTACCTCTGGAGGGTAAGAGTTCCCAGACTAGCTGCAGGGGTTCCTGGAAAGAAGGGCATCAACTGCAGATTCAGACAGACTTAGAATCTTGGCTCTGCTGCAGTCTAACTGTGTGACTTTGTGACCTTAGGAGCAGTAGGCGATGTGGGTAAAGCCGGCACAGGTCTGGGCCAGCTTGCTCTGGCCAGGTGTGAAAGTCCCCATCTCTGGAGCAAGAAGGAGAGGTCGAGTATTATAGAAATCATTTCAGATATCCAGCAGCTATGGAGAACTGGGCGAATGTCATAGCTTGGAGCTCACCGGGCACAGCTCCAGGGAGGGTCGAGGGTCTTCAGAAAGAAAGCCTTCCATGCTCTTTGCAAAGGAAAAGCTTCCTTCATGGAGAGGCTTGGTTGAGGCTCTGGGAAGAAATCATTTTTTGTGCCTCAGTCCTACGTGTTCTTAGAAGGAGTCTTTCTCTGTCTTGATGGTCCAGGGTAGAGGCTGAGGGCATTGAGATGGCCCCACAGGTGTTTGTCCCGGCTCTGCTGCATTCTCTCCAAGCGGCCCCTCCTCTCCTGGACTGCTCAGGATTACCCCAGCTCTTGGGTCCTAGTACCCACCAAGCTGACTGCTCAGTCCTGGGAGGTGGGACTATGCACACACTCCCTCTCTCCAGCTGGAGAGTTCATTCCCTGAGGGTCCAGACCACTTCTCCCACCTTCCTGGTGAAGTAAAGCATTAGATGCTCCTGTTAGTTCATTCAGACTCACATTGCACTAACTAAACAGGCCATCACCCCTGCTCTGTATCCCCACCAAGTCCCCTTTCCTATTCTGGACCCCTATTTCCTCACCCGAAAAGAGTGAGTCAGGCACCTACAAACTGATGGCAGTGGTTCTGTGGCTCTGAGGGGTAGACAGAGATGGCTGCTACTCCTTCCATTTTATAGATGGAATATCTGAGGCTCAGGGATGACCTGACTTCACCAACGTCATTCAGCTAGAAGGAGGGAGAGCCAGAAACAGAACCCAGGGCTTCTGGATCCCTGTCCAAGACAGCTGGCAACTGAAGAACAGAGAACACAGTCCATGGTCGTGTGGACCCCCTCATACCCCAAGTTTGAGGAGAAAACTAGTTTCTCTTAGGTGTCAAGCTTCTTCTTTGAAATGACCCTTCTCAGTTTGTCTCTCTGGGCAGGACCTAACTGATTCATTCCCTGCCTCCATCCGAGTACCTCTGGGCCTTTAGTTGTCTGCTGCCTACTCTTCCTTAGGGGCAGTGGCCTGGGCCGCACCTCCAGGCCCACTTTGTCCTGTCAGTCTGCTGCTCTTGTCAGCCATGCTAGGCGACCCACGGAGTATCTGAGGGAGACTCCCAATCTCAAAGGCAAATTGTGGCAGGAATCCCTGGGGAGACTTCCTGGGGATGCTCATGCCAGCCCGGGCCAGCAGGGGGCGTGCAAGACCCTGCATCCCAAGGCACAAGGTAAGGATGGGAAACGGAGATTGGAGGCTGGATGTGGGGTTGGGGGCGGGGGTGGGATAGAGGCAGGATCAGAGTCCAAGCCCAGGTGGCCCGCTGAGCGTGCATATGATAATTTCCAGCTGCTGCCCCAACTGCTCCCATAGACTGGGGTGTTGGATAACCATTAAACCATCAGGCTCCCAGGTCCTGCAGAGCACATCTGGGTGACTTTGGAGATTATTCTCTGAGTTGTTTCAGTTTGAGATACAGAATTGGGAACTGAATTTCATTCCTTCTCCCCACAGGAGCTGAAATGGTCTAACCTGGTCTTTTCTACATCGCTCATATTTCTATTCTTTTCCTCAAACATAACGTGGTCCAGCCCAGCACTCCTCCAGCTTCAGTGAGCATCAGCATCACCAGCGACTTGCCAAAACACAGATTCTTGAACCCTACCCTCAGGATTTTGATCTGGGAGATCTGGGGTCCAGCCTTCCACCTCAGTTCCCAAACTAGTTACAGGATTTATAGGAAGTAAGGGCTGTAGATTCAGATAGATGTTAGAATCTTGGCTGTGCTGCATTCTAGCTGTGTGACACCGGCTAAGTCTCTCACCCTCTCTGAACCAAGTTTTCCTGAAACGTAGGGAAGGCAATGTCCACCTCACAGGCTCCAGGTGAGGTCTGAATGGGATGACTAAACATTTGTGAAGCCTCTTGTGTATCACAGGCAGGCACTCTAGAATATTCCTTTCTAGAAGGGGCATTATGGCAGAGGTGGGGAAGGCAGAGGCCATGCAGCCAACCCTCCTCCTTGTGCCAGTAGAGAAAGTAAGGGTAGGAGCCCAGCCCAGGTCCCACTTGGGGGCCTGGCAGAGCTGGTGCAGGGTGGGCAGTTCTTCTTGTTTGCTCTCCTTCCAGCTGAGAGGCTGTAGCTCACAAGCCCAGCAGGCAGCGTGTCTTCTTAGCTGTCTGAGCAAACATCGGTGTTAGAAGCAGCCTAACCTCCAACCCTGCACCCTACACAAGGCTGCTGAGTCACTACTTCACTGAGTTGCCGCCTCCTCCCTCCTTCCTCCAGCACCTCCCAGCCTCCATGGGCTCTGCCAGAGCTGGGAGCAGGTGAGTGAGGAGCTGGACTCCTCCCACCCCCAGCCCCGCTTCCTCCAGGGCAGGAGGTACTGGGCAAGGAAGCTGTGCCAGGATGGACCCTCCTGGGTCTCTGCTCCCACACTCTACAGCACTCTCTTGCCTGTGTTTCATTAAATTGGAGTCTTCCCCTCCTGCTCCCCCTTATCCTCCAGCACCTAAAGGAGCACTGTTTGGGCTCATCTCAGGATGCCCAGGACCAGGCCACCAGCAGCTTCTCTGTCTTTAGTTCCCATAGCTCTTTGTCAGGCGTTGGGCTCAAGCTGAGTTCTGGTCCCTTAGAAAGAGAAACCGTTGTCTGTCTCCTAACCTCAGTTTGCTCATCTGGGAAATGGGAGCCCACAGCAGAACTTACCTAATTCTCTTCCACAGAAATCTTGTCCCAAAGCTGCCCACATGTGCAGGAATAGGGCTTGGAGCCTAGGGCACGACCCCCACCCCTCGACTTGGAGAGAAGGGAAATGGTTTCTTTTCTCAAAAATAATCGTATTCATTTATTTTGAGTGTGCTGGCTGTTTGTTGCTGCACAGGCGTTTCTCTAGTTGTGACAAGCGGGGCTACTTCCTAGCTGTGGTGTGCAGCCTCCTTACTGCAGTAGCTTCTCTTGTTGCAGACATGGGCTCTAGGGTGTACAGTCTTCAGTAGTTGTGGCACATGGGCTTAGTTACTTCTCAGCATGTGGGATCTTCCCAGATCATGGATTGAACCCATGTCTTCTGCACTGGCAGGCAGAATCATTACCACTGAGCCACCAGGGAAGCCCGGGAAGTGGCTTCTTGCAGGGCCATTTTAATCCCTATGGCACAGGGCAGGCAGACAGTGAGTCTGCAGCTGCCTTTTCTCTTTCTAGGGCTGTCCGTCTCAAAGATGTGTCAGTGGGATTTCTATGTGGGCTCAGTGGAGCGCAGTCTCTGTCCCAGGGTCCTCTTGCCTCTTTACCTTTCATATTACTTGTTAAGGTGGAGAGAGGCTGGGGGTCCACTGGCCTCCAGATATAACTTTTGAAAGTTGAGGTTCCTGTTTGAGGAGTAAGCCAACGTGGAGAGATGATTTCTTATCCTCCCAGTGCTCCCCACCCATCCACCCACCCCCCTCCCCTTCCCCCACGCACACCCTATATGTGAAAGGGGCTTCCCTGGTGGCTCAGACATTAAAGAATGCCTGCAGTGTTGGAGACCCAGATTCGATCCCTGGGTTGGGAAGATCCCCTGGAGAAGAGAATGGCTACCCACTGCAGTATTCTTGCCTGGAGAATTCTTTGGACAGAGGATATTGAGACCCTGGGCGTTCTCCATTTGTCCCCTAGGGGAAAGAGGCCTCAGGGCCCTTCGAGTTTCTTTGCCAATTGCAGCCATCTCTATTCCAGACATGTGGAGCTCCTCCAGCTCTTTCAAATCCTCCAAAGACCCTCCAGTGTTTAGCTCAAAGGAACACTTTGATGTCCTAAATGACAAAGCCGGGCATCACGGAGACTGCGTGGAGATAGCTCCCTGCAGACATGCCGGGAGGGGCAGCTGCCTGGCTGTCAGCACTTCTGGCCATCTGAAGTGTTTTGTTTCAGCTCTATGTGGGCGTCTTTGTTGTCAGAGCCGCCCCTGCACGGCTTCTCTTGGGTTTCCTTGGGAAGTATGGAGTTGCTGGGCCAGCCTAGTACCTGTAGCAAGACAGGGCCTGGATCTGCCCCAGGAAGCGGGAGCCCTGTTTTGTCACCTGCCCAACCCAGGCTACTCTGGACACCAAGGGGGTGGGGCTTTTGCATTCAGGACCTTTACACACTCTGGTTCTAATCCCAGTCTTGCGGTAAATATCAGTTTCCTCATCTGTTAAATAGGGATGATAATGATAATACCTACCCTAGAAGATGGGCTGGCACACATACACCCTGGAGAGTCCCTGGCACAGGCCAACTTTCAATAGTACCAGCTCCCATCCCCTTTCTTTCCCTTCTTCTTTATAACTTGATAGTCCTCGATTGGGCCTGTTCATTAAAATTCCCCAAGGGCCATTTATGGTGTACCAATGCCCAGACTTCAGCCAGACTGATGACAGAGGAGCTCGGAGGGTGAGGTTTACTTCTGTGCTATTTTAAGGCTCCCCAGATGATGCTAAGATGCGGCTGAGAGACAGAACTCCTGATCCCGCTTTAACTGCGTCCCACGCAGCATGACTTGTGCTGTCCAAAATGGATGTCACTAGCACAGTAACTATTTAAGATTAAATTCACTTAAAATATTTATGTATTTATTTAGCTGCATTGGGTCTTAGTTGCAGCATGCAGGATTTGCATTGCATCACATGGGATCTTTCATTGCAGAGCATGGACTCTAGTAGCGGATCTTGGGCTTAGTTGCTCTGAGGCTGGTGGGATCTTAGTTCCCCGACCAGGGATAGAACCCCTGTCCCCTGCATTGCAAGGTGGATTCTTAACCACTGGACCACCAGGGAAGTCCCCTAAATTCACTTTAAATAAAATAAATTGAAACTTCCTGTTTGCGATCACAATACAACTTTTCAAGTGCTCAGTAGCCACGGCTGGTGGCTGCCGTATTGGACAGCGCAGGTCTCAAGCATTTCCAGTAGTTCAGAAAGCTCTTTTGGAGTGCACTTCAAGACCAGAGTTGTTCACGGGAAATATGATGCAGGCTATGTATGTAATTCATGTAATTAGAATTTTTCTAGGAGTCACATTAAGTAAAAAGCAGGTGAAATTAATTTGAATAATATATTTTATATAATCCTACCCATACAAAATGTGGGAATTCCCAGGTGGCTCAGCGGTAAAGAATCTGCTCAGCGGTAAAGGAGATATGAGTTTAATCCCTGGGTCAGGAAGACCCCCGCGAGGAGGAAATGGCAACACACTCCAGTATTCCTGTCTGGAGAATCCCATGGACAGAGGAGTCTGGTGGGCTACAGTCCAGGGGGGTCACAACAAGTCGGACATGACTGAGTGACTGGCCACCACCATGATCCCAAAAGATGATATTAGAGCATGTGATCCATTTTAGAGAAAGTAATGAACTATCTTGCATCTTTGGTGTATTCAGCCTTCAAAGTATGCATTTTTACACTTTTAGTACATCTCAGTTCGGACAGGCACCTTTCAAGGACTTGGCACAACGTGCCCTGCACAGCGTGGTTACCAGCAAGTGCCTGGTGACATGGGAAGCCATTTTCTGTGAACATCCTCTTCTTGACAGAATGACATTGCTTTAGAGCTTTAGGACATGTGAAGTGTTTTGTTACACACATCTGCTGCTGCCCCCGAGGGCGTCCTGCCCAGGTACTATAATCTTCAGGCCCAGAACATAGAGCTGGTGCAGCAAGGAGACAACACTAGAAAGCAGGTGTACATCCTGTGGGCTGTCGTTGTCCCCAAATTACCGAGTGTCCAGTTCTGGGCAAGTGCCATTTGTGTTGGCCAAAGACACTGGTCATCCCTTGGGAATGGAGAGCCTTTCCTCTATTCTTCTTTTTCTCATCCTGCCTCTGGCATTCCCTCCCCCAGCCCATGGGTCATTGAGGAAAACGTCACTGGAGTGACCTGAGTACTGCTGGAAGGTAGTCCCCACCACCATTCACCATTTCTTGCTGCATCTGTGGTACTATCGTCCATAGATGGTAAATGTGTCACCAGGGAGAGTTCATGCCGCCACCTACCAACATACATTGATTAGCCATATTGCTTCATAGTAGAGGGTGGCCAGGCACGAATGGGATGCTGTGACAAAAGAATATGGAATATAAAAACCAAAGTACAGAGCTCTTCCTAGGATGAGAGAAGGAGTCAGTGGTGGGGCAGGCAAGGAAGTCAGGGGCGATGAGAAGATGTGGGGCCAAGGGTTGGGCAGAGAAGAGAGACCTGGCAGAGTGCGGGAAGAGTGAGGGCAGAAAGCCTTGTCCTCGGAAAGATGAGACCTGCCTTTGCCCGGGCACGTGGGGCCCTGGTGGCTGGTGCTGGAGGCAGATAAATATATGTGACATCAGAGGCTTGGGGAAGAATCCTACCCAGTCTTTTTAGATTTGATCCCACTGCTTCCTTTAGAAGCCCAGCTGACAGTGGAGCCTTCAGGGATTTAGAGTTCAGCTCTTGGCCTTGGGGCTGGTGGGCTTTTGGGGACATTACTATTGCTGGGCTCCTGTATGCCATAACATCACCCCCTAGGTATACAGCTGACAGCATATTAGAGGTGCCCTGATACTCTCACACTTTTCTCTATCTTTATTCTGACTTACTCTCCCAACTACTCTCCCCAATCTGTCCCTGCTTGTTCCAGGGTCTGTGGAACTTATTTCTAAATTCCCTCCACATCTGGGGCCCATGGGGGAGCTATAGCCTGATACCTCTTTGGTTTCTAGCCTTTTCTTCCTTTGTGACTTAAACTCAGTTCTTTCTCTTTCTAAGCATCCCCACTTCCGGTGCAGATCTTGGTTCATCCCACATGGTATCAGCCCCTCCAGGCCCTCCCAGACTCCACTGGTGGGACATGGAGACCTGACTCCAGGTCTCTTCCCTAATTACTTTAGCCAGAGTAATACTGGCATGGAAAGTGATATATTGCAGGCATACGACAGCTATTCAAATCCAGAGACCGCTGGCCTGGGCCAAACTGTTCTTTCTTATCCATCTGACAAATGCTTGCTGAGTACCAAATCCACACCCTGTCCCACCCCAGGGCCTCTGATCCGACTGGCCATGCCTGCACGGATTGGTTTTGGATAATGGGCTAATGAATCAGGATCATCCAAATGGCTTTCTCTTGCACTGAAGTGTCCAAACGTCAGGCAGCTCTGTTCATGGACTCGGCGTGTAATGATCCCTCTCAGAAAATCATAATCCATCAATCTCCCCTTCCAAGACCATCAATCAGTGTTCCAGAGCCCACAGCTGCGTTCTCATTCCAGGAGTTTTCAATCACTTCCCTTTTCCCTCATGCTTGCAGAACAATGCAGTGACACTCGGAAATTGTGTTTTGACATGAAATCATTATGTGTTTTAAAACCTCTCCTTCAGGGTTGGTCTTTTCCTGCCTTTTGCTCTCCCCTGACACATCTCCTGCTGTGAACTTCAGTGTGAGCTCCGTTCCTTTGTTAAATTCCCAGGCACAGGTGAGGGATGCACAGTCCAAAGAGAAGAAATATAGGAAAAATAAGCTGCCCATTTTATTCTGGTACTATCACAACTCTAATTAATTTACCTCCTCTAATCAGAGTCCTCCTAGTATACTTCCGGCATGGATGTTTGATGGACTGGTGTATGTGTAGGGGAGGTTGGGGTGGGCACAATGAGCTGGGGCAGGTGTGTGCTGTGAAGGAGCATTATAATCAGGTGCTTTTGATGTGAAATATCTATATGCATTCAGCAATCGGTCAGTAGGTGCAGGGGAGATTAAGCTAGGCATTCACGGTATGGCAAGTCTGCTTATGGCCCCCCTGCACATGAGCCCAGAGTGAGGGTGAGATGCACGCTGCTCCCTAACCATGTCCTGGTCCCTGCACACTTCTGTAAGTAGGAGCATCTCTCTTTGCTGATACTGAGTTTCATGTTTAGAGACAAGTCTTTTTTGCACAGTGAGCCCTTAAAGACCCACCAATGACTGATCTGGTGCTCAGAGGAGTGCTGGGGGAGCAATGGACAGAGTGGGACTTCCAGGCAAGTTCGCTGGATCTATCCTATCTCTTTCTCAGGGCCTTTTCATGAGAGACTTTGGTTCTAAGCAATTCCTGCTCATTGTGGAGCTAAGCCCCCTGAGGATGGGCCTGAGCCACATTTGGGAGACTCAGCACAGCAGAATCATGGCAGACCAAGGGGAGACAGGCTAAGTGTGGATCCTACTAGCTGTGTCTTCTTGGGCAAGTCACTTAACCTCTCTGAGCCTCGTTCTTTTCATCTAGAAATGGGGGCGAGTAATACCTTCTTTGTAGGGTTTGATATGAGGGCTAAAGATAAACTGTGCTTCTGTGGGCCCTAACGGATATGCAGCAAATGGTGGGTCGTGTTATCATTGTGGATAAATGAGCTCTCACCTAGGAATGCTGAGCGGCCAATGTCACAGAGGTGCTTCATTTAAAAAAGAAAAGATGCTCTTAAGTTAGTTTCTGCTGAACAACAATAACTTACACTGTAAATAATTGATGCTATGAGCAGACTCCCAGTGTTCACATCCAGGTAAGGTTTAGGAATGATGTCTCCACATTCTAAATCGCCTCATCTTTTCTTTCTTAAATAGATGGAGTCTGTGCTGGAGGTCACAGTGAAAGTTACACCAGTGTGACTTCCAAAGAAAGTGCCACTGGGGAGACTGCAGTCTGCTCCCTGGCTCCTAGGGTAGGGGAAGCAACCTGGCTGCCCCTCTATGCAATTAGGAGGCTCGCACCCAAAGACTCTCCTTTGGGGGATCCTCCCCTCCTTTTGGCATCCACTGTTTCAAGGGTTTGCAAACTGCTTCTCAGTTTCACTAAGAGGTTCAGTTCTAGTCTGTTATTCCTTGGCAGTGTCCTCCCTTAGGGCTTCCCATGTGGCACTAGTGGTAAAGAAAGAAACCTGTTTACCAATGCAGGAGACATGAGACACGAGTACAATCCCTGGGTCGGGAAGATCCCCTGGAGGAGGGCGTGGCAACCCACTCCAGTATTCCTGCCTGGAAAATCCCATGGACAGAGGAGCCTGGTGGGCTACAGTGCATAGGGTCGCAAACAGTCTGACGTGACTGAACAGGCATGCACGCCCTCCCTTGACTCCTACCCATCCCCCGTCCCGGTGCCATGGGACCTAATTTTGTCTAGGACAATTATGACAATCTTTCATCAGTTTTTGGAGTAGTTAGTAGTGCATTCTGTTAGAGCTGGAAGGTACCTTCCTAGAGGCTACCTCATCCCATTTTCCAGCTGAACCTTCCAGATGAGACTCCCTGGTCAGGAAGTGGCTTGCCAAAGTCGTAAAGCGACTTTGACCTTAATTCTGCATCCTCAACTCTGAGACACACAGGTGTCAGGAGGGTGAGATGCTGGGAGTCAGGAACTGGCTATGGGAGTGGCCAATGCATAAACATGACATAAACCAAGATTCACATATCTACCAAAAGAGGAGAGTGTGGCCTGGCTTCTCTGGCCTGGGTGGTGATCTCTCTCTGTAGGGGTCTGGTCTGGATTGCCAGAGGTGGAAGGTGAAGTCAAGTGGGAGGTCTGTTCATGATCTGGGTGCTTAGCAGCAAAAGAGGTAGGGTCAGGGCTGGTCCCGGCAGGAGCTGGCTGACTCCCTCTCCACTACTGGTGTGCCAGGCAGTGTTCTAAGGATTTTCCCATGTTAACTCCTTAGATCCCACCACGGCTCTTGGAGGCTGGTGCTGATGCATGTAGATGAGTGACCCGGAGGTGTAAGATCACTTATCTAGAACGGGGAGCCAGGACTCAAAACTGTCCCATCATGCTCTCAAATCCCGTGCTCTTTGCCTGGCTCCTCACAGCCTCGCCAGTGCTCACTGCATGGCTCCAGATCAACAGGAAGAGAGAGGATGAGGAAACTGAGGCAGAAGATCAGGTCATGGCAGGGTGGGGAGGCAGGAGATGGCCGTAGCCTGACATGGCCCAGGGATCCTGGATACGGCTCTCATGCAGATGTGGAGGCCAGCCTGCTCCCACCTGGCCAGGTAAACTCAAGGGCACTCCCTAAGCCCGGCCCTGGCTTCCAGGCCTGCACTTAAACAGGGGACTCCTGGAGGCTCAGGGAGTGGGGCTCATGGAAGGGGGCTCTGGGTGGAGGGAGTGTTTTCCCTGTGGGGTCCCATGAATTGCCCCTCCGAGGAGAACCCCACCTCCGATCCCCACAACCGGCAGACATGAAAGAGCAGCCTGCGGGGGCCTGAGGGAGGCCCTGCCAACTCTCTGTTACAGGAACTTGCCTGCCCCAGCGGTTTTTTAGTCAAACTGCCGGTAGGGCCACCTGCTTTTTAGTTCAATGAGGCTCCCTGGGGAAGGAACTTTAAAAGGATTTCAAATCATAACAATGCTCTCCTCTGCTCAAATCGACAAATGTTTTCTTCCCCTCCATCACAGCAAGGGCACATACAGAGGAGGATAACATTGAGAAAATGCCGTTTTTGGCTGTCAGACCAAGCAGGGACAATTAACCCTTACTTAGTCAATTTCTTCCTGCTGGAGGAGGCATCTTTGACGAGTGCATTTTTTCCTCCCCAGCAATACCAGGCTAACCATCATAGGTTTGTTTTCTGCCCAACGTTGCTGTTATGTCCATCCCTTGCTTTGCAGCCCCAGGACCATGACCTTGGCTGTTCATTCATCTTCCCTCTGGACTTCCACAGTGGCCTTGTAACAGGATACCTTCCCCTCTCCACTTCCATGGTGCCATCCTGTGTGCCCCAGTCCCCCATGGAGTGATCTTTCCAATGACGCTGAGTACTATGAAGGCTGTGGGTCTCTGCCAGACACCTTTCACTCCTGGCAGAGCTGTTAATGACCATGGCCTCCCTTCAGGGTAGGCACTAGGACCCACCCAGTCACAGCACCCACGTCTTCTAGCCCTGGTGCTAGACCCAAGGGATGGCTGGTGAGAGCCTTCCTGTAGTATTGCAGTCATGTGCAGGGAGAATCTTCTAAGAAGCAGACCAGCAAAGGCATCTGCTCTTTTGTGTGGGTATGGCAGTGCTTCCGGCCTCTGGTCCCAGTGTCACAGGTGCTGCGTGACAAACAGCCGCAGGGGCGTGTCCCAGAACAGTGGTGTGGCTGGGGGTTTGCCTGACCCCTTTGTTCTCACCTGAGCAGTGTCCAAGTTCCATTCTGAGATTCTCTCCAAGATGCCAAGATACACCCAATGAGTTTCAGTGAACCCCTTTATACCTAATCCAGCAAAGGGGAGTCTGCTCACCACAACTTAGAATCCTGACCAACACAGAAAGCGACAAAGAGGAACCCTGATGGCAGCATTTGGCCTCTGGATGCAACTGTGTTTGACCCCAGATGTCCCACCATCCTTCCCAGCTATATGAGCTGATAAGTCCCTTCATTTTCTTATGTGGTAGAGTAAGGTGTATTTTTGAAATTTGTAATCAAGTGAAACCCGAATAATATTGCAGTCTTAATTACATCACATCATGTCTCTGCTCAGGCATTGCCAGAGACTCCCACGGCTCCAGGTTCAAGTGTCTTACAAAGGCTGCTGTCTTCCTAACTACCCCCTCTGAGTCCTTACTTGTTTCCACAGGCTTCATCATCTCTTTACTATCTCCCCCTGCTCCCCCCACCTCCCCACCCTCACTTCTCATTCATATCCTCTCCTCAGCACTCCCTGCTGGAAGGCACTCCCTCTTCACTCAGCTCATAGCCAGCCTGCAGGTTATTTCAGGGGACTGCAGGGACATCTCTGCAGCCCTAAAATTTATGCAATGTAAGCTCGTTCATTCATTTCCTTCTCAACATTCAGGGAAATATTATGGATGTGGGAGTTTGACAAGTTATAAGTGAAGGGGTGGGTGTCTCATGGGTCCTGTGTGCCTGGTACCTCCAAGCTGAGTGCTTTATGTACACCTCATTAATTCATGCACATCACAAAAAGGAGACTAGTATTGTCATTTGATGACTGTGGGAACTGAGGTTCTTGGACTTTAAGTAATTTCCCCAAAGTCACAGAGCTCTTGAGTGTAGAATCAGCTCCTCAGGGGTTCCTAGGTGGTTCTGTCCATGAGGCATGGTCCTCAGTCTGAAAGGGGCAACATTCACAGTGGGACCCAGGATATTTTTCTAACCAAGAAAATGGTTACCATAGTCAATTTAGCCACATCACTGAGTGTCTACTGTGTGCAAATTGTTGGGCTATTTTTTCAGGAGCAAAATAATGATTCAGTCCCTGACCTCAGTGCAGAAGGGAAAATAGAAAGGCCTTCAAGGTAATCCAGGTTGGAGAGAACAAATAGGAGCCAGCGGAGGGAAAGACAATGACTTTGAATTGGGGAGCCCTTGAGCTGGAGCTGGGACCCAAGGTCAGGTAAATAGTGAAGGCCAGCCAAGTTACAGGGGCTCAGGTGGGCAGCTACAGTAGCCTTGGCCTCAGTAGCCAGGTATAAATTTCCTGAGGAAAGTGGGCCTTACTCTGAGCCTCCAATGGACGGAGGAGCCTGGTGGGACTGCAGTCCATGGGGTCGCCAAGAGTCAGACACCACTGAGCGACTTCACTTTCACTTTTCACTTTCATGCGTTGGAGAAGGAAATGGCAACCCACTCCAGTGTTCTTGCCTGGAGAATCCCAGGGTCAGGGGAGCCTGGTGGGCTGCCGTCTATGGGGTCGCATAGAGTCGGACACGACTGAAGTGACTTAGCAGCAGTAGCAGCAGCAGCAGTAATTAGGTATGTCACTGATTTCTTCTTCCTTATAACTATAAAATCCTCTTAATAAGAAATTGATAAACTTGAAAAAATTCTGTATGAAAACTCACTTGCATTCAATGAGCTCCTTCCATCTGCCAAACACTGTGCCTGGTATTTCCTTCCATGTCCAAGTTTTCTTGTCTGTAAAATGAGACTGATTCTCAGCATCCCTGTAAATATCTGAGCATTTACCTTAGTATGCTAAGGTAAATGTTTACGTTGATGATGATAGTTGCTTTAATAAAGGATATATTACTATGTTTACAATCTTGAGTTTTTGAAGTATGTAACTGTTATCTTTTATAATTCTACACATTTAATTTATGCATTAAAAATTAATTTCACTTTACTAGACTGCTGAAGGATCCATGGCACAATTAAGAGCCTCTGCTTTTCAAAGATTATTCAGTATAATAGATGCTTTTGAGTCTGTTCCCATGTTAAAAAAAAAAAGTGATTCTAAGAGCTTGATTGTTGTGGGAGATTAACAAGAAGGTATAGGAACTGTTTGGCATTCAGCAGTGCTCAGCAGATGGGAGATACTGTGGCTGATCATTACAACAACCCCATGTGGAGGAAGAGGGGGAACTTTCAACTACAAGTGGATAAAACTGGGGCTCAGGGAAATTACATGACTTCCTGGGGCCCCTTGGCTTCTCGAAAGCAGAAGAGGACTGTTGGGCCAGAACTCTCTACACTTCTCTCCCCAGATAGGGCTCTCTGGCCTCAGTAGTTGGTCTCGGAGCCAAGAGGGTACCTGTTGAGGTCAGTGTCCTGGTGGTGGAGAATATACCCTGTTGTGTTGTGCTTAGTTGCTCAGTTGTGTTCAACTCTTCGTGACCCCATGGACTGTAGCCCAAAGGCTCCTCTGTCCATGGGATTCTCCAGGCAAGAAAACTGGAGTGGGTTGCCATGACTTCCTCCAGGGGATCTTCACAACCCAGGGATTGAACCCAGGTGTCCCATGTTGCAGGAGGATTCTTTACCGTCTGAGCCACCAGGGAAGCCCCTTCCAATAAGGTACTCAGCCCAGCAACCTCCACACAGGCTTAGTTGGTTGTGACTTTGTGGGTGTCATTCATCCGGAAACTCAAGGCTTGAGCCTGACATCTGAGGCTGGCACCCTTAGGATGTCAATGTGGATGGCAGAGGTCCTGCCGTAGGGGATGGGGAGGCTGAGGGCAGCAGTCCTTCATCTCATCCCTGGGCCCTTGTTTAACTCCTGTGGGCAGAACAATGTAGGCTGGTTTCCATACTCAAGTCCTCAAGGAGGGGTGATGTTTGCCCAAAAGTGGGAGTGTCTTATTAACTCGGAAAGGCCACTTCTTCCTGAGGAGCATGGTATGGTGCCCTGGGGGGCAGCAGAAGTGATAGAGCAGAGCTATCTTTACCCTTCTTTTTGAACTTTTTGTCCAAAGAAAGCTGAACTGGGAGTGGTCTCTGGGACCAGTGATGGGCCACAGGGCAACTATGAGGACTCATGGGGGCAATCTTGCAAATCCTTTCATGATTTTCAGAAATAATCAGTGAGACATAAGGTCCTGGTGTGCTTGCTTGTGGGTTGCCATTTTCTGCTCCAGGGGATCTTCCTGACCTAGACCTGTATCTCCCATACCTCCTGCATTGGTAGGCAGATTCTTTACCACTGAGCCACCTGTGAATCCTATAAGGTCCTGGGGTAGTGGGTAAAATCAGTCCAAGAAATGCCTTATCACAAAGCCTGTGCTTAGCATGATGCTGGGCACACAGGATGTCCCCAATATCACTTCCTAGTTAAGGCATTAATCAGGGTTATCTCATTAGCTGGGATGCACTTGCTGACTGTTCTCTGTGTCTCAGTCAGATGGAAACCTGTGTGGAATGGGAATCTCTGTTTCTGAGGAGGCGATACAGGTGGTGGTGGCTCTGGGCTCCTTGGGGAACTGGTCTGCCTGCTTCCCCACCTACCTGGGGCAGGGGTGGCTCCCTCCAGTGGCCCCTGGGTTTCTTTGCACTGGGAAGGCTCAGCTCCAGGTGGCTGCGGGCTCCTAGCAAGAATGCTTGGGTCTCAAGGGGACACTAAGTCTCCTGCAGTATCTGAGGGCTCTTTTGAGTAAGTCTCTTGTTCGGTCTCCCAGAATGAAAAATTAGAACCATCTTAGACCAGCCTCTTCTTCCCACGCACCTTGTCCATCCATGGCCCAGCCTGGAGATGGGGGAGTGGGTGAGAAGGGCAGGGGACCTGGAGCAGCAGTGGGCAGTGATGGGTGGACAGGCCCTTTCTCTTCGGCTGGGCAAGACTGCCTTCCCATCACTCAATTCCAGTACATTTGATTCTGAGCCACAAGTGGCTTGTTCCTCTCCAAAGAAGCATTTGAATTTTAAAAGAGGACCCTGGAGAGGAAACACTTAACCCAAAGGAATGAATATTTAATAGTGGCATTTCAGGTTCTGTCGGGGAGAGGTCTTAGAGGGGTCTTTCCCAGTGTGCCATAGAGCACCCTGCAGCTGCTCGCTTCTTCTGCCTGGGAGGAAGGCCAACCTGGCAGGGACCCTCAGGGGAGGCTGCGGGGGAGGACGAGGCACTGGCTGGTCTCGGTTTCCAGCTAACTCTGTGCTTCCCTAAGCAGGCTGTGGGGGTGGCTGGCTGAACCTCCGTTGGTTCCAATGTGAGGGCTCTTAAAGAGGTGGCTCAAGGCTCAAATCGGGCCTTGATTTTTAAAAATTGGGCTATAAGGCCCTTCAGGGGAGGCTGCAGTGTGGGAAGTACCTTGGGATGTGTGGCATGGCCAGATATAAGCTCCCCAAGGGACAGAGAAGGCAAAGATGGGGCCTTGATTTTTCTTCATCCTCAGTAGGGAATTCGAAGCCCAGGACTGTGTGCTCCAAGGGTTTCTGGGAAGTGGGGCCATTCAATGTGCTCCTTGGGTCCTTCCTGCTGAGGGGCTTGAAAGAGAAATTTGGGGTGATCTGTGCCTGTTTCTGTCTTCTGAGGTGACAGGACCCCTTTACAAATGTCCAGCTTGCTCATACATCACCATGGTAGCTGTGGCCACATCAGGACTTGCCTGCTGGCAGGACTGCCCCTCAGGTATAAGCGCACACACAGGTATAAGCTTCTCCCCCCTCTACCTCAAGGATGTGACAACCACAGGATCAGCAGGCAGTGGTCCTGTGAGGTCTGTTCCTTCTCTCTGTCTGGCGTCAGGTCCCCTGCCCTTTCTTCAGGATCCTGGCTCTGGCCTTCAAGCTGACCTCCTCGCCTCATACCCCAGTGCCCACAAGCCCCCAGTCTTCGAGGCCAGCCTGGGCTGCAGAACCATTGCAGGCTTTGCCATCAGACCTGTGTGGGGTTGAATCCAGTACTCCAGTTTACACTGTGAAATTGGGAAGGTTCCTTCATTTTTCTGAGATGTTTTCTTATCTGCAAAATGGGATAATGATGTTTTACATCGTGTTTAGGCAAATTAAGTGTATATAGAAATATATTTAATTAATTTTTCCTTACTTTTCCTTTTATTAAGGTACAATTGACATAACACCATATTAGCTTCAGATGTACAACTTAAGGATTTGATATTTGTATACATAAAGATAGATTTTAAATGATTGCTCTACAATTGGCAATTGTTCTGCACCTATTTTTTTCCCACCTTAAAACTATATCTTGAACTATTCTATATTAGTACATAAAGAACCTCATCAATATTTTTATGTTTGCCTGGTGTTCTTTTGTACAAATGGACCATAATTTATTTAGCAGTCCTTTTCTGATGGACACTTAGGTTGTTTACAGTATTTTGCTATTATAAATACTGCTGGGATAACAGCTTTGTATATTCATCATTTTGTACATATGCCTTTGTGGTTATGAATAGGCTGTCCCTTTTCTTAGGAATTTTCTCTCCTTGTTCTATCTAGCTGGTGAGGGCATCCTGCTTGTTCTTTGGGTGTATCTTCAATGCTGTGTGCCTAGGAAGTCCTTCCAAACTTTTCCAGAGAGTCCCATTGTCCTCTCCTAGTGCCTGTCCTCTCTTTATATCCCCGATAGATTCCTCTTCTCACATTTCACTTATTTGTATGTCTGTTTTTCCTTCTAAAATGTGAACTTCTTGATGACAAGAACTGATTCTCTGTAACAGCAGAAGCTGCAAACATGTATCCAGTGCCCAGCCTGGTTCTTTTCACATAGTAGGAGCTTAATAACTTTTTGTTGCATAAATGACTAAATAAACTTTATGCATTCAGGAAATTCATAGCCCAATGGAGCAGGTAAAGATATGCACAAAGATAATGCAAGCAGAAAGCATTTAATGCCACCAAAGATACAGATTAACAATTCTATTCCTTGGTTCTCAGCCATGACTACAATGAGAGCCACCTGGGAGCTTTCTAAAAGTACTACTATGCCTGGGCCTGATCCTCAGAGAGTCTGGTTTATCTGGTCTGGTGTGGAGCCCAGCCATTGGTTACTTAGAAAATTTTCCAAAGGATTCAATTGACAGCCAGAGTAGAGAACCACTGCCATGCTGCTCTAGGCAGCAAATCTGTGGGGATCTTGTTAAGATACAAATTCTGATTCAGCAGATGTGGTTGGGGCCCGAGGCTCTACATTTCTATCAAGAGCCTAAATGTTGTCCATGCTGCTGGTCCCAGGACTATACTTTGAGCAGCAGAGCTTTTCTAGAGCAGTTGTTGTCAACCCTGGCTTTCATCAACATCCCACTCCCAAGCTCATCTCCAGACCAACTAAGTCAAGGTCTCAGTCAGTTCTGGATGCTGTCACAGCATAGCAGGGACAATGTAGCTTCAACAAATGCTCATTGCTGACAGTTCTAGAGGCTGCAATTGGAGATCAAGGTGCCGGGATGGTCAGGTTCTTGGTGAGAGCCCTTTTCCTGGTTATGTCCTCAGATGGTCTTCCTTGATGCATGCAGAAATAAAGAGAGAGGGAGAGAGAGGGGCGTTCTGGTATCTCTGCTTATAAAGACACTAATCCCATCTTCAGGGCCCCACCCTTCAGTTCAGTTTAGTTCAGTTGCTCAGTCATGTCCAACTCTTTGCGACCCCATGAATCACAGCACGCCAGGTCTCCCTGTCCATTACCAACTCCCGGAGTTCACTCAGACTCACATCCATCGAGTCAGTGATGCCATCCAGCCATCTCATCCTCTGTCATCCCCTTCTCCTCCTGCCCCCAATCCCTCCCAGCATCAGAGTCTTTTCCAATGAGTCAACTCTTCGCATGCGGTGGCCAAAGTACTGGAGTTTCAGCTTTAGCATCATTCCTTCCAAAGACACCCCAGGGCTGATCTCCTTCAGTATGGACTGGTTGGACCTCCTTGCAGTCCAAGGGACTCTCAAGAGTCTTCTCCAACACCACAGTTCAAAAGCATCAATTCTTCGGCGCTCACCTTTCTTCACAGTCCAACTCTCACATCCATAGATGACCACTGGAAAAACCATAGCCTTTACTAGATGGACCTTTGTTGAAAAAGTAATGTCTCTGCTTTTGAAAATGCTATCTAGGTTGGTCATAACTTTCCTTCCAAGGAGTAAGTGTCTTTTAATTTCATGGCTGCACTCGCCATCTGCAGTGATTTTGGAGCCCCTAAAAATAAAGTCTGACACTGTTTCCACTGTTTCCCCATCTATTTCCCATGCAGTGATGGGACCGGATGCCATGGTCTTAGTTTTCTGAATGTTGAGCTTTAAGCCAACTTTTTCACTCTCCTCTTTCACTTTTATCAAGAGGCTTTTGAGTTCCTCTTCACTTTCTGCCATAAGGGTGGTGTCATCTGCATATCTGAGGTTTTTGATATTTCTTCCAGCAATCTTGATTCCAGCTTGTGTTTCTTCCAGCCCAGCATTTCTCATGATGTACTCTGCATAGAAGTTAAACAGACAGGGTGACAATATACAGCCTTGACGAACTCCTTTTCCTATTTGGAACCAGTCTGTCGTTCCATGTCCAGTTCTAACTGTTGCTTTCTGACCTGCATATAGGTTTCTCAAGAGGCAGGTCAGGTGTTCTGGTATTCCCATCTCTTTCAGAATTTCCCACAGTTTATTGTGATCCACACAGTCAAAGGTTGGCATAGTCAATAAAGCAGAAATAGATGTTTTTCTGGAACTCTCTTGCTTTTTCCATGATCCAGTGGATGTTGGCAATTTAATCTCTGGTTCCTCTGCCTTTTCTAAAACCAGCTTGAACATCAGGAAGTTCACGGTTCGTGTATTGCTGAAGCCTGGCTTGGAGAATTTTGAGCATTACTTTACTAGCGTGTGAGATGAGTGCAATTGTGTGGTAGTTTGAGCATTCTTTGGCATTGCCTTTCTTTGGGATTGGAATGAAAACTGACCTTTTCAAGTCCTGTAGCCACTGCTGAGTTTTCCAAATTTGCTGGCATATTGAGTGCAGCACTTTCACAGCATCATCTTTCAGGATTTGAAATAGATCAACTGGAATTCCATCACCTCCACTAGCCCACCCTTACAACCTCGTTTAAACCTAGTTACCTCCTCAAGGCCCCATCTTCAAATGCCATCACATTAGTAGTTAGGGCTTCAATATATGAATTTGGGGAGCTTACAAATATTCAGAATATCTGTGTTGGGAACAGAGGTATTCATATTTTTTAAAGTTTCCGAGTGATTCCAATGTGGATGTAGCAGTTCTGTCTAGCTGTGTGGAAGGAGTCCACTTTTCCTGGAAGAAACGATGCTGTTAAATGGTGAGGAGAAAATTTCATGGGAGGGAACCTGCTTAAATGACCTCTAATTACTCTCCTAGTTCTAATATTCTTTGATAACCCTGGTTAGATTGGAGGATAGGAGACCTGGGATCTTTGTCTGTATGCCCTTAGGCAATTCATTCATTCACTAATTCACTCGTACACATATTTGTTGAATGCCAGGTATTGTATTAGGTTCTGAGGAAATATTAATAGCAATGAACAAGACAGGTCTGAAGGTCTGATCCCTACTCTCATGGAGCTTATTGGAGAGCAGTGAATTCAGACAATTAACCTAGGAATTATCATGGAGTAAAATCAACATTATTATAAGGAAAGCATGGAATAAAGTTCCAGGTTCCTAGCTGATCAGATGGATGAATATAATGAGGCCTTTCCTTTCTACATCACAAGGTGTGATGAATGTCACAAGGGACAATGGGTTTGAGAAAGCTGTGCAACTGTGTATAAGGTCTGAAAGCATGTGACACATGGACACTCAGAATATACGTCTAATGGGACAGAAAGTATCTAATTGACAGTCAGACAAACCTACAAGGCCCCAGCCATCAGCACATGCTTTTCTGGATGGTTTTGGATTTTTTCCAGACGACTTGAATTTAACTCCAGTGCTTTTTGTACCACCAACACCCACACAGGCACTTAGTAGAGTGTGATTTTTCAATGGGGTTGATTTTATATAGAATCTCCATTGATCGCAGCCATGGAGATGACACAGTTCTTCAAGAAGGGATGTGCAGAGTGGCCCTGGCAGAATAGCAGAGAGAAGGGTGGGTCACCCACCTTCTAGCTGCTCGGGACCCTCCAACCACCTTCAGCACTATCTCTGAGGCAGCTGGCACTGCAGGGCCCAGGATTTACAGCTGAAATCACAGGTGGTCCTGGACCCAAGCTGCTGTGTGAGATGACATGCAGATGACTGCATTAATGTACAGGTGAAAGGGTAAGCACTTCCAATTCACTTTATCTTTCATTGCTCACAGCTGGAATGCCCCACTGGAGACCAGAGAGTACTATGGGAAATGGGGCGAGGAGAATGCAGCCCTCCTGGGGGACTTACAGCTGCTTGTTCTTTGTTATTTCTGATTCACCCCTATTGAACTGGGACTATGGCATCTAGCTGCCCACTGTGGGTGCTTCTTGTCTCTCCTCTGTTGCCACCTTCTGAAACTCAGACCCTACCTCCTCAACACTGACTCCTACAGTCACCTTCTGACTTGTATACCTGCCCCCAGGATTGGCCCTCCCATTAACCCTATAAGATGCTGACAGGCTGTTGATGACACTCAGATCCTGACACTCTAACTCCAAGCATTTTGTAGTTCTCTATTTCCCATCATGTCAAGTCCAAACTGCTCTACTTCCAAAGCCCTCCATCATCTGGAGGGTTAAGTTAAATTAAATACTTAACTCCAAACATCTGACAAAATGTAACACCATTTCAGACCACCAGTGCCTTCATTTCTTCCCTTTACTCTTTCCGCTTCAACCATAGATAAACACACAATCACACACAACAAACACACACTTGGAGGTGGAGGATACTTTTATCTTACCTGGAGCATTTTATATTCCCATCTCCTTGTATAAATCTTGTTCATTCTTTAAGGTTTACCTTCCCTTCCCTATAACACACATTTACTATGCTTGTACTGCCCTTACACAGTATGGCATCACTTGCTCACTATCCATGTCACGTATGTTAATTGTGTTTTCCCAGCAGACAGCACAAGCCTTGAATGCAGGAGCCATGCTAGTCATATTTGAATCTTCATCCATTAGCATTGAGCTGGGCATACAGGAGTCTCAATGAATTAATTTATTAGTAAATCCCTATCAAAAGACAAATGGAATTGATCAGAGGGGCCAGTGTTCCAAGTGGCATGCAGGATGACAGAGGCCCAGATGAGGGAATGGGAACATTTATGGATGTCAGGCAATAGCAGGATGAGAGAAGTCCCTAGAATATCTTTAAAAGAAGAAGAGAAATTACTCCATTTAACAAGCATTTAATGAGCACCTACTATATTGTCAGCATAGATTATAGCTATCCCCCACCCAAAGGCATTCATGGGTTAGTCCAAGAGAGAAGTGCACATGCAGCCAACTAAAACACACTGAGATACCCTGATAATATGACCTAGGCTATAGGAACAACAAACAATAAGCACATAGCAGTGATACGTACCTGGTTGGCTTTTGTTGATTGGATCTGACAGGTCATTAGCAGGAGTAGGTGACTGATCAGAAATTAAGAAGTCAGAAGCGGGATGAGAACACAGAAAACAGCATGACATTGTAAGAAACAGCATAGTGTCATAGAAAGAGCATGAAAGTCAGCAGAACTTGGGTTTAAAATTCAGCTCCAACACAGCATGTCGTTTTCCTTATATGTACAATGAAGATAACAATATTTATCTTTCACTTAGTAAGGAAAGGTGAGATAATGTAAGAAATGCACTTAGCACAGTCCTTGACATACATGGGGAGCTCGTGGATTTGAATCTCCATTTTTGGAGACAGACTCCTGGTCCAGAAACCCCATGCGCAGACCTTCAGCACCACGGACAGCTCCACAGAGGGAAAAGTAGGCTGTTGGTGAATTTGGGCTTTTAGCCTCTGGGTCTGAAAAATAACAGTAGCTAAAGTTTATATAGAACTCCTACCCCCAAAACCTTACATATATTAATCCATTAATCCTCACAAGAAATCTAGGACAAAAAAAATACTGCTTTAGCCTGTATTTTAACACATGAAAAAAACTAAGGCAAAATCACTCAGATAGTAGGTGGTAGAGCCAAGACTGGACCCCGGAGAGATTGGCCCGATAGCTCATGCTCTTTGACACTAGGCTACAGGCTACATACACTGTGTCAGGACTTCAGGGTGCCTGTGTTTTCTGAATTGGGGCAGTGTGAGTGGGGGAACTGGCAGCACTGTTCTTTCAACGCCTTACAGTTCATTGTCCAGGATGCCCCTTTCTTTTGGTTTGGACCTGGGGGCAGAATCTCAACCAACAAGTCTTGTTTCTATCATCACCATCCCAGCATACTTTTACCTAGTTCTCTTTTCCCTCACATATCTCCCTTCCCTCACCCAGTCTCCCACCTCTCCTGCATAGTTGAAAGTGAGGGGAGAAAAGAAAGAAAAGAGATATGAGTAGAGGAGAAAGGAAGGTTAAGTTTAGAAAGGGTAGAAGAGAATTATAGAGGAGGGGTGCAGGAGAGAAAGAGAGCGAGAGAAGAACCTGAGCAAGATGGTGAGGGCTCAGGAGATGGGGGAAAACAATATACTAGGAGTGAGTGGGAGAGAGGACAGGGAAGTGAGTTGGAAGGAAGCAAATACAGGAAGTGGAAGAGACAAAAAGGAGAGGAACCAGTGGAAAGGAGTAAAAAAATATATGGGTACAAGAAGAGAATGTAAACTTAGGAAGAAACATGTTGTGATGGGTGAGGGGGAGATAGAGGAAGGTAAATTGGAGAAACGAGCAGGAAGGTATCATAGAAGGCACAAGGTCTATGTAAAAGTGACTGATGACATTCCTCTCCCAAATGGAGCTGAGATATTTCCCCATCTTGCCTTGTCCTCCCCTGAGGTCTTGGGGTCCAGCAAGGTTAGAGGGAGAAGTGAGACACAATGTCAGCCTATTACAGAATTATGAATTCCCACAAGCTCAAAGGAGCTCTCAGTCCTCCTTTCCATGGTTTGACACCCTCATTCTCCACTCAGCATACCCACACTTTTCCATCCTCCTTTTGGTCAGCTCATAACTTGGTATAGGCAAGCCTGTCCTTTGGAGGAGGAAAGGTAAAACATTGATGCCTCTTTAAAGTTTGTCTTCACAGGTCATGAGGAGAGAAATGTGTGTATCACTCAAATCTTCACTTCTTTTAAGTCAGCTGCAACTTATTTTGTTGCTATCAAGGATCAGGGAGCATTTATACATGCTTGACATTGTGCCAAGTGCTTTTACATACAGAGTCTTGTGTAATCCTCATGGAGACCCCAAGAAGTAGGCATTATTAATCTCCAACTTTGCAGGTAAGAAGCTATGGCCAAAAGAGGTTAAATAATTTATGCAAGACCATGCAGCTAGTAAGTAGTAGAGCAAGCAACTCATTTATTCAGTCTCCAATGCCTTCATTCTTTCTATAAGGAGCTAAAATCATGTCATAATATTGTCTTCAGAAGGGAGGACACCTTTTGCCATGAAGTTGGGAAGCTTGAAAGTGAAATGGTTGAGATCAGGAAAGCCTTGCCTGTAAGAAATGCTTCATTGCCTCAATAGAGGCAGAAATATCACTGGGCCTGATTTATTTATTTATTTATCTGGCCTTTTGGGGTTCTGGACAAGTCCCTTTGTTCTGTGCCTTGGTCCTCTTCCCACCCCCACACTCTCCGTCAGTAAACTAAGTTCAAAAGCTTTACAGAACACAGAAGTCTAATCTATGATGAACTCAATGGGGGTTCAAGTTTCCCAGGCTGTTTTTAGCTTTGCTCCTTCCTACCTTCAGTTTCTCTTTCATAACTTACTCATTGGGGAACCTTCCTGAAACCGCCAGAATAATATTTCCAATTTGGCAAAGTCACCTGCACTGTACATTCGCAACTTATAATAATAATCTGTCACCAAGAGAAAAAGTCAGAGTTAAGTGTTTTTTCATAGACTACTTGCCTTGGGCAAAGCACCATAGTCAGGAATGTTCTTCCCTCAGGGCTGCTGACTGCTCTTGTATAGGTTGTGAACTACAGAAACGTACTAAAGTCAGGACTGAATGAGTGCCGAAAACTATGCTGGACTGCCTTTACCAATCCACGTGTTCTGGCATGGAGTGTCAGTCCAGAAAATGAGGAATCTATTGCTAATTGCTCTGCCCAGAGGAGGATCCCTTTCATGTTTCACTAGGCAGGGAAGAACATTGTAATTTTCACAGAGGTGCAAGAACTGCAGCCCTGTTCTTCCTCTTCATTTAAAAAATTCACTCCCCAGATTGTGCTTCTAGAAATTGTTCTAGTCATGTTGAAGTAACTGGCTTTAGATTTACCTAACCACAAAAGCAAGAAATTATAAAACAGAAGAAAATATATAAAGAAACTGTTTTCAGACATTGGACAAGAGGAAGCATAGGATTTTGATTCCTGAGAGAAAGAAAACATATGGATGTGTGCCAAGGTCTGCCTTGATTTTCTGTCTCAGATCATGCTTCTGATTTTAGTTTGGGGGTGGGGCAGGGGAGGGCAGGGGGTGGGGTGGTGGTGGGTGGAGCCCGTAATAAAAGTAAAAGTGGTGTTCTCATTGAGTTGAGGAGGCAGAGATTGGAGCCTCTGAAATTTGCAAGGAAATGTACCAGTGGGGAGGAAGCTGCATGGGAGAATACCTGGGCAGGAGTCTACATGGGAGTTTCCCTTAGTTTTTTTCTTTTTTAAATTTTAATTGAAATATAGTAGATTTACAATGTTGTGTAGAGCAAAGTGATTCAGTTATATATACACACTATAGTTTATTACATGATATTGAATATAGTTCCGTGTGCTTTACAGTAGCAGGTCCTGGTTGTTGATCTATTTTATACCAAGAAGGCAATGGCACCCCACTCCAGTACTCTTGCCTGGAAAATCCCATGGATGGAGGAGCTTGGTAGGCTGCAGTCCATGGGGTCGCTGAGGGTCGGACACGACTGAGTGACTTCACTTTCACTTTTCACTTTCATGCATTGGAGAAGGAAATGGCAACCCACTCCAGTGTTCTTGCCTGGAGAATCCCAGGGAGGGGGGAGCCTGGTGGGCTGCTGTCTATGGGGTCGCACAGAGTTGGACACGACTGAAGCCACTTAGCAGCAGCAGCAGTGTTTATCTATTAATCCTAAACTTCTAATTTATCCCTTCCCAACTTTTCCCTTTGGTATCCATAATTTTGCTTTCTGTGTCTGTGAGTCTGTTTCTATTTTATAAATAAGTTTATCTGTATCTTTTATTTTAGATTCCACAAATAAGTGAAATTATATAATATTTGTCTTTCTCTGTCTGACTTACTTTACTTACTATGATAATCTCTAGGTCCATCCATGCTACTGCAAATGGCATTATTTCATTCTTTTTTTGTGACTGAGTGGTAGTCCAATAGTCTATCTATCTAACTATAGAACATCGTCTTTATGCATTTTTTTATTGATGGACATTTAAGTTGCTCCCATGTCTTGGCTATTATGAATAGTGCTGCTGTGAACATTGGGGGTTTGTGTATCTTTTTGAATTAGAGTTTATGTCTTTTCTAGATGTATGTCCACGAGTGAGATTGCTAGGTCATATGGTAACTGTATAAAATAAAATATTTTTAAAATATTTGATTAACATAAAAGAAGGCAAGAAAAAATAATAGAGGAATAAAAATATGATAAAATGAAGAAAACAATAGGGAGATAGTAGACTTAAATTCAAGTATATAAGTAATTACATTAAATATAGTTTTACCTTCAGTAGAAATGCAGGAGATTTTTATTTTTAAAAAATGTTTATTATTTATTTACTTGGTTGTGCTGGGTCTTAGTTGTGTCATGAGAACTCTTTGTTGTGGCATGTAGGATCTAATTCCCTGACCAGAGACTGAACCTGGGGCGCCTGCACTGGCCCAAGGAGTCTAAGCCACTGGACCACCAGAGAAGTCCTTGTAGAGATTTTTAGACCAGTTTAAAAGAGACCCAACTATGTGATAGCTACAAAAACCTCTACAAAGAGGCAAAGACACAGATATACTGAAAGCAAAAGGATGTAAAAATGCACAATGGAAATGGTAACCATAAGAGAGCTGCTGTGTGGCTATTTTAATATCAGACAGAGTAAATTATAAGATAAGGATTGTTAGCTAGAGATGAAGACTTTTCTAATGATGAAAACAAAAAGGCTAGTTCATCAGATAAACGTTGTGTTTTCACTGAATAACGGGGCTATAATACATACGAAACAAAAACTGGTATAAATAAAAGAACTCTTCAAGCCAACAATAATGTTAGATCTTAACACTCTCCTCTCAGTAATTGATGGAAAATGCAGACAAATCAGCAAGGATATGGGAGATTCGAACAACAGTAACTACCGACTTGACCTAAACAACTGCAGCATACATATTCTTTTCACGTGCGTAGAGAGCACTGACCTAGAATTCACATGGGCTATAAAATAAATATCAGTAAATTTTAGAACAGTGAAAGTTTATATATGTTTTCTTATACTAAAAAGGGGTAAATTTAAATTTACTAAAAATAAAATATCTTGAAATATTCCAAATATTTGGAAATTATACAACATATTTCTAAATGATCTATGGGTGGAAGAGGAAATTATAAAAATATTAGAAAATATTTCAAATGGAATGATAAGAAAGAACACAGAATTTCAAAATGTGTAGGATATAGCTAAAGAGGTTCTTAGAGAGAAATTTATACCTTTTAGTACTTATTCTAGAAATGAAGAAAGGTTTTAGGTTAAGAATAAAATTTCTACCTTAAGAAAAAAAGTCATAAAGGAAAGTGAATAAATATAGATGTGAAAAACAATGAAATATGCAACAAACAGCAGAGAATACTAATAAAACCAAACACTAGTTCTTTGGAAAGATTAATAAAATTGAAAATCCCTCAGAGATGCTGATCAAGAAAAAGGAGAAAAACCATTGAATATGATAGAAAAGAAGCAGATTCATAGGTACAGAGAACAAACTAGTGGTTAGCAGAGGGAGGAGGGAAGCGGGAGGGGCAATATAGGGGTGGGGTAATAACAGGTACAAACTGCTCATATTATGTATAAAATAAGCTGCAAGGATATATTGTACAACACGGGGAACATAGCCAATATTTTATCATATCTATAAGTATAATATAAGCTTTAAAATTGTGAATCATTCTATCATACACCTGAACCTTACGTAATATTCTATATCAACTATACTTCAATAAATAAGAAAAAGGAGACAATACAAGTTATCAACATCAGGACTGCAAACGGAGATGCCACTATAGATCTTACAGACATTAAAAGACTATTATTAGCAACTTTCTGCCAATATATTCAACATATATAAAACAGACAACTAAAAAATTGACCCAAGATGAAACAGCATATCTGAATAGCCCTCTATGTATCAAATAAGAGCAGTTTGTTTTCAAAAACCTTCTCAGATAAAACTTCAGGCCTGGGTAAATTCATAATTCAGTTCAATCAAAGGTTAAGAAATAGTACCAATTTTACACAAACTCTTTCAGAATATAGAGGAATAGACTTTCCAATTCACTTTATGAGACCAACATTGCTCTGCAGTACCAAAACAAGTCAAGGACATTAGAATTAAAGAAAAAGAAAAAACAACCCTGCAGATCAGCATCTCTCATAAGGTGGATCATAGAACAAAGCATCAAAGCCAACATAAAAAATTTCTAGAAAAAAAAAAACAAAAAACTTAGACAAAAAAAGCTTTGACACCTAAGAGTAGGCAGTGATTTCTTAGGACATAAGAAGGACTGATTTATAAAAGAAAAAAGTTAATGAAATAAATTTCATCAAAATTAATAACTTCTGCTGATCAAAAATACTGTTAAGAAAATGTAGAACAAACTATAGTTTGGGAGAAGAATAAAAGCAATATATATTATGACAAATATATCCAGAATACGTAAAGAATGTTTGCACATCCAGAATAAGAACATAAGCATTTCAATAAAGATGGAGAAATATTTGGATAAACACTTTTCAAAATTGCAGGATGTACAGGTCTTTTTTTTTCCCCTTACCCCAAAGTGCATGTTCTTAAACATTTAATTCTATTTTAGGGATTGAGCTGAGGTTTGAACAAAGTCTGGTACCCATTATCCCACCCAGCCATTCTTCTACCCATATCATACTCAGTCAACAAGTAGCTCACAGTCTGAAGCAGGAGTGGAGGGATGAGCTGATAGAACCTCATTTTATGCTGCAGCATAAAGGAAGGCCCAGGGGCTCTGAGGGCCAAGAGGAGGGACCCCAACCTAGTGAGCCATTCCAGGGAGGCTTTCAGAAGAAGGAAGAAGGGCATACCCCTTCTTGAGAAGATTGAGATTATCCCCCTCCATCCTTGTGCACCTTGGGTCCACATCACTTCAGGGTGGGGTACAACAATCTCCCTAGGGCAGGGAACTGTTATATAATTCCTGACTGTTAAGATGGACAAGACAGGACAAAATCTTGGCTGCTACCCTTCTCCTTTTCCTTCAATTTCCCATTCCCTTATCTTGGACTAGTCAATGTGCATCCATAAGAGGACATTGCCCTTTCCTTCCACTGAACTATGAGGGGAAGAACTGAGAAAAATAATGTCAGATTTGCTGTTGTTCAGTTGCTCAGTCTTGTCCAGCTTTTTGCGACCCCGTGGACTGCAGGACGCCAGGCCTCCCTGTCCCTCACTATCTACTGGGGTTTGCCCAAACTCATGTCCATTGAGTCAGTGATGCCATCCAATTACCACATCTTCTGTCATCCCCTTCTCTTCCTGCCTTCAATCTTTCCAGCATCAAGTGGAAAGGATCTTTCCAGGGTCTTTTCCAATGAGTCAGTTCTTCAAGTGGCATCAGGTGGCCAAAGTATTGGAGCGTCAGCTTCAGTATCAGTCCTTACAATGAATATTCAGGGTTGATTTCCTTTAGGATTGACTGGTTTGATCTCCTTGTTGTCCAAGGGACTCTTAAGAGTCTTCTCCAGTACCATAGCTTGAAAGCATCAATTCTTCAGCACTCAGCCTTTTTTATTGTCCAGCTCTCACATCCGTACATGATTACTGGAAAAACCATAGCTTTGACTAGATGGACCTTTTTTGGCAAAGGAATGTCTCTGCTTTTTAACATGCTGCCTAGGTTTGTCATTGCTTTTCTTCCAAGGAGTGAGCATCTTTTAATTTCATGGCTGCAGTCACCGTCTGCAGTGATTTTGGAGCCCAAGAAAATAAAGTCTGTCACTATTTCCATTGTTTCCCCATCTACTTGCCACGAAGTGATGGGACCGGATGCCATGATCTTTGTTTTTGAATGTTGTTTTAACCCAACTTTTTCACTCTCCCCTTTCATCTTCATCCAGAGGCTCTTTAGTTCTTCTTCACTTTCCGCCATGAGGGTGGTGTTATCTGCATATCTGAGGTTATTGATACTTCTCCCACAATCTTGATATACCCTAGGAAAAAAAATCCATCCTCTCCTTTATCTCTCTTGACCACTCTGTCTCAGGTAGGCTGTGTGGGAGGGATGGAGGGCTGGGACCTACCCTCAGACATCCTCTGCTCCAGCACAGGAGCTAAGGCATATGCCCCAGGAGGAGCAATGTTGGATGAGAATCAATGAAAGCAAACATGGAGGAAGGAAGGTTGAGGAAGGCAGATACAGACTGGAGGGCTTCCTGGAGAAGGTGGGAGGAATTTTTTTTTTTTTTTTTTTTGCTCTTCTCCTGATATTTTATTTTTTTTTCTAGTTGGGTCTTTGGTGTTGCATGTGGGCTTGCATGCAACTTTCTAGGCTTGGTGAGCAAAGGCTACTCTTTGGTTGTGGTGCACAGGCTTCTCATCTCGGTGGCTCCTCTTGTTGCAGAGCACGGGCTCTAGGGCACAGGCTCAGTAGTTGTGGCACATGGACCTAGGTGATCTGAGGCATGTGGGATCTTCCTGGACCAGGGATCAAACTAGTGTTACTCTGCATTACAAGGCAGATTCTTAACCACTGGACCATCCAGGAAGCCCCCTTTATTATTATTTATTGTGTAAATGTAGGCATAACTGTAGAGAACACAAACATTTACTTGCAGTAAATAACATTTTAAAAAAGACAAATTCTTACAATCTCATCATAGTAAAACATGTTGAATCAAGAGTGGGAAGTATTTTTTTAATTGAATTTTAATTGGAGGATAATTGCTTTACAATGTTGTGTTGGTTTCTGCCATACAACAATGTGAATCAGTCACTAGTATACATAAATCCCCTCCCCCTTGAACTTCCCTCCCATCCCCCCACCACCCCCCTGCACATCCCACCCCTCTAGGTCTACACAGAGCACCAGGCTGGGCTCCCTGTCCTATACAACAGCTTCGAGAGTGGGAGGGATTTGGATGAGAGGAGGGTCATGGGGGGCTTGGACATGTCTGCTCAGTTGCTAAATCTTGTCTGACTCTTTGAGACCCCATGGACTGTATCCTGCCAGGCTTCTCTGTCCATGGGGTTCTCCCAGCAAGAATACTGAAGCAGTTTGCCATTTCCTTCTCCAGGGGATCTTCCCGACCCAGGGATCGAAACTATGTCTCTTGTGTCTCCATCATTGGCAGGCAGATTCTTTACCAATGAGCCACCTGGGAAGTCCGGGGGGCATTGTGGGTAGCACCAATTATGTAGCAAAGTATTACATTTAATTACTAATAACAAATTATGATTCCTGTTTATGGAGTATTTATGTTCCTTTCCCCCTACCCCAGTCTTTGACCAAGGTAAGCACTTTATTGGAGAAGGAAATGGCAACCCACTTCAGTACTCTTGCCTGGAGAATTCCATGGACACAGGAGCCTGGTGGGCTGCTGTCCATGGGGTCTCACAGACCCCAGGACACAACTGAAGTGACTTAGCAGGCATGCATGCATTAGAGAAGGAAATGGAGAATCCCAGGGCCAGAGGAGCCTGGTGGGCTGCTGTCTGTGTGGTTGCACAGAACTGAACACAACTGAAGCGATTTAGCAGCAGCAGCAGCAAGCGCTTTATATGAATACATATTTTCATTTCAAGAGGGGCAGTAGAACCAAGATGAGCAAAGGCACTTTCCTCTCTGTGGTAGCCCAGGGCAGTCCCCAGCATGCCCGCACCCCTTGCAGGCACACATGCAGGTGGGCACACAGAATCCAGACTGAGGTGCTCAGGGGCAGAGTTCAGGAGCCGAGTCTCACACATTTCCTTAGCGCTGATCTTATTCATTGATATAAATTGGTATAAGCACATTGGCCTCTGGGCAGCATATAATTGTTTGAACTTGCAGAGGAAAAGGGCGCAGGGTGGGCAAGCTGGGGGACAGTGCCTGTCACCTCTCTGGCGGTAGCCTGTGGAGGGCCACACATGTCCAGCTTAGACTCTTCCATCAGTTAGATGGCCCACTCTCACCCAGTGTCTGCTGGGCCCAGCACTGCACTTGAAAGCAACCTGTAAGGCTTGATGTATGGCCCATCGCCTTGCTGGGGAGGCACCACTCAGACGGAAGAACTGATTGAACAGCTGACCTGGATCACAGTAGAATATTGGAGATGTGACGTGATGCTGAACGCAGGGCAAGGGCCTTGTGTTCCCAGTCTGTGTGCTGGGAGCCTAGGGGAATGTAGTGGGATAGCCCCTTTCCCTGCTTCCCCCTGATTTATTTCATGCCTACTGGACTTGAGGGAAGAGTTCATCCAAACCTGTTCTTTTTGAGAAAACATTGCTAGCGGAGTCCTTTAAAGGTGCTGGGTTGATGCAATTGGTTGCAGGGCTCCCGAAGATCCTAAAGGAATTGGGAAACTGTGTACACAGAACTGAGGAGGGGGGAGGTGTCAGTGCAGGTGTCTCCAAGTGGGGGGCTTGAGCAAAGTGAGCCCTCAACCTCCTCATGCCCAGCACAAGGAATTCCATTTCCCACAAGCATGCAACATATTCAAACTCTTAATAATAATAATAATAATAAACAACTCTTAGTTTTCCCAGGTAGGGGCTTCCACAGGCTTCCCAGGTGGTACTAATGGTAAAGAACTCACCTGCCAATGCAGGTAGACATGAGACACAGGTTCAATCCCTGGGTTGGGAAGATCCTCTGGGAGGGCAAGGCATCCCACTCCAGTACTCTTGTCTGGAGAATCCCATGGACAGAGGAGCCTGGCAGGCTGCAATCCATGGGGTTGCAAAGAGTTGGACATGACTGAAATGACTTAGCACGCAAGCCCACAAGGGGGCTTCCACTGTGGTGGTCCTGGGGGCTGGAGCCAATGCTTAGGGGGAAGGCTGGAGATGTTCACTGAACCACCGAGGGGGATCTCACCTGATCTTCAAGAAGGGAACCAAGGTAACAGAGCCTGGGCCAAGGGTCAGCTTTCATCAAGATCACAGTCTCCCTGCTCTGGGCGGTGAGGGCCCCAGAGTCAGAGGCACCCCCTCCATCCCACCTGCCAGGAGCACTGTTGGAAGCACCTGCTTCCTCACTCCCTGTCACTCATCAGCTTTGGAGCAATCAGTCTGCTACTTAACACTTAACTAGGCAAAGCACTCCAGCGGCCGCCTCCCATTTGTCTTTGTTAGCGCTCACAGGGGGTGGGTATGGGGATCTCTGGGCCACCTCCCTGCCACGCTGCACCTGGGCCCGCTGTGCAATCACTCAGCCTCCACAATCACTGGCAGGGTACTTAGGAGAGGCTCACCTGGCTGCTAAGTCAGCGCCACAGGGCCCAGGGGGCATGGCCAGCTTGCCAGGGGAGCTCTGGGGAGGGGCCCCAGGCAGAAACCCACCCTGCTGTCTGTCTTCTCATGTGCAGACTCGTGGGCACATGTGTAGTGTGACGAGTTCACTTAGTAATCACTGGCTGCGCTAAAGGCTGGGGCACCACCACCATCTGCTCAGAGCCCACAGCCTGGCAGATGAAGCAGACCCGTCCACAGATGCTTTCCAGTGATGCAGTCAGTGTCAGAACAGAAGTGGGTACTCAGCCCTGTTACAGTGGAGGTCTCCTCTTGCTCTGCCAGGCAAGGGCAGAAAAGGACTGGGATGTATGGGAGACACCTAGGCCATCAAAGGGTAGGCAGTGGGGCACTGAGGCTATCAAAGGAACATGTGCTATGGAAGCAGCCTTTGCAAAGGCCCAGGGATCAGAAAGATCAGATTGAGCTGGGGGAATCTCAGGTGGATAGGCCTGGCTAGAGTATGATTAAACTGTTGTGTATCTATTATTTAGGTGTCAACAATCCATCCCTATCTCTTCTCTTGTTCTTTTTAAAAAAAAAAAAAACTTATTTATTTTTAATTGGAGGGCAATTGCTTTACAATGCTGTGTTGGTTTCTGCCATACGTCAGCATGAATCAGCCATAGGTATTTATATGTCCCCTCCCTCTTAGGTCTCCCTCCTATCACCCACACCATCCCACCCCTCTAGGTTGTCACAGAGCACCCTCTTGTTCTCTCTTTATGGATCTACCTACACTTTCATTGCCATCCTTCCAATTAGCTGTTATTTGTCTATCTTTCATCCATTCACTCATGCATGCACGCATCCATCTCTTCATGTCATGTTCCAAAGCAGATCTGTCTGCAAAGAACTCTCTCAACTGACACAGTGCCTGACACTTCACTGTTAGGGATGAATTTCTGCCTTAAGTACTAATGTCTCTCAGCACTTTTAACAAGTACATGACCCAAGGAGAGGCAACAGAAATCACAGACACTGCAGCCTGTGTGATGTGGATTAAATCACACATCTCTTTCATGATCAGGTCCTGGGACCTGCAGATAAGTATCAAATAAGCTAGCAGGTGCAGGGAGGCCCAAGCACAGAGGGCTAGGCCCACTCTTGAGGATTTGCTGTTGATATGATCCTGTCCTTGGGACCAGCCTTCCCCTGACAATAAGCTCCATGGAGGCAACAGGTGGGGGATTCTATCTGTCTATTTATTACAGTGATGGTATGTAGTACAGACTCAATGAATAATCTGAATGAATGACAAAGGAACCCTTGTGCAAGCTATTGTGTACCCCCTGCCAAAGCTGCTACTACCCTGGCATACTGGTGCTGGCCTTAGAAACGATGTAGGGCCCAGACCTCATAGGTTTGGGTTCATAAATGTCTGGCTTTGAGTGACAATGTAGCCACTTACCAGCTGTGCAATTTGAATAGGATATATAACCTCTCTGGAGTTCAGTTTTTTCAGTTATAAAATGAGACCATTTGTATTTGTGGGATCAAATAATGTAATTTTTCCAGAACTACAAAACATTGTACACAATAGCGATTGTTAGTCTGCTTTGCTTGTGAATAGAAGGCAAGACTCATCAGAAAACCTTTTGTTTCTCCCAAGGAGGAGGAAAAATTACAGAAAATATCAGACACTTCTAGATTTGTGGTCTACCTCTTTTCAGAGTTGTCCTCTTATCATACTGGAAAGTTCTATGTCCTTTATTTAAAGAGCAATTCCTTTATAACCCTCAGTGCAAAACATTTCCAATGCAGTGACTGGAATTTCGTTGTTAAAAATTCAAATTTTTAGGCAAGACCCTTAAGAGACGTTTTGTTAGTTTGATGCAAGTGTCCTTCTTGGAGGGCTGTATCTTGGGCTTTTATGCTAACACCTGGAAGTGTGTATGTGTTATATGTGATATCCCCTCCCCAGTACACACACTTCTCAGGTGGTGCAGTGGAAAAGAATCCGCTTGTAATGCAGGAGACTCAGGTTCAATCCCTGAGTTGGGAAGACCCCCTGGAGTAGGAATTGGCAATCCACTCCAGTATTCTTGCCTGGACAACTCCAGGGGCAGAGGAGCCTGGTGGGCTATAGTCCATGGGGTTACAAAGAGCTGGACATGACTGAGCCCACACACACACACACACACACACACACACACAGACATTCTGCTGCTTACAATCAAAGCTTCAGACATACGCGGTGGTTGGCTGGAATTTCTGTTTCTCTCTGTTGACTCCTTAAATCTGGGAAGTGCTTGATTTTTACATCTGTTGTCTTATTTGGCCCCCGCAAGTGAGCTACGATGTAGATGCATTTTCACGGTGGAGTGGGCCCATCCTCAAAGGACCTTGCTCTTTCAGGATCATCTTTTAGAATCTTCCCCTCTTGACTTCCCTTGGCCCTGGTGAACGCTGGGGAAAACCCAAGAGGCTCTGCCCCTCCACCTTGCCCCCAGTCCCACTACTGACAGTTCAAATTGGGCGACTCACGCTGCTGCCAAACTTCAAGGTATCTTTGTACTGAGCTCATCAAAAAGCAAACACTCAGGCACTTGAATAAGATAAGCAATTTGTGGCTTTGTAAAAAGTCAATGCAATTCAATTTAGACCTCTTAAGGAGTGCTGCTGCCTCTCACATTTATTGTTTCCTTGTATAACCTGCTCCATCGAAGGGACTGCAGATTTGTCTTCTGTTTGCGAAGTGGGATGAAGTCCCTGGAATGAGTGACCTTCAAGAGAAGCACAAAACTTACAAATGAAGCTGTCGCCGAGAAACCTCACTCTTGCCTCAGCTCACAGCTTTCTTTCTTTATATAGATTTGATTTTCCAAATGGCAGATTACAAAACTAGCTATTTTTTCCTCCCAAACACAAACACTTTAATTTCTTGTCTTTTTTCTCCCCTTTTAACCAAGAATGATGTTTTTAAAATGCAGTCCTCACTCTAATCTTTACCACCTCTGAAAGGCTCCATTTTTTTTCACCCATGAAGACATCTCTGGTGCCAAGTGGAGCCCCTCAGAACATGAGCTTTTGTTCTCTTAGCCTTCTCGGAGGTGGATTTTTTTCCTGGTTTTTGTTTTTCTTTTTGTCATAGAACAAATTGCTCATGGTTTCTTTTGATTCTTTGTTGGTTTATTTAGAGAATAGGATCGGTTTAGTCCCACTTTGTCAAATAAATCCAAGGCACATGAGAATAATAGTATTAATAATGATAGGAGTAGTAATACTGTTCATGATTATCTGTTCAGTGCCAAGCACTACACATGATGTTTCACATGTGCTTTTTTGATTAATTCTTGCAACAACCCATGAGGTAGGTATTGCCACCTCACTGTGTTGATGAGGCTCAGAGAGGTTATGGAAATTTCCCAAGGTCACACAGCTAGTAAATGCCAAAGCTGAAGGTCAAACCCATGGCTGGCTGAATCCTGAGCACAGCTCCTGGGCCCCCAGTATTTTACAGATACTGCTTCCTGCTTCCATTCCTTAAGCCTCAACTATGCGAGCTTCTCATTGTACATTTTCTCATATAGACTCTCTTTCTTTTTATTGGAGTGTAGTTGATTTACAATATTGTGTTAGTTTCTGGTGTACAGCAAAATGATTCAGTTATATTTATGTATTCTTTTTAGGATTCTTTTCCCTTATAGGTTATTACAAGATATTGAATATAGTTCCCTGTGCTATACAGTAAGTAGGTCCTTGTTGATCCTATTTTACATATAGTAGTGTGTATATGGGTGAACTCTGGGAGTTGGTGATGGACAGAGAGGCCTGGCGTGCTGCGATTCATGGGGTCACAAAGAGTTGGACACCACTGAGCGACTGAATTGAAGTGTGTATATAGGGCTTCCCTAGTGGCTCAGTGGTAAAGAATCTACCTGCAACGCAGGAACCGCAGGAGATGCCAGGTTCAACCCCTGGGTCAGGAAGACCCCCTGGAGGAGGACATGGCAACCCACTCCAGAATTCTTGCCTAGAGAATCCCATGGACAAAGAAGCATGGCAGACTGCAGTCCATGGGGTTGCATAGAGTCAGATATGACTGAAGTGACTTAGCACGCACACACATAGCATGTATATACTAATTCCAAATTCCTAATTTATCCCTCCCTTCTCGTTCCTCTTTGGCAACCATAAATTTGTTTTCTATGTCTGTGGGTCTTTTTCTCTTTTGAATATAAATTCATTTGTATCACTTTTTAAGGTTTTTTTTTAATATATAAGATGTATCATGTGATATTTGTCTTTGTGTGGCTTACTTCACTTAGTATGATAATCTGTAGGTCCATCCATGTTGTTGAAAATGGTATCATTTCATTCTTTTTTTATGGCTGAAGAATATTTCATTGTGTATATGTACCACATCTTCCTTACTCATTCATCTGTTGGTGGACGCTTAGGTAGCTCCCAGGTCTTGGCTATTGTAAATAGTGCTGCTATAAATATTGGGGTGCATGTATTTTTTTCAAATTGTGGTTTTCTCTGGATAGATGTCAGGAATGGGATTGCAGGATCACATGGTAGCCCCATTTTTTGGTTTTTAAGGAACTTCCATACTGTTCTCCCTAGGGGTGTATCAATTTACATTCCCACCAGTAGTGAAGGAGAGTTGCTTTTTCTCAACATTCTCTCCAGCATTTATTACTTGTACACTTTTTGATGATGGCCATTCTGATTGATGTAGGGTAATACCTCATTGTAGTTTTGATTTGTCTAATAATTGGCCATCTCTGGTGGCTCAGATGGTAAAGGGTCTGCCTGCAGTGCAGGAGACCCGAGTTCAATTTCTGGGTCAGGAAGATCACCTGGAGAAGGAAATGACAATCCACTCCAGCATTCTTGCCTGGAAAATCCCATTGACTGAGGAGCCTGGCAGGTTGCAGTCCATGGTGTTGCAAAGAGTTGGACATGACTGAGCGATTTCACTTTCAGTAATTGGGCTTCCCTGGTAGCTCAGTTGGTAAAGAGTTTGCATGCAATGTAGGAGACCTGGGTTCAATCCCTGGGTGGAGAGGATCCCCTGGAGAAGGGAACGGCTACCCGCTCTAGTATTCTTGCCTGGAGAATTCCATGGACAGAGGAGCTTGGCAGGCTATAGTTCATGGAGTCACAAAGAGTCAGACAAGACTGAGCAACTAAGCATTCATTCATTCAATAATTAGCAATGCTTAGCACCAGTACTCTTGCCGGGAAAATCCCATGGGCGGAGGAGCCTGGTGGGCTGCAGTCCATGGGGTCGCTGAGGGTCGGACTGAGCGACTTCACTTTCACTTTTCACTTTCCTGCATTGGAGAAGGAAATGGCAACCCACTCCAGTGTTCTTGCCTGGAGAATCCCAGGGACGGGGAAGCCTGGTGGGCTGCTGTCTATGGGGTCACACAGACTCGGACACAACTGAAGTGACTTAGCAGCAGCAGCATCATTTCATGTACCTGTCTTCTTTGGAGAAATGTCTACTTAGATCTTCTACCCATCTTTTGATTGGGTTATTTTTTATATTGAGCTATATGAGCTGCTCATATATTTGGAGGTTAATCCCTTGTTGGCTGCATTGTTTGCACCATATAAAATTTCTCCTTGGCCCATATTCCTTGGCATTAAAAGCACCCTGCCTTGAAGGGCTTAAGGGAGCAAAAGGTGACGTTTATGAAGCTTCATTTGATTTCATTGTCATTTGTTTCAGTTAAAGGCTTCTGCATCATTTTTAGTATTGAAACTGTTGCTGACATGTTTTCACCTAGCTTTAGAAGCTTCCTTTCCTCCCTTTCATCACCTTTGTGGAAAACCCATCAACTACCCTCTCTCCCCCAGTCACCCCTGGCTTCCTCTTGGCCTTGGGAAAACCACGGGGCTTGTAGTGTATCCCAATACATGGGTGCAGCCCCTGGGAAAAGGAGAATGTTGTGGCCATACTTTTGGCCCAAGAATCCTGACTCCAAGTTCAACGTGGAAAAGCAGGTCTTCCTGCCTGGGTTCAGAAGGTCCCCTATTCTCATCCCCGACCTTCCCAGAACACCAGGAGATTCAAAGACTGAAGTACCAGGCCTCCCAGGGAGTCCAAAACGTTAGAGCAGAACTCCAGCTGGAGGGGAGGGGAAACAGAAAATGCTGGATTGTAAACTTTGATCCCTCTCTGGCTACCTTCTATTTGAGCCAAACACAGACCAGGCACCTCTAACAGAGCTGCATAACTGAAGCTCAGTCTTGCCCCTCCTCACAGGTGCCATCGCTCATTGCCCTGTGAGAGGCTGATAACTTCTTTTTTTTTTTTCTTTTTTTTAAAATTTAATTTAATTTTATTTTTTAACTTTACAATATTGTATTGGTTTTGCCATATATCAACATGTATCCACCACAGGTATACATGTGTTCCCCATCCTGAACCCTCCTCCCTCTTCCCTCCCCATACCATCCTGGATGTTTGGGGCTGGTGCACTGGGACAACCCAGAGGCTGATAACTTCTAATTGTCCTAATACTCTGCTGCTTTCCCACTGATTCTACCCAAATACTGTGTATTATGCAGCATCCGATTGCCATTGTTTTATTTTCATTGCATTTATTTTTATAGTTACTTTCTATTTAGGGAAGATGATGTTTGTTTTCCATGAAGGACAGTGATCTGACGTTTTATGCTTTTTGATATATTTAAGCAAGAATGGACAGTCCGTTCAAAAATATGATGTGATATTGTAATACAGATGTTAGGAGGGAATTAAAATAGTAGTGCAGGTGTAGAAATGACTGAAGATGGGGACAGTGACCTGTGTAATTCTGAGGAGTAAAATTGAAGATAGCAGAATCAATCTGAAACAAAATGCTGCACAGTTATAGAACTAAGGTAGTGGCGGTGGGGCGGGGGACTTTTGGGGCGTGCTTGGATCAAATGAGCAGCGAGTTGTAGGGAGTAAGCCTGGTAATGCATTCTCTCTCCAGGAGCTGGCTGACTGCCTCTCTCTCTCCTGGCTGACTGCCACGTGGTTCCAACCCAGCCCTGGGCACACATGCGGGAAACTTTAATGTATGAAGCACCTCTGAACTCTAGAACCAGAAGCAGGAGGGCTCCTGGCCACGTGGATGGCTCCTCCTCATGACAAGGTCATCCACCTCGGCCCCTTACCTGGTGGTTTCCGTCAGGGCCCTGAGTAGGAATTCTGTGGACTCAGGAAGCCTCAGCAATCTCTGTCCAGTTATCTGTCTTGGCTGGATTGGTATGGAGACTGTGATGACTGTCACACAGGGAACAGGCCCATGGGGAGAAGGAAGACAAGGCCAGGCTGTCTTCCTGTATCTCACATTTGAAGGACTCACACATTCAGCTGATGGGCTGAAAGGAGGATTTTAAAGGAGGAAATGTAAACAAGTGTCAGCGTTTGAAGCAGGGCCAGGCAGGATAAAAGCAGAGAGACACACAGAGGCTGTGTTTGTCAGCATGTGGGGCTATAACAACCTGTCAGTTTTTGATTAATCAAAATACTAGTCATACTAGGAAAATCAGTTTGACTGATGTTGATAAAGCAGTTATTTTCTGCACAGGCTAAGGGAAAGGATGAGGCAGTTCCCACAGTCGCTGAGAGGAGCATTTGAGCAGAAAGCTGGAGGAGGCAATAGGGAGCAGGCAGGAGGGCTTAGAGAAGCCCATGGTCTGCGAATATTTGGAGGGGCCTTGCCATACTCCCTGGGTCAGACACTGCTCATTGTCTTCCTAATGGCTGTTGCTGCCTCTTCCTAACTAACAGAATTCTAATTTAATTCTGGGCAGTAATTTGCTTAGCTATGGAACATGATTATCAAAGCCAGTCATGACGATTCTGTTTGCCACTTCCCCAGATGTTCCTCTGGCTGGGTGGGGGACACAGTTAATAAAATCTAAGGTATTTTCAGAAGACTCTGAAGGAGCTATGATTTCCTTGTAAAAAGTTCAGATGAAGCTGGTGCTGTCTTTCAAGCTTCTGCCTGTTTTTTGCCTTGAGCACAGCTGTGGTTGCTAGAAGGACATTAGGTGCCCCTAAGGTGGCAAGACAACACATCCATGATGGCAGAGCAATGGTAGAGTTTGGAACTTTTGATGAAATCATTAGGCTGCTGCACCATTTCCCTACCCAAAGTAGCTTTCCCCTGGATTTCTCCTTATGTGATAAGTGAAAGTGAAAGTCGCTCAGCCATGTCTGACTCTTTGCAACCCCATGGACTATACAGTCAATGGAATTCTCCAGACCAGAATACTGGAGGGGGTAGCCTTTCCCTTCTCTAGGGGATCTTCCCAACCCAGGGATTGAACCCAGGTCTACATGCATTGAAGGTGGATTTTTTACCAGCTGAGCCACAAGGGAAGCTATCTCATAAGCTTAAGCCACTGCTCGTCAAATATTTTATTACTAACTGATGAGCACTTGATTTTACAGAAGAGGACACTGCTGCTGCTGCTGCTGCTGCTGCTAAGTTGCTTCAGTCGTGTCCAACTCTGTGCGACCCCATAGACAGCAGCCCACCAGGCTCCCCCGTCCCTGGGATTCTCCAGGCAAGAACACTGGAGTGGGTTGCCATTTCCTTCTCCAATGCATGAAAGTGAAAAGTGAAAGTGAAGTCGCTCAGTTATGTCCGACTCTTAGCGACCCCATGGACTGCAGCCTACCAAGCTCCTCGGTCCATGGGATTTTCTAGGCAAGAGTACTGGAGTGGGGTGCCATTGCCTTCTCCAGAATAGGACACTAAGGTCCATCAAAGAGTCAGAACTTTCCTAAAGTTATACGGTTGGTTATAAACCTCCCTCAGTAGGTCTTAGAGTATTTCTTGAAATCCTCCGCCCCTCGCTGCAACCACCCGTCTTCCACCAGCCTGATCTCTCAACTTCGGTGCTCTCTCCCAATGGGTTCTGTCTTTGGTGTTCAACATATTTTTTTCAAATGGAATTTTCTTCACATTATCTCCCTATCCCTACCTTATCCTGGACCACACTGGAGGCAAGTTTAAATGCAAGGTCCTCTGCTTGGCTAAGCACATCAGTGTCTGTGGATGCATTAAATCCTTGGGGTCTGCAAAGTGGTTACTATCTTGCTTCAGGACCAAGAGGCTACAATGTCTTCCAGAACCATCCTGGGCACAGAATCCTCTTATCCTCAAGATAAACAAAGTTGTCAGTTTATTCCTGAGGAAGCTGATAGAACACCTCATTGAGTCCCCTACTCTTCAATGATGGGTGTTTTTCTCTGTCTCCCTGGAAACCTTTCAAGACCTGGTACAGCCAACAACTGCTGCCATCCTCTACTGGTTCATTAACAACCGGAAAGCAGAGTTTTGGTCATAGCAGGCCAGCAGTGGTTCTTGAATTACACACCCTGGTACAACCAGGGTTGTACACCTTGGTACAAAATGGATCTTGATGCATTTTGGAGATTATAACCTACATGCACTTGCAAGGGAATGCTGTTGACCAATGATTTTTAAAATTTTGTGGGTCCTCAATCCTTTCAAGAATGTGAAGAAATCTATGGATCCTATCCTGAAAAAAATCAATGAGTGAGTATGTGCATGTGTGCACACACATATTTGTATATAATTTTGGGAAGAAAGAGCACAGACTCTCTAAAGTCCATGTACATGGACCCAAAGTTAAGCACCCTTTCCACAGGTAAAGTTGGATTTCATCTGGTTATGCTATACAGCCTTTAATTTCACTTTGGAAAGCAGGACCTGGATGACTGCAGAGCTGGAGGATAAAAGAGTATCAAAGAGATTTATTTTAACAAATGGTGGTTCTTCTGGAGAGAAGTCCAAGTGGGCCACCTGAGGTTCTGCTCTTGGCCCTGTCCTATGTGACATATGTTTAAATCAGTGATTTAATATGAGACACCCCAAAACTGACACAATATTTATAGGGAAAGCTAATATGTTGTATAAAGAGATCAATATTAAAAAAAGATAACAGCAGATTAAATGACAGGAAATTAAAACAAAGTGAATATTATAACACATGTGCAACAGAACATGGGCTTCCCTGGTGGCTCAGTGGTAAAGAATCTGCCTGCCAGTGTGGGAGATGTGGGTTTGATCCCTGGCTTGGGAAGATCCCCTAGAGGAGGAAATGACAAACCACTCTAGTATTCTTGCCTGGGAAATCCCATGGACAGAGGAGCCTGGCAGGCTACAGCCCACGTGGTCGCAAAAGAGAGTCAGATACAACTTGGTGACTAAACAATAACAAACAACAACAGAATGTATTAAGGTTATTATGAGTCAGTTGCCCAGGTACAAATTAGGGAAGTCTTGTTAACAGGAGTGCCCCACAGCTCAAGGGACCTCAGGATATCTGGGAAGTGAGAGAGTTTCTGCATTACCTTATGGGGAGCACAGCCCCCAGGCACTGAGCAACAATTGTCCTTAGGTCTAGAAGCTGCATGTGAGGAATGAGATTATATATAAAGAAGGGAAACTAAGAGGCCCCAGGGTTATGGATTCTTATGATGTGAGGAGAGTTGGAAAGAATCCAGACTCTTTACCCAAGAGGAGAGATGACTTACCTAGGGAAAAGGGTGGGCCTGATAATGGCCATCAAATGCCTACTAAGCTTCACACAGAAGAATGACTAGACCAGTTGGTGGTTCTAGGAATTTCTGACAATACGTTGCTCACCAACAGCATGGGCTGACTCATGGAGAAGCAGGGTTGCCATTCAGGGAGATGTTTGAGGAAAGACTTCCTGATTACCTGTCGGGCTGGGTAACTCAGCAGGCAGTCACCTCTGCCCTGAGTTGAAGTTGCACTTGATCTGGGAAGACAGCTGTAGTAGACTGGCAGGCTAGAAAGCAGGGATGAGAAAGCTTTGCTGGGCACCTGTGGGTTCAGCAAGGTGGTGAATGATGGCTGGGTACAGCGGTGGGGAGTGACGGTGCTTGTGCTGTTTATTGGCCAAGATTCCTTATTGCTTGAAGACTCTAAATTTCTCCTTTTTGCCCCTGGGAAAACCTCTTCGGCACATGTCTGTGCATCCACACACAGTCCGTGTGCCATTCATGTGTATTGTGTGTGTGTGTGTGTGTGTCTTCCTCATGGTGACTTAGTCAGCTGTTCATGTGGGAACAGAGCTTGCCCTCCATGGTCAGGTCTCTCCACCTAACCTCAACCAACACGCTGGTTCACTGGCCTCTACTCTGCCCGTGTAGGCTCCTCATGGATCTGAGCACAGGTCACACTCATTCCTGCCTCTGCAACTGCACTGTACATCCCCTCTCCTGAAACCATCCTCTTCTCTCCTGTCTGGTCCTCTCTACACAGCTAGGCCCAGGCCAGTGCCTCCCCCTTCATGGGCGTGGGGACCATCCCAGACCTGATCAGAGACCCACCACTTAACTATGAGCTGCAACTCTAAAGGAATGAGGATAGACTTCTAGAATGCTTGATGGAAACTAGCTTGTTCAGGTGTCTAGGTTAGTTTTCCCCAAAATTACAGCCTAAAATTCCCCAAATTACAGCCTAAGACTTGGGTGCATGAAATTCATTTGGGAGGTTTCCACAGGGCTTAGAATCTGTAAATTGGTAAAGAATCTGCCGACAATGCAGGAGACCTGGGTTCAATTTCTGGGTCAGGAAGATCCCCTGGAGAAGAAAATGGTAACCCACTCCAGTATTCTTGCCTGGAGAATCCCATGGACAGAGGAGCCTGGCAGGCTATAGTCTATGGGATCGTAAGAGTTGGACATGACTTAAGCAACTAAACCACCACCATAGGAAATAGGATTAAGGCAGATGGGAAATGGGGAGGGAGGAAAAGTCAACAGAAAGGTGAGTTGTTGAGGCTCCAGGGGCTTGGTTTGCTGGTCCTCTGTGAAGTGTACAGAGCACCTCCAAGATCTGTCTGTCAGGATGGACACTGGGGGCACTTATTGACTTGCTCCCCACCCCATGGGCCAGGTTACCCATCAGAGTTCTACCTCCTTGCACTTCTGATATGCAGAAGTTTGAAGGCTGAGTGGATCCCTTTCAGAGCAGGTCCCAAGGTAGGAAGGGGAGAGCAGAGCAGCTTGCCCTTCAAGTCTGTGAGCCCTGTCACCCTCTTCCCCCACTCCCACCCTGTGACTACAGCCTCCCCTGGTTGCAGAAGAAATCAGAGGGGAAGGGGGGGATGCTGAACCATCGACGGCAGTAGGTCCAGCTGGTCCAGCAGCCACTTCGTGTTTCCCACCACTGTCCCACTCTATGTTTATTTCAGCAAACATTTGAGCACCACTGTACACCCAGTTTTAGGCCCCAAGATACAGAGAGTTCTAAGTCTGTTTCTTATCATCTACCATTTCAATGGAAAGCTGTTTGGTGCAGGGAACACAATATTTTGGATATACTGTAGGCACCCAGATTTGTTGATGGATTAATTAATTGATTGAACAATTTACTAAACTAAACTATCATGGTTTCTATATTAAAAGTCATTCCTTATGGTGGGAAAAAAAGTTTACTCCCAGGCCTCTGGGGCATTCTAACCTGCGGTGTATGCAGTACACATTTCAATGATAAAGTCCTTAATAACTACAGGATGAGTTGGCAGAATGATTTAGATCTAAAGTCCAGAGCAAGGCAATTACATCTGGTTCCCAGCTTTAAAAAATTGAAATAATCTTTATCTGAATTTTAAAAAGTATGTTAAAATTATAACATCAAATGTCAAATGTGGCGATGACTTATCCTGCCCATATGACAGAGGGCATGGAGGAGGTAGGACCTTAATATGCATGTGGCTACCGCCTAAAGGTTAAAAACATCTGATGCCATCTGGGGCACTAATTGTACTTTTATCGATCACATTCGGAATCTGAATAGCATCAGGGAAATGAAATTCTTGTAGTCAACCATTCTGCCATAGACTTTCCTCATCTCCCTTGGACAAATGAGACGTTTGGAGAAGGAATTCGTCTCCAGGGACTTGCTGTCCTGTTAAATTATTTTCTATTTCTCATTAATTCTTGTCTTCCTCTTGCTCACGCCACCCACCCCCTCACACCCTCCCTGGCCCATCCGAGCCACATCAAGTTGTCAGATTCACCTGCTCCAGGCTCTTCCTTCCTGCTCCACTGAGCTCCCTTCCCTCCCAACCAAGGCTCCTGGGACCTGGCAATCGGGGCTTAATTATGTCCTTCTCGTGTTACTTGTTAATTGTCACTTCTATGACTCTCTTGGCTCCCTGAGAAATACTGCCTTTTGATGTAAAAGGCATGTTTTAAGTAACTGTAAGACGATGTGAGTTTGAAATTGCCAAAGGAACATTAACAAGGTAAATTCAAAACCTGAAGCCAAAGTGGTGAATCTTGGCTTCTTTCTTCAAAGGCAGCGGGGACAGGCACTAACGTGGACACTCCAGGTGGGGGCCACGGTGCAGATAGCATAGCAAGCTGCTGTTGCTGCTAAGTCGTTTCAGTTGTGTCCGACTCTGTGTGACCCCATAGACAGCAGCCCACCAGGCTCCGCCGTCCCTGGGATTCTCCAGGCAAGAACACTGGAGTAGGTTGCCATTGCCTTCTCCAGCATAGCAGAGAAAGTCATCAAAATGAAATCACAACCCTTATAGGTGACCACGGGGTCACACAGACCCAGTGTGAACAAAAGAAGCCAGACACAAAATACATACTGTGCAATTCCATCGACATGAAGTTCAAGAAAAGGCAAAATGAATCTAAACCCTGGAGGTTAGGAAGTGACTTACTTCTCAGTGTGTGAATGGAGGGAATGGTCTGCAATTTGATGTGGGTGGTGTGTGCAGTGGTAAGAAACCACCAAATTGTACACTTTATTATATGTATATAATACCTCAATTAAAAAAGTAACAACAATGACAAAAATAATAATACAAGGGTGGATGTTTGTGGAGCCTCTCCTATGTCCCAGGTGTCCGGCACAGTGCTGCTACTTCCCATGAGTTCTATTTGACTTCTGCCCTGGTGGCTCAGCTGGTAAAGAACCCACCTGCCATTGCAGGAGACACAAGAGACATTGGTTCGATCCCTGGGTCGGTAAGATTCCCTGGAGGAGAAAATGACAACCCGCTCCAGTATTTTTGCCTGGAAAGTTCCATGGAGAGAGAATCTTGGCAAGCTACAGTCCATGGGGTTGCAAAAAGTCAGACACAACTGCAAAGCACTCACACACACACACGTGGAAAGCACTCTTCAAGGCAGGTGTTCCCAGCTTCTTTTGCCATGTGGGGAAACAGAGGCTCAGAGAGGGTAATAAACTCATTCCGCAAACTCATGTTACAAATTCCTTCAACTGTGAACGGGAAAATAGTGGGAGAATTCTGAAGAGTCAAAGATTTTATCCTGAAATCAGTCCCAAAACTGGACCACGGTTGGTCATCTCCAAGCTGTGAACACTATTACTCCAGTGCCCACTGCCATTTGGAAGTTTGGGAAGATGACAGGACCAGGAGAGGCCGGGGTCAGAGGTCACCCTGCAGAGACACTGCAGTTGGTGGCAGTCAGCAGGGGAGAAGCCACTGCCCAGGGGAGAAGGCTGGGTGCCCAGAGCTCAGACCTTTCAGACCCTGAGCTTGTTATATCCCAGCTGGTCAGGGAGAGGCCTGCACCCACCAAGGGTGCCTGCTGATTAGTTCTTGGGAGCAAGGTGGTTGCCCTCACACTTGATGTGGAAGGAGGTTCTTTCTTTCTCTCTCCTTCCTTCCCTTACATATTTACAGAGCACTAATGATGTGCCGGGCACAGGGGATTGTGGCAGTGCACAGGACAGAGAGTCCCTGCCATCCAGAAGCTTGCAGTCTCAACGGGAGACAGACAATGAGAACCCAAACACATAAGCAAACAAGCAGTGTATGGTGTATCACATGATGTCAAGTTCAAGGAAGGAAAACATAGCTCCTAAGAGAGGTGGCTACAGGGCTAAGGGTACCGAGAGAGGCATGTGGAATGATCTTTCTGAAGAGGCCTGAGGTAAGCAGGTTGTTTATGGATCAGTGTGGCAGGCAGCAGCCCAACAGATGCAAAGGCCTTGAGGTAGGAAGGAAGCCCCTAGTGTTCAAGAAACAGCAGAAGGCCCTTTTGGTTGAGTGAGGGAAAGAAAGCAGTGATTGAAATCAGAACAGGCAGGCACCAATGGGAGAGAGTTTCTTTTCTATGCTGAATATAATGGGACTTGTAAGTTTCTGAAAAGGGGTGAGGCTCAATCTGAATTTCTGATTCAGGAAGGATGGAGGCAAGGTGGTCAGGAGGAGTCTCCTACAGAGTCAAGGCTAGAGACAGGGCACCCTCCTAGGCCTGCCATCCAAGTTGCCACCTCCTGAGGAGTTACAAAGTGCCCCTTTGAAATGGAGTGAAAGTGAGTGTTGCTCAGTTGTGCCCAACTCTTTGTGACCCTATGAACTGCAGCCCCCCAGGCTTCTCTGTCCTTGGGATTTTCTAGGCAAGGATACTGGAGTGATTTGCCATTTCCTTCTCCAGGAGATCTTCCCGACCCAGGATTGAACCCAGGTCTCCTGCATTGCAGGCAGATTCTTCATCGACTGAGATACCAGGGAAACCCTTTGAAATGGAGTGTCTCCTGCTATATCTATAAACAAGGATATCACAGCCATCTGAGATTCCAGCCCTCCAAATGTGAATTTCTGAGCCCAGAGGGCCCTCAAAAGGGAGAACAATGCCTACAGCCACTGCCACTCCCTAAGAACATGTGGGGTGGATGTGAAAAAAGAAGGATGCTGGCCTCTAATAGCTGAGGTGCCTATGAAAGGAATGAGTTCAGTGAGCCCAGTTCAGTTCAGTTGCTCAGCCGTGTCTGACTCTTTGTGACCCCCATGGACTGCAGTACGCCAGGCCTCCCTGTCCATCACCAACACCTGGAGTTTACTCAAACTCATGTCCATTCAGTCAGTGATGCCATCCAACCATCTCATCCTCTGTTGTCCCCTTCTCCTCCCTCCTTCAATCTTTCCGGGCATCAGGGTCTTTTCAAATGAGTCAGTTCTTCATTCACATCAGGTGGCCAAAGTATTCGAGTTTCAGGAGTATCAGTGAGCCCAGAGGTTTGCATCTTCCCAAACATAGAAAAGTACTAAATTCCTTAACTTGAGATATCTAGTTTTCCTTAATTAACAATAATCTTTGATGTTCAGACTATCTGTCCCCTTTGTTGCAAACTCCTCTGTAACCTGACTCCTTCCCTGCCTCCTTAGAGCATTTTCTCAGGGCTACTTGAGATGTAGCCTCCTGGGCTTGAAGTTCTAAGAATTCCCACTGAAAAAACATAAATCTCAACTTTCAGGTTGTGACTATATTTCTTAGTTGACACCCCTAAAATGTTGTGTATGGGCCTGAGTTAGGCCTCTAGAACCCTGCCTAAGGGCCTCACTGGTAAAATGACAGTTTGGAAACAGGACATTGACAAGCAGTGAGTTCAACACAAATTTTTTCCTTTTTCAATTCTCCTTTTTATCCTTTTGTTTCCCTTGAGAAAACGGGATTTCCCAAGGTTTACAACACAGGTCCCCAAAATGGGATATATCAGCCCCAAGACTGTGCAAGAGAGTCTCTGGGGACAAGAGATGAAAGTGCAGAAACATGTAATTATCAGATCAGATCAGATCAGTCGCTCAGTCGTGTCCGACTCTTTGCGACCCCATGAATCGCAGCACGCCAGGCCTCCCTGTCCATCGCCAACTCCCGGAGTTCACTCAGACTCATGTCCATCGAGTCAGTGATGCCATCCAGCCATCTCATCCTCTGTTGTCCCCTTCTCTTGCCCCCAATCCCTCCCAGCATCAGAGTCTTTTCCAATGAGTCAACTCTTTGCATGAGGTGGCCAAAGTACTGGAGTTTCAGCTTTAGCATCATTCCTTCCAAAGAAATCCCAGGGCTGATCTCCTTCACAATGGACTGGTTGGATCTCCTTGCAGTCCAAGGGACTCTCAAGAGTCTTCTCCAACACCACAGTTCAAAAGCATCAATTCTTCGACACTCAGCCTTCTTCACAGTCCAACTCTCACATCCATACATGACCACTGAAAAAACCGTAGCCTTGACTAGACAGACCTTTGTTGGCAAAGTAATGTCTCTGCTTTTGAATATGCTATCTAGGTTGGTCATAACTTTCCTTCCAAGGAGTAAGCGTCTTTTAATTTCATGGCTGCAGTCACCATCTGCAGTGATTTTGGAGCCCAGAAAAATAAAGTCTGACACTGTTTCCACTGTTTGCCCATCTATTTGCCATGAAGTGATGGGACCGGATGCCATGATCTTCGTTTTCAGAATGCTGAGCTTTAAGCCAACTTTTTCACTCTCCACTTTCACCTTCATCAAGAGGCTTTTTAGTTCCTCTTCACTTTCTGCCATAAGGGTGGTGTCATCTGCATATCTGAGGTTATTGACATTTCTCCTGGCAATCTTGATTCCAGCTTGTAATTATAGTTAGCTCTTATCGCATAGATCTCTAGGTGATTCAATCTATGTGTGTGAGCTCAGTTGTTCAGTTGTGTCTGACTTTTTGTGACCCCATGGACTGTAGCCCACCAGGCTCCTCTGTTCATGGGATTATCCCAGCAAGAATTCTGAAGTGGGCTGCTATTTCTTCCTCCATATTTCCCCACCTGGGATGGACCTGCATTTCTTGCATCTCCTGCTTTGTCAGGCAGGTTCTTTGCCACTGAGCCACCTGGGAATTCCGATTCAGTTTATGCGTATGTGCAAAGTACATTAGTAAGACCATGCATGTACTACATTTATAAATATGTACGTTGGGAGGTGTTAAAATATTGGGAAATGTAATAGGCAACAAAAATACATTTGGAGTTCATTGACCCACAGAGTAAAAATCCCAAACTCCATGACATGGCTTACAACTGCCTCACCATGGCTTCCTGCTTCCCTCCCTTCCCTATGTCCTCTGTTACAGAAGAGCCTTCAAATCACCTAACTGTTGTTTATTGTGGGGGTGGGGAGTATGGAGATTGTTGGAAAATTGTTAATAGACTTTCAGACCTTAGCCTTCCCTGAATCATCTCCCTCTCCCTCCTCCCACCTCTGCTGCCATCATGTTCAGGACAGATTCCCAGTCCAGCACCTGAAATACTTCATTGCTCCTATTTATCCCCAGTGTGTCCATCTCCTCTGGTTGTGAGCACCTTGGGACAGGGGTGGTGATTTACTGGTCTTTGGATCTCAGGGTTGCCAGAATTAGCAAATAAAAATACAGGGTGCCTAAATAATAAATTTTTTACTGTGAATGTGTCCCCTGGGAAGTATTTGGGACACATTTATAATATAAAATTATTAATATTCATTGTTTATGTGAAATTCATATTTAATTGAGATTCTCTATTTTAACTGGCAACCCTCTTGCACCTCCAGGGCCTGGCTCAGGCGTTGTCATGGTGGAGATGTTTGATAATTACCTTTTGAATGAACATCTGAATGAAGAAATGAGGTGGCAGTTAGAACAATTCTCTCCCTGCACCCTCTAGAACAGAGAGATGTGAGGATTTATCTTTTATTTGTTTAATAATTTGATTCTTTAAGGGGAACTCTGACACCATTAATAGTGTGTATGTGTGTATTTTCAGCTCTGTCCACTTATTGGGTCTGGAAGCAATAAGCAAGGACTCCTTAGCAGCACAAACACACCCAGTGCCCATATCTGGGTTTCTGAATGTCATTTCTCTCTAAAAGTTACATGGAGAAATGGCTGAAAATCTCAAGGGCTGCCTGGAACATCTCCCTTTCTCAGAAAAATAGGGTGAACTTAAAGATTAATTGGGTTGAGTATTAAAGGTATGGGCTTCCCTGGTGGCTCAGTGGTAAAGAATCCCACCTGCTATGCAGGAGAATTGGGTTCCATCCCTGAGTGGGGAAGATCCTCTGAAGGAGGAAATGAATACTCCAGTATTCTTGCCTGGAGAATTCCATGGACAGAAGAGCCCAGTGGGCTACAGTCCATGGGGTCACAAGAGTCAGACATGACTTAGCAACTAAACCACCACTACCATAAAAGGCATAGGACCCACTAGAAGAGGTTTCAATGCATCAAATTTTGATAATTTGAACATCAAAAGGTATAATGTCTGTAATGAATATTAACACATTGAAAAACTAATGCACTCATAGTGAGAGAGAGAGATAGGTGGATATGGGGGAAAGAGAGAGAGAGGGAGAGAGAGAAAGAATGAGAAAATGAGAGACAGAGAATAAAAAGGTGGAAAGATCCTTGTTTCCAGGAGAATGTTAGCTAATAAATATTGAAGGAACAATAGAGTTAGAAAATCACCATTTTATAACCAGCAATATAATAGCTGATTTAGGTGAATATAATCAAGGCTGATAAAAAATTTGATAAGAGAACAGGATATTCACATGGACTTTAATTATCCCCCCACAGATTATTTATAATTATCAAGGGGGAAGTGAATGTGACCGCAGCAACATTCGGTAGCCCTGGCCTAACCATGCGATCAAACATCACCTACGAGGATCCTGGTATCATGTGTCTTCTGATGTGAATCAATAAGAAGTACCAACAATACTTATATAATATTCTTGGCTGAAATGATTAACCAGAATCGACATGAGGAAATAGTCAAATCCAGAATGTGGAAAAATTTAAAGAACAACTGGCTTGAAATCTTCATAAACATTAATGTCATAAAAGGCAAAGAATAGGGCTTTCCTGGTGGTCCAGGGGTTAAGAATCCATCTGCCAATGCAGGGGACATGGGTTCAGTCCCTTGTCCAGGAAGATCCCACGTGCCACAGGGCTACTAAGTCTATGCACCACGACTACTGAGCCTGTGCTGTAGAGCTCACGAGTTGGAACTACTGAGCCCATATACCTAGAGCCTGTGCTCAGAAACAAGAGAAATCACTACGGTGAGAAGCCTATACACCCCAATGAAGAATAGTCCCTACTCCCTGCAACTAGAGAAAGCCAGTGTGCAGCAACAAAGCCCTAGTGTAGCCATATTAAAAAATGCAAAGAACTACACATATGTACACACCCCACAGATACACTGAGTGCATGTAAACAGGTGCAGTCTGAAATGTGACGATGTCAATTTCTTTAAAAAAAGACAAAGAACCATGAGAGAGTTGTTCTGGGCTAAAAGACACTAAAGGGACACAGCAACAAAAAGTCATGGGTAAACACTGATTGGATCCTGGATTGACGGAGAGGATGTTTGGGAAACAATTGAGAAAATTCAAATGGTGTTGAATTGCTGTTAATTTTCTTACATGCGAATGCTATTGGGTAGTTCAGTAGAAGAATATTCTAAATCCAGGAAACGCCTGCTTAAGGATTAGGGTTGAAGTGTGGTGATGTCAGCAACTTAATTTCAAATGGTTCAGAGAGAGAAAATGAATCTAGATGAAGGGTTTTAAAACATTAAAAATGAAAAACACCCCCCCCCCCCAAAAAAAAGAACATGAGGGTATTCAGAGGAGAAAAGATCCAGAAACTGGAGAAAGGCTGGGACAAACAGAGGAAGGGCAGAACGTTTGTGAACTGCCAAACAGGCTATGGAATGAAGTTGTCCGAGACCCTCCCTCCCCTTTTCATCTCCTTCCAGAACATTCTTCCCACCCAATCCCGGCCAAACCTCCACAGTGTAAGATATCCCTGCCTGGAGCAGAGGTGAGCAAGTGATGTAGAAGCTAAAAGCTTCTGTGACACATTTGGTCCTTCTAATCAGAGCTTAATATTTTGAAGCATCACACTGTCCTTTAATATCTTTATTAAAACACGTATGCTACATGCACACGCGCATGCTCATAGAAATGTTCAGCAACCCAAAATATACCTGCAGCCCCCTCTTCCTGCCCCAGCCCGTCTGAAATGACAGAGTGCACCATCTGAGCAATGACTCCTTTCAAGACAATAATTACAAAACACTTAGCGGTATTTCCAAATGATTATACATTTTATTTAAATATTTATCTTTCTCAAATTTGACTTGAAATCTATAAGTAATTAGTTATCAGCCCAGCTACCATGCTGATGGGCGGTTTCCTTAATTTCTTATGCAGTCGACAGGTTTTAACTCTGAAATTATTCTAGTCACAACATACTTCAAAGGTCTAAATGAAAAAAAAAGTTAAATGCCTTAATATCTTTGAGATTTGCAAAGATATTTGAGGATTTGCTGAGGGATTCAGTGTAGGGATGAAGAAAGTGTTTTGTTAGCAGGCAGACGAACTTGCATCTCCAATTTGAAAGGAAATGTGAAATCTAAATGCATAAAGATTATTTAGATGAGAGAGCACGGAACAGTCACTGTTATTCCTCTGCACCCGGGGCTCTGAGTCCTAGGTTTTAGAGGTTTGGAGAAAGTATGGGAGGATGTGCTTCCCTCCTGTGCCAAGGGTAACCGTGTTTTCACAAGTAAAACATGCAAACTGGCACACCCTAATTATAAGACTAAACTAAACAGAAGCACAAATCCTCTCCTGGACAAACACACACCCTCTGGCTACATTTGGGCCTCAACAGTGTGGCTTTGAGATGCTCTGGTGTCCTGGGCTGGGTCACCCTCCCAGACCTTCCCGTTGGCCTGGTTCCTGGCTTGTCTGCTGCGAGGTTTCTGGGTTTCAGGTGGCCTGTCCTGCCACACCTTTACACTCTCTGTCTCCTCTACCTCACAACCCCACAGTTCAGCTCCTCAAAGCACGTTTGTTTACCAGGAGAGACTAGTCCCAGAAAACCTAGCCTAAGGCCAAGGCACGGGAGTTCCTGAATGAAGATTTAACTTGTCAACTGAATTCAACTTGGCTGATGGCCTTTGGAAATTACCTTTTGACCAATATCAAATTGTTCACTGCTGTATGTCACTGTCCTATGAAAGCCAAATGCTGAAAAGTGGTTCTGGCTAACTGGGAAATTTGGTCAATCAATGACCAAAAATAGTTTCTTTCCTCTGCCTGAGGGTTAAACTCACCTGGAAAAGATGATTTTACCAATTCACATGACTCCCCCAGTGACTCAATGGTAAAGAATCTGCCTGCCAGAGGAGATGCAGGAGGCACAGGTTATATCCCTGGGTCAGGAAGATTCCGTGGAGGAGGAAATGGAAACCCATTCCTGTGTTCTTGTCTGAAAATCCCATGGACAGAGGAGCCTGGTGGGATACAGTCCATGGGGTTACAAAAAGTCAGACACAACTGAGCTTGCATGCAATGCAATACAAAATGAAAAGTTAAAAAAAAAATGTGTTTTTCAGGCCAAACAAAATACATCAGCCGAAAAGTGGCACGAGCTACCAATCTGCCGCTCCCAAGGATAGGGAGGATGAGGCCCAGGCTGGGAAGTGATTCGCCCCAGACTGTCCACCCTGTGCTGGATACACAGCAATCCCAGGAACCCAGTCTTTCTCCCAGGAACCTGACTTAGTACCCGGCTGCAGGGACTCCATTCTCTCACCCCAGCAGGCAGGGACCTGGGAGCCTGAGCCTCTAGTGAGCAGATACTCTTGGTCAGCCCTGCTACATTCTCTGCCAGAAGGACGCAGGAGCAGGGGTTTCTGGCTGTCAGCCCACAGCACGTCCATCACAGTTCTAACAGGCTCTGATGAGAAAGTTCTGGTGGGGCTTCCTATGAATCCAGAGTCATCATGAAAGGATTCTTTAGCTCTGGCTCCCACGGGAGCAGGAAGAGGCTTCACAGACCTGAGGCTCAGCACCTTTCTGTACCCTGTTTGCCCTTAGATTACCTCCCCACACCTCAACCCACCTACAATGCTTCCTCCATCACCCTACCAAAAGGACAGGTGGAGACGCCTCTGAGAAATGGGCTTTGGTTTCTATTATTTCAGTCAGGAGACTGCATCCTTGGATGTCAGAGGGCAGGAGATAATCGCCTTGGTGTGGTTTGGGTTCCAAGAATCAGAGAGGGACAAGGGGTCCCCTGAATCAGAGCAGAGAAAGATTGAAACCCCATATGCCCCACTCTTGACGTCTTGAGCCACCCGGTAAGCTGTCACCTGGGCCAACCCAGGGACATGGAGGCAGAGGTTCTGGCCCCCTGAGCTCTTTTCTCTACCTCGCCCTGTGAGCTCAGTCATGGAAATTGAGAGGCTTGGGCTTGAACTGCAGGTCCAGCTCGCCGCAGGGATGAGCACTGAACCCGCCTCTCTCCCCTCTTCCATGACGGCCTGCTGACAACCACCCCAGAATATCAGTTCCCCCCCACCTCAACCTGCCAACCTCTCCCTCCTGCTTGGTGCAAGCGTGCCTCTCTCACTCAGTCATGTCTGACTCTTTGAGACCCCATGGACTACAGCCTGCCAGGCTCCTCTGTCCATGGGGTTATTCCAGTAAGAATCCTGGAGTGGACCTACTGGTAACTCTCAGCTTGCAGCACACGCTGTCTCTGACCTGGCCTCACCCTTTAATTTCAGTCTTCATGGACCTAGTCACTATTCCTCAGGATGTGTTTTCTAATCTGAGTTTTCCTGATTTTGCAGGATGAGTGCTTGATACCTTGGACTGGTCAGACTTCAGCAAAGGTCTGACCTCAGAGGTGGCTTTCTTCCTTGCATCAGCCACTCCCTCCTCTGCCTAGAGTCACCACAACCTCCCTACTCTGTTGTCTTTTCCCCAATTAACCCAATTGCTCCCTTGCATCCATGCCCACCAAACTTGCTCTCCAGAGAGGTTTGGTTTCCACTCATTTACACCCTGACATGGGTCAGTGGCACCTGTCCCTGGTATTGACTCTAAATCTGGTCCCTAGATGCAAAATGAACATCAAGTCCCAGGGAGTAGAAAGGAGCTGGTGGTGGTGTGGCTGATCACCTTCTGGTTGGGTGAGCCTCAAGCCATCAAAGCAGGAATGAGATAAAAAGCTCTAAACTGCTAAGTCAAAGCTTGCTCCTCCTGAGAATCAGCAGGCAGACTGGGAGGCAGGACTCTTCAGTGTTTAGCATCAGCTGTCTGATTTGCAAGGTTGGCAGAGGTATGGTATTTGTTTGTTCATTTAACAGATATTTGTTGAGAACCAACTATGTGCTGGCTTGGAGAATGAAGCAGAGAACAGGCACGCAAAATCCCTGCTCTTGCGGAGCTTGTATTCTACTGGGGGAGACAGCACTTGTGGGCTTCACATACCTGGGAAGGCAGGGAGGAATTTGGGCTTTGGGTCTAGGGATCCTAAACCGTGGAACATTGAATGAGGACAGGCTCACTGTGGCCATGCTGATCACTGGGCCAAAGGAGACAAAATAAGGGGCAGACAGTCTAGGTCAGAGCTAATGACCCAGGGTCATGGCCAGGCAAGCAAGACGAGGAAACACAAGGAATAAGTGTCAGTGAGGATGCAGAGAGAGACTTCATGGTTTGTTGGTGGAAATGCAAATTGGTGAGGCCACTGTGTGAAACAGTATGGAAGTTACACCAAAAATTAAAAATAGAACTGCCTTGTGACCAGCAATTCCATTTCTATGTATTTATCCAGAGGAAAAAACCCCCAGTAATTTGAAAAGATAGATGCACTCCTATGTGCATTGCAGCATTATTCACAACAGCCAAGATATGGAAGCCACCTAAATAAGATAAACAAGTAGAAATATGATTCTTTAGAAGGTGATAAGTGTTAAGAAGAAGAAAATAGGAAGGAGGATACAGTGTTGAGATGGAGTTGAGTTTTAAACCTGATTGCCAACCTTGCTGAGAAGGTGAATTTTTGAGTAAAGTTCTGAAACAAGCAAGAAAGGCTGTGGAACAGCTATCTGGGGGAAGATTCCAGGAAGATGCAACAGCAGGTGCAGAGTCCTGTGGAATGTGTGTGGGACAGAGAGGAGGCCATCAGCCAGCACAGAAGAGAGAGAGACGGAGAGCAATGGGTGAGGTCAGGGGCTGGATGGCAAGGATGCCAGATAGGGACTTGGTTTTAACTCTGAGATGGGAGCTATGGGAGGATTCTGAGCAGAGAGAGACTTGGTCTGACTAGTGTGTTAACTGGGTCACTTTAGATGCTATGTTGAGAAGAGATGGCAGAGGGGTAAAATGGTTAGGAGGCTACTCCAGTGTCCTTTTACCCAGTTTATGAGGTTCTAATGGCAAATACACTGGGGTGGTTTGCATTCCCTCCTCCAGTGGATCACATTTTGCCAGAACTGGCAAAAGACTATGACCCATCCGTCTTGGGTGTCCCTGCATGCGTGGCTCATAGCTTCATTGAGTTATGCAAGCCCCTTTGCCATGACAAGGCAGTGATCTGTGAAGGGCTGATAAAGGTCTGTATAGTCAAGGCTATGGTCTTCCCAGTGGTCACATATGGTTGTGAGAGCTGGACCGCAAAGAAGGCAGAGCACCAAAGAATTGATACCTTTGAACTGTGGTACTGGAGAAGACTCCTGAGAGTCCCTTGGACAGCAAGGAGATAAAACCAGTCAATCCTAAAGGAAATCACCCCTGAATACTCACTGGAAGGACTGATGCTGAAGCTCCAGTATTTTGGTCATCAGATGTGAACAGCTGACTCATTGGAAAAGCCCCTGATGCTGGGGAAGATTAAGGGCAGAAGGAGAAGAGGGCATCAGAGGATGAGATGGCTGAATGGCATCACCGATGCAATGGACATGAACTTAGGCAAACTTTGGGAGGTGGTGAGGGACAGGGAGGCCTGGCATGCTGCAGTCCATGGGGTTGCAAAGAGTCGGACATGACTGGCTGGCTGAACAACAGCAACGACTACTACTACTACTCCAATGACCCAAGTGAAAGATGATGGTACCTTGGACCAGCCTGGACAGTGGGGAAGGTGGAAGGGCTCAGATTGTTGAGGGTGGGAGGGATGCAGCGGGGGGAGGGAAGAAATAAAAAAATGCAGGAAGGAGGAAGGGTGGGAGGGAAGGAGGATGAAGGGAAGGAAAGAAATGTTAACTGTTGTTATTATTCATCAGTATACTGTTATTTACCGGAGTACTTTAGCACCTTGATTTACAGCCTACTTATATCAGTTAGCTACTGTGATAATAATGCTACACAATAAACTACCCTGAAATTCAGTGGCTAAAACAACAATCATTTACTCTTAACTCTTGCGGCTGAGATCCTGTGGATGTAGGATGGGTTCGACAGAGTGGCTCTAGGATGCCCTTGGCTCCAGATTCTTGAACTTGTTATTCTCATACAGCTGCAGAAGCAGGGTAACTTCAGGTGGGGACAAAGCCCAATTGTACAAGCATATTTCAAGTCTTTTCATGCATCATGCTCACTGATGTCCCTTTGTAGAAGTAAGTCACACGGCCAAGCCCAAATTCCAGGAGCAGAGACATCAACCATCTAGTGGGAGCAAAACACAACGAAGGGTATGAATGTAGGGAAGGTGAAGAATTAGGGCAATTACTCAGTCATATCACTCTTCGTTGCCTCCTACCTTTCTATGAAGAATCATTTGTGATGATCAGGGATAGGAAGGTGTCTAATGGGACCCGAGTGTCTTTTCCACTCTAGCTTCTTCTATCGCTTTCTTCCTCTCAGTTGTGCTTTTTCAGGGCTGTGACTTTGTGTTCCTTTGAAGAAGCATCAGTCAGCCTTCTTTGCTTGCAGGCCACAAAAGCCTCTGGTAGACTTCATCAAAAAGGGAATTGGATGAAGTGCTATTAGGAGCTTACAAAACTGGCAGGTGGCTAGAGAACGAGGCTGGAAACAGAACAGATTATAGGAGAGCTCTGGGGATCCAGGCACTGATGGTGAGGTGGGGAGGGCACTCTAGTGGGGCTTTCCATCACCGTATCTTTGTTCTCAGAATTCAAAGTTTTGGCAGAGAGGGTCCCATTGGCCTAACACCTCTTGGTTTGGGGTAGAACAGGGCATCACAGCTTATTTCTTGCCAAGATTACCCACAATAAGGAAGAGTAGTTTCCCAAAAGGAAGTCAGGAAGCAATAGGAGGGATAACAACAACAACAGAAAGTCAGTGTCCTCTATGTCAGGCTTCTAGGGCAATGGATGTAACAGAAAGAGGCTTGAAGTGCAGACAAGAAGCCAGATTCTCCACCCCCTGCTCTGCTACCAATTTGCTTAGAATATTGAATTCAAGGTGGATTTCTTCTTCTTTAACAAACACTTGAGTGGAACTTACGATGTTCCAGGCCCTGTTCTAAGAACTTGACAAACATTAACTCAGCAGTTCCTGATCTCAAGGAGTTGTTAGCGAGGGCGACGATGTACCTGACCTCACAGCTTAGCTGTAAGGACTAAATGAACAGCATGTGTGAAACATCCAGGAGAACTCTGGCATGCAGAAAATACTCAATACATGTGTTACCTTCTCCCAGCCAGCTCTCACTTCCATCCTGACAGAGGACTCCACGAGAGAGGGGATACTTGAGGTTTCAGGGGCCGTCCTAAGTCTCTAATACTGACATCAGGGACACCTCTGCCTCCAGCAGCACAGCCAGCCTGCCCACTAGAGTCCAAGGAGAAGTATGGGGTTTGTAAGTCGTGCAAGGTCGTCTTGAGAGTGGAAAGATATGAAGCCTCAGGACATCTTGTCACCACCATCTTCGGTATTTCTGATGCCAGGGAAGCTCTGGATCTCATTTTCTAAGCTATATGCCTTCCAGTGTGATGGTGGAAAAGTTCTCCATCTGTGAGGTCCAGGGTGGCAGCCAGTAGTCCCAATGGGGCTACTGAACACCTGACAAATGGCTAGTTTTACTGAGGAGCTAAGCTTATCTTTAATTTTAATCATTTACATTTAAATAGCTGTTTGTGGCCAGTGGCTATCAAATAGATAGTGCAGCTAGAGTTTTGCTTCTTTTTTTAAATTTATGTATTTGGCTGCGTTGGGTCTTTCTTGCAGCATGTGGACTCTCTCATTGTGGTGCTTGGGCTCAGTAGTTGCAGTGCATGAGCCCAGCTGCCCTGAGGCATGTGGGATCTTACTTCCCCAGCCAGGGACCGAACCCCTGTCCCCTGCACTGCAAGTGGATTTTTAACCCCTGGACCACCAGGGAAGTGCCCCTGCTAGAGTTTTTGATGGAACCACCTAAGAGATGCTGACACGTGGAGTAAGAGTGGCGGGATGGAGCCTTTAGAGAAGGACAGAGCAGCTCACTTTCCATTCTAGGAGGCAGCCCCAGAAAGGCCCCCATGTGACCATCTCTGAGCTCTGGCTCCTGCTTCTCCCCTCCCACCCTGTTCTCCTCACTCCCCAGCAATGACCCCTGGCAGCCGACAGACACCTTGGGTGGGAGTCATCCTGTTTCAATCCTACACTCAGGCTGCTCACAGTAAACAGACCCAAAGGTTAATGGAGGTGAGATAAATGGGAAACACTCAGAGAAAAATTAATTAATCTGGGGTTTCTGCTCCCTCAGTGTGACTCATCCCTCCAGAGCCACCTGTCTACTGGCTGGTTTTGCAGGTTGCATTTTATTAATACAAAAGAACAACAATTCTGTGTACATCAATACTAATACCTAGAACCATTGAATGTCAAAGCTGGAGGGAACCTTTAAGAGCAGCTGAGTCAGCATCCTTATTTTGTGGATGGGATGACTGAGGTCTAGCTAGGATGGGCAACCTGAAAAGCTGACTCCAGTCTTGTAGGAGGAGGTGTGGAAAAGGAGGCTGTTTCCCTTCTGCAACTGAGCTGATGGAGCTAGAAGGAGAGCCCACAGGATCCCAAGAGACTGAGCCAGAGAAGTGTGTCCAAAGGGCATCCTCTAAGCAATGTATGGGGAGCAGAGGTGGGAGGCTCAGGGAGTCAGAGGGCTGGGAATGCTGAGGTCAGCCAGAGATATGGACCCATATTCTGGACAATAGAACATCTCAAGGGCTGTTCTGGCCTGTTCTGGCTGCTATAACCAAAATACCATGGACTGAATGCTTGAGAAATGAACAACTATTTATTTTTCATAGTTTCAGAGACTGGGAGGTCCATGATCAGGCACCAGCAGATTTGATGTCTGGTGAGAACCCACTTCCTTTTTTTTTTTTTTTTAATTTAATTTTATTTTTAAACTTTACATAATTGTATTAGTTTTGCCAAATATCAAAATGAATCCATCACAGGTATACATGTGTTCCCCATCCTGAACCCTCCTCCCTCCTCCCTCCCCATACCATCCCTCTGGGTCGTCCCAGTGCACTAGCCCCAAGCATCCAGTATCGTGCATTGAACCTGGACTGGCATCTCGTTTCATACATGATATTTTACATGTTTCAATGCCATTCTCCCAAATCTTCCCACCCTCTCCCTCTCCCACAGAGTCCATAAGACTGTTCTATATATCACTGTCTCTTTTGCTGTCTCGTACACCGGGTTATTGTTACCATCTTCCTAAATTCCATATATATGTGTTAGTATACTGTATTGGTGTTTTTCCTTCTGGCTTACTTCACTCTGTATAATAGGTTCCAGTTTCATCCACCTCATTAGAACTGATTCAAATGTATTCTTTTTAATGGCTGAGTAATACTCCATTGTGTATATGTACCATAGCTTTCTTATCCATTCATCTGCTGATGGACATCTAGGTTGCTTCCATGTCCTGGCTATTATAAACAGTGCTGCAATGAACATTGGGGTACATGTGTCTCTTTCCCTTCTGGTTTCCTCAGTGTGTATGCCCAGCAGTGGGATTGCTGGATCATAAGGCAGTTCTATTTCCAGTTTTTTAAGGAATCTCCACACTGTTCTCCATAGTGGCTGTACTAGTTTGCATTCCCACCAACAGTGTAAGAGGGAGAACCCACTTCCTTATTCTTGCTGTGTCCTCACATGGAAGAAGGGATTAGAGAGCTCTGCAAGGTTGCTTTTATCAAGCACTAGTCCCACACCTGTGGGCTCCATGTTCATAACCTAATCATCCCAAAATAATTATATCCCTAATTATGCCAATACCATTGCATTGGGGAATTGGATTTCTACAAATGAATTTTGTGGGACGCACATCACTGTTGTTGTTCAGTCACTAAGTTGCGTCTGACTCTGCGATGCCATGGGCTGCAAAATGTCAGGCTCCTCTGTCCTTCACAAGCTCCCAGAGTTTGCTCAAACTCACGTCCATTTAGTCAGTGATGCCATCCAACCATCTCATCCTCTGTCTCACTCTTCTCTTTCTGCCCTCAATCTTTCCCAGCATCATGATCCTATACTTTGGTCACCTGATATGAAGAGCTGACTCACTGGAAAAGACTCTGATGCTGGGAAAGATTGAAGACAGGAGGAGAAGGGGACAATAGAGGACGAGATGGTTGGATGGCATCACTGACTCAACAGACATGAGTTTGAACAAACTCTAGGAGATGGTGAAGGACAGGGGAGCCTGGCGTGCTGCAGTCCATGAGGTCACAAAGAATCAGACACAACTGAGCTAATGAACAACAAATTTACAGGAAATAGGCTTAGGAAGACCAAGCAGCTGATTCCAGGATGCACAGCGAGTGGGGGTTCAGAGCTGAAATTTGAGCTCGGGTGTGTGTGATTTCATACGCCATGGGAGTGTAGCAGGAGAGGCTCACTAGCTCCATTTGACAGACGAGAAAATGCAAAGGTTGTGTGACGGTCTGGGGACATAGTGCTGGGGAGTGACATAGAGGTGGGAACCCAGGACTCCTCCATTTGAGTTCTGTGCTTCCTCCAGAGCCCATATTTCCGCTTTCTCATATGTACTGGTCTGGAGTATCCTTTGAACTGGGTGACCTCACAATTTGTTTTATTTGGCACATGGGGAGGGATGTGTCCTGCTGTGGTCTCCAGAGCCACCTGGACAGTGAGTATTGATTTGGGGAGTCAGGAGTGTGGTCTCAATTTCTGAAAGCAAATGACTTCTTGAGTGGTGTCCCCAGCTAAATTATGATGCCTTGTCCTTTCGGCCGGCTGGCTGTGTGTGAAGGGAGGTGGGGCTCCCAGCAGACAGCAAGGAAAGGTTAGGAGCCCACGCAGCATCCCGGATGCTCGCTGGGGCTTGCCCCACACAAACAAACGTCTCAGCAAAGAGCACTCCTGGCTGATTAATAGGTACACACTTGGCCTTGATGGGGGCTGGGCCCAAGCGGCTGTTAATCAGCTCTCCTCATGCCTACACAGGAGCTTGAGTTCCCGGGGGGGAAGGGCTGCCATGGCTCAAACCCTTGGAGACGCCAAGCCACCAGCCTCCAGTCCACGCTGCTGCTCCCCATGGTCCTGTGAGGACTCGGAGGGCCTGACCCAATGGCGTGTCCCCTGCCTCCCTGACTGTTTGGTCACTAAGTACTTCCCCATCCCTCCTGAGAGAGAGCTCAGGGACGACCCCTGGGTGGTGACCCTTGGATGGTGTCCTCTGCCCTTGGGGTTGGGTGAGAAGTAGCAAGAGGCTAAAGATGCCTAGGGTCGGGGGAGGTGGGCATTCCACTGAGGCCAGAAGACTTCACTCCCTTTTCCAAAGGAATAAAAAGAGATAACCTTGTCTTTTGTTTGTTTTCATGTTGTTTTGCTTTACTGTGGTAAGATACATACATAAAAAATTTACTGGTTCAAGTAGGAGGGGACATATGTATACCTATGGCTGATCCATTTTGATGTATGGCAGAAACCAGCACAATATAGTAATTATCCTTCAATTAAAAATAAATAAATTAAGAAAAAAATTTATTGGTGCAAGAGGGAGAGGACTTATGTATACCCATGACTGATTCATGTTGATGTATGGAACGAAACAATATTGCAAAGCAATTATCCTCCAGTTAAAAATAAATTTAAAAAATTAAAAGCAAAGAAAATTTACCATTAGTGACATATAGCACATTCACAGCATTGTGCAGTCATGACAGTAGTTCCAGGATATTTTCATCATCCCCAAAAGGAAATACCATACACATTAAGCTGTTGCTACTCATTCCCTCCTCCCCCAACCCCTGGCAATCACCAATCTGCTTTCTGTCTCTGGATTGCCTATTCTAGACATTTCCTACAAACAGAATCACAAAATACGTGACCTTTTGTGTCTGGTTTCTTTGACTTAGCTTAATGTTTTCAAAGGGCTTCCCTCATAGCTCAGTTGGTAAAGAATCTGCCTGCAATGCAGGAGACCTGGGTCGGGGAGTTCCCCTGGAGAAGGGATAGGCTACCCACTCCAGGATTCTTGGGCTTCCCTTGTGGCTCAGCTGGTAAAGAATCTGCCAGCAATATGGGAGACTTGGGTTGGGAAGATTCCCTGGAGAAGGGAAAGGTTACCCACTCCAGTATTCTGGCCTGGAGAATTCTGTGTACTGTATAGTCCATGGGGTTGCAAAAAGTCGGACACAACTGAGTGACTTTCACTTTTAATATTTTCAAGGTTCATACAGGTAGCATGTGTCAGTACTTTATTCCTTTTTTATGATTGAATATTATTCCATCGTGTAGATAAAGTAAATTTTATTTATCCATTCAGCTGTTGATGGACATTGGGTTATTTCTACCTATGGACATTATGAATAATGCTGCTGTGAACAACTCACCTGTGAGTTTTTATTAGAACCTCAGTTTTCAAGAAAAGAGACAACATTGTTTCACATGTTTGAAACAAATGCATTCAGTCTTCTGCTATTCCAATATAGTGGCCACTACTTTTCACTTTCATGCATTGGAGAAGGAAATGGCAACCCACTCCAGTGTTCTTGCCTGGAGAATCCCAGGGATGGGGGAGCCTGGTGGGCTGCCGTCTATGGGGTCGAACAGAGTCGGACACAACTGAAGCGACTTAGCAGCAGCAGCCACATATGGATATTTAAATTTAAATTAATTAAAATAAGGTTTCCGGGATGGCTCAGTGGGTAAAGAATCCACCTCCAATGCAAGTGACACAGGAGATGTGGGTTTGATCCCTGGGTGGAGAAGATCCCCTGGAGGAAGAAATTGCAACCCACCTCAGTATTCTGATAATTAAAATAAAAACTTCAGGTCCCCAGTTGCAATGATTATTTTCCAAGTGCTTAAAAACTACATGTGGCTAGCAGCTACCACACTGAATGGCAGTGCACATATAGAACATTTCCATCATCCCAGGAAGTTTGGTTGGTAAACTCTTGTCTAAAACGTACTACTAATGGAAATCCTGCCAGTCCTTCAATAGGTGTTTCAACTCCAATAGTTTTTCAATAACTTGAACCTCCCTGATCTCTCCCTTTCCTTGGGTTACCTTCTGAGGACAAGGCTATTTCCCTGCCATTGTCCTTTCTGGAGGAGGGAGGGGTAGTTTTTTCTACTTGCCTTTTTTTCTCTCTTCTTTCCAAGACAGTAGAAACTAGAGATCTTGTTTTGTCCCCTAACTTGTATACACTGATGGACACACTCTAGCACTCAGCATTGCAGCCACTTTGCACCCACAACCTGGCCCTTTAACAGCAAACGTCCCAACCCTGATAGGGCTTGGCATTGCCAATGTAACCCAGTGTGGGTAGACATCCTAGTCTGGGAAAGTTAATGCTGTCACATCAGAATCAATTGTTATAAGGTCTTGTTTTTGCCCCTTCCTGCATTGGCCCATCCAAGTCAAATAGAGCATTCCATATGCTCCTGCATGTTGATGTCAGCTGCAGTTACCCAGTAGGGCCCCTGGTGTCCCTCTACTCATCTGGCAGCCTTCGTGGATACCTACCCATTGCTTTCTTAGGTCCTCAGAGGAACCCTCTGTCAACAGTGGCCTCTGGAAGAATGTCACTGTCCAATGAGGACAAGGAAGGCTGGGGATGGGCTCCCAGGTCTCAGCCTCTATACCTGATACTGACCTTCATGCTGGGAAAGAGTGAAGGCAAAAAGAGAAGCGGGAAGCAGAGGGTGAGATGGTTAGGTAGCATCACTGACTCAAGAGACATGAGTTTGAGCAAACTCCAGTAGATAATGAAGGACAGGGGAACCTGTCATCCTGCAGTCCATGGGGTTGCAAAGAGTTGGAGACAACTTAGTGACTGAATGACAACAACGTGATACTCAGTGCCAGAATGGCTGGGGCTCAGTTTGTGCTGTGGACCATGAAACTCCTGAAGCAACCAAGGGTCACACCTGAGAAGACAGTGCCTAAAGGTTAATTAAGGATGCTCATGTGTTGCGGACCAAGAGCTGAGAATAAGGAGGAGCTAACTGGTCCATGGGCTCTTTGGCCAATCCTGCCTGGGCAGAAGGCGTCCACTCTGATAAGCTCACTTGATTGAGCCAGTAAGGCATAAACTAGCAGGTCGTCTAGTCCAGTTCCCCTATGTGATAGATGAAGAGGCTGAGCCCCAGAGAGCCTTGAGCAGCTCCACTGCCGCCTACTGGTGCAGTCACGTCACACCTTGGAGGCGCTGCTGTCACAAGCAGTCCCCATCAGTGTTACCACAAGCTGAGGTCCACAAGCCTACCCCCACTCACCCCGCCCCGAAAAGCCATGGTATCGGGCTCAGCCAGCCTCCAGAAAGCAGTTGCAAGCGACTCATGTTACCGGCACAGCCAGCAGGGACCAAGAAGGTCATCGTAAGGAAAGATACTAAAAGAAGCCAGAACATGGCTCAAGACTCATTTATACACCTGGCTAACATGACAAGGACCCGAGGTGGGCTTTTGTCATGTGGCAAAGGAGTTGGGGATAGGTCCAGGGGGTAGTTTTGGGGTACCAGCAGGTAAAATGGCTATTACTATGTTGAGAGGATTCTCTACTTCACCCTAACAGAACTACTGGAGGAATGAGAATGAGTACAGTAAGAGGGAATGGGGTTAGGTCCTAGACAGCCAGGCTCAATGGCACCTTTCCACCTGGGCTCAGGCAGCAGTCCTGCCTCCCAAATGTGGATACCCAGTGGATACTGACCCCAGGATCCTAGTCCTCCTGAGGTGACCAGTTTGCAGCAGAACCAGGCAGACAATCAGGGGACACATGATGTGCATGTGTCCAGGCTGTGGGCTACCATTCCACAGGCTCCCTCCCAAAGGCTGCCCAGCCAAGCAGTAGTGATTTGGATAAAGAGATACAAGTTCCCAGCCAGCAGTCTCCTCAACATCACTAGCATAGTTATCCTGTACATGTCCCCAAACCCCATAAGAGGACAAAAAGACAAAAGCCCCACTATCCGAGAATAAGTACCTTCCCAAAACTGATTAGGGCAGGGGGAAATATCAGTAACCTCAGATATGCAGATGACACCACCCTTATGGCAGAAAGTGAAGAAGAGCTAAAGAGCCTCTTGATGAAAGTGAAAGAGGAGAGTGAAAAAGTTGGCTTCAAGCTCAGCATTCAGAAAACTAAGATCATGGCATCTGGTCCCATCACTTCATGGCAAATAGATGGGGAATCAGTGGAAACAGTGGCTGACTTTATTTTGGGGGGCTCCAAAATCGCTGCAGATGGTGATTGCAGCCATGAAATTAAAAGACGCTTACTCCTTGGAAGGAGAGTTATGACCAACCTAGGCAGCATATTCAAAAGCAGAGACATTACTTTGTCAACAAACGTTCATCTAGTCAAGGCTATGATTTTTCCAGTGGTCATGTATGGATGTGAGAGTTGGACTGTGAAGAAAGCTGAGTGCCGAAGAACTGATGCTTTTGAACTGTGATGTTGGAGAAGACTCTTGAGAATCCCTCGGACTGCAAGGAGATCCAACCAGTCCACCCTAAAGGAGATCAGTCCCAGGTGTTCATTGGAAGGACTGATGCTGAAGCTGAAACTCCAGTACTTTGGCCACCTGATGTGAAAAGTTGACTCATTGGAAAAGACCCTGATGCTTGGAAAGATTGAGGGTGAGAGGAGAAGGGGATGACAGAGGATGAGATGGTTGGATGGCATAATCGACTGAATGGACATGGATTTGGGTGGACTCCAGCAGTTGGTGATGGATAGGGAGGCCTGGTGTGCTACGGTTCATGGGGTCAGAAAGAGTTGGACACGACTGAGCGACTGAACTGAACTGAGGCAACGTTAGCTATTCCAACCATCAGCCACTGTGGGCAGCCACTAAGTAATAATAAATGTGAGACTCCAGCCATAGGATGTGAATAAAAGGGGTTGGCACTGAGTACAAAACTGCCTGTTGACAAAATAACTAGCAATATCCATGCAACACAGAGCTTTTATTTTGTTTTCATCCACAGATTTCTTTTTTCAGTAATGACAAACATGATGTTTTCAGAAGGCTTTGTTTCACATCTTGCCAAGTAGAGATTTTAAAGAGTTTTAAGTCAGAAAATCTTTCCAGACTAGGAAAGTCTCCTGTGGACCGTGATGGAAGAAATCTATCTACCCTAGACTTCCATGCTATGAGGAAGCCCAGACCACATGGGAAGGCTGTGTGCAGGCGCTCTGGTTGATAGTCTTGCCTGAACTCCCAGCAGACCACCAGCATCAGCTGCCAGCCTTCTGAATGGGTCAGCTTAAATGTCCAGCACAGTCAAGCTTTCAGAGGACTGCAGCCCAGCCAGTCTCTGGCCTTTGCAACCCCACTTAAGTCTCCAAGTCTGAACTGCCCAGTGAAGCCCTTTTTGAAATCCTAACCCACAAAATAGTGAGCAAACGAAATGATTATGTTAAATAACTTAAAAAACCCAACTAAACGAAAACAAACAAAACTACCTTGATACAACTAGAGGTATTTTCAAGTTCACAAACTGCATGTACTTGCCACTAAGGGTCTTAAATTTTACAATCAAGAAAGATACTGAAGGGACTTCACTGGTGGTCCAGTGGTTAAGAATCTGCTTTCTAATGGAGGGGACATGAGTTCAGTCCCTGGTTAGGGAACTAAGATCTTGCATGCCACAGGGAAACTAAACCCTCACACCTTAACTACTGAGCTTGTGTGCTCTAGAGCCCATGTGCCACAATGAAAGATCTTGTGTGCCCCAGCTAAGACCTGATGCAGCCAAATAAGAAAATAAAATTTTGAAAAAGAAGAAAGATACTGAGGCTCCAAATTGGGGAGCGCCTTGCTCAAGGACACCCTACTCTGGATCCCAGGCTTCCTGTCCCCTGGGCCGTGAGGTCTGATTCTTGTCCCCCTTGGTCCCCATTTGCTGGCTGGCTCATCGAACAGAGGCATCTACCGCTGGACCACAGAGCACCCTCTGCCTGTCTCATTTGTTTACAGAAGATTTTACTCTAACAACTCCTTTCCTCAATGGAAATATCAGTGAGCAGATCTGTCAAATGAAACACGCCACCCCAGACCGGCGTCTGAGGCCAGTTCCATAAGAGCAGGGAGGCAGTGTAGCGGTAGAGACAGAGCAGGTGACGTTTCTCTGTGGCCTGAAGGAAGGAGCTTGGCTGGGTCACCGGGCCGGCCTCCTGTCAGCAGCAGAAGTGGAGGAGCCACGCTGAGCCAGCACTACTTAGTCAAGCAAACGCAAGTGGGAAACCAACCAAGAAGCAACTTGCCAGCTTCCTAGTGTGGGGGCAGTCTCAGGCACCCCACAGGGGGCCCCAAATGGGCTTTTAGGCATCTGGAGGGTAGCACTGCCTTCTGAAAAAGCAGATGCACTCAGGAGAGATCGACAGACCCCAGTAAGGCAAGACCAATTACTTCATGGAATTCAGACAAGAAACTGAAAATTTCCATACAATTGGTTTAAGCAAATGAATATGTTTAAACCTAGATGCAGAACTTCTTATTTATCCTGACTGATGATGTTCACTTTATAGCTTTGGGCTATGTCTTCTGGCTTGGTTTGATTTTTTTCCATCTTGAAACTTAATAGCTATCTTATCTTTCTTATCTACAAGTGTAATAAAGTTCAGTTCAGTTGCTCAGTCGTGTTCAACTCTTTGTGACCCCATGGAGTGCAGCACTCCAGGCTTCCCTGTCCATCACCATCTCCTGGAGTTTGCTCAAATTCATGTCCATTGAATCGGTGATGCCATCCAACAATCTCATCCTCTGTCGTCTCCTTCTCCTACAGCCTTCAATCTTTCCCAGGATCAGGGTCTTTCCCAATGAGTCAGTTCTTCACATCAGGTAGCCAAAGTATTGGAGCTTCAGCTTCAGCATCAGTCCTTCCAATGAATATTCAGGACTGATTTCCTTTAGGATGGACTGGTTGGATCTCCTTGCAGTCCAAGGGACTGTCAAGAGTCTTCTCCAACACCACAGTTCAAAAGCATCAATTCTTTGGCACTCAGCTTTCTTTATGGTCCAATTCTCACATCCCTACATGACTACTGGAAAAACCATAGCTTTGACTAGACGGACCTTTGTTGGCAAAGTAATGTCTCTGCTTTTTAATGTGCTGTCTAGGTTAGTCATAGCTTTGCTTCCAAGGAGCAAGCGTCTTCTAATTTCATGGCTTCAGTCACCATTTGCAGTGATTTTGGAGCCCCCCAAAATAAAGTCTCTCACTGTTTCCATTGTTTTCCCATCTATTTGCCATGAAGTGTAATCAAAATAGTTCATATCTTCCTGTTATCATGACTGAGATGGTGAAAAGCATTAGGCCATGAGAAATGGTGCAGATCTTCCCACCAAACTGGTTCTAATATTTTCTTCAACCCCATGGCAGTTCAGCCAGTTCAGAAATTATCTCTCTCTCTCCTATGCTCACTCCTATACCTATAAAATAGAATATTTTATAATGCTGTAAAGTAAATTTTTATATACACAATAATAATTTTATATGTGTGCATAAATACAACTGTTTCATACACATTTTAAGAAGAGTCTCATTTTGTTTGGCTTCTCTTCCCTCTCCAGTCTTCTGCTCACAACACTTTCCACTACCAGCTCTAGGCCTTCTCTGGGTAACCTAGGTTAACAAACAGTGTGGGTTGTGTGTCCTTCTATATTTTTCCATATACACATACATATATACACACACATACCATATACAGACACACATACATATACATGCACACCATACGAACATTGCTGTTTTTTTTTTTTAATATTTACTTATTTATGTTTGCTGCACTGGGTCTTCACTGCTGTATGTGGGCTTTCTCTAGCTGCAGTGAACGAGGGCTACTCTCTAGCTGCAGTGCATGGGCTGCTAACTGTGGCGGCCTCTCCTGTTGTGGAGCACAGGCTCCAGGGCACACAGGCTTCAGTAGTTGTGACACTAGGGCTTAGTTGCTCCAAGGCATAAGAGATTTTCTTAGATGAGGTATTGAACTTGTGTCTCTCACATTAGCAAGTGGATTCCTAACCGTTAGACCACCAGGGAAGTCCAAACATTGGGGTTATTTTTCCCATGTTTTACATTAATTGGATACCATCTTACACACTTTTCTTTATCTTTGTTTTCTGATCATCAATAACTTGTAAAAATTATTCCTAGTCAATCATCAGAGCTCTAATACACTTTGTTAAAGGGTTATATAACAGACTACCCAATGAAAAATGGGTCATTATTTATTCAACTCTTTCTAATTGGATAGGCATTTACCCTTTTTCTATATCAGAAAAGATCAGTCGCTCAGTCCAACTCTTTGCGACCCCATGAATCACAGCACACCAGGCCTCCCTGTCCATCACCAACTCCCGGAGTTCACTGAAACTCACATCTATCGAGTCGGTGATGCCATCCAGCCATCTCATCCTCTGTCGTCCCCTTCTCCTCCTGCCTCCATCCCTCCCAGCATCAGGGTCTTTTCCAATGAATCAACTCTTCACATGAGGTGGCCAAAGTACTGGAGTTTCAGCTTTAGCATCATTCCTTCCAAAGAAATCCCAGGGCTGATCTCCTTCACAATGGACTGGTTGGATCTCCTTGCAGTCCAAGGGACTCTCAAGAGTCTTCTCCAACACCACAGTTCAAAAGCATCAATTCTTCGGCACTCAGCCTTCTTCACAGTCCAACTCTCACATCCATACATGACCACAGGAAAAACCATAGCCTTGACTAGACGAACCTTTGTTGGCAAAGTAATGTCTCTGCTTTTGAATACGCTGTCTAGGTTGGTCATAACTTTCCTTCCAAGGAGTAAGTGTCTTTTAATTTCATGGCTGCAGTCACCATCTGTAGTGATTTTGGAGCCCAGAAAAATAAAGTCTGACACTGTTTCCACTGTTTCCCCATCTATTTCCCATGAAGTGGTGGGACCAGATGCAAGCAATAACTATTCTTGCATATATGTCCTCATGAACTGGTGCTTCTATTTCTAGGGATAAATTATAAAAAATGAGATGGATAATTTTAATATCTAATTTTAAAAATGTTGCTGGATCATTTCCCAAAATGGCCCTAATAATTCAGATTTCCATATCCAAGCCCAGAGTGGGTGTTCCCACTGACAGTTCCCCAGAGTAGGCCTTTTCATTTTTGCATACCTGGCATATTAACTTCTTGTATTTTAACCTCTCTTGTCTTTGTGTGTTTGTTTACTTTTACATTGCTAACCTCTTTCATTTCTCCTAATCAAGCTTGTGAGGAGATATTTCACCTTATTGTTCTTCCAAAATACTGTTTTTAGATTTATTGTCCCTTTCTCTTATTTGAAATCTTTTCCTAGTTCAATTTCAGCTTTTGTCTTTATGAGTTTCCTATTCCTAGATTAAAAATTTTTTTTCTTTATCTTATTAATTTCTTGAATTCTGAAATGTTTTAACTTTAATTTTAAATGAAAAAGGCATTTTAAGCATGTTCATTTTTATTAGCATGGCTTTTCTGACTCATAGGTTATGTATAAAGTGTTCTTTTCACTGACTTGTACAGAATTTGTAATATCTCTTTTGATTTTTCTCTCAGTTCAATGATTTTTTAAGATTGTATATTTTAACTTCTGACTGGTTAAGATTCTGGTCATTTTTTATTACATATTTCTATCTTATTGGAATAGCATCAGAGAATGTGGCCTCTATTTTAATCTATATAATGTCTACTTCTTAGAATATTCAAAACATTTCTTTTGGGGAAAGAACATGATCAATATTTTATATGGTTTGTTAACACAGAATAAGTATATTCTGATTCAAAGCAATTATAGATTTTATATATAGTCAAGATTATTGATTTTAAAAAATTTGTCTATGCCCATATTTAATTTATTGGATATGAAATATTCAGATGGAATTATATGGAAATCTTTCTGTATAATTAAAAAAATCAAGTTCTTCTTACATTTCTAATAGCTTTAGCTTTATAAGTTTAGCTGATACACTGTTTTGTGCATACCTTTTATGAAATAACTTCATCAATTGCGCTACTTGTGTTATGCAACATCCCTTTTTCTGTCCTGATTCGTGTTTAACCTTGAATTCTACTTTGTCTATTATTAAACATTGCCATTCTTGCTTTTTATTTGTTTGCATTTGCCTGGTATTCCTCTTCCCACTCCTTTAATTTGAACCTTTCATTAACTATTTCCTCTAAGTGTATTTATTTAAACAGTGTATAAATGTTTTTGGTTTTTAACTCTCTGTGACATTTAGTGAGACAATTCTGTTTGTTCACATATGGTTCAATAACTTACATTCCTACTTTTTCTTCCCCATGATATTATTTTATAGTTACAGTTTATCTTACATTAGTTTTCTTTGTCTTTATTTTCATTGGTTTAATTGAATTGTTACTCATCTTATTTTTCCCTTTGTTAATTTATAGATCTTAACACAACTGTTAGATTAATGTTTTCCTTTACTTTCCTTGTATTCAAAGTCAAACACTGTTTTCTCTATTATTATTTGAAGCAATAATTTTACCAACTATTTTACTGAGAAAGGCAGTCTATTTTCATGCTACTTACCTATTCTTACTATGAGATAAAACTGTTGGAGTTCCATCACTTTTTTCTCCCCCATTTCCTTTCTTCCAATCCTGGAAGAGGCATCTGGGATACCTCTCACTCCCTTCCCCAACCATTGCTCCTGGTAACCTGGTGTTGCTGAAATAGTTTAGTGCTGTTAGTTCTAGATTATTCTTATAGTACATATTTCCATGGAATTCATTATTCTCCATTCAGAAACCTTTTCCTGTTATTTGCTTAATTATTATCTTTTTTGTCATGTTCTTATTTTTCTTTTAGAATCCTAATACTAGAACCCTAATATTAGGTTTCACTGTTCCATCCTCCAACTCTTCGGTTTTTTCCTTTACAATTTTCATCTCTTTATATTTTTACTGCATGCATCAGTATCTATAATTTCCATTATGAGCTTCCCAGTTGGCACCAGTGATAACAAATCTGCCTGCCAATGTAGGAGACACAAGAAGCATGGGTTCAGGAAGATCCCTTGGAGTAGGAAATGGCAACCCACTCCAGTATTCTTACCTGGAAAATTACATGGACAGAGGCCACTAATTCAGGCCTCAACCACTGTCATCTTTTCCTTTCCTTCCCCTGTCATATTGTTTAGTGGGAAATCTACATTTTAGCTTCAGAATGCCTTTGTGTGTGTGTTTGCTGCTCTTGATTATCAAGTGCTCTATTTTTCTGTTCCGTCTCAGTGAAAAGGAACTTGGAGGCAGTTATAACCACGGATATAAAAGAAATTAAAATACTTAAAAGAGAATAATATATGCAACATACTGGCCATAACTTTAAAATCTAGAAGAAAGGGATGATTTCCTAGCCAGTAGATTTTCAAAATTTACCCTAGAAGAAATGGAGCACTTCAAAAGACTAATCATCATAGAAGAGAAAAGAAAGTCATTAAATATCTACCACCTAATAAACACCAGGGGTAGGGGTGGGAGGTGGGGATTACAGCTGGGTTTTATCTAACATTTAGGGTCAAGCGAGGAGCTTTCTTTGCCTCGATATGCATTTTGTCTGGTAGGTCGTCCTTCTCTGGGCCCCAGAATGGTATCACGGGTGAGGTTCCCTGGGAAGAAGACTGAGAGGGAGAAGGGCTCATCCCTGAAGGGGAGGGAAGGAAGCAGGAGTGGGAAGATAGAGAAGTTGGGTTATCATGGGCAGTCTCTACAGAGCCTGCCTCTATGAAGAGTTCTAAAATTATGGCCTTTCAGGGCTGTCAGGGCTGCTGTGAGGGGGCTGGGCTTTTATACCCTTACACTAACAAGGTGCTTGATGTTGTCTGCCCTCAAAAGTGGGCATAACTTTGAATGTACTAACTGCTGCTACTGCTAAGTCGCTTCAGTCGTGTCCGACTCTGTGCGACCCCATAGATGGCAGCCCATCAAGCTCCCCCGTCCCTGGGATTCTCCAGGCAAGAACACTGGAGCAGGTTGCCATTTCCTTCTCCAATGCATGAAATTGAAAAGTGAAAGTGAAGTCGCTCCGTCGTGTCCGACTCTAGCGACCCCAAGGACTGCAGCCTACCAGGCTCCTCCGTCCATGGGATTTTCCAGGCAAAAGTACTGGAGTGGGGTGCCATTGCCTTCTCCATGAATGTACTAAAGTAATCCCCAAAGAGAGTTGACTGGCAGTGGTGTGCTATCTGTGCACAGGTCTCTCAGAAACTCAGGGAGGAAGGGAGAGGAAGTCCTTCAGTTCTATAGGTGAGTCTGGGTGGCACATTACAGCATCCACTACAGATGGGTTGTTATTTTCCTCCGTGACTCCCTGAGTTTCTGGCCTGTTATTGGACTATCACAACAGGTATCAGTCCCCAGATTGGTGGACGATGAAGCAGTCCCCTCCCTGTGGACCCCTGCTGCTTTACTGTGTAGCAGATAAAGTGCTGGTCCCTGTGAGATGTCTGGAAGACAACTCCCTGACCCCTTCTATCCTCTCAGCCATCAGAACATGAAAGAAAAGACTCAGATCATTTACCCAGCTCTCTCTTGACCAGGCACATGGGAACAGAGGGAAGGCAGGGGAGGGGAGGCGTATCCCCTGAAGGTGCACAGATTTCTTTCCTCCCAGGACCTGCTGCTTTACCTTGCTGCCCTCGTCGTCACAGGAGAAAGTCCTATGTCAATTTCCTTGACCATGACTCCCCTGGTGCCCAGGGCTTTACCCAGTCCCAGCAACTGTTTGACTTGGGAAAATCAAACAGATTAGAGTTGACAGGCTGCCTTCTCCTCAGAATCCCCTCCTCCCCACCTTTCTCACCTTGTCCATGAGAATCATGTAAAATATTTTGCTAGTTGAGTAGCTGAAGTCAACATGCTAATTCAGCAGCCAGTGGACCCAGTGAGAACTGGGCTGGAGGTGGAAAAGAGGCAAACACATTTCATTTGGAGGCGAGGGAGAAGTTTAACCAGTCACCAGACAGCTCCTTGAGGCACTAGTGGTAAAGAACCCACCTGCCAATGCAGGAAACATAAGAAAAGGGAAAGGGAAAGTGAAATCACGCAGTCGTGTCCAACTCTTTGCGACCCCATGGACTGTAGCCTACCAGGCTCCTCCATCCATGGGATTTTCCAGGCAAAGGTACTGGAGTGGGTTGCCATTTCCTTCTCCAAAACATTAAGAAACCCGGGTTCAGCTCCTGGATCTGGAAGATTCCCTAAAGGAGGGCATGGCAACCCACTCCAGTATTCTTGCCTGGAGAATCCCATGGACAGAGGAACCTGGCAGTCTTCAGTCCATGCTGTTGTAGAGTCAGACATGACTGAAGTGACTTGGCACACACAGACAGCTCCTTAATTGTGAGCTGAATATTCATTGGAAGAACTGACGCTGAAGCTGAAGCTCTGATACTTTGGCCCTCTGATATGATGAGCTGACTTGTTGGAAAAGGCCCTGATGCTAGAAAAGATTGAGGGCAAAAGGAGAAGGGGATGGCAGAGGATGAAATGGTTAGATAACATCATAGTGACTCAATGGACATGAGTTTGAGCAAACTCCAGGAGACAGTGAAGGACAGGGAAGCCTGGCAAGCTGCAGTCCATGGGGTCACAAAGAGTTGGACATGACTGAACAATTGAACAACAACAGCAACAAAAGTCCTGAGTTAGGACCTGAGTGGAACTCAGAAGAGAACAATTAGCGAATTCCAGGAGACAGCATTCTCTGCATGTACTTCCATCCAAAGAGATCAATGTTTATGTATTTAAGTAAAGCCTTATGTCTTATATATGAATGTGAGCAGGTGGAAATGTTTACTCAGCCTGAATCCCTGGTTGCAGCTCTCTCTGTGATCCCGCTCCTTTGAAATTCAAACATATTCATGAGGCTGAAACAGGAAAGCTTTTTATTAAGGCAGAAGAGGCTCTCTATAAAAAAAAGAACTCTCAACCCCATATGTATGCTTGGAAATAAATGTGTTAATGGAAACGTCCCCGTCGTGGAGGAGCAAGGAGCTGATGAGTCCTGGGAGAGGCTGCCCTGGCACACACAGCAGGCGAGGGTTAAACCCCGCTAGCAATTCTGACTTTGCAATCCCAACCCAGATGTAGAGGAAGGAAGAAGAAAGGCAGGCGAGGAGAGGAACGCGCGGAAGGGAGAGCTCTGGGTGCACAGGGAGCTCTGTCTGAGCACTGGTGTGGGAAGGAGACACACAAAAAGCAGACTCACAGCCAAGGACAAATGCTAAAGTACGCTCTGAGGATCTAAGAGTGGTGGCCAGGAAGCCTCAGTATTGAATGAACTGAGGTTTGGAAGAAAAAATCAAGGACAAGAAAAATTCTTTCTTTCTTTCATTTTGTTTGGAGCCAGGAAAGTATGGATTTGGCTGCTCCTTGGAGGCACCGGGGTTCTCTGCCGCAGGTGACCAGGTGCTCCCCTGGCCACAGGGGAGGCAGGTGTGTAGCAGACTGCACTGTGAACGGGGCACAGAAAGAAAGCATAAGAATCCAAACCTCTCTCATTGTTTTCCTTGTGAGGGGTTTTCACGTAACTGGGGGGATGGAGAGGGCTTGATGTGGGAGGTGAAGCCCAGCAAAGGTCAAGAGATGGAGAGGGCATAGCAGCTGAGGGTGGCCAGGGGTGGAGGGCAACCACTGAGCTCACTGCAGGCTAGCCCCACAAAGCCCTGTACGTGTGGGCTCCCACAAACTCTGTTTCAAACAGGACAACAGCTCGATGATGTGACCTCAAGGAATCCACTGTCTGGACTCTCTCCAGACTCAGAAATGACAAGGGAGGGAGGCAAGAATGCTCATACAACAAATGCAATATTGATGCTCAAAACTGAAAATGAGAACAAGTCCATTTCCGAACAGGAAACTAAAGGCCATTGACTTTAGTGTTAATTCCTGGAAAAAACCTCTAAATCCAGTCTGTTTGTAAGTGCTTCAGGAAGAAAGCAGGCCAGTCAGTGAGGGCTCATGAAGAAAGATATGCAAATAGAGGTGACTCTGTTTTAATAGGGTGAATCTGGTTGATCAGGGTGTCTGAACTTCAGCAAACCATTCTGTGTCTCTCTGGGTAGTCTGGTCTACAAAGGAAGAGCACGTGGGCTATGTGATAGTAAGAGGGTTTGTGGAGGGTTGAAGATGCATCCCAAAGAGTGTTGGTGAGTGGCAGGATCTCCTGTGGTCTGTACATGGCACCCCACTCCAGTACTCTCGCCTGGAAAATCCCATGGACGGAGGAGCCTGGTAGGCTGCAGTCCATGGGGTCGCTGAGGGTCGGACACGACTGAGCGACTTCACTTTCACTTTTCACTTTCATGCATTGGAGAAGGAAATGGCAACCCACTCCAGTGTTCTTGCCTGGAGAATCCCAGGGACGGGGGAACCTGGTGGGCTGCCATCTGTGGGTTTGCACAGAGTCGGACACGACTGAAGCGCCTTAGCAGCATACAAGGATCTGCTTTCAGGCAGATTCTGCTTTATTTAATAGGAGGGCAGGTAAGCACAGTAGTTGAAAGCAGTATTTGACTTGAATGAGCTATCCACACTTAAATTTTGGCTCAGTCACTTACCAGATGGGTGATCAAAAAAACTTACTTTATTTTTCTTGGCCTCAGTTTCCCCATTTGTAAAATGGAAGATAATTCTACCCCTACTTACAAAATTAAATACATATACACATACATATAGGCTTTCCTGGTGGCTCAGTGGTAAAAAATCTGGTTGCTAATGTGGGAGACACAGGTTCTATACCTGGGTTGAGAAGATCCCCTGGAGGAGGAAATGGAAACCCAGTCCAGTATTCTTGCCTGGAGAATCCCATGGATAAAAGAGCCTGGCAGGCTACAATCCATGAGGTCACAAAAAAAGAGTTGGACATGATTTAGCGACTAAATAACAACACACACACATATGTTTGTCTACATATACATGAAAGTGTGAAAGTGTTTGTCACTAAATTGTGTCTGACTTTTTGTGACCCCATGGATTGTAGCCGACCAGGCCTCTTTGTCCATGGACATACGCACACACATACATATCTGTATTATGTATGTGCATATATATATATATATATATATATCTCATATATGCTCAGCACAAGTGTGGAATATTGTGTACACTGAACAATGATCTTTGTAACAGGTGTTTACCCATGTGCATTATCATCTCTTCTTCCAGAAGGAGGAGCAGGAGCTCATGCTCTTGAAGGGCAGGTCTTGATGGCCCCCAGGACATGAATGCTAGAGAACATCAAGGATTTTATGAAAGGGAAAAATTTAAAGTTGGAGTAAGTCTAAAAGAAAATAGTAAATCCTGAACAGATTTGCTAAATGAGAATGGATTGCGGCACTCTGGCCAGGGGGAAATTTAGGAGTTAGTGCGGCAATTACAGCCCTCCCAGAGTTATAGGGCACACTAGAGAGTCTTTAACCAATGCCCTGTAGCTGGAAGAGTAATTCACCAAGCTGGGCTGTACGTCTAAAGAGAAGCCTTGCTGGAGACCAAGCAGTTTTTTCCTTCCAAATTAAAAAGCAATTTACATTCTTAAATCACAAGCTGCTGAGTTCTCCCCCACACCACTATGCAAATCTTTTTCTATAGGCAGATAGATTGAGACAGCAGTTAAAAAAAAAAAAAAAAGTAAAGCTCCATACATTTAAACCTCTCCTGCTCTTTACTTAGGACAAAGTAGAGCAAATGTCCCTATCCTTGCCCACATCACTTGAAGAGCCCAGCTGTGTCTCCCCTGTTCCCTCAGTCCAGTCACTTGCTGAACATTTGCTCCTGCTGCTGTGTTCTGTGCAGTCGTGTCCGACTCTTTTGTGACCCTATGGACTGTAGCCTGCCAGGTTCCTCTGTCCATGGGATTCTCCAGGCAAGAATACTGGAGTGGGTAGCCATTCCCGTCTCCAGGGGATCTTCCTGACCCAGGGATCAAACCTGAGTCTCCTGCATTGCAGGTGGATTCTTTACCACTGAGCCATCAGAGAAGCCTGAACATCTGATAGGTGTGAGACAAAGTCTGGGCCTCCATCTGAACTGCCAGCTCAACATGGGAAGCAGAGAGCTAATCCAGTCCTAGGTGTCCAGCTGGATCCCCAGGAAGAGTTGTGTGTCATGCTCAGTCGCTTCAGTCATGTCCAACTCTTTGCAATCCCATGTGGATGGCATCCGCCAGGCTCCTCTGTCCATGGGACTCTCCAGGCAGGAATACTGATGTTGGTTGCCATGCGCTTCTCCAGAGGATCTTCCTGACCCATGGATTAAACCCATGTTTCCTGTGTCTCCTGCATTGTCAGGCAAATTCTTTACCACTGGGAAGCCAAGAAAGAGCTAGATATAAAGCTAAAGAGCTAAAATAAAATGGAAGGAATTAATAGTTGTTGAGTATCTATTATGCAGCATGAGCTCTTTAGGGGCGATCCTCATAGAAGAAAGCCCGGTCAATATCATTATTCTCAGTTTACCAAGGAGGAAGAACAATGAGCATCAGTGAGGTGAGAATTTTTCCAGGGTCCAGTGAGAGAAACCCAACTCAAAGGAGATTCAGGGGCTTCCCTGGTGGCTCAGTAGTAAAGAATCCGCCTCCTTATGCAGGAGACAGAGGTTAGATCCCTGATCTGGGAAGATCCCACATGCTGTGGGGCTACTAAGCCCATGTGCTACAACTACTGAGCCTATGGTCGAGCCCGGGAACCGCAACTGCTGGGCCTAGGTGCCGCAACCAGTGAAGCAAGGGAAGCCATCACGATGGGAAGGCTGAGCGTGGCAACAAAGAGTAGACCCTGCTCACTACAGCTAGAGAAAAGCCAGTGTGGCAATAAAGACCCATCACAGCCAAAAATAAATAAACAAGTAAAATTACTTTTTAAAAAAGCAGATTCATCAGGAATGGGGGTTCAGGGAAAGATGCTGGGGTGATAAGGAGGCACCCATCACAAGCCTTACTTTGGCACTCTGGGCTATATTATCAACAAAACACACTACCTGTTGAACAGGACATTTCATCCCCTTCCCCTCATTCACTTGAAGCCTAGAGCTCATCACAAGGTAGCAGAGAGACGGCTTATAAAGCCAAAGCATTTCATTACCCTCACTGTCCAAGGCAGGGACGTGGTGGAACAAGCTGGGGAGGAGCAGAGATGGCAGCTGTTTTTTCCAGAGCAGGGTGTGAGCCCCTGGAGGGTGGGACACAGTGTCTTCTCTTTTAGCTCTACACCCCAGGTGCCAGCTCCAGAAATGCAAGATCAGTGATGTGCCTGGTGGTCTTGATGGCTGACCCCTGAACAGGCAGCCAAACTGCTCAGCCACTCCAGCCCTGCAGCCTGGAGACAGACATCCCTGTCCCAGCCATGGGTGTCCTCCTTCCCCCTCTGTCCTCGTCACCCAGGCCCTTGTCGAGCTGCAGGAATCCACTGGGTCCTGGGTGAGAAGGTTGAAGAGCCCCAGGCTGTGGCTTCTCTCTTGGGTGGAACATTCCTCTAGAGTACCCAGCTTCCTACTGCTTCTGAGCCTTTGGATTCGTAACCCAGTCTCCCAAGTTCTCCCCACTGATGGCAGATTCTCACAAATACCCAGTACCTGATGCCCCACTTGGGCCAGTCGCCTCCCACAGAAGGACGCAGTATCTCAAGCAGCCTGGAAGATGCTGTCCAGCTCCAGTTGCATTGGGATCTTGCCTATTCTTTCCGCAGCCTGATGAGCAGTCCATACATCCGTCATCAGCCAGGTGTTGCCTGTCCACCTGGGCTCCATCCATCCTTTGTCAGGGGCTACAGAGTCTCCAGAGAATGAGAGGATGGAGGTTGGCCCTCGAGGGAGCTCTGGGAGACAAAGTGTAGGCACAACCACACCCTAGGAGAACTGCATAGAGTAGTTTGGGTTGCAGGTGGGCTGGACATCCAGGAAGCTGGGAGCTGGAGCAGCTGGTCAGGAAGAACCTCGTGGGTGGCTGGGTGAGAGTTGGTGGGAGAGGATATTCCATGGGGAGGTGAGAGGGTGTAGGAGCTTGGAGGAGGGGAATCTGTAGGGGTGGAGTAGGCGGGTGGCATGTCACCCTCCACCTACGTCTAATGCTCAGATCACGTGTATGGCCCCTGGGACTGCAGGCACTGCTTCCCACACCAAAGCGTTTGCCCCTCCTGTCTAAATCCTTCTTTCCTCCTGGAATTCCTTCAGAACCCTGCTAAGGAGGCCTTCTCCCCAAAGCCCACAGACCAGGAGTGTGAATCACTTGGACTATACCTCCTCCTCCATTTGCAGCCTGGACTTCACATGGCCTCTCTCTCCCTCAGCTGGGCCCTCCCCCAGGACAGAGCACATCTTACCTTACTTGTCCTTGACTCCCAGTACCCAACACGAGGCTCAGCATGCAGCAGGTTTGCCAGAAACACCGACTGGGTTAATCTGAGCTGCTGGCCAAGCCCAGCCCGAAGGCCTCTTTCCTCTAGGAGTGTGCCCATTCTGTTCAGATGCTGGTCCTCTCCCCTTGCTGCCCTGCATCTCCACTCCTCCCCTTCAGCTCTGCGAGTTACCCCTAGTGATACTTGGGCCACTTACTATAAGTCTCGGGCCTCAGGCTCCTTCATGTCAGTCAGTTATAAAGGGATCTCCGCATGGAGAGGTTATGACACTTACAAGACCCAGAGCCTGGCACCTTGGGGGCCGTTTAGAAACAGTCATTCTCTTCCCCCATGCCTGGCTCCCCTCATTGTCTGGCTCCTCCCCCACCCATCTCATTTGTGGCCCAGGTGAACCTTTGGGGCTTGCCCAGTCTCTGGAAGTTTTCCTAACACGAGGTTTGCATGTTTGGTTAATAGGAGAAAACACAATCCCGGCAGAGGAAAGACCGGATGCAAAGGTAGGATGAAGGCCCAGGGAGTTGGACCCCAGTGAGAAAGACACCAGTTTAGCAAGCCCTTCACCTTGTTCCTGTTCTTCGGTGCATCTGTCATGGTCGAAGGAGGAGGGTTTGCCCAGTTGCAGAAGCCCCAACCCCAATGAAACAGGTGTGACTGTGGCCACACAGGCACTGGGGACCAGTTCTGCTTTGGCCACCTAGTGGGCTGTGTGACCTCTGGCAAGTTAATCTACCTCTCTTAGCCTTAGACCAGGTAGAAAATGAAAATGGAGCTAGAACCATCTTCAAAGAGGGTGACCTGAAGATGAAATGCAATAATGCTAAAGCCGTGATTAGCATGGTGCTGGGGACGTGGGAAGCATGAAATAAATTGTATAAATTAGTGAATATGTGCATTTTTACAGCTTGACGAAGCCTAAAGAACAGGATTAATTTTAGGGTGTATGAGGCCCGAGGAAAGTATTTGATTAAAAATATGTTATAAAATCCATGTGGAGTGTAATGATTTATTGATGAAGATTTAGAATAATGGGCAGAGAAGAGAAACTTAATTGTTTATTTATTGTCCAATCAGAGCTCATGAAGACTCTTCAATGTCCCCAGGCTCTGTCTCTCCCTGTTCAGGCCCAGAACCATCTCTTTGTATTCTTCATTGTCACGTGCACATTCCTGGCTAATTTCTTATTTCCCACTGCAAGGAAAAAGTGGTAACACTATTTCAATTCTCAGTGCCATGGCTTTCTGGAACCAGTTCATAAACTTTTTGCGTCTGCAGGTCCCTAACGCTGTATAATTCATGCTGGTTTGCACTTCACTCCCGAAGCTCCATGTGCCACTGTGCTGCTCATGACTACTGACTTCACTGACTTTAAGTCAACTTTGTGCTTTATTTACTGATGACCACATGGGCAAGTCCTGCCCAAAGATGGCAAGGAAATGGGAGCAATAATTCATTTTCCGGTCATGTTAAATTTGCCTCTTGGAATTTTGTAGCATAAACATAAAACAATATATATCTTCCACCCATGTCCTCTCTGGAATCATTAGGCTGTGATCCCTGTGTCCCCAGAATGTGATCGTTCTCACTGCGGCCCAAGCGCCAGCCTTTCACTCACTGCCCCCAGCATGGAGGACAGGCAAGGGGGCATGGCCGGAGCCTGCAGACTGGTGCATGCACATAGGAGTGTTGTTCGCTCTCCGGCACAGCTTAAGATGCGCCGGGGGACTGTGATGTCACCGCACCCGTTGGTCATAAGAGAATGCATCCATTGGAAAGATCCTTTGGCATTTCTCCAAAGCCTTCAGAGGAGATAGGTGTGGCCACCTGTGTGCTCAGTGTGTGCGCGCTCAGTTTCTCCCCTGTCCATGGGATTTTCCAGGCAGGAATACTGGAGAGGGTTGCCATTTCCTCCTCCAGGGGAATCTTCCCAGCCCAGGGGTCGAACCTGGAAACCCGTGTCTCTTGTGTCGCCCTGCATAGAGGGTAGGTTACTTAACACTGCACCTTCTGGGAAGCCTCCTGGCCATCTGTAGAGGCTGCCTGACTTGGATCCTGGGGTAGAACTTTGGGTGCCATCCTGTGTGCCAGTGGTGGGAGACACAAGGGATGAAGGAGGCCTGCCACCACTTCCACAGCCCTCAGGTGCCATGGACTGAGGAAGCGCTGTGGTGGAAACACACCCAGGAAGACAGCCCGTGGACCCACAGTGGCGGCTCAGGCCTGAAGCTCCACTGTGGACTGTAATAGCTCAGAGCCCCAAATTCACCCTCTTTCTGGCATGAATACGAGTTACCCCAAAGCAGCATGTCAGCTCCACTTTAAGGGTGAAGATCCAGGCCAGCCAGTGAAAGAAATATACAATCACCCAGAAATTTTATCTACTCAGCTGTGATGCACTCCTGGAACCACACCCTGCTCATGGGGCCTTAGTAAGTCCTTGGGGGCTTCAGTTATCTTGTAGATGCCCTGTATTGGGTAGAGGGAAAAACAGGATTAGGGTCCTCACCAGTCTAAATCTGGTGTAGGGCTGCCCTGCTCAGATACTCTTCCAGCCCTGCAGATCTCAGGTACTAGAAAGGATCTAAGAATATTTCAAGAAGGGTGTGGCTAGAACCTGGGAACACATGAGATCTGGGGATCTGGTCTGGACCTCGGGTACCCTGCTTGGGCTCCTAGTCAAGATTGGTCCCAAGTACCCAAGGGGGCCCAGAGAATTTCAAGGAAGGTAGCCTCTTTTAGGTACAGGGCCAGGGCAGGGGTTGGCTTGCCTAGGCCTAAGGGAGGTACTTTCAAAGAAAACACTGAATGAGATTTTAAGTCTAAGGTTCATGAAAGACTGAACTGCATAAGAATTTCTCTGCCCTGTCCAGCATTCAACCTAGTTGCTTCAGTGGGGCAGATAGACTTGGCCTGGGAAGTGATGGTTCAGGTGCCCTAGGGAGGCCACTGTTTGAAGAGAGTAACTCACTGGGCCAGTGCCTCTCCTCTGGCCCTGCCTTTCTGTGCCAGGGCAGAGGTGCTCAACCAGGATGGGCACTGAAGTTATCTGGTGATGTCCCAGTTCCATGCCAGACCAGTTACATTGAATCTCTGGGGGCTTCTGTGCCCGGAGAATGGATGAAGAGGGAAGAGTGTACAGCACTGGCTTTGGGGTCAGTAGAAAGAGAAAGTGTTGGTTTCTTTGCGACCCAATGGACCATAGCCCCACCAGGCTCCTCTGTCCATGGAATTCTCCAGGCACAAAAACTGGAATGGGTTGCCATTCCCTTCTCCAGAGGATCTTCCAGACCCAGGGATCGAACCCAGGTCTCCTGCACTGCAAGCAGATTCTTTACCATCTAAATCACTAGAGAAGCCCCTTGAAGGTCAGCAAGCCTGAGTTTAAATCTTAGTTCCTCTACCTATAAGCTGTTTGACCTTGAACAAGTTAATTAACCTCTCTGAGATTCAGTTTCCGCCTTTGTAGATGGGATAGGACTCTGCCTCTCAGGACTGTCACAAATGCAGTAATTGAGACCTTGGACTTGGAGATCAGGCACATTCTCTGTTCTTTATTAGCTGTGTGACCTTGGGTGATTATCTAACCTCCTTTGAACCTTCATTTCTCCAGTTTTTAAGTGGGCATTATAATGTTACCTCCTAGAGCTGTGCAGATGGAGTAGGATAAAGTGTGTTAAATACCTAACACAGTACTTGGTGCGTTATTAGGAATTTTTAAAAAGGATGAGTCTCCTGCCTGCAGACCTGACTGTAAGGAGTGGATGACCCAGATCCCTCCGTGGTTCTCGGTTGTTTCCACTTTTGCTTTCCTGTCTGCTGCTCCCGCCCCTGGGCCTGACAGCACGCACCTCATCAATCCTTCTCCACCCTAACCGCTCCAGTCATATTAATCTTCCTTGTTCTCTCTTATCTCCCAGCCTTTGCTCCTGTCAGGTGCAACAGAGTGAGATCCCCTCTTCTCTCTGCCAAACTAGGCTGAGCACCTCATTCATGCCTGTGTCAAATTAAAATCTTCTCCATGGCAAAAAAAAAAATACCATGAGCAAAGTAAAAGGACAAACCACGGGAATCTATTTACATATTTATATCCACACAACATGAAGAGCTCTTCCAAATTAGTGAAAAAGAATGATCACTCAATTAAAAACTAGGGAACGGACACATAAGACAGCTTCTAAAAAGGGAAACGAATGGTCAATAAACATATGAAAAGCATCTCAGACTCACTCACGATTAACAAAAATGCACATCAGAGCAATGAGATGCCATTTTCACAAATGTTGGCAAAATAATGACCATGTACGATCAGACAAGAGGATGGGGAGAAAGCCAGTCGGGTACTGTTAATGGGGATGTGAGCTGGTGCAGCCTCTTGGGACAATGGTTTGACAGATTTACCAGTATTTTTAAAGCTTATCCCCTTTGAGAGGGCAGTGCCACTGCTAGGAGCTACTTTACAGTTGTAATTACATGTGCACCTCTGTTCATTCAACAAATCTGCCGTTAACCCCTACTGTAGATGCTGTTCCTGGCAATGAGGGGAGGGCAAAACACAGCTACATCCGGATTAGTTTCTTATGGCTGCCAGAACAGATTTCCATAAATCGAGTGACTTACAACAACACGGATTTATCACCTCACAGATCTGGAGGTCAGGTGTCCTACCATCAAGGTTTCAGCAGGGCTGAGCTCTGATGGAGGCTCTAGGGGATGATCCTTTTTCCTGATTTCCCAGATTCTAGAGGCTTCCTGCATTCCTTGGCTCATGGCCCCTCATCCTCTCTCTGACTCTGACCTTCCTGCCTTCCTCTTAGGAGGACACTGTGAGACATTTAGGGCCCACAGGAATAATCCAGGCTGACCATCCCAACCCCAGATCTTTATTTTGATATTTTTATGTATTTACCTTTGGCTGGGCTGGGTCTTTGATGCTGTACAGCTTTATGTCTAATTGTGGTGATTGGCTGGGCTGGGTCTTTGATGCTGTACAGCTTTATGTCTAATTGTGGTGAGCGGAGGCTACTCTCTGGCTGTGGTGTGTGGGCTTCTCATCGCAGTGGCTTCTCCTGTTGTGGAGCACAGGCTATAGGTGAGTGGGCTTCAGCAGTTATGGCTCATGGACTCAGGCTCGGACTCAGACTCAGATTCAGTGGCTGTGGCACATGGGCTTAGTTGCTCCAAGGCATGTGGGATCTTCCCAGACCAGGGATCAAACCTGTGTTCCCTGCATTGGCAGGCAGATTCTTATCCACTGTGCCAGCAGGGAAGTGTCATAGCTTTAATCAAAGCTTTGACAAAGCTTTAATCAACTTCAAAGTCCCTTTGGCTACAGAAAGGAACATGACCAAAGGTCCTGAGGATTAGGATGCGGCCATCTTCCCGGGTGGTGCTAGGGGTAAAGAATCTGCCTGCCAATGCAAGAGACATAAGAGATGTGGGTTCCATCCCTGGGTCAGAAAGATCCCCTAGAGAAAGGAATGGCAACCCACTCCAGTATTCTTGCCTGGAGAATTTTATGGACATAGGAGACTGGTGGGCTACAGTCCATAGGACTGTAAAGAGTTGGATATGACTGAAGTGTGTTCTGCTGCAACACAGCCTTGTGGGGTTAATATTCTAGTGATATTTATACACAAAGATATTCATAACAGTATTACTTGTAACAGCAATAACTTAGCAAAGAAAAGCCTAACAATCAGTAGTAGTGAACTAGTTAAACTGGTTGTGATACACCCATTTAGTGGACTCCCAGGCTGCCTAGGACCTGAACAGTAGAGCTGTATGTAGTCCCAGGGCTCCATCTCCTAGACACTTTGCCGGGTGAAGAAGTGACTCCAGAGCAGGATGAAGAGTAAGCTGGATAGAAAGAAAAGCACTTGTACTTCTACAGGTATAGACTATATATGAAACAATACACAGGAAATTACTAACAAAGACTTAGATGGGGAACTAGAGTTTGAGTCAGAGGCAAACTTACTCTTCATAATATATTCAGTCATAATTCTTTTCTTTTTTTTAACCATTTGTGAAAATAACTTTTCAATTAAAAAGAAATCTAGCTAAAAAGAAAAGATAAAAATGATACCTTCTGTGTCTTACCTATCACCTCCATCACTTTCCCAAAGCTCTACCTCATCATCTTCCTCCATGACCTCCCCTCCCAGGTGCCCCAAAGGAGGAAGGAGTTGTCTACAAACTTGAAGCAGCAGATACCCCATACTCGGACGACTGGCTAGAGGGCCAAGGGTGCTCAGAAACTCCAGGCTAAGGCAGAGACAGAGTGTGGAGGTGGGATCTGAAGGAGAAGGGAAGTAAAGGCAGGAAAGAGAACCCAGCTAGTCTTCATTCATTCATTCAACACAGAGATGTGGGAAAGCCCTTTGTGTAGGGTCTGAGTCAGGGCCTGGGAGGGGGAGCTTGGAGACATCCCAGGGGGATGAGTTTGAGCCCCATCTCATAAGGTCCCCCATCTCATTTCAGACTCAAAAACATGTGTCAGTTGCCCGCCCTCTGCCAGGTCCTGGGCTGGAATTCTGCCCCATGGAATAATGAAGTCAGACTTGAACATTAGAGACCCCTTTGGGCTGCATGGGGCCCAGAGATTGGACGGGCCGAAAATTAAGGCAGGAGATAAACTGGAGGCTGGTTCAGGGGAGAGGGGGCAAAGATCCAGATTGAGACAGTGGCTGCTGGGGAAGAGGGAGAGGATCTGAAGGTGACTTGTGATAGAAATGAAAGGACTGAGAGAACTGGAGCACTTGCGCCAGGAACTACTGGCTCTCTGAGAGACTGCTTAGATGACAGCATCTTCAAGCGAGAGAAGCGATCTGCTGAGAAGGTCCTAGGTTGGGTCTGTGCAATGGAGGCACCCATGGGGCACTCAGAGGGTGGTGAGGCTGCAGCAGTGGAAAGCCAAGGTGGCCCAGGCAGCAGGGGTGACACCCGGGAGGGACGGAGCAGCAGCCCTGCTGGAGGCGAGAGGCTGTGTGCACGTGTGCAGCGCTCTGGCTTAGGTTACATAGACAGAAACAGCAAGGTCTTCTAAGGTGTGTTCCGTCAAGCTCTACTGGAGAATGAGAAAACATGCGCTCCATGTGAAGCACTTCACGCGCTTTTTTTTCTCTCCTTTTTCTTCTTCCTCTGATTGAGAGGGTGCTTTGGGAGGAAGCAGGTGGAGTTGCAGGATAATCACCCCCAGCCACCCCTTGGCATAATCCCCACTAGGGAACATGTGGACAATGAAGAGAGAGTGAATGCCCATTTTTGAGTGACAGGCAAAGGGAAAGAAGCCAGGGAGGAAGGCTGAGGGAGAGTCAGGGAGACGAGTGGAGTGAGACTCCAAAAAATATTGAGAAAATCAGGGGGAGAGAATGTTTCAAAAAGCTCTATGTGCTTTTTGAATTAAAAAAATGTTTTTTTGAAAGGAAGTAATGATTAACACAAATATCTCCAATATCTGTGTATCTATCTATCCATCCATCTACCTCGTCCGTAAATACTTAAGACATGCCTGCCAAGAACAAGACATCATATTAGAATCGGTAGGTAACGCTATTAAGGCACAGTATACTCTAGTCAGTTAAAAACTGAAACTAGCTATAAAATATTTAAATAACATTTTAACCCTGGAGCCACAATAGAAAATACTGACAAATTTGACTGCACAAAAATTAAAAGCTTTAATACAAGCGAGAAAATCTTCAGGACAAACTGTAAAGGTATTTGTAATGCATATGACAGACAAAAGACTAATTTCCTTCATTTACATTGTAAGAATCATTCTGAGACAGACCCCAAATGAGCAGATGTGAACAGGAAGTTCTCAAAAATGAAAGCTGATATGAAAGTAGTTTCAACCTAACGCATAATTAAAGAAATGTAATTCAAAACTTCATTAACCACATCTCAGGCTAGCAAATATGAAAATGCTCATTATTATCCAGTGCCATGCGGAGTATGGGGAAACAGACAGCCTCTTACTACTGGTACCAGTTAACTGCTGCAGAGCTTTTATGGTAGGTAGTTGTGGACCAGGTCAACATCTGAAATACATATCTCATTTGACCTGGAAATCCCATCCCTAGGAATGAGCTTTACAGGTGTCTTGCATAGACACCAAGGTGGACCAGGAAGGGTGCTCCTGGTGGCAAAGACTGCGCACAACCTAACATCCATCAGCTGGTGAGTGGAGAGATGAGTTATGCTGTGCCTGACTGTGGAATATCATGTAGCCATCAGGAAGCCATCAGCTCAGCAGAGAACAGTGTATCATCTCTCTTTATGACATGACACTGATAAAAATTATATACACTATATATGGATTATATTTACATTTTGTTTTGGAAGAAGATTCGTGATGCTAATAACCATTTCTCTCTTGAGACACTATGTGAATGATTGTTCCATCAAATGAGATAACAGATGCAGATGCAGGTCTTTGGGTGAAAATCATGTCTGTTGACTCTTGAGTTTAAAATACACTTGGGAGGAGGACTGAGTGCTCTTCAATATAGAAAGGAAGGCTGCTAGTATCTAGTTTATGTTTCCAAGTTCTATATAAACTTTTAAAATTATGTGCATGTACTATATTTCATAATATATAAAATATTTTATAATAGATTTTAAATAAATTGCATATTAAGGCCATACTTGAGCTGTTGGCCCAGGGCCACATGTGAGAAACATCATTCAACTTTTCCCCCAACAAGGGCCAGGATGGGAATTCTTTGTGATCACCCTGCTGTACCACAAGTTGTTTCTCTACTTTGTGAAATCCTTTCATCACTTTTTGTTCATGGAGGTCCTTAGGAAAAACCCCTGAAAGATTCCTGGGATGCAACCCCCCCAACCTCCACAACCAAGCCCACCATCTTGCCTCAAGATAACCATAACAGGATTTTGTTCTGAATCATTTCCATTTCCTTGTAATCCCCAAACATCAAAGTATGGTCTTAGCCAAAGATCTAAAGAATCATCCAAGCAGCGCTAGTGGTAAAGAATCCATCTTCCAATGCAGGAGATGCAAGAGACACAGGTGACTCCTTGGGTCAGGAAGATCCCCTGAGGTAGGAAATGGCAATCCACTCCAGTATTCTCGCCTGGAAAATTCCATGGACAGAGCAGCCTGATGGGTCATAGTCCACAGGGTCCGTAAAGAGTCGAACACAACTGAGAATGCATGTTGATATTGACATTTAACAAATCACTAATTTGGACAATTGTGTGTGCCTCTGTGTGTGTGTGTGTGTGTGTGTGTGTGCATCCCAAGGTGAGCAACACAGTGTGATCAGTGGACGGAGCCCTGAATCAGGGACCAGAGGGCTTGAGTTCTAATCCAGCTCAGCAGTTGACCAGCTGTGTCCTGCGGCCATCACAATGCCTCTTTGACCTTCATCACTTGTTTCTTAAAAGAAGAAATCCAACTTAGTCATGGTTTCTAATGATCCTCGCAGGTCAGATATTCTGGTTTTTCTACATTTCTTTCCTGGCCCCAACTCCAAGCTTGGTTATATATTCTTCCATTTCTCTACTTTACCTAGAACCTCCTGTAGGGCTGAGCCTGCAGAGGTCTGGTGTGCACGGCTTCCTGGGGTGGAGAGTTTGGCCTTGGAGGCAGATAACATTGGCTTTGAACTTCATTTCCACTCCTCAACAACCACGGAATCAGCCAGTTATCTTCTCTGAGCCTTGATTTCTCCATTTATAAAGTACAGTTAAGGTGGTGGTACAGATTAGAGAGTGCCACGTCCATCTCAGGGGCCTGGCACATAATGAAAGTGAGTCACTTCAGTCGTGTCTGACTCTTTGCGACCCATGGACTGTTGCCTCCCAGGCTCCTCTTTCCATGGAATTCTCCAGGTAAGAAGACTGGAGTGGGTTGCTATGCCCTTCTTCAAGGGATCTTCCCAACTCAGTGATCGAACCCAGACCTCCCACATTGCAGGCAGATTCTTTATGGTCTGAGCCTAATAGGTGCTCAATAAAAAGGGAAATTCTTATAATGGAATCAGAAAGCAATGGCAGGACACAGGATGCCTACTTCCTTACCTCCTTCGAGTCTTACCAAACACCCTTCCTCTGGGCATTCGTGTCCTCACTCTTTTGATGGTGCGTGTTGTGTTCTGTTGAAATTGTCTGTTGATGTCTCTGTCTAACCCACTAGACTGTGAAACCCTTGGGATCCTTGGGATCCTGAATCATGATCCCTAGTACCTGGCACAGTGCCTGTGCTGTGATATATAGAGGTCTATGTGTCTATCTTCTATGGGCTTCCCTGGGGGCTCAGATGGTAAAGAATCCACCTGCGGTGTGGGAGACCTGAGTTTGATCCCTGGGTCGGGAAGCTCCCCTGGAGAAGGGAAGGGCTACCCACTCCAGCATTCTTGCCTGGAGAATTCCCATGGACAGAGAAGCCTGGCAGGTGACAGTCCATGGGGGCGCAAAGAGTCAGACATGACTGAACGACTTTAGATATATGGTCTTAGCCAAAGATGGAATGAATTACTAACTTGGACAACTGTGAGTGTCTCTGTGTGTGTCGAGTGACAGTACCCACCTGGTTACCTGCCACAGGTAGGTCTGGGAGGCCTGCAGACTTTGGGGGCGGTTTTGCCTCAGGCTCAAGCTATCCTTGGCCCACATGTTTCAGCTCTGATTGAGCTAACCTAGGAGGGTTCCTGTATGCAGTGGGGAGTGAGGGGCTCTCTGGGTAAACTGATATGAGAAGTGACCTCTCAGCCCAGTGCCTGGTGGAGATTAAGCTGTCAGCCAGCCAGGAGTCTCAGGGAGAAGCAAGTCCATTCATCCAGGAGATAAAGAGCCTTCAGGTGCACTGGAGAGCATCTGCAAGCACCACTCACCAGAGAAGGAGGCTCATTTTTAATTAATTGCAGCCTCTTTCATCAATGACAGCAGGGGCCACAGTCAGCATCACAGAATCACTTTAATTGCCTCTGAGAACTCTCCACACTTCAGGTGTACTGGGAGGGTCTCCTCAGCAGGCCCAGGCAGCCCCACGGGCTCTCCTGTTCATACCAATTGCGCAACTCCTCAAGGGTTCCCACAGGTCAAACCCAAGCTTTTCTCTCCCTCAAAATGCCCTCTGCTTTGGTGACTAGCACAACTACACTCCCGGGCACCCCAGCCAGGAGCCCAGGAATAAGACTGGAGTCCACCCTCCTCTCCATGCATCTGGTTGGAGAGGGCCCATCCTGTGCCCCTTTCCCCTGTTCAAGGCCTTGACATCTCTTAGCTGGGCTGCTGTGCCAGTCTCTTCACCACTCTTGACCCCTAAAAGTCCAGCCTCCCCACCACCCCCCCCCCGACCCTCACCCAGCTCCCTCTTCCTAGAGCATCTTCCCTCTGCCCTTACTCCCCGAGGTGACTTTATTCACTCCCTGCCCTGGGGTGAACTCTTGCTAGAAGCTGCCCCAGATCTCCATCACCCCCCCAGTGGTTCCGTCCTCCTCTGGGTCCCTGGGCCCTGTATTTAATGGCCTAGCTGTCTGTTGATGGTTCTGTTTCCTAGTTGGATGGAGAGTTTTGGAGGGTCAGGCTGCAGGTTGCCTCCATCCCCATACCCCCACACCTGACACACACAGTGTGTCAGGGCAGAGTATGTTGGAACAGAGTTAAATCCAACATGTTTATAGTGGAAACAGCCAGAGGAGACAGACAGCTTCTGCCAAGAAAAAGATGAGCTGTCGAGTGCTGGGGGTACTGCCTGATGACAGAGTGCGTGAAGAGTAACTAGCAGCTGCCTGGTTACTGAGGGGCTCGCTGAGACCCTGGGTGTGCACCTGTGGTGTGGGTCTCTGCTGCTCTGTTCCCCCACCTTCCCAGACCACTGGCCATCCTCAGGCAGGCCTGGGATGGGACAACTTTTCAGAGGCTCTGGCCCTCTGGTACCCAGACCTTAATTCACAGATGGCATAGTCCTGAGACTATATGCATGAAGGCCCCTTCTTGGCTCTTTTCTGACTTCTCTGGCCAGTCCTTGGAGGAAGCCCCTAGTTGGGGAGTTCTCCATGCACAAACTGTTGGAGATGTTGGGGTGGGGGTGCTTGGGAAATGACCTAATCTCATCCCGCCTTGTCCAAATAAGGAAATGGGCGCCAAAGGGGAAGGACCTGACTGGAGGTCACCAGCTAATATCTGACAGAGTAGAGTTTGGGACTCAGGTCCCTGACTGTTTGATGCCTTTTCATTGTAGAATTCTACCTCAGTCTCCTCCAAGCTTTTCAGAAGTTCTTCCATCAGACCTGCTGTGGTTGCCCCCTCCTCCTGCCCAGCTTCTTTTCCCTGGGCTGTGGGCATCAGCAGCGATGGCAAGAATGGGGAAGGACATGAGCTTTGGGTCAACCTTGGGATTTGGATTTCTAGCCCTGCTGCATATCCGCTTGCTGGTCCCCCTGGGTAAAAAAATCTAACCTCTCTGAGCTTCTTAGTAAAATGGGAGCTATAGAATCTCATGAGATTGTTCTGAACAACTAATGTGTGTAAAGAACCTCACACGGAACCCATTCACAGTGAGTACTTAATGAATGGGAGTCCTTCAACATCCTAAAATAAAGGTGCCGACCCCCTAAATGGTCCCTTTTGAATGGCTTCTGTCCAGGGCCAGCAGTAGATTGGTTACTACTGGGCATCAGGAGGAGAAACGGAGGAGAGATTTTCGTAGATGCCCGAACCGGGGACAGATGAAGCGTGTGTATTTCTTCTGAGCGGTGGGCTGCCTCCAGCCCTCGAGCCTTTGCGGGGATCCGCAGCCTCTCTAGTTCCGTTCCTGGCGGAGCCGGGCAGAGACTGAGGTCGGAGCCTGGCGGGCTGAGCACGGCCTGCAGCGCCCCCTAGTGCCCGCAGCGGGAAGGCGGCCTCCCCAGCGAGAGGTCTGCAGGCCTTAATCTCTGAGCGGAAAACGGTCCAGTTGATCATGCGGAGTGGGAGGCAGCCAGGTTGTGTTTGTGGGGCAGACTTCCCCAGACTGTCCCCCGGTCGCAACCCTGCCACCGTCTGCAAAGGTCAGTCACTGCCCAGTGTTTACCGAGTTCTTGGAGTTCCCCAAGCTTTTGGTACCAAGCACCTTTGTGTTCCATGCAGTATTCTTCCCAGTCCCCACCAAAAGAGGGCCAGAGCAGAGCTCCCATCTGCTTATCGCAGGACTCCAATCAGAAAATCCAGAAAAACGTCGTTCTAACATGCATTTTAACAAGTATTCAAATTTCTTTTGATGGTTTGTATGATTTTGAGTAGGGCTTCCCAGGTGGATCACTGGTAAAGAATCTGCCTGCCAATACAGGAGACTCAAGAGACTCAGGTTTGATCCCTGGTTGGGGAAGATCCCTTGGAGAAGAATTGGCAACCCACTTCAGTACTGTTGCCTGAGAAATCCATAGAGGAGGCTAGAAGGCTACATCCCATAGGATCACAAAGAGTTAGACATGACTTAGCAATTAAACAACAATGATTTTGAGTGCATGTAGTGAGGAGTTACCATACAGCTGTTTGATTCTTTAAGATTTTATCATGCAGATTTGGGCTAGTGGTAGGGAAGGAATCCCACTGGTCCTGGGCCTGGAAGAGGGGGAGTTCAGCGCGGAGAACCCCCTGGCCCCCACATTCATGGGCCAGACCAGCCCATCACTCTGTGCTGATGTGTTCACTTGTGGTTTCCCCCCTGAACCCTGACCTCAGAGGTCACGAACTGGGTTTTTAATCTTTGTGTCAGTGGCTCCCTGTATAGCACCTCATACAGAGAAGGCACAGGTAAATGCCAGATTAGAGGGGCAAAGGCAAGTGTGAGAAGGTGAGGCTGGGAGCACGGTTGTGACAAGTGGAAGGGAAAGAGAGGTACAGTGCAGAATTAAGCACAGAGGTGCCCCATTAAAAACACCCCAAACTCCCCTGGTAGGACATTAAACCACATTCATTCATGTACCAGAGCCCCCAAATTTGCCAATCCTGCAGGAAACAGGACTTGACCAGATGAATACTGGGTTGAGATGGTGCCCAGCGGGGTGGATGGAGTCCAACTATGCAGTCTTATCAAGGGCATGTCCAACAGGTGTGTGTGCGGAGGGCCACTCATCTCTGTCATCAGAAACACCAGGTTCAAATCTGGCCTCTGCCTCTTGCTAACTGTGTGACCTTGAACCCATAGCTCCTTATCAGTGATCCTACCTTGCAGATTGTTCTGAAGTTTGAGAGTACGTGCCTGGCAAAGGGAACCCTCAAGATAGTTGCCCCAATACTCCTAATGTTTCCAGCAAAGGTGGCCATGCAGTGCTCCCCACCCCAGCTTCAGATCTTTATCTCTCCATGTGCCCAGCACTCATTCCTCCCCAGACCCCACTCAGCTGTTGACTTTGGCTCCTGACCTCTGAGAAGACAGAAACAATCAGATGAGAAATCCCTCATCCCTCATCTTGCCACTACCAAATCCACTGGCTTCCGCATCTTTATTCAGATTGCCACCTTCCTTCCTCCTATCCTAGAACTATTCCTGTCCCTGCCAACTGCTCAGAATCCTTTAGTCCTTCTAAGGACCTGGCTTCTGAAATTGTGCCCTCCCTTCTGAATTTTAATTGAGCCTATCTACTAGGTCATTCCCATCAGCATATAAATAGGACTTTATCTTGTTACAAAAAATAAAGTCCGCCCCTGCATCCCATCTGTCTTCCTCCAGCTGCAGCCCCATTTCTCTCCATAGCCACACAGCCAAAGTGTCTGCTGGGCCCTGTCCCCCTGTCCTCCCAGGGGCCTGTGCACCAGTGACATGATGACACACAGGGACACTGGGATGAAAAGTCTGAGCTCGGGAGGGGGTGGACTCTGATGGACGCTGTTGAGTCCATTTATTGTTTACATTAAATAATTTCTTTTTTCCTTTTTTAAAAATGTATGTTTACGTTCTTAAATTGGGGGATAATTGCTTTATAATGTTGTGTTAATTCCTGCTGTTAAACGAAGCAAATCAGCTATAAGTATACAAATATCCCCTCCTTCTTGAACCTCCCTCCCACTCACCCCCACATTCCTCTGCTCTAGGTCATCACAGAGCACAGATCTGAGCTCCCTGTGTTACACAGCAGCTTCCCACTAGCTACCTATTTTACACATGGTACTGGAAAAAGTCAGTTTTCATTCCAATCCCAAAGAAAGGCAATGCAAAAGAATGCTCAAACTACTGCACAATTGCACTCATCTCACATGCTAGTAAAGTAATGCTCAAAATTCTCCAAGCTAGGCTTCAGCAATACGTGAACCATGAACTTCCAGGTGTTCAAGCTGGTTTTAGAAAAGGCAGAGGAACCAGAGATCAAATTGCCAACATCCGCTGGATCATGCAAAAAGCAAGAGAGTTCCAGAAAAACATCTATTTCTGCTTTCTTGACTATGCCAAAGCCTTTGACTGTGTGGATCACAATAAACTGTGGAAAATTCTGAGAGATGGGAATACCAGACCACCTGACCTGCCTCCTGAGAAATCTGTATGCAGGTCAGGAAGCAACAGTTAGAACTGGACATGGAACAACAGACTGGTTCCAAATAGGAAAAGGAGTACGTCAAGGCTGTATATTGTCACCCTGCTTATTTAACTTATATTCAGAGTACATCATGAGAAACGCTGGACTGGAAGAAACACAAGCTGGAATCAAGATTGCCGGGAGAAATATCAATAACCTCAGATATGCAGATGACACCACCCTTATGGCAGAAAGTGAAGAGGAACTCAAAAGCCTCTGGATGAAAGTGAAAGTGGAGAGTGAAAAAGTTGGCTTAAAGCTCAACATTCAGAAAACGAAGATCATGGCATCCGGTCCCATCACTTCATGGCAAATAGATGGGGAAACAGTGGAATCAGTGTCAGACTTCATTTTTCTGGGCTCCAAAATCACTGCAGATGGTGATTGCAGCCATGAAATTAAAAGACGCTTACTCCTTGGAAGGAAAGTTATGACCAACCTAGATGGCATATTCAAAAGCAGAGACATTACTTTGCCAACAAAGGTCGGTCTAGTCAAGGCTATGGTTTTTCCTGTGGTCATGTATGGATGTGAGAGTTGGACTGTGAAGAAAGCTGAGTGCCGAAGAATTGATGCTTTTGAACTGTGGTGTTGGAGAAGACTCTTGAGAGTCCCTTGGACTGCAAGGAGATCCAACCAGTCCATTGTGAAGGAGATCAGCACTGGGATTTCTTTGGAAGGAATGATGCTAAAGCTGAAATGCCAGTACTTTGGCCACCTCATGCGAAGAGTTGTCTCATTGGAAAAGACTCTGATGCTGGGAGGGATTGGGGGCAGGAGGAGAAGGGGACGACAGAGGATGAGATGGCTGGATGGCGTCACTGACTCGATGGATGTGAGTCTGAGTGAACTCTGGGAGTTGGTGATGGACAGGGAGGCCTGGTGTGCTGCGATTCATGGGGTTGCAAAGAGTTGAACACGACTGAGCGACTGAACTGAACTGAACTGAACTGAATGTGTATATGTCAATACTACTCTCTGAGCTTCTGTGAAGGGTCTTGAATAATCATAATAACCCAGACTGAGCATTTACCACATGCCAAGCAACAGTTAACATGCTTTTTTTTAACTTATCATTTCTTCTGGTTTTTCTAAACTTTATTTTGTATTTATTTATTTTTATTGGAGTACAGTTGCTCAACAATGTTGTATCAGTTTCTGCTGTACCACAAAGTGAACCAGCTACATGTATATTTATATTCACTCCTTTTTTAGATTTCCTTCCCATTTAGGTCACCACAGATCACTGAGGAGAGTTCCCTGTGCTATACAGAAGGTTCTCATTAGTTATCTGCTTTTTACATAGTAGTGTATATGTCAATCCCAATCTCCCAATTCTTTCCCCTCCCACTACCCACCCACCCCAACCCCTGGTAACTATAAATCTCTACTTCTGTGACTCTATTTCTGCTTTGCAGATAAGTTTATCTGTACCATTTTTCTAGATTCTACATATAAATGATATTATACGAGATTTTTCTCTTTCTGAGTTACTTCACTCTGTATGACAATTTATAGGTCCATCTTTGCAAATGCCACTGTTTCATTCCTTTTTATGGCGGACATAATATTTCATTGTATATATGTACCACAGTTTCTTTATCCATTCCTCAGTTGATGGAATTTAGGTTGCTTCCATGATATGGTAAATACTGCTGCAATGAACACTGGGGTGCATGCATCTTTTCAATTATGATTTTCTCCTGATATATGCATAGGAGTGGGTTTGCTGAATCATATGATAGCTCTATTTTTAGTTTTTTATGAAATCTCTGTACTGTTCTGCACAGTGGCTGTATTAATTTACATTCTCATCAATAGTTTAAGAGAGTTCCCTTTTTCTCCACACCCTCCCCAGAATTTATTCTTGGTAGATTTTTGATGATGGACATTCTAACTGGTGTGAGGTGATACCTCCTTGTAGTTTTGATTTGCATTTCTCTAATAATTAGTAATGTTTAGCATCTTTTCATGGGTTTTCTGGCCACGTGTGTGTCTTCTTTGGAGAAAAGTCTGTTTAGATCTTCCACCTATTTTTTTTGATTTGTTTTTTTTTTAATATTGAGTGTATGAACATGAGCTGCTTATATATTTTGGAGATTAATCCATTGTCGGTTGTTTCACATGCAAATATTTTCCCCTATTCTGAGAGTTTTCTTCTCATTTTGTTTACAATTTCCTTTGCTGTGCAAAGGCTTTTAAGTTTAGTTAGGTCCCATTTTTTTAAAATTTGTTTTTATTTCCATTGGATCAAAAAACATCTTATGGTAATTTATGTCAAAGGTGTTCTGTCCGTATTTTCCTCTAAGAGTTTTGTAGTATCTGCCTTTACACTGAGGTCTTTAATACATTTTGAGTTTATTTTTGTGTATCGCATTTGGGAGTGTTCTATTTTGATTCTTTTACATGTAGCTGTCCAGTTTTCCCAGCATCACTTATTGAAGATACTTTTCTCCACTATATATTCTTACCTCCTTTGTCATAGATTAGGTGGCCACAGATGATTGGGTTTATTGCTAGATTTTCTATTCTATCCTGTTCCATTGATCCATATTTCTGGGTTTTTTTTTTTTTGGTGGAGAGAGGGGGAGTACCATACTGTTTTGATTACTGTAGCTTTGTAGTATAGTCTGAAGCTAAGGTGCTTGATTCCTCTAGCTCCATTCTTCTTTCTTTAGGTTGCTTTAGCTATTTGGGATATTTTATGTTTCCATACAAAGGATACATTCTTTTGTTCTAATTCTGTGAAAAATGCCTTGTAATTTGATGGGGATTGGATTCAACCTGGAGATTGCTTTGGGTAGTATAGTCATTTTAACAATATTGATTCATCTAATCAAAAACATGGTATATCCCTCCATCTCTATCATCTTTGATTTCTTTCATCAGTATCTCATAGTTTTCTGAATTTATGTCTTTTACCGCCTTAGGTAGGTTTATTCCTATGTAGTTTATTCTTTTCAATGTGAAGGGAAAGGGGATTGTTTCCTTAATCTCTCTTTCTGATTTTTCATTGTTAGTGTATAAGGATGCAAGAGATTTCTGTGTATTAATTTCATATCTTGCAACTTTACCAAATTCATTGATGAGTTTCAGTCATTTTCTAGTAGCATTTTTAGGATTTTTTATGGATAATATCATGACATCTGCAAACAGTGATGATTTTACTTATTTTCCAATTTGGATTCCATATATATATTTTTTCTCTGATATCCATGGCTAAGACTTCCAAGACTATGTTGAATGAAAGTGGTGAGAGCAGACAGCCATGTCTTGCTCCTGATCTTAGAGGAAATACTTTCAGCCTTTCACCATTGAGTATGATGTTAGCTGTAGGTTTGTTGCATATGGCCTTTATTATGTTGAGGTAGTTTCCCTCTAGGCTCACTTTCTGGAGAGTTTTTATCCTAAATGGGTGTTCACTTGTCAACAGATTTGAGATGATCATATGTTTTTTACTGTTCAATTTGTTAATGTAGTATATCACAGTGATTGATTTGCATATATTGAAGAATTTTTGTATCCCTGGGATAAATCGTACTTGATCAGTGTGTATGATCCTTTTAATGTGTTGTTAGATTTGATTTGCTGGTATTTTGTTGAGGAGTTTTGCATCCATGTTCATCAGTGACATTTGTCTGTAATTTTCTATTTTTGCAAGATCTTTGTCTGGTTTTGTTATCAAGGTGATGGTGGCCTTGTAGAATGAGGTTGGGAGTGTTTCTTCCTCTGCAATATTTTGGAAGAGCTTCAGATGGGTAGGTGTTAACTCTTAGAATTTGCCTGAGAAGCCATCTGACCCTGGGTGTTTATTTGTTGGAAGATTTTTAATCAGTTTCAATTTCAGTACTTCAGTTAGTCTGTTTATGTTTTCTATATCTTCCTGGTTCAGTCTTGTGACATTATACCTTTCTAAGAATTTGTTCACTTCTTCTAGATTGTCCATTTTATTTACATATAGTTGCCTGTAGTAATGTCTTATGATCCTTTGTGTTTCTGTGGTGTCCATTGTAACTTCTTTTTCATTTCTAATTTTATTGATTTGAATCCTCTCCTTTTTTTCCCTGATGAGTCTGCCTAAACATATATCAATTTTGTATATCTTCTCAAAGAACGAGCTTTTAGTTTCATTGATCTTTGCTATTGTTTGCTATTGTTTGTCTCTATTTCATTTATTTCTACTCTGACCTTTATGATTTCTTTCCTCCTATTAACTTTGGGTTTTGTTTGTTCTTCTTTCTCTAGTTGTTTTAGGTTGTTTATTTGTGATTTTTCTTGTTTCTTGAGGTAAGATTTTATTGTTATAAATTTCCTTCTTAGTATAGTTTTTGGAGTATCCCATAGGTAGTTGTATTTTCATTGCCATTTGTCTCATTTGCCATTTTTTATTTCCTCTTTGATTCCTGCAGTGATCCACTGATTACTTATTAACATGCTGTTTAGCCTCCATTTTTTTTAACTTTTTTTTTTTTCCCTGTGATTGATTGCTAATCTCATAGTGCTGTGGTCAGAAAAGATGTTTGATATTATTTCAATTTTCTTAAATTTACCAAGGATTGATTTGTGATCTGTTCTGGAGAAGGTTTCATTTTCATTTGGGAAGAAAGTGCATTCTGTTGTTTTTGGATGGAATGTCCTATAAATATCAATTAAGCCTATTTAGTCTAATTTACGGACTGTGTTTTCTTATTAATTTTCTGTCTGGATGATCTATCCATTGGTTACCATTGCTTTCCCCTTTTATGCCTGTTAGCATTTGCCTTATATATTGAGATGCCTATATATTATATACTGAGCATATATTTCTAATTGTTATGGCTTCTTGGATTGATCCCTTGATCATTATGTAGTGTCCTTCTTTATTTCTTATAATGGTCTTTATTTTAAAGTCTGTTTTATCTGATATGAGTATTGCTACTCAAGCTTTCTTTTGATTTCCATTTGCATGGAATATCTTTTTCTGTCCCCTCACTTTCAGTCTATATGTGTCCTTAGGTCTGAAGTGGGCCTCTTGTAGACAGTGCATATGTGAGTTTGTTTCTGCATCCATTCAGCAACGTCTATACCTTTTTTTTTTTTGGAGCATTTAATTCATTTACATTTAAGGTGATTATTATTTTTTAATATTTTTATTTATTTATTTTGCTGTGCCAGGTCTTAAGCTGAGGCATGTGGGATTTAGTTCCCTGACCAGAATCGAATACAGGCTTCCTGCTTTGGGAGCATGGAGTCTCAGCCACTGAACCACCAGAGAATTTCCCCAAAGGTGATTATTGATATGTATGTTTCTATTGTCATTTTCTTAATTGTTCTGGGTTTGTTTTTGTATGTCTTTTTCTTCTCTTGTGTTTCTCACCTAGAGAAGTTTCTTTAGCAATTGTTCTAAAGCTGGTTGGGTGGTGTTGAATTCTCTTAGTTTTTCTTTGTCTGTAAAGCTTTTGCTTTCTCTGTTGAATCTGAATGAGATCCTTGCTGGGTGGAGTAATCTTGGTTGTAGGTTTTTCTCTTTCAATACTTTAAATATATCTTGCCACTGCCTTCTGGCCTGCTGAGTTTCTGCTGAAAAATCAGCTGATAACCTTATGGGGATTCCCTTGTATGTTATTTGCTGCTTTTCCTTGTTGCTTTTAATATTTTCTTTGTATTTAATTCCTGTTAATTTGATTAATATGTGTCTTGGCATGTTTCTCCTTAGGTTTATCCTGTCTGGGACTCTCTCTGCTTCCTGGACTTGGGTGACTATTTCCTTCCCCATGTTAGAGAAGCTTTTGAGCATATTCTCTTCAAATATTTTCTCAGATCCCTCTCTTCCTCTTCTTCTGAGACTCATAATTCAAATGCTGGTGCATTTAATGTTGTCCCAGAGGTCTCTGAGACTGTCATGATGTTTTTTCTTTTTCCTTTCCTCTGTGGCAATTATTTCCACCATTCTCCAGCTCACTTATTTGTTCTCTTGCCTCAGTTATCCTGCTATTGATTCCTTCCAGTGTATTTTTCATTTCAGTTATTGTGCTGTTCATCACTGTTCATTTATTCTTTAGTTCTTCTAGTTTCTTGTTAAACATTTCTTGCATCTTCCTAATCCATGTCTCCATTCTTTTTCTGAGATCTTGGATCATCTTTACTATCATTACTCTGAATTCTTTTTCAGGTATATATATTTTCTATATCTTCTTCATTTATTTGGTCTTGTGGGTTTTTACCTTACTCCTGTGTTTGCAACATATTTCCTCTGCTGTCTCATTTTATCTAACGTACTGTTTGTGGTCTCCTTTCCATGGGCTGTGGGGTTGTAGTTCCTCTTGCTTCTGGTGTCTGCTCCCTGGTTGCTCAGCTTGATTCAGGGGCTTCTGTTGGTTCCTGGTGGGAGGGACTTGTGTCTACACTCTGGTGGATGAAGCTGTGTCTTGTTCCTCTGATGGGTGGGGCTGCATTGGAGAGTGTGTTTTGGGGTGTCTGTGAGTTTAGTATGACTTTACACAGGCTGTCTGCTGATACGTGGGGCTGTGTTTCTGTCTTGCTGGTTGTTTGGAAAGATTCCCTGAGGCCTCTTCTATCAGTGTCATTGTCCCCACGGTGAGCCACAGACAACCCCTTTCTTCCCAGGAGGCCCTCCAACACCTCTAGGTAGGTCTCTGTACCTGCTGTGGGCAATTTGCAGACAGCTCAAACTCTGACCTGGCCCAACACCTACATGTACTTGTCCCCAAAGTCCACAGCTGCTAAAGCTAGACCAGTCTCAGTTGTGGGGGCACTTATGTCCACATTCATAGAGTCTGCAGATACTGGGTTTACCAAGCTGATTGCTGGGGTTTAATCAATGACCTGTGCAGTTTCTGGGAGAGATTTAAATTCTTCTTCCTTAGCTGCAGAGCCCCGGGCTCAGTTTTGGTTTTGGGCCCACCTCTGCATGTGGGTGACCCTCAGGTGTCTGTCTCTTGCCCAGGCGAGAGGAGGAAAGGCAGTGGCTGACTAGGGTGCTCTTGGTTGCTTAGTTGGGAGGGGCAAGAGGCTGCTACAGACTGGAGTGCAGGCTCACTCAGACGAGAGATTGATAAGGCAGCAATATATGGGGTGCGTGGGTTCACTTTGATGGGATTCCCCTCTAGTGCCTGTGGAGGCAGGGGCTGGTGTGGTGGGGAGAGAGTCTCCCTGTCGAGGATTCTTGATGGTGACCCCTCCACTTGTGCGCCACTCAACAATGGCACCTCACTTCCCAGGCAGACCACGTTTCCTCCAGGAGCTTTCTGGGATGTGGAGCTCCTCACTCTTGTCTCCTCAAGCTGTCTCCATGCAGCCAACAGCAGTCTTCTCCCCAGGTCTGCTCTCGTAACCCCACCCTTCAGCAGCCAGCCCCTGCCTGCATTGGCAGACAGCCGTCTCAAGCTGGGGCTCCCAGGCTATGACCAGTCTCCCTCTATTTCAGTGTACTTTGTTGCCAGAAAGGGCAGGTGCAATAACCTCTCCTCTCCTTCAGCTCCCCCCTCCCAAGGGGTGTGGGCCCCATCCTGTTCCCTCTTTCCTTTTCTTCCCTTTTTCTCCTTCATCCTACCTGGTCATGCTGGGATCTTTTCTTGTCCTTTTAGGTGTCTGGGGTCCTTTGCTAGAGATCAGCAGGTGCTCTGTATGAATTTTTCAACTTATAGATGTACTCCTGATATACTTGTGGGGAGAGGTGAACCCCCGGTCCTCCTATTCCATCATCTTGACCTTGACCTTAACTTATCATTTCAATGAATCCTCACAAAAAATCTAAGAGGGGGGAGCTGTTACTAGATTTTATTTTACAGATGAGGAAACTGGGACCCAGAGAGTTTCAATAATTTAATTGTGCAGCTGAAGGCCTGTTAAATGGCAACACTGGATTCTAACCCAGGACATCTCAGTCCTGAGTTGCATTTCTAGAGCTAGGTGCTGGGAAACTCTCTGTGCTTGCCTTGCCAGGCCAGTCATGGGGGTCTTGCACACAGAGGGTCCTTTGAGGGCCCTGCCATCTCTGTCATACCCAGCCAGTGTGCTCAGTGCTGGTGTCTGTGCTGCTGGCCTCAGCCAGGGTCCAGCATCCCCAGGAAGGGGAAACAGGAGGGAGGAGAGTGTTTTCAAGTGGACGGCAGTGTCACACAGAGGTCATGCCCAACATACAGCGTCCCCAGGCCCCTAGCCTGCTCTCCAACAGTTGAGGATGCTGTCCTGCTAATTTTACCCAGTTCCTCTTCAGCCCCACAACTAGCCGCCAGTCAGCCACAGCACCAGCAGCCACATGCTGCGGCCAAGTTCTGTGGTCACTGTGGTTCCAAAGGGGTTTCCTCAGCTTAGCTCAGCCAGAGAGCTTATCGGGGAACCAACTTGGCAGACGTGCAGGCTGCAACTCTCCTGCTGTGTGAATCCCCCTCTACTTCTTATTAGCTGCATGTAGTTTTCTTAGGCCATTATTATTATATAACAAACCACCCCTAAACCTAGTGGCTTTCAACCACAACCATCTGTGATTACTCACGAATTTATGGGTTGGTCTTCTGATGTGGGCCAGGCTTGACCAGTCTCAGCTGGGCTCACTAACGTGACTGTGGCCAACTGTATGCTGACTCATGGAGGATGACCTCAGCGGGGGGAGTTGGGTCATGTTTCACACATTTCACTCCTTCACATGCCTCCTCCATTAGGTTTAGCCTGAGCTTAGTTTCATATCATGGTGGGAATTCCGAGAGAGATAGTGAAAGAGTAACAGCCCTGCTTCCTGTTGAGAAGAGCAGCAGTCACGTTGCAAAGGCTATCAATAGAAAGATGGTGAGCTGGAGCCAACATACCGCAGTGCCAAAGCTCTTAGAGACTCAGTTTGCATACTTGTGATGGGAATGGTATCCCTTGTATCATGTGCTGCTCTGGTATGCTGTGTTCTTCGATGGGATGGTTGGTCAGGTGTGGCCTCAAGAAGGGACCCAGAAGAGTTGTGGGGATTACACTCATCAAGACAGAGTCCCTACAGGTTGAGAGGGGCCCCAGGGAGTGGGTCAGCCACTTCGACAGGGAGCCAGGAGAGGGTGAAGACTCATGGACAAGGGTCTTCACTGGGGGGTCAGGATGGGGTACACAAGCAACCAGTGTAAGGGGATTTCATTGGTGCATTTGAATGTCACTAGGTCACAGTCACTGTGGGTAGGGGGAGGAAGGGGAATTTGTGGCAGGGGCCCAGCTTATCACACCAGTGCGCCTGATTACCTGGGCTGGTGCTCACAGCCTGTTTGTGGCGATGCTGAGACAGTGAGTGCGAAGATAGGATCTTTTAAAATTTACAATACACCTTGCAAAACTTGGACCCCATTTTGTTTCAAAAGCTAATTTCCTAAAGTGTGAAAGGCCTAGTGACTAGATTTGCCTTTGGAGAAAATCTTCGTCTTGAACCACTGCACCACAAGGATATGTCTCTTGTCAGAGGAAAGTCTGTGAAGCAATACCAGTATTGAAAAGCTAAGTACTCTATTTAGCATTCCTTCAGAGAGCCAGTCAGAAAATATTTATCACCAGCTGGTTGTGTAAGAGACATTATGTAAGAGAAACTGAATGAACAAAGGGCTGGATGTAATAGGGGGTAAGTGAACCATTAAGGTTGCAGGAGGACTTTGTGAGATTGTCAGGGGCACAACCTTGTAAGTCACGATGGTGAGTTTGCCCCACCACCTAAGGGAATGGGGAGCCATTGAAAGATATAAACATGGAGTGGCGTAGTGAGCTGTGTGATTTCTAAAGATCTGTCAGGCTGCTGCTTGCAGAATGAATAGGTGGTTGGTGGAGCACAGTGGAGGAAAGAGACTGATTAGAAGCTCCAAGCATCCAGGCCACGGGGCAGTGGCCTGGACCATAATGGTAGTAGAGATGGAGAGACCTGAGTGGACTGGAGAGACATTTGGGAGGTAGAATACTTGGTGCCTGGTGGAGGCATAGCATCTGACACCCAGTGTCTGTCTTGGACACTGGATGGAGGGAGCAGGTTTTAGCTGCCTGAACTTTGAGGTGCTACTGTGGAGGCAGCTGGTAGACATATATGTAGCCAGAGCTCAGGAGACAGGTCTTCACTGGAAGTATAGACTGGAAGTATAGACCTAAGAGATGAAAACCAAAGCCATGGAAGGGAAATTTTGGGTGTGTTGAACCATGTCTTTCCGCTTTCTTGCTTGAGGAAGGGAGGGATAGCGGGAGGTTGGTCCATTCTCTGTAAGGATTTTGTCTATTCTGCCTATAAACTATTATTTGTTCCTGTGGAAAGATGTGTGTGTGTGTGTGTGTGTGTGTGTGTGTGTGAAAGAGAGAGAGAGAGAGAGAGAGAAGTGCATGCATGCTCACACATCCATCCCTAAGGGTGATGCAAGGGGTCCCCCAGGTAGGAACCAGTCCCACAGTTCCTCACTCTTGAAGGAGGCAGATCCTGGGAAAGGAGATAAAGATGGGAGAGTTGGGCCTGATACTGCAGGGAGAACCCTCCTCTATTTCTGTCTCCTCGTCTCCTTTCCCGCCTTCCCCAGGGAAGGGCAGGGGGCTTTCACAGTACCCTTCCTTCCTGCTTGCTCTGCTCAGACCTCCTGCACTTCGAACACTGTGACCAAGTCAGCCAGGCTTGGCTTTTGATAAATTAAATGGAAAAAACTAGAAAACTGTTTCTGCTTTCAACTCTGCTTTCATGGTACTCCTGTTTCTAAAGAGGTTCAGGAAGTCACTTTGAGATTCAGATGGGAGAGATGACCCCTCCTCTCTGTTTCAGGTTGGACCTGCTCTTGACTTTCCATGTGGGTGGGTAGGTGGGGGACTTGTTAGGATAGAAGGAATGGGCAATAAGCTTTGAGAGATAAGGATGCTGATAAGACGGACAAGTTACACTTGTAAAATATTACATCTTAGAACCCCTGACAGGGGCTCCTTCCTCCCTGACCTTCCATTCTTCCATCCTGAAGTGCCAAGAAAACCCACATCATTATAGAGGTTTCTGCCAAATTAAAACAACCAGCTTTCAAATCCTGGCCCCATTCCCCTCTCTGTGCCCAGGTCCAGAGAGCCCTCCCATTGCCCTGCAGCTCTGACCCTGGTGCTGATTTCTGAACAGCTGCAGCCTCTGAAAGTGCAGACTGGGTCCTGGGTGGCTGGTTGAGCTCTTGAGCGAGGAAGCCCTGGGATCTCTGCTCCATCTCCCAGTCCTTCCACTGCTCTTCCTGGGCTCTACCATTTACAAGTGCATGCATGTGTGCTAAGTCAAATCAGTCCTGTCCAACTCTTTGCGACTCTATAGACTATAGCCCACCAGGCTCCTCTGTCCATGGAATTCTTCAGGCAAGAATACTGGAGTGGGTTACCATGCCCTCCTCCAGCCAGATCTTCCCAACCAGGGATCAAACCCACGTCTCCCATGGGTGAATAAAATGGATGAAAGTTCCTGCATTTATGGAGCCCACATCCTAATGAGAACAAATTTTCATGCTTAAAGGTACAATTCCTATTTTCCATGCAACCTGGTGTCAACTTCATGAGGTCTCTTCATTTGCTGGTGAGTAGCTCCAGTGCTGGGGGACCGTTCACTGCTGTGCAAAGAGGCTACATCTGACTGACTGAAGGGCTGGTCATGACTAATTCTGACAATGGGTGAGCGCCACTTTCACCATGGAATTTCAGCCCCCATGTGCCCCAGTTCTGAGCTAAGATTCCACTGACCCTGTGCACTGGGTGGGAGTGAGAGGAGCATGAGGACTCAATGAAAGGCTGTGTGCATTGAGTGAACGCATCCCTAAGGGACAGGAGGGACGAGCTAGTAATTTCAGCCACAGCCAGGCAGTGCCAAGTAGCGCTTTGAGCTTTATTAGCTTTATTGAACCTGCTTCAGAGGCTGTCAGCCACCCCTCAGAGAGCCCCTCAGAGAGCACCGCCTCCCTTCGTGGGCTGAGTGTCTTGGCTGTGGACACCTTGGGGGCAGAGTGGTGAGTGGGCTGTGGGGTCAGCTGCAGTTCACGCCTGCATCCTCATTGTGGTTGCAATTGTGAGAGCCCCAGCTGCTCTTGTTGCAGTCCCACAGGGTCCATTCTGACCCTGAACATGCAACATCATCCAGCCAGATGTTTCCAGAGCCTGGACACAGAGAAAGCAAGGGGAGAGAGGAGTGTGGGATTAGGGTTCAAGCTGTATGGTCCGTCTGTCCTCGGGGTCTTCCACAGGGAGCTAGACTGATCATTTCTCCTGCAACTGCCCAGGCCCGCGGTGCGGACGACTGATCTGCTCTCTTATGATGACTCTGCCTCTCTTCTGCTTTCTACCCTTTGATAAAAGTCTCATCCAAATATTTAATATGTAATCCAAGCATGATTTGAAATCTCCTAAGGATCTCTCAGGGTTTGTCTCTTCCTTAAATGCCTTTATAACCAGGTCATTCCCAGTTCCAAAGCATTCATACCTCCTTCAAACCCCGTGCCTTCTGATATAATTGATTTCAGATCAAGAGCTCAGAGAAATTACTGGCTTATTCGATTCCAGTAATTTACACTACAGTGTGACAATCTATATAGGCTTAATCTGTGGGAGGAAATGTGTATTTTTAAGGAGTTTTATAATCCTACTAGACTCAGATTAAAAAATAGGTATGCATTTTGGTAGGGTGGAGGGGGAAGGGTGAGGACAGAGAAGATTTGGGGGCAGGAGCAGGAGAAACCAGCCTAGTGTCCTTGCCAGGTCAGCTCTTGGTGGTTGTTTAGTTGTTTAGTTGCCAAGTTGCTTTTGCAACCCAATAAATAGGCTGTAGCCCACCAGGTTCCTCTGTCTACGGAATTTTCCAGGCAAGAATACTGGAGTGGGTTGCCAAGCCCTACTCCAGGGGACCTTCCTGACCAAGGGATCAAACGCACGTCTCCTGCATTGGTAGGCACGTCTCCTGCATTGGCAGGCAGATTCTTTACCACTGAGCCACCAGGAAGGCACAGGTCTGCTTTTATGGACAAAGAAAATGACCTTTTGCTGCAAAACATAGTTGAGTGTCCAGCACTCCAGGACATCTTTCCAAAACTGATTTTAGGAAGTCCCTGCTCTGATTCACTGTCTCTTCCCTTCTCCTTGAAGATGATCAAGCTTGGGCTGCCCAGGCCTTTAGGCTCCAGAGAGCTGAGATAACCACTGTGCTTGCCTGCCCGGCATCTTTGTTCTCCTGGCTTCCACCCCTCAGCTGTCCTTCAGAGAGCACCCCTCACAAACACTGTCAGACACGTGGCATTCTGGCGTTAGGGCTGCATGGACAGCGACTTCTGTCCCTGTGGAGGAAGAGAGCCTTCTTTCTCCTGGGGCTGCCAGCCAGAAGGATGTAAGCTGGGGCCCTGAGCTGTGAAACTTTTCAGTTGCTTGAACCAATCCCTTTCTTTTAAGACAACCACAATGAGTCACTTGCAACTGATGGGTGCCAATACCCTACCCAGGAGAGAAAGCTCACATCAACACCTCAAAAAAAAAAAAAAAAAAAAGACTCCTGGTTGAGGACTGATTCACTCACCAGCTCCCACATTGTAGACAGGAGATCCAGAGGAGTAACCCAGCATGCGGCAGAAGACAGTGGCATCTGAACCATCCCAGCTGTCATCACAGATTGTCCCCCATGCACCATTATAGAAAACTTCAGCTCGACCTCGGTTCCTAGAGCCGATAATCCGGACTGATAATGAGGAGTCACCTGGATGACAAAACACATGTGGGAGAGGTGAGGGAAGCAGCACAGGGCTTTGGGCAGATGCAGGTTCTGCCTTTTAATTTTTGGAAGTCCTATTGTTGTTGTTCAGTCACTAAGTCGTGTATGACTCTTTGCGACCCATGGACTGCAGTATGCCAGGCTTGGAAGTCCTACAGTTAGGGAAAGAAGTCTTCTGCTTGGCTGTCATCATAGCAGTAAGATCCCTCGTTATGGCACCAGAACTACCAGCAGCCTCTGGGCACTGAGGCTTGTAGGCATGAGGCCATACAAGGAGGTGCCTCTGCAGCTGGCCTTGCAAATCTAGCCTGCCATGTTTTGCTTACATTGTGGAGAAAAAAAAGGGAGGAGGAAGAAGGGAGGAAGAGAGAGGGAATTGGGGGTGGGGAACAAGCGAGGAAAGAAGGGAGAGAGAGAAACTGTTACCTGTGGCTCTGGACACGGGCAGGCTTATTCAAGGGACAGCCTTTTAGCTTTCCCCCCAAACGAAGAATCTCTCTGAAAAACAAGGCCTCTCCCCCAGAACACATACAACTTTCAAGTACAGAGTAGCCTCTATAGCATACGTTAAACAGAACAGAAATAGCAATTACCTTTTTGACCTTTTTCTCCCTTGGCTCCTTGTGGCCCAGTAGCTCCTGTCATGAGGAAAAAAATGGCACAGTTTGAAGGAAACCAAGTCAGGAACCCCCTGCTCTCCTTTGCCAGCAGTGGGGAGGAGTGGTGGGGGTCAGACTCTCTCCTCCATCTTTGCCGGCCCCCTGGCATCATGGGGACTGGATATGCCATGGATCTCCGTGGTTGAGCAAGAAGAAATGGGCCTGAGCTACAGCAGGAAGGACTTAAGCTAGATTAGAGAAAGACATTCAAGAGGCATGGAGTGGGAGGTCTCTCCTGAGGTCAGTCACGGAGACTGCATGGTCCGGGGGCCTGGCTGGGCGTGGTCCAGCACATTGTCACCTGCTGTGCTGAGTGCCCAGCTGTGCCTTATTCACCTCTGTAAGCTCCGGGCCGAGGGCAACCCCAGCACAAGACTTCTCCACAGAACCACTAAGCCTCTAGCCTTCTGGTTCTGAAAACCACCCCCAACTCCTTATAACAGGCCTCTCCTTTGAACTCTTATGTCAGAAGCCGAGACCTTACCTCTCGATCCGGGCTCTCCCTTTTGGCCAGTTGGTCCAGGTGCCCCCTTGAGGCCTCCCAGGCCTGGGCTTCCCTTCTCTCCCTTCACGCCCGAAAGGCCTGGGGAAGAGAGAGACCACCGCCATCAGATGCTCTGCTCTACTTTCCAAGGGAAACTAACAGCTTTGGTGTTTAATGAATGAATTGTCCTGAAAGTCCCCCCACCCCTATCAGTGGGCTATTTGGATGTTCAGCCTTGGGGCAGGGGCAGAGTGTTGCCCCTGCCCCAATCCCCCCACTTTCCAGGTAAACTCTGGTTGGGGACAAGAGGGTGAAAATAGCCGACAGGATTCCAAAGTTGCTGGTCCTCATTGGGCCATTATGTGGAAGCCATTCTGGGAGAACTTGCTAGAACATTTCCAGGCCTCAATGTCCCCATTAGTAAGTTAGAATAAGAAAAGAAAATCCACCTTAGGAGTAATAAAGACTGCTCAAACAAGGACTGTAATGAGAGTCCTGTGAGAAGGAGCAGGAGGAGTGGGTGCCTTGAGGGCCAGAGTGAACAGGGAGATGGACCAAAGAGATACAGGCCAGGCAACCACCTTGGGAACTGGAGAGAAAGTTGCTTAGCTCCACGGCAGCTGCGCAGCCTGAATTCACCACCATGCGGCAGCTTCCGGGGCTTCTTTACCGTTTTCTCTCTCAACTCCACCGCTTTAAACCCTTTCCCCTGGTTTATCACTGGAAGAGCCTGAGGCTTGAAAGACAGAGCCCTGGAGGCCTCATCACTCTGGTGGAAAGTTACTGCAGTTACAGCCCTGCTTTCAGGGTCAACAAAACCCACCTCAGAGAGTCCTTCCAGTCATTATTGTGGAAAATTAAAATGAAGCCAGTGCTTTACCTGGAAATCCTGATTCTCCTTTTGTTCCTTTCTGTCCTTGAAGTCCTAAGATCAAAATACAGAAAAGGGAAGAAGATAATAAAACTTAGATATTAAACACTTTTAATCTTAGACAACCTCTACCTTCTGTCTGATTAATGCAGATGGAAAGGTACATTGGTTCTCCTCGATTGTTTAAAGCCACTTTAGCAGAGCATAAAAGTAGACAGATTGCAGATAAATGGGTATGTGTATTGGGGTGAAATAGAAACGTGGTGGATGAAGGTCTGGATTAGGTGAACAGACCCCACACTCAGTAACTGGCCTTCTTTGTCCAGTAATAACCTGGCTTGATATCTATTCCTTCTTGTTGCAAAAGAAGGAAAAGATTGGAAAAAACATTTTCTGTTGGAAAAGAATTGAGAGATATTTTGAAAATAAAGTTATTTTTATTTCTAAAAGACTGTGGAGGGCACTCAGTGGCCACTAGAAGCTCTGGGAGTCTCTCACCCTCAGTAGATACTCCGTAAGTCTATTGGTTTATTTCATCGTGGCCCCCACTGTAGCTAAACAGTTAGGCAGCTAAAGGGTCTCATGTCCAGAAAATGGAAAAATAACCACTGCAATTGTTTGGGACGATCCTATTTGTAGTTTTGATGTGAAAGTTCCTCCCTCCCTCCCTTCCTTCTTTCCTCCATTCATCACTTTATTCACTAACTTATGTAGAAGGCCTACTATTCCCAGCACCATGATGGGTCATTACTTATTGTGGGATAATAACCTATTGGTTTAGCAACTCCATGATCTCTCAATTTCAGGAAAACAGGATTCTCTAAGACAGTCATGCAAACTTGGGGAAAGTAAAGCTCATTACTGATCATGAAGTAACAGTTTCTTGAGGGTAACAATGGGATTGTACTTCCACCATGATCTTGACTGGGGTCCCTTCCAACAAGCCAGTCGGCTTTAACCAAAAACCCACTCATTGGATGATCACTAGGAACCAAGAGGAACTCAGTTACTCTCACTGCCAATCACCTGGGGGACGTTCCTGCCTCTCACTTTAAATTCCTGGCTTTCCTGAGCACCCACTGTGTGCTGGTCAGTGGAGAGCAGAGGCGGGGCCTGGCACACCTCTTCAGGATCCCTTCTTGGAATAATGAACAAGGAGTCCTGGCTCCTGGCCGCCTTTCAGATGGCTAGTCTGAGGAGGAGGGTCAGAGGGCTGAGGAGCTAGGAGCTGCTGCTGCAGGCCTGGGCACTAAGGGAGGCTGGAAGGGCTGGAAAGATCTGAGAGAGCAACTAGTTTTGCCCCTCATTCTTGAGATGAGGACCAGTTTGAGTCTCAGAGAGCTTCTTCTAGAACCTTTGAGGTCAGCTGGCAGGCAGGCCACAGCTCACCCGGGCCAGCTGTGCTCCTACCGGTCCCTCTGGTTGGAAAGTCTCACCCCTTTGGTCTCCTGGAGAACTGGATCAAGCCTGTGAAAGCTGCTATGATGCTAGATGTTGCCGACTATAAAACCTTCTCTGGCCTTGCCCATGGATGATGTGCTTCCTCCCAGGGCAGCACAGGCCCCAGATAGCCTGGGTTTGCATCTGCCTCTGTGGCATTTAGTCCAGTTCCCTCTCCCTCAGCCTAACCTTTCTCCTCTGAGCTTCTGGTTGCCTCAGGGGTGGTTATGAGATTGAAATGAAGTCACCTGTGTCAAGCCCTAAGCCTCGTGTCTGGCAAGTGGTGTCATGCAGACCCTGGGGACCCTTTTGGTACGTGTATGTACTCCTCCAGTGGGAAGCACCTGGGATCCTGGGGCTAAAGCCCCCACAGGAGCTCCAGCCTTGCTGCCCAGGAAGCCCCCCAAAATGTTTGCTGTTGACCGTAAGTGGCCCATCAGGGGCGGCAGATGTGTCCTCTCTACTTAGGTGTGTGCTCGGTCGTTCAGTTGTACCTGACTCTTTGTGACCCCATGGATTGTAGCCCTTCAGGCTCCTCTGTCCCTGGGATTTCCCAGGCAAGAATACTGGAATAGATTTCCATTTCCTCCTCCAGGGGATCTTCCTGACCAGGGATCAAACCTGCCTCTCCTACATTGGAGGGCAGACTCTTTAGTACTGAGCCACTTGGGAAGCTTACCACTGTGCCACCTGGGAAGTCATCCTCTGTGCTTACCTGCATCTGAATTGCAGCTGTCAAGATTAGGGAGGAGAAACCACATTCAGAAACCTGTCTTTGGTTGTTAAATAGAAAAATGGTTCATATCTAGACACTTGATCCCCCATGTCTCGTCCTAAAGGATGCCATACTGCACAATTTACCTTAAAAGCCTGTCCCTAGATGCAAGGTTGCAGCCACCTCACACTGTGATCCCTCCTGATTGCCTCCCCACTACCTAAGAAGCCTCCAAAGCACCAAACAACAAATGTCTTGTACAAACAGGAGCCCTAGGTAAGCCCTGGTTCACTAGGTCCATGGTCCCCGAGGCCTGACTCTCCCACCTCATTTCTCACACCCTCCCCCAGCCCCTCACCTCTTAGAGACTAAGCATCTGCTCCTGAATGCGCTATGCTGGACACTGTCAGGGGCTTCACATACATCTCTCACCTGCCCTGCTAGGTTGTGCCATTTCCCTCTTCATAGAGGAGGAAGTCTACACTCAGAGATGCTAGGTGATTTACCCAGGTCACACAGAGAGGGACTGGTGAAGTTAAATTTGGGAACCAGGGTTGGCCTCCCACTGGGCACTGTGGCTGCCTGTTCCACCAGTGTGCCAGCTTACCCCTGCCTGGAGTTTCACATGGGCTCTCCATGGGATTCCAAAGACTTTCAGTAGCCTTGGGCCATCCCTTACTCCTAAATGAGTAGTCAAACTATAGTGAACATCAGTCACCTGTACAAGGTTTGTTAAAAACTTTCTGGGACTTTTCTGGTGGTCCAGTGACTAAGACTCTGAGCTCCCAATGCAGGGGCCCTGAGTTCAATCCCTGGTCAGGGAACTATATCCCACATGCCACACCGAGAGTTTGCATGCTACAACTAAGACCAAGCACAGCCAAATAAATAAATAAAAATATTTAAAAACTCTTCTCCTTTACATTTCTAAAAACAAACAAACAAACAAAAAACAGATGCCCAAACCAGATGCACTGAATTGGAAACTCATGAAAATGCTCTTTGAGTTTTAGGACTCAAACCCTCCCAGGATGCAGAGTGCAGGCAAGATTCTCCACCTTTGGACAGTGGGAGACGCAGGCTGGGGACCTGGGAAGTAGATGCAGTGCTGCCTGTGTGTAAAATCTTGTTTTATCACCCATACTCTTGCTTAGTCAAGAATCACTAGTCTGGCAAAGGTGGGATGTGGTACAGGGGCTCTCCCCAAAATTTATAACTGAGGGAGAAAAGCCAGCATCTTCATGAAGCCAAGCAGAAAACTCAGGGGTAAGACATCTTTAGGCCTCAGAATCAGAAATCCTAAGATCTGGGGTCAGGGAAGAGAGAAGTATAAGACCAGAAAGAAGCAGCCAATAAATTGGGGTCACCTGACCACTACACCCACATGGAGACTTTGCTGACAGCCTTCAGGTGGCATCCACATGGGACTGGGTAGCAGATCCCCTGCCTTTCCTGACCCACCATCTGTGAAAAGGAAAGCAGCTTTGAAAATGGATGGGTTAGAAGGACAGTGTGTATAGGAGTCACCTGTGCCAGGGCTCCTGCCAACCTTCAGGGGAAACCCAAAGGTCAAAGGATCTGACTCCTAGGCTCAGAAAGTGACCTGCCCAGCTCTCTGGCCAGAGCTTCCTGAACCTCCACCACATCCCAGACCTGGACTCAAGGGATGCCAACCTACAGAGCCCTCCCTCACCTTCGAAGACTTCACCTGCTCTGTTCCCTTTCTCTAGACTTGCCTTCCTCTCTCCACCTGGCCAAGCCCTATTCATCCTCTATGACTCAACTCCAGCTCTTCCATCACTCTTGCAAGATGCTATATTTTGCTACCCACACCAGGGGCCACTGTGAACTTGAAGATTTTGATAGAATCAAGTCACATCTGTTTTAAAAAAATCAATCAATCCATTGACCGCTTAAATGAAAAATGAGAGGGCCTGCCCCTGGTGTGGGTTTCTAGCGTAGCTCTGGGATGAAGGCATCCAGGTTGTCTAACTCAAGTATGACCTTCTGCACCTGCAGTGACTGTCCACAGACATCCTTGGAAGATGCCCAGCCCTTTCTCAACCTTCACTGGCCACAACACCTCCTGGCCTGCACCTGGCTTCCTAAATGGCACATGGCACTCCTCCATGCAAAACCCTCAGCAGAGTGTGCCTGATGCCATCTAACAACAGTCTGTCTGCCTGTCTCCTGAATCAGCCTGCATGTCTGAGAGCAGGAACCAGGTCTTATGTGTCTTGGAGGCCCAACACTTTCTAGACTATCCAGTGAACCAGACTTTCTAGATCATCATGGGTGCCTGGACTTACTTAGTGACTAGCAAAAGTTAGCAGTTGTTTATAAAGCAGACCTGGAGAAGGCAATGGCACCCCACTCTAGTACTCTTGCCTGGAAAATCCTATGGACGGAGGAGCCTGGTAGGCTGCAGTCCATGGAGTCGCTAAGAGTCGGATACGACTGAGCGACTTCACTTTCACTTTTCACTTTCATACATTGGAGAAGAAAATGGCAACCCACTCCAGTGTTCTTGCCTGGAGAATCCCAGGGACAGGGGAGCCTGGTGGGCTGCCGTCTATGGGGCCGCACAGAGTCGGACACGACTGAAGTGACTTAGCAGCAGCATAAAGCAGACCACATTGGTAGGATGGTTTATAACCTTGACTAAATTGGCCTAATAGCTTATGACCTTGACTAAGTTGGTGTGATGGCTCATGAACTAATCTCTGTGAGTTGGGGAACTGTGGGTCACTATTTTCAGCCGGGGCCCCCCTGGGAGAATGTGCAAGTAGGGTTTTTTGACAAAGTGAAATTGCTCAGTTGTGTCTGATTCTTTGTGACCCCATGGACTGTAACCTACCAGGCTTCTCCATCCATGGGATTTCCCAGGCAAGAGTACTGGAGTGGGTTGCCATTTCCTTCTCCAGGGAATCTTCCCAACCCAGGGATTGAATCCAGGTCTCCCGCATTGCAGGACCACCAGGATTTTTGACAACTGCTGCCCAAATCCAGAGCCCTGACCCTTGGGGCCCCACCTCAGATCAGTGGGAGAGGGTAGGCTCTACATGCACAGCTGGAAGGCAGGCCAGGAGACAGTGCAAGCAAGGTGCCCACCCCCCTCCTGTTTGACAGTGGAGATTTGATTGTGGCATTCAAGGTCTCTCATGGACTCTGGGCAGAGAAAAACAGCCATAGGGCCTTGGATTCAAAGGGCTCTGGCAGAGGAAGGTGCCCTTCTTAATCCAGATGCTCAGGGGCGAGAGCTCAGGACACCCTCTGCCTCCTTCTGATGGCCCTGCTGGGAAGTAGTCCTCCTCCATGTCCATCACTGACACCCAGCAACTCCACTTGCCCACCTACCCACAGCCTCTGTTACCTGTGTCCCCCTTGCTTCCTTTCACACCTTCGACTCCTGGTGTCCCAGGCAGCCCTGGTGGTCCTGGACAATAGATAACACAGAGAGTGTAAGGGCTGGACTGGGTGGGTCTTCAGACATCACTCCCCACACCAACCACAGGACCCAGGACCTCACCTATTGGCCCAGTGGGGCCAATGCTGCCAGTATCACCCTTGGCACCTGGGGATCCCACAGCTCCTGGAAAGCCTGGAAGACCCTTCATTCCAGGAGGTCCTGAAAGTAAAGTCATGAATAGAAGGCTGGGGGTGGTTGGTAGAGGGCCTGGCTGCCTGTGCTTTCAACACACCTCTGTTCTCTGCAGTGGCACATGCATCTCTTAACACCTTAAATATTCCCTGGGCAGCTTAAAAGATCTCTCTTTAGAAGCCTTAAACTAGCCCTATTAGTGGGAGGAAAATTACAGTCTCAGCAATTTATTAATTTATTTCCTTTCACTGCTGCAGGGTTTGAAGCTTATGGACTCACTCAGAACTCTGGGTGTGAGCGTCTGGCTTCACAAGCCTGAGCAGCAGAGTGAAGAGACGCTCTCAAAAAACTAATACAATTATGTAAAGTTTAAAAATAAAATAAAATTAATTAAAAAAAAAAGAAAAAAAAAAAGAATATCAATTAGGGCTGCCCTCTGAATACTGCTCCGTTCCTCTTAAGGACGGGCCAGGTTTTACAAAATCTCAGAGGCTCTGGGTTAATATTACAGTCAAATACGAGACAGGGAGAGTGGTACCTGGAATGATGCCCATCCCTACAATTCTTACCTTGATCACCTTTGATTCCAGGAATTCCAGCCACTCCTAAAGTACAGAAGGATTTTTAGGGATTGTATTTTTACCCTCTAGCTTCAGCCTGCAAGACAAAAGGGGAATACCCGCAGGACAACAGACCCAACAGTGCAAACTCTTACCTGGGAAACCTGGCTTTCCTGAGTCACCTTTATCCCCCCGAGCTCCGGGGGGTCCCATGTCTCCTTTCATGCCCATGTCTCCCTTTCTTCCTGAAAAACCAAGAAACTGTGGTCAGACATGGAGGGAGGGTGGGGCTTCCCTGGCGGCTCAGTAGTTGAAGAATCTGCCTGCAGTGCAGGAGACCCAGGTTTGATTCCTGAGTTAGAAAGATCCCTGGAGAAGGAAATGGCAACCCATGCCAGTATTCTTGCCTGGAGAATCCCATGGACAGAGGAGCCTGGCAGTTTACAGTCCATGGGGTCGCAAAGAGTCAGACACAACTTAGCAACTAAACCACCACCACCATGGGAGGAGGGCAAGCCAGGCCACTACATCCAACTCTGATACTTCCTGTCCCACTCAAATTCCAAACTCAGACTCCTTGAACTCCTTGGTGCCCAGAAGTGGAAGATACAATGACTGCCCTCAAAGAGCACACCATCTTGCCCAGAGACCAGGCATAAACTCATAAAAAATGGATGAGAGGACCTGGCCTGGCCGATGGGAAGTTGAAGGTCCCAGAAGCTGAGCTCTCCATCGGCATTGCCTAGCTTATTTCAGTGTCTGAATTTGGAGAACTGTTTTTTTAAACTTCCCAAACAGAATTCTGAATATTCCAGAAAGCAGATTTCATGTGCTGAGAGCAGAAGCTTTGAGGTGCTGATGGAGAGAAAAGCATTGCAACAGCACTGAACCACTAGTGGTTCAGACACAGTCTTGCCTGGTGGCCACGGTTTCACATTTTCCACTTGGCATCAGTATTCGGAGCTTGCCCCCATCCATCCTTTCCTCTGTCCTCCGTCACTCCCTCCTCCTTCCTGCCACTGCTCAGAGCGTATCAATTGAGGGAGGCTCCTCACTGGGCAGGGCTCAGCAACCCCTTCCTGAACCTGCCAGCCACCCATAAAGGGCCTGCTCATTGGTACCCACTGGCAGAGGAAGGCTGGTGAGGTCCCACCATCAGCAGAGTCGCACTCCTAGCAACTCCCTCAGGGGGCAGGACTGCCTCGTTAATACAGAATTTGGTTAAAGGGCTCTATTCGATTATTTTCATGATTTCAGAGCTGGAGGGAGAAGGAAATGGCAACCCACTTGCCTAGAGAATCCTATGGACAGAGGAGCCTGGTGGGCTGCTGGCCCTAGGGTTGCATAGAGTCGGACACGACTGAAGCGACTGAGCATGCATGCATGCATTGGAAAAGGAAATAGCAACCCACTCCAGTATTTTTGTCTGGAGAATCCCAGGGATGAAGGAACCTGGTGGGCTGCTGTCTATGGGATCACACAGAGTTGGACACAACTGAAGCAACGCAGCAGCAGAGCTGGAGAGAACACAGAAAGGCCCTGGCCTCCTCTCTAATGAATTAGAAAAGTAGGCAAAGTCGTCTTGAGTGGAGGCAAAGAAGCAACTGCTGTACAGAACTCTCTGGATCTAAGATTTGAGAGATGTTAGGTGTATGTCTTGAGAATGAGATTCTTTGAGGTGGTTAGGATACTTAGAGAATGATTATTCCTTGATGGAAGACAAAACAACCATAGAGACCTTGATTACAATTGAAGTCCCTTACAACTGCCTCAGCTGCAAAGAGCAAACAAGTTTTTGGTCCTTCAGAGCATGCACTTGAGCAGAAGGGCCAAAAAGCTAGGACAATGCAAGGAATTATTCCCTGAGGCATTTGTTGGTGCCCTGCTGCTCTGGGCCAGTCAGGGTCATCACATTAAGGCAATTGTGTGACTGTATGAGGTTTCTTTTCTCTTTTTTTGCTCTCCCACGCAGTTTGAAAGATCTTAGTTCCCCAACCAGGGATTGGACCGCAAGAGAATGGAGTCCTCACCACTGAACTGCCAGGGAAGTTCCTGTATGAGGTTTCTTGAAACTGGTGTGGGCCTGAGTGTGTGTTGCTATGACTTCCATGTCTCCACAAAGAGGACCACCTTGGGAAGCAAAGTAGTACTGGTGAAAATACCAGAATCTGGGACCAACTGAGGAATGACAGCTACATCTGACTTCAGAAACTCCCCATCATCACAGCTGAAGGTGGAGTGAAGGAGATTGACATGATCCCCTGGAACCTCATCACGGTGGCATTACCCATCTTCTGGGACAAAGAGAGGAAAACCTCAGTACTCAGTACTGCAGGGGCGGGTCCCACTTGGTCTGCTAACCCTGTCTGCGGGCAGTGGATTGGGCAAACAGTGGGTAATTTGGGAAGAGGAGTCCTGATTTCTGAAGACATGAAACCGATGCATTTCCCCTTGCCAGCTGCAGTGCTCCCAGCTCTGAGCCTGGGTGTGGCAGTGGGTGAGTGTGAGGTGGGAAGCAGTGTGGTTCAGACTCCACAGGCAAAGGCTTGGCTCTCATTCATCCCCTCTCTGGGGCTGCCGGGGCCACCTTGAGAAAGTCTGGGCCACTGAGAATTGTGGAGGGCCACCTTTGGAATCATCCTCATAGGTCAACTGTCCGACCACCTACCTGGTGCAAGTATCTCCCTTCTGTTCCACCAAGAATTCTGCAGCCCCTCTCCCCCAGCCCCGCATCTGCCTGTTTCATTGTAGGGCAGACCCCAGTCTTAACTGTTTGTTCCTCCCTTACCTCAGCACAACTGGTTCTCCAGAAACCTTTGCCCCTTGGCCTCCATTCTTCTGATGGGTACCACTGACAGCAAGTCTATTTTCTCCTCCACAAGGACCTTTCTAGTATTTAAGGATGGCTGACATGTCCCCTATAGGGGCTCACCTCATGAAGGCAAGTACCCTCAGTTTCTTCTGATGTAGATAATTCCCACATGCCAGCTACAGTATCACACATCTTTTGTCTTATATTCATGTTGTAATCAATCCTCACTGAAGGTTGCTATTACTATCCCCCTTTTATAGGTGAGTTAATTGAGGTTCAGAGAGGTTACACAGCTAGTGAGCCATGTTCCAACCCAGATCTGTCTGACCTAGGAACTGAAATCCCTTTCTGCATTACAGGATCACTCACACTACCTACAATGTAGCGGAGTTTGAAAACAATGATTTCCAATCCTTATAGCTGTCCTGGAAAGCACATAAAATTTAATTAGTATTATTTTAATGTAATTGCCATTCTTTGCTGAAATGAAGTTAAATCTCAGTAAGCCAAGTGATGGTCACCCCAGCAAGCCACCCCAAGGGTGGTCTCTGGGAAGGCCAGGAGCCCAGGAGTATGAGCTGCTCAGTCGTGGCCAGAGCAGTGGGCCGTGCTTCTCAAAGCCTGTCCCCCACACCTCCAGGATCTGAATCCTCCACGGCCTCTAAAGCATCTCAAATGGTTCTTATTCATGGCCATTAGCTTGAGAAGCAGTGCTCTAGACCAAGTGCTGGCCATCAAGGGAAGATTCTAGATGCCTTATCAGCCCCTTTGTCCTCACTACCAGCGGTCTCCCCTCCTGACCCAGGCCCACCTCGGGCCCCACTTGGATCTCCCACCTTTTTCTTTCCTGAGTTCCCAGCACTGCCAGGCCTGCCCTTGCCACCAGTTATACATGGCAGGAGATTCTTCCCCCTCTCACTCTGTTCGCAGCTTTCCCATCCTGTCCTTTGCTCGCCTGGACAGAAGTGACCACCACTGTGCCCCTGGGATGCTTGGCTACCCACCACCCTCTGGGTGACCTTGCCCCTCCCTGGCCCTGAAGGCTGAGTGAGTGAGTGTGTATGAGTTTGTGGTAGGGGTGGTGAGTGCATGTGAGTGAGTGTGTGGGCGTGTATGCATGTGAGTGATGTGCACGTGTGAGCAGGTGCCCTAGTGTGACCGTGCATGTGTGATTGTGTGCCTGGGTGGGTCCCTGAACTCTCCTTCTACTGTTTGCCCATCCTCCATTCTGAAAACCTTCCTCAGGAAAACCCTGCTGGAGACTTAGAACACTAGGCCTGCTGGGATTTCCCCTTCTATTAAAATCCTTCCAAAAATTAGTTCCTGGAAAAAAAAAGTTTTCCCTCCTAACAAGTTTCCCTTCTGCAACTAGTGGTGTTTTTCTTTCTGTCTCGGTGTCCTGGAGACTTAGAGGCTCTCAGTCTATTTCCCCTTTTCTTGCAAATCCTCTCATTCTGCTCTTTCTTTAGTAACAGCTTTCTTGACATCTTTACAACTCAGCAGCCTCCACCCCTCTGGGGATTGGAGGTTTGAGAGTCTAAGTGAAGGTCAGAGTGGACTGTAACAGTGATGAAGCCCCTCTCCCCCAGGGGCCATCCAAGCCCCCACATCCGAGCCTTGCCGTGGCCATTGGTAAGGCACCTGAGCATATTAAAGCCACAGCCTAAAACACAGAGCCAATCATGGGCTTTGAATTATAATTTTAACTTCCCAGTAATCGTCTGAAGCATTCTTATCCCCATTTTACAGACACAGAAACTGAGACCCAGAGAGGTAAAGGGGTGCTCCCCAGGTCGTGCAACCAGTCTATGGTGAAGGCAATTGTGTCAGACTCTGGAGTCTGGACCAATGAGCCTGACTGTCTCCAGGGATGCTCATAGGCTTGTACTCTGAGCACCAAGTCTCGCAGTGTCCTCACCCTTCCATCGACACCTAGGTGTCTCCTCCGTGAAGCAGGTACTTCCCAGCATCCCAGGACATGTAGGGTCTCACCCCAGGTGACCTCCCTCACACACAGACCCCACTCGGAGTTCAGACTTTCAGGGTGGGGTGTGTGTGTGGCAGCTGCTCCGAGACAGGCTGCTGCCTGGCTGGCACACACACCCAGCCCCTGCTCACCTGCCTCTCCCTTGATTCCTGGTGGGCCTCGGGGTCCTGGAGGTCCTGGAAAGGAAAAGGAATTCAGAATGTAGCCTGGACAAGGAGGAGAAAAAGGATTATGGGGCCAGGAGACAGAGGTGGTTTCTATGACTTCTCTGTGAGCGGTCCTGGCAGGTGGGGAAGGCGAGGTCCACCCTGAGCCCCTTTGGACTGAAAGATCTAAGGAAAGGGAGCAGAGACACCATGCCCCAATGACCAAGGTGAGGATGACAGTGCCACTCACACCATCATTCACTCGACAAGTGTCATTGGGCACCACGGATCAGCCCAATGGCGTGGAAGAAAGAAAAGATGGAGTGCCTTCCCACAAGAAGCTCATGGCCCAGCAGGCAAAATTCAGTTGTATAGATGATGACTCCAGAGGGAGGTTGAGCAGGACAGACCCGGGTTTGAACAGCAGCACTGCCCCTTTAGCTGAGTGATCCTGGGCCTGACCTTCCATCGTTTGGAGCATCAGCTTTCTCTTCAGTGAACTAGGGTTCATATACCAGTTAAGCAGGGCTGTTCTGAGGCTGCCACATGGAAACCCACATGGAAAGCGTGCCCAGGCTCTGATAAATGGCACCCATCACTGCTGTCACCCATATCAGATCTTTCCCTTTCCAGGACTGCTTTGGGGATGACAGCCTCCCAAAGACTTGGATGGATGTGACGGGGCTCCTTATCCTGTCTTAGTCCATTCTGGCCACTATAACAACACATTATGGACTGGGGAGGTGGGGCTTAGCCAAAGAAATTCACTTCTTACAGTTTTGGAGGCTGGAAGCCCAAGACAAGGGGCCTGAGGGGTCGAGTGCAGGGGACTTCTGTGTGGCAGTCTGCCACCTCTGTCTGCGTCCCCACATGTGGGAGGAGCCAGGGTGCATTCTGGGGTCTCTTCTATAAGGGCAGGTCCAATGTCCTCTCCCCTCCATGGTACCTGCTTTGGCTAGACTGGCTTGGTGCCCACCGTTCCTCTCTCCAGCCACAGACTAGTATTAATTTGCCACTTAGAAGTGGTCCTAGGAATCGCCCCAGGCTCTGCATTTTACCTGCCCTCCTGAGCATTCTGGGCTGGTCTGAGGGCTTTGTGACCCAGACCTGACCTTGGGATGGTTACTGAAGACCTTGGCTCTTGGATGTCATAATCATTTGGACAGGGTCCTTGGCTCCTAGCTTCCTGACCCCACTCTCTCCAGATCTGTCTGCAGCCACCCAGGGTGCCTGTAATTTCACGCCCTCCTCATTCAGTCTTTACCCCCTCTCTTGGCCTCCAGGGTCTCATGCCAGGCCAGGGTCTGGGAAGCCCCTCTGCCAAAGAAAGGAATTTGGGTCTAGAGACCCTCTTGTCCACACACAAGCAGCTCCCCCACTCCCATTCTCTCTGAAAAGTCCAAACTCAGTGGGGAGGGACCAACCTGGGATCTGAATAAAGTTGTCCATCCGCTGTTGTAGGGTCTCCTGCTTGGTGACGACTTGGGTGAGCTGGGCCTGCGTTTCATTGTTGTAGGGCATCTCCAGGACCCGGAGCCGCTCCTGCAGGTTTAGAACTGGACACCCCACACCCCAACCCTTCAGCATTCTTTTAGGGACTTCATTAAAGCCCAAGGCATTTGAACATAACCCTGACATTCTGTGTTATATGTGCATAACTCTGTAAGTTCTGACTATGTAAACACATGTTTTGTGTACTATGAGGACCTAGAGTAAGCACAGAGCTTTGTCTGTATCTGGCACATGGGCACTTCACACTCAGATGTTACATGTCCGTAGAACACACTGGCACAGTCTGTGCAGCCACTGCATCCATGATCAACCTGCATGCAGTTAAGAACTTTGTGCATGCTTGGGCATGAGTGCATGGCCACTAATATGCGGACCTGGCCTAATCATGTGAGGCATTAATATGTGTGTGATGTGTGCTTATGACAACTGGGCACATGACACGCTTGAGCAACTTCATGGTCTGTATGATAAAATCGCTTCCTGACCTAACCATTTGGACTGGGAGCACTTTGAAAGTCAAATAATGTTGAAACGAAACACTGATCAACAAAGCTCCTTCCTAAACCAGAATTGAAAGAGACACGTGTACCCCAATGTTCATCGCAGCACTGTTTATAATAGCCAGGACATGGAAGCAACCTAGATGTCCATCAGCAGACAAATGGATAAGAAAACTGTGGTATATATACACAATGGAATATTACTCAGCTATTAAAAGGACTACATTTTAATCAGTTCTAATGTGGTGGATGAAACTGGAGCCTATTATACAGAGTGAAGTAAGCCAGAAAGAAAAACACCAATACGGTATGCTGCTGCTACTGCTGCTAAGTCGCTTCAGTCGTGTCGGACTCTGTGCGACCCCATAGACAGCAGCCCACCAGGCTCTGCGGTCCCTGGGATTCTCCAGGCAAGAACACTGCAGTGGGTTGCCATTTCCTTCTCCACTGTGTGAAAGTGAAAAGTGAAAGTGAAGTCACTCAGTCGCATCCAACTCGTAGCGACCCCATGGACTGCAGCCCACCAGGCTCCTCCATTCATGGGATTTTCTAGGTAAGAGTACTGGAGTGGCTTGCCATTGCATATATATGGAATTTAGAAAGATGGTAACGATAACCTTGTATGCGAGACAGCAAAAGAGACACAGATATATAGAACAGTCTTTTGGACTCTGTGGGAGAAGGCGAGGGTGGGATGATTTGAGAGAATAGTGTTGAAACCTGTATAATATCATATGTGAAACAGATTGCCAGTCCAGGTTTTGTGCATGAGACAGGGTGCTCAGGGCTGGTGCACTGGGATGACTCAGAAGGATGGGATAGGGAGGGAGGTGGGAGGGGGTTCAGGATGGGGAACACATGTACACCGATGGCTGATTCATGTCAATGTATGGCAAAACCACTACAATATTGTAAAGTAACTAGCCTCCAATCAAAATAAATAAATTAAAAAAAACCAACCAAACAAGGCTCCTTCCCTCCCAGAGAGAGGGAATTCTTGATGTGAGATGCATAAGGCACACCTGTGTGAAATCACTGCCTCTTTCACTGCTTCAGACATACACATGTGTGGTCTATTTCTCCTTGCCTCCCTCTTCCCTGCCCCCTCACACACATACATACACACACACATGTAACACGTAACACACACTGCCCTTTCTGCTTTCCCCTCTCGTCCCCCCACCTCCCTGGCCTCCCAGGGCCTGAGAACTCTCTCCCAGCAGATGGGCAGCAGTGGCCCCAGGGCTCTCCCCTGAGCCTGCGTCCTCTGTCAGTTGGGGCCACATTGTTACCCAAGGAAGGACCAGACAGGACTCAGATGCTTTACCTTGTATCACCAAGAGCCCAGCGCCCGCAGTGAGCAGAACCAGGTACAAGATCACTAGGACCATGATGCAGTTCATTCCATTTCTCCTCTTGGGCTTTGGATCTGAAGTAGAACACAGGCAGAAAGCAGCTGCTAGAGAGAGTGGAGCAGAGGTCCCTAGCCTGGGCCCAAATCCCCTCTGGGTGAGCAAGGGGGTCTCCATGAAGTTCCATGAGGGGAAAGACACAAAGACCAATGACACCCAAATCCTCCCCTTGATCCTCCTTCCACAAGGCAAGAAGCCACTCGTTTGTGTGGCTGGTTGAAAAACACCTCTGCATATATTCCTTGCTGAAACAGCACGGTCCTTAAGCCAGATATTACATCAGCCTTGCTCATTGTAGAAGCCCCAGTGTGCCACCTGCTACAGGAGGTGCTCAATAGATATACATCAGATTAACCGATGAACTAACATATTTCAGTTTCAAAATTTTTGGAGGAAATGATTGTTCCCATTTTATAAGCAGTGAGTGAGGTTTGGAACAGTTGAAAAACCTATTAGGTTATCAGACAAGATCTGCACATTTTGTCCAGGCCTTTGCTTTCTTTTTCTTTAGATTTTTAAATTATGAAAGTAAAACATGCATAATATAATTTATCAAACAATATGGAGAGCATTTCAAGGATTAATAATCTCATAATTAATCCCCTGAGGTCCTAGCCTGCTGAGGTAAGCTTCATTAGCTTTCTGGGATGCGGCCTTCCTCCCATTTCCCCTTCCGAACAAACCCGTATCCTCCTAGATGGACTGTTTCTCCTGTTAGTTTAACACTAATGATATCATGTTACAAATACATACTACTATAGCACGTGTGTTTATCATGTTGTGCTTATCACATGTGCTTTAGTAGTATGTAATCAACTAAAGCACATGTTGCTTCTGCAATGAAGAATTTTTCCATGGATTTCCTTCTAGTTTTCTCAGTAGACAGAGATTTAACTATTCTCTGTATTAGTTGCTTCATATTCCTTAAAGACGCAAGGCTAGTCTCTGTCTATCACAGGGTGTCCTCTCTACCTGCATGCACCCCTGGAGTCTAGGCCCACATAGCAGCCTGAGTGAGTTCTCCAACACACATCCTGCCCCAGTCGCTCCCTTGTTTTCAGCCCTTGGGCTCACTGCCCTCAGGGCAAACACCTCCCCTGTGAGTACATGTAGCCTGGTCTCCAGCCAGCTCTCCTGTGGCCATGCCTCCACCCCTGATACTGACCAATGGTGAGCCCAGACCACTGGGGTTACACCCTTCTGACTTCAGATAGAGTATCTCCCCTGAATCCCAAGGAAGGAATATTCCTTCCTTCTTTGTGCATAACTAATTCTTACTCATCCTTTGGGAGCAGAGTAGAGACTTCCCTGCTCCAAGATAGATCCTCAGGCTCCCCTGGGATGGGTGGGACATTGCTCTTCTTCCCCACATCACTTTGTTTTTATCTGCTGTGACCCTGAGCACCTTGAACTATTTCTATATCTCAGTCTCCTCTATATGGCCTGGAAGTTCCTAAGGCTGCATTCCAGCATCAATATGATATGCTGGAAAAATGGCGACCGGCTAGTTGAATGGATGAATGAGTAGTCTGGGTGCCAAATACATGCAGAGTTGAACACTGCCAGTTTAAAAGTGTTGGGAGAGCATCAGAAATGGAACTTAAAACCTCAGGTACCATATAGTCATGATAGTGAGAATGAATAAGTGTGATGGGAAGCCTCACATTTAATAGAAGATGGTGGATGGCAAATACAGTCTCATAGACAGCACAAAATGTGATAAAACTTAACATGTGATGGGAATAGAAAGATAAACTATGTTTCAGAGACACACATATCATAGGTGCTAGAGGTAGGGGTGAGGGCCAGCATGGAAAATACAGGTATTTTCAACTACATGGTAGGAACATGGTGTAAGGCATTTGCAAAAGGATAACAAGAGGAAAAACAGACATGACGGGGAGGTGGGAGTAGTTCAGGTCCAAAATGCAGAATGCTTTTTAATTCAGAGCTATACTGGCATAAAGGCAAAGTATTTTAGAACTGGAAACTTTAAATCTGTAGGTTTTGTCTAACTTGCTCTGTACAAAGCAAAGGATATGATAAATTCTTTACCCCTATGTTGATCATTAACAGAGGCAGAAGATATTAAGAACAGGTGGCAAGAATACATAGAACTATACAAAAAAGATCTTAATGACCCAGATAACCACGAGGGTATGATCACTCACATAGAGCCAAGTCAAGTGGGCCTTAGGAAGCTCGTTACGAACAAAGCTAGTGGAGGTGATGGAATTCCAGTTGAGCTATTTCAAATCCTAAAAGATGATGCTTTAAAGTGCTGTACTCAATATGCCAGAAAATTTGGTGATCACAGGACTGGAAAAAGTCTGTTTTCATTCCAATCCCAAAGAAAGGCAATGACAAAGAGTGTTCAAACTACCACACAATTGCACTCATTTCACATACGAGCAAAGTAATGCTCAAAATTCTCCAAGCTAGGCTTCAACAGTATGTGAACTGAGAACTTCCAGATGTTCAAGCTGGATTTAGAAAGCAGAGGAACCAGAAATCAAATTAGCAACATTTGTTGGATCATCGAAAAAGCAAGAGAGTTCCAGAAAATCATCTACTTCCGCTTCACTCACCATGCTAAAGCCTTTAATTGTGTGGATCACAACAAACTGTGGAAAATTCTTAAAGAGGCGGGAATACAAGAACACTGTATTTGCCTCCTGAGAAATCTGTATACAGGTCAAGAAATAACAGTTAGGACCAGACATGGCACAATGCACTGGTTCCAAATTGGGAAAGGAGTACATCAAGGCTGTATATTGTCACCCTGTTTATTTAAATTATATGCAGAGTACATTGTGCAAAATGCCAGACTGGATGAAGCACAAGCTGGAGTCAAGATTAATGGGAGAAATATCAATAACCTCAGATATGCAGATGACACCATCCTTATGGCAAAAAGTGAAGAAAAATTAAAGAGCCTCTTGATGAAAGTGAAAGAGGAGAATGAAAAAGTTGCCTTAACACTCGACATTCAAAAAAACAAAGATCATGGCATCCAGTCCCATCATTTCATGGCAAATAGATGGAGAAACAATGGAAACAGTGACAAGCTTTATTTTTGGGGGCTCCAAAATCACTGCAGATGGTGACTGCAGCCATGAAATTAAAAGATGGTTGCCCCTTGGAAGCAAAGCTATGACCAACCTAGACAGCATATTAAAAAGCAGAGACATTACTCTGCCAAAAAAGGTCCATCTAGTCAAAGCTATGGTTTTTCCAGTAGTCATGTATGGATGTGAGAGTTGGACTATAAATAAAGCTGAGTGTTGAAGAATTGATGCTTTTGAACTGTGGTGTTGGAGAAGACTCTTGAGAGTCCCTTGGACTGCAAAGAGATCAAATCAGTCAGTCCTAAAGGAAATCAGTCCGAATATTCATCAGAAGGACTGATGCTGAAGCTGAATCTCCAATACTTTGGCTACCTGATGCGAAGAGCTGACTCACTGGAAAAGACCCTGAGATGGGAAAGATTGAAGGCAGGAGGAGAAGGGGACGACAGAGGATGAGATGGTTGGATGGCATCACCGACTCAATGGACATGAGTTTGAGCAAGCTCTGGGAGTGTGGTGTGCTTCAGTCCATTGGCGTTGCAAAGAGTTAGACACAACTGAGTAACTGAACTGACTGGTGTCGATCATTTCATCTCTTAGTGGTTAGAAGAAACTGTCAAGAATGATAGCCACAAAATGGGCCAGAATCTATTTAATAAACCTAAACAGTTTATGCAAGAAACTTAAACCTAAGATCATTGAGATGACACAAATGTTGGAATTATTCAATAAAATTTTAAAGCAGCCACCACAAAAATGCTTTAATGAGTACTTACAAACAAAACTTTTAAAAAAATCTCACAAGATAGAAGATATATAAAAGACTCAGATGGAAATTATATAATTTCAAAATGCCAAAAATCTTTTTTAAACATCACCACATTGGCTCAATAGTGTAATAAATATGACAAAAGAAAGAATCACTCAACTAAATGAGAACAATAGAAATTGCCCAACCTGAAAAGCAGAAAATCAACAACAAAACGACAAATAAACAGAGCCTCAGAGATGTGTGAGTCAATAAAAAAAGACACACACACACAAAACACATAATACTCATCACTGAAGTCCCAGAAAGAGTGTGAAGCCAAAAAAAAAAAAAAAAAAAAACCTCAAAGAAATAATGGTAGCTGAAAATTTCTCAAATTTGATGAAAGACCCTACAGATCCAAGAAGTTGAGCAAATCCCAAACATGGTAAATTCAAAGAAATCTATATCAAGATACATAGGCAAAAATCTGAAAAATTTAGAGATAAAGAAAATTAAAAATCAAAAGAAAAAGAAAAAGTCTTGAAAACAGCCAGAGGGAAAGGAGAAATTACTTATAAAGAAATATCTGTTTGGAATGTCAGCAGATTTTTCATCTGAAACCACAGAGATCAGCTAGAAGTGGCACAGTACTTTTTGTGTGCTGAAAGAAATTGTCAACCATGAATTCTATTCCTAGTGCATCCTTTAACAATGATCGGAAAATAGAAGTTCTCAGATGAAGGAAAACTAATAGAAATTATTGCTCATGAACTTACCTTTGAAGAATGGCTAAAGGAAATCTTCAAATAGAATGGCAATGATGTAGGAAAAGGTTTGACACCTCCAAAGGGAAGAACAGGAAAAGGGAAAGAAGAACGGGTAAAATACAAGGATATATGTTAGATTATCCTTTTCCTCACAGCTTTTAAAGATCACAATTGACGGTTGAAATAAATATATGATACCGTCTAATGTGGCTCTCAGTGTATGCAGAGGAAATACCTCAGACAATTCATTTTAAAAAGTGAAGATAATAAAAAGACATAAATGTAAATAAGATTTTTACACTTGACTCACAAAGTGATAAAATGTTGATACCACTGACTGTGCTAAGTTATGTATGTATATTGTAATGCACAGAGAAACCACTAAATAAACTATTCAAAGAGATGTACCACAAACAAACTATAAATAAATAAAAATGGAACTCTAAAAAGTGCTCAACCTATAGGAAGATAAGAAAAGAGAAACAGATGAATGGGAAATAGAAGAAACAAAGAGAAAACACAAACTAGGATGGCAGCTTTAAACCTAACGTACCTGTAATTACTTTCATAAATAATCTAACTTTACCAAGTACAGGGCAGAAATTGGCAAAGTGCATGAAAAGCTATGACCCTTTATAAGATGTCTATAAGAAACCAAACAGTAGAACTTCTATTCACATGAAACAGAATCGATATAGTTGAAAAGAGAAATGGACAAATCCTAGTTATAATTGTGGATATTAACACCCCATTCTCAGCAACTGATAGGAAATCAGCAAAAGTATAGAACAACTGAACACCAACAGGATCTAACATTTATAAAATGCTCCATGCAGCAACAGCAGAGTATGCATTCTCTCCATGCATACATGGAATATTTACTAAGACCATATCTTGAGTCATAAAACAAACCTCAACAAACTGTAAAAGAAATTAAAATTTACAGATATTCTCTGACAATAATGGAATCAAAATAGAAGATAATAATAGAAAAATCTTCAAACAATTGGAATCTTTTTTTAATTTCTAAATAATGCATGGATCATAGGAAAAATCTCAAAGATAAAAAATCTTAAAAAGAATTGAATGAAAGTGGAAATAAAAGATATCAAATTATGGAATGATTCTAAAGCAGCACTGGAAAGGAAATTCACAGCACTAAAAGTTTAAAATACAAATGAGGAAAGTTCTCAAATCAATAAACTAAGTCCTTACCTCAAGAAGACATAAAAGAAAAATAAATCATAAACAATCAGAAAAAAAAAAGAAATAATAAAGACCAGAGCAGAAATCAACGAGATTTAAAATAAGAATACAAGGGAGAAAATGAAAAACTGAAAATCTGGTTGCTTGAATAAAATCAATAAAAATTGATAAAGCGCTATCAAGACTGACAAAGATAAAAAGAAAGAAGACACAAATCACCAATATCAAGAGTAAAACAGGATATATCACCACAGATGCTGCAGCCATTAAAAAGAAAACAAGAAAATACTACTAACTTTATGCTAACAACTTAGAAGGAATGAACCAATTCTTGAAAAATCACAAACTACCAAAACTCAACCAAGGTGAAAGAAATAATATAAATATCTATGCCTATTAAACAAGTTAATTTGTAATTTAAAATCTCTTATAAAAAGAAATATCCAGGTCCAATATCCTAACAAACCTTTAAGAAAAGAATTAACACTAAGTTCAGACAATCTCTTTCGGTTTACAGAAGAGTAAAGAGCACTACTTCTTAACTCGTTTTGTAAGTATTATCGTAATATGAAAATCAAAGACAGTACAAAAAGAAAACTAAAGATCAATATGTCTCATGAATGTTGACACAAAAATCCTCAACAAAATAGCAGTAAACCATATCCAATAAAGCATTAAAAAGATTTATATACTAAATGGGATTTCTAGGTATGCATGACTGGTTTTCAATGTTAGAAAATCAATGTAGTCTACATACCAATAGACTAAAGAAGAAAAATCATGTAACTGTATAGTTAGTTAATGCAGAAAAAAGTACTTAACAAAATCCAATTCATGATAAACTGTCATAATTATCACTCTCATAATAAATAACACATTTATAATATAACTCTCAGAAAATTAGAAGAGAACATTCTCAAATTTTCTTTTTTAAAAAAGAGTATCAACAGCTATCTAAAGCTTACATCACTCTTTTTTCTTTTTTTGATGTAGACCATTTTTTAAAAGTCTTCATTGAATTTGTTACAATATTACTTCTGTTTTATGTTTTGGTTTTTTACTGGAGAAGCATGTAGGATCTCCATTCCCCAACTAGGGATTGAACCCACACCCCCTGCATTGCAAGGCTAAGTCTATACACTGGACTGCCAGGGGAGGCCCCCTGCTTATATCACTATTAATGGTTAGACAGAAAACTTTCCTCCTTAGACTGGGAACAAGGCAAGGATATGTGTTCTCACTCCCTTTTTCTATATACAACTGACAAACAAGTGGAAATCAAAATTTAAAACACACATTTATAATTGGTCTAAAGAAAATGAAATACTTTGATATAAATTTAACAAAATGTACACAAGATCAGTATGCCCGAAAGTTACAAAATTTTCATTTAAAAAAAAGCAACAAAGACCCAAAGAAATGTGAGAACATACCAAGTTCCTGGATTGTAAAACAACATAAAGATGTAAAGATGTCAGTTTTTGAACTATCTAGATGGACAGGGAGGCCTGGCGTGCTGCAACTCATGGGGTTTCAAAGAGTTGGACACGACTGAGTGACTGAACTGAACTGAGAGGTATAATATAATTCTTACAAAATCCAGCAAGGTTTTTGACGGTATAAATTTACCCCAAAATTTACATGGAAAGGCACAAGCCCCAGAATAGTTAAAATCATCTTGAAAAAGAAGAATAAAATGTGAGAAATAACATTATGTTTAGAGTTACAATAAATCTACAGTATCAAGACAGTGTGGTATTGGTGCAGGGATAGATATGTAGATTAATGGACAGAATGAAGAACACAGAAATAGACTCATACAAGTAAGTAAGTGTAAGTGTTAGTTGCTCAGTCGTGTACCACTCTTTGCGACCCCATCGACTGCAGCCCACCAGGCTCCTCTGTCCATAAGATTTTCCAGGCAAGGATAATGGAGTGGGTTGCCATTTCCTTCAAGTGTGCCCAACTGATTTTTGACAAAGGTGAAAAAGTAATTTACTTGAGGAAGGATAGTACTGATTGCTTCAATACCAGCAGATGGTATTGAAGCAGTTGGACATCCATAGGCAAAATAAACAAACCTTGACCTAAACTTCACATCAGCTCAAAATGAACCATGATATTACATTATAAAACTATCAAAGCTTTGGAATTACACATAGGAGAAATCTTTAGGACACAGTGATAGGTAAAAAGTTCTCAGACTTGACACCAAAAGCACAATCCATAAAAGGAAATGTCAATAAATTGGACCCAAATAGAATTAAATACTTAGTTTAAAGTATTTAATTAAAGACTTTGTTAAGTGGATGAAATGACAAATTACAGACTGAGAAAGAATATTTGCAAACTGCATATCCAGCAAAGGATGTATATTTTGAGTATACAAAGAATTCTCAAAAAGTTTAGCTTTCATTTAGCTTAGTAAAAAATAAAAATCCTATTAAAATATTGGCAAAAGACACAAAGAGACATTTCACTGAGGAGGGTATATAAGTGACAAATGAACACATAAAAGGATATTCAACATCATTCAGTTCAGTTCAGTTCAGTTGCTCAGTCATGTCCAACTCTTTGTGACCCCATGAATTGCAGCATGTCAAGCCTCCTTGTCCATTACTCAAACTCATGTACATTGAGCCAGTGATGCCATCCAGCCATCTCCTCCTCCATCGTCCCCTTCTCCTCTTGCCCCCAATCCCTCCCAGCATCAGGGTCTTTTCCAATGAGTCAACTCTTCGCATGAGGTGGCCAAAGTATTGGAGTTTCAGCCTCAGCATCAGTCCTTCCAATGAACACCCAGGGCTGGTCTCCTTTAGGATGGACTGGTTGGATCTCCTTGCAGTCCAAGGGACTCTCAAGAGTCTTCTCCAACACCACAGTTCAAAAGCATCAATTCTTCGGTGCTCAGATTTCTTCACAGTCCAATTCTCACATTCATACATGACCACTGGAAAAACCATAGCCTTGACTAGACCGACCTTTGTTGGCAAAGTAATGTCTCTGCTTTTGAATATGCTATCTAGGTTGGTCATAACTTTCCTTCCAAGGAGTAAGCGTCTTTTAATTTCATGGCTGCAATCACCATCTGTAGTGATTTTGGAGCCCAGAAAAATAAAGTCTGACACTGATTCCACTGCTTCGCCATCTATTTCCCATGAAGTGATGGGACCAGATACCTTGATCTTAGTTTTCTGAATGTTGAGCTTTAAGCCAACTATTTCACTCAACATCATTAGCTACTAGGAAAATACAAATTAAAATTACAGTAAAGTATTACTATCACATGCTTATCAAAATGGCTAAAGTAAAAATAGTGATAACACCAATTGCTGGCAAGGATGCAGAGACAGTGAATCAGTTGTACACTGCTGATGGGAATATAAAATGGAACATCCACACTTGAAAAACAGATCGACTGCTTTTTATAATACTAAACATACCTAGAATCCAGCAATTAATTGCACTTTTTGGCATTTTTCCCAGAGAAATGAAAATCTGTGCTTGCACAAAAACTTTTCCATAAATAAGCATAGCAGCTTTATTTGTAATGGCCCAAAACTGGAAACAACCCAAAAGTCTTTCAGTGGATGAATGGTTAAACCAATTGTGGTCCAGTCATATCACAAAATAATACTCAGTAAAACTCAGTAATAATAGAACCAACTATTGATACATACAACAACTTGGATGGATCTCAAAGGGAAAAAAAGCCGATCTTTAAAAAGTTACATACTTGTAGTTCATGTAACTTTCTTTAAATAGAAAAACTATAAAGAGGAGGAGCTGATTAGTGGTTGCTGGGGATAGTGATTGTTGGACAGGAGAGAAGGCATGTGTGTCTCTAAAATATACCATGAAGGAGATTCTGTGGTGATGAAATTGTTCTATATCTTGATTTTGGTAGTGGTTACGCAGGTATACACATCTGATAAAATAGTAGAGAACTACATTCACACACACAAATGAGTGCATGTAAAACTAAAGAAACCTACATACGCTCTGTGGATTGTATGAATATCAGTTCCCTGGTTGTCATATTGTACTGGAGTTATGTAAGATGTTATCACTGAAGAAAATGGGTGAAGGTCACAAAGACTTCCCCGTACATTATTTGCAACTTTCTGTGAAATTACAAATATTTCACAATAAAAAGTGGAAAAACACCTCTGGGTAGTCAGATTTTTTAAAAATGTTGAGAAATAAGGACATGACAAAACACAAAAGTCAGAGCAACAATGTGAAATGAAAGTAGTCCTTTCAGCAAGGCTGACCCTGCATAGACTCCAAAGTTAAAGTCTGTTCAGTTCAGTTCAGTTCAGTCGCTCAGTCGTGTCCAACTCTTTGCGACCCCATGAATGACAGCACACCAGGCCTCCCTGTCCATCACCAACTCCTGGAGTTCACTCAAACTCATGTCCATTGAGCCGGTGATGCCATCCAGCCATCTCATCCTCTGTCGTCCCCTTCTCCTCCTGCCCCCGATCCCTCCCAGCATCAGGGTCTTTTCCAATGAGTCAACTCTTCGCATGAGGTGGCCAAAGTATTGGAGTTTCAGCCTCAGCATCAGTCCTTCCAATGAACACCCAGGACTGATCTCCTTTAGGATGGACTGGTTGGATCTCCTTGCAGTCCAAGGGACTCTCAAGAGTCTTCTCCAACACCACAGTTCAAAAGCATCAATTCTTTGGAGCTCAGCTTTCTTCACAGTCCAACTCTCACATCCATACATGACCACTGGAAAAACCATAGCCTTGACTAGACGGACCTTTGTTGGCAAAGTAATATCTCTGCTTTTCAATATACTATCTAGGTTGGTCATAACTTTCCTTCCAAGGAGTAAGCGTCTTTTAGTTTCATGTTAGCAGAATATTTAAAATTAACTTCAGAGCAGGAAGAAGGGACAGCTAGGTCCAGTGCTGGGGCCAATGCTCTATTTAATTAAAACAAACAATGCGCCCCCCCCCCCATAACTTCTCTATTTGTATTTTTTCTGGTCTTCTCTGTCAAGAAGGATGTTCTTCAGATGGAAATTTGTGGGAATAAATATCATGATGAAAGATACAAGACGTAAAATAATTGAGGGCTTTGCATGAGAGGGCTAGATTACATTCCACAGAAATCAGCAAGAGCATGCTGATCTGGTAACAGAAATTCAGATATCAGACCCATCCTATAAGGAGAATGACAGCAAGATGTGAGCCAGAGAAATGCTCATATTTTCAAGAAAGTGAAAGAAGTACATTCCAGAAAGATATGGACCACAGAGGCTAGGGTGTATTCTGTCATTTGGGCTCAAATGCTCCATTGTTGAAGGGAAGAGGAACTGATATTTGTTCATAAAGGAAGACCTGGAGTTTCATTGTCTTAAGGGCAACCAGAGTCTGCAGTCTGCGGAGCCTCTTCAGATAACTTAAGCAATCTTCAGTTGACAGAGAGATAAGTAGACAGATAGATGATGGATAGATAGATAGATGGACAGACAGATAAATGAGGATAGACAGATAGATGAGGCTGGAGCCATTTAGTGCCGAAGCAAATAGTTTTTTTTTTAGTCTCAGTAAGCCCTGAGGGGGTACTGGTGTTACATAATCTCACAGTGAACATTATCCATAATGGTATTCATCTAGAAATTTCCATGCATTCCATGTTCTTTGTATGAGGAGATAAGAACTTGTGGATGCATTTAGGAAAATGTTCTCTCCAAACAGGGGTGATTGTGGTTAGATTTTTACATCATGGTATCTATAACCCCAGTCAGAAATCTAGGATTCACCTTTGACTTATGCATCATCCTCACTTGCCGTGACTCCCCTACTCTAGTCTTACTGATCTGACGTCTGTTTTTCCAGAGCATCCTCTCTTTTCCTTCCACACACCCACTGTCTCTCATCATCTCTGGCTGCCAAGCTCCTCTCTGTCCCCAGGGTTGCTCTTTCCAACTCGTCCCCCATCTGTGAGGATAAGTAACTGAAGTGCAAATCACTGCCTCTCAGCCAACTTCAGTCTCTACAAAGCTCCCCACTGCCCTTGCCACCTACAAATTGGCATCTGCCATCTACCTCTACAAGGATTAAATAATGAGCCTCTGAAGCTGTTTTCAACACCCTCTGAAAGGAGTTCAGTGTGGAGGTCAAGAATGAGGCATTCTTGTACTCTGGGAAAAATGGTAGAATAGGTCTTCAGATAGATATTTATAGGATTAGATTTTATGAGCCCAATTCTTTCCTCACATCTGAAAAAGCACTAAAATCATTAACAGTGACATCTGTTCTTTGTGATTGGGAGCAAGCCTCTGCCAAAATATGTACTTGACTGCAAGTACCCCCTTCACTAAAATCATATAAAGCTCTGACCTTCCCCTTTGCCTCTTTGGAGCATTTTCTCAGAGCTATTTGAAATGCTATCTCCGGGGCTATTGACTTTATTTTGTCCCAAACAGCATTGAAATATATACATTTGTTGTTGTTGTGTTAGTAGCTCAGTTGTGTCTAACTCTTTGTGACCTCATAGACTATATAGCCCACTAGAATCCTCTGTCCATGGAATTCTCCAGGCAAGAATACTGGAGTGGGTAACCTTTCCCTTCTCCAGGGGATCTTCCTGACCCAGGGACTGAACCCTAGTCTCCCACATTGCAGACAGATTATTTATTATTTGAGCCACCAGGGAAGCCCCAAATATACATTACCATGTGTAAAATAGATAGCTAGTGGAAAGTTGCTGTATAACACGGGAAACTCAACCTAGTGCTCTGTGACAACCTAGAGGGTTGGGATGAGGGTGGGAGAGAGGCTCTAAAGGGAGGGGATATACTTATGAACTAAGATGGCTCAGCAGGAAAGAACCCACCTGCAATGAAGGAGATGTGACGGGAGTTGTGGATTCAATTCCTGGTTGGGAAAATCCCTGGAGAAGGAACTGTCAACCCACTCCAGTATTCTAACATGGAAAATCCCACGGATGCTCATGGGGTTGCAAAAGAGTGGAACACAGCATAATGACTAAACAACAACAATGGCTGATTCACATTGTTGTACAGCAGAGACCAATACATTATAAAGCAATTATCCCCCAATTGAAAAAAAATTAACTCACCACTCTCACATTGTGCATTTTTTTTTCAGTAGACGCTTTCAGGACAAGGTCAGGTTTAATTGGTCCTAATCTCAGTCCCCACTGAGTTTCTCCACCCAATTTTGAACCAAACAATACGGAGCTGTTTGTTTTTTTCTGAATATTCCTTGTGAAAGTATCACAAGCATGTGGTGCCCTATCCCTGTCCCAGCTTCCATTTACTTTCTCTAATGGATCCTCTTTATCCATTAAACTTTAGAAGAGATCTCAGCTCTGCCCTCCAGGGCCCTGCACCAGATTAGATCTGTCCATAAAGTCCTGTGCAAATCTCAGTGACAGTTGGTGACAAATTGTATAGCAATGAGTTATGGATAGGCTCACTCTGCCATCCTCCATCCATGTAGTCATGTACTATATCCTCCATCCTACATGAGGCCAGAGACTGGGTTGATTCTTGTCTATCATTTTGGAGCTGAGTACAGAGCTCAGCAGATAGTAGGTACTGAGTCTGTTTGATCACTTGACTTTGCTTGAACATTTTCAGTATCTTAAAAAGTTACATGTCCATAACGCTGCCTTCTCCAAAGTTCTGAATAGCCAATGATTATTAAAATTGTTTGTAATTCAGCCTTTATTGTTACCCCACTTGAGCACCTAAAGGCAGAGCACCAGACCCTTCATCTTTGTCACCCTATCTTTCCAGCTACTGACTTGCACAACAGTCCCTGGACAAGAGGGACAGTTAAGCCAGGGGACAGAACTGCAGTTGTTCCTACACATACAACTTCCAGAAAAGATGGAGAGTGGGAATGACTAATTGACTTGGAAGACAATTCCAAGAGGATATTCTGAAATAGGAAATCAGAGATCCCCTGTGGGAAGCACTCATTGGTGACTTTCAATGTTATGAGTTCTAGGAGATTTTTAAAAATATATCACCTGTGTAACATTGAGGGAGAAAATAAAACAACAGAGTTGACTGAATTGTAAACTCTGAGTTTAAGACAGACTAGTTATGCCACTATAACGTACTCTTTGTTGTTTAGTTGCTAAATCGTGTCTGACTCTTTTGTGACCCCATGTAGCCCACTAGGGCTGTAGCTCTAGGCTACATCATTTTGCGACTGTAGCCCACTAGGCTCCTCTGTCCATGGAATTTCCCAGGCAAGAATACTGAAGTGGGTTTCCATTTCCTTCTCCAGGGTATCTTCCTGACCCAGGGATCAAACCCGAGTCGCCTGCATTACAGGCAGATTCTTTACCACTGAGCCACTGAGGAAGCCCACAAGTAGAGAATGTGTTCCCTGAGCAACACATGAGTATTCACAGAAGCTATCTTAAAGAATTTTAACAGAATTGTATTAAATAAATACGACACTTAGCCTCAGTTTTGTAAAACTTTTTCATCCCTCTTGTTTTGCATTTTCCTTTTATTACAAACATCACAGACATAATCTGTGTGTCAATGAGACATTAGTAAAAAGGAGGGACATATAAAAAGCATTAGTATTAATGAAAGGGAAAAATATTTAAATACAATTTAAACGAGCTGTGAAACTAAAAAAAAGAAAACCCAACTGTATGCTAAAGACACTATTACTAGCATTATACAAATTTCCAGTGGAAGCATTCCAGAAATGCATCATTGAATCTCTAAGGTGCAAATCTAGACTTTCAATGGACTTGTCTATTCCTATGTTGCCAAGAGAAAGACATCACAGGCAATGTCATTATTGGGGAGTAGTACTTTACCATTAACTTCGAATGTCTCCATCCTAGACAACATGGTTTGGTCGAGAGCCGTTCCGTCTTCAGTGCTAGCCAAGAGCTCTTTCTCCTTGAGAATTTCCTCATTTTCCATTGCTAAGGTTTATAGATGGCCAAAGTTCTGGAGCCAGCAGAAATGCTCTCCCCAAGAGGAACCATTTGGGGAGAGATTGTTCCCTTTTGACTACTGCTTCTACTTGTAGAGCACACAGGACTTCCTTTGACTCTGATTTCTGAATTTGCAAAATGTTTCCTGACATGGTCAGGATTAGACATTTCTCAAAAATGGGCTATTCACACACGGAGTTCCTGCTTAGTGCAACTGCTTGTTAACGGGTATGGGGAGTTGGGGCACAAATCACAGGTCCCTGAAATCACTTGTTCTCAGTCCCTCAAAAGCAAAACCAATGACCCCCATCTTCTCTGCCTGTCCAGACCCTGCCTTCATCCCAGACCCAGCTTATTGTCATGGGACCTCTCCAACCCACAGTGAAACCTGACTCCTCTGACCTATTTCAATCCTTTGAGCTCATCCTTGCTACACAAAGTGTGGGCCATGGACCAGTATCGTTGGCATCACTTGGGAACTCTTATAAAGGCAGAGTCTCAGGTCCCACCCCATAGAGACTGAATCCAAATCTATAGTTTAACAAGGTCCCCAGGTAATGTATGTACACATTCAAGTTGAAGAAACACTGCTCTACCCCATATGTTTTAGCATTTAATTATGTTTCCTCTCATTGCTTTTCCATGTTCTCTCTGTGTGTGAAAGCGTGTGCTTTGTCTGGTCCCAATAAGATCTGAGCCCCTTAAGAGAAACCCCTTTGCTCTGTTCCCTACACCAGGTACTCTCTACCAGGGAGGTTATATAGCACAGTAGTTAACACATGGACCCTGAAAGCTTAAATGCCTGAGTTCCAATTTCACTTCCTGCAAGTGGTTGTGTGACCATGGGAAAGTCATGCCAGCTTTGAAGATCTCACTTTTCTTGTTTGTAAAATAATGAAGGTGGTAATAATTTGTGTGTGCATTAAATGACTTAAATGGTGTAAGGTGGCCAGGGTAGCATCTGATGGGCAATGAACACTAACATTGTGCTGCTGCTATTATCACTAGAGACATTGTGAACCCACTGGGTTCAGGGAGATGAAGGTAATAATAGCCTTTGCCTTAAGGGATATCAGTCCAGTATGCAGAATGGTTTTGGATACAACTGAATTCTAGAAAATTGATGTTGGTGATTGGAGCCCCTAGGAGGACAGGTGTGACCTGGAGGCAGAGAAGGCAGGCCTGGGAATGCCACAAAGAGCTTGTCCATTGGATCTGGGTTTGAAGGGGTGACTGGGGGTTAACTATAGAGGAGAATAAGGTGATGGCCTTGCAGGTGGGAAAAAATGGCAAGCATAGTATCACAGCAGCAGGACACTTGGAGGCAGAGGAATCATGGACCACTGGAATACTGGAGGCATGAGCTGTGATGTGGCAGGAGATAAAGCTCAACTAGACTAAGTCTCGTTCTTCAGCCAGTGGCATAGCAAAAAGCAAACTCAGGAAAAGGAGTTACTGACAGTGCCCTTCAAGGTAGAGGTCCCCACTTGCTCACAATTTCAACATTCAAGAGGTCACTGGTTTGGGCTGAGACTTAGAAGCAGAATCCAGGACAGGAAAGGTTAAAAGAGAGAATTGGCAGTGAGGAAATGAAGGCAGCTGGCAGCTCCAGTCACAAGTTTGGTAGTGGACTGTTCAAGAGGCCAGGGGCTATAAGGGCTTCCTCCATGGGCAGGAAATCTCCTGGCGAAAGGAACCCATTACTTGGGCTGCAGTGCCTCCCCTCTCTGCCTGGTTATCTCAGCTCTGGCCAAGGGCAGTCCTCACTCTTAGGGGTGCAGAATGGACTCTTTGGAAAATGCTTGTGTTAATTACGGAGTGTAGTCCTCTTTAGTGGGAACATTTAGTGGATATCAAGTATAGTCAACTAGCTCCAACTCTGGGGTCAGACAGACCTGGGACCCAAACTCTTTCACATACTTGTTGTGTGACCTCAGGTGATTGGCTTAGCTTCCCTGAACCTCAGCACAATGTAATAGCTCATAGAAGCATTACCTGTTATCCAAGATGTATCAGGTGTCAGGCACTGTGCTGGATACATATACATGACTCAGCACTCACAATAACTTGTAACTTGCCTCAGATCTTGTGGTTAGAAAGTGATAGCACCTGAATTCAAATCCAGGACATCTTGCCTTTACAGTTTGGTTTAAATCTAGTTTAATCCAAGGGTTCTAATCCAGAAACTCATACCAGATGAGCTTTTGAAAATACTTGGTGCTCTTCTCCTACTCCAGCCTGAGATCCTGGTTTTAATCAGAAGCCTCATGGTTGGTTCTAATGCACAGCCAGGCTGAGGACTGCTGTGCAAAATAATAAAGCAGTCACAGGCAGCACAGAGACCCATGTGAGCCCTCAGGACTCCATCCTAGGAGGACCCATGAGGTTGAACCATAGGAAATTACTGATATTAATCCCATTTGATACCAGATAAATGGATACTTCATAAGATTCAAGCTAGTCTATCTGCTTAGCAGGGCCAGATAAAGCAAACCAGGCACTAGCTTGGGGTGGAAAAGATTCAGTAACCAAGGTAAGTAATATTTTAACACAATCCTTAAAAATCAAAATTAATGCAAAAGTTTCATCATGAAAACAAAGTCAACATTTTAAATAGACCACAGGATCCCATGCTGCTTTGTGCAATGACTCTGGTCACCCATTCAACCAGAACCCAGCACTGCTCCTTACTCTGTTTCAGTATCTTCATTTGCAAAATTGGATACCAACAGTTCCCTGTTTTTCCATAGTGTGAGTTTGAGGATCAAACTAAATAATAGAAGTCTAAGTGTTTGTAAACAAAGGGCTTTCAGTGGAATAGCATCTTATACCAAGCTGGTACATAGTGTGAAACTTCTGGATTGTGGATGTTACCCTTAAAAATCCCTTAAGTCTTCCATAAAGTGCAAAAGACACGATTTGGGGAATCTTGTACAGTTTCTTCCTAAGTCCCACTCAGACATTTTTACCTCTGAAACACAGATCTGGCTGTTACTTCCCTTGAGCACCAGATGAAGTGGTTGACTTGCATTTGAGGAGGACCATGCTGTTCAAGAAATGCAGGGTTTGGCTTTCCTTTTCATGCAGAGTGCATATAATTGCACTGGAGAATTTAAACATGTTTTCAGAGGGGTTCTCACGTAGTTCTATCAAGGTTTGATGTTCTCCAAATTGCCTTTCTTACACAGGGGTTATGGTGTTTGAGTCCCAGGAAAGCATGACCCCAACTCATGGTACCCTCTGCAGAGCTTGACCCTCTGAACTAGTGGCTCCCTAACCACTACAGTCATTGGGCCACCTGGCAGATCATCAAGAACCCCTGAGTAACCCCATTCCAGCTTAAAACTGGGGCAACCATGATAACACATGATGTAAAATTCACCCGCACAAACCAAAGTATTCAAAACAAACAAACAAAACTTCTCAGCTAACAGACAAGCCAGGTCTCCAGGATGCTCTTTGAGTCCCTGTCACACCTCACTGACAATTTGAACCATTGTTCTGCTATCTTCTTAAGCTCACCAGTGGAGATGATAGAAAGAGGGACCTGGGCTCAAGAAAATAGAAAGGAGACAAATATTAAACATTTCTATCTATTGACCTTATTTTTCTTGCTAGTCATGCATGACAGTGATGGTCAGTGTCCCCCATGACTAGCTCAGCACTTACTTAATAATTTCACTAATGGTACTTAATGAAGTATAATTCTTATGAATTCATTTTAAAAGTTAAAAAATCTCAACAATACAAATAAGCATCATTAGATTAACAGGTAAATAAATTTTGGTATATCCATTCAATGGGCTATAGCAATAAAGATAAAGAGGCACCAACATAAATGAATCTTAAAAGCCATTATGTTGAGTGAAATAAGATAGACCCCAATAGGACATTGTATGACTTCATTCATGTAAGTGTCCAGAACAAGTCATACTCATCTATTGTGTCAGAAAACAGAACCATCAGGCTTCCTTGGTGGCTCATTGGTGAAGAATCCATCTGCCAATACAGAAGACATGGGTTTTATCCTTAGTTTGGGAAGATTCCACATACCATGGAGCAACTAAGTCCATGCACTGCAACTACTGAAGCCTGTACGCCCTAGAGCCCATGTTGCACTGAAGCCTGTACACCCCAGAGCCCATTTTCCAGTAGTAGGAGAAGCTACTGCAATGAGAAGCCTGCACACTGCAACAAGAGAGTAGCCCCTGCTTGCTGCAACTAGAGAAAGTCCACACAGCAATGAAGACCCAGCACAGCCAAAAATAAATAAATAAAAGTACTGTTGACTAAAAAGATGCACAACATTTGTGAGTGATGAGTTAAGGTTGGGCAGAGTGAGGACTGCAGCCTGGGAGACAGCACTCCGATAACTGAGACACTGCTCCAAAGAGGCAGTGGGGAAAGGTCAATATATAAGATTTTGGTGAAGGGAGAGTTCAGTGTAATCAAGCACTTACTTTACAAAAGGTTTTCTCTTAGTTATAAGGAGATGACGTGACCATGAGGAGATTTAGTGCTTTCCTAGATATGAAGAGATGCAAGGATTGGGATCATGAAAACAGTTCCTGAAAATACCTAACTATCTAAAGACCTGTTCCACCAGTTTCCCTGGAGCACAGAGTGCCTCGCTCTCCACTCTGAATTCCTTTCAGGGAGTGTTGAAGGTCAGCAGCTGCAGCAGAGCAGGCAGGTGGCAAATGCCCTTGTTGTGGTAGTTCAGTTGCTCACAAATGCTCTTGGTAAGTGCCAATTTGTAGTTGACAGGCAAGTGGCAATTTGTAGTTGACAATTTAAAAACAACACTAAAAAAAAAAAAGAAAGAAGAAAAACAGAACCATGGTTTCCTGGAGTTAGAGGTAGGGGAGAATTGACTGATCAGGAGCACCAGGGAAATTTCTGAGTTGATGGCAGTGTTCTGTGTCTTGATTGGGTGTTTGTTACAAAACTCACCAAATTTTACATTTGAAATATATATATATAGTATGTAAATTGTACTTCAATAAAGTTAATTAAAACAGAAGTTAAAGAAAAAAAGGTGACAAAATTATTACTGCTGGACCCTGGCCCAACTTGTAGAAGTTTGTCCTTTGGGGAACATTGGAGGGTGTAGATGAGGTGAAGTGTGTGTGAGACCTTGCTGAGCCACCCACATCTTCTCTTCCCTGTGAAGGGATGCTCACACACATTTTGGGATTGCTGCATCAGGACTGCAGCCTGTGTTCTAGAACAGAGGGAAGAAAAGGGAAGCAGACTGGTCTGTGGTGCAACTTTCCCACTGAACCAGCACTCCCATTCAGGGCACACCCAGGGCAAAAGCAAGAGAGGCAGCTGTGAGTTTCTGGTCTGATTTTTTTTTCTTTAAAGTTCTCCTGATCACAGACATCACCCTCTGCCTTCCTGACACATATAATGTTTTCACAGGAGCCAAAACTTTTTTCTGTTGTTGTTTAATCACTAAGTCCTGACTGACTTTTTGTGACCACCATGGGCTGTAGCTGCCAGACTCCTCTGTCCATGGGATTTCCCAGGCAAGAATACTGGAGTGGGTTGCCATTCCTTCCTCCAGGGGATCTTTCCCACCCAGGGATGGAACCAATGTCTCCTGCACTGGCAGGTGGATTCTTTACCACCGAGCCATCAGGGAAACCCCAAACTTGTATTACCCTAATTTAAATGTATTTGTTTTGGGGGGGATTACTTATACTGAAGAATAAATAAGCAATATTATTCCTTTCCCAGAGAGACTTTTGAGAGTTGGAGGATATGCATGGTCAGGTGAGCATAGAACAACTCTAGATCCTGGAAGCCTCTGCACAAGAAAGTGTTAAATGTGCACTTAAAAAAAGAGAGAGAGAGCCACTATTAGAAACTGTGCAGGCTTTGTGCCAAGGGTCACCTGTGCTAATTCTCATTGATCTACAACAATATTGCCTGAGCAATTCTGGACTGAGAACAATGGGGATGAAACAGAAAAGATAGGAAATCAATCAGAATTGCCTAGAGTTGGTTGTCAGTCATTCCCCATTCATTAAACAGATGTTCATTGAGTGCTAACTGCAACCCAAGCCCTGCACTGGTAAGAAAAGAAAGCAGTCTCTGATGGTCTGGTTCTTCACCCACCACTCGTCACATGCTATCAGGTCATACCCTACCTTGTCATTTTTACTAATAGTAAATCCTTCATAATCATTCCTCCATTCTACTCTCTGGCACACCTCCAGTCTTTTCAGTTCTTCCTCCCAACAATCCTTTGCCTCCAGGACTCTGATCTGTTATTCTGCCACTTTTCCACTGTCCATCCCCCACTTCTTGTCCTTTCTCTTGTTTAAACTTACGGTCAGTCATTTTAATCAGCCCCTGACACACATCCTCAACTGTTGCTCCTGTTTTGCTTCATTGTACTCACTTGCCAAAAAACATAGCACAGGTTGGATCCAACTCTCTGGGCAACTGAATTTAACTGGAGTAAATGATGTGATTATGCTGGTGGTCTCATTGTGACCACCCATCTGGCAATAGCGTATAGGTCTTTATTCAAGTCTCTCTGCCAAACAACCAATTCATTGTCACTCGATCTCCTGTCTTCACTCTGAGCTGATGATCTTGCCCTCTTCCTTATTATGAAAATTCAAGCAACCAGAAGTGAAACTCTGAATTCCCACCATTACTACCATCTCAGCCAAGATGCCATCCACCTGCTTTCTTATGACCTAGATGAACTGTTCAAGCTCCTGTCAAGAACCACTCTTTCAACCTGTTCACTGAATTCCACCACCTCTTACCTACTTCTGAGTATTTTCCCAGCAGCAGTCCTTCTCTCTCCTTCACAGCATCAATAATACAATTTCCATTGGATTATTACCAACTGCTGAACACACATATTGTTAGCTCTCCATTTTGAAACACTTAATCTTGGTACACTTCCTTCAACCTACTACCCAATTTTTTACCCTCCTTTGTGGAAAACTTCCTTAAAATTGTTGTTGATAGCCACTGTTGGTAATTTCTCTCCTTCTGTGCTCTTTAAATCCACTCCAGTGGAATGTCCATCCCCATGGTTCAAGCAAAACTACTCTCATGTTATCACCAATGGATTGCTCATCCTCTCCTTAAAATAATCTCTTTTGTTGTCTTTTAAGACATAGTACTTTCTTGATAGTTGTCCTATTTCACTGGTCACTCTTGGTTTATTTTGCTGATTCATTCTTTCTTTCCTCATCTTTTTTCATGTTATGGTGCCCCAGGATCTGATCCTTCATTGTCTTTCCCATTTATACTCACTTCTTTGGTGATATTGTCTGGTCTCACAGGTTTAAGTTCCACCCGTGGAATGACACCTATGTGTCATTATTCACAAATCTGCATTTCTAGATCAGACTTCACTCTTGAACTACAGATGCCTATTTCTACACACCTGTCACATAGACATCTCAAGTTCTAAGTGCTCCTGAGTTTGCTCCGTCTTAGTTGATGGCAACTTGTTCACTCCAGTTGATTAAAAAACAACAACAACAATAAAAAAAACTGATACCAACCTTGACTCCTTTCTGTCTCACAATCTTTTTCTCACCACACTCAATGCATTAAGAAATCTTTGCTTTTACCTTCAAAATATATCCAGAATTTGAAAGTTCTCACCATTTCCCCACTACCACTCTGGTATAAGTCACCACAGTCTCTCACCTAAATACTTCATTAACTTTATTTTTGTAAAGAAATAGGATTTTAATATAATATTCAACCCTAGCATTTACTATTCTTTTCCTTTCAGTTTTATTGAGATATATAGTTTAAGGTATAGAGAATAATGATTTGACTTACATATATCATGAAATGATTATTGCAATAAGTTTTGGGAACATCCATCATCTCATAAAGATATAACATTAAAGAAATAAAAAATAATTTTTTTCTTGGGATGAGAATGCGTAGGATTTACTCTTTTAACAACTTTCATATATAATAGCCTGCAGTGTTAATTACATGTATCATGCTTTACATTGCATTCCTACTTCAGTAACTTTCTAACTGGTGTCCATACTACAATATGGTCCACATTCAATATAGCCACCAGGGTGATCCTTTCAAAACAAAAGTCAGGCATGATGCTAGAGAAAATGATGGAGTAGAGAACTAGCAGGTATCTATTTCTCCAGCCAAATAGCAATTATACTGGCAGAAACAGTGTGAAGTGACCAAGTTGTAGTTCTGAAGTTTATTTGAACATTTGTGGTTTTTAGGAAACAACTTGGCTGATAAATTGCAGTTAATTTCTATCTATAATATTTTAGCCTTCAGCATGATGGCAGCTACCCATCTCCTACTTGCCCTCACTGGCAGACATTTGTAGGGATAGAAAGCCAATTTCTGGCATGACTTTCTAGGACCAGAGTGTGCAGTAAGGACCGTGTCCTCCAAATGTTGGGGTTCTGTGTTCTGACTTGATTGCTCCTTCATGTTACTAAGGAGAAGACATGGAGGATGTATGCTATTGTTTCAACCCTCATCAGCTGAATTAACTTCCAGGAGATTTACAGGAGCAGTACCTGCTGTTTTTTGTGTTAAAAAATACCCCTATATATGGCAGAATTTGGATAGCATACCCAGACAAAGAGGCAGATTAAAAAAGAGCTGAGAAAAACTTAAGTTTTCACTTTAGGAGACACACTCCAACAATTTTTTAAAAATTAAAAACAACAATAACAACATTTAAAAAAATATTAAAAGCCAGCAAACCAGAGGAAGATGCTGATTTACAGATTTAACACATTATAAAATTCAAATCCCAGCTGTCAGCCAAAAAATCACAAGCCATTCAAAGAAATAGGTTAGTATGGCCCATTCAAAGGAACAAGATAAACAGACAGAAAATATATTTCAGGAAGCCCAGATGTCAGACTTAACCATACAAAACTTTAAAACAATTGTCTTAAAGATGCTCAAAGAGCTAAGGGAATGCACGGACAAAGACAGAAAACAATGCATGGACAAAGCTAGACCATCAACAAAGAGATAGAAAACATAAAGATCAACCAAAAAGAAATTCTAGAGCTGAAGGGTATGAAAAGTGAAATGAAAAATATGCTCAGTTCAGTCGCTCAATCATGTCTGACTCTTTGTGACTCCATGAACTGCAGCACGCCAGGCCTCCCTGTCCATCACCAACTCCTGGAGTCCACCCAAATCCATGTCTGTAGAGTTGGTGATGCCATCCAACCATCTCATCTTCTGTCATCCCCTTCTCCTCCTGCCCTCAATCTTTCCCAGCATCAGGGTCTTTTCCAATGAGTCAGCTCTTCACATCAGGTGGCCAAAGTATTGGAGTTTCAGCCTCAACATCAGTCCTTCCAATGAACACCCAGGACTGATCTCCTTTAGGATGGACTGGTTGGATCTCCTTGCAGTCCAAGGGACTCTCAAAAGTCTTCTCCAACACCACAGTTCAAAAGCACCAATTCTTCAGTGCTCAGCTTTCTTTATAGTCCAACTCTCACATCCATACATGACCACTGGAAAAACCATAGCCTTGACTAGACAGACCTTTGTTGGCAAAGTAATATCTCTGCTTTTTAATATGCTATCTAGGTTGGTCATAACTTTCCTTCCAAGGAGCAAGTGTCTTTTAATTTCATGGCTGCAATCGCCATGTGCAGTGATTTTGGAGCCCTAAAAAATAAAGTCAGCCACTGTTTCCACTGTTTCCCCATCTATCTGCCATGAAGTGATGGGACTGGATGCCATGATCTTAGTTTTCTGAATGTTGAGCTTTAAGCCAACTTTTTCATTCTCCTCTTTCACTTTCATCAAGAGGTTCTTTAGTTCTTCTTCACTTTCTGCCATAAGGGCGGTGTCATCTGCATATCTGGAGGGGTTCAAAAACATTTGAGCAAGCTGAAGAATCAGAAAACTTGAAGATACCATCATTGAGATTACTAAGTCTGAACAAAAAGAAAAAAGAATGAAGAAAAGTAAACAGAGTTTGAGGAATCTGTGGGGCACTGCTAACCAACACATACATTGTGGGAAGAAGGAAAAGAGAAATGGTAGGAAGACTATATGAAGAAATAATGGCTGACAGCTTCCCAAATGTGATGAAGTACATTCATCTGCAAATTAAAAAAATTCAATAAACAAGTAAGATAAATTCAAAGAGACCCACAGTGATATACATTATGGTCACATTGTCAAAAGACAAAGAGAATCTTGAAAGCAGCAAGACAGCAGTGACTTCAAATAAAACTAATACAATTATGTGAAGTTTAAAAAAAAAATTAATACTAAAAAAAAAAAAAGAAAGAAAATTTCAAAAAAAAAAAAAAGAATCTTCAGTAAGGATCTCTGTGAGAGGCAACAGAATACTACTGCAGCAGAGTTTTGTTTGCTACTGAAGTTGGTATAAATTCTAATTAGACTGTTATAACTTTAGGATTTGAATTTAATGGTTACCTAAAAGAAAATATTTATAGATTTCACATGTAAGAAAATGACAATAGAAATCAAAATGTTACACTAAAAATATTCAACTGAACACAAATAAGGCATTAATGGAGGAAATGAGGGGTAAGCTATAATTCATGTAGAAAACAAATAGCAAAATGGCGGCAGTAAGTTCCTCTTTTCCAGTAATTATTTTAAATATAAATAGATTAAACTCTACAACCCAGAGAGTTTGGAAGAATGTGGGATTTAAAAAACATAATTCAACTATATGTTGTCTACAGGAGATTCATTTTATTATTTATTTATTCTTCTTGTGGTGTTTTACTTCATGTTTTTTATACCTTATGCTCAAATAATTTTCTTTTACTGGAGTTGCTTTAAAATATTGTGTTTGTTTCTGTTGTACAGCAAAGTGAATTGGTTATATGAATACATATAGCCACTATTTTTAGATTTCCTTTCCATTTAGGTCACCACAGATTATTGAGTAGAGTTTCCTGTGCTATAAAGTAGGCTCTCATCAGTTATCTGTGGTTTATATTAGTTATATATGTCAATCCCAACCATCAGATTCATTCCACCCACCATTTCCCCCTTGGTAACCATGTTTGTTTCTACATCTGTGATTCTAATTCCTCTTTGCAAGTAAGTTTATCTCTACCATTTTTCTAGACTTCACATGAAAGTGATATTATATGAGATTTGTTTTTCTCTTTCTGACTTACTTCACTCTTAATGACAGTCTCTAGGTTCATCCATGTCCCTGCAAATGGCACTATTTCATTCCTTTTTATGGCTGAGTAATATTCCATTGCATGTATGTACAACAACGTTATCCATTCCTCTGTTGGTGGACATTTAGGTTGCTTCCACATGTCCTGGATATTGCAAATAGAGATGCAATGAACACCAGGGTGCATGCGTCTTTTCAAATTATGATTTTATCCAGATATATGTCTGGGAGTGGGATTGTTGGGTCATATGTTAACTGTGGTGTGCTGCAGTCCATAGGGTTACAAAGAGTCAGGCACGACTGGGCGACTGAACAACGACAACAATGGTAGCTCTGTTTTCAGTGTTTTAAGGAATGTCCATAGTGGCTGCAGCAATCTATATTCCCATCCGCAGTGTAGTAGTGTTCTCATTTCTCCACACCCTCTCCAACATTTATTCTTTGTAGATTTTTTAATGACCATTCTGAACAGTGTAAAATGATATTTCATTGTAGTTTTGATTTGCATTTCTCTAATTATTAGTTATGTTTAACATATTTTCATGTGCTTGTTTGCCATGTGTATGTCTTCAGTGGTCAAATGTCTATTTAGGTCTTTTGCCCACTTTTTGATTGGGCTGCTTGTTTTTTTGATATAGAGTTACATGAGCTGCTTTTATATTTTGAAGATTAATTCCTTGTCAGTTACTTCATTGCAAATATTTTCTTCCATTCTGAGGGTTGTCTTTTTGTTTTATGGTATTCTCTGCTGTGCAAATGGGAGAAGGCAATGGCACCCCACTCCAGTACTGTTGCCTAGAAAATCCCATGGATGGAGGAGCCTGGTAGGCTGCAGTCCATAGGGTCGCTAAGAGTTGGACATGACTGAGCAACTTCACTTGCACTTTCCACTTTCATGCATTGGAGAAGGAAATGGCAACCCACTGCAGTGTTCTTGCCTGGAGAATCCCTTGGACGGAGAAGCCTGGCAGGCTGCAGTCCATGGGGTCACACAGAGTCAGACACGACTGAAGCAACTTAGCAGCTGTGCAAATACTTTTAAGTTTAAATAGGTCCCATTTGTTTGTTTTTGTTTTTATTTTCATTACTCTAGGTGGTGGATTGAAAAAGATTTTGTTGTGATGTTTGTCAAAGTGTGTTCTCCCTATATTTTCCTATAAGAGTTTTGTTGTGTCTGGTCTAACATTGAGGTCTTTAGTCCATTTTGAATATATTTTTGTGTATGGTGTTAGGGAGTATTCTAATTTCATTCTTTTATATGTAGCTGTCCAGTTTTCCCAGCACTGCTCATTGAAGAAACTCTATTTTCTCCATTGTATATTCTTGCCTCATTTGTCATAGATTAGGTGGCCCTAGGTGCATGGGTTTATCTTTGGATGTTCTGTCCTATTCCACTGGTCTATACATACTGTTTTGATTATTGTAGCTTTGTAATATAGTCTGAAGCCAGGGAGCCTGATTCCTCCAGCTCCCTGGAGGAAAGAAAGATTGATTTCTCTATTTGTTTTTTTGTGTGTGTGTTTCCATACAACATGTAAAATATTTGTTCTAACTCTGTGAAAAAATGCCTTTGATAATTTACAGGGATTACACTGAATCTGTAGTTTGCTTTGGGTATTACAGTCATTTTCATAATATTGATTCTTCCAATCCAAGAACATGGTATCTCTCTCTATTTGTTTGTGTCATCTTTGACTTTTTTCATCAGTATCTTATAGTTTTCTGAGTATAAGTCTTTGCTTCTTTAGGTAGGTTTATTCTTAGTTATTTTATTCTTTTTTTCTGCAATGGCAAATGGTATTATTTCCTTAATCTCTCTGATCTTTCACTGTTAGTGTATAGGAATGCAAGGTTTTTGTGTATTATTTTTGTATCCTGCAACTTTACCAAATTCACTGATGAGCTCCAGTAGTCTTCTGGTAGCATCTTTAAGATGTTCTATGCATAGTATCATGAAGTGAAGTGAAAGTCGCTCAGTTGTGTCTGACTCTTTGTGACCCCATGCACTATACGGTTCATGGAATTCTCCAGGCCAGAATACTGGAGTGGGTAGCCTTTCCCTTCTCCAGGGGATCTTCCCAACCCATGGATCAAACCCAGGTCTCCCGCATTGCAGGAAGATTCTTTACCAGCTGAGCCACAAGGGACATCCAAGATAGTATCATGTCAAACAGTGACAGTTTTACTTTTTTTTGCAATTTGGATTCCTTTTATTTATTTTTCTTCTCTGATAGCTGTGGCCAAGACTTTCAAATCTATGTTGAATAAGAGTGACAAGAGTGGACATCCTTGTCTTAGAGGAATGCTTTTAGATTTTCACCACTGAGTGTGATGTTAGCTGTAGGTTCATTGCATATGGCTTTTATAATTGAGGTAGGTACCCTCCAGGCCCACTTTTTGGAGAGTTTTTATTCTAAATGGGTGTTCAACTTTGTCAAAACATTTTTCTGCAGCTATTGAGATGATCATATGCATTTTATTCTAGTTTGTCAATGTGGTGTATCACACTTGTGTGTGTTGAAATTCTCGAATCCCTGGGATAAATCCCACTTGATCAGCATGTGTGATCCTTTTACTGTGTTGCTGGATTTGGTATGCTAGTATTTTGTTGAGGAGTTTTGCATCTATGTTCACCAGTGATCGGAGAAGGCAATGAAACCCCACTCCAGTACTCTTGCCTGGAAAATCCCATGGATGGAGGAGCCTGGTGGGCTGCAGTCCATGGGATCGCTGAAGTCGGACATGACTGAGAGACTTCACTTTCACTTTTCACTTTCATGCATTGGAGAAGGAAACAGCAACCCACTCCAGTGTTCTTGCCTTGAGAATCCCAGGGATGGGGGAGCCTAGTGGGCTGACGTCTATGGGGTCGCACAGAGTCAGACACGACTGAAGTGACTTACAGTTCACCAGTGATACTTCCCTGTATTTTTCTTTTTTGTGATACTTTTGTCTGGTTTTGGTATTAGGGTGATGATGAATGACGTTGGGAGTGTTTTTAGCTCTGTGCTTTTTTGAAAGGGTCTCAGAAGGGTAGGTATTAACTTTTCTCTTAAGTGTTTGTTAGAATTTGCCCGTGAAGCCATTTGGCCCTGAACTTTTATTTGTTAGAAGATTCTTAATCACAGTTTGAATTTCAGTACTTATGATTGGTCCATTTATATTTTCTATATCTTCCTGATTCTGTCTTGTGAGATTGTACCTTTCTAAGAAGGCTATGGTTTTTCCTGTGGTCATGTATGGATGTGAGAGTTGGACTGTGAAGAAGGCTGAGCACCAAAGAATTGATGCTTTTGAACTGTGGTGTTGGAGAAGACTCTTGGGAGTCCCTTGGACTGCAAGGAGATCCAACCAGTCCATTCTGAAGGAGATCAGCCCTGGGAATTCTTTGGAAAGAATGATGCTAAAGCTGAAGCTCCAGTACTTTGGCCACCTCATGCGAAGAGTTGTCTCATTGGAAAAGACTCTGATGCTGGGAGGGATTGGGGGCAGGAGGAGAAGGGGACGACAGAGGATGAGATGGCTGGATGGCATCACTGACTCGATGCACGTGAGTCTGAGTGAACTCTGGAAGTTGGTGATGGACAGGGAGGCCTGGCATGCTGTGATTCATGGGGTCGCAAAGAGTCGGACACGACTGAGCGACTGATCTGATCTGATCTGAAGAATTTGTCCATTTCTTCTATGTTGTCCACTTTATTGGCATATAGTTGCTTGTAGTAGTCTCTTATGATTCTTTGTGTTTCTGTGGTGTCCATTGTAACTTCTTCTTTTTCATTTCTAATTTTATTGATTTGAATCCTCTCCCTTTTTTTTTTTCTTAATGAGTCTGGCTAAAGGTTTATCAGTGTTGTTTCTCTTCTCAAAGAATCAGCTTTTAATTTCAATGATTTTTGCTATTGTCTAGTTTGTCTCTATTTCATTTATTTCTGCTCTGATTTTATGATTTCTTTTCTTCTACTAACTTTGGATTTTATTTGTTTGTCTCTAGTTTCAGATGTAAGGATAAGTTCTTTGAGATTTTTATTTTTTCTTGAGGTAAGATTTGCTATAAATTTTGCTATAAATTTCCCTGTTAGAACAGTTTTTGCTGCATCTCATAATTTTGGATTATTGTGTTTGCATTGTCATTTGTCTCAAGGTATTTTTTTTTCCTCCTTGATTCCTTCAGTAATCCATTGATTATTTAGTAACATAGGGTTTACCCTCCATGTGTTTGTGATTTTTTTTATCATTTATTTTCCTGTGATTGATTTCTAATTTCATAGCTTTAATAAAAGGAAGGATTCTTGATATGATTTCAATTTTCTTAACTTTAGTGAGGTTTGGCTTGGGATCCAAGGTGTGTTCTATCTTGGAGAATGATCCTGCACACTTGAGAAGAAAATCTGCTGCTTCTGGTGGGATATCCTATAAATACCAATTAAATCTATCTGGTCTAAAGTGTCATTTAAGGTTTGTGTTTCCATATAGTTTTCTGTCTGAATGATCTATCCATGAGTGTAAGTGAGTGTTAAAGTCCCCCACTATTATTGTGTTATTATTGATTTCCCCTTTTATGGCTAACATTCGCCTTACATACTGAGGCGCACCTATGCTGTGTGCATACATTTTTCAGTTCTCATGTATTTTTCTTGGATCAATCCCTTCATTGTTGTGTAGTGTCCCTTCTTGTCTCTTGTAATGGTCTCTATTTTAAAGTCTATTTTGTCTGATATGAGTATTACTACTCCAGCTTCTTTTCAGTTTCCATTCGTGTGGAGCGTTTTTTCCCATCCTTTCACTTTGAGTCTGTGTGTGTCCCTAGTCTGAGGTGGGTCTCTTGTAGACAGTGTATACATGGATCTTGTGTTTGTATACATTCAGCCAGTCTATGTCTTTTGATTGGAGTATTTAATACATTTACATTTATGGTAATTATTGATATATATGTTCCTATTGGCATTTTCTTAACTGTTTTAGGTTGTTTTCATAGATCTTTTCCTTCTCTTGTGTTTCCTACCTAGAGAAGTTTCTTTAACATTTGTCATAAAGTTGGCTTGGTGGTGCTGAGTTCTCTGCTTTTGCTTTTGATTCCTCTGCCAAATCCGAATGAGCTGCCTGCTGGGTAGAGTAATCTTGGTTGTAGGTTTTTCCTTTTCATTATTTTAAATATATCCTGCCATTCCCTTTTGACCTGCAGAGTTTCTGCTGAAAAATCAGCTGATAATCTTATGGGGATTCCATTGTATGTTACTTGTTGCTTTAACCTTGCTGTTTTTAATATTTTTATTGTATTTAATTTTTGTTAGGTTGATTAATATATGTTTCAGCATGTTTCTCTTTGTGTATATCCTGTATAGGGCTCTCTGTGCTTCCTGGACTTGGGTGACTATTTCCTTTCCCATATTAGGAAAGTTTTTTACTATAATCTTCTCAAACATTTTCTCAGACCCTTTCTCTTTCTATTCATTTTCTGAGACCCCTATAAATCAAATGTTAGTGCATTTAATGTTGTCCCAAGAGTCTCTGAGATTGTCTTCATTTCTTTTCATTCTTTTTTCTTTATTCTGTTCTGTGAAAGTTATTTCCACCAGTCTATCTTCCAGTTCATTTATCCATTTTTCTGCCTCATTTATTGTGCTATTGATTCTTTCTAGTGTATTTTTCAATTAGTTATTCTATGGTTCATCACTGCTTGCTTTTTAATTCTTCAAGTTGCTTGTTAAACATTTCTGTATCTTCTCAGTCTGTGCCTTTGTTCTATTTCTGAGATCTTAGATCATCTTTACTATCACTATTCTGAATTATTTTTCAAGTAGATTGCCCATTTCTTCCTCATTTATTTTGTCTTGTTAGCTTTTGCCTTGTTCCTTTGTATGCAATATATTTCTCTGTCATTTCATTTGCCTAACTTACTGTGTTTGTGGTCTCCTTTTCACCATCTCAGGGTCTGGTGTCTGCCCCCTGGTAGGGGAAGTTGTCCAGGGGCTTGTCTAGGCTTCCTGGTGGTAGAGCCTGGTGCATGCACTCTGGTGGTTGGAGCTGAATCTTATTCCTCTGGTTGGTAGGGCCATGTCAGGGGGTGTGTTTGGGGGTATCTATGAGCTTAGTACAAATTTAAGTAGCCTGTTTGCTGATGGGTGGTGTTGTGTTCCTGTCTTGGTGGTTGTTTGGCCTGAAGCATCCATCACTGGATCTTGCAAACAGTTGGTGGAGCTGGGTCTTGATGCTGAGATGGGGACCTCTGGCATTTTAGGTCCAATGACAAAATCAGATTAAATGTGAAAGGATGGCAAAAGGTATTCCCTATCCCTATAGAAAAGAAGCGAATATACCAATATCAGAAAATATACTCTAACTCCCCCCCAAAAAATTACAAGAGACAATGGATATACTATATTAACAAAAGGTCAAAATGTTCAATATAGCAAGAAGATATATAATAATTAAAAGATTTAATAACATTTTCATAACAGAATCTACAATTTTCATGCAAAAGTTGACAGAATTGAAGGGAGAAATAGTTTTACAATAATAGTTGGAGACTCCAATATCCAGTAGTTGGACACTTCAATACCCAATTGAAAGACTTCAATACTTGCAACAGATAGAAGGAAGATAAGGAAGGAAATAGAGAGCCTGGACAAATGGTTAACAAATCAGACAAAAAGACATATCTAGAAACTATCCAGTAGCAGTAGAAAGCACTTTCTTCCCAAGTGCACATGGACAGGTTCTAGGACGAATGAATGTTCAGCCACAAAACAAGTCTCAATAGATTTTAAAAGATAAACATATAAAATATCTTTTCTAACCCCAATGAGATGAAGTTAGAAATCAATAACAGAAAGAATATTAGAAAATTCACAAATAGGTGGAAACTGAACAATATGTTCTTAAGCAGCCAATGGGTCAAAAAGAAATCATAAAAGAAATTATGAAATACATAGAGGTAAAAAAAAAACAAAAGCATAACATACCAAAACTTATACACACTTATAAATGATTAACATAAATATTTTGTTATATGTATTTTACCATAATAAAACAGTAACTCGGATTGACCAGGATGGCCTAATAATATCTTACTGGGTAACAGGCCCTACACACGCTACATTTAGAAGTTGGAAGTTTAATCTTCACCTCGTTTCATCTTCAAGTCCTGTCCTGCCCTGCTCTCCCCAGAAAGTCTAGATTCAGAAAGACATTGCCTTTGGGGAGAAGCAGGGTTCATTTACTAGCTTGTCAGTGGCATGTGACTTCATGGGAAACTCAGGAATGAATGAAGTGATCTGAAACTAAAAAGTCATGGGGAAGTGGGAGTTTGTGAAAGAAAACCCAGGGTTAGATTATTTGCTTGAGTGTCTCTTCTTCTGATTCAAATTTATAGATACCGCAAGCAGGGAGCTCTGGCACTGGGAGTGCTGAATGGCTATGTGGACTGTAAACGCAGGGTGAAAAAGCTTTCATTTGCAATCTCATTGTAGTTTGAAGTAACTAACAAATGAGTACACAGATGATATGTGACTGCTGCTTCATGGTGGACAGCTAGCTGCACATATCTAAATAGAATTCTGTGTCATTTTTTACCCCATGTTGACTGACGCAGTAACAGGGTAATGTAGTCAGGCTGAAGTCAGGGAGGGTAGAATCAGTATTCATTTGACTCTTCCCCCGGAGCTAAGTCCGATGCAACTGGAGAGGAGGAGGCCTCTCAGGTCCCTCCAGCCACTCAGAACTACTGAAGCAGTGCCAGGAACTTACTCAGGATTGCTGGAGTAGACACGAGTGGGTGTGAGGGCTGTGCAGCACCCATTTTCTCTTCCTAGAGCTCCCACTTCCTTTTATCAGTATTACCTCTTCTCTCTTGTCATTCAGGCCAGCATGGACATGGGGATCTGCAGTAACTCAGCCAAGGAGTAGGCAAGTAAACAAAGAGAGGCCAATAGCATGATCTCTTTCTGGTATTAAAATCATAGGGAGAGGGACAGTAGCTTGGGATTTGCTCCTTTCTGTAAGTGTTGTCCTGAGCTGGTTGTTCCTTCTACCTGACATTAACCCTGCTCTGCTACCTACCGTCTCAAACTGCCTCAGTTTCTCTCTTTTTTAAGTCCAGTTCTTTCTGTCAAACCTGGAAGTCCAACAGTCTTCCAACAAGCTTCTTCTTGCTAATTTGTCTAGATTTAGTTTCTACTGCATATAGCTATAAAATACCCAGGTTCCCCCAGATTTTCACAAAGCGTGTCTAGGGTCTTCCTCTTACCCTCTTTCTGCTCACTTCTCAGATCTTTATGCCCCTTGATTCTGGATTTCCAGTGTTTTTGGTCTGGTATCCCCTTCAAAGTAAAGTTCAGTTCAGTTGTTCACTCATGTCTGACTCTTTTGCGACCCCATGAACTGCAGCACACCAGGCCTCACTGTCCATCACCAACTCCTGAAGCTTGCTCAGACTCATGTCCATCAAGTCAGTGATGCCATCCAACCATCTCATCTTCTGTCGTCTCCTTCTCCTGCCTTCAGTTTTTTCCAGCATCAGGGTATTTCCCAGTGAGTCAGTTCTTTGCACCAGGTGGCCAAAGGATTAGAGCTTCAGCTTCAGCATCAGCCCTTCCAGTGAATATTCAGGACTGATTTCCTTTAGGATGGACTGGTTTGATCTTCTTGCAGTTCAACACCACAGTTCAAAAGCATCAATTCTTTGGCATTCAGCCTTCTGTACAGTCCAACTCTCACATGTATACATGACTACTGGAAAAACTATAGCTTTGACTTGATGGACCTTTGTTGGCAAAGTAATGTCTCTGCTTTTTAAGATGATGTCTAGGTTGATCATAGCTTTGCTTCCAAGGAGCAAACGTCTTTTAATTTTGTGGCTGCAGTCACCATCTGCAGTGATTTTGCTAATGCTAAGTCACTTCAGTCGTGTCTGACTCTGTGCGATCCCATAGACAGCAGCCCACCAGGCTCCCCCGTCCCTGGGATTCTCCAGGCAAGAACACTGGAGTGGGTTGCCATTTCCTTCTCCAATGCACGAAAGTGAAAAGTGAAAGTAAAGTCGCTCAGTCGTATGCGACTCTTAGCGACCCCATGGACTGCAGCCTACCAGGCTCCTCCATCCATGGGATTTTCCAGGCAAGAGTACTGGAGTGGGGTGCCATTGCCTTCTCCTGCAGTGATTTTGGAGCCCTCCAAAATAAAGTCTCTCATGTTTCCATTGTTTCCCCATCTATTTGCCATGAAGTGATGGGGTCAGATGTCATGATCTTAGTTTTCTGAATGTTGAATTTTAAGCCAACTTTTTCACTCTCCTCTTTTACTTTTCATCAAGAGCCTCTTTAATTCTTCTTTGTTTTCTGCCATAAGGGTGGTGTCATCTGCATATCTGAGGTTATTGATATTTCTCCTGGCAATCTTGATTCCAGCTTGTGCTTCATCCAGTCCAGCATTTCTCATGATACATGCTTCATATAAGTTAAATAAAGCAGGATGACAATACACAGCCTTGACGTACTCCTTTCCCTATTTGTAACCTGTGTGTTGTTCCATGTCCAGTTCTAACTGTTGCTTCTTGACCAGCATACAGATTTCTCAGGAGGCAGGTAAGGTGGTCTGGTATTCCCATCTCTTAAGAATTTTCCACAATTTGTCGTGATCTACACAGTCAAATGCTTTGGCATAGTCAATAAAGCAGAAGTAGATGTTTTTCTGGAACTCTCTTGCTTTTTAGATGATCCAACAGATGTTGGCAATTTGATCTCTGGTTCCTCTGCCTTCTAAATCCAGCTTGAACATCTGGAAGTTCTCAGTTCATGTACTGTTGAAGCCAGGTTTGGAGAATTCTGAGCATTACTTTGCTAGCGTGTGAGGTGAGTACAATTGTGCAGTAGTTTGAACATTCTTTGGCATTTCCTTTCTTCGGAATTGGAAAAAAAAAAATGACCTTTTCCAGTCCTGTGGCCACTGCTGAGTTTTCCAAATTTGCTGGCATATTGAGTGTAGCACTTTCATGGTATCATCTTTTAGGATTTGAAATAGCTCAACTGGAATTCCATCACCTCCACTAGCTTTGTTCGTAGTGATGCTTCCTAAGGCCCATTTGACTTTCCACTTCAAGATGTCTGGCTCTAGGTGAATGATCACTCCATTTTTTTTTTTTTTTTTGTATAGCAATGGCAAACCACTTCAGTATTATTGCCTTGAGAATCACCTTCAAAGGCCTTAGCCTAATACGGAAAGGGAGCAGGCTCAAAGTTTAGAACTGATATGGTTGATTTACTCCTCGCTAACCCAATTCACACCCCAATTCAAATCCAATAATTTTTGATACTTTTTGGCAGTTCTCAATTTTACGTATTTTTGAAAGAAATAATTTTTTAATAGTAAAATAGCAACAAAAAACGTTTAAACCAAAACAACAACCCAGAAAAAACATCAACTGGTGGTGAGTAGGGTATCCCTTTCAAATAGCCCTGAGGAAATGACTCAGAAATGGCCCCCACTTCTTGTAACTCATGACTTGGTATCAAGTCAGGAATGCACCAAAGACTGTGGATGAGGCATTTTTCTGTTTGGTTCATTATAATCTCCTTTTGGTGGTTGACATCTTTCCCTCCTTTGGAGAGTCAAGACACAGCAGAAACCATGTTCTAACAAAAGAGACTGATGAGTCCAGTTACTTGGATTCCCAGCCTTACTGGCAGCCAGGCATGGGTATGTGAGCAACCAGGCACACCTTCCATGTTATGATATGGATAACTAGAATGCTAGGATAACTGCACAAAGAGAAGGGGCAATAGCTACAGCAATGCCAAGGATTTTATCTCAGCCCTCCCTGATAGCATAGGCAGGAGGAGAGTGCTAACAGGAAATGGGTCCTCACTGGATGGGTTCTGTAGCATGATTTTGGCTTGCAACCTAGACCTTGACATTTCTCCCACATCTGGTTCTGCCATCTTATCCGCAATTCTGTGAGTTTCCAGCAGTTTTCTAGTAATTTCCTTCTCAGCTTTAATCAGCCAGCTTTCCATTTCTGTTCTTTGCAATAGACAGTGCAGACTGTTGCAGGAAGCAAGAGATGCAGTCAGCAATCCAGACTTTAGGAGGCCCTAGTGTTTAGATTTTTCGAGACTAATAGGGTCTAAGTTCTTTATTTGCATGACAAATAAAGGCCTCTATAATTGTGCCAGTACCTCCCTCCTAGACTATTGTTGCTCTCTCCTCCATTTATATATGTTCTCTGGTCATCCTCAATTACTACAGTTTTGTTTTTTTTTTTTTCACCAAGGCTGGTGGTTTAGCCTGAAGAGACTTCCCCACTCCTAAATCTCATCTGACAAAAGCGTGCATGTGTGCTCAGTCGCTTCAGTTGTGTCTGACTCTTTGCAACTCTCTGGACTGTAGTCCACTAGGCTTCTCTGTCCATGGGATTCTCCAGCCAAGAATACTGGAGTGGGTTGTCATTCCCTCCTCCAGGGGATCTTCCCAGCCCAGGGATTGAACCCATGTCTCTTGCATCTCCTGCATTGGCAGGCAGGGTCTTTACCACCACATCACTTGGAAAACCCCTGACAAATGACCATTATTCAACAAAGAGCACCCGGTCTATGAAGTCCAATGAGTAGAACTGACCCTCTATACTCCCTACCCACCTTTTCAAGGTACATTCTGCACAGAGACTTGTGAGGAGTATAAATAATTGTGATATTTGTACTTATTGGTTTCCTCCCTAAGCTGTGAGCTCCCCAAGAGCAGGAACCACACATTCCTGTTACTTTAACCCCAGTTCACACAGAGTGAAGAAATGAAGGATTGATTGGGAAACATAGATGATGAGAAGGAGTTACCACACAGCATGTCAGCAGCACTGGAATTGCATATTTTCTCCCATCATATGAGGAAGGAGGCAGGAGGAAAGGACATGCCCAAGGTCCTTTTATTCTCTTATTAACTTGTTCAGTTCAGTTCAGTTCAGTCACTCAGTCGTGTCCGACTCTTTGCAACCCCATAAACTGCAGCACGCCAGGCCTCCCTGTCCATCATCAACTCCCGGAGTTTACCCAAACTCAGGTCCATTGAGTTGGTGATGCCATCCAGCCATCTCATCCTCTGTCGTTCCCTTCTCCTCCTGCCCTCAATCTTTCCCAGCATCAGGGCCTTTTCAAATGAGTCAGCTCTTCACATCAGGTGGCCAAAGTATTGGAGTTTCAGCTTCAACATCAGTCCTTCCAATGAATATCCAGGACTGATCTCCTTTAGGATGGACTGGTTGGATCTCTTTGCAGTCCAAGGGTCTCTCAAGAGTTAGATTCGGTCAAAAGAATGATGATCCAAAAAGGCTTTGTGGGGATCTGTGGTTTGTTTGCATACAGCTCAAAATATTATCCTGCAAAAACTAAAGAATTTTATGATCAATTCCATCTGAGATTCATTCTTCAGAGTCCGCAACCTCAACCCCAGGATAATAACAGCTGAATAATCACCTTCCCAAGAACTGGACACCTTAATAGGGACCTTACACTGTTAACTGACTACATTTCTGCAGAAGTGAGAGACTGGGTGCTGAAGGTCTTTGCTGGGGCTGTACTTTCTCACTTTCCTGCCCTTGTGGGTGAATTGAGTAAACACATAAGGACATTTCTAGTAATTTGAAGCCAAACTCTGCCTTTATCTCCATTTAAACTATTTTTTGGGTGCAATAAACAATACAACTTTGCCTCCATAATTCGGTCAGACTCTGTGCTTTTCATTAGATGAGGCCAAAATCTTGGGGCTCATGATTCTAAAATTTGTCCTGAGTATGGTGAAACCATGTAAAACATACATGTAAGAACTTATTAGTCTACAAAATTTCCGGACTATTACTGTCTCCCTTATGTCATTTCTGATCACAGAGAGGAGTTAACTAACAATGATTGTGCAAAATATATACAAATAAGAAAAGAAGTGAAGTGCTGATGCAGAGTTTTTAAGACTGGGTGGAGGGATCTAAAGTAATTGCATTTCCCTAGACTCACTTTCAAAGTGGTCAATTTTATAGAATCACTTCCCCAGCAAAAGGAAGTGAGTGTTCACATTTTAGGACCTACTCTGAGCCTGGCATAGTTAGTCATTTACGCAGGTTCTTTCACAACAATTCTCTTTAAATGTTAATGTTCTCTTTAAATGTTAATGTTAATGTTTCTTTTTCACAGATGAAGAAACTAAGGTACCGGGCAATTAAAAATATGTGCCAAAGGTCACACAAGGGTCATCTGATTTCAGAGCCCAGATGTGGTCTACTACATGCCCACGGAATGTCACTGGGCCTAAAAGGGGCTAGTTATTTTAATGGTGCAGTTACAAGGGAATTTTTATCCCAAACAATAAAGCTATCCATCATGAGAAATACAAAAAACTAGAAGCTAATGCACCCATAGGCAAATCATGATCTATGTAACATATGTCTGATTCTCTTTGCCCTGATGGACATCCTCTTTTGAAAGAGGTTGTGTACTCAGCATTTCCACTGCCAGAGTTAATTCTAAGGAGATACTCACAGAAGGCTCTGTCACCCCCAAAACACTGCAACACTTGTTTTGATCACAGCAAAAATCTGGAAGTAGTTGAATGGCCTTTAGTGGGAGATACATCAATAATACATCAGCCTTCCTTGGTGTCTCAGCTGGTAAAGAATCTGCCTGCAATGCAGGAGACCCCAGTTCTATTCCTGGGTTGAGAAGATCCCATGGTGAAGGATAGGCTACCCACTCCAGTATTCTTGGACTTCCAGGTGGCTCAGATAGTAAAGAATCTGCCTGCAATGAGGGAGACATGGGTTTGATCCCTGGGTTGGGAAGATCCCCTGGAGAAGGGAATGGCTACCCACTCCACTATTCTTGCCTGGAGAATTTCATGGACAGAAGAGTTTTGTGGGCTACAGTCCTTGGGGTGACAAAGAGTCAGACATGCCTGAGCGAATTTTACTCACATCAATAAATTGTGAAATATTGTTGTTGTTCAGCTGCTAAGTCATTTTGGGTTCTCTGATCCCATGGACTGCAGCACACCATGCTTGTCTGTCCTTCACTGTCTCCTGGAGTTTGCTTGAGTTCATATCCATTAAGTTGGTGATGCTATTGAACCATTGTATCCTCTGCTGCCCTCTTCTCCTTTTGCCTTCAATCTTTCTCAGGATCAAGGTCTTTTCCATTGAGTTGGCTCTTCGCATCATGTGGCCAAAGTATTGGAACTTCAGCATCCATCCTTCCATAATTTTCAGGATTGATTTCCTTTAGGATTTGCTGGTTTGATCTCCTTGAAGTCCAAAGGACTCTCAAGAATCTTCTCCAGCACCACAATTTGAAACCATCAATTCTTTGGTGCTCAGCCTTCTTTATGGTCCAACTCTCACATCTGTACAAAACTACTGGTAAAATCATAGCTTTGACTATATGGACCTTTGTCAGCAAAGTGATATCTCTGCTTTTTAATACACTGTCTAGGTTTGTCATAGCTTTCCTTCCAAGCAGCAAGCACCTTCTAATTTCATGGCTGCAGTCACCACCTGCAGTGATTTTGGAGTCCAAGAAAATAAAATTTGTCACTGCTTCTACTTTTTCCCCTTCTATTTGCCATGAAGTGATGGGACCAGATCCATCTAGTCAAAGCTATGGTTTTCCCAGTAGTCATGTATGGATGTGAGAGTTGGACTATAAAGAAAACTGAGAGCTGAAGAATATGCTTTTGAACTGTGGTGTTGGAGAAGACTTTTGAGAGTCCCTTGGATTGCAAGGAGATCAAACCAATCAATCCTAAAGGAAATCAGTCCTGAATATTCATTGGAAGGACTGATGTTGAAGCTGAAACTCCAATATTTTGGCCACCTGATGTGAAGAGCTGACTCATTGGAAGAGACCCTGATGCTGGGAAAGATTGAGGGCAGGAGGAGAAGGGGATGACAGAAGATGAGATGGTTGGATGGCATCATGGACTCAATGGACATGAGTTTAGGTAAACTCTGGGAGTTGGTGATGGACCAGGAAGCCTGGCATGCTGCAGTTCATGGGGTTGCAAAGAGTCAGACACAACTGAGTGACTGAACTGAACTGAACTTGCTTTCTCTATGATCCAATGGATATTGGCAATTTGATCTCTGGTTCCTCTGCCTTTTCTAAACCCAGCTTGTCATCTGCAAGTTCTTTGTACATGTACTGCTGAAGCCTAGCATGAAGGATTTTGAGCATAACTTTATTAGCATGGAAAATGAGAGCAACTGTCTGGTAGTTGGAGCATTCTTTGGCACTGTCCATCTTTGGGGTTGGAGTGAAAACTGACTTTTCCAGCCCTGTGGCCACTGCTGTGTTTTCCAAATTTGCTGAAATGTTGAGTGCAGCACTTTAACAGCATCATCTTTTTTTTTTTTTTCAGCATCATCTTTTAAGATCTGAAATAGCTCAGCTGGAATTCCATCACCTCCACTAGCTTTGTTTGTAGTACTGCTTCTCTAGACCTGATTGACTTCACACTCCAGGAACTTATGTGGAATATTACACAGCTGTTACTAAGAGCAAGATAGATCTGATCATGTAAATTAAGAAATTATTGCAAAAGTTATTATTAAGGAGGAAAAAAGGGGACAGACAAATGAATAGTATGATCTCAGCAATACAAATTTAAAAGCATATGCATATAACCCACTATATGATATCATATAACTCACTATATGATAGGTTATTTTTAAAATTTCTTAGAAGTAAAATCGTATGCAAAGACATTTTAACAGTGGCTGTCTTTGAGAAAAGAGACTGGGGGTGGGAGTGATATGACTTTAAAGTCATTTTTAATCACATCACATAATAAGAATTGTTAAGCTTCATGTCATGTTTATATTATCCTTGCACTATTACAAGTGTTTTGTGTATTTGAATGTATTTAATCCACATGTATCCCTAGGAGATGGATATCACTTTTAGCTCTGTTGTGCAGATGAGGAAATCTGGTTCAAGGAATTTATGTAACTTGCTCAAAGCCTCATGGATATTAACTGACACAGCAGGGATTTGAGCTCAGACACTAAAGCTCCAGAATTTAGGCTCATAACCACTGCCCTACACTGCCTCCTAGAAAAGTGTAATATATACACATAAATTAAAAAGTAAAAATTGATTAAAGGCTGATAGCTAAAAAGGTGTAGTTTGCTGCCCCACATTTCTTCCCCAGGGGCAAAACTTTCAAACTCTTCTAGTTGTTTCTTCTGGTTATTATCTTCATGTTTTTATGATAATGTATTTATGCAGTTATATTTGATTTACCAATTCTAGAACATAATCTGTTGGCTTCTTGTAATGGAAATTCAGGTTTTAGCTTTGTTCTACTGTCCTTTACTTCTCCCAACTATGCTCTGCCAAAATTTAACTAAATCAATAGTCCAAGGTTAAATCTCCATGACCATGTACATATGTTCATGGGTGAGCTAAATTGTCAACTATAATTGCCTTCCCTTTATTTTACTTGTTTTTCTTGAATTAGTACTTGGCTTATTTTTTCCCCTCATTGGCTTAGTTTCCTATGTATCCGTCCTTAAGTTTTTCAAATATTTCATCAAATTTGTTTAAAAACAATAAATATGTTTCCAAATGATCAAATATATCCCTGTGAATTCTGTTTTTCTGAAAACTCTCCTGAACTTCTTAATCAAATAATTTTCAATACTTCTTGAATTTTTTAATCATGTGGCTATATTACATTAAAATACTAAACAGGGGTTTATTGAGGTTTAATTGACATATATTAACTGCAAATGCACAAAGTGTACAATTAGACATGCTTGCCATACGTGTACATCTACAAAACCATCACCAACATCGGAATACCCATCACCCCAAAAATGTTTTCCTGGGTCCCTGCTAATGCTTCCATCTTGTATCTTTCCACATCTCTCATCCCCAAGCAATCAAGGATTTACTTTCTATCATATTAGATTGCTTGTATTTTCTAGAGTTTATATGCATGGAATGAATCATGCAGTATGTAGTCCATTTGTCTGACTTTTTTCATTTAAAAGATAATTATTTTGAAATTCATCCATGATTATCAATGGATGGGTTATTCTTTTCATTACTTAGTGGTTTTCCATTATAAGTATATGTCAAAATTTGTTTATTCACCTACTGATGAACATTTAGGTTGTTTTCAGGTTTGCACTGTTACAAATAAAGCTGTTATAAACATTTGCATACGAGTCTTTTTATGGACATATATTTACCTAGGGGTGAATACCTAGGGGTGGGATGGCTGGATCATATGGTTAGATGTATGTTTAACTTTTTAAAAAAATGCCAAACTGTTTTCCAAAGTAGCTGTACCATTTTAAATTCCTTGTATGAGGTCAGATCTGTGATTATATACCTGGAAAACTCAAAATAATCAGATAAAATAATGAAAACATCAAGAAAATCTATTGAAGTGGACCAGTAGCACACACACACAAAAAAAAATTCAGAGAAGGCAATGGCACCCCACTCCAGTACTCTTGCCTGGAAAATCCCATGGATGGAGGAGCCTGGTGGGCTGCAGTCCATGGGGTCTCTAAGAGTCAGACACGACTGAGCGATTTCACTTTCACTTTTCACTTTCATGCATTGGAGAAGGAAATGGCAACCCACTCCAGTGTTCTTGCCTGGAGAATCCCAGGGATGGGGGAGCCTGGTAGGCTGCCATCTATGGGGTTGCACAGAGTCGGACACGGCTGAAGCGACTTAGCAGCAGCAGTAGTAGCAAAATTAACACGCAACCATAGCTTTTTTTGTATAAACAACCATCCATTAGAAAACATAATAAATATAAGAAAATATTTCATTCATAAGAGTGTTAAGCTCTATGTGAAGAACACTTTGACATTCTACTGAAATACAATTTTTAAAGATTTGAATAAATGTCTTAAACAAGAAAATTCAATGTTATCACAATGCCAATTGTCCCTAAATGAATATACAAATATAATGCAAACTCAATTAAAATAGTAACAAGGTTTTCTGAGAGCAGGGAGTTAGACAAGCTTTTTTATAAAGTTTATGTGGAAAATAAACATGCAACAATATCCAGAAGATGAAAATCAAGAGTTCTAAAGGAAGACTAATCCTACGAAATAGCACAAAATAGTGTGACGTTGCAGTAATTGAGTTTGTCCTTGTCTACCTATGACAAGGCAAGAGCAACAGAAGAGAAGAGAGTCCACAAATATTGAAAACATACATTTGAAATTCAAGATACCAAAAGGCTATATTTTATATCAGAAAAGAAAAGAGGGACTATTTGATAAATTATGTTGAGACAACTGGTTAGTGACTCCTTGCAGAAAAATTAAGAACTGTTAAGTCAGAGATATAAATGTACAAAGTTTAAAGCTATTAGTGGCAGAAGGAAACATAATCTATTTTAGTTTATTTTTAATATTCTTAAGTAAGAACTTTCTAAGCAAAGCCAAAACACAGGGACTGTTCTGAACATATAAAAGTTACAGTTAGTAGTAGGGGAAGAAAATCCTGTAAAGAAGTTTTTTCATTTTAATAGGCTAGGCCAAAAAATATTTAAAACACATTTTACAAAGGGCTAATTTCCTTAAAATGTAAAGAATCTGTATATAAATTAAAAATACTAATAGAAGAACAGGCTTCCCAGGCGGCTCGAGTGGTAAAGAACACACCTGCCGATGCAGGTAGATATAAGAGACGCATGCTTGATCCCTGGGTCAGGGAGATCCCCTGGAGGAGAGCATGGCAACCCACTCCAGTACTCTTGCCTGAAGAATCTCATAGACAGAGGAACCCAGCGGGCTACAGTCCATAGAGTCACACAGAGTCAGACACGACTGAAGCAACTTAGCAGGCATCCACAAGGGAACAAACAAAGCACACGAACCAGCAGTTTGCAGGGCAGGAAATGAGTCACAAACAAATAATAATACAAATCATATTTCCAGGTTTTAAATACCAGACTGGAAAATATTAGTAAGTTTGACAAAACATTATTGTCAGAAGTTTAAGGAGGGTAGGCACTGCAGTGTAAAACTGATGGGGGAACAAATTGCTGTATCTTTTTTGAGGAGCAATTTCACACCATCTATTAAAATAGCTATTTTGAGGGAAACTAATTGACATGGCCACACTGCTATATTTATTTATTTATATTTGCGCTGGGTCTTTGTTGCTGCTCATGGGCTTTCTCTATTTGCAACGAGTAGGGGCTACTCTAGTTGTGGTCCACGGGCTTCACATTGCGGGGGCTTCTCTTATTGCAGAGCACAGGCTCTAGGCTCAGTAGTAGTGGTGCATGGTTGCCCCAACTACTGCCCAGCAGTGGTTGCCCCACAGCATGTGGGACCTTCCCAGACCAGGGATTGAAACTGTGTCCCTTGCATTGCTAGCCAGATTCTTAACCACCAGACCACCAGGGAAGCCCCTAAAGTAGCCAGCTTTTGACATGATAATTCCACTCCTGAGCATTTATTTACAGGTATTCTTGTACACATGTACAGGATATTCATGAAGGCTGTGTTTGTAAGGAAAGGACTGGGGACAATCTGAAGCCCTCTCAGTGGGGAGCCAGTTGAGTAAATTATGATCCATTCATACAATGACATCCTGCTATGGCAAATAGTGATTTTGAAACATCACCCAGTGTTTCAGTCTTCCTGCTATTTCTTTTTCTTTTCCTTTTTCCTCCTCTGGTCTTGGGCCATCAAGGTGAGGCCCAGAGGGGCTCAGACTTGTGAGAGGCTCTTGCATTACCTCCAGGTAGAGAAGTTTGATACAGCCCAGAGCAGAGAAATCATTTCTCAGCTTTGATTTCTGGACCTCATAAGGTTCACAGTGAGGCTATAATCTTGAATGTTTAACATTTCTTGAAATAGAACTCTCAGACTTCTCAGAACTCCCAGAGCTAAATTTTTCATATTTCAAGAACCAAAGTTTAAAGTAAAAGTGAAAGTTGCTCAGTCATGTCCAACTCTTTGCAACCCCATGCACTATACAGTCCATGGAATTCTCCAGGCCAGAATACTGGAGTAGGTAGCCTTTCCCTTCTCCAGGGGATCCTCCCAACCCAGGGATTGAACCCGGGTCTCCCGCATTGCAGGTGGATTCTTTATCAGCTGAGCCACAAGGGAAGCCCAAGAATACTGGAGCGGGTAGCCCATCCTTTCTCCAGCCAATCTTCCTGACCCAGGAATAGAACTGAGGTCTCCTGCACTGCAGGTAGATTCTTTACCAACTGAGCTATCAGGGAAGCCAATAAAAGACAATGAAATGGCATCAAACGAATGACTGGGATGACAGCCTCCTAGTGTCAGAGATGTCAGCCAGCAAGGAGGTGCTAGGTGGAGAGAGGTGAGGTGAGGTGAGGAGGGTGACTGTATGGAGGGGCAAGTCTGGCTCCTTTTTCAAGGTCACCCAGAACACCTCAGGGCTCTCATGTTGATTTCCAGGACACTTCTAAGGAGATGACAAGCCTTTAGTGTAATGTCATGTCCCACCTGGCTTGGTGAAACCGAGAAGGACCCTGTGTGGCTCTTCTGGGCACAAAAGCCCCTCTGTGCCCCCCATTTCTTGTTTGTAGTGTTGACAAAAAATGAATCAGTCAATATAAGAAAGAAATGGAAATTTTAATTTGAACAAAATTGAGGATTATCACCTGGGCACAAGATCTCAGAAAGCTCTGAGAACTGTTCTGCCCATTAGAAGTCAAGGCACAGTTATAAACATTTTGAGACAAAGGACTATATACATCAAGTGATGTATTATTGACAGTTTGCACAATCCAGATCTAAGTGTTGTCATAGAAGGTCATGTGACCCCTTACAAGATCAAGAAGGAATGCTGTCTTTTAAAGAGTTGTCTCGTTGCTCTTTATAGTTAAGCAGGTGTTTCTATGGATGGGAGACATTAGGTCAATGCATAATATATATACACAGTGCACAATGGAGGAGAGAGAGGAAGCCAAAGGGAAGAGATTTTTTTATGATTAAAGTTTTCTTATTTTGCCATAACATATGAATAATTTCACAATAGAAGAAAAAGGACTTTAGTCTCCAAGGCCTTCCCCAAGTTCCAAAGAGCAGTTTCAATCAGTTAAGGATCAGGACAATAGAATCATTGATCTCTGTGATTTGTTTCTTCCTACTAGAATGTAGGTAACAATCTGATGCGTATCTTTGAGTTGTTTTGTAGAAACTAAGACCTCCACCCAGGTGGAAGATGGTCACTACATGCTGGCTACAAGCACATAGACCCCAGACTGCTTGGAACCAGAAGGCTGAGATTCCTAAAACATCACCTGTTACCTCACCACCAATCAATCAGAAGAATGTCCAGGAGCTGATCATGCAGGTATCTTGTGAACCTCCCCCTAACCTTGTCTTTAACCATTGTCTGAAAGCCATCACAGGATTTGAGTCATGAGTGCAAGCCACTCATTCTCCTTGCTTGGCTTGTGCAATAAAACTTTTCTCTGTTCCAAATTCTGACATTTCAATTCAGCCTCACTATGTCAGGCACATGGAATGAACTTGAGTTCCATAACATTGGGAGTGACAGGGGCACCACACCTGAAGGCACTCCTCAAAGCCCACAGACCCCAGTGTGACACGGGGAAAGGAACTAGGACAACGTAAGGAGCTATGAAAACACCAGTGGACCAGAACTGAACACATGGAAATGCTTGGGCTTAAGGCAAAAGACTCTTGATTCAGAAGGCATTGGCAATCTTTGAGCACAGTGACAGAGGTGCCAGCATTCTGTGGGGCCAGTCCATCTCAGTGGATACCAGTGGGGGTGCTCAGGGCCAGCATTAATCACTCTGCAGGGGATGCCACCAAAAATGTGTAAAATTGGGTATCCTTCTATTTGCAATGCCTGCTTACAGAAAGAGGCATAATAAACTGATTCCAGTGATTATACCTGGGGAAGGGGCCTGTGGGATTGAGGGTCTGGCAGGGTCCAGGCAGGCTCAGAGCAGATGTGAGCTCCTCAAGGCCAGGGTCAGACTAGTCACTCACTAAGCTGAAGGTCACTGTCTCACTTATTAGAAGGGAGCTCTGCAAGGGCACACAGTGAGTATCTCCCATCAGGAAACTCCCATAAGCCTCTTATCCTTATCCATCAGAGGGCAGACAGAATTAAAACAACAATCACAGAAAACTAATCAAACTGATCACATGGACCACAGCCTTATCCAACTCCATGAAACTATGAGCCATGCCATGTAGGGCCAACCCAAGATGGACAAGTCATGGTGGAGAGTTCTGACAAAATGTGGTTCACTGGAGAAAGGAATGGCAAACCACTTCAGTATTCCTGCCTTGAGAACCCCATGACCATTATGAAAAGGCTAAAAGATATGACACTGAAAGATGAACTCCTCAGGTCAGTAGGTGTCCAATAATACTACTGGAGAAAAGTGGAGAAATATCTCCAGAAAGATTGAAGAGAGGGAGCCAAAGTGAAAACAACGCCCAGTTGTGTATATGACTGGGGATGGTAGTAAAGTCCGATGCTGTAAAGAACAATATTGCACAGGACTCTAGAATGTTTGGTCCATGAATCAGGGTAAATTGGAAGTGGTCAAACAGGAGATGGCAAGAATGAACATCAACATTTTAGGAATCAGTGAACTAAAATGGACTGGAAAGGGTGAATTTAACTCGGATGACCATTATCTCTACTACTGTGGGCAAGAATCCCTTAGAAGAAATGGAGTAGCCATCATAGCCAACAAAAGAGTTTGAAATGCAGTACTTGGATGCAATCTGAAGAAGGACAGAATGATCTCTGTTTGTTTCCAAGGCAAACCATTCAATATCACGGTAATCCAAGTCTATCCTCTGACCAGTAATGCTGAAGAAGCTGAAGTTGAACAGTTCTATGAAGACCTACAAGACCTTTTAGAACTAACACCCATAAAAGATGTCCTTTTCATCATAGGGGACTGGAATGCAAAAGTAGGGAGTCAAGAGATACCTGTAGTAACAGGCAAATTTGGCCTTGGAGTACAGAATGAAGGAGGGCAAAGGCTAACAGAGTTTTGCCAAGAGAACGTTCTGGTCATAGCAACCACCCCCTTCCAAAAACACAAGAGAAGACTCTACATATAGACATCACCAGAGGGTCAATGCCAAAATCAGATTGATTATATTCTTTGCAGCTGAAAATGGAGAAGCTCTATACAGTCAGCAAAAACAAGACTGGGAGCTAACTGCAGCTCAGATCATGAACTCCTTATTGCCAAATTCAGACTTAAATGGCAGAAACTAGGGAAAACCACAAGACCATTCAGGTATAACCTAAATCAAATCCCTTACAATTATATGGTGGAACTGACAAATAGATTCAAGGGATTAGATCTAATAGAGAGAGTGCCTGAAGAACTATGGACAGAGGTTCCTGACATTGTACAGCAGGTACTGATCAAGACTATTCCCCCAAAAATGAAATGCAAAAAGGCAAAATGGTTGTCTGAGGAGGCCTTATAAATAGCTGTGAAAAGGAAAGAAGTGAAAGGCAAAGGAGAAAAGGAAAGATATGCCCATTTAATTGCAGGGTTCCAAAGAATAGCAAGGAGAGATAAGAAAGCCTTCTTCAGTGATTAGTGCAAAGAAATAGAGGAAAAACAATAGAATGGGAAAGACTAGAGATGTTTTCAAGAAAATTACAGATATTAAGGGAACATTTCACGCAAAGATGGGCACAATAAAGGACAGAAATGGTATGGACCTAACAGAAGCAGAATATATTAAGAAGAGGTGGCAAGAATACACAGAACAACTATACAAAAAAGATCTTCATGACCCAGATAACCATGATGGTGTGATCAGTCATCCTAGAATGTGAAGTCAAGTAGGCCTTAGGAAGCATCGTTATAAACAAAGCTAGTGGAGGTGATGGAATTCCAGTTCAGCTATTTCAAATCCTAAAAGATGATGCTGTAAAAGTGCTGCACTCAATATGCCAGCAAATTTACAAAATTCAGCAATGACCACAGGACTGGAAAAGGTCAGTTTTCATTCCAATCCCAAAGAAAGGCAATGCCAAAGAATGTTCAAACTACTGCACAATTGCTGTCATCTCACACACTAGCAAAGTAATGCTCAAAATTCTCCAAGCCAAGCTTCAACAATTCATGAACTGAGAACTTCCAGATGTTCAAGCTGGATTTAGAAAAGGCAGAGGAACAAGAGATCAAATTGCCAACATTTGTTGGATCATCAAAACAGCGAGAGAGTTCCAGATAAACATCTACTTCTGCTTTATTGACTATGGCAAAGCCTTTGACTGTGTGGGTCACAACAAACTATGGAAACTTTTTCAAGTGATGGGAATACCAGACCACCTTACCTGTCTTCTGAGAAATCTGCATGCAGGTCAATAAGCAACAGTTAGAACTGGAAATGGAACAATGGACTAGTTAAAATAGGGAAAGAAGTACGTGAAGGCTGTATATTGTCACCCTGCTTATTTAACTTATATGCAGAGTATATCATGTGAAATACCAGGCTGGATGAAGCACAAGCTGGAATCAAGATTGCCAGGAGAAATATCAGTAACCTCAGATATGCAGATGATACCACCCTTATGGCAGAAAGCAAAGAATTAAAGAGCCTCTTGATGAAAGTGAAGAGGAGAGTGAAAAAGTTGGCTTAAAACTAAGATCTTGGCATCTGGTCCCATTGCATCATGGCAAATAGATGGGGAAACAGTGGAAACAGTGGCTGACTTTATTTTTCTGGGCTCCAAAATCACTGCAGATGGTGACTGCAGCCATGAAATTAAATGACGTTTGCTCCTTGGAAGCAAAGCTATGACCAATCTAGACAGCACATTAAAAAGCAAAGACATTACTTTGATGATAAATGTTCATCTAGTCAAAGCTATGGTTTTTCTAGTAGTCTTGTATGGGTGTGAGAGTTGGACTATAAAGAAAGCTGAGTGCCAAAGAATTGATGCTTTTGAACTGTGATGTTGGACTGTAAGGAAATCCAACCAGTCCATTCTAAAGGAAATCAGTCCTGAATATTCATTGGAAGGACTGATGCTAAAGCTGAAGCTTCAATATTTTGGCCACCTGATGCAAAGAACTGACTCATTGGAAAAGACCCTGATGCTGGGAAAGATTAAAGGCAGGAGGAGAAGAGGACAACAGAGGATGAGAATAGGGTTGTCAGGAGTCGGACACAACTGAGCGACTGAACTGAACTGAACTACAAAGACATGGAACATACCTTCACCAGCAGGTGCTGAGTCAGGGGGTTTTCTGATTGTTTCTCTGAAGACCTCCTTGTGTCTGTCAAGACCTCCTTGAGTTCTGCACCTCCCAGACTCAGCAAAGTTCTGCTGAAGATGATGGTAAGTATTCAGTGATTTCTAATAATGTCCCCCTTTGCTCTTAAAATGCCCCAGTTTGTTGATAAATAGTATAGCTAATATTTTCTGCCAAATAATCTGCAAACAGAATGTCTCTTTTTTTGTTGTTGTTGTTGCAATTCTTCTTATTTATTTATTTTTTTTACTTTAGAATATTGTATTTGTTTTGTCATACATCAACATGAATCCGCCACGGGTGTACACATGTTCCCCACCCTGAACCCCCCTCCCACATACCATCCTTCTGCGTCATCCCAGTGCACCAGCCCCAAGCATCCTCTATCCTGCATCAAACCTGGACTGGCGATTCGTTTCTTGTATGATATTATACTTGAAGCTCATGGAAGGGAGATTTAAGACTCTTCCTCTACCTGTGGCTCCCAGATGCTTCAGCTTGTCTTCTATTCACCATCCCCTGTGAGAGAGGTGGGCTGTGTCAGACACAGTCCCTGGCCTTAGGGAACTTCTAGTCCACTGAAGGAGGCAGGAAGACACACAGATAAGGAACAAACACTACCAGATGGGGCTTGCTGACCTTCACACATGTCATAAGAGCTCTAGAGTTCCTATTTTGCTTCCTCCTGGAAGCAACAATGCAACCATGATAATAATACTAGCTATGATAATAACAATGAATGCATATGTTCTGAGTCCCTTCAGTCATGTCTGACTCTTGTGACCCCATGGACTGTAGCCTGACAGGCTCCTCTGTCCATGGGATTCTCCAGGCAAGAACTCTGGAATGGGTTACCATGCCCTCCTCCAGGGGATCTTCCTGACCCAGGGACTGAACCAGCGTCTCTTATGTCTCCTGCATTGGCAGGCAGATTCTTTACCACTAGCGCCACCTGGAAAGCCTGATAATAACCATAACTACCCATTATGTGGGGCTCCCTTTCTTGGGGAGCTCCCAGACCAAAGTGGTGAACTGCCTGCCTCTGACCTGGGAGAGACCACTCTTCTGGGAATGCATAGCTACAATCTTTTGTAGTTCCCACACTGATGAGAGAAAATAGCCAGGTGCATCACCAAGAGATTGATAGAAATTCTTCATAAAACCCTTCAGGGGAACTGTCCTTATGCCCATTTTACAGATGAAAAAGATGAGGTTCAGAGAGGTGATATAACTTACCAAGGCCACACAGGAGTTTAGTGGCATTAGCTGGAATTCATGCTTCAAATCCTTGCTGCAGCCTCCAAGTACAGGTGCAGTGCAGAAGCACAACCATCACATGCGCTGTATGTATGGGCTAGTGTTTCCTCAGAGACACCGAGTACCACCTCCCAAACCTTCTATTTGAAGCCTGAGCACAGGCTAGGCTGCCTGCAGCACCAGGAACTGGACTCCCTCCCAGCGACTCTGCCACCAGCACAAGGTTAACAATTTAAACATATAGCGACATGAGTTCCCTTTTGTATGATAATGTGACTCCCTCATTATGTTAATTTTCAAATTTTAAGTTGCTAGGTATCTCTGCATACATGCTGCTCCTGCTGTTGCTAAGTCGCTTCAGTCGTGTCCGACTCTGTGAGACCCCACAGACAGCAGCCCACCAGGCTCCCCCATCCCTGGGATTCTCCAGGCAAGAGTACTGGTGTGGATTGCCATTTCCTTCTCCAGTGCATGAAAGTGAAAAGTGAAAGTGAAGCCTCTCAGTCGTGTCCAACTCTTAGCGACCCCATGGATGTAACTCACCAGGCTCCTCCATCCATGGGATTCTCCAGGCAAGAGTGGGTTGCTATGCCCTCCTCCAGGGCACCTTCCTGACCCAGGGACCAAACCTGTATCTCTTATACAGGTGGGTTCTTTACCACTAGCATCACCTGGGAAGCTCTGTGTATCTCTATGAAAACTCAAATATTATTTGGAACAAGTTGAGAGAGAAAATGACCAAAAGAAATTGGTACCTGTGGTTGGGAAAGGGTCATAGACTCTCATGGGTCTGCCTATTTACAAAAGCCCCTCCTCACATCTCAGCATCCTTGACCAGCAGCCATGAAGTGGGGTCCTGTAGGTCAATATCCCTATAGTGTTCTGAGCATGAGTGTGTATGCATCAGCACACAGCACCTTTCTCAGTTGTTTGCTCAGCCCAGGTGTTAGGTACAGAAAAACTAACACGGATTCCCACTACCCAAGAACTTTCAGAGAGAGAAGAATCTAGGCCCCAAAACAATCAAGGTCACTTAGGAGGGCCAACAAGAGATGACACAAGGGAGCAGATAAAATCCATTTCTCTTTTGAGAAGAACTTTCTTTCCTCCAGAACACAGGGAAGTGGGCTTTGGCAATGATCCAGGCAGAAACCTCAGACCACAGTTCACTGGGAGAGCAAGAATGTTGCTTTGGCTTCCTGGGGACATGAAGTCCACATTGATCTAATAACTCAGAGAAGTAGCTTGGAAACTTGAAGATACCCTCAGACGTTGAGTATTGACTGGACAGAATGTGCTGGTGTCTGGCTGGACTCTTCCTTACTCCAGCTGATGTTCTAGAGTCAGACAGTGGATGGGGGTACTCTGAATATGCGAAAGACCCTCAGTCTTTACAGGAGCTGGATCCTTTCTGGGTCAGGACTCACAAGTACCTGGTCTTCTCTTTTTTCAAGCCCGTGGGGCATTCACTACTTAGTCCTGTTGATTTACATGGAGCCATAAGACTAGTTATGACTAATGGCCCACGAGTACAAATTACATGTAGTTAAAAGCTGATGTGAAGGTATAAGATGGCGGAGAAGTAGGTGGACGTGGAGTACATCTCTCTCCACAGATACATCAGAAATACAGCTTCAGACACAGAAGCACATGCAGAACACCAGATGAGAGAGGACAGGAGGACCTGAGCAGTGGAAAAGAATATATAGAACCACACAAAACTCGGTAGAAAGAAGGAACTAGGGGGAAAAACAGGAGTATTAATAGGACTGGACCTACCCTTGGCAGGAAGGTAGCAGGGGTCTGATCCCCACAATGGGGCAATTGCCTGAGTCAGAGGACAAACATTTAAGGCTGAAAGTGAAACAGCTGATTTGTGACAACCTTAATGGAATGAGAATCAGCAGTCCTTGCTGCAGCTATACATATGCCAGGCAGGAACGTGGGTCTCCTGGAAGGGGCAGCAGCTGGGAGCTGGAGTTTAGGGATTGTGGAGCAATCCCAGTGAGAGAGCCGCTGTTGACTGCAGAGAGACGGATCGAGGGGATGTGAGGGAGGAGATCATGGTGGGAAGTGCCTGTGGTAGAAAGCCAGGCAGCCATGGAAGCAAGGTGATACTGCTGAGTCACGCGTGGTGGGTGGAGCCATCACCATAGCCTCTCTCTCTCTATACACCAGCATTGGCAGCTGAATAAAGAGGCTGGCCCATCAAATGCCTGATGCACTGAACTACAGAGTAGGACCCCACCCAGGGTGCCCCTTTAAGTGCCTGATGCACTGATCTACAGAGTAGGACCCCAGTCAGGGGGGCCCCTCTATGAGCCTGACGTGCTGAACAACAGAGAAGAACCCCAGGCAAGGGATCCCTCTAAGTGCCTGAATGGGCAGAGCTGTGGAGAAAGACTGGCCAAAGAGTCTTTCTGACCGCCAGCTACAAGAGGCTCAAAAAAAGACTCTGATAGGGCCATAACTCCTGCCACGGAGGCAGTTTGGTCCCTGAACACTTGGCGCCACCAGGGTCCCTGCAAGCCAAGCAGCTGCACCACCTTCACGCTCAACTCTCACTGGGGCAGAGCTGCCACAGACAAAAAAACAAAAGTCTTGTGTTTATGAGCGCAGGGTTGCTTCAGTCCTGTCCGACTCTTTGCGACCCTGTAGACTGTGGCCTGCCAGGCTTCTCTGTCAGAGAGGGGATTCTCCAGGCAAGAATACTGGAGCGTATTGGCCAATACTGGTTGCCATACTCTTCTAGAGCACTGTATCTCCTGCTGCCCTAGCCACCAACCCCACTGAGTATCTGGTGCTGCCAGAACCCCTGCGGCCCAAGAAGCCACACCACTTCCACACCTGGCCCTCACAGGGGACAAACTGAAGCCCTCCAGGGCAGCCTCAGGAGCAAAACCCCAGTGGACAACCCACATGTAGAGGTGGAAATAAAACCACAATTGAAACCCAGGGGCAGTGTGGCTAAGGAAGAAGACCCAAAACCTCCCCACCAGCTGTACAAGCTGCAGATTAAATCCACACGGTCAACTAAGTAGACTCTGTGTCTAAGGAATATATAAAAGGCCATTGAGAGCTCCCACAAAAACAAACAAACAAGCAAACAAAAAAAACGCACTAGCTCTGATAGCTGTGGACATTGGAGGCAAGAACACACAGGAGTAGGACCCGATTAGAACTTGAGCAGCCCCCACAGCAGGGCCAGAGATCAATACAGTGTTGGAGGGCATCCCAGGAAGGTAAGGTGAACTGTGATTCCCAGCGCAGGAAAGGACTCTGACAGCAGTGACTCAAGAAAAACATTTATTATTCTTATTTTTTTGACTTGTTCTGTAGATTGTTTTGGATTTCTTTTACTTTTTTTCCCCTTCCCCCACTCTGTTGTACATGTTGATCTTATTGGCACTTAGAAATCCAATTATACTTTTGAGCTTTTTTTTTCCTTTTCCTCAGTCACATTTTTTATTGATGTCATAAAACTCTGCCTCTATGAGCAGCTTTTTTATTTTTATTTTTTGCAGTTCTGTGGAGTTTTCCTCTTTTTTTCTCTTTTCTCTTTTTTTAATTTTAATTTTTTAAACCTATTATTATTTTTCCTACATTTATTCCTTTGTTTGCTTTTCCTACTGTTCTTTTCCCTTTTCAGTTAATCTTTAATGTATACAGATATTCTTTATCTACCTCTATTTAACTTTACATATCTATTTTTCTTTCTTTTCTTTCTCTCCTTTCTTCTCAACATATTTGTTGGTTTTATTTTCATTGCTTTTTACCCAATTAGCACCTTACTTTAGTTTTATTTTCCAGTTTGTGCTTTAATTAGTTTTGTTCTGGTAGATATAATTTTTGGTTTCTTTTGTTTGCCAGGTCAATCTATTGTGCTTAATTTTTGTTGGACTGTTTAGATTTTGCTTATGGGTGTATATGTGTATATTCAGTTACACTTTCTATTGTTATAGACCTCTGCCTCTACATTGGGCTTTTGCAGTTCTTTGGACTTTTCCTTTTTTCTCCTTTTTTCTTTCTTCTTTCATTTTTTTCTCTTTGCTCTTTTTTATAATTTTAATTTTTAATTTTTTAAACCTATTATTTTTTTGTACAGTTATTCCTTCATTTGCCTTTCCTACTGTTCTTTTTCTCCTTGAAGTTAATCTTGAATATATATAAATTTAGACACACTGAAACCATACTCACAGAAAACTAGTCAATCTAGTCACATTAGGACGACAGCCTTGTCTAAAACTCAATGAAACTAAGCCATGCCCGTGGGGCAACCCAAGATGGGCGGGTCATGGTGGAAAGATCTGACACAATGTGGTCCACTGGAGAAGGGAATGGCAAACCACTTCAGTATTCTTGCCTCGAGAACCCCATGAACAGTATGAAAAGGCAAAATGATAGGATACTGAAAGAGAAACTCCCCAGGTCAGTAGGTGCCCAATATGCTACTGAAGATCAGTGGAGAAATAACTCCAGAAGGAATGAAGGGATGGAGCCAAAGCAAAAACAATACCCAGCTGTGGATGTGACTGGTGATAGAAGCAAGGCCCGATGCTGTAAAGAGAAATATTGCTTAGGAACCTGGAATGTCAGGTCCATGAATCAAGGCAAATTGGAAGTGATCAAACAAGAAATGGCAAGAGTGAACGTCGACATTCTAGGAATCAGAGAACTGAAATGGACTGGAATGGGTGAATTTAACTCAGATGATCATTATATCTACTACTGTGAGCAGGAATCCCTCAGAAGAAATGGAGTAGCCATCATGGTCAACAGAAGAGTCCAAAATGCAGTACTTGGATGCAATCTCAAAAGCGACAGAATGATCTCTGTTCATTTCGAAGGCAAACCATTCAATATCACAGTAATCCAAATCTATGCCCCAACCAGTAATGCTGAAGAAGCTGAAGTTGAACGGTTCTATGAAGACCTACAAGACCTTTTAGAACTAACACCCAAAAAAGATGTCCTTTTTATTATAGGGGACTGGAATGCAAAAGTAGGAAGTCAAGAAACACCTGAAGTAACAGGCAAATCTGGCCTTGGAATATGGAATGAAGCAGGGCAAAGACTAATAGAGTTTTGCCAAGAAAATGCACTGGTCATAACAAACACCCTCTTCCAACAACACAAGAGAAGACTCTATACGTGGACATCACCAGATGGTCAACACCGAAATCAGATTGATTATATTCTTTGCAGCCAAAGATGGAGAAGCTCTATACAGTCAGCAAAAACAAGACCAGGAGCTGACTGTGGCTCAGACCATGAACTCCTTATTGTCAAATTCAGAGTTAAATTGAAGAAAGTAGGGAAAACCACTAGACCATTCAGGTATGACCTAAATCAAATCCCTTAGGATTATACAGTAGAAGTTTGAAATAGATTTAAGGGCCTAGATCTGATAGATAGAGTGCCTGATGAACTATGGAATGACGTTCGTGACATTGTACAGGAGACAGGGATCAAGACCATCCCCATGGAAAAGAAATGCAAAAAAGCAAAATGGCTGTCTGGGGAGGCCTTACAAATCGCTGTGAAAAGAAAAGAACTGAAAAGCAAAGGAGAAAAGGAAAGATATAAACATCTGAATGCAGAGTTCCAAAGAATAGCAAGAAGAGATAAGAAAGCCTTCTTCAGCGATCAATGCAAAGAAATAGAGGAAAACAACAGAATGGGAAAGACTAGGGATCTCATCAAGAAAATCAGAGACCCAGAGGAACATTTCATGCAAAGATGGGCTCGATAAAGGACAGAAATGGTATGGACCTAACAGAAGCAGAAGATATTAAGAAGAGATAGCAAGAATACACAGAAGAACTGTACAAAAAAGATCTTCATGACCCAGATAATCACGATGGTGTGATCACTGACCTAGAGCCAGACATCCTGGAATGTGAAGTCAAGTGGGCCTTAGAAAGCATCACTACGAACAAAGCTAGCGGAGGTGATGGAATTCCAGTTGAGCTATTCCAAATCCTGAAAGATGATGCCGTGAAAGTGCTCCACTCAATATGCCAGCAAATTTGGAAAACTCAGCAGTGGCCACAGGACTGGAAAAGGTCAGTTTTCATTCCAATCCCAAAGAAAGGCAATGCAAAAAAATGCTCAAACTACCGCACAATTGCACTCATCTCACACGCTAGTAAAGTAATGCTCAAAATTCTCCAAGCCAGGCTTCAGCAATATGTGAACTGTGAAGTTCCTGATGTTCAAGCTGGTTTTAGAAAAGGCAGAGGAACCAGAGATCAAATTGCCAATGTCCTCTGGATCATGGAAAAAGCAAGGGAGTTCCAGAGAAACATCTATTTCTGCTTTATTGACTATGCCAAAGCCTTTGACTGTGTGGATCACAATAAACTGTGGAAAATTCTGAAAGAGATGGGAATACCAGACCACCTGATCTGCCTCTTGAGAAATTTGTATGCAGGTCAGGAAGCAACAGTTAGAACTGGACATGGAACAACAGACTGGTTCCAAATAGGAAAAGGAGTACGTCAAGGCTGTATATTGTCACCCTCCTTATTTAACTTCTATGCAGAGTACATCATGAGAAATGCTGGACTGGAAGAAACACAAGCTGGAATCAAGATTGCCAGGAGAAATATCAATAACCTCAGATATGCAGATGATACCACCCTTATGGCAGAAAGTGAAGAGGAACTAAAAAGCCTCCTGATGAAAGTGAAAGTGGAGATTGAAAACGTTGGCTTAAAGCTTAACATTCAGAAAACGAAGATCATGGCATCGGGTCCCACCACTTCATGGGAAATAGATGGGGAAACAGTGGAAACAGTGTCAGACTTTATTTTTCTGGGCTCCAAAATCACTGCAGATGGTGACTGCAGCCATGAAATTAAAAGACGCTTACTCCTTGGAAGGAAAGTTATGACCAACCTAGATAGCATATTGAAAAGCAGAGACATTACTTTGCCAACAAAGGTTCATCTAGCCAAGCTATGGTTTTTCCTGTGGTCATGTATGGATGTGAGAGTTGGACTGTGAAGAAGGCTGAGTACCGAAGAATTGATGCTTTTGAACTGTGGAGTTGGAGAAGACTCTTGAGAGTCCCTTGGACTGCAAGGAGATCCAACCAGTGCTTTCTGAAGGAGATCAGCCCTGGGATTTCTTTGGAAGGAATGATGCTAAAGCTGAAACTCCAGTACTTTGGCCACCTCATGCGAAAAGTTGACTCATTGGAAAAGACTTTGATGCTGGGAGGGATTGGGGGCAAGAGGAGAAGGGGACGACAGAGGATGAGATGGCTGGATGGCATCACTGACTCGATGGACATGAGCTGAGTGAACTCCAGGAGTTGGTGATGGACAGGGAGGCCTGGTGTACTGTGATTCATGAGGTTGCAAAGAGTCAGACACGACTGAGCGACTGATCTGATCTGATCTGATTTAACTTTGTATATCTATTCTTTCTTTCCTTTCCTCTCAACATATTTGTTAGTTTTGTTTTCATTGCTTTATTCCCCACTTGGCACTTTGCTTTAGTTTTGTTTTCCAGTTTGTACTTAAGTTAGTTTTGTTCTTAACTGGTAAATATAATTTTTTATTTCCTTTGTTCACCAGATCAATTTACTGTACTTTATTTTTGTTGGACTTTTTTCACATTGCTCATGAGGGTATTCAGTTCAGTTCAGTTGCTCAGTCGTGTCTGACTCTTTGCGACCCCATGAACCTCAGCACGCCAGGCCTCCCTGTCCATCACCAACTCCTGGAGTCCACCCAAACCCATGTCCATCGAGTTAGTGATGCCATCCAACCATCTCATCCTCTGTCATCCCCTTCTCCTCCTGCCCTCAATCTTTCCCAGCATCAAGATCTTTTCAAATGAGTCAGCTCTTCACATCAGGTGGCCAAAGTATTGGAGTTTCAGCTTCAACTGAAGCTTCAAACTTCATTCAGTCCTTCCAGTGAACACCCAGGACTGATCTCCTCTAGGATGGACTGGTTGGATCTCCTTGCAGTCCAAGGGACTCTCAAGAGTGTTCTCCAACACCACAGTTCAAAAGCATCAATTCTTTGGTGCTCAGCCTTCTTCACAGTCCAACTCTCACATCCATACATGACCACAGGAAAAACCATAGCCTTGGCTAGATGATCCTTTGTTGGCAAAGTAATGTCTCTGCTTTTTAATATGCTCTCTAGGTTGGTCATAAATTTCCTTCCAAGGAGTAAGCATCTTTTAATTTCATGGCTGCAATCACCATATGCAGTGATTTTGGAGCCCAGAAAAATAAAGTCAGCCATTGTTTCCACTGTTTTCCTATCTATTTATGTATATGTATATATATATACATATTCCATTATTTTAGTTATTATTTGCCTGATTTTGTAACTGCCATTTGTCTGGGGTTCATCTTTGGTTTCTCATTTTTGGATATTTGTTTTACTGTCCCTTGATGCCATAGCAAACCACTTGCGGAATCTTTGTTCCTGACCAGAGATCAAACCCTGAGCCTTTGGAGTGGGAGCACTGACTCCAAGATCCTAGACTACCACAGAACTAACTCTAGGGAGTATCAAATAGTGAGAACTCACACAAAGGAAACCACTTGAATACAAGACCTGGCATCACCCAACCACCAAGCACCCAACCACCCAAGCACCCTGTGCAGGATGCCTCATCTAAACAACAAACAAAACAAAAACACTAACCCAATTATCAGCAGACAGGAGTACCACCTCACTCACTCTTGCCCATCAGAGGGAAAACAAACAAGCAAAAACTCAGCACAAATCTCACCCTATATGAAGCTCACACAAACCACTGGACCAATCTTAGGAGGGCAGAAACCAAAAGCAAGAAAGAATTCAACCTTCTTCAAGGAAAGAATTCAACTTTCCTTTAAGTCTGGGAAAAGGAGACCACAAACAATAAATTGAAAAAAAAAAGAAAAGGCAGAGAAATACTGAACAAATAAAGGAACAAACTAGGAACACAGAAGTCCAAATAAATGAAGAAGAAATAGAAAAATTACCTGGAAAAGAATTCAGAATAATGATAGTAAAGATGATCAAAAACCTTGAAAACAAAACGGAGAAAATGCAAGAATCAATTAACAAAGACCTAGAAGAATTAAAGAATAAACATATAGAGACAAAGAACACAATTACTGAAATTAAAAATACTCTAGAAGGAATTAATAGCAGAATATCTGAAGCAGAAGAATGAACCAGTGAGCTGGAACATAAAACGGTGGAAATAACTTTTGAAGTGCAGAATAAAGAAAAAGAATGAAAAGACCTGATGACAGTCTCAGAGACCTCTGGGACCATATAAAACACACCAACATTAGAATTATAAGGGTCCCAGAAGAAGAAGAAAAAAAGAAAAGATATGAGAAAAAATTTGAAGAGATTATAGTTGAAAATTTCCCCAACACAGAAAAGGAAATAAGAGCCCCGTATAGGATAAACCCAAGGAGAAACATGCCAAGACGCATACTAATTGAACTAAGAAAGACTAAACACAAAGAAAGAATATGAAAAGCAGCAAGGGCGAAGCAACAAGTAACATATAAGGGAAACCTCATATGCTTAACAGCTGATCTTTCAGCAGAAACTCTTCAGGCCAGAAGGGAAAGGCAGGGTATATTTAAAGTACTGAAAGGGAAAAATCTACAATCAAGATTACAGTACTCAGCAAGGATCTCATCCAAAATTAATGGAGAAATAAAAAGCTTTTCATACAAGCAAAAGTTAAGAGAACTCAGTACCACCAAACCTGCTTTACAACAAATGTTAAACAGACTTAAATAGTCAAGAAATACAACATAAGGGGAAAAAAAATCTACAAAATCAACCCCAAACAATTAGAAAATGGCAATAGGAACATATATATCAATAATTACTTTAAATGTAAATGGATTTAAAAGCTCCAACCAAAAGACACAGACTGGCTGAATGGATGCAAAAACAAGGCCCATATATATGCTGTCTACAAGAAACCCATTTCAGACCTCAAGACACATATAGACTGAAAGTGAGAGGATAGAAAAATATACTCCATGCAAATGGGAAGCAAAAGAAAGCTGGAGTAGCAATCCTCATATCAGACAAAATAGACCTTAAAATATATAATATTATAAGAGATAAGGAAGGACACTACATAATGATTAAAGGATTAATCCAAGAGGATGATATAACAATTGTAAATATCTATGCACCAAACATAGAAGCCCCTCAATACATAGGACAAACACTAACAGATATAAAAGGAGAAATTGACAGTAACTCAATAATAGTAGGAGACTTGAACACCCACTCACACCAATGGACAGATCATTAAAACAGAAAATTAATAAGGAAACACAAGTCTTAAATGATACATTAGATAAAATGGATCTCATTGATATCTTCAGGACATTCCATCCAAATGCAGAAGAGGACACCTTCTTCTCAAGTGCACATGGAACATTCTCCAGGATAGACCAGATCTTGGGTCACAAATCAAAACTCAGTAAATTTAAAAAAATTGAAATTGTATCAAGCATCTTCTCCAACCACAATATTATGAGACTAGATATCAATTGCAAGAAAAAAAATTGTAAGAAACACAAACACATGGAGATTAAGCAACACGTTTCTAAATAATCAACAGGTTACTGATGAATCAAAATGGAAATAAAAAATTTTCTAGAAACAAATGACAATGAAAACATGACAACTCAAAACCTATGGGATGCAGCAAAAGCAGTCCTAAGAGGGAAGTTTATAGCAATACAATCCTACCTCAATAAACAAGAAAAACATCAAATAGACAACCTAACTTTACACCTAAAGCAACTGGAAAAAGTTGAAGAAAAAAGCCCCAAAATTAGTAGAAGGAAAGAAATCATAAAGATCTGAGCAGAAATAAATGAAAAAGAAAGGAAAGAAACAATACTAAAGATTAATAAACCTAAAAGCTGGTTCTTTGAGAAGATAAAAATTGACAAATCCTTAGCCAGACTCATCAAGAAAAACAGAAGAATCAAATCAACAAAATTAGAAATGAAAAAGGAGAGGTTACAACAGACAATGCAGAAATACAAAGGTTTATGAACAACTATATGGCAATAAAATAGATAACCTGGAATAAATGGACAGATTCTTAGAAAAGTTCAATCTTCCAAGACTGAACCAGGAAACAACCTAATTACAAGCACTGAAATTGAAGCTGTGATCAAAAATCTTCCAAGAAACAAAATTCCAGGACCAGATGGCTTCACAGGAGAATTCTATCAAACATTTCAGTTCAGTTCAGTTCAGTTCATTCGTTCAGTCGTGTCTGACTCTTTGCGACCTCATGAATCGCAGCATGCCAGGCCTCCTTGTCCATCACCAACTCCCGGAGTTCACTCAGACTCACGTCCATCAAGTCAGTGATACCATCCAGCCATCTCATCCTCTGTCGTCCCCTTCTCCTCCTGCCCCCAATCCCTCCCAGCATCAGAGTCTTTTCCAATGAGTCAACTCTTCGCATGAGGTGCCCAAAGTACTGGAGTTTCAGCTTTAGCATCATTCCGTCCAAAGAAATCCCAGGGCTGATCTCCTTCAGAATGGACTGGTTGGATCTCCTTGCAGTCCAAGGGACTCTCAAAAGTCTTCTCCAACTCCACAGTTCAAAAGCATCAATTCTTCAGCGCTCAGCCTTCTTCACAGTCCAACTCTCACATCCACACACGACCACAGGAAAAACCATAGCCTTGACTAGACACACCTTTGTTGGCAAAGTAATGTCTCTGCTTTTCAATATGCTATCTAGGTTGGTCATAACTTTCCTTCCAAGGAGTAAGTGTCTTTTAATTTCATGGCTGCAGTTACCATCTGCAGTGATTTTGGAGCCCCCCAAAATAAAGTCTGACACTGTTTCCACTGTTTCCCCATCTATTTCCCATGAAGTGGTGGGACCGGATGCCATGATCTTCGTTTTCTGAATGTTGAGCTTTAAGCCAACTTTTTGTCTCTCCTCTTTCACTTTCATCAAAAGGCTTTTGATTTCCTCTTCACTTTCTGCCATAAGGGTGGTGTCACCTGCATATCTGAGGTTATTGATATTTCTCCCAGCAATCTTGATTCCAGCTTGTGTTTCTTCCAGCCCAGCATTTCTCATGATGTACTCTGCATATAAGTTAAATAAACAGGGTGACAATATACAGCCTTGATGTACTCCTTTTCCTATTTGGAACCAGTCTGTTGTTCAATCAAACATTTAGAGAAGAGCTAATGCCTATCCTTCTAAAACTCAAAAATTGCAGAGGAACAAACACTTCCAAACTCATTCTACAAGGCCACCATCACCCTGATACCCAAACCAAAGATAACACACAAAAAGAAAACTATAGGCCAATATCACTGATGAACATGGATGCAAAAATCGTCAACAAAATTTTAGCAAACAGAATTCAGCAACACATCAAAAAGCTCATACACCATGGTCAAGTTGGTTTTATTCCAAGGATGCGAGGATTCTTTAATACATGCAAATCAATCCATGTGATACACCATATTAACAAATTGAAAGATAAAAACCATATGATCATCTCAATAGATGCAGGAAAAGCCTTTGACAAAATTCAGCATATATTTATGATTAAAACTCTTTAAAAAATGGGCATAGAAGGAACCTACCTCAACATAGTAAAGGCCATATATGATAAGCCTACAGCAAACATTATTCTCAATGGTGAAAAACTGAAAGCATTCCCCCTAAGATCAGGAATAAAACAAAGGTGTCCACTTTTGCAACTATTATTCAACATAGTTCTAGAAGCCCTAACTACAGCAATCATAAAAGAGAAAGAAATAAAAGGAATCCAGATCAGAAAAGAAGAAATAAAGCTCTCACTGTTTGCACATGACATGATACTGTACATAGAAAACCCTAAAGATAGTATTAGAAAATTACTAAAGCTAATCAGTGAATTTAGCAAAGTTGCAGGATACAAAATCAATACACAGAAATCGCTTGCATTTCTATATATTAACAATGAAAAATCAGAAAGAACAATCAAGGAATCAATCCCATTCACCATTGCAACAAAAAGAATTAAATGTCTAGGAATAAACTTACCTAAGGAGACAAAAGAACTGTACACAGAAAATTATAAGACACTAATGAAAGAAATCAAACCCATGACATAAACAGATGGAGAGATCCATCTTCCTAGGTAGGAAGAATCAATACTGTGAAAATGACTATACTACCAAATGCAATCTACAGATTTAGTGCAATCCCTATCAGATTACCAATGGCATTTTTCACAGAACTAGAACAAAAAATTTCACAATTCATATGGAAACACAAAAGATCCCGAATAGCCAAAGCAGTCTTGAGAAAGAAGAATGGAGCTGGAGGAATCAAGCTACCTGACTTCAGGTTATACTACAAAGCTACTGTCATCAAGACAGTATGGCACTGGCACAAAAACAGAAATATAGAACAATGGAACAAGATAGAAAGCCTAGAAATAAACACATGCACCTATGGGTACCTTATTTTTGACAAAGGAGGCAAGAATATACAATGGGGCCAAGACAGCCTCTTCAATAAATGGTGCTGGGAAAACTGGAGAGCTACATGTAAAAGAATAAAATAAGAACACTTCCTAACACCATACACAAAGATAAATTCAAAATGGATTTTAATCTAAATGTAAGACCAGAATCTATAAAACTCTTAGAGGAAGACATATGCAGAACACTCCATGACATAAATCAAAGCAAGATCCTCTATGACTCACCTCCTAGAGTAAAAACAAAAGTAAACAAGTGGGACCTGATTAAACTTAAAAGCTTTTTCACAGGAAAGGAAACTACTAGCAAGGTAAAAAGACAACCCTCGGAATGGGAGAAAATAATAGCAAATGAAAAAACTGACAAAGGAGTAATTTCCAAAATATACAAGCAGCGCATACAACTCAATATCAGCAAAACAAACAACCCAATCAAAAAGTGGGAAAAAGACCTAAACAAACATTTCTACAAAGAAGACATACAGATGGTTAACAAACACATGAAAAGATGCTCAACATCACTCATTATTAGAGAAATGCAAATCAAAACTACAATGAGATATCACCTCACACTGGTCAGAATGGCCCTCATCAAAAAGTCCACAAACAATACCTGCTGGAGAGGGTGTGGAGAAAAGGGAACACTCTTGCACTGCTGGTGGGAATGTAAATTGATACAGCCACTATTGAAGATGGTATGGAGAGTCCTTTAAAAACTAGGAATAAAACCACCATATGACCCAGCAATCTCACCCCTAGGCATATATCCTGAAGAAACAGAAATTGAAAGAGACACATGTATCCCATTGTTCATTGCAGCACTATTTACAATAGCTAGAACATGGAAGCAACCTAGATGACCATCGACAGATGAATGGATAAAGAAGTTGTGGTATATATACACAGTGGAATATCAGCCATAAAGAGGAATGCATTTAAATCAGTTCTAATGAGGTGGATGAACCTAGAACCTATACAGAGTGAAGTGAGTCAGAAAGAGAAAGATAAATACTGTATTCTAACACATATATACGGAATCTAGAAAAATGGTACTGAAGAATTTATTTACAGGGCAACAATGGAGAAACACACATAGAGAATAGACTTATGGACATGGGGAGAGGGGAGAGGAGGGTGAGATGTATGGAAAGAGTAACATGGAAACTTACATTCAGTCAGTTCAGTTCAGTTCAGTTGCTCAGTCGTGTCCAACTCTTTGTGAGCCCATGAATTGCAGCACACCAGGCCTCCGTGTCCATCACCAACTCCTGGAGTTCACTCAAACTCACATCCATCGAGTCGGTGATGCCATCCAGACACCTCATCCTCTGTCGTCCCCTTTTCCTCCTGCCCCCAATCCCTCCCAGCATCAGAGTCTTCCAATGAGTCAACTCTTTGCATAAGGTGGCCAAAGTACTGGAGTTTCAGCTTTAGCATCATTCCTTCCAAAGAACAACCAGGACTGATCTCCTTTAGAATGGACTGATTGGATCTCCTTGCAATCCAAGGGACTCTCAAGAGTCTTCTCCAACTCCAGAGTTCAAAAGCATCAATTCTTCAGCACTCAGCTTTCTTCACAGTCCAACTCTCACATCCATACATGACTACTGGAAAAACCATAGACTTGACTAGATGGACCTTTGTTGGGTAATGTCTCTGCTTTTGAATATGCTATCTAGGTTGGTCATAATCCTCCTTCCAAGGAGTAAGCGTCTTTTAATTTCATGGCTGCAATCACCATCTGCAGTGATTTTGGAGCCTCCAAAAAATAAAGTCTGACACTGTTTCCCATCTATTTCCCATGAAGTGATGGGACCAGATGACATGATCTTAGTTTTCTGAATGTTGAGCTTTAAGCCAACTTTTTCTCTCTCCTCTTTCACTTTCATCAAGAGGCTTTTGATTTCCTCTTCACTTTCTGCCATAAGGGTGGTGTCATCTGCATATCTGAGGTTATTGATATTTCTCCCTGCAATCTTGATTCCAGCTTGTGCTTCTTCCAGCCCAGCATTTCTCATGAGGTACTCTGAATATAAGTTAAATAAGCAGGGTGACAATATACAGCCTTGATGTACTCCTTTTCCTATTTGGAACCAGTCTGTTGTTCCATGTCCAGTTCTAACTGTTGCTTCCTGACCTGCATATAGGTTTCTCAAGAGGCAGGTCAGGTGGTTTGGTATTGTAAAATAGCTGTATGGCTCAGGAAACTCAAATAGGAGCTCTGTATCAACCTAGAGGGGTGGGATGGGGAGGGAGATGGGACAGAGTTTCAAAAGGGAGGGGATATATGTATACCTGTATCACGGCTGATTCATGTTGAGTTTGACAGAAAATAGCAAAATTCCTTGTAAAGCAATAATCTTTCAATTAAAAAATTAATTAATTAAAAAAAAAAGCTGGTGTGAATGTTTCATTCACGCTTTGGCTCCACCACAGTGACTCAGGATACTCCATAAAGCTATAACAGCTATACCCATAGCCCTAGAGATATGGAACAGAACAAGTGTGAACTGGTCAGTCATCACAGGGAGGTCAGCTGCCCACCAGAATTCCATGAGCAAAAAATAAACTTTGGTTGGGTTAAGGCATAGAGATTTCACTATCAATTTATTACTGCATGACCTGGCCTCCCCTGACACTTTGACACCCCAGAGTACTGATGGGGAGCAGAGGCTGCGAGAAGGTGAGAGGCTAGAGGGAAATCCTTTAAACTGTCTCTTTGCTCTTTCTCTTCAGTGCTCTTGTGCACCCTCTCCCCACATCCCTTCACCCACTCACCACTGCTCTTCAGTTATCCAAAGATCTACCATGGTGCTTCCTCACAACAGACAAGGGGACTTCCCTGATTGCTTCATAATCTGTTGTGATTCAGGAAATCAGGACTGAAGGGGTCCCTGGAGTCTAGGCAGTTCAACATGTCATTGAACAGAGACAGAAGTCATGGCTTGGAGGTGATGCAACTTGCCCAATGTCATACAATGACTGATGATAAGACCGGTACCCAGATCTTACGTGTAGGCCCGAAATTTCTCCTCCATCTCTTCCCATTCAGTTGAGTCCTAGTTTCAACAGACCGTGATAGGCTAGGCATGCTATTCTGTATCTCTTGTGTTAAGAAAGTTTTTTCAACATCTTAAAAATCAAAAGGAAGCAAAGCGCGTCCTTTAATGTTGTACCAGGGCCTTATTTAACAAGCCCACTAAAGGCTTATTAATTCCCTGGGAAATTATACTTGTGCTTCATGCTATTTGATGAGAGTGTGGATATTCCATGGGGTTGCAAAAGAGTTGAACGTGACTTAGCGACTAAACAACAACAGTGAAATTACAAGTTTAGCTGTAGATTTCTGTCTGGCAAAGGAATATAACTCCAATGGTTATGTTTTTATTGCCATATTTACTGTCATACTGGTATGACATTAACCTGTTTTTATCTAACTTGACAGTCTTTTCCTTTTCTTCTATCCTCCCCTTCCTTCCTTCCTTCCTCCCTCCTTTCTTTCAAAAAAATACCTTTCTTGATGGACTATATTTATCTAAGTTCTTAAAGTCCTCTTAGAACTAGTTTCACCATCTTACCAGTTTTCTTATTTATTGATACATTGAATAAAATCTGTGACACATGTACATTCTATATTTGGATTGAAAGCCATGTTTTTAACAATTATATTTTGACACTTGAGAGAAATATTCACTATCTTACAGCACTTAGCATAGTGTCTGACTTAGAACTAAAAATTGTAAATGCCCACTGAATGAGTGACTGAATTAAGGTCTATCCATCAAGATCATAGACCATAGATCTGCTTTTATCAGGATCTTTAAAGTCCTAACTCAAAGGTAAAGCTCTAATGTAGGAACCTTAGGCACCAGGAGAATCTGGTAGGGAAATGCTTGGGATTTTATGAGCCTTGCCTGATCTTCCTTCATAAGCTAACTCCATCTTCACAAAGAAACAAAGTCCTTCTGTCCTGGTGCCCCTGGGGACACACCATCTACCTCAGTGGGAGAAGCTGGGATAGGAATAATCCTCTAAGATATTCCATACTGATCCTACTGTGACCTGTACATTGCCCCAGAAGTTAAGAGGGAGAGTCAACCTGTAATTCCACCCTATCCTTCTCCCATATTCCATCAGCTTAGCTGGTCATCTCTGATATCCAGTAAAACTCCAATAGGCAGGCAGAAGCCAGAGGAACTCACCCTGTCCCTCTCCTACCTGCTCTAACGATAGCCCTTGTACCAAGAACCCCGTCCTTCATAAGGATGTGGCTTTTAATGGTGTTGTTCCCCAGAAACTTCTACAGGAGCTTCTTAATAATTTTCCCTTGCACTTAAAGGCACTATCAGGTCCTCAAAAACATAGGACAAGTTAGCCTTCCACGATCCTCTAAGCAGACCCGACACCCAGACAGAGGAAGGTCTTCTGCGTGTGGCTGAACAGTGTCCCTTTGTCCAGGAACTTCACTTGAGCTGAAGGAAACAATTCACTTTGCCTGTCATGATTTATCCTTACTGACAGTGTTTATCATTCAGCACAAGGCTTGGATGGGACTGAGTGGATAGGAACTAAAGCAGATGATTTACATTCAGAGCGGAGTTTAAATTAACTGCGCCGAAGTCAAATCTCGCATCGCTCGTGTTTGCTTTTTCTGAGCAGTGCTGAGGACTTATGCTTTGGTCCATCCAAATTCCTAATGGGCCAAGTGCCCCAATTACAGATGATTTTGTGAACATCTGTACCTTTTGAGAGCTGATGCAGGGATGACTCAGGAGTAGCTTTGGTGTCCTTCAGCTGGTTTAGGCAAATGACACCGTGAAAAGCATGACTGCTCTGAGCCCAGAAGAGCTTTGGCTGGAGTGACTGTCTTGGGTCTCTATGGCTCTCTCATGGCTAGATCTCAGGACACATTCAAAGGGATTGTGTGCTGGTTGTGTTTTTAATGGAATGGATACTGGTTGGGGGAGTGATAGGTGGTATAAATGACATAGGAATGAATTTCTGGGATATAAGTACCTGGGAGTCATCATCCCATTCTCCCTACTTTGAATATGCTTGACATTTCCAGAGTTAAAAGAGTTTCATTTTTCTTTTAAAGAAAGAAACTTTTTGTGTGTGTGTGGACCAGAGACCTGAAAGAAAAGTCCAGAAAGAGGGACCTTGAAAATTCATCTTTTAAAAAACCCCAGGAAGCCCTGACAGACTGCACTGCTTCCTGCTGTGGGTTAATAACCTGTTGGAGGAGCCAGGTGACTAGGACAGACTCTGCCACTGATATCAAGGGCTAACTCCTGAATGGGAAGTCTCTATGTGGCTGGCACTCTTGTTTCCCACCCAACAGTCACCCTGGCTTTGTCCTTGCTGGCAGAACTCCATTGTGTTCAGCAGCACCTTGCAGGAGGTAGGCTCAGACCCTGGGAATGAGTCATGCCAGTGCTTGGTTTAGGAGTGGCCATGTCACCCACTTCTGCACAGTGAAATGCAATGGAAAGTCTATGGGGTGGGGCTAGCCTGCTGGGAAATATTTTCCTTTCTGATTCACAAAACAGTTGTGCCAGGAGAAGCTTTTCTTTCCTTGGTGTTGACACAGGCTGTTGTGTTCTCTCAAAGACCTGAGGCCTCTTTTTTTCTCTCTGACCGCATCTGCTGTGCTGATCCCCCTTAATCACACTCCTCCAACCACTGACCTCCTGCTTTCTTAGAACAAACTAATCCCATTTCTGCCTCAGGGACTTTACACTCTCTGTTTCCTTCTAGAGGGCTCTTCCTCCAGATCTTCACGGGCTCCTTGTTCATATCCCTCGGGGTTTGGCTCAGATGTCAGTTTTTCAGATCTTCCCTTGCCATCATTAAAAAATATCCCTATCCTTCTTCTCTTTATCCTTATTCTCCCTTATTCTATTCCCCACAGAACATCCCACTAACACACTATGTAACTTTAAAATTTATTTTGCTCAGTGTCTCCCTTTTCCCCATTAGAATGGAATCTAGAGCAGGGGTTTCTGTTAGTCTTATTCACTGTTGTGTCCCCAATACCAAGAAAAACACCCAATATGTAATAGCACTATTAAATATTTGCTGAATGAATGAATGAACTGATGCCATATAACAAGATTTGGCGGCTATCTTGTGATCATGAGGGGACTGAAGAAAATCACAGAGGAACAGATCTACTGCCTCATCATTGTGGAGCCACTCACTCAACAACTCTGCCTGTGAAGTACTGTTATTGAGGTAATAATATCCTAATAATTTAAGTTGTTGCTAATTGGGAAATATTTCGCTTGTGACTGATATCCTAAAGGATACACCCTTCAAGCTGCTGGGATGAGAGTCTAAGAAGACTTTGTTGTCCCATCCCAGGAGGATTTAGGCAGGAGAGGGATGGGGAATCAGTCCCTAGAGTGTCAGGAGTGCTATCAGTTAAGGAGGTGTGCAGCCTGACCTCTACCTGCCCTCTGGTGCACCCACGGTCTCTGTGTTTCCACCAATGCAATGGGCATTCTACTACCCATTTTCACTATAGGTCCCAGATCCAGAAATCCCAAAGGAGTTTCAGGCCTTGGTATTCAAGAAATAACCTGTCAGCATGTTCTTTTTGTAAATGAAGTAACACAAGTTGGTGGCATTCTAGTGGGTCCCCTTTAGCCACACAGCTCTTGAAACAGGGCTGAAACAAAGGCTGAGAACTCTTGCCTTCTCCATTGGTTTTCTTTCTCCCTCTTACAGTAGTTCTGGAATTCACCATCATTCCTGGGAGGCTGAGAATTCTCATACTACCTCCATGTTCAATATGGGGAAATGGGATGATGACAATTATCTGGTCATCTGACCTTGTCTAGACAGGTAAGCCAGCCACTAGCAGGGATGCTGGGACAACCACAATACAGGTTATGAAGATAGGGCTCAACCTGGTTTCCACGGAGAATCAGGGCTCTCTTACAATGTAAATCACATCATGTCACTCTCCTGCTCAAGAACCTTGCATAGACTTTCCTTGCTCTGAAATTGAAATCCAAACTCCTTAGCAGACTTGTTGAATCTGCCCCCACGTCCCCAGTCCCATCCCACCAAACTCCAGGCACAAGCCTTTCCCTGTTCCTGCCCCTGAGTCTTTGCAATCATTGTTTTCTCCCTTGAGGTAGACTTCCAACACTTTGCATGGCTGACTTATTCTCAACCTCAAGGTCTATATTTTCCTCTTTAGAGAAATATTCTCTGACCTCCCTCCCTCCCTGTTGTGGGAGCACCCCAGTCCCTCTGCAGCATCACTCTGTTTATTTCATTCATAGCACTTATCATCATCTGTAACTGTCTTAGCTGAATGTCTTCCCAAGTGGACTGTCCAGAGGGCAAGGACCGTTCTCTCTTCTTAACTGCATCTACAGGGCCTCCTTGCTCAATATCCAGCATGTGACAATGCTCAATAACTATGCTGAGTGAATAAACGAAAGGATAGATGAATGTTCTGCTCACCTCCACCACAGCACCAGATGGTAAGGCCCCAACAGGACACTGGCCTAAAGATCCCTGATGGCCCTGGACAAACCAGAAGTGTTGCAACCACCGCAAGATAGTGATGCTTCAGCTCAGCCAAAAGAGAACTGCACAAGGCACTAGGCTCCAAGGTGTGGAAGTGCTTCAACCCATCAACCCAGGTCCTGCCCTGAACAATCCTCAACTTCTGAGCACAGATGGGCTGTCTTGCCAAGTTTCCCCCAGTCTCCCCTGCCACTGTTTGGGAAGGCTTGGCTTTCTTACAGCCAACCGGGCATTCCAGCAATGACTGAGGGTTAACCAGTGGGAGGCTGGGGCTACAGGGAGCAGCAGTCCTTCCAGGAGCCTCTCTGGTCTTTCCTATGTTGATGTGATTCATGAGAACATAGTCAGAGGAGGATCCCACAGATCAAGTATGTTTGGGGAATTCCAAGGATGAGGGAATGGAAGCCCTCCTTTTATATAAGGGGTGGGATTTAAAGTGTTAGAAAGATAACTAGTAAGGCCATGTGTACCCTTTCTCCTCATATCCACTCCTAGCAAAGAAATGGATTCACATATACATATATATATACACAATACACACACGTACATACATACACTCCCCCAACATACACTAATGTACAACTACTTCTGCAAAAAGATTTACTTCCCTTTCTTCAAAAATATTTAATGTTTCAGCAAAAGTTATTCTGAGATCAGAAACTCCCTGGTCGGTTCCCTGGCCATTAAGGAAGTCAGGATATCACATGGGATTGGCCCCTTCACTTACACAGGCCACCATAATCTCTCTGCTGGAGATTCTGCAGAAATGGTTAATGAAATGAGGGGGATGTTTTTCCGCATATCAAATTCTGAGAGTTTCTGATGTCCCCAAACATCCAGTTTCCCTTAATACTTTCCAATCTGGGTCTGTCATCCTTGTCTTAAATCTAGTTATAATTTCAGCTGTCAGTTTATTTCCCAAAGTGAGAGTAGTAAACAGGACTTTAATGAATCTATCAGCAAGTGCTGTTGTGCAAACAGGAGCTGGTGAAGAAATGGATATTGCACTAGGAAGCAAAAGTCCTGGATGTCAGGCCTCTTGCACCACACCTGGCTGAGAACTCAGGAAGTCACCACCTTGGGAGGTCTTAGTGTCCATATTGCACATGCAAGAAATATTAGCACTTCTCTGTCTGAAGATGGACACAAGGTTTTCTCTGGTGCTGTATTGTCTGACTAGCACTCTGTCTGACTCTGAGGAGCATGAACAACGCACATCTCTTTCCCTTGGGAAATTTGCTGGTGTGTAGGAGAAAGTTCTGAATCTTTCTGTGCTGATTTATAAAGCATCAGGGTTGAGTATGGTCTGTTCTGCTCTCTAACTCTTAAAACAATTGGTACATGAGATTCAGGTTCCTGCGTGATCAATCACCCAGTCATGTCTGACTCTTTGTGACACCATGGACTATAGCACGCCACGCTCTTCTGTCTGTGGGATTTTCCCAGCAAGAATACTGGAGTGGGTTGCCATTTCCTCCTTCGGGGGATCTTTCCAACCCAGGGATCAAACCGCATCTCCTGCTTTGCAGGTGGATTCTTTACAGCTGAGCCACCGGGGAAGCGCAGGTTCCTGAATCCCTTTATAATAAACACAGTTGGGTGATCTCACAACCATATATTCCTCTTATCTTGTGAACAAAATTAAGTGGTCTTGTGCTTCAGGGGAGAATGGGCCCATCATCTACCTCTGGGGAAGGAGCTAGTCCAGCAAATCAACATTGATTCCTTTCCCTCTTGAGAGTTTGGTGGACATCTGACACAGTTCTGGCCAAGGTGGCTTGAAGGAGACTCCAAACTCCACTGGGGGAAGGAGGAGGGTTTCTGGAGAGGTTATTTGTTATTCAGTCGCTCAGTCATGTCTGACTCTTTGCAACCCCATGGACTGCAGCACGCCAGGCTTCCCTGTCCTTCACTATCTCCCAGAGTTTGCTCAAACTCATGTCCGTCGAGTCAGTGATGCCATCCAACCATTTTGTCCTCTGTCGTCCCATTCTCCTCCTACTTTCAATCTTCCCCAGCATCAGGGTCTTTACCAATGAGTCAGTTCTTTGCATCAGGTGGCCAAAGTATTGGCACTTCAGCTTCAGCATCAGTCCTTCCAATGAATATTCAGGATTGATTTCTGTTAGGATTGACTGGTTGGATCTCCTTGCAGTCAAGGGACTCTCAAGAGTCTTCTCTAACACCACAGTTCCTAAAAAGAATAGGCACCATTCCTAAAAGAACAAAATTCCTAAAAAGAATAGGCAATAATCTATCAGCACATCTCTCTGACTCTGTATATTTTTGTGTGAGAGTGTGATATCTAGAGCTGCTGACACTATGTTGCCCCACTGAGGGGAGACGTTAAAGTGCTGAGGGTGGCAGGTGGATAAATACCAGTGATATCCTGAGGATATCACTGAATCTCAGAATTGCCCAAACTTGCACTACTCTATTTGCATACTTTGTGTTTCAGGAGATAATAAATGTACTTGTGATGAGCCATTTTCCAATGGATTTTCTTTTTCCTGCAGCTGAAAGCCTCTTAACTCTATAAGGATAAGTTAAATTATGCATAACAAACGACACTCACATCACAGCTTGATACAAGTTAACTTCTCACTCAGGTCATCTGCCCCTTGGGGTTAGCAGGGAAATCTGCTCATCATAGTCTCTTAGGGTCATAGCTATTGGAGGCTGGGAAACTAAAAGTTTCTGCCCTGAGGTGACATCTATCACTTTCCCTCACATTAAAAGCAGTTATGTGAATATGATTGCCTTCAAAAAGTGTTGGGAAGTACAATCCTGCCCTCTGCCCAGAAGGTAGAAATGTGAAACTATTTGGGGTCAGCACTAACGTTGTTCAGTCGCTAAGCTGTGTTCAACTATTTGCGACCCTGTGGACTGCAGCACACCCGGCTCCTCTGTCCTCCACTGTCTCCTGGAGTTTGCTCAAATTCATGTCCATTTAGTGAATGATGCCACCTAAACTATCTCATCCTCTGCTGCCCCCTTATCCTTTTGCCTCCCATTTTCCAGCATCATAGTCTTTTCCAATGAGTTGGCTCTTTGCATCCAGTGGCCAAAGCAGCGGAGCTTCCACTTCAGCATCAGCCCTTCCAATGAATATTCTGGGTTGATTTCCTTTAGGATTGACTAGTTTGATCTCCTTGCGGTCCAAGGGACTCTCAGGAGTCTTTTCCAGCACCTCAGTCCCACCACATTAACTGATATAAACTCTAGGAACATCGAGTTGTATGACCTTGGATCAACAATGTAACTTCTTTAAACCTTGGTTTCCTTATTTGTAAATTTACTTTTTTGAATGTTTTCTCCCTTTCCTTCTATTGAAAGGATACAATGGGTAATAAAGATGAAAGTATTTTTAAAAGCATAACAATGCCTATTTGTGTGGGTCGTTGAGGACTATTCTTGATTTCTCAGCAAAGATCACAAGCTAGTTCCTGAAACTGCTTTATGTATGTAACTTACTCATCTCCGCCATGTGTCTGCAACCAGAACACCGGGTAGTGAAGACATGAACTGTTTACTGTTTTCAGCATAAAACAGAGAAACAATGTTTGTTTTAGAGGCAGCTGTGGAGGATGGTAGAGGAAACGGGATGAGTATGGGAGTAATTTTCCTTATGGCACTTCTGGGAGGCTGTCTTATTAATAATAAGTCCAGGCTGCCATAAAAAAGGGTTTCCCAGGTGGTGCTAGTGGTAAAGAACCTGCCTGCCAATGCAGGAGACTTAAGAGGTACAGGTTTGAGCCCTGGATTGGGAAGATCCCCTGGTGGAGGGCATGGCAACACACTTCAGTATTCTTGCCTGGAGAATCCAATGGACAGAAGAGATTGGTGGGCTATGGTCCATAGGGTCACAAAGAGTTGGACACAACTGTGTCGACTTAACACACATGCCATAACAAAAATGCCACAGACTGGCATAAACAGAAGAAACTTATTTCTTCACAGTTCTGGAGGTTGGAAGTCCAAGATCAAGGTGTCAGCAGGGCTGGTTTCTCTCGGGGCCTCTCTCCTTGGCTTATAGATGGCCATCTCCCCCTGTGTCTTCATATGGTTGTCTCTCGTATGTGTCAGTGTTTCCTTTTCTTTTAAGGACAAGGATTTAGGGCCCACCCAACCAGTCTCGTTTTGACTTAATTACCTCTTTAAAGACTATTTCTTCAAATGCAGTCACACAGTTAGGGCTTCCACATATGAATTTTGAGAGGACAAAATTTGGCCCACAACAGAAGCCTTTCTTTTCTTCCCAATGAGAAGGAAAAACCATAGGAGAATCACATACTAATTTCCTCTGCATGTAAGAAGGAAAGGAGAAGACAAAGGCATAAGATGGAGAAAGAAAAGGGAAAAGAAGAGAAACAGAGAGAACTTGAAAACCTCTCAAGCAAAGGCTGAAAAAGCTCTGGGAAGAGATGCAGGTGCAGAGATGTTTGCAGAGGGTCAGGGTGCAGACATCACTCAGCTCTGAGCATCTACCCCCTGAGCAAGTCTGCATATGACAATAAACACAAGGAGCAAGGAGAGCCAGCTCAAGCCACTTCTAGCCAGTGAACTGTTGCCAACTTGCTGTGTGCAGAGGGATTGGTGGTCTAAATGAAGCCCAGTGCTGCAGAGTTTACTTACAGATATAGTTGTAGAAGATATTCATAATTAATTGTGTAGGTTTAAATGCTTATGAAAGTTTATTTATCATCTTAACTGGAGTCTCTGCATTAAGTTCATTTTAAACAGAAGCCTGATTTAGAGAACTCAGCAAGACATGAATCATGGCTAACATATTGAAATCTGGGTGAATTCTGTTCTTCACCTGGACACTTAACAGCCAGGACCTATTGGGCAAAGAAAAGAGGACATAGGAAAAGAACCATGCAAATATAAAACATGAACATATTGAGAGCATTTGCTCTGTAGTCTCTGTTATGGGCTCAATTCCAAGACCTAAAAGAGAAGACAGTAGGCAGCCAAAGAAATAGGAACAGTGCATTGGGAATGGCCCTCACTTCACACGGCACTCAGGCCACTCCTGAAGGACGCCATAAGCAGACAAAGCACAGGCTTAGGCAAAAACAAAGTAAATTAAAAAATCCGTTTGAAGGCATTTGATTTTCAATCTTTTCCCCCCGCAAGTAATTCAAGTAGCCATCAAGGAGAAAGGAGGTTCACTGAATGTTCTTGTAGTTATTAAGTTTGGGGGCAGTGGTAGCTGAATCATCAGTAAGGCTTCCAAGAAGAGCTCTCCTCCTAAATGAGACAGGTGAGTCGATACATAACTCGTGACGTGAAGAATCAGATGGGATGATTCAGTCAAAGTCAGGCCTCAAATATTCAATTGTGCAAATCATCCAAATGATATAGGTATAAATATTTCCTGCATGGCCCCAGCATTTCACTCTCTCTGAGTCACAAAGGGCAGCTTCAACCTGGCATTGACTCACAAAGTACTTTGTCCAACTGCAGATACAAAGTGAGGATGAAGCGATTTTTATTGTTATTGTCATCATTAATCCTTTAATTAAGGTCTCCTTTATTCATGTCAATATCCTGCCCCTTTCCCCCCTCCCTCTCTTCTAAACCTCATTTGTTGGGCTGGTTTCTCCAAGCTCTCCCAGCTCAAATTTTAATTAAAGTGAGTTACAAGCCTTGAATCTCTAATGAGCCCCTCTTCCAGATTCCACTAGAAATCAAAGTTGCCACACTCTCTGTGGTCTTGCTCATTAGCATGGTATTATTTTTTGAATATAGAGAGCCCCTATGCTGAGACTTCTTGCTTTATGTTGATATTCAGGAACATTTCTCACATTTTACATCGACATCAGCAGCATATGTCATTGAAGGTAAAATGAAATAAGCAAATGATGTATGAATGGAGACTACCTCATTCTACATTTATCCTGCATCACTGGAGACTAGAGGTGTGGGAGGTTCCATACTGGGGGGCTTTTCAGATGACTGAGACCTTTTCTGATATCAAACCTTTTTTGTTTTAGCCTATTAGTATAAGTTTTCTAAAATGCAGTCTCTGTGGCTCTGCAGGTAAAGAATCAGCCAGCAATGTGGGAGACCTGGGCTTGATCCCTGGGTTGGGAAGACACCCTGGAGAAGGGAAAAGCTTCTTCCAAGCCAGAATACTGGAGAAGTCCATGGGCTGTATAGTCCATGGGGTCGCAAAGAGTTGGACACGACCGAGCAACTTTCACTTTCACTCTTAAACAGAGGTCATGCTTTCTTGATGCTTCCAACCCATCATTATGATGAGCGGTCAGCAAAGGTTTGGTATAGAGCATGCTGCAATCACACACCAGGCTACAGTCCTGCTCTGGAAAGTTGAAGTTTCCAAAGGTTGGGCTTCTAAGAAAGTCTGAAAAGTGAAAGGGTTAGTTGCTCAGTCATGTCCGACTCTTTGTGACCCCATTGACTGTAGCCCCCCAGGCTCCTCTGCCCATGGGATTGTCCAGGCAAGAATACTAGAGTGGGTTGCTGTGCCCTCCTCCAGGGAATCTTCTCCACTCAGGGATTTGAACCCACGTCTCCTGTATTGCAGGCAGATTCTTTACCATCTGGGCCACTGGGGGAGCCCAAAAAAGTCTGAAGGGGGAAGTATTAGCCAGGAGAGGGTGGGTTGCTGCATTTGCTAACTTGTCCTTTTTGGACTGTGAGATGTCCTTTTTGGAATGTGAGAGCTAGAGAGGAATTCAGCAGTCATCTAGTCCAATGCCATAAGCTTACAGGTTAGGAAAGGCAAGAGGATGTTTGCCCAAGGTCATGATGCAGTGGTCAAGGTGAGCACTGACCTGGTTCTGATCCAGAGCTTGGGCTTTTCTCACCCAGAGCAGGTAGGACTCTGCACACGCATCTGTCTACTGTCCTTGCCAGTCTTTTTTTTTTGAAAAGGTGCAAGGAAATGGGTGATCATCTGGGGTCCACAACAAAGGGACAGGTGACTGGACCAGATAATCACTGTCCCTACAGGAGAGTCACATTCTTGTGACTTGTCTAAATTAGTTCTCTTGTCTAAAGGCATTTCCTCATCTCCAACTCCTCTCTACACACTCATCTCTATGATTATTAGTTAATGTTTACACATTTGTTATTCACAGAGCCCTTTAATCCAAGTTCACTTAAGTTATTTTTAGCTTTTTATAATATAAATGATCAAGCTTGGAAATGAACAAAATGGTGTAATGAGTTCCCTTGCAGCAGCACTCACGTTTTTTTAATGGCCAACCTTCTTCCATTTCCCGACCCAGACCCACTTCCTGACCCATTTCCCGGCCCAGACATCCCATCTCTTCATCTGAAAATATTTCAGTAAGTATCTCTAAAATTCTACTGTTGTTACTTTTGTTTTACTTGCTGACAATAATTTCTTTTTTAAGATAAATACAGTAATCTTTTCATCTGCTTTCTTTGGTTTAGTTTTTTTCACTTTTCTAGTTTCGTGAGTTGGTCTTCAATATATTTTCATGGTTTCATTTTTATCAATGGAAATATGTAATGGCATAAATTTCCTTCTGATAACTGCTTTACCTGGTTCTATACAATCTGATATGTATATAGCATTTTCATTATCATTATTTTAAAGAAATTCTATAATTTTATATTTCTTCTTTGACTCAACAATTATTTAAGGGCAAGTTGTTTTTCTTTTCAGATTTCCAAGTGTAAAGGCCTTTATGTGCTATCAGTTTCTAGTTTTATTGAATTATGATCAAAGAATATTGGTTTTATATAGTTTTTATTTCCTGGAATATATTGAAGTTTTCTTTGATTCCCAATACATGGTCAATTATTGTGAAGGTTAGATGTGTAATTTCTATTGTCAGGCATCAGATTTTGATATTGATCTTTAGATTCATCTCATTGGTTATGTTGTATAATTCTTCTGTATCCTTACCAATCTTTTGTCCACTTGATCTTTCTCATACTGAAAGTGATAGATTAAAGTCCTTATGGTATTACATAATATACATATAAGCTTTTCCTTTTATCTCCAGGGGCTTCTGCTTTGTAAACACGGCTGAGGTATAATTGGGTATCAGCATTATGAACTTTGCCTTCCCTGGTGGTTCAGTGGTAAAGAATCTGCCTGCAATGCTGGAGTCTCAGGTTCAATTCCTGGGCTGGGAAAATCCCCTGGAGAAGGAAATGGCAACACACTCGGATTTTCTTGCCTGGGAAACCCTATAGATAGAGGAGCCTGGCGGGCTATAGCCCATGGTCACAAGAGTCGTACAGGACTTAGCAACTGAGTAACAAAAACAATTATGAATTTTAACATAATAAAGAGTCCTCTGTTTCTTTTTAAAATTTTATTTATTTTTTAATTGATTTTGGATTTAATTGATTGATTTATTGGATTTTTTTCCCCAATAAAGTTCAGTCATTTTATTAGACTATGTCTCAGTATGCCATTTTGGGTCAGTTTTCCTAGGTATGTGCTGTATCCTTTCAACATGTTTCAAACTTTTGGTTTTTCTTTAAATTCAAGAATGTTCTTTATTTTATATAATAGATTACAATATTTGTTCTGTTCCATTGCTTTGGTCTTCTTTGTGATGCCTCTTATACATAGGTTGGATCTTCTTTCCATATCTTCTATAGCTATAATTTTTTCCCTGAATATTCTTTAAAAAATATTTCTTTGTTTCTCCTTTATATTTAAAATGTCTAAGTTCCATCTTCTATTTGTCTCAAGGCACTGTCCATTGTCATTGATCGTGTCTGTGTTCATTTTGGTTCAGTTTTCATTTATAATGTTTTTCATTTTAGTTCTAATTCTTTTCTGAATGTTAACTTCTCTTTTCAAAAGTTCCTTTTCTTTAGTGACCTCATTTCTGAGCTTTCTCAATTCATTTTTATGTGTTCCTTTATCGTTTTAAAAATGACTTTAGCTCACTCGGAATCCTAGGGTATAACCTCACACAGTTTATGAGCGTGCCTTTCTGCCCTGCTTTTATCATTTGTGTAGGGACATTATTCTGTTCCATTTTTCCCTCTTCTTATATTGACTTTGTTTATTTTTTTGGCAAGCCAATTTTCTGTTGTTCATTTTTAGGGGAGATAATACTTCTTGTACTTGTAGGAGTGTGAGTGGGCTAGCTTTTCACAATGTTAGCTTCCTTAAGAATGTAAGATGTTTTTATGAAGTAATCACAAATGTAGTTTCTACCATGTGATATCTGCCTCCTGTACTTCCTTTCCCTTGGATCTTTTCTTTCCCATGCCTCCGATATCTCTGTCTTGCCCAGTTTCAACTCCACCCTCAGCAGTTTCTCCTCAGGGTAGGGAGTCTCTCCTGGAAGCCGTTTTGTATTTATTTTTCATAAGTTCATAGGACCCACACTACTCTAGTACTTTCAGGCCTCATGAGGTCTCTGTGCTTTTCCATATAATGGATTCTGCAGAACCCCTTCCAGTTGAAGAAGCTGCTATTCTCAGATTGGTCCACTGTGTTTTCCAGTGAGCATCTGTGGTGATTCTGGAGTTCTGTCCTTAGGGCCATCAGAGGTCCCTTTTCTTCATTTTGCATAGATGCTGATATCAGACAGATCTTAGAGCTATCAGTGACTCCCACTCATATTTCCAAGCTTATATGCGTATCTTTTCACTCAGTTTTGTTATAGATATGTCCACAGATTTTTAATTTTGCTATCCTGATGGCCATGTATACCATGAGGGACTTACATAAATTTTAAAACTATGCTTTTACAATTATCTTGCCAGAATCCATCCCAAGTCATTTTGATCATGGCTATGTGGCTGTTTTTTAATTTATTTTTAAACTGGAGTATAGTTGATTTACAATGCTGTGTTAGTTTCTGCTGTACAACAACATGAATCAGCTATAAGTGTACATATATCCAGGCTTTCCTGATGGCTCAGTAGTAAAGAATCCACCTGTCAATGCAGTAGACACGGGTTTGATCCCTGGGTCAGGAAGGTCACCTAGAGGAGGAAATGGCAACCCACTCCAGGATTCTTGCCTGAGAAATCCCATGAACAGAGGAGCCTGGTGGGCTACAGTCTATGTGATCACAAAAGAGTTGGACACAACTTAGCTACTAAACAACAACAACAATATATATAAACCCTCCCTCTTGAGTCTCCCTCCCACCTTCTCCATCCCACCACACCTCTAGGTCATCACAGAGCACCTAGCTGAGCTCTCTGAGCTATATAGCTCTGAGTGCTATATAGCACTTCCCATTGACTATCTGTTTTACATGTGAAAGTGAAAGGCACTCAGTTGTGTCCGACTCTTTGCAACCCCATGGACTATACAGTCCATGGAATTCTCTAGGCCAGAATAGAGAGTAGGTAGTCTTTGCCTAGGAGTGGGTAGCCTTTGCTGTCTCTAGGGGATCTTCCCAACTCAGGGTCAAACCCAGGTCTCCCACATTGCAGGCAGATTCTTTACCGGCTGAGCCATGGTAAAGTATATATGTTAATGCTGTGGCTGCTTTTTGATCGTCGATTCCTTGAAGACAAAGAGACTGATAATCTGTGTCCCAGAGCAAGGACACAGAGTTCCATATGTAGTTAGGTTTACAGTTTTGTTAACAGATTATAAAAGTAATACACACATTCCCCAAATTTGGAAACTACATAATAGCATATAACAAGAAATTAATATTGCTAGTTATACTACCACCATAGAAATACCCACTGTTAACAGCCTGGTGTTTCTCTTCTGGTCTTTTACCCAACCAAATTTTAAAAATATGTGTTTCAATTGAAGGGGCTTCCCTGGTAGATCAGTGGTGAAGAATTCACCTGTCAATGCAGGAAACACAGGTTTGATCCTTGTCCAGGAAGATACTACATGCCATGGAGCAACTAAACCTGTGTGCCACAACTACTGAGCCAGTGTTCTAGAGCCCACGAGCCACAGCTACTGAGCGCATGTGCTGCACCTACTGAAGCCTGCATGCCCTAGAGCCTGTGCTCGCAACAAGGGAAGCCACTGCAAGGAGAAACTCGCGCACTGCAACTGGGGAGTAGCCCCTACTTGCCACAACTAGAGAAAAGCTGACACAGCAGTGAAGACTCAGCACAGCCAAATAAATAAAATTTTAAAAATATGTGTCTTAATTGAGATCATAGTATACATGAAATCTCTGTGTTACAACTATCAGAGACTCACTTAATTTACCCTAGGGAAGAGGGAGATTATTGCTAAGTTACTTACAAAGTGAAAATAGAAACTTAATGGAGTGCTACCAGCAACTGTGGCTGCTGAGGACTGGTGATTCCCATAGTCTCCCTCCTGGGTCACATGCTCTTCTCTATGTCTCACATGTTTGCTCTATTATAGTTCAGATTGTGGTAGATCTTGAATTCTTTCTACATTACAGTCTTTCAGCAATAGCTCCTACTGATAATGAACTCATGTAAATTGATACAGCCATTGTCAAGAACAGTATGGAGATTTCTTTAAAAACTAGGAATAAAACTACCGTAAGACCCAGCAATCCCACTATTGGGTATATATCCTGAGAAAATCACAATTCAAAAAGACATATGCACCACAAATTTCACTGCAGTAGTACTTATAATAGCAAGTACATGGAAACAACCTAGATGTACATTCACAGATGAACAGATAAAGAAGTTGTGGTACATATATACAATGGAATATTACTCAGCCATAAAAAGGAATGAATTTGAGTCAGTTCCAGTGAGGTGGATGAACCTAGAGCATGTTATACAGAGTGAAGTAAGTCAGAAAAAGAAAAACAAATATCATATATTAACACATGTATATGGACTCTAGATAAGCGAACTGAGAGAGTGGCATTGAAATACATACATTACCATATGTAAAAGAGATAGCCAATGGGAATGTGATATATGATGCAGGGAGCTCAAGCTGATGCTCTGACAACCTAGAGAGGAGAGATGGGGTGGGCGGTGGGAGGAAGGTTCAAGAGGGAAGGGACAAGTGTATACCTATGAGCTTATTCAGCTCAACATTGTAATGCAATTATCCTCCAATTAAAAATAAACATATTTTAAAAAGAAAAGAACAAATCACAAATTTGCATTTGAAAAAAGAAAAAATAACATAAAATAGTAATGCTGCTAAGTCACTTCAGTCGTGTCCGACTCTGTGTGACCCATAGACAGCAGCCCACCAGGCTCCCCCGTCCCCGGGATTCTCCAGGCAAGAACACTGGAGCGGGTTGCCATTTCCTTCTCCAATGCATGAAAGTGAAAAGTGAGAGTGAAGCCACTCAGTCGTGTCCAACTCTTCGCGACCCCATGGACTGCGGCCCACCAGGCTCCTCCATCCATGGGACTTTCCAGGCAAGAGTACTGGAGTGGGGTGCCATTGCCTTCTCCGAAATGGGTCCCCTATAAAAAAAAAAGCAATGGACAAAAATCAGTGAAACTGAGTTTGTTCTTTGAAAAGATTAACAAAATTGAGAAAATTTCAGCTAGATTGGCTAAGAAAAAGAGAGAGAAAATTCATCTCAATTGATGCAGAAAAAACATTTCACAATATTCAACACCCTTCCATGATAAGAAAAAAAAAGTTCAACAAACTAAGAATGGAAGAAAATATCTCAACATAATAATGACCATATACAAAAAGCCCACAACTCACATCAGACTCAGTGGCAAAAGACTGAAAACTTTTCCTCTAAACACCAGCATTAAGAGAAGAATGCTTGCTTCTGTCACTTCTATTTAACATAGAAATGAAAGTTCTAGCCAGAGAAATTAGACAAGGGGGGAAAAAAAGAAATAAAATGCATCCAAATAGAAGAAAAACTATTCCTGGTGGCAGATGATATGACTTTATATGTAGAAAATACTTAAAACTCCACACACAAAAAATCTGTTAGAACTAATAAATGAATTCAGCAAAGTTATAGAATACAAAATTAATATGCATAAATCAGTTGCATTTCTGTACATTAACAATGAACAATCTGAAAAGGAAATAAAATAACTTAATTTACAATAGCATCAAGAAAGAGTAAAATACTCAGGAGTAAATTTAATCATGGAGGTGAAAGACATATACACTGAACACTAAAAACTACTCATCAAAGGAACTGAAGAAGACACAAATAAACAGAAAGACATTCTGTGTTCATGGATTTGAAGACTTAATATTGTTAAAATGTCCAAAGTACTCAAAGCCATCCACTGAATCAATGCAATCCTTTAAAAAATCCTAAAGGCATTTTTGGCAGAAATACAAAAATTCATCCTAAAATTCATCTAGAATCTCAAAGGACCTCAAGTAGCTAAAACCACTTTGAAAAAGAAAAAGAAATTTGGAGGCGTCATACTCCCTAATTTCAAAACTCTTTATAAAGCTACAATAATCAAAACAGTGTTTTACTGGCAGAAACAAGGGCATATAGACATCAGAATAGATGACAGAGTCCTAAAATAAATCCTCACATATATGGTCAAATGATTTTCAACAAGGTGCCATGACTATTCAATAGGGAAAGGAGAGTCTTTTTAATAATTGGAGCTGGGAATACTGTGTTCACGTGCAGAAGACTGAAGCTGAACTTTTAGCTTATACCACATATTAATACAATAATTAACTTAAAATGGATCAAAGACCTAAGTAAGAGCTAAAGCTACAACACTCTGAGAAAAAAAGCAGAGGAAAGACTTCATGACATTGAATTTAACAATGACCAAAAAACAGGCAAATAGATGGGGATAAAATGGAAACAGTGACAGACTTTATTTTCTTGGGCTCCAAAATCACTTTGGACAGTAACTGCAGCTCTGAAATTAAAAGATGTTTGCTTCTTGGAAGAAAAGCTTTGACAAACATAGACAGTATATTGAAAAGCAGAGACATCACTTTGCCAACAAAGGTCCATAGAGTCAAAGCTATGGTTTTTCCAGTAGTCATGTACGGACGTAAGAACTGGACCATAAAGAAGGTTGAGAGCCGAAGAATTGATGCTTTCAAACTGTGGTGTTGGAGAAGACTCTTAAGATTCCCAGCAAGGAGATCAAACCAGTCAATCCTAAAGGAAATCAACCCTGAATATTCATTAGAAGGACCAATGATGAAGCTGAAGCTCCAATCCTTTGGCCACCTGATGCAAAGAGTTGACTCATGGGAAAAGACCCTGATGGTGGGAAAGACTGAAGCCAGGAAGAGAAGGGGATGACAGAGGATGAGATGGTTGGATGGCATCACCAACTCAATGGACATGAGTTTGAGCAAACCCTGTGAGATGGTGAAGGACAGGGAAGCCTGGTGTGCCGCAGTCCATGGGACTGCAAAGAGTTGGACATGACTGAGTGACTGAACAACAACAACAACACGACAATATAAAACTATGCATTAAAGGACACAATTAACTGAGTGAAAAGGCAATGTATAAGCTGGAAGAAAATATCTGCAAATCATATATCTGATAAGGACTTAATATCCAGAATACATAAAGAACAAAACCAAAAATAAGCTAACAGCCTGATTTAAAAATGGGCAAAAGGACTTCAACAGACATTTCTCCAGAGAAGCTATACAAATGGCCAACAAGCATCTGAAAAAATGTTTGCCATCACTAATTATTAGGAGAATGTAAATGAAAACCACAATGAGATACTATCTCACAGACATTAGGTTGGCTACTATCAGCACTGTGAATCAATGTTGTTAAGGAACATGTTTGAGTAGATCCAGATTTCTCAGCCTTGGCACTATTAACATTTTGGATCTGGTAATTCTTTGTTATGAGGGCTGTCCTGTGCATTTGGGGATATTTAGCAGAGTCCCAGGGATGGGGGAGCCTGGTGGGCTGCTGTCTATGGGGTCGCACAGAGTTGGACACGACTGAAGCAACCTAGCAGCAGCAGCAGCATCCTTATCCTCTACCCACTAAATCCAAGTACTGTTCCCTGTCCCTAGTCTTGACAATAAAAAATGTCTCCAGACATTGTTACATGTCCATTGGGAAGCCAAGGTGACTTTAGATGAAAACCACTGGATTCAATCACACAAATAAATGAAGAGCCTGCTTACTCCATGAAGTTGATGAGAGATTTGACCTTAATAAAAGCATCCTTAAAACATGTTGGTTTAAGGAACTGTTTTATAGTTTACCAACAGCTAGAGGCAAACTTTGACTTCAGAATTCCCTTACCCTCCCCTTCAGTATCCCCTTGTATTTTTCTCCTATAAATGACTGCCACCCCTCACTTCTAATCACAGGAATACAGTAGCTTGTCTTCCTACTGCCATCCAAACATAATCTCAAGAGAAGAGCTAGTAAGGAACTTAAAAGATGGTACAGGAGCAGGCTATATTAGATGAAATTAGTTGGACTAATTTATAGAGAATGGGCTTCCCAGGTGGCTCGGTGGTAAAGAATCCTCCTGCCAATGAAGGAGACACAGGAGATGTAGGTTTGATCCCTGGATCAGGAAGATCCCTTGGAGAAGGAAATGGTAACCCACTCCAGTATTCTTGCCTGGGAAATCCCATGGACAGAGGAGCCTGGAGGGCTTCAGCCCATGATGTTGCAAAGGAGTTGGACATGACTTAGCGACTAAACAACAACTGAACTGGAACCCAAGCAACCTGGGAACTGGTTCTAGCTTTGTTACACCAATTGTGTAGCTCTAGGAAAGTCAATTAATCATCTGGACCTATATAATCTCCTCCACAAAGCTGAGGATTGGGTCAGATGACTTTTCTGCACTCATTCTCACTAATGGGTAAATAGATAACAAAGAAAGTTTTGTTGGTTGCATATTTGTTGCAATACTATGCAATAGGGCAACAGTGTACAACAAAGTGGTCACACCTTTATTGGAAATGCTGGTTTCACTAAGCAAAGAAACATTTAGCCTTAGTGCCAGACTCTACATCTATATAAGATAAGAAAGCATAGAAGATTCTGTAGCATGCATTCAGTCATGGAATGTAAGACCCTGACAGCTGCATGGTATAGAGAACACCTTGTTCTACTCTCAAGGAAATCCTGAAGCCTAGAGAAGGGAAGAGCAACTTGTCCACCTCTTACTGAAAAGTGGCATAATCAACATAGTGTTTTAAATACAGGGGACTTGAAAGCATAAGAAGAATTGCTGTTTGGAGGTGCTACACCTCCAGTTCTGTGCACTCTCAGGGTCACTTATCTGAAACCACTCGGCACACTCACTCATGGTTCCTGTCCTTGGTGGAGTGATATAATTGATTTCCTGTATTTTTACAAACAAGTCCACTGATAATCAGGACAAAGACACAAAAAGTATCAAGAGCAGATAGATGCTGAAAGACAAAGAACCCTTCACTGGCATAGAGAGGAGACCCAAACTACACAGGATATTAAATAGGGAATATGTTAAGTAAAGAATTATTGACTAGTAACAGGTGGATGTACTAACAGGGCATCAACTACTAAGGGTGAGGAGAACTATAAAGAATCTGGGAATGGCTGATATAGACAGGGAGCAGGTACTGCCCTAGGGCTGAAGCAGAGCTCGCCAGGAAAAATTAACTAACCCCTAACACACTAGCCTGAGATTCAGATCTTGCTGGAGAGGGTGGGGGCTTGGCCCACTGGATGGTGAAGTTTGCCGAGGTGACAGTCAAGCAGGAAGCTGTCACCTGGAGTGATAATAAAGCTTTCCAGAAGGGGCCTGAAAGGAAAGTGGTTGAACTTTTTGGAAAACCGACTGTGGCACTAGAGAGACTTGCAAGGAAGCTTCCAGGAAGCCATCCCACCACCCCAACGAAGTGCTCTTGAAGTCACTGAAGTCGGATGAGTTGCCTGCAGAACTCACCAGAAAGTCATGCACAGGGGTGAAGGAGGCTCCGTGGGAATCCTGCACACCGACACCGCAAGAGCAAGAAGCAAGCACCGCGCCCGCAGCCAGGAAGCCCTTCGTCCAGCAGCGCTCCTCCATCGCCCTCTACTGGCGAATCTTTGACATTTGCAAAGATTCAGTTCCGGTGTCATATTCTGGCCGAACGGATAAGCAGCACTTTCACAATCAGCAACTCGATCGTGGTTGTTATATACACACACAACACACACGTATCAAAATAACACAAGTAAGAACTGTTCATGTAAGAACTATCAAAACAAGAACTCCTTTCTTTTAGCTCAGTCTGTCCTGGATGCACACACTTTCTACCTGCCGGCACTCACTGAGGCAACCTGCCCCACCTTGGCCGCAGGCAGAATCCCAAGGCCCCGGTTTTCTGACCCACTTTCTCTGACCCTCAGCTTTTCCACTGGGACTGCACTGTGTACTGAATGGTCGCACAAATGTCATGAAAGCTTTAAAAAAGAGTCCTGCTTGGACTCAGAAGCTTGGGGGCATTAGAGAGGAAAGTAATTTAGCTACAGTGATCTCATGTCAGGTTAGCATCTGTGGTCCCAGCTACTGTCCACCTGCTGTCCGAGTTTACTCTCCAAAGTGTCCTGCTTTAGGCAGTGAATTATGTAGTCCCCCAAATGTAGTGTGAAGGTTGTTAATCACTCAGTCATGTCTGATTCTCTGTGACCAGCAGTCAATCTGCTTCCCTAGGTTACAGGTGAGGAACTCCCCCATGTTGATAGTAAACAAGAGACCCTTCTTGGGTGGTGGGGAAGATGGGACTCAGGTCTGCAGTGTAACATTGTCTGGTTACCGAGTCTCTCTCTAAAGGCCCCCAGACGCCCCTCAGTGGGGCGCTGAGACGATAAAAGGAGCTAATGTGTGGAGGGTATCAGGCATGAGTTCTGGCAGCCCCGTCAAGTAGCTCCTCCATCTGCCCACCTCCTTATTTCCCATCACATGTTCTCAGTCTTTAAGGACGCATTTTTCTAATGGTGGAGCACAATAACCCTTCAGGATAATCACTGCTAACAGGGAGGATGAAGCAGGTGAGTCTCAGTTTATTTGAGAAGGATCAGGGCTGTAAGTGTCCCATACTTGCTAAGCAAGCAGTAGATATTGAACCCTTTCTCCAGTTGGTGCCTCCCTTCACTAAATTCCTGCTTCCTAAAGGCTATCGGCACTTAGAGCAGTGGACAAAGGCCACCCTCTGGGAAGATTGGTCCACCCAGGAACAAGTCCTCCTTGGGAAGTTCAGTTCAGCTCAGTCGCTCAGTCATGTCTGGCTCTTTGCGACCCCATGGACTGCAGCACACCAGGCTTCCTTGTCCATCACCAGCTCCCGGAGCTTATGCAAACTCATGTCCATTGAGTCAGTGATGCCATCCAACCATCTCATCCTCTGTCGTCCCCTTCTCCTCCTGCCTTCAATCTTTCCCAGCATCAGTGTCTTTTCAAATGAATCAGCTCTTTGCAACAGGTGGCAAAAGTATTGCAGTTTCAGTTTCAACATCAGTCCTTCCAATGAATATTCAGGACTGATTTCCTTTAGGATGGACTGGTTGGATCTCCTTGTAGTCCAAGGGACTCTCAAGAATCTTCTCCAACACCACAGTTCAAAAGCATCAATTCTTTGGTGCTCAGCTTTCTTTATAGTCCAACTGTCACATCTATACATGACTACTGGAAAGACCATCGCTTTGACTAGACAAACTTTTGTTGGCAAAGTAATGTCTCTGTTTTTTAATATGTTGTCTATGTTGGTCATAACTTTTCTTCCAAGGAGTAAACATCTTTTAATTTCATGGCTGCAATCACCATCTGCAGTGGTTTTAGAGCCCCCAAAATAAAGTCTCTTACTGTTTCCATTGTTTACCCATCTATTTGCTAAGAAGTGATGGGACCAGATGCCATGATCTTAGATTTCTGAATGTTGAGTTTTAAGCCAACTTTTTCACTCTCTTCTTTCACTTTCATCAAGAGGCTCTTTAGTTCTTCTTAGCTTTCTTTCATGAGGGTGGTGTCATCTGCATATCTGAGGTTATTGATATTTCTCCTGGCAATCTTGATTCCAGCTTATGCTTCATCCTGCCCAGCATTTCTCATGATGTACTCTGTATATAAGTTAAATAAGTAAAGTGACAATATACAGCCTTGATGTACTCCTTTAACAATTTGGAACCAGTCTGTTGTTCAATGTCCAGTTCTTTTTTTTTTTTTTCAATGTCCAGTTCTAACTGTTGCTTCTTGACCTGCATACAAATTTCTCAAGAGGCAGGTCAGGTGGTCTGGTATTCCCATCTCTTTCAGAATTTTCCACAGTTTGTTGTGATCCACACAGTGAAAGTCTTTGCTATAGTCAATAAAGCAGAAGTAGATGTTTTTCTGGAACTCTCTTGCTTTTTCGATGATCCAACGGATGTTGGCAATTTGATCTCTGATTCCTCTGCTTTTTCTAAATCCAGTTTAAACATCTGGAAATTCTTGGTTCACATACTGTTGAAGCCTAGCTTGGAGAATTTTGAGCATGACTTTGCTAGCATGTGAGATGAGTGCAATTGTGTGGTGTTTGAGTATTCTTTGGCATTGCCTTTCTTTGGGACTGGAACGAAAACTGACATTTTCCAGTCCTGTGGCGATTACTGAGTTTTCTAAATTTGCTGGCATATTGAGTGCAACACTTTCACATAGTCATCTTTTAGGATCTGAAGTAACTCAACTGGAATTCCATCACCTCCACTAGCTTTGTTCACAGTGATGCTTTCTCAGGCCCACTTGACTTCACATTCCAGGATGACTGATCACACCATCATGGTTATCTGGGTCATGAAGATCTTTTTTGTATAGTTCTTCTGTGTATTCTTGCCACCTTTTCTTAATATCTTCTGCTTCAGTTAGGTCCATACCATTTCTGTCCTTTATTGTGCCCATCTTTGCAAGAAATATTCCCTTGATATCTGTAATTTTCTTGAAGACATCTCTAGTCTTTCCCATTCTATTGTTTTCTTCTATTTCTTTGCACTGAGAACTGAGGAAGGCTTTCTTATCTCTCCTTACTATTCTTTGGAACTCTGCAGTCAAATGGGTATATCTTTCCTTTTCTCCTTTGCCTTTCACTTCTCTTCTTTTCACAGCTATTTGTAAGGCCTCCTCAGACAACGATTTTGCCTTTTTGCATTTCTTTTTCTTGGGGATGGTCTTGATTACTGCCTCCTGCATAATGTCAGGAACCTCTGTCCATAGTTCTTCAGGCACTCTATCAGATCTAATCCCTTGAATCTATTTGTCACTTCCACTGTGTAATTGTAAGGAATTTGATTTAGGTCATACCTGAATGGTTAGTGGTTTTCCCTACTTTGTTCAATGTAAGTCTAAATTTGGCAATAAGGAGTTCATGATCTGAGCCACAGTCCACTCCCAGTCTTGTTTGTGCTGACTTATAGAACTTCTCCATCTTTGGCTGCAGAGAATATAATCAATCTGATTTCAGTATTGACCACCTGGTGATGTCCATGTGTAGAGTCTTCTCTTGTGTTGTTGGAAGAGGGTGTTTGCTATGACAAGTGCATTCTCTTGGCAAAACTGTATTAGCCTTTGCCCTCCTTCATTCTGTACTCCAAGGCCAAATTTCCTGTTACTCCAGATATCTCTTGACTCCCTACTTTTGCATTCCAGTCCTCTATAATGAAAAGGACATCTTTTATGGGTGTTAGTTCTAGAAGGTCTTGTAGGTCTTCATAGAACCCTTCAACTTCAGCTTCTTCAGCCTTACTGGTTGGGGCATAGACTTGGATTACCGTGTTATTGAATGGTTTGCCTTGGAAACGAACAGATCATTCTGTCGTTTTTGAGATTGCATCCAAGTACTGCATTTCAGACTCTTTTGTTGACTATTATGGCTACTCCATTTCTTCTAAGGGGTTCTTGCCCACAGTAGTAGATATAATGGTCATCCGAGTTAAATTCACCCACTCCAGTCCATTTTAGTTCGTGGATTCCTAAAATATCGATGTTCACTCTTGCCGGCTCCTATTTGACCACTTCCAATTTGCCTTGATTCATGGACCTAACATTCCAGGTTCCTATGCAATATTGTTCTTTATAGCATCGGACTTTACTTCCATCACCAGTCACATCCACAACTGGGTGTTGTTTTTGCTTTGGCTCTGTCTCTTCATTCTTTCTGGAGTTATTTCTCCACTGATCTCCAGTAGCATATTGGGCACCTACCAATCTGGGAAGTTCATCTTTCAGTATCTTATCTTTTTGCCTTTTCATACTGTTCATGGGGTTCTCAAGGCAAGAACACTGAAGTGGTTTGCCATTCCCTTCTCCAGTGGACCACGTTTTTTCAGAACTCTCCACCATGACCTGTCTGTCTTGGGTGGCCCTACATGGCATGGCTTAGAGTTTCATTGAGTTTTAGATAAGGCTGTGGTCCATATGATCAATTTGGTTAGTTTTCTGTGATTGTGGTTTTCATTCTGTCTGCCCTCTAATGGATAAAGATAAGAGGCTTATGGAAGCTTTCTGATGGGAGAGACTAACTGAGGGGGAAACTGGGTCTTGTTCTGATGGGCAGGGCTATGCTCAGTTCAGTTCAGTTCAGTTGCTCAGTCGTGTCCAACTCTTTGCGACCCCGTGAATCACAGCATGTCAGGCCTCCCTGTCCATTACCAACTCCCAGAGTTCACTCAGACTCACGTCCATTGAGTCAGTGATGCCATCCAGCCATCTCATCCTCTGTCGTCCCCTTCTCCTCCTGCCCCCAATCCCTCCCAGCATCAGAGTCTTTTCCAATGAGTCAACTCTTCGCATGAGGTGCCCAAAGTACTGGAGTTTCAGCCTTAGCATCATTCCTTCCAAAGAAATCCCAGGGCTGATCTCCTTCAGAATGGACTGGTTGGATCTCCTTGCAGTCCAAGGGACTCTCAAGAGTCTTCTCCAACTCCACAGTTCAAAAGCATCAATTCTTCGGCCCTCAGCTTTCTTCACAGTCCACCTCTCGCATCCATACATGACCACAGGAAAAACCATAGCCTTGACTAGACGGACCTTTGTTGGCAAAGTAATGTCTCTGCTTTTCAATATGCTTTCTAGGTTGGTCATAACCCTCCTTCCAAGGAGTAAGCGTCTTTTAATTTCATGGCTGCAATCATCATCTGCAGTGATTTTGGAGCCCAAAAAATAAAGTCTGACACTGTTTCCACTGTTTCCCCTTCTATTTCCCATGAAGTGACGGGACCAGAGGCCATGATCTTAGTTTTCTGAAAGTTGAGTTTTAAGCCAACTTTTTAACTCTCCTCTTTCACCTTCATCAAGAGGCCTTTTAGTTCCTCTTCACTTTCTGCCATAAGGGTGGTGTCATCTGCATATCTGAGGTTATTGATATTTCTCCTGGCAGTCTTGATTCCAGCTTGTGCTTCTTACAGCCCAGCATTTCTCATGATGTACTCTGCATAGAAGTTAAATAAGCAGGGTGACAATATACAGCCTTAACGTACTCCTTTTCCTATTTGGAACCAGTCTGTTGTTCCATGTCCAGTTCTAACTGTTGCTTCCTGACCTGCATACAAATTTCTCAAGAGGCAGGTCAGGTGCTCAGTAAATCTTTAATCCAATTTTCTGTTGATGGGCAGGGCTGTGTTCCCTCCCTGTTGTCTGACCTGAGACCAAACTATGGTGGAGGTAATGAAGATAATGAAGATAATGTGTGCCACAGTATCCTATGTGTCACAACTAAGACCCTGCAAAGTCCAATAAACAAATAATTTTTTTAAAAGAAACAAACAAACAAAAGCCAGCGTTCTGCTGGTCTTTGGAGACCCAACTCATGGTTCCATGGCTGCACAGTGCTGGAGCATCTTTAAGGAGATACGCCATGTCCAAGGGCAAAGCAAAAGCCCCAGCAAGATGGTAGGAGGAGTGAAATCACATTTAGAATCAAACCCCATACCCGCCAGAGATGCTCAGAAGGCTCAAACAAACTTTGTGAGCACCAGGACCCAGAGACCCCACAGAGACTGAGACAGAACTGTGTTTGAGTGTCTCCTGCAAAGGTATGGGTGATCAGTGGACTACTACAGGGACAGAGGTTCTGGGTGCAGTAGACCTGGGTATGGCATAAGCCCTCTTACAGGAGGTCACCATTAGCCCCACCATAGAGCCATCAGAACTTACACAGGACTGGGGAAACAGACTCTTGGAGGGCACAAACAAAACGTTATGCACACCAGGACTCAGGAGAAAGGAGCAGTGACTGCACACGAGACTGGTCCCGACTTTCCCGTGGTTGTCCTGGAGTCCCTGGCAGAGGCTTGGGTCAGCAGTAGCCTGCTGCAGGGTTGGGGGTACTGCGTAGAGCAGTGCGTGCATGGCACTTTTTGAAGGAGGTCACCATTATCTTCATTATCTCCTTGGGAAAGATCATCCCAAGATCTCCATCTAGTGGCCACACTGTAGAACACACTCCTTGGACAATTTGATGACCAAACAGGTGAGCAGTTACCCTGAGGCCGTTTATGAGACAAAACCCCAGGCTGGGACCCCTCATGCAGGACACCTAGTGATGTTGTTGACAGAGGCTGCCTGGGGGCATTTGTCTGGGCGTGCATTCCTCAGGCCACACTTAGACATGTATTCAGAGACTGCTCTGCCAGGCTTGCTGCCCTGGGTCCAGAACCAGTTACTCCAGAGTTTTTCAGCCTCAGCATTCTTGATGTTTGGAGACAAATAATTTTGTCATGAGAGACTTGTCTTGCACATTGTAGGCAGTTTAGCAGGGTCCTTGGCCTCTACACACTAGATGCCAGTAGGAACTCCTCCCAGTTCCCAGTTGTAACAACCATGAACATCTCTAAGAAGCTTGCTAAATGTCCTCTGGGGGTTGCTGGGGAGGAGTTGCCCCTGGTTGAAAACTACTGGTTGAAAACCTGGTTCAACAAATGAGCTTTTCAGTTAAACATTTCAGTTCTTAGTAAAGTGGCGAGGAGGGCAGGACCTCCAGGTCCCAGCAGCAGGTCCTGGGACCCACAGTGTGTGGGGTCCAGGAAGCAGGGATTAAACCAGACCTGGGCTCTAGTACTCCACAAGCTTCACCCATGGGATCTCTCATTGCCCATATATGTGTAGGGGTTTTTGAGACTGATCTCTTTCACATTTCGTGGAAAACAAAGCCTGTTTCAGACAGGCCTGGATGATTTCATCTCAGAATCCTCAGAATCAGAAAGGCCTGTAATTATAAGAACAGCTATGGTTGTTTTTCTTTCTTTCTTTTTTTTTTTTTTCCATCAAGAAATAAGAACCAAGCCCCATGCTACTGTTTTTCTGCCTTTGTTCCTCTTCACTCAACTCTGCAAGGTGGGTGTCATTTTACAGACGAGAAATGGAGTTGCAGTGGTCAAGTAACTTGTCCGAGGCCTTGGAGCTGGTACTTGGTAGAACTGACTTTTGAACTTGGGTTTCACACAATCTTCTGCCAGTCCCCACTGTCCCCAGTGAGCAGACTTCTCAGATAGCCTTTAGAATTTGTCATTCGTGTAGGTGCTGATGAAGTTCTCCTTTCCTTCTGCCCTAGGTACACTAATTTTGTTCTCCTTGAACAAGCTGGGTCACCTCAAGGAAAAACATCATGCCTCCTGCTTTTCTTGTGCTGCCTTCAGAGCCAGTACAGAGAGTGGCACAGAGGTCTGAAAAAGCACCTAACAGATTCACCAAGGCAGCCCCCTTTCATTAGAGTCTCTCAAAATTATGTTTGCCCTGCCTGGAAGCCTCCAATATCCCACAGACCTTGCTGGCCCCTCTTTCTTTAGAACCGTACCTAATGAAGAGATCCATTTCATCTCCACCTACATCTCCCTCCGGCGGCAATCTAATTAGGTTCTTTCTACAATTAACTATTAGTAATTAAAGTGGAACAAAGCCTGTGTGTCATTCTTAAACTTCATCCATTAAACAACAATGTCCAATTTTGAAATCCCTCTTCAGACAAGGAGGCACAGTACATGTGTGGGATAAGAATTCTCCAGATATGCTAACCTAAATTTAATTATGCAAGGAGAACAGAGGTTTAACTTCATTCTTCCCAGAACTGCTGTAATTAAAACTCAATTAGGGGCCGTGCTGGCCAACATCATTATCCAAGTGTCACACTACTGAAGGGACAAACAGCTCAGCACCGTTCAATGGCTGTTGGCCTGAAGACTTTGCAAGGAAAGGGTCACTTTGGCCCATCCTCTGTCTTTCAATAGTCTTCTTCCCTTCACCACTTGTTCAGTTGCTTTCTCTTCGTTTATAACTTTTGAAAATTGTTCTGTCCAGGTTAATGGAGGAAATGGTCATTGCAATGACTTGTAATAATCTGTCAAGTGCTTATGACAGGCTGGGTGCTTCACATGCAATATCTTATTTAATCTCTACTTCAACTGTCAGAAGTAGATATCATCCTTATTTAAAGATGAGGGAATCAAGGTTCAGAGAAGTTACAGAACCTGCCAGTCACACCATTATGAAACGGTGGGGCCAGGATTTAACCAACCCAGTCCATCTCGAGTCTGTGCTCATTATATTACACTGGTGTTTTGAAATAATTTCCCATATGTCTGATATTTGAATTAAAAACATTCTTATTCTGTTTTTGATTGTAGAACAAACAAACAGGATTCTGGACTCTTCCTATGAGCCTCCTAGGTGGCTCAGTGGTAAAAAATTTGTCTGCCAATGCCAGAGATGCAGGAGACACAGGTTCAGCCCCTGGGTTGGGAAGATTCCCTGGTGGAGGAAATGGCAACCCACTGCAGTGTTCTTGCTTGGAGGATCTTATGGACAGAGAAACCATATGTACAGGCTACAGTACATATGGTTGCAAAGAGTTGGACATGACTGAGCACACACACATGCATATGCATGAACTCTTCCTGCATGCATTGTGTTAGCAAGTAGAACAAGGCACTGGGAGATTCCATGTTGGCCCCGTGCTGGGTTTGGAGAGTGACTGACTCGCTGAGTCATTCATTCATTCATTCATGTGAGCAGCAAGAGGCTCACCTGACTGGAGAAGGTACTGTTTCTGGGAAACGCACTCTTTCTAAATCTGGGCCACAGTTCTACAAAGTCACAAGGCCAGAGCCACTACAGTTATCAGAATTTCCAGGAACTCAGGGTTCACAAAGGGTTTTGGCAAATGTAAATTTATGGGACTTCCCTAGTGGTAAAATGGATAAGAATCTTCCTGCCAATGTAGAGGACATGGATTAATCCCTGGTCCAGGAAGATCCCACATGCCTTGAAGCAACTAAACCTGTGCACCATAACTCTAGAGCTCAAGAGCTGCAATAACTGAGCCCATACTGGCCACAATGGGGTAGATCATGCACCACTGTCAGAGAAACACATCCCCGACCCAGTCTATGTCTTTGGTGGGGTTGTCTACACAGATCACCCAGTCAGTGGACAATCCTTGTGACTCTGTCTTGCGAGTGCTACCAAAAGTGCACATGTCAGTCAGGCCAAGTACCGCCCAGAGCCACCACTTCCAGTGGGAAAGTTGTGCCCTTCCCTGGGAGGAACCCCTGCAGGGGATGAGTTGCCCCAAGACCCATGTTACACTCTGGTGGTGGTTTAGTCACTCAGTCATGTCTGACTCTTGTGACCCCTGGACTGTAGCCCACCAGTCTCCTCTGTCCATGGGACTCTCCAGGTAAGAATACTGGAGTAGGTTGCCATTTCCTTCTCTGGGGGATCTTCCCAACACAGAGATTGAACCTGGGTCTACTGTATTGCAGGCAGTCTCCTGCATTGCAGGTGGATTTTACTCCAACCAAAGGAAGGATACCTTCTGATTTGCCCAAAGGCACTGATGGGATAGCGGTATTGTAGTCCTGCTGGTTTCAGTGTCCAGGCCCACAGTGCACTGGATATGCTACCCCTGGTTCTTCCCACACAGAAAACAGAATGAATCCAAAATCTCTGGAGGCAAGCCTCTGGATCCACTCCAAAACAGGAGGCAGAAGTCATGAGGACCTGGAGGAAAGACCTCTCCTTTGTCAGGTGATCGAGGCCCTCTCCACTCATACCTTCTCTGTCTAATTATTTTATTCTACCACACTAGTACCCACTTCTCTATAGACAATGAGGTTACGTAAAACAGAGTTCTCTTTCAAGATGAGGACAGGAGGAGCTTGGTGTTGAGATAATCACTTCTTCCAATAACAGAGAATCATGGTAAGGAGCTTCAGAAGGCTCCAGATACAGGAGAGGGAACCCTCTGCACTGTTGCTGGGAATGTAAATTGGTGCAGCCACCACAGTATGGAGACTCCTTTAAAAGCTAAAACTAGAGCTACCACATGGTCTAGTAATCCCATTCCTGGGCATATATCCAGAAAAGATGAAAACTCTAATTTGAAAAGAAACATGCACCCCAGTGTTATAGCAGCAGTATTTACAATAGTCAAGACACAGAAGCAACCTAAATGTCCATCAGCTGATGAACGGCTGTAGAAGATGTGGTACATATACATTAGGTGGATGCAAACATAATTGCAGTTTCAGATGGTGAACTTTAAATCCTTATAACTAGGCTCAAACACACCTTTATTAATCAAGATAGGAACCATTACAATCAACACATTTTTGCCAGGAGAAATAAGTTGTTGTTATTCCTGTGGCATAAAAATCTGTGCTTTGTGATTCAGTGAACTCTTGGAAAGTATTTTCTGCATCCTGTTGGTTGTGGAAGTGTTTTCCCTGTTAAAAAGTTGTCGAGATACTTGAAAAAGTGATAGCCAATTGACGAGTGGTCAGGTGAATATGGCAGATGAGCAAACCTTTGTATCCCAATTTGTTCAACTTTTGAAGTGCTGGTTGTGCAACTTGCAGTCGGGTGTTGTTGTGGAGAAGAATTGGGCTCTTTCTGTCGACCAATGTGGGCTGCAGGCAGTTTTGGGTACATCTTATCAGTTTGCTGAGCATACTTAGATGTAATGGTTTTGCTGGTATTCAGAAAGCTGTAATGGATCAGACTGGCAGCAGACCACCAAACAGTGACCATGAGCTTTTTTTGGTGTAAGTTTGGCTTTGGGAAGTGCTTTGGAGCTTATTCTTGGTCCAACCACTGAGCTGGTCATTGCCAGTTGTCACATAAAACCGCTTTTCATTACATATCACAATCTCGTCAAGAAATGGTTTGTTGCTCTTGTGTAGAATAAGAGAAGATGACACTTCAGAATGACAATTTTTCAATCAGCTCATGCAGCATCCACTTACTGAGGTTTTTCATCTTTCCAATTTGCTTCAAATGCAGAATGGTCATAGAATAGTTGATGTTGAGTTCCTTGGCAACTTCTCATGTAGTTTTAAGAGGATCAGCTTTGATGATGACTCTCAGTTGTTGTCAACTTCTGATGGTCAGACATTACACTCCTCATCTTCAAGGCTCTTGTCTCCTTTGAAAATTTCTTGAACTACCACTGCACTGTACATTCTTCAGCAGTTCCTGGGCCAGATGCATTATTGATATTGTGAATTGTCTCCACTGCTTTACAACCCATTTTGAACTCAAGATCGCTCGAATTTGTTTTTTGTCTAAAATATTTCCCTAGTCTAAAATAAATATAAAATAAACAGCAAATAATGTCATTAGCAAAAAAAAATAAATAAGCAATCCCACTGCTGGCATACACACCGAGGAAACTAGAATTGAAAGAGACACGTGTACCCCAATGTTCATCGCAGCACTGTTTATAATAGCCAGGACATGGAAGCAACCTAGATGTCCATCAGCAGATGAATGGATAAGAAATCTGTGGTACATAAACACAATGGAGTATTACTCAACCATTAAAGAGAATACATTTGAATCAGTTCTAATGAGATGGATGAAACTGGAGCCTATTATACAGAGTGAAGTAAGCCAGAAAGAAAAACACCCATACAGTATACTAACGCATATATCCCGGAGAAGGCACTGGCACCCCACTCCAGTACTCTTGCCTGGAAAATCCCATGGATGGAGGAGCCTGGTAGGCTGCAGTCCATGGGGTCTCGAAGAGTCAGGCACGACTGAGCGACTTCACTTTCACTTTTCACTTTCATGCATTGGAGGAGGAAATGGCAACCCACTCCAGTGTTCTTGCCTGGAGAATCCCAGGGACGGGAGCCTGGTGGGCTGCGGTCTATGGGGTCGCACAGAGTCGGACACGACTGAAGCGACTTAGCAACAGCAGCAACGCATATATATGGAATTTAGAAAGATGGTAAAGATAACCCCGTATGCGAGACAGCAAAAAAGACACAGATGTTTTGAACAGTCTTTTGGACTCTGTGGGAGAGGGAGAGGCTGGGATGATTTGGGAGAATGGCATTGAAACATGTATAATATCATATAAAAAACGAATCACCAGTCCAGGTTCAATGCAGGATACAGGATGCTTGGGGTTGATGCACTGGGATGACCCAGAGGGATGGTATGGGGAGGGAGGTGGGAGGGGGGTTCAGGATTGGGGACACATGTACACCCGTGGTGGATTCATGTTGATGTATGGCAAAACCAATACAATATTGTAAAGTAATTAGCCTCCAATTAAAATAAATAAATTAAAAAAAATAAAGTGAGAAATGTACATTAAAATGATGTATAACACAACCACATTTATTTTATTTTTTTAACCAGTAACAAATGGCAAATTTCAACAACGCAAAACTACAATTACTTTTATACCAGACTTAGCATAGCAATACAATGGAATAATTATTCAACCATAAAAAAGATTGAAATAATGCCCATTTGTAACAACATGGATGGACCTAGAGATAATCATACTAAGTGAAGTAAGTCAGAGAAAGACAAATACCATATGATATCATTTATATGTAGAATCTAAAAAAAACACACACACACACAACTAATACCAGTGAATTTATTTACAAAACAAGAACAGATTCACAAACCCAGAAAACAAACTTATGGTTACCGAAGAGGCAAGTGTAAGGGGAGTTAAATTAAGAGTTTTGGAATTAGCAGATACAAACCACTACATATAAAATAGATAATCAATAAGTATTTGTTGTATAGCACAGGGAACTATGTTTAATATCTTGTAATAACCTATAATGGAAAAGAATCTGAAAAATAATATGTAGTTCAAAAACAAAAGTCTCAAGATACAGCTGCTGCTGCTGCTGCTGCTAAGTCGCTTCAGTCATGTCCGACTCTGTGCGACCCCATAGACGGCAGCCCACCAGGCTCCCCCGTCCCCGGGATTCTCCAGGCAAGAACACTGGAGTGGGTTGCCATTTCCTTCTCCAGTGCATGAAAGTGAAAAGTGAAAGTCAAGTCGCTCAGTCGTGTCCGACTCTTCGCGACCCCATGGACTACAGCCTACCAGGCTCCTCCATCCGTGGGATTTTCCAGGCAAGAGTACTGGAGTGAGTTGCCATTGCCTTCTCTGCCAGATACAGCTGAGCTATCAAGAAAGGAGAAACACAAGGAGGTGGTAAGGGAAATCCTCAAGCTAATAGAGAAGCTGTGATTCAGATCATGAAGAGGGAAGAGGGTTTGAAAGCTGGATGGACCATGCAGCAGGAACCCCATCCCAGAAAGGGGTGAATCTCTCCTTCCTCCTCCCCCTGCCCACAACCTTCCCCTCTCTCAGCCTCTCCCCAGTCCTTGCCTCCTGGCTCCTTGCCCTCAGAGAAAGCTGTTGGAGTCTCTCCTCCAGGCCCTGGCAGTGGTTTATACACAGAAAAGAGACAATGACAGTGGAGTGTGGTCCAGCCCCACTGTGAGGGGAGGGCAGGTGGATTGCCCTTGGGCAGCAGCACAGGACAGAAATGACTCAGACTTTGGAGCCAAGCTGACTTGGGAGGCCTTCAGAAAGGCTCTTGACCTCCATGTGCCTGAAGTTATCATCTATAAATAGGGATACAAGTTGCTCCTTCACGTGGTGTCCTAAAGTCTGGACTAGACAGGGTCTGATACTTAACAGGGCTCTGCACACAGTAAGTACTGCATTAAAGCTCCCACAGCTACAGCTGACCTGTGGGGAGCTTCTGACCTTGATCTATACTGTCATCTGATGAGTTCAGTGAGTGCCACTTGGTTTAATTCATTCAGCTAGTAAGCCTGCGCTGCCCTTGAAGGCCAGGTGCTATGCTTGGAAACAGTGGGGATCAAAGGCACATGGTTCTGTCCTTCTGGGGCCCACAGGCACCTCTGGAGCCCCTGCAGTCTGTTGGGGAAAGCAGACTCTGCTTCTTTGCCGGGACCCTTAGGGGAGACCATGACCCTCCCCCTTCCCTTCTCAGCCTACTTGATGTGCTATGGAGCAGGGTGGCTCATGAGTGTCTGCAGGTACCTGCGCGTTCTGGCTAAGGGCACCTCTGATGAAGATGCTAGAGATAATTATGGTGATTCTGACAATGGGGTGTTCACAGCTGCCCTGGCATCCTCCGGGGCTCTGCCTGGGGCTCAGAGCCACAGTACACCCTGTAAACCTGTGGGCTGAGAAAGCAGGCATTGTGCTAGGGGCTTCTGCATAGGGAGCTCATCTGCTGGCAAGGATCTGCCTTGAGATGGAGCTGATGCAGCCAGTCACAGGCCATCAGAAGCTGCTGGAAATGGTGTCTGAAGACCAGCCATTTCAGGAGAACAGTGTGGGGAGGGGGCTGGCAGGTGAATAGGGGTAGGTACAGGCCTCTAGTCCAAACACACCTCCACCCCTTCTGAATCTCTGCAACAATATCAACTATGATTTTTTTTTTTAATATTTATATATTTATTTAATACTTCGGGAAAGGCAATGGCACCCCACTCCAGTACTCTTGCCTGGAAAATCCCATGGAGGAGGAGCCCAGTGGGCTGCAGTCTATGGGGTCGATAAGAGTCGGACATGACTGAGTGACTTCACTTTCACTTTTCACTTTCATTGGAGAAGGAAATGGCAATCCACTCCAGTGTTCTTGCCTGGAGAATCCCAGGGATGGGGGAGCCTGGTGGGCTGCTGTCTATGTGTTCGCACAGAGTCAGACACGACTGAAGCGACTTAGCAGCAGCAGCATTTAATACTTATTTATTAATTTAGTTGCAGCTCATAGGATCTTTAGTTGTGGCGTGTGGGATCTAGTTCCCTGACAGGGATTGAACCTAGGCCCCTCAGCACTGGGAGCATGGAGCCTTAGCCACTGAGCCACCAGGGAAGTCCCTCAACTATGATTCTTATAATAAGTCCCTCAACTATGATTCACAAACCATTATCCAGGTGCATTCAGAAATTCAGAATTTGAGGGATTTTAGGGAAATAATATGGTTTAAAGACTGTATGGTATCTGACAACCCTGCGGGGTCTGGGGCAGCACCCCATAATCAAGCACACAAAATAGAGGAGCATTCAAACCTAGCCAGGAACAGAAAGACTATAAATTGCTCCACATTCATTTAGGAAGGAGTTGACCACCAAACAAGTTGTGCGAAATTATGGTTTACTGAACCTTTTGGATTTATGATCACAAAGAAGGGCTCGTCAAAATGTGTTAGTTACAATAATAGTAAAACAGTAATAATATCCTCTCATATTTGCTGTATGACTCAGGGAACTCAAACGAGGGCTCTGTAATAACCTAGACGGGTGGACGGGGTGGGAGGTGGGAGGGAGGTTCATGAGGGAGAGGACACATGTAGGCCTATGGCTGATTCATGTTGATGTATGGCAGAAACCAACACAACACTGTAAAGCAATTATCCTTCAATTAAAAATAGTTTTTTCTAAACAAAAGAAAAAATATAATATCCTCTCGTATCCACAATTGCTTTCTCGATCTTACTCAAGTGGAAGAAAACACCTCCAGAAAACTGCATTTATATAACAGGCAGTTTAGGTGAAAAACAGTTGAGGTGCTCGATCAAGGCCCAGCCCCCGCCCATTCCATTCCCTGCAAGTATAGACATTCTGGAGCGGGCCCTGCAGGAGTGACTGCCCAGGAGAAGGCCTGTGTGAGGAGGCACCTGGAAGGACTTTTTTTTTTTTTTTTTAATTTTTATTGGCTGTCCTGGGTCTTCATTACCGTGTGCAGGCTTTCTCTAGTTGCTGCGAGCTGGGGCTACTCTAGGTGCGATGCTCGAACTTCTTGTTGTGATAGCTTCTCTTGTTTTGGAGCGTGGGCTCTAGGAAGCTCAGGCTCAGTAGTTGAAGCTCATGGGCTCTAGAGCGCTGGCTCAGTAGTCGTGGTGCATGGGTTTAGTTGCTCTGCAACATGTACAATCTTCCCGGACCAGGGATTGAACCTGTGTCCTCTGCATTGGTGGGCGGATTCTTATCCACTGTGCCACCAGGGAAGTCTCTGGAAGGACTTCTTAGAGTTCCTGCCCCTGAGGTGGGCAAGGACCTTCCCCAGTCCAGTGGAGGTGCTGCAGAAGCTGAGGGCCAGCCCAGCATTTCTGCTTAAAATAGAGAAAGAAGATGTCTCTCCTTTCCTCCCTGAGAGCTATGAGAGCTTAAGCTCCTTGGCTTAAGGTGTTACCAGGTGTATGTGCATGAGATGGGTGGGGACATGGCCTCAGCCTTGATGGGGAGCCTGGTGAGGGCCTCTTGGCTCCAGGGGTAGGATCCACAGAGCAGCTGAATGAATGAGCAAACTGCATGTTTCTCTGTCCACATTAAGTCCTTTCCTTTATTCCTGATCCTGAATGAGGGAATCCAGGGGAGAGGCAGAGTCCAAGCTCCGGCCAGCAGACAGTGCCCTGGAGACCTCAGCACTGGCCACCTGCCAAGGGAGACATCAGGGCAGGTGAGAGTGTTACAGGTGTGTTTTCATTGCCCGGGGACGAGTCCCAGAGAATGAATTTCTCATTGCGTTACCTGAGAGCATTTGCACATTAAAGTTTGGGAACTCGTGACAAAAGAGAAGGGGCATCTCTGAGACACGGGGAGATGAGAATGGCAGGTTTAGCCTCCTCTGCTCAGCATGGAGCCAGAAGACTGGGGCTTCCTTAGTGAGAACTGAGACTTCATGAACATATATACTTTGCTCACACGATTACTATATTATGTCATTCAAACAACTCTTTGAATAAGATGCTATTGCTTCCATTACATATTAGCACTCAGGGTGGCATGATCCAGGGGTGGAGCTGGTGTCTGAGTTTGCAGGCTGGCTGTCCCTGTGGCCATCTATAATCGAGTAACCACAGGAGCACTCCACAGTGCTTGCACAGAGTCTCCACAGTGTTTGCTCTGCAACAGAAAGAACAGAGTTAATGATACAAGAACCTTAGGAACCTGATCCTCCTTTAGCTCATATCTCCTATTTTTAAAAGTCAATCCAAGGACTGTTAACCCAAGAAACACTGCCAAGCATTTGTAGATGGCTTTCAATGAACAAAACCCTTCACCACATCGCATCTCATCTTGATACTGTCAATGAAAAGGTAATGCTTGTAGAGGAGGACTTTATGTCTCTATTTTATGAATTTGGGGATGGAGGCTCACTGAGAAGTGTGCCTTCCACAGCCAGCAGGCAGATGGCAAGGACTTGAACACCAACTTCTTTTATGATAGGTGTGCTACCCCATTAACTCCTCTCATTCTACTCTAAACTTTATTTTCAATCTTCCTGACCCAGTTTAGGCTGGCTTTACTATTTTGGGTTCCTAGAACCTAAAGGTTTATAGTCATAAATAATTGCACTCTAAGAGTTAATGTCAGGAAATTGACTTGAAAGGGACAATCTAGCACAACAGTACTGTTTCCTGACTCCAGGGACAAGGAAACACTTGCTGAGGAATTGTGCCTTCATTGAATCAACCTCACCTCCATTATCTTAAAATTTAAAAAGCATCTTAATAGGGAAAAATTAGGTTATGAGAAATCCAGAATTCAGATGCTTTTCCATATGTTTTTATCTGCTTACTAGCTGATGAGTTCATTTGAGGACTCAATAGTTAACCATTTTTTTCAGTTGAACCTCCCTGCTCCAAACTGTCAAGGAGCACAAATATTGATTTAAATACATGCATTGAGATAGCTTCTCACTCATCAAATGGAGGCAAGCTATAGTGGAGGACAGGGTACATTCACACACTATCAGTTCGTTCAGTTCAGTCGCTCAGTCGTGTCCAACTCTTTTCGACCCCACGAACTGCAGCACACCAGGCCTTCCCGTCCATCACCAACTCCCAGAATTTACTCAAACTTATGTCACACACTATGACAGTCTTTTATTCATATATGACCTAAAACAAAAGTTTCATGAAACAACTTTTAATTTTTAAATTTTGTATTTATCTTTTCTTTGTTTTTAATGCTGGAGATGTCCCACTATATTGATTTTATAGTTCACTAATGGGGATTAAGATCTGCAGTTTCAAAATACTGGCCTATGAGTTCTTACTAACTCTCTTGTATCCAGTCATCACTTATATGTGAGCTGAGTTTTCGGTTTTAATCTCTCTCTTGAGCTACAGACTCTAATCCCCAACAGTCTATGGAGCTTCTCTGCTAAGAGGAACTCAAAGTGAATGTAACCCAAGCAGAACACAACACCTCTCCCCTCTTTCCTCCCAGTTTCCCTCCCTAGAGTTCCCCATCCTCTGAGGGGATCACTCTTGATCCAGGTGGCCACGCCAGACACTTGGTTGGTGTCCTCTTCTTCCCTTCCTCACTTCCCATACCCAATCAGTCACCGAGTCCTGTCCAATAGCCCCTCTAAATATCTCCTGGATTCATCTACTTCTTTCCAACAGACCATTATTATCTCTGAACTACTTCAACAGTCTCTAACTGGTCTACTTACTTTCCAATGTGATGCCTTTCAATCCACTCCACACACAATGGAGAGAAGTCCTTCTAGGATGCGAAGGCTGATCACTTCACTCTTTAGCATAAAAGCTTTCGGTGATCTCCTGGAACTTGTAGTAACATGGCTTCCTTGGCTTGGAATCCTCTTCTATTTGCTCACCAACCCCACATCCATCTCTGCCCAGCCCTACTCATTCTTCACGTCTCTACTACGATGTCACTCACTATGGGAGCTCTGACCCGACCTAGACAGCAAATTCAGGTCAAACTGGCCTAAGCATCCTTGTGCGTGGTCCTTTAGCCTCCTGCCATCACCTGTCCCAGCACTTACTGCCCTGTACTGTCTGAATAGTTCTGCATCATAGCCCAGTGTCTGCAACAGATACTTGCTGAATGAAAAAATCAATTCTGGTATGTAACCTAGTCTTTTCCTTCAATACATCATAAAACATTTTTCTACTACATAATTTTAAAGGAGGGCATCCTGTATAGTATTGCATGAGTGTACAGCAATTTATTTAACTATTTGTCAAGCATTTAGGTGGTTATAAGGTTCCTCTGACTATACATATTATTATAGTGAGCACCTTTGCACACAGTTCTCAACACGCAATTTTAATTATTTTCTTGGGCTAAAATTCCTAAAATTTGAATTGCAAGGCCAAAATGTATGCATGTTTTAACAGGTTTTGATTTATATTGCCAGGTTGCCCTGCAGGAAGTCTGGGCTAATTTGCACTATTACAAACAGTATAAAAGAGCGCTCATTTTCCCTCATTCTTAGCAACACTGGGTTTCATTAAAAAATATATATATCCAATTTGAAAGGTAGAAAATAATAATTCCTTGTTGCTTCATAAGGGATATTAGCATTAACAATTGCATAAAATATTTTCATGTATTATTCATCATATGAAGGTTTACAGATACACACAGGATAATAATAATAGCTGTTATTTAGAGAGAGTCTACTTGTAGGCAATGTCGTATACAGAAGATTGTGAGAACTTATTGCATACAGAAACTGCTAAAAGTTCTGTTTACATTATTTGTCACCAAATCCTCACAAAAAACCTTACAAAATATGTAGCAATACATCTATTTTACAGAAAATCTAGCTGAAATAATGATAAATTATAAATGATTATAAACGACAATAATTATTGTTCAATTATTATGTGCTAGTTATTAATGCTTAGTGCTTTCAAAGTCCTAATTAATTCTCACAACAGCCCTATTGTATGGATGTGAAGTTTTGACAAAGGTGCTAATGTACTTCAATGGAGAAAAGACAGACTTTTCAACAAAGCTGCTGGACCACCTGGAATTTCGTATGCAAAGAATATTCCTTGACCCTTATCTGGTACTATACACCAGATATAACTCATAATCAATCATAGACCTAAATGTAATAGCTAAAACTATAAAAATTGTAGAAGAAAATACAGGGATAAACTTGATCTTGGATTATGTAAGAATTTCTTAGGTAAAACCCCAAAATACATAAACTAAAAAGAAAAAGATAAGTAAAATTTTATTTTGGACTTGACCAAAATAAAAAATCTACACTCTTCAAAAGACATTGTTAAGAAAATGAAAAGACAAGTAACAGTCTGAGAAAAAAACATTTCCAAAATCTGATAAAAGACTTACATATCTTGAATATATAAAGAATTCTTACAACTTAATGAGACGACAACTCAATTTTTAAGAGTAAAAGATTTGAACAGTCCTTAATCAAAGAATATATTCAAGTGCCCAATAGGTACAAAGCAAAATAAATAAAACCAAATGAGATACAATTACACATTTTTACAATTGACTAAAATTAAAATACTGGCAATACTCAGAAATATTATATGATATCACTTATATGTGGAATCTAAAAAAAATGATACAAATGAACTTATTTTTGAAACAGACTCATAGAACTTAAGGTTACCAGGAAGGGTGGAGGGGAAGAGTTAGCGAGTTTGGGATAGACATGTGCGCGCTGCTGTATTTAAAATGGATAACCAACATGGATCTACTGTATAGCACAGGGAACTCTGCTCAATATTCTGCAGCAACCTAACTGAGAAAGGAATTTGAAAAAGAATAGATATATGTATATGTATAACTGAATCATTTTGTGGTGTACCCGAAACTAACACCACATTGTTAATAAACTATACTCCAGTATAAAATAAAAATTTAAAAGAAGGACTACTAATACCAAGTATAGGTGAAGATATGGAGGAACTTAAACTCTCATACACTGCTGGTGGGAAAACAAAATGGTACAACCACTTTGGAAAGCAGTTTGGCAATTCTTTTAAGGAATTATCTATTTCAATGTTTTTTAAAATTTTTATTGGAGGATAATTGCTTTACAATGTTGATTTCTGCCATACAACAATGTCAATCAGTCATCAGTATATATGTCTCCTCCCTCTTGAACCTCCCTCCCACTTTCCACCCCATCCCACCCCTCTAGGTTGCCGCAGAGCATCAGATTGAGCTGCCTGTGTTATATAGCAACTTCCCACTAACTACCTATTTTAAAAAGTTAAATATATACTTACTGTGTAACTGAATAATCTTGCTTCTTGGTATTTATCCAAAAGAAATGAAAACACACTTCTATGCAAAGAACAGTAGCAAACAATGATAGCAGCTTTATTAATAAGATCCTCCAAATTTAAAAAATCCCAAAAGTTCAGTAATAAATAAATGGGAAAATAAAATGCAGTATATCACAATGAAATATATATATATCACTCTGAAATAAAAAGGATTGAACTGTGACAAATGCAGTAACACAGATGGAACTCAAAATAATTATGCTGAGTGAAGGAGATGAAGTACAAAGGACTATAGAAACTACAGCTTAATTTATATGAAATTCTAGAAAAGGTAAAACTATAATGATAGAAATCAAGGGAGTGGTTGCCAGGGGCTGGGGATGGGGAAAAGTGATTGCAGAGATACAGAAGACTGTTGGGTAACAGGACTGTCTCCTGTCTTGATGACTGTGGTAGTTACACAACCATACACATTTGTCCTTATACTGTACAATTAAAATTGGTGGATTTGATTATATGTAAATTACACACTGTAAGTTTTATTGTAAAGATGATTTTGGAAAGAAAGTAGGAAGGAAGCAAAGGAGGTAGAAGGGCGAGAAGAGAAAAAAAAAATACTGTCAGGCCAGATAAAAGCTGGTTAATGTCATACCAATATGGCAATAAAAGTGTAATCATTGGAGCTATATTCTTTTGCCAGACAGAAGTCTGCAGCTAAACATGTAAAAGAAGGAAGGAAGAAAGAAAGAAAATTCAAGACCTATCATAATTCAGAAACTGGACTATTGAACTCTTGGGTTTATACCCACTTAAAGGTGCACACATGTGTACTAAAAGGCAAGTTCAGTGATGTTCATAGCAGTTTTATCTGCAATAGCTCCAAACTGAAAACAACCAAAATGTCCACCAATAGTAAAATGACTTGCAACAAATCAGACAATAGGTTTTTAGACAGCAGTTGAAAAAAGCAAACGATGGTGACATGATATCCTGATGGATTTCATAGAGGTAATGTTGAGCTTAAAGAAGTCATATGCAAAAAATACATGTGAAGGATAGAATTCCATCCATAGGGATTTCAGAAAACTAATCTGTGGTGATTGAAGTCAGAGTAGCAGCTTCCTGGGGGAAGACATGACTGAGGCAGACCTCTGGGGTCAGGAAATGCTGAATAGATGGATCTGGGTAGTGGCTGCACAGTGTATAATGGAGTAAAAATTTAGTAAGCTGGACACTCCAGATTTGTAAACTTAATGAATTTAAGTTATGCCTCAGTGGAGAGACAATTATTTTAAAGACATACCAGAAGATCAAACCAGTTAATCCTAAAAGAAATCAACCCTGAATATTCATTTCAAGGACTGTGCTGAAGCTGAAGCTCCAATACTTTGGCTACCTGAGGCAAAGAGCCGACTTACTGGAAAAGACTCTGATGCTGAGAAAGACTGAGGGTAGGAGGAGAAGGGGGTGACAAAGGATAAGATGGCTGGATGACATCACCAACTCAATGGACATGAGTTTGAGCAAACTCCAGAAGATAGAGGAAAAACAGGGAAGGCTGGTGTGCTGCAGTCCATGGGGTTGCAAAGAGTTGGACTTGACTTAACGACTGAACAATAACAATGACAAAAATACTCAGTGCCTGTTCATTTCAGTTCCTTGATTTCAGACTTGGCAGACGTACAGACCAGCTAGGTTGGGTTTTTATCTGTTCTTTATGAAAACAAGGAACTTGTTAGTATGAAGCATGGGCATTCTGAGCCGCCCTGTGAGTGAAGATTTGTCTGAGAACTGTCTTGATGGTTGGAAAACTACTATATAGGCAATCCCATGTGTTCACATAGACTATGTTAATTATAACTTTCTTATCTGTTCATCAGGTCAGATTTCTCAACCACTCTCTCTGGGGCACCTGGAGCCTTGAGAAGACCTAATTGCCATCTCCCTGTCTGAGGACCTATTAAAAAGTGCTTTGAGCAAACAGCTTGAGCTGCAGGAGGAGTGGCGGCTGTTCATTTTACAACTTTCAGAGGGTCAGGGCCCCTTTCTGCTTTTGTCAGGTAACTCTGGGTTCCCAGATGGGTGAGCGAGCTTACTATAGTCCTCTTTGCTGTTTTTCTATTGAAGAAAATTTTTATTGAAGGTGTGTGAGCTCCCTTTCACCTGGGCAGAGGGGAAACACAGAGCTCACAGGCTAAGCTCAGCCTCACTGTACAGCCCCAGGGGCTGGTCACTTAACATCTTTAAACCTCACCCCAAAGATGTTAGGAGACATAGTCAATGTTCAGAGATAGGAAGATGCAACATTTTGAACATGTCAGTTCTCCCCACACCAGTCTATGGATTCAATGCAATCTCAGTAAGTTCCCAGAACTAATATTGTTAGTTTGTTTTTGTTTTTTCATAAAATGGGTTGCAAAGAGTCAGACACGACTGAGCGCACGCGCACACACACACAGAGAGAGAAAACTTGACAAGATAATTTTAAAGAATATATGACTGTCCAAAGGGCTAAAAATAGTAAAGACATTCCTGAAAAAGACTAGGTTGGGGGTAATTTGATATTGGGAATTATCATGAAATTATATGACAAATGAAACAAACTAGACACCAGCACCAGATGTACTCTGTGGACATGACGTGACATGGTGACGTTGCAGACAGCAGGGGAGGAAGTGCTGGACTGGGGCCAGTGGCTATCCAAACAGAAAAAAATAAAACTGAATTCTCTCCTCCTCCATATGTTATGGACTTCGTGTAAATTCCAAAGGTACTGAGGACTTACAGGTGAAAGGCAAGAGGATTTCTTCAACAAGAGAGAAGAGAAAGTACTAACTATAAAAAGGAAAGATTAATAAACCTGACTGCATTAAAATTAAGAACTCTGTTCATCAAAAGATGTTGATGAAAAGTGAAAAGACAAGCCATATCTTGGGAGGAGATATTTGGAACATTAATAACAAATAAAAGACTAGTATCTGAAGTGTATGTTAGTCGCTCATTCGAGTCTGACTCTTTGGGACCCCATGGACTGTAGCCCACCAGGCTCCTCTGTCCAGGGGATTTTCCAGGCAAGAATATGGGAATGGGAAGCCATTCCCTTCTCCAGGGGATCTTCCCAACCCAGGGATCAAACCTAGGTCTCCCGCATTGCAGGCAGATTCTTTACCATCTAAGCCACGAGCAAAGCCCAGAATATATAAAGAGCCCCTGCTAATGCATAAAAGAAAGACAACACAGCAGAGACTGAGCAAAAACCACGAATAGGCATTTCTCAGAAGAGGGAGAAATTATAAGCCCATTATAATCAGGGAAACGCAGCACAAGAACCCAGCAACAAACCATTTTAGAAAAAAATGCTAAGTTTTGGGCAAGACATGAATCAAAAGGAACTTCTATGGTAATACATTCCTTTCTTTTTTTTTTTTTTTAAACTTGATGCAGTCTCTTGGGAAAACCATTTGGTGGTTTCCACAATTGAGGGTTTGGATATTTGTGGCCCAGCAATTCCACTTCTAAGTGCACATGCTAGAGCAGGGTCAGCAAACCACAGCTCACAGGCCACTTTTTGCTTTTTTGTTTTGTTTTTGCTAAATAAAATTTTATTGGAAATCAGACATCTCATCTGTATGGCCTGTGCCTGCTTTTACTCTAAGAGAGCCGAGCTGAGTGGCTGTAATAGGGACCATAAAGCCCGAAACCTAAAATATTTACTAACTAGCCTTTTACAAAGTTTGCCAACCCTTACCTAGAGACATTTTTACAGCCTCATCTTGCTTTCACTTATCACATTTTTTTCCTGCACTGGGTCTTTGTTGCTGCACATGAGCTTTCTCTAGTTGTGCTGCACGAGCTTCTCATTGCAACGGCTTCTCTTGTTGGGGAGCCTGGGCTCTAGCGCACAGGCTCAGTAGTTGTGGCACACGGGCTTAGTTGCTCCGAGGCATGTGGGATCTTCCCGGACCAGGGATCAAACCGGTATCTCTTGGATGCAAGGCAGATGCTAAACTGCTGGGCCACCAGGGAAGCCCCAACATTTTTTATGGACTTTATTTTTCAAAACAGTTTAAAATTTACAGGGAAGTTGAGAAAATAGTACAGAGAGCTCTCACATGCTCCTGCACCTCGTTTCCCCTATTATTAGCATCTTATATTAGTATGCACCTACATGTTCATACATTGATATGAACTGAAAGTGAAAGTTGCTCAGTTGTGTCCAACTCTTTCAACCCTGTGGACTATACAGTCCGTGGAATTCTCCAGGCCAGAATACTGGAGTGGGTAGCCTTTCCCTTCTCCAGGGGATCTTCCCAACCCAGGGATCAAACCCAGGTCTCCCGCATTGCAAGAGGATTCTTTACCAGTTGAGCCACAAGGGAAGCCCCAAAACGAGCTAAGGTGTTTACTATATTCACAGTTCCTTAGCTTTTATTCATTGTCTTTTTCTCTTCCAGGGTCCCTCTCAGGATGCCTCATTACATTAATTGTCATGTCTCCTTAGGCTCCTCTTGGCTGTGATAGTTTCTCAGACTTTCCTTTTTTTTTTTTTTAAGCTTTTTATTTTATATTGGAGTGTAGCCAATTAACAGTGTTGTGACACTTTCAGGTGGACACCAAAGGGACTCAGTCATACATACATATGTATCCATTTTTCCCCAAACTCCCCTCCCATCCAGGCTGCCACATAACATTGAGCAGAGTTCCCTGGGCTATACAGTAGGTCCTTGTTGGTTACTGATTTCAAATATAGCAGTGTGTACCTGTCCATTCCAAACTCCCTAACTATCCCTTCTCCCCATCTTCTCCCCCACTCCTGCAACCATAAATTCATTCCCTAAGTCTGTGAGTCTCTCAGACTCTCCTTGGTTTTGATCACTGTGACAGTTCTGAGGAATGCTGCTCAAATATTTTTGAAGATGTCCCTGGGAATTTATTTGATGTATTTCTTATGACTCGATAGGGATTATGGGCTTTGGGGAGGAAGATCAGAGAGGAAAAGTATCGTTTTACCAAGGGTACCAACTAACAAGAATTATTTCGGCTTATAATGACCTTGATCACCTGCCTAAGGAAGTGTTTGTCAGGTTTTGTCTGTCAAGGATTCTTCCCCTCACCTTCTGCCTTTGCATACTGGACTCTCTGGAAGGCAGTCACGATGGGCTTCCCAGATGGCTCAGAATCTGCCTGCCAAGGCAGTAGATGCAGGAGACGCGGGTTTGATTCCTGGGTTGGGAAGATCCCATGGAAAAGGAAATGGCAACCCATTGCAGTGTTCTTGCCTGGAAAATACCAGGGACAGAGGAGCCTGGAGGGCTGCAGTCCATGAGGTCGCAAAGAGTTGGACATGACTTAGCAACTAAACAACAACGGCAGCACTGTGCACAGGCTACACTTATGGGACGGGGATTATTCCTTGGGGGTGAAATGTATTATTTTCTTCAAGGGAAATCTGCCTCTTTTCTCCCATTCATTTATATATTCAATCACTGATATCAGTATGGGCCCATGAATACATATTTACTTTAAACTTTGGGTCAAATGTTACAATACTACTTTATTTTGTAGCTTGGTGTTCCAGTCTTATCACTAGGGATCCTTTCAGTTGCCTCCTGTATGCCTCTATCAATGGAGGTTTTTAAAGTTTTGAGCACTTTCTTACATGCTAGCAACACAAAATGCTCCAGGTTCACCATGTGTATTTCCTTTTCTGGTTCTAGAATTGGCCATTTCTCCAAGGACTCTTGGTTCCTTATTGGAGAATGGTATTAGAAACCAAGATCCGGGTGCTAAGATACTTATTGTTATTAGGGTGTCATTGCTTCTAGGCCCTCTTAGACTATAGGACAGGAACTATGTACGTATATATTAACCTCTGTGTGTGTGTGTGTGTATGCATATACAAATACTTCTACATGTAATCATCTGTATAAGCTACACATGGGTTTATACTAATGTCTCCCACTCTAATCCATTACCACATGGATCATTCCAGCTTCCTCTCCTTGACTATTTGTAAATTCTCACTCCAACTATAAGAAATTGGTTTCCCATCATCTGTCAACCATTTACTTGATTGTCCAATTCCTGTGTACATGCTTAATAATATCAGAATAAGTATTGCATGCCCCCATGGGAAACAATTTTATTAACCAGAGCACAATGCTTATGTGCACTTTTCCATGCCTCTATTCTTACTTATTTCTAAAGTTGCTTAGATCAGCATCTTTCTCCACCCCTTTCAAATGCAAATGTATCATTCATTTGCAATACAGTTAGACTCTCTTGGGACATTCTCATTCTTCTATAGGGTCCCCTGATCTCCTAGATGGATTTTTAACTTTGTGTATATTAAAATTCTGTTTGCTATTTGTGTGCCCAACTCAGTCACGTCCAACTCTTTGTGACCCTATGGACTGTAGCCCACCAGGCTTCTCTGTCCATGGGATTCTCCAAGCAAGAATACTGGACTGGGTTGCCATGCCCTTCTCCAGAGGATCTTCCCAACCCAGGGATTGAACTCAGGTCTCCTTCATTGTGGGCAGATTCTTTACCTTTTTATATTCATACCTAATTTGTGGGATGGTTGTGAGCATTAAATGAGATAGCATATGTAAAGTACTTAGTCTTCACTGTTGACAATTGTGTTCCTATTATCGCCCCCTCAGAAATCATGGTCAGTTACTTCTGCTCTGTGTTAAGTCACCTCCATGAACTTCACATTAAGCCCTTTCTTATAGGTGACCACCTGTGAGGGGTCAAGTCCACTCCACCAAAGAGGATTTGGGGAGCCAGAGCTGAGGTTAGAGGTCATCCGCTATATGACCTTTTTTGCACATGAGGAAAAAGGGGCACAGAGAAGTAGATATTGAGTAGAGTTCCCTGTGCCATACAGTAAGTCTTGTTGGTTATGCTGTACTTTAATTTACACTGACAGCGCATCTCCATTCAGACCAACCATACACTCAACTTTTTGCAAGGTTTCCAGGCTAGAATATCTGTTTTCTAGAGAGAGGTTTCTAGAGTTGTTCTCTTGAGTAAAGAAAACCTCGCAGTAGGTTAGTGTGGTCGACCCAATACTGCAGATGTAGCAGAGCTGAAAGGAGGCTGAGAGGATAACAGGACACATTCGGGGGAAAAACATTCTTCTGCAAGTGTAGGACTTCTGATCTATTAGCCCATCCAGTGCGGTAACTACAGCGAGCAATGGGTAACACCAGGACTGGGAAATGGGGACTGCGCACAGCCTGTGGTTGGTGTAGTACTAAGAAATGACCACACGATGTCACCAGAAGCCATTATTTGGAAACAAGTCAAGCTGGGCTCCCAGCCTACTTCTGATCTTTCAGTGCCTGTCTAGCAGATTCATGGGGTCGCAAAGAGTCAGACACGACTGAGTGATTGAACTGAAATGATCTAGCAGAAAGGAAATTTCCCTGGAGCTCTGAGTGGCCTCCATGCATGTGGCTAATGAAAGAAGGAAATTAATAAGCAAGTCCTCAAAAGTAACTTCAAATGGGAAGGATTCACTTAGACCAGCACTGTCCAATAGAAATATAATGTGACCCCTGAATATAAGCAGAATATGTAAATTAAATGCTCTACTAGCCACATCAAAAGAAAGTAAAAAGAAACAGAGGAAAATAACTTTAACAATTTATTTAACCCAACAGATTAAAAACTTGTCATGTCAATATATAATCAATACAATAATATTAATGAGATACTTTATTTTTGCATGCTGCCTTTGAAATCTGCTGTGTGAGTGTGTGTTTAATTTTTATTAAAATATAATTGATTTACAATGCTGCGTTAATTTAAGGTGTACAGCAAAGTGATTCAGTTATACATATACATATACATATATATCCAAGATTTTTTTCCATTATAGGTTATTACAAGATATTGAGTAGAGTTCCCTGTGCTATCCAGTAAGTCTTGTTGGTTATGCTGCACTTTAATTTACACTGACTGCACGTCTCCATTCAGACCAACCATACTTCAAGTGCTCAGTGGGGCCAGGGGCTGTTGTGCTGGACAGAAATGAAACAAGTTCACGTGCATCAGCTCTGAGAAGCAGCTTGCATGCACTGGAGAGATATGGGGGCCCAGAAGCATCCTGAGTGCAAGGCTAATTTAGCAAATAGTACCAAGTCAGCTTGCATTCCCCCAAATTCCTTGCCACTTTCTGGATAATGCCTGAAATTCTACTATCTGCTCCTTTGGGGCTTCACATCCTTCAAATCCTAAATGTGACACACCCTTCTCTTTTTTTACTTACGAGCCAGAGACCCAGGATCTGAGTTTATGGAACGATATGGGCCAGGAGGTCTTCTCTCCACAGGAAAGGGTAACAGACGAGCAGCTTCTCTGGCCCACCAGAGACTTGTCATAGCAAAGAGAGTTCAAGGCCCTGTAACCCCCTGCCACTCCACCATCCCCAGTTAGCTTTCCTGAACCCACACAGGAAATGCTCAAGATGGTCAAATTTGACAGCCCTCCCATCAAACTAGCTTCCTAACCAGAAGTGCTAGAGGAAAGCCAGCCCGCTTGGCTCTCTGAGCCCAGTTCCTGCATCCCTTCTACCACCCTGGACCAACACAGCCCATCCACGTTGAGTTGGGTTGTCTCATCCACACGCACTAGGCAGTTTCCACCAGACAGAAAGGGAATGATGTCCTCACACTTCCTCCTCATCCCCACTCCCGCCTTGGGCAAGAATTTCAGTCCAGTGGTTCCTTAGGCTTTTGGCCCAGTCTACTGTAAGGACTCCTGTGGAGAGGGGAAAGGGGGACTCGATTTCCCAGGCTATTGTGGGCCCTGGTAACATACTATTATCTGGAGGAAATGCTGAACATTCTGGCTCCCAGGGCCAAACAGCCGACAGTGTGGAAATATCTGAATTTCTGGAGAGATTGTTTTTCATTGCCTGGCATTGTGTTTACAGCACATGGAGGAGGAGAAGGGCATGCCTGCCACAAGGAAACGGCAACCCACTCCAGTGTTCTTGCCTGGAGAATCCCAGGGACGGGGGAGGCTGGTGGGCTGCCGTCTATGGGGTTGCACAGAGTCGGACACGACTGAAGCGACTTAGCAGCAGCAGCCACATTGGAATAGAAGCCCCATTCCTTGAACAGACTGCTCAGATCAAAGTGCTTTCAAAAGAATTAACCAAAATTATTCAACAAAATGCTTGGGTACCCACAGCCCACAGCAAACACAGCAGCCAGTATAGGAATACAGATGCTGAAAAAAGATTGGGAGTTCTGAGTGATGAAAAGGATGGTGGCAGTGAGTCAAAAGGATCAAACAAAGCTGGTGTGCTAGCATGGTAGCTTGGGGCAGTCACACAGAGCTGAGGCCCATGTCCCATAGACATTGCTGCTCTGCCCAGCCCCCAGCCCCCATCCTATTTCTCTCCCTGTGGTCTAGAACCTGGCCCCACCACATCACCTCGACTGTGCCCCACACTCCCCTCCTACCAACCAAAGGGAACCAAAAAGTCAGAAATTAAAAAAAAATTTTTTTTTTTTGGCCATGAAATTCCTGGAGAAGGGAACGCTTTCTGGTGAATAACATCTTCAGGAAGACAAAAAAAGCTAACTCAGCAGCAGTTGCTAGGAACTTATCTGAAATATCAAGTGTGTCTTACTTATCGGTAACTACTTGGTAACTTATCTAATTTGGAAACAGATTCTTCATGATGCAGCTCTCTTGGGTGGGACCGAGTAAAACAACAACAACAACAAGACAAACTTGCGGAAAAGCTACACATAGGTGTATTCATTCACATTTGCCCCTAAAGGTTCCCAGACCACAACTCTCATTCACTGGAGGTGATTACTGGGGTACAGCCTGAACTCAAAAAATAAGCCAGGGGTGAAGAAATGGGCCTTACAGTTCACTGTCCCACTGTCCTGGGTGTGTAACTGTACAATTTAACCTGGAAACTGCCTGCACCCCTTCAAAGTTGGCTGTGGGGTTGACTGGTCAGTGTGAGAACTGTATGTTTGAACTGTAGGATTTGGTGATGCCTAGGGTCACATTTGGGGCTTCCCAGGTGGCACAGGGTAAAGGGCCGATGCAGGAGATGCAGGAGATTTGGATTTGATCCTGGGTCAGGAAGAGCCCCTGGAGGAGGAAATGGCAACCCACTCCAGTATTCTTGCCTGGAAAATCCCATGGACAGAGGAGCCTAGTGAGCTACAGTCCATGGTATTGCAAAATGATGGACACGACTAAGCACACACACACACAGGGTCACGTCTGGGGAGTGTGCAGGATTTTGCATGTGGATTTGCCTTCTTATCCAAAGAAGCAGCAGGTAGGATGGTGTGGCAGAAAGGGCACTGACTGGCCTGGAAGGTAGTCTCTGCCTGCCATCAATGGGTGGTGTGAGCTAACATTTGTCACCCACTTCTCTGGGCTTCCCTGTGGTTCAGCTGGTAAAGATTCCCCCTGCAATGCGGAAGACCTGGGTTCAATCCCTGGGTTGGGAAAATCCCCTGGAGAAGGGAAAGGCTACCCACTCCAGTATTCTGGCCTGGAGAATTCCATGAATGTATAGCCCATGGGGTCGCACACCCAGCTTCTCATTATAAGGAAGAAATAAAAAGCAAAGCCTATATTTAGCTAAGAAAGTGTGAAATGGCAAAGTCCAGAATTTCTTTCAACGGTGCATTTGTGTTGTATGTGTGTATGTGTGTTGTCAGTGTCTGATGTTGTAATTCTCCTCAAATTTGACCACGAAATACCACATAGCCTAAATGCCAAAGCCTAACACTGTCCCTGTTAATAGCATTCCTATTTGGATGCCTTAAAAAAATACCTAGGAAACCACCTATTTCTGTTTAATCTGCAAAAAGTTTTAGTTTTAAAGGTAAGGTGTTTTTGAGTTACTGAAGCCTAGTTTAAACAGTACAAAGTACTGTGTTTTTAAAGCTTAACTAGACAAGAATTTGTTTCCTTTGAATGACAAAAAAAAAAAAAAAAAAGAGCTATTTTCTTCTCCAACAAGGAGGGGGGTATGTCATCACATAGCAATAAAAACTGAAAATCCAACCAAATTAGGACTGACAAAAAAATGGCAGCTGGTAAAGCCTGAAATTGTAACCTATTCTCCAAGTTGTGCAGAAATAAAATTAGGGCAAGTTCAAGGATGAGAAGTATCAGTAAAGTATCTAGGTTTTGACTCTTCAAAACCCCTGAGAGGCCCAGTGATTTCTGGTGGAAATTCCCAAAACCCTCAATCATGAGTCACTGTAGTCTGCTGCCCCCTGAGCCTCCACTGGTTTTGGCAGACATCAGCACCCCATATCTCCAGCCCAGCACTGGTGGGGAAGCTCTGATTGGGAGAGGATGGGGCTGAGGGACGGGTGGTAGTGAAATGACCTTATAAGGCAACTTTAAGTCCTGGGGAAGGCCTGGTGTTTCATCAAACTAGAAAAAATGTTAAGACCTGAGACCTCCTGCCCCTCCCATTGAGAGTCCAGAGAAAGAGGGAGATGTGTTTAAGGACATCCTTCTATTTAAACACGAAGGGTAATCAGGGTAATCCCCCTAATGATTCTATCTTAAGCAAGCTCTGAAGGATGGAAGACGTCCAGCTCACAAAGGTCAGACCTTGATGTGAGTGTACCATGGAGCCGGTCAGAGCCTGGAAGAAGCAGAACCCAACGTGGGGGTATTCATACCTTGGGAATCACCAACTTCCCATTTTACAGGTGATGGACTTCAGGGTCAGAGAGTGAAGTAACTTAAGGACTCCCAGCCAGGATTAAGCCCAGTCTGCTTCCCAGGTGATGGGAGCAGGACCTGGAGTGGGAAGGAGTTCCCACCTTCCACCTGGCCACTCAAAGCTGGGTCTCTGTGGCAGAAAGAATGGGTGTTCCCTGGGATTCTCATAGACACGCACATTGGGGCTCAGTGCTGAGCTGTCTGGGATGTGCTTCCTGGCACATAATTACCACCATCAAGATTATTATTAGCATTAGGCGTTTACATGACACTTAATATTTCCAAAGCATTGTACAGCCATTTAATTAGTTTTTCCTTGCAACATTCCTGTCAAGTCTGCACTTGATAGCTGGGAGAGACTGACAGGGGCAGGCAGGAGAGGTGAGGGGATAAATGCTAAAGGTTGATGGAGAAAGAGGGATGGCAGCACTGTCTCTTGGCTTTCCTTCTCTGATGACCTAGGGAAGATAAATAACCTCCCATGCTCCCTGCAAATTCTGTACTCCCAAGCCCTAGGTCCCCACAGTCAAGGTACCTGTAACTTCCAGGAGGTAGAGGATGTGAGGAGAATCTCTTCTTTGGTGTATTTTGGCTCAAGGTTCAGATACCTTCCAAAAAGAAAAAAAAGACCCATGTCAAGTTCAAGTTCACATTCATTCAGAATTGTTGACACCTTCAGTTTCTTGCCAAATCTCAACTACACTGCAAATTTACAGAGTTGTGATTTCCAGACCTAAGACAGCCTCCAATAGGAAGACTTTTTAGCATTTGACAAGTCCTAATTAGGTTTGCTCACTCCTCATCTAAGAGCCCTGTGGGGTCTGGGGAAACTGGGGTCTGAGGTGCCCCCTCAGTGACAGAGACCTTGGAGCAAAGCCTCTAGTTCTGCTCCTTGGGTTCAAGGACAAAGCTGTGGGAAAAGGAAATAGGAGGGAGCCAAGGCTGAAAGACTAAAACTCCTGGTGATTAGCTGAGGGAGATAGCACTCTGGGGTCCAGCCCCCTCTTCTCAGCCCACCTGCACTTTTCTGAAGCAAGCTGAGAGGCCACCTCCTTTTTCTCTGCCTGGAAAGTTCTTTCACCAGGGCCTGGGTGAGTTGGAGCCAACCATCAGCACAACCCCTTCCACATAGCACCAGCTGAAGGTTCTCAAGGATGGCAAAGTTTCTCACTGGCCTGCAGAGGACCTGGAGCCAAGGTAGAGGGGAGTGGACCCCTATCTCCTATCAATTCTGATCCTAGGTCCCCTCCTTCCCTCTCCATCCTCACCCTCATCCTGGTCAGTAAGAAGGGCTGCTGGAGCCTTGGAGAGGAGCAATCCCGAGGGATGAGGGATGATGGCTAGGAAAGGCTGGGTAACCCGGATTTTGCCACTGTCCTCCACCGGCCTCCGAAAGTGGTGGTGGGACAATTGAGGCTCAGGTCTAGGAAGCCTAGGGACTCCTCCTCTCAGCGGGACTCGAGCTCTCTGCACGCCCCAGCCAGGGCCCCCGCTCCTGCTGCCGGAAAGCAAGTCTGGGAAAGACTGGGCTTTGGCGATCACTCTGGCAGCCGTAGCTGCCGAGACCAGACACTGAAAATGGAGGTGCGGGTTGGGCTGGTGGGGTGGGGGTGAGGGTTCCCAGCAACTTCGACCTGCCAGGACCAGCGTTTTTGCCCCCGCAGCCCGCTGCAGCCAACCAAGAATGAGTTCACGCGGGGCCCCTTCCAAGGTCACTGAGCTCAGAAGCGCGAAGAGCACCAAAACCCGCAATGAGTGGCTGCCCGACCGCGCTACACCCGGAGAGGCTGTCAGAGTGACGGAAACAGAAGGTCATCTCCCTGCAGAGGATTCCAGTCCCTACCAAGAACCAGAGATCTGCCTACCCCCGGAGAGAACTCGGAAGGCCGGGCCAACGTTCACCCGAAGGAGCTCCGCAGCCTACACGAGTCCCGCCTGGCTGGAGCGTCTGGGATCATCGAGGCCGCCTCGGTGCGGAGAAAATGATAACACCCCCGTCCTCCCTGGGTGCTCCGAACAGACTTTCCTCCGCTCCTCCAAGAGCTGGGGATCAATTCTGCTCTTCGTTTTCCGCTTGCTATAAGCATCCCCTCGGGCTACGTTATGACTCTCCGTGCCTCAGTTTCCTCCTTTGAAAGTTGGAGAGGCAGTGCCACACTTCTCAATAGGTTACTGTAAGCATTAAATGAACTAACCCCAATTAAAAGCTTAGAGCTGCTCCCAAAGCACACCGCTGTATGCTGGATACTCTTCCTCAGCATCCTTACCTCCTCTTAAGGGGACCTTCCTTCCATCTGTTTGTCTCTCTCCCCTTACCCCTCTCCTTCCCTCTCTCCGCCATCTCGATCCCTCATCCACATTCTCCCCTTTCCTTGTCTCTCTCCTTATCTCTCTGTCTCTCCGGAGGGCTTTGTAGACCCGCAAAATCTGAATGAAATATGCAAAATGAATCCATTCTTTTTCTTCTGTCGGTCCCGCCACAGAGGCGAATCTGAGCTGTGTACTTTGGAGCCAGCGTTTTCCGCACCAGCGCCGCCGAAGTTCCCGCGTCTCGGTCAGCTTGCCGCAGCGCACTCTTGTCTGGCATCTTGTGATTCCTGAAATCTGGGTTTCTTGGCCCACCTGGGAGAGCCAAGGAGGTGGTGGGTTGGACACTGAGTCCCTGCTGCTCCTCGGTCCGGCTAGGAGACAGCGATCACGCTGCCACCGTGCCCAACCCACATCTGCAGCCGCGGTGCCGCCGTGGTAGGCCCAGGCTTGGAGCTCGCATTTCCTGGGCCGACATAGCTTAACGGGGTGGCCACCAACTCCGGGGCCTCAGCACCCAGGCCAGAGGGCACAAAGTTCCATGGGTCAGATCTGAGAGGCTGGGAAAGCGCCCGTGTCACAAGCAATATGAGTTCCGCGCTGCCGAGAACCGGGACTGCGAACTTTTCGCCGGCCTCTGAGTGCAGCTCGATCTCCCGGACTCGGGAGAAAAATTCCGAGCCGTACAGACCGCCAGGACGTCAGGGCCAGGTCACCAAGTACACCAAAGGATCGGTTAGTGTTCACAAGGACAAGTGACCAGACCCTTGATTTTTCCATCTGCAGCTAAGAACTTTAACCACTGGCCCTGAATCTCAATGTGCTCCGGTTGTTAAGACGCTGAAATTCACCACTTCCACTTCCGAGGAGCCGGTGGCCCAGAACGATTCTTGGACACGCAGACTGGAAGACGAGAAACGTCCCCTCCATCCAGAATGAAAAGGGTCCCAGATTCAAAGTGGCAGCCTTTCTGGGTGTCCCACGGGGAGTTTCTATTCCCAGGGGAGGGGAAGCGCGGCCTCCGCCCAACCATCGTAAAAAGCAGCGGATCCAGCCTCGCGCTGCCCCTGGTCGTTGGGAAGCTGAAGAGGAGGTTAGAGGGCCCTGCCTGCTGCTCCGTCAGGTGCAGATCTTTCCGGGGCGCCCCAGTCGGCACGTCTAATTTGGGCGCAGGCAGGCTGCCCCAAGCTTGCGCGCCGGCCCTTTCAAAAAGCAGCCACAGCGGGCAACTCTCGCTTCCCTCCAGCTTCACTAACCCGAAATTCCGAGCAAAAGTCACGCTTTCTCGGGATAGCCAGAGGAAAATACTGTCTCCCACCCCCTTCTTTCCGTTCTTTATTAATTTCATGGTGAGTTTTAGGGGAAGTGGCTTAAGATCTGAGCGATCCTCCTTTGGTCTCAACGCCTACCTTTTTTGCTTCATCTATCTAGGAGCCTCCAGTCAGAAGCTACTCCGGCCCGACCCCAGGAGTTTCAGAGTGTCCATGGCTTCGCCCGTTTTTCTAGCCGGGTCTAGCTTCCGTTCTTCCTTGACCTCTCTGACAATGACTGCAATCCAGGGTCCTGGGTCTTCTCTCCTAAGGCTCCCACATGAACATCCATTATGTTCTCCCTGGCCCCGTGACACCCGTCCTCCCCAGCCATGTCCCACACTGTAAACTGACTGAAGTTTTCCTGTTTGTTTCTTTTTAAAAAAGGTTTAAGTAAACGGGCATTTGGGATTCCTTGGTGGCTCACATGGTAAAGTGTCTGCCTGCAATGCAGGAGACCCGAGTTCGATCCCTGAGCCGGGAAGATTCCCTGGAGAAGGAAATGGCAACCCATTCCAGTATTCTTGCCTGGAAAATTCCACGGAAGGAGGAGCCTGGCAGGCTATGTCCATGGGTCGCAAAGAGTCAGACATGACTGGCTTCATTTCAAACAATTATTCGGGCCACCAAGAAGCATCCTGACTCCACGCAAATGAAATCCCCAGACAACTGAGAAAACAGTAATATTAATTGAAGCAGCTACATATAAGATATTAGGATATAAATGGCATGTAAAAGTCCAGAATCTATTAAGAGCTGGAAATAGAAACACAGGACATACACGTCTACATATACTTGTTAGATTCAATGTTAGATTCAAGGTCAGAGTCGAGAAGGGATCAATCTAATCCAATTTCCTCAGTTTATGAATAAGGAAACAGGCCCAGAGAATGCCAGGGACCCTCTCAAGGTCGCATAGCAGAGGAGTCGAAAGAATCCAATTCTGACTCCCAACTCACTGCCCATCCTACTCCGACTCAGGTGCTTGCTGCTTTAGGAATCACAGAGCAAACAGCTTAAGCTCTCATGAGGCGAGGGGATTCCGTGAAGGATCCCCTTCCTGCAATCTTGTCTCTCCCCTGTCTGGTGTGGACTGTCCGGAAATGGTCTGGATCTCCCGGCCCAGGGAGTTCAGATCAAATCTCCCCCGTATAGCCTCCTCTTCCGGAGAGCAACACAGGTGCAGTTCTCCGAGAGCACCGATAGGTGGCGCGTTCCTCACAGGAAAACCAGCCGGGAATCCTCCCGCGCTCCTAGGACCCTGCTCTCTGCCCTAAGAACCCGCCTAGGGTCCCTCTCGAAAGAAAGCGGGTAGAAAGGGGTGCAAGAGAGGGCCTCAGGTTCGTGCTGGAGGTTTGAAAAGACACTAGAAACCTTGATTCTAGCCCTTCGGCTCAGAGTGACCACACTCTTTTAAGAAGCTAAAGAGCTTCGAGCGCAGAGGGCACGGCTCTGCTCACTGGCCCAGAGACAACACCAGGACTTACCAGGGTCACCCCTAGGGGGCGTTATCTCCCCTCAACAAACGCGTCCACGAACCCGCTCCTTCACGCAAGCGGGGCTGCTGCCTTTCTCTACCACTATCCCCAGGCCCCATTCTTCCGCCTACTTTTTTTTTTTTTTTTCCAAATATTGGGAATGGAGTGGGGGGGAGTAAGGGAAGCCGGGAGCTTTTTTCAATTGCGACGATAATTGTCCCCGAGATGGGTTTCTTAGTCTGCTCATCCATTATTGACTTCTTTTCTAATATTTGGTTTTGCCGCTTTGATCGCCAGAAGATCACAGACTTGACTCCTTTGCATAACAATTTTGGGGCGGGCATACTCGGTGCGGGAGGGGAGGGACGTGCCTGGAATGGCTTTGGGGTCGGTATTCCATCCCTCCCCCGTACTTCATTCCTGACATTGAGGCCAGCCTGCCTCTCACTGACTTCCCATCCCTAACAGCATCATTCATGCCTGGAAAGTTCTGAAGGCGAGTGGGGGTGGAGAGGAAGCAGGGAACCCCCACTCCTCGTCCCTCCCCGAAAGGCAGCAGGAACCTTAAGGCCCTCCAGTGGGACAGAAGAGAGGAGGGACTGTGTCTCCCGCTCGCCTCCCATTGCTTTCCCAACCCCAAGAGATGCTTCCTCTTCCACCGCACAGACGGTCTGGGGAGAGAATATACCTTATTTGAAGGTGAATTGAATGGAGTTGGCAGACCCAGGGAAGGAGACCACTGTCCCCTGTGCTCTCATTTGGCACTTAGGCCTCGGGACAAAACTCAGATGTCCAAGGTTCCCAATACCAGCGGCAGCCTGATCTAGTTCCTTCCCGCTCTGAGTCTCAGTTGCCTCATCTGTGGAGTGGGCTTATAGACTATTCTCTCCCTGAGGCCCTGTGATGTTAACCTGGCCACATGTTGCCACTCTTTCCCCCAGTGAGGACTTAGGGTTTGGGGATTTCATAGGTAGGTTAATCAGGATTTATCAACTGCTTCCTTTGCCTTTGCCTAGTTCAATGACGGGGGTGAGGGAGTGGTGATGGCGTGGGAGGTGAGCAGTGGGTTTGGGGTTAGAGCCCTCTGGCCCTTGCTCTATCACACACCTCACTTCGAGCCTCAGTGGGAGGGAGTTGCTCTCAGGTTCGCAGCTGGCACACAAAGGCACCCCCGGAGACCTACACATGGACAGGCACAAGCACAGCCAGGGCACAGAGCCCATGCAAACACTTACACTTACATACCCGGACACAGCGCAACCACGCGAGGGTTACAGGAGCGCAGAAATGCACACAATCCTTTCGTGCAGTTGGCACACACGTACACACGCACTCACCTGGAGTCTCTCACACACAGAGTCACGTAAAAACACTCAGGCGCCCGGCTGCACCGTCGCCCCCCAGCTCTGGTTTCTGCAGGAGCAGGGGGAGAGGGAAGGTGGCCCCGAAGGCCGAGACCTGGCAGTGACCCCTCCTCCGCACCTCACCGGCACAAGATCCAGTCTGAGCGAGGAGGTGGGGGGGGGGTCGGGAGGTGGGGGGGGGGTCGGGAGGTGGGGGAGGGCACCCGGCTTCTCTCCCCTCTTTCCCTCTCTTCTCCCAGGCTCGGTGGACTTCCTTTCCCCACCTGCCCCCCTTGCGGACCAAACTTTTCCCTCTCTCACCTCCCCGCCAGCTGCCAGCAGCGCGGATCTCATGTTGGAAGCCGGAGTTTCCCCGCACCCTCCCCGGGAAGGGGGTCGGGGAGGTTGCACCCCAGTGGATGAAACGGGGGCGCGGCCTGGCTCGTGCCCGGGGGCCGGTGGGGAGAGCGGCGAGAAGGCGCTGGCCGGGAGCCCGAGCGCCGAGAGCCTGGTGCGCCGACTTCTGCTTGCTTTCCCCGGGCCAGCGGCAGAAGAGCCGTGGGACCAGTGTTTAGCCCTGTAGGAGTAAAGGGAAGAAGGATGACTGCTGGGGCGAGCCGGAGACCGCGGTTTTGGAGCCGTATGGGCATGCAAAGGACTCGGATGTCGTATGTGTATTTTTTTTTTCTTGAGTTATTCTTTTTTTGTTCCCAACTTTGGAGTTGGGTCTGACCTCCCGGGGAGCATGGACTGAGCCGAGGGGGGGCAGCAGAACCCGGAAGCCGCCCTGGCCCCACCTCGTGCGCACTCTCACATCCGTACCCACCGGTGTGCACACGCTCGAGGCCAGTCAGTGTGGACCCCGACCCGCGCCGAGCCGCATGGAGGCGGGAGCCGCCACTCGGACAGGTGGGGACCCGGGTGGGCAGCAGGCCCCCTCGGCCTGGGGTCGCCAAGCTCTGGGAACCTTCTGGGCAGGAGGAGGGAGTGAGAGAGGGCGAAAAGCAAAATAAAGGAGTGAAGAAAATTCGAGCGTAGCCGCTGAATTTACTCTGGGCTTTCTTTTTAGGCGGGGGTGGTGGTGTAGGGGGCTGTGAGGATGAACATTAGGGTTTCGGTTCTGGGGTTTGGGTGGAATTCTTTGTAAGGAGAAAGGCGGGATGCCTGATTAAAGTTAAGAAAAATATATAGAGAAGGATATATAATCGCCTTGCTTTCGGAAGCCCTGAGCTCTAAAATCCCCAGCTCCCGGGTGGCGGGGGGTTGGGGCGTGTGGTACAGCTTTAGGGCGGTTTGGGGATACAGAGGAGAAGGTAAAGGCTCCTTTCCGTAATCTGTGCCAAGGGGCCTTGCATCTCTCTCCCCAAGTCCTTGATCCAGCCCTAAGTCGACAAGTCAGCCCGCCCGAAGCGACGGTCTGTCTGCACCCCGGTGTCCGGGAATCAGGCGCCGACAGCGTCCGCAATTTTCGGGAATCGCCAGAGATGTTTCCCGTATTTCCCATTGTCAAGCAGAGAAAGGGCTTCATTTTCTCTGCTTGCCCAGCTTTAAAGGGGATAAAAGCACCCCGAAACCAAAACTGTTTCTAGAACAAAAAGTCCGTGCTGTGAACGGCCTCTCCCTCTCATAAAAGGGAGAAAACCCTGGGGGAAGGCAGGATGATGGGTGCATAAATTCAAATATTGAAATCCTCAAAGGTGACCACCTCCAACAGCGGGCTTTTGGGGGGCTTTTTAGGAACCTGGACATTTGTGGGTATACTTCTTGCACACAGAAATAAAGAAATATCCCCTGCCCACCTCCAGTCTTCTAGGGTCTCTATAAACAAAGCAGCTACCCCAATTTCTAGAGTCAACAGAGCATTTTATTTCTATGGTTTGCTTCCCACATACCCCCATCTCAGCTTTATCCCTTCCCCTGTTTCCCCAAGTCCTGCTTCAAACTTTGGGTACAATCACTTAGGATCCCTAACCAATACCCATTGAATCCCCCTGCACCCACTCACCCCCTACATTATTATCGCTTCCAAATGAAGACCAAAACTCCCAAGCGCTAATTGAATTAGTCTATTGAAAGGACTGTCAGGTACAATGACGTGGCTCGAGGCCCCACATTTCCCAAGGTCTATAGGCTTTGGGGACCTGCGATGTATAGTCTGACCTTCCGGCTCATAATAATACCGAGGCACTTGTAGCAGAAATCTCCTCGCATTCACTCCCAACAAAACCGCTGGTCACCCAGTCCCCGTAGGAAGGCTGTGCGCTATTGTGTTGCGACAACTCATTCATGTCCCGCGCCACAAGGCCCCACCGCCATCTGATCTACACTCGAAATGCGATTACCACCGTGTGCATGCAACACGCTCATACTCTCGGCCCAACGCATGCACGCCTGGCCAGGCTGCAAGGTTTGCTTTCACAATTCTCCCCCTCACACCCATCCAAGAAAGACAGGTGGAAGCAGGCAGGACCATGACATTTGTCTCTGCCTAAACGAAATCTAAAGTTCTGTGGAAATGCGGGATGGTGGAAGACTTCTCCTTTCTAAACAGTGTACACCAAAACCTTCACCAAATACATTTCACTGTACCCAGCTGGTGGGGCAGACTCAGGTGTACACACTGATGTGTACATTCGCTAGCCTCCAGCCATGCACACAAATACAGAGACATACAAACAAAGCTTTTATGGACTCATTTCTGTCTCTGGTTCTCAGATGCACAAGCGCAATAGACACAAATATAGGCTCATTCCCCCATAGCCATGGGCCACTCTCCAAATCCATAAGTGGTTTTTGCAAGACTGGAAAACAAGGGCACAGTATCCCAGCCTCTACTACTCATCAGTTCCTACTTATGGTCCCCAAACTTTTCTAGCTTCCCCCAAACACACAAACACTTCCCCTCTGGCCAGGTGCCTTTTGCTTAGTGGCAGGCCCTGGTTAGTTAGCTTCAGTGGAGGAAGTCTGGGAGCGGGAGAGAGGCAGGAGGGTTGAGAGGGGTCCCTGTCTTGCTTACCCCACCCTCCACCATTGAAAGCTTCTTTCGGCTCCCTTCACCCTTCAATGAAGTGAGGAAAGAAATGCTCCTTTTGGCATTAAAAATCCTTTTCTTTCTCATCATTCTCCACTTCTATGTGGGCTGGCAGAACTCGGGGACAGTCAATTTATTGCAGAGATATAGCTATGTCAGTGGCCTTCTGTGAGCCCTCTAGCCCCAGCGGAGCGGCACAGCTCAGAACTAAACTTCCATATCTTTGGCCCTGGAGCAGAGGGCATTTGAAGAAAAGGATTCAATTGGATTTGCAAAAATTCTCCCAACCTGCTTCCTGACAGACCACCTCTTCCTGGACATCTATCAAGTTGGTAGAAATTCTCAAAGGCACAAACCAGTACCCCTTAAAAGACTGCCACAAAAGTGCACTCACACCTGCACACACATTGCTCCACAAACACTTAACCCCTCTACCTACAGGCTTTTACATACAACTCACCCTGCCCGTATTTCCTCACCCACATGTCCATTCTTGGGCACCCTCCGAGTCCTCTGGACCCTCACACACCCACCTGGTTCAACATTTGCTCACTGTGACACCCTACTATTAGGCTTGCCAGGACACCAACCCGCTAACACAAAGTTCCCAATAATGTGTTCATTTTCAGGAATAAGAAAGGAGGGCGCGGGCCCTAGTAGGGGTCTCGGAGAGCAAGTGGCTCTGGATGCGGAGCGTCGGCGGAGGCCTGGCCTGGGGAAGGATGCTGTTGGGGGGGGGGGGCGCAAACCAGCGCGAGGAGCACCGCCTAATCCAGCCGGAGCTCGTGGGCCGCGGGTGCATTTATCATCCCATTACTGTAACAAATCCGGGCTCCACTACATGAAAGGTAAAATGAATTACCGACGTTAAGCCGTCAATAAAGTCATTTCTGTAAATGGTGTCTCCAAAGGGCCGCCGCATTATTCAGCTGGCTTTATCAGCTGGCTGGAAATTACGTGGAGGAGCCGGGCCGCGCGGCGCGCGGGGCCGCTCACTTTGATTAAGCGTCTTGCCAGCGCGATGTGACAGAGCTTTTGACCAGGGTTTTATTCACAAGCCTGTGATGAACGCCAAGCTGATCAGGCGGAATGAAGAGTAATTAAAACCTATAAATTATCTTCCGCAGCCCTTCTCGAGGCGTCTCCTGCAGGCGAGATAAGGCGTCGAGACCCTATTTACGGCGCTGAAAGGGACCGCGGCGCACAAAAGCTACGCGGCTAAATAGGATATTGATAGTGTCCTAATTAGAATTTAATTAAGTACCCACGCTCGCTTGCGGGATAAAGATTTCAATTTTGCGAACTTAAATATAAATAAAATCCCACCCCCATTTCGGGGAGAATGGGTGGGGCACCGGGAGATTTCGGGGAGCCCTTGGGTACAGAACTGAGGAGGACCCGGGAGACCCTCAGGTGGATTTGGGGGACGACTTGGGAGGTTTGAGGAGATCACGTCGGGCCTGGTTTAGCGCAGCGCTTCGGGAAAGTGGTTCTCGCCGCCCCGGAACCGCCGGGAAAGTCCACCTAGGAATTCCGAAAAGCCCCGAGCATCGGAAGACCCTCGGCTGACCTAGAGATGCAGCTAGCAATACCAACTCCCGCTCTCCACTAGCCCCTTGTGAGAAACTTCGGTTAGTGCGGGGGTTACGGTTATTGTGATTTTCGTTTTATTCTCTTACTAACCCTCTGTGACTTTTCTGAGCACAGGGAGATTATTTTGAATGCTTCCGTTAGACAACATCCTCAAAAAGATCCTTTCTCCGTCGCCCCAGTTAAGGATGGCGGTCCCGGCTAGATGCTCGCTGGAGCTCCGTGATAACACCCTCTCGGAGGCCTCAGTTGCCTGAGTTTTTCTACGCGTCACCATATAGTCGGATCCCGGCCCTCCAAAAAGGCTTGGTAGGCAAACCAAACCCCGCCGATGTTCAGCGCTTCACCTTCCCCTACCCTGTCCCTGGCAGTGGAAAAACTTCGGGGTGCCTCGACAAGGAAACAGCGAAAAAGAGCCCAGCGACTGGAGACAGATCTCCGTGAGCGTGGGAGCGGCTGGAGCCCCTGCAGTTCCTCCCTCCCCCCCAAAACCTGATAAGAAAATTCAGGGCTACAGTGAGAGGCCTTCAAGGACTGGGGTACAATCCCAGGAAAATCTGGGCTACTGGGGGAAATTCGCTGTCCAGCTGGCTAGGGCATATACCGAGAGTGCAGTACTTTTATCCGCTAGATTTCACTTCGCGTGGAAATCGAAAACGGAGGTTTCCCTGAGCTCAAAAGCCAGGGCCTCGCGGGTATCCGCACCCTGACTTACTTGGCTCAGGACAGCTATAAGATGCCCGGACCGCTCGACTCTGGCGGCCAGGAAAGGACTCTCTCGCGCCCTCTGGACCTGGCTTAATGGCGGCAGGACAGCTCCTACGGGTTGTCAAAGGTCCCGCCAGGGACGGGCATGGGTACGGAAACCCCGGGAAGGGCACGCAGTGCAGCCGGCCAACATGCACTACAAACCTACAGACCTAGCTAGGCGCAGCTGGCCTCTGGCGTTTGCTACTTGTGAAAAATAAACCGCTCCACTGAAAGTAGCCAAATCTAGGTCTGTTTCACATCTCCGACCATCCTCGGTTCACCTCTCCCCACCCCACTCCCCCCACTCCCCAAATACACACCATACACACACAGACTCCGACAGTGATAGCACTCTTTCACCCTTAATGACAAGCAAGAAAAAGCTAGAGCGAGAAAATAAAAGGCTGTTTCTTAGGCATGGGGGTTGCCAAAAGAGCCGATGCCCCTGCCTCCTGATCCTGCGCCTGCACGGACGCACCCATAATCCTGCATTTCTCCAACAAGTTGTTTATGGAGTTGTCTATTTGCGTACACCCCTCAATCCACCCCTTCTCGGTCTCCTTTGCCCCTTCCTCCGTCCTGGCCTGAAAGAGGGGGAGGGGCTCGGGTGCGGGTAGGGGAGGGAGGGCCGGACACACGGGGCCCGCGCCGCGGCTCCCCCTCTCCGCCTGCGGCCGCCGCCCCCGGATTATTTATCCGCAAAGTCCCGCGCGCGCCTATTGGGCCGAGGCCCGGGTGTCAGCGCGAGTCCTGGCTCGCCATTGGCCCCGCACACGTGCGGCCCTGACTCACGTGCTTCCGGTTTGAAGGCAAAAAGTGTGCCTGGGTGATTTTTTTTTTAAGCGAGAGAGTTTGAGCAAAGATCCGAGCTGTCAGAGATTTGAAAAAAAAAAAAAAAGCAGCCCCGGCGCTGGCGGAGACGCGCTCTCCCTGCAAAAAAAGCAAAGGCGATTAAAGGCGCTGCCAGCCTCGCGCTCTGGGCACAGCTGAGCGTGACACTCGGGGAAGTCAAACCCCTCACTACTGCCTAGGAAAATGGCTAGACTTTAAAGACTATTTTTTTTTTTTTTTTATCTTTAAGAAAAAAAAAATTCTTGGAGATTTTTTTCTTTCTTTTTCCTTTCCTGTTTTTTTTTTTTTTTTTCTCTTTTTACCGTGGCTTACTCCCCATTTAAAACAAATTGATTCTGGTTGCAGAAAGAAAAAAGAAATAGCCAAGTGTCTCCATATCTGGATATCTACAAATTAGAGAGAGACAGCGAGATCTGCTCGATAAGAGCGAGAGATCCAGGCCAGGCGCCTGGGCTTTTTTTTTCTGCACCCGCCCCGTGCCTTCGCTGGGGCTTTGCCGGCCTCCTTCCTCCGCGCACCCCCACGGGCCGCTGGCAAAGTGGGGTGGGGAGCGAGGCGGGGGGGGCGGGGGCCGGCGCGGCGGCCGAGGCGGCGGGGCGGCCGAGCATGGAAGAACAGCAGCCGGAACCTAAAAGTCAGCGCGACTCGGGCCTCGGCGCGGCGGCGGCGGTGGCGGCGGCCCCCGGCAGCCTCACCCTGAGTCTCAGTCCCGGCGCAAGCGGCAGCAGCGGCAGCGATGGAGACAGCGTGCCGGTGTCCCCGCAGCCCGCGCCCCCCTCGCCGCCCGCGGCGCCCTGCCTGCCGCCCCTGGCCCACCACCCGCATCTCCCCCCGCACCCCCCGCCCCCGCCGCCGCCGCCGCCGCAGCAGCATCTCGCGGCGCCTGCTCACCAGCCGCAGCCCGCGGCCCAGCTGCACCGCACCACCAACTTTTTCATCGACAACATCCTGAGGCCGGACTTCGGCTGCAAAAAGGAGCAGCCGCCGCCGCAGCTCCTGGTGGCGGCGGCTGCGGCGGCCGGAGGAGGCACAGGCGGAGGCCGGGTCGAGCGTGACAGAGGCCAGACCGGCTCAGGTAGAGACCCCGTCCACCCGCTGGGAACGAGGGCGCCGGGCGCCGCCTCACTCCTGTGCACCGCGGACGGGAACTGTGGCCCACCCGACGGCTCCCCGCCAGCCACCGCCGGCGGGGCGGGCGCGTCCAAAGCTGGGAACCCAGCGGCGGCGGCGGCTGCGGCAGCAGCAGCGGCCGTGGCGGCGGCGGCGGCGGCGGCAGCAGCAGCGGCCAAGCCTTCGGACAGCGGCGGTGGCAGTGGAGGCGGCGTGGGGAGTCCAGGTGCGCAGGGTGCTAAGTACCCGGAGCACAGCAACCCGGCCATACTGCTAATGGGCTCAGCCAACGGCGGGCCCGTTGTCAAAACTGACTCGCAGCAACCCCTCGTGTGGCCCGCCTGGGTCTACTGCACGCGCTACTCCGATCGCCCGTCCTCCGGTGAGTACCCAGCCCTAGGCTTAGCGGTGAGCCCGGCAGACGCCGGTAGAACTCTCAGCCGCCGGGCTGGGGAGAGCGTGCGTGCCGGATCCCGAGGGTTCTCTTTTCTCATGCCTGCTCTCTCCTTTTCACCTTCGATTCCAGTCACTACCGAGTGTTATACCCAGTTTTGTGCTCCTGGGCTCTGCGACTACCGCCCGGGAGGTTATGGCTCAGGGTACAGGGAGTGGGATCCTTCAATTTTGAACTCCGAGCCCTTCTCGCCTTCTTTGTGTTTTACCTTTATTATTCTTAGTAAAGACTCAATCAGTCTTCGCTTTTTCTTCCAGGGAAAGGGGTTTTTAGAATCAGCGGGAAGGTGGGCCTAGCGATCTGGGTCTGAAATCCTGCGGAGGCCGAAACTGAGCAAGGCTTTGATTAGAGAAATTATCTTCGCTTTGTGTCCTTGCAGACATAAACACCGTATCGATATTTTTTGCAGAGAGATCATTTGCACAGAGATAGATATAAGGAGACACAGGAAGAAAGAGAAACGTGTCTGATCGCTGTCCTTCTTCTGCAAGCCGGGTAGCCAAAAGGGCCTGACCCGCCTGGGTAGAATCCAGGGAAAGGCGGTTTCGGAAACAGTGGGTGCCGAGAGCCCCTGGCTCCCGATTCTCTGGAACTGACAGATAAACGGGGGAGAGGACAGAAGATACCTTAGGCTCAGGCCAGGGACCTGGGCCGAGGGCATAAGAGCCAGCCCCCACCTCAGCTTCTCCGTGGCCCGCCTGGCACATCCTCCCGGGCCCTGCCCCTTCCTTTTTTCACTCCTTCCTTCCGTACATCTGCCCGTTAGCAAATTTCTGCTAGCCATAGGCCCGTTTTTCTCAATTTTCCTTTGGCCCTTTCCCCACATACCTCTTTGAGCTTGGAGAACCCCAGGCCGAGAGGTACTCAGGGGCAGCCACGAGGCCCCTGGTGAGGAGGCTGTGGTCTGCCCGCCTCCGGGGACCGCAGCTCCCAGGAGGCTGATGGGCGCCTCGAGGAGGGCGGCAGGGGTTCTGGCCTACGATTGGGGTTCCGCGCCCCGGTCTGGCAGGAGGCCGGGCTGGCGTCGCGGTGCGGCGCTCCACTCCGACTGGTCTCTGACTTCCCACCGCTGCTCCGCTGCTGGCCGGGCGCGGATCGATGAGCGCTATCAGCCCCCGCCATCTCGAGCCCCGTTATTGACACATCGGGCTCCCTGAACCTCCGAAAAGCTGCTTTGATTGACTCGCCTGATGGATAGAGTGATTGAGCTGTCAGGCTGTGCGGCTCAGGCTGGCCAGGAGGCTACGATTTTATTACAAGTGTTCATGCCTCTGCAACGGCACCCATACACACAGTAACAACAACAACAGCAACAAAACAACTGCCACAACGCTCTAACAACCTAAGAGATGCCCATCTCACAATGGGGCCTTTCTGAGGTTGCACACATTTCCTGGGCCACTTCTGCTCAACCAGCTAATTACTAACCTAAACCAAGGCCTTCCTGGCCCCTCACCCCGCCTCCCAGTGCTTTCTTCATCGGGCTCAGGAGTGGGGCTTGTCTTTGTTCTTGGCTGCTTTCCTACTTACAAGCCTGGGGAGGCAGGGTGCTGGTTTCTAATCCTGCAGGGGCAGTTCAGGGAGAGGAACCTCAACCCAGTCTTGAGTTGCGGTGGTCGGCCAGGCCTGTACTCTTTTGTCACAGGACAGCTGGTGACCCCTGGAGCTGGTCTGCCCCAGAGGCCAGCTGCCTGGTTTACCCCTCTGTCACTAGGTTTCGAGATGCCGGTGCAGACCCTACTTTCCAGACAGTTTTAGAGGTTAACAGGCCAGACAGGGACTTCACTCAGCTCAGGAAGCTCCCATAACCATGACAGGGCCCAGCAAATAAATGCTAGAGACGACTTGCGTGTGGAGGCCTCTTTTTCCTCCTCTCTTCAGGGCTGGGCTTCATAGCCAGCCCTCTTCCCAGACTATTTTTGAGGGACCCTTCACTTTCCTAGGAAGGTTTCCTGTGGCCTCTTCCTATAACCATCTTAGGGCATAGCACAGATTTTTTCCGGATTGTCCCACCCTTTCTGTCCCTCTGCCCCTGTTTTGCTTCTGGATGTGGGGAGGGGGATGCAGTTTTCTTGCAGATCACCATAGGTGGGCAGAAAAGACAGCTCTGACTTGCTTTTGTTGTTCAGTTTTCAATCCTGAGATTGCAGCTTCTGTATCCGAAGGACTAGGGAGAGAGACCTGCCTGTGCCACTGGGTGTAGGATGGGGAGGGTCCTCTCTTTCTTACTGGTACCATCCAAGGGACAAAGCAGAGACCCCAGGGGCCTGGGCATGTGGATAAGGCATACAACTGGGGGAAGGCCTCTTCTCCCCTTTCCAGGAAGCAGGTGGACAGTGTCTTCCTGGGACTCCATAAGGGGCTTCGTTTTAGGCCAGAGGGAAAGAAGAGCAGGTAGAGAGAACAGATGCTGAATGTTTTGGAGCTAGGCAAGCCTCTCACATCGCCCTCCGTATCCCCTTGTTTTCTGGAGTCCGTAGCTACAAGCAGATGTGGTCTTATTGTAGGTGTGTGGGTGTAGATGCGCTTCTTAAGGAGGGGGAGAAAAATAGTTCGCAGGCTGGCAATTCCCGCAGGGCAGTCCTATCCCAGTCTTCATGACTCCACTGTTGAGCCTCTTTTTATGCCAAGTCTGTGAAGACAGCAGGCTCCTGACCTCCAACTCTGGGTTGGGCCTGATAGGGCTCCAAATATCTTTCCATCTTGGACTCTATGATTTAAACCTATCACGGCTGGGTCTGTTCTGAATTGAGGTGTGAGGTGCATACACAACTTCGGCAGGCCAGTTTTCCCCTGTGACCCTTCTGGCATCCCAGAGGATTCCCAGAGGGGAACCCAGCGACCCCAGTAGCCAGCAGATTGATCTAGGGGCTCGTGGGCGGGAGGAGCTGCACGGCCTCTGCTATCGCCCCAGAAGCCCGGGGCGAGATGCTCCAGCTCCGCTCCGCAATTCTCACGCAATTCTTCCTCTGCCCTCTCCCCCCTGCCCTCTGTCCCTTGTCCCCACCTCCGATGCTGCAGGTCCCCGCACCAGGAAGCTGAAGAAGAAGAAGAACGAGAAGGAGGACAAGCGGCCGAGAACGGCCTTCACGGCCGAGCAGCTGCAGAGACTCAAGGCGGAATTCCAGGCGAACCGCTACATCACTGAGCAGCGGCGGCAGACGCTGGCCCAGGAGCTCAGCCTCAACGAGTCCCAGATCAAGATCTGGTTCCAGAACAAGCGCGCCAAGATCAAGAAAGCCACGGGCATCAAGAACGGCCTGGCGCTGCACCTCATGGCGCAGGGACTATACAACCATTCAACCACCACGGTCCAGGACAAAGACGAGAGCGAGTAGCCGCCGCCGGCAGAGGCCGCGCGGTCCGGCCGCCGCACCCGCGCCCCCTCCTGGCACCGCGGCCGCCCCAGTGTGGGCCCCACGCCCCGGGGAGAAAGAATCAGCGTAAAGGAGGAAGGGAGCAACAGGGAAAAGAGAGAAAAAGAGGTTCCCAGAATGGAGAGTCACATTGGAACCAGACATTCTTTTTCAAAAGGGAGAAAGACTCAGACAGGTGCTATCGAAAAATAAGATCAGTTCTCTCTTCACAGTATAAGGGACGAAAACTACGAACTCTTAAAGCTCTATCTAGCCAAACCGCTTACAACCTTGTATATATTTAATTTCAGGTAAGGAAAAGAATTATGTGTAGCGATCTCTATTTGCTGGACTTTTTATTAATCTCCTTTATTATTATTGTTATAATTATTATAATTATTATAATTATTTTATCCCCCGCCTCCGCCTCGCTGCCCCTGGCCCAGTTTCGTTTTCTTTTGAATGTTATTGCTTCTCCGGTGCCTCCCGTCCCGCATCGCTGGCCCTCCGTTTCTCTGGGACTTTTCTTTGTGTGCGTGAGAGTGTGTTTCCTTGCGTGTCTGCCCTTCGCCTCTCCCCCTCCCCCATCTCCCCAGCCCCTTCTGTCCGTCTGTCTGTCCTGTCCCCGACCCTTTCGTTTTCCGGAGACTTGTTGAGAAATACGACCCCACAGACTGCGAGACTGAACCGCCGCTACAAGCCAAAGATTTTATTATGTTCAGAAACCTGTAGTCTGAAATAAAGTGTACACTGTGCTCACGAGCGCCTGACGGCCCTCCTCTTTGCGGGCTGGGGAAGGGCGAAGACGCAGGGCGGCCCTGCGCAAAGCGGGTACACACCGAGCGCGGAGCCCCGAGGCTCCGCCAGGCCTTAAGATCCATCACCGCACAATGAATACAGGGTACAAGGAGGGCGCGGTGATAGGGATGGCTCGGACCCGGGGATGGCCCGGGTTTGGAGGGTCTAGCGGGACACGCCTGGTCTCTGATAGCATTCAAAGGAGACCAAAGGCCGGAAACCCCAGTCCTGACTTCGGAAACACTGCGGAGCTGTTGGTCTGCTTCCCGCGGAGCCAGGACCAGCCGGGCTGCAGCATACTCTGGTTCAACCTGCTCCTCTCTCCAGCTTGCTTCTTTTCTTTTTCTGTCTCTTTTTCTGATGCAGTCTTGCTAGAGGTTTTCTCCTTTAGAAGCAAAAGGACTTCCCGGGGCATGGCAGAGGTGAGGGGCTGCCTGGAATACTAAGCGAGGGCCACCTTGGCCTGTCTGGACTTCACTGCTCTTCCAATGGAGAAGTGATTCGGTTGTCTAGACGGCTGGTCGAGGACGGCACAGGAACCTGGCAGGACTCATGGTGGGCGAAGTCCGGAGAGGAGGCCCCGATGCAGAGAAGCCATGTGGAGCTGCAACCCCTCAGTCAGCTACAGGGATTGCTCTGGGGCGAAGATCTCAACATGCACACAGGCCTGCCTTTGCCCCAAATCTAATAAGCGAAGTTCCTTTCACAATCCCAACAAAGCCTGGCTTGCTTTCTGATAGAGGGGGGCACAAACACCAGCCCCCTGGGGCCCCAGAACCCCCAGATTTCCAAGAGGGAAATGTCTGAACACTTGTCCCAGACCCTAGGGCCTATCCTTCCTGGGTAGCCACTGGGTCCCACCATTCAGGGACTAGGAAGAGAAAGGGGAGGTCCCTTCTAATCTCCCTTTGGTCCAGGATTTTTTTAAATGGTAAATTCTGTTCTCCCCGTTTTTCTTTCTCTTCTGTAGTATGTACGTATGCAGCTATACTCATATGACCAGATATGTAGGTGTCCCCAAAAACTCGGGTGCATATGTGATCATGTGTAGATGAATACTGGTACATCTGGGTGCCCACAGTGTTTTGTGTATTTCTGCATTATGTGAACATTATGCGATTGGATGTTCATGTCTCTGTAATTAGATGCATACTTGGATGTTTGTGAGTTCACAGTGTGTGCACATGTGCTTATTTGTGTTTGCACGTGTGTTTGTGCATGTAGGGGAACCCTGCTTCTGTGCTCTTTCCTTGGGTTTCTTTCCTGTTGTTTTTGCAGGATTGATTATTGTGAGAGTGGGAATGACCGATCAGTCTGCCTTTCTTGAAAAATTCACCTTGGTTTGGGCCTGTGCTGGGTGTGAAATGACAGTGCCAGGTGTCAGGCCTTGGAAGCCAAGGGAGTGTTGAAGTCCCTGTTGAAGGGCTTGAGGGGTTGGGGTTCAGGGGCCTGGAGTTGCAGAGCACATTTCACATTGCCATGGGTTCCCAACTTTATTGCATTCCATTCACATCTTTTTTGGGTGTGTAGAGTAACCTCTACACATAATAGATGCTCACCCAATCCTTGAGTGAAGAGTTGAAAGCAATGAGGTGGGCCCTTCCCTGGGCCAGTTGTTTTCTGGTGACTGGAAGTATATCCTTTGCTTTTCTTGGGGTGGCGATGCAGGGGAGGAGCCCGGAATCTTCAAGTTCTCCACAGCTTTTGGTTTTGGGGCTGAGATCTGAGGCTGAGGGTACCCCTTCCAGAATCTGGCCACAGGCAGATAGGATGTTAGGGTGCCCAGTTCTACAGAGAATCTTTCTATCCAAATGCATGGAAACTGAGCTACTCTTCCTTCTCCCTTCCTCAGTGTGGCCCCTTAGGATACCTGTGTCCCTCAAGATCACAGATGCAGAGTCAGGGGCCAACTTGAGTAGTAACTCCAAGAAGCATCCTGTTCCTTAAGGCCCCTCTTTATCTGTACCAGGAGATCAAAGCCAAGAGTTTTCCCTCTGGGGGAGAGAGAGGTGGTCACCTCTCCCCAGGATTATATTGGTAAATTGCATGGATGTGTCAGTATTATGTAATTTGACTTCTGGCCCATTATCTCCTTTTGTCTTCCTATCACTATGGGTAAATAGAATTTTTTTCTTTACTCAGAGGAGGAAACTAAAGCTTGGAGAACTTAAACATTTGGTCCATGGCTCCTCTGGTCCCCCTGTGTCTTCCTCTTTGTCACACCTACTCATTACAACTGCCTTTATCTCTGAAATCTGGCTGAGGTCCTCAAGAAATGGTCCAGTATGACTTTCCTATCTTCTCTCTTTCTTCCCCATCCCCATTTTTATTCCTCCTGATTGGGGCAGAGACTAGGGAAGGAGGACTCCAGTCAGACTTCTTTCATGCACCCCCTCTAAAAAAAGAAAGTAATAATAATCATAAACAGGCATTGATTTCTCTGATTTATGGGTCTGGCTTAGCCAGCTGCCTGTGTATTAAAGTCTGGGGCTGCATTGAAATAAATACTAGAGTGTGCTATCCCAACTTCCTTATATTCTACCTATTTTTTTAAAGATTGGATTGAACCATAAACTTAAATCTTCCTCAGCCCAGGAGGAAATACACACTAGCCAAGTCTAAACAGTATTGATCCTTGGCTCTTTCTGAGGGCAAAGGTCTCTTCTGTTCTCTTGCCAGAAACTCCTGTTCCTTCAGTAGGGTCAGGAGGAGGAGGTGTGGAAGGGGGTGGACTACAGAAGGGGTATTCGGGTGTATGGTGGTACATTGTAGGTCTGTGTTAGCTTGTATGTTTGTGGGTTGTATTGCACGTGGGCATTTGTATAGAGGTGCTATTGACTGATAAATAAATACATTTATTTAGGCTTGGGAGGTGTAAGTGTGTTTTGAGTGTATAGGCACCAATAGCGATTAGTGTTTGTGGGTGTGTGTATGTGTGTCCAGGCTGCCAAGGGCACAGAGAAAGAGTCTGTACTAACCTGCCCCCCATCTGGCCCCCACAGCCCTGTCACCTGTGACAGGGCTTCCAGATGCCCCAATGTCCTCAGTAAAAAAGCCTAACTGCAGGGGTAGGGGTGACCCTGGCTGACACCAAGAAGCCGAGGCCAAGGCCAGGGTCAGGGAGACTGGCCTCCCCAAACTCCTTGCCCTGTGAAAGTGTCTGCTGTGGCTTTTCTGGGGATGGCCATCTGTTTCTCCAAAGGTCAGCCTTGCTTTTCTTCTTCATGAAAGCCCTTCCTCTGGCAATACAGGCAACCTTCATTCCTCATCTTCCAACAGGCACAGGCTGGGAAGGGGATGGCGAGCCTGAAGACCCCTCTCCTCGCTTTGCCTCACAGCCTGGGGCCCATTTAATCTCTATGTCACCGTGGCTTAAATTGGAAATCATGTTCACTCCATCTGGAGGGAGGTGGCCAAGTACTGCTCCATCCCTCATCACCCCACCAGAGACCTCTTCTCTCTTTTACTCTGAACCCAGGTGAAAGAATTGTGGTAACTTGTGGAAAGGGGCAAGACTGGGGACTCCACCAGCCCCCACTCCTCCCCAAATGATTTAGGCCAGGCATTTAATTGTTGGAGGGGATCCACAGGGAGTCTGGAATAAAAAGTTTCATTTAACTGGGGGTCAGGGGTGGGAGGGGAAATGCCTGGCAGGGTGTGAAAGCATACTGGAAGTGAGAGGCAAAATCTTCAGATTTCCTCTAAGTCCAGTAAGGGCCTCAAGAGTGTCACTGAGTGGGTGGTACCAATGCATATATAGACATACAGCACATGTGCACATACTTCTGCATATCCAAATGCACAAAAAATGTACTCACATATATAATACTTGTACACCTATGTAAAATATGAGCAAATATACAAACAAGTATCTAGATATCTAGAACTGACATACAGAGATGGGTTCCTAGCAAGCAGATGGCCATGGTCAATGTAGAAATTTCTGGCCCTTTTTTTACATGACCCAGGAGTACACCTGCTGGTGTCCAATACATATCTGCATGCCCCAGCTAATGGGCTTTGCTCCTATCCAGTGTAGAGACAGGGCATTGTTTCCAGGGCTGGGGACACACTAGACTGCCCACTTCTTTTCATGAAGGCCACCAGAGAACTGGGACTAAGGTGAGTGGATTGATTGTGTGGGGTGGAAAGTCTGGAGTCAAGGCAGCCCCTTCTCTCTCCCCAGAGACTCTGGGCTCAGACACAAATGTGCTGCTGCTACACCTGTCTCCATCCCTCCCTCCCACCTGCCCTGCACCTTCCCAGGTGTACCTCCTGGGGGTGAAGCAGATCCAGGGAAGGAGAGGGCAGACTTCTGAAACTGATTTCTTAGAGAGTTGGATAAGTCTTGGGCCATTATAATTTGCACTTTGAGTTTGCTTCTAAATGCAGCCTTTCCCAGAGATGCCATTCTGGAGATGGAGCAGGCCCCTCCACTCTGGAATTCTTCCCAAAGATATGGGGTAGGTTGCTGTGAGCACATTTGGAAAGATTTCAGGTTGCAATAATGGATTGCAGAAAAGCAGAGATCGGAGCACTGTGCATGCTCAAACACACCCAGCTTATCCCGAGAAGAGGATTGGATCCATGCTCCAGATTTGCCTTTCAGATGTGGGAATGGGGTGAGGGGCGGCTGTGGGAGGATGCAGGAGGAGCCCTGTGCTGGGGGAAGCTGTGAGCACAAGCCTCCCCACTCAATTCTGCCAGGGGACAGAGCATACACGCAAGCAATCTCTCAGGGACTAGCAGCTACCAGAAGATTCCTCCCAGACCCAGCTGCCATGCAAGTGCAAGTGCAGGGGTGGTGAGAAGCGCCATCCTGGGTGCACTCAGTACCCCCACTCCGTTTCCCCCCGCCCTCTCCACTCACTCCTGGCACCCCAGGAACAGCAATTACATCGCAGAGGGGAGGGAGACCCCTGTAGGTGAGATGGAAGGAATCCAAGGAAGAGACAGACCTACTAAAATTGAACATTCCTCAAGGACAGACGACTGCAAGAGTGGGCTAGGACCCTGACTGAGAGGCCAGCAGATTCAGGCCGGAAGGCACACAGTGGTACCCACTGATGAAGTGAATGCAGTGGGAAACCACTGATAAAGCCCTGCTGCTGCCCCACACCCCCCTCCAGCTGCAGTGAGGCGGCCGTTAAAAGTCTTTCATCCAAGATGAAAATTCATCATTACAAGAAGACACATCCAGAAATTTAAAAATAATAACAGATTCTCTATTTACTGACAGCCAGTGTCCCACGTTGCTAGCCATTTGACACAGTTTACTTTTTTCAACCTCACACACTTCTTTGAGTTGGATATTATCATCCCCATTTTACAGGTAAGAAAAGTGAGGTCCAGGGACATTCTTGCCAAAGTCACACCAAACCACGTTAAAGCTTACACAGTAATTATATGTCATAAAATACCAGGACGATTCTCCCGGTGTGCTATGTTTCCACAGTAAGAGAACTTCTGCATAAGTCGGGATGGGGTGGATTTGGGTTAAAGGCTATTCTTTCTCTTCTGAACTCTTAAGTAGGAGTAGTCCTCAGCCGCCATCTCCAACCTCCCACTCTTCTCTCAAGTTAGTACCTCACGTTCGAATTCTTGCTCTCAAATCCCACTTCACCCAGGTTGGTCTCAGATTAGGTTCCCCGGAGGTCTTCAAGATGACCTCTTCCCACCACAATCAGCAGTGTCTACCCTCACAATCTCCTCTCCCTCCTGAGCCCAATCTGGCTCGGCTGACACAGCCCGCCCCTGGCCTCTCGGACCTTGGCTTCTCCCCCCTGGCTGGAGCTGCCTGCGCGCCCAGCGCGGTCTGCGGAGGGCGCCTCGCAGATGCACTTCCGGTCAGCGCAGCAAAGGCCGTAGGCTTGGACTGCGCTGACCTGTCGAGTCAGGCTGGAGATCGGAGAGCATCTGGGGCTCGTCCTCTCTCGGGGAACCTCGAAACCCCAATTCTGCTAGCCCAGCGCGGGATCCTGCCCACCGGCTCGATGGAGACGCCAAAGGGAGGGCTGCCCGGGCGCTGGGCTCCGGGTGATGGACAGGGACCCGCCTCCCTCCACCCGCAGGCGCCAATATTCCCGCATCTCCTACCCGGGTTCCCCCAAGCGACTATCTCTGTACAGTTTCGATTTGTGTCTAGGCCGGGTTCGCTCTCCTTTCAGTAATTTTCTATGGGCTTCCCGGCCTCTGGGTTCCTCCTTGGTCCTCTGCTCCAAGGTTTCCGTTTTCGTTCAGAAGACTGCCCTCCTGCGGTCAACCTCTCCGACCACTCGGACTCGGCCTTTGCGGAGGGTGTGCCTGGGCGTCTCTTTGGCTTCCTGCCCTCCGTCTCCTCTGGTCCGTGGCCCGGCTCCCAAGTTTGCTCCCGGGATTGGAGGCTATGAGGGAGGCCGGGGACTTCCGACCTCTCGCTTCCCTCCCTGAGCCGGCGCGCAGGACCGGGGCTGACCTTGGAGGCGGCCACGCTCCCCGCTCCCACCACGTTCCCCAGTCACCCCCGGCCCCCTTGACTCCCGGGCTACCAAGTCGTGGCCCCTGGGGAAGCGCCCTTCCTTTGGCGGTGCGCCCTTGCCCTGGCGGTATCGCGCAGCGGCTGGCAATCTGAGCTGCGCAAACCATGTTTTGGAGCGGCCGGGCCTGGGGTCAAACCAGGAAGGAGGAGGGGTGGACCTCAGGCTGTGGAGACCCGACTTTATTTGTTTCAACTTGTCCTGAAGGGTTAGACGAGGCGCGCGCTCGCGCACATTTGCCACCGGGAGCCGAAACCCTCGCTGGCTCGGCTGCCCGGCTCGGCCAGCCCGCTCGGCGCCCTGCGCGGCCCTGGCTGGCCCGGAGGCCCTGGCGTCCGAGAGCTTGGGCGCCTGCCTGCTTGGTGCCTGGCTGGGGCGAACCTGGCCCGCGAAGGGCCGCCACCTGCATTTTCCTGGACTAGGTGAGCGCCTTCCGAAATCCCCGATGCGGGATCTTTTTTGGGGGGCGAGAGAAAAAGTTGCTGCAGCAGCCCTGCCCCCTGCCGCCTCTTCCCACAATAAAGCGCCCACTTTCAGGTGGCAGACTTTTTTCCATCTTCCCTTTCCTTTTCTGGAGATATTTGGCCAATTCGCTTTCCTAGGCACAGCTGTGGTTTCCCCCTCAGGTTAACTGTTTGCATGGAATTTCTTTAAAACTAGCGCAGTCCTCTTGCCCTTGGTCAGCATCTTTTCTGAGCGGCGCCCACCCAGGCCCTATAGAGCTTCCAGGAAGGTGCGGCCGGCTAGGCGGGCGTGAGAAGGACGGAGGCCGGGCGAGGACCTTCGGTCCTTGGCTGCAACTCCCCCGCCTCCTCCCCTTGCGGACTGAGCTCTGGCCTTCAACGCTAGCCTCACGACTTCAGGGTCGGTTCAAGTGCGCTGTCCCTCTGCGGGCAGAAACAGAGCTCCGTCGGAATCGCTAGTTACCTACTCGGGGGAAGACGGCCAAACCCCAGTTTCATGTTCCTAGGGCCTCAGTTTCTTATCTCTTCTCCAAAATGCCCTAACAGGGTCGAGCTGTTTGGAGTTGCAGAGTGAGAAGTCTAGGGTTGTGGGTTTGCGTAGTGGCAAGGGAGTGAGGGGACCCGGGGTGTTAGGGGAGGAGAGAATTGGAAGGACAAAGCCTCCCGACGCCACTTTCATTCAGCTGAAGTGAACAAAATTCCCTTTTGGGATAGAACTATTGGGGCTCTCGGACTAGGCAGGATCAGGGGATTCCAGGTGGGCGAGATTCTGTGTTCCATGCACCCCACGTGCAAACACTTTGACCCCAAACCGAAGCTGCCGCGGGTGAAAGTAACCAGGGATACCCGGGGTTTTGAGGAAGCGCCCCCACAGCGCCCCGCGCAACTCAAGTGAGGACTGCTGACTTGTGTAGAAGACGCCTCTGCCCCCAGTCCTGGCCGGGCCTCGGTGGAGAGGGCTTGCTCTCCTTTCTCTTGGACAACCTGATCGGATATTTCTCCCTCTCTGGGCTTCTCTCCTTCCTGTTACTCCAGGAGAGCTGCTCACGTTTGGATTTGGCCCACCAATCAAAGCAAAAAGACCCGCCTGGTGAGGCGCGGGAGCCGCGGCCCTCCCTCCAGCTTCCTGGGGGTAGGGTGGGGACCCCTCCCCTAGAGATTCTCTAGAGCCAGAGTGTTGATGATCATTACTTTAAATTAAAAGTCCTCCTTTTTTTCTTTCTGTCTAAGCTCCAACTTAGTTTCAGAGAATGAAGCGTGAAAGCTCTATTATGGAGATTACCGATGCTTCATTTATTCCCGCAAATGGCAAACACTGCCCGGCAAAGACCAAGCGAGCGAGTTCCTTGTCTCGGATCCTCAGCCGTCTCTGGGCTCACAAGCTCACTTGGCTGTGAGACAGCATCGTCGGGAAAAGCCCCTACAATGGGCTTACCTGGGGAAGGGAAGAGCTCTGTTCGCTGGGGCTGCAGCCAGCAAGCTCCCGCTGGTTGGAGTAAAGACCTAGTTACATACCCCTGACTTGAGAATTGAGGGATTTGAGATTGGAGAAAAGGGGTGTCCAGAGGGTTACTCTTGAGGATCCCTGTGATGTTGAGTGTATGTGACTGGAGAAATCCCATGGACAGAGGAGCCTCATGGGCTGTAGTCTATGGGTCCCCAATGCAGTGCAAATCACTGCTAACCTTAATGCTGCACCTCCCTTTTCTATTTACAGTGGAGTTCCTTGGAATTTGCAGTGTGTTCCAGGAGAGCCAGGAGACCCATGTACGCTGTCCTGACCTCATTCACTTTCTCATTCCAACCCTCTAGCCCTCCCTGATCTTCTCCATGCTCAGGCAGTCAAGGGCTTGTGTCCATAGTGACAACTCTCTGTCCACAGTTTTATTTTGATGCATATATGCAGTCTCGATGGGTCCTTTTGGAAGTAGATCCAGAGCCTTTCTATCTTTGATGTACAAAACTCACCTAGTGACTTGGTGGTTGTTGTTGTTTAGTTGCTTAGTCTTGTCCAGCTCTTTGCTACCCCATGGACTGTAACCCTCCAGGTTCCTCTGTCTATGGAATTCTCCAGGCAAGAATACTGGAGTGGGTTGTCATGCCCTCCTCCAGGGATCTTCCCAACCCAGGGATCAAACCCAGGTCTCACACATTGCAGGCGATTTGCCTTCTCCATAATCAGTGATTCTTTGGTCATCTCACAACGAGGAGGTTGAAAAGAAGTGTAATGACCTCTGGGGGGAAAAACGATAAAGATTTCTTATTCTTTTGAGACAGAGCAGTGAAGTTTGAAGAGGAAGAAGTATAAACTCCTAGAAGGAGAATTTCCCAAGTTCAGGCTTAAATTCCTTTGTGACACTGTATTATTAACTCCAACACAGTGGCAGGCCCACATTCCAGTTATCCCATGCTGGGAGCCCCTCCAACACAAAGGCTGTTGTTTGCAAGGGGGGTGGTGGATAACCAGGAGGGACTGTCAGTCCTTCTTTCTCTCACCTTATCCAGCTCACAGGTTGCAGGGAAAGTGGAAGTTAATTCTGCTTCTGTTTTAGAGGAGCTTGTTTTTCTTAAGAAGCCACCTTATGGAAGTGTGTGAGACTTGCCTTGGGGTATCAATAGGGACCATCCTGGAAATGATGCATTTCCCTTATTAGGTGGCTGGTGACTTGTCTATAGCTTGCAATGGAGTCAAGCCCCTGTAGTTGTCCTTTCTGCCTTTAATAGATGATGACTTTTTTACCACAAAGGTCCTCAGTGGTCAAGAGCAGCAGTCTTAATGGTTCTTTGAGGGCAAAGTCACCTCACAGAGCCTGGGGAGTTTCCACTGATGCAGTAAGGGATGACAGAGCCAGCTGGATGGGGAGGGGATGCGACGGTGAGTAGATACGATCACGGATCATGCGTCACTAAGTCGGGGAAGCAAGGGAGAGGGCTTGCTGCTCGCACAAACGGTGGTCAACTTTCATTAATTGTTCAGTTATTTTAACGTGAAGGCAAATACCAGAATGCTCTAGTGCCCATTTTGGATTAATGGCCTGCAATCTTAGATAAGGAGGGGGTCAAAGAGAGAATAGAGGTGTTCAGGAGTTTTCAATCTTCTTTCAAATTTAGAAGGCTTTTTTTGTGGGGGGGGATGCTGTGGTTTCCACTCCTTTACTCCACCAAATGTATGAAGTGGGAGTCAGTGAATTGAAATTAAAAGGTATTCTTTGGCCAACAGAGATTGGCTTCTAAGGATAACAAACATTAGAGGGAAACCTCTGTTGTATCCTGATAAATTATTCAATCAACTGAACTTGACCTAAGTCAAGTGCCTGTGATGCCCTGAGGTGGGCATTGGTGGGCTGCACTCTTAGCGTCCCAGGTGCCATGTTGGTATGGTATAGCCCAGATTTCCAGATTAGCCATGTGAATTCCTGAAGTCTGATTATTTGGAATACTGTAAACATCGGAACCCATCCCTTAACTTTAATAATATCAGAGGCAATACCTCTGGGACTGATTCTGGTTGGTTAACTTAGCTGAATTTATGATCTGTCAAAGAGAAAACAAAGGCAGGTTTAGGTGCACCTACCTTAGTTTTTTATGTCAGTAGCTTCAGGAAAAAAATTATTTCCCTACTTTTAACACATAGATCTGTTCAGGTTAGTGGAATAAAGCACAGATGTACAGAATTTAGAGATTATATTCTATTTCTCATGATACTTTCCCTCCTTGTCTTTGTATTTGTTTTCAGGGGCTATCCACACTCATGTCTGAATTTTTGGTGGATATTTTTCCTGGGAAATGTGGTTGTATGGAGTAGTCTCAAGAAGCTTTTGAAAGTGTAACCTTGAATTGGGAACAGGGATGGATGCAGGGGGAGTCCTGACATTCTGGGCATCACATAAAAAGTGTGAAGCTAGAGGAGCATCTCTGAAATGACTCCGGGTCTATTTCAGGGCAATATTCTTTGAGGTTATTATTAAGGGAAATACCTTCTTCAACATAAGCATCACATTTCTGTATGGGCAAAACTTGGGCAGAAATTTGAAACATCCTGCCTATGAACATCCATGGGGCCATTCTATGTTAAATTGCTTGTGGTAAGTTCACCATTGCAGGCCTAGCCCTTGAAGTTTACATTCTTGGAATTCTAGGACTCTTTCTGGGATTCTTTTATGCACAGTCTATACATGTAAACCAGTTTAAGTAAAAATGACACCGTGAATGAAACAGGGGTTGGCTGAAGTCAGACAGACAGCCATGTGGTTGTTTAAACTGCTTCCCTCCCTCACCTTGTCCAGACCAGACTATGGGTGGAGAGCAAGCCTGTGACAAGTCCTCCTGCAAAGCGTACCATTTGTTCCCAACTGCCTAGAGTTCGATAGGATGTAGGTAAGGGACAGACTGGGAGGAGCAACACCCCAGAATTCTGCTTTAAAATCAAGTGAGTTTACCTCTAATGAGTACCTTTCATAAAGTCCCAGGATGATGAATCCTGGGGAGGAATTCGGAGCTGGCCTTGAAGTGAAAAGGTGACTGATTTCTTGTTGGTGTTCATAAACGTGTGTGCATTTCCTTCAAGAGGTTACAGTGCTTACGTGGAGGCTGCCTATGAACTACCTCAACCTAAAGGGAAAGTCCCTTTTTTCTTATTAATTTCTGCAGTGAAGGACTTTATAGAAGAAATGGTTTCATGCACTTTTCCTTGGAAACCCTAGACAGTGAGCTGTCAGCCTCCCTGTGGGGTGGAGAACTTAGTACCCTCAGAAGTGGGAAGCCAACAATCAAACTGAGTAAGTCCCAGAACCACCCAGGATAAAGACAAAAAAAAAAAAAAAAAAACCCTCTTGGATGTTCTGACTCAATATCCTTGGCGTCAGGACAAACAAGTCATCGTAATACTGTGCACAATTTTTCTAAACTTATCTGGAGTCTCATCTCTGACATTCAGACAGGCAGATGCCAGAGTGAAAGTGGAAGTTTATGCCACTGCTTGACCATCCAGGCTGTTATTTATTTAGTTTCATATGTGGGACGAGTGAGGAAATAGATATAAGAGGAGAGAATTTCTGGGAATCTTTCATGGTTGATACAAGGCTGATCTTTTTATAAAAATGGAATTTGCTGTTTAATAAATAAAACTCTACATGTCAGTCTGGGAAATGTGACGCTTATTTGAGTGAATAAAAGATTGATGAGGAGTTGAATTGTGGGCTGTGGTGGGTGCAGCTTCATCCTGTTTCTAGATTCACGTTCGTCAGAAAGAAGGCAAGTCTCCTCCCCCAGGTAACTCAGGGTTCTGGTCAGGCCTTGCCTGTGGGCAGACCTCAGCCTCAGAGGCCATTGTGGGCCCAACGAGATGTAAAAACTTCAGACTCTGGGTCATTTTTTTTTTCTGGTCTTCAAAGTAACTGTCCACACTCTCCAGTTGTGGCAGGAAATGGAGACAAATGACTTTAGGGGTAAGGGGTGGAGGGTGCACATGAGCTTATGGTGCCCAGTTTAGATTGTTTTCTTTCCATCACTTCATGAGTCTGAATGGTGGGAACTTTTTATCTGGAAGAGAATTATTTCTGTGCACAATTGTCAGTCCTGCCAGGAAAGTTATAGCTGCCCTATAAAAGGGGACTGACTGCCTGTCTCCCTTTGTCCTAGGTTGGGAAGGCCTTCTGGTCAATAAATACATATTAATCATGTAAAAGGATTGACATGCAAATGAAGGGCACCATTGACAAGCCCTGGATGGCAGAAGAGAAACCCTCTGCAGCCGTGGTCCTGGCTGGAGGGAGCCAGGGCTGCACCAGGCTCTTCACAGGGTGTTTTCTAGAGGGTTAAGCATTCTTTTCCAATAATGATGTGAAAGAGTTAATTGAACTGGAGGTGGCTTTGGGATATTTTGCTTACAATCCTTCTTAGCTCTGCCCCATCTCCAGATTTTTTCTTTTAATTTTAAGTCTGGTAATAGGCAGGCCACCCTTTGGATCGCCGTGTCTCTCAGTCCAACTGTAAGTCTCCAATGGTACTTTGTTCTTCTGATCAAAGAAAAGTTGAACCAAACAGGGAAAATGGTTAAAAGCTTAGCTGAATTTTTTGAGGAATGCGTGATGTTGTAGGAATAATTATTAGTTGCCATTATGAATTACTGCTTATAAAATAGCATGTTACATATCGTCATGGCTTTCTTTACAAAGCAAAGACACTATAAAATGACCTGGTGTAGGTAGAACGACATTTGACTCATATTTTTCTATGTGCGTGACACCTGTGGGTATGTACAGCCCACACAATGATTTTTAGGTTACATATGACCAGTGGAGAATATGATTTGTTGTCAAGACATATATTGAAAATCTTTTGCTGTAAGGACAAAACAAAAATGCATTGTTGTATGCTCCCAACAGATCTCTGAGGTGAATATAGTTTCTTTATCCTTTATGAATCATTAGAATATAAGAAAATATTTTATATCCTCTGGTAAACTAAGTTATTCAGAAATAGAAGTGAAGGGAATTACCTGAGTCAGTGGATGGTCTAACTTTGGTCTTCTTTAGGGGTATGTGATGTTTTAAAAGGTGGACAATTGGCATTTATATAATTTAGGCTTAGAGTTATGCCTGTAGGTACTTGCTAGCTGAGATGCAGGCATTCAGTAATTTTGGAATTGGACCACAAACTTATTTTGGTGATATTCCTGCTCAGGCTATAGGTGTCAAACTGGGCCCTGGTTTAGTAAAGACGATGGACGTCTGGGGTTCTGGCAGGTCAGGCCCTGGGAAGAGTTAGCAGGGTAGTGTGTGTGTATCTGATGACTTTCTTTTGTGGTCTGTGTCTAATATTATCTAATTCTCTGCAACTGAATAACAGATCTAGTCACATTAACTGGGGGTGGGAGGGAAGCAGGAATATAAATGGTTTTCCTCTCCTGGTCTGAAGCACTAACCACGATGCCTTGTGAGTTAAATGTATCTGAGGATGACTGTGGGACCGCGATCTTTCAGTGTTTGGGGCTATATTACTGATTTGCCAAAATCACTAATATTAACAAGATAGTGATTTGCCAAAACAGTTACATTTTCCTTTTAAATGAATTCATGAGGATGCTTTTGGAAGGAGGCTTGTTGACTCTGAAAATCAATACCCAGTTCAAAATCAAGCACTGTCTCCTAAATTCTCACTATGGATGTATTACGCTTAATACGCTTTGCTAATGTTTATCTTAGATTTTAAATGAATCAAATATTACCTAGAATTCAAACCTAGTAAACATGTTGTCTATTGAATTACTCTGTGTGTGTGTGTGTGTATGTGTGTGTATAAAGGAGAAAGTAGCTACTGCCAGAGATAAATTATTTAACACAGTTTTCCTGTATTGTGAAGAAGCAGGCTGAGCCTCATTTTTTGGATTATGATTTGTATTATGAAATGCTTATCAAATGTTTTCCAAAGATTAGTTTAATTTTAATTAAATAAACCTTTCTCAAGAGAAGGCTCCCAACTATTTCTTGTACCCAGAGGCTAACGTACTTGTTGTTTTTAATTATTTTCTGCTGTTACCCAAAGTGCTTGGGATTCTCCCGCCCAATTAAATCAAAGGCGCAGGTTCCTTATACACAATATGTTTAATATTTAATTTTAATTAAATTAATTAAATTGTTTATTTAATTTTATGTGCATTATTGTGCATAGAATAATGCAAAATTCATGATCTTAAGAATTAGGGTGGAGAGGTGAATCAGAGAGCTTTCAAACAAGCTAATTATGGAGCTTAAAGGAAACCTCCCCTTCATTTCCAGGGGAAACATCCTGACATAACCTGAACTTTCTCTTGCAGTGCTCCATGGCCAGAGCGCTGTGGATGTGGGGTCGTTGGCCTCCTTAGTCCTCTTGATCTTGCCCTGCAGTTTGCAGCTGTAGCAGCTGCTCGGCAGAGGAAAGCGTACGTGCGGGCCTATACATGCTGTTGTCACGGCTCATGCGTAAGTGACATTTTCTACTTTGCTGAGGAGCCACCAGCACAGTGCTCCTGGGGTAGGGCCATTTTCTACCAGAAACACAGGCAAAACTTCAGTAACGTCTTTTCCATTCAGGAAAGGCCCATTCTAATGGCTTGGAGCTGCCTTAATCTAGGCCAGTGCTTAAAAATGTGGAGGCATGCAGAGGGGCTCACCTTTTGATTGGAAGCAGTTCCTTAAGGGTAGGGGGAGGTGCCCACTGCCCTGGCTCAGTTTCCATTACAGTTTGCATCTTCAGGGCATGGTTTTCAAGGGTGTTTTTTATCTGCACAGTGCTAGGCATAACTGTCTCTCACTAGAATGCTTAGTTCTTAAGAAATCAGTCTGAACAAACATAGGATATAGAGACCCATAAGAACCCATAGAATGCTTACTTTGCTTTGCCATCTCTCCCATCTGACTTGTCTCTAAAACAATGAACTCTGGAGTAAAACAGTTTGAAGCACCCGAGATGAAGAAACTCCCTGAATTTCGAGGCAATTTTATTGTCTCCCTTCCCTACTTTCCTGACTCCTAAATAATGACACTCTCACCATCATGGCCCTCTGAGCCAAATTTTCCAAACTTGACCTCATGAAGTGCTGTAGTCACTAAACTTCTTTTCATTTCGGGGTTTTGCACATCTGGACCACGGGTGACTATTTACACTTATCACCACTCTATAAATTTTTTTCTGTGGGTGGGTGGGGAGTGTTTCTTTCTAAAAGCCTTCTTACAGAGACTTGTTAACTGCACTTTGTGAAGTCTAACCTTTAATGTGATTAACTCAGCTACTGAGAAAAAAAGAGAGAAAAAATTAATGGAAAGAAGGAAGGAAGAGAGAAAGAAAAATAGAGGAGAGAAACTACTGTTCCTAGGTGAGACTGTTTGCCTTTTCGGTAGCCACCTTAAGTGAGAATGAAGCTGCTAAAAATAAACTATCTTTTTGTTGGTGTTTGTTTTTTTCCCCTCTAAGGCTGGTTTTGTTTCAGTAGATTAAATATTATCATAAAAGTAGCTGATGATGCAGTAAATTAAAAATCAGGTTGTGGAATATTTTTTGAAAACCTTTTTTTTAGCTTCTGTGGCATTAACCCAGTTGGGGCAAACATTAGTTTTAAACCAAAAACATTTGTCAGGAAGAATTTTTGCTTTAAATAAGGGTTTGGGAAATACTGAGAAGCACAGTTAGCCAGAATGGGGAGAAAAAAGAGTAAAAGAGAGTAAAAAACTAAAAACGGAACCCAAAATTTGGAGAGAGATTAATGTTGGCTTGCTAGGCATAGAAAAAATAACTCACCCTCCATTTATGTTGCTCTTCTGAGCTTAAAAACATTTTTAGTGCAAAACATAAGCCTGTGTAGCTGCAAGAAATGTATCTGAGAACAGATGCAGTTGAGTTTGTGGGGCACTGCTGTTTCACCACATTTAGCATCAAATTATGAATTAAACAAGAAGAATGAATAACAAATTAGGACTCGCCTAAGCTTAGCTTTGTGCAGTGGGACAATGAAAATTTATTTGAATTCTATTCCTTGATGAGGTTACAGATTTTCTTCCAACAGAAGATATGCGTTAATACGGTGAAGACAATTATTGGAAGTTCATTTTCTGTGCACATCTTAGAAACCTTTTCATGGAAACAGAAAATTCCTGCTCAGATTTGGATTTTAGAAAAATCCTTAGTCTGTGTTACGCACTCTGTGGAAGGCCCAGTGTAGGAATAATTTCTTAAAAGTATTCTGAAGGAAAGCATTAGAAATATGGAAGTGTGTATGTGTGTGGGGGGGAGTGGTGGTTGTTTTTTGATGTGTGGGATGACAACTGCTAGAGTGTGGCTTTTGGAGTTCTACAACAGGCTGAGAAATGACAGGCTTCTTACAGCTGGGCTGTTTGTGAAAACAACAACAACAACAACAACAAACCACCGCCGCCCCCCGCCCTGCCCCCAGCCCTGCCCAAAAGACAGAAACCCTCATGCTTTCCAAAGCTGACTGCGCTTTTAAAAGTACAGTCAACTGTTCCTCCTCACCTAACTGGAACGGGGAGATAATATGCTGCGACCCTCGCTAATGCCTTCACCACATGCTGAAAGTGGGGTGAATAAAGGAAAGGTTGCTGGAAAGTTAACAAGAGAGCAGACGCGCAGACAAGTTAGATATACTGGGAGGAATTTCTTGTGTGGCTGGATGTGAGAAAACTTTCAAGCCCTTAATGGAACCCATGTGCATCATCGTTCCAAGCTTATTAAAGAGACTAAATAGACAGGCACGTAAGGAGACATAAAAATATCACCTGGGCTCACACTTAGGGTATTTCAGAAAATTAAACAAAACCTATCCCTAGGTCTCTGCTGCATAGTCACTGGTTACGCCTAAATGATGCCACTTTGCTATTTTATAAGCAACATTTTACCTTCAAAGAGTTTCTGATTTATGGAAAAATTTGTGAAGATGGTTGCCTTCACTTTATTATTACAATTGCCTGGTGGGGGTGGGTGCACAGGTTTACTTCTTTCCAAGAGGCAGAAGGCTTCCTGGAGAATGTAGTTTGTGTAGCTTTAGCAGAGCTCCTGACTACCTTGAAGAAGATGCAGGGGCTTCATACACAAACCTGGTTTTGAAAATAAAACAACAGTTGAGTATTCAAATAGCAGGGTTTTTGTTTGTTTGTTTGTTTTAAAGCTAGGTTTAGTGGAAGGACCAGATTTTCATGGATTGTTTTCATGTAGGTGCCTGTGCCTTTCCTGCTCTAAACCTCCTAGCCTATTTGCTTCTACAGGTACAGTTCGTGTTAGCTTGCTGTGTCTTTTTTGGTGTCATCTTTGAGATTCTGACAAAAACTGGGGGGCACAACCTGAAGCCAGCCTCATTTATTCCCACCTTACTCTCCAAGTACAAGGAAGTCCTGTGCACCCACAAGGTCTGTCTGGTGCCCTGGCCTTACTGATTCTGTTTAGGGGGCCTTGAGCCACAAGAAGCCAATTTACTATGTGTTTTTTTCCTCAAAATGAACTTAGTTTTAAAAGTTAGGGGGCTAGGGAGGTAGTGTCCCAGGGGGAACCTCTTTCGGAAATTAGTCACCAAAATCACTTCTCAGAGGGTTTTAAAAAAATCTCCAACTGATTCCCTTCTCCCACTGCCCTCTCACCCCCTCCCTGCCTTCACCCCAATGTGCTAATCACATTCAGGCCAAAGGCAGGAATGGGCTACCTGGCTGCAGCCCAGAGGACATTTTATTTTATTTACAGATGAGCTGTTAACCCCTGAAATATGGATTCATCTGGAAGCTGTGACACCAGGAAGGCTAGCCCCGTTTCGGCAGCTCCAGCCCAGAGCTGCAATAGTACTTACCTTAATTAGCTGTGTCATTCAGAACAGAGCCAGCCAGCCAGCAGGCCTGGGAGGAGGGCCCAGCCCCCTTCCAGCCTTCCCAGTGTGATGGTCTCCATTAATGTGCATGCAGCCCAGGGCCTGGCCACGGAGTGGATTCTACTCCAGCTGTGGATAGAACCTCGCTGCTTTCTTTCACCACGTGGGGCTCCAAAGTAATGGCCTCAGACCTGGGTTTGTACCCTCCCATTTCTATTTCCCAATAACCGTTGACCTCTTTGAAGCAATGACTTTGAAAGGATATGCCCTTGCTCCAGGAATACTGCAACTGCTTGAAACTTTTAAGAGTTTCTCTTTCAGAAACTAGTTTACAAATCATATATTCACACACACTCCTCATCACAGACACATAAAAGGAGTCTTGTTATTTTATATCTGAACCTCACTAATGCTCAAAATAGCATTTCCAGTCTGATCACTTGCCTTATTCATCAGACTTGGCTCAGAACGACTTTCAACTCTTACTCAAACTCAGATCCTCCCTGAAGGACAAAACTTCTCCACCACTGAGGATTTTCAAAAGAGTGTGCCATGCAATCTGATGCACTTCTAGAAGAGTCTGTGGGGCTTTTAAGCATAGCAGTGTAGCTGGAATAAAATATGAGTTTCCAGCATGTCTCTTTGGAAGGGGACAAGATACATTTGGATGTGAAAATTCTGGGTTGGTGAAAATTCCGATCTTGAAACACGGCCAGCAGACTTGCCATACCCCACCCCACCCCATCCCACTGACTCAGCCCAAGCCTTGCTTCATTGGGTGCTGTGGAACTAGTGAGCATTTCAAGTGAATATTTGTTTGCATTTCAAACATGGTGGGTCAGGCCCCTCTGATGCCAATTAAATGGTTTGGTTTTAAGGCATGAGCACATGTCTGGAGTGAATCTAGCAATGGGGTGTCTTTTATCAAACTCTTTCTCTAACTTGCTTCTTTATGTCTTTTCTCCCATAATACAGATCTGTAGACAATAGTGATGTATAAAAATTCATTGGCCATGAGACATTCTGAGAAATATTTCTGTTGATAGGAGACCTAATCTGTAGCAAGCATGTTTCCTGATTCCATTCATTTATTATATGTAATATATGTATATATATGTGTATATATATATATTAAATAGCCCTCGGATACCCCACCTTTTCTTCTAAAAACAAGGACATTGGAAGAGGGCGATTAGGAGACAGAGTAGAATACACCCTGATAGCCCTGATCACATATGTGGCATCAATAAAGCAAGAGCTTCCAAAACAATCTAAAGGTAGAGAATTTGATACCTGACATCTGATTGAATAGTATCAACACAGTCATTAGGGGAAGCATCAAAGCTCTCTAAAGTCTCCTTCTTGCCAGCTTTCTGGTTAGCCTTGTTTTAATTTGAATTACATTTGTGGCCACTCTGACCGAGCCAGTGCTTGATGGTGCCCTACTGGAGATGGGTTCTCTTTATGGAAAGAGTTCTCTGCATGCCCGGAGCCCAGAGAGGGCCAGTGGGGTGGGTGGGGAGTGCGTGGGGACAGCCCTCTGGCAGCTTTGAACAGTGCCCCGAGGGGTCCAGGCTGCTTTCTTCACTTGGATCAGGAAACCTGTGTTCTGCTACCAGGTGTGTGACAGGAGAGTGGGACTTTTGTTACTTCCGGTATGGATCTATCATTTGTAAGATGAGGGGACTGGGCTCATTCAGTTGCCCCCCTCTGTCCCTTACTTGAGGTCCTTGACAAGAGTAACAGGGAGAAGGGGCCTATAGCAATCACCATGTTTCAGGTGATTGCCAGAAGTAGTCTGTACACCACCTGCTGAGGCTGCCCTGGCCAGCCAGACCTATTTCCTTGCTGGGGCCTGGGGGTCTTACAGAGTATTGGGCTCACAGATGCTGTTTCATGTGGACCATGTGGACCAGTACTCTGACATGTCCCTTTGATGAATAAAAATGGGAAAATAAATGCCTTATTGTTTAACAGATTTAAAAATCAATAACAGTTATAAGATACATGGAATATTGTTGTTTCTTGGTAAATGGTGGTTGTTATTTTTATTAGTACAATTATATTATTGTAGCTTATTTGGTTAGCAAAAGCTTTCAAAATATAAATGTAGCAGGAACATTGCATTCTTCATGGGGAGATGGTTGGGAGCCCTGTGGGACTTTTTCCCAAGCCCTTCCAGGAAATCATATGGTCTTAGTTTCTGCTGGCTGCAGGCCTCTTGTGTAGGTGGGCAGGGTGGCTGTGGTGGTTTCTGGCCACTGCTAGGCATTGAATCTGAGGGAGTAGAATCTCTAGCTCCTGTTCCACCTGGAATCTACCCCTCTCTCAGCTCTTTCTTAGCCCTGAGCTGGACCAGCCACCCTGCCCTAGTGGGCAGCGTCTTGGAAGTGTTCATGAAAAGCCTAGGGTTCTGATGACTTGCCTGTTTCCTGACTGTGGGTTGCGTGATCTGACGGGAACAGGGATGGGGTTAGGAAGAGACATAAGACTTGAGAAGGACAGTTTCCTCCTCTGTGATTTCACATTTAGTTCATGTAGAGGTAAATGCAATTAAGAAAACAATTACGTGATTATTTTCTTAGAATTTCATGCCACATGTCATAATAAAAGCTACCATTTATTGATTGCTTCTTATTTGCCCAATACTCTTCCGAGTTATTTACATGTATCTCATCTCACTGACTCCTTATAACAGCCCTTTAGGGTGTATCAGTATTTCCATTTTGTAATTTCAGACACTGATACTCAGAGTGGTTAAGTAACTTGCCCAAGGTTACACAGTTAGACAGTAGCCGAACTGGAATTTAAAGCCTATGGTCTTTCCAAATATTAAAGATTTGTTTCCATATGATGAAATGTCTTATAGTATAAAGAAGGCAAACATTTGCAAGCTGGAGATTCATAGAATGAAAAGTCATCCAGAAATGTTTCCATAGAGAAGAGTTTTGAGTTGGCTCTTGAAGGAGAAAGGGGTTCAGAGATGGGATATAAACCAAGCTCGAGGTGGTGTGTGTAAAGGAGAAGGGAGAGACAGGGTGCTGGGTCCAGGGTGATGGAGGGAGCCTGAGGCCCTGGGGAGGGTCAGGCTGGAAGTGATGCCCTTTGGTTGCTGCTTTGGGGACAGGTGTAGGGCACCTGTCTCTTTCCCATACCCTCGCCTCTGCCTCTCTCTTTGGCCTACTGGTGGCAGGACTCTGCAGGCAGCAGTCAGATTCGAGGGAAAACTGGCAAAGGATTTACCTTCCTCTCTTCCTCCCTCCTCGCTCCCTTCTTCCCTCCTTCTCTCTCCCTCCTTAATATTTCCTTTTTTCAAACCAGTAGTTAAACACTACAATTAATTTGGAGGTGGAGCAGGGCCCATGGGCGGGGACACAGGTTATCATTCCTGGTGCAGAGAGTGACTGGAGTGCTTTGAGCAGGGCTAGGCTGCCCTTGTCTGACTTATGGTTTGAACATTTACGCATTTTAGAATAGCTAGAGGAAGTGCTAAATATGAGCTGCAGACCTTGTTGTGGTAGGCGTACTTGGGAGGTAGGCGTTCTTGGGAGTGTTACATGTGCTAAGCCTTACTGGAAGACATGGGAGATGTTGAACGGACAGAAGGAGCCCACCATGCTGTTTCCCATGAGAGACTGGGAGATACGATTCAGAAGAGGGGCATCACAACTGTGATGTTTTTCTGACCACGGGGGAAGGGAGACATGGGGAGGAGGCCTGGACACCTCCCTTCTTCCTCCCTTGTGTGCCCCCACCCCACCATGAATCATGTATCTGTGGGCCCACCAGGCCTTGGGGTGGTGCTCTTCTCCAGAGACTTTCATGAGCTTGGTTGGATTCCTGGGACTTCTCTCAAGGGTCCTTCCCTTGCTGCTGTCAGAAGTGATGGGGGGCTGCTGAGAAAGGGCAGGCAAGTGGGGTCAAGTCCACAGGAACACTGAGATGCGCTGCTTGGGATTCCATTGTGATTCTTTCAGAGCCTGCTGGGGCACGCGCGCTGACTCACACTTACACACAAGAAACTTCCGGTCAAACAACTTGAGATGCCTCTTGCCCCCATATACAGACCTCTTACATGTATCGGCACACGCAAAGGCCTGATCCACCAGACCCTGGCAGCCACACACATTTGTTGACTGCCGTGGGGAACTCACCTCATCTGTGGGATTCACATCCAAACTGCCGACACAAAGAACCACACAAGCAGAAGAGCCTTGATTTATCCACCAGGCTCAAAATGCAAATTCCATTATTAAATTCCATTACAATGGACAGGTGATTTTGAAATTGTGGCTCATGACTCATTGTTGTTGTTCAGCTGCTAAATTGTGTCAGACTCTTTACAACCCCATAGGCTGTAGCCCTTCAGTCTCCTCTGTCTACGCGATTTCCCAGGCAAGAATCCTGGAGTGGGTTGTCATTTCCTCCTTCAGGGGATCTTCCTGACCCAGGGATTAAACTCTCATCTCCTGCTTGGCAGGTGAATTCTTTACCACTGAGCCACCTGGGAAACTCCATGACACATTAGTGGGTCACAAAATCAATTCACTGGGTTGCAAGCAACTTTCAAAAAAAAAAAGATACAATAGAGAAACTTAAATAGAATGCGTGCATGCTAAATCACTTCAGTCGTGTCCGACTCCTATGGGCTGTAGCCCACCAGGCTCCTCTGTCCATGGGATTCTCCAGGCAAGAATACTGGAGTGGGTTGCCATGCTCTTCTCCAGGGGATCTTCCCAACCCAGGGATTGAACGTGCATCTCTTTTGTCTCCTGTGTTGGCAGGAGGGTTCTTTACCATTAGCACCATAGGATAGGAAATATGAGTCTGTCTGTCCTGTGTAGTAAGAGTGATGAAATTTTATAATTTAAAAATTTATGTGTGCATGTGTACTGTATATCAGTGCAATTTTATTTTTAACTATGATTTTGTGGCCAAAAAAAAAAAATTTTGAAAAGCACCATGAAACCTTATTTCTTAGTTTAGTGCTGTGACAGGCAATACAAGAAGACTCTTCCCTTTCTTCACCCTCTGGAAGCAGGCAGGGAACCTGGGTCCGAGCAGAGCAAGGTAATGTGGACTGGCAGTGCCCTGACCCATGGTGTGGGGAGCAGGGAGGCTGGTAGCAGAGCCCTTCTTTGGTGGGTGGGTGGTGGCTGAGGAAGGAGTCAATAGATGCTTATAAACCAGAATCCTTGGGACTGCAGGAGGGGTGGTGGTGGCAGAGGCTGAGGCTCTTTCTAAGTTTGGAGTTTGGGCAATGGAGGCTGGGAATACAGGAAGAAGGACAGATCTATTTTTTTGTGAGGGTTGATGATGAGATTCATCACAAACATAAGGAGTTTGGGGGTGTTTGTGAGACTTTTGGGCTTCCCTGGTGGCTCAGTGTAAAAGAATCCACCTTCAATGCAGGAGACGCAGGAGACTTGGGTTTGATCCCTGGATCAGGAAGTTACCCGGAGGTACCCACTCCAGTATCCTTGCCTGGAGAATCCCATGGATGGAGGAACTTGGTGGGCTACAGTCCATGGGGTTGCAAAGAGTCAGACATGACCTAGCATGAGTAGGACTTGAGACTTTCAGTTTGATGTGACCATGGTGGTCCATGAAGTCTCAGAGAGGGATGGGCCAGAGGCGCAGATTTGAGGTCTTTTGAGTGGGTGGGAGAAGATGGGTTCAGGGAGGGAGTAGGGAGGGGAATGAGAAGAGGGCCTAGGAAAGAGCCCCAAGAATGGCTGATGTGTGAGTGAGGGCCAGAGGCGGGAAGCTGTGATGGAGAGTGTGAGAATGCCTGGCCTCAGGGAGAGAGCCGTGCTGGAAGCGAGGGCACAGGCCCCAGGGAAGAGGCCACCTGCTGTCGCACGCAGCACAGTGTAAGGCCCTAACTGGGGAGAAGACCTGAAATAACTAGAAGGCTGCAGGCACTGAACTTTAGTCTGCCGACTCTGTGGGCCCATGAACCTCAGAGACCTTAGAGAACTTTCCTTCACATCAGGAGCTGGAAAAAAAGAGAGTGAAGCTGGTGCAGGGTGAGACAGGGGCTCTGTTTGGAAGTGGAACTGTCAAGCTGGTAGCTGAACCCCCTTCCTCCACACTGGCCTCCCTTTCCCCAGCCACACAGGGTCAGCCCCTTAAGGCAGCTGAGGGACCATGGACATCTGGAGACTTGAGTTCTCATTTTGGCCATCAGGAGCTCCTCACTCTCTGTGAGCCACATTCCTGATCTAAAAATAAATGAGGTATCTCTATGGTTAGAATAATCTCTTGTTGCTGTTGTTCAGTCACTTAGTTGTGTCCGACTCTTTGTGATCCCGTGGACTGCAACTCACCAGGCTTCCCTGTCCTTCACTATCTCCTGGAGTTAGCTCAAACTCATGTCCATTGGGTTGGTGATGCCATCCAACCATCTCATCCTCTGTCAGTCCCTTTTCCTCCTGCTCTCAATCTTTCCCAGCATCATGGTCTTTTCCAATGAGTCGGCTCTTCATATCAGGTGCCCAAAGGATTGGGGCTTCAACTTCAGCATCAGCCCTTCCAACGAATATTCAGGGTTGATTTCCTTTAGGATTGACTGATTTGATCTCCTTGCAGTCCAAGGGACTCTCAAGAGTCTCCTAAAAACAATCTAAGAATAATCTCTTAGATCTCTACCTTCTCTGAAATTCCTTGAGGCCATCTTTGAAATGGGGATAATCATTTTTGCCCTGTTTGCTCACAGGAGGATCCCTTTTGAAAACTATAAAGAACCACCAAAGCAAGGGTGTTAAGGTTATAGTTGTTATAGTTGTTAACAAGTATATTCAAAAGGGCCTTCAGGAGCCCAAGTTAGCCAAGGAATTACTGAATTCCTCATTTTCTTTCTGGAAATGGAATTTCCTTCTCCTTCCCCTCAATCTCCTAACACCTTCTCCACCGTATTCTCAAAATTGTGCATAGAGTTGGTAAAAACCTGGGGGCAGGAGGAAAAGAGATGTGAAACTCATTTATCTAGTGAATAATTGTTGGGCACTAACTGGGTGCAGATCTCTGTTGGATGCTAGGGTTACTATGGAGCCCAGGATGCTGGACTGGCCCTGAGGGCCCCCCAGCACTGGTCACAGCAGAACCACCTCTGAAGCTTTCAAATTCAGATTCCATGGGTCCAATTCTGGACCTCCTTACCTTGAAGCTCCCTGGTGTGTGTCTGTTTAAAAAGCTCGATAGGGGACTGATGCTTTCGAATTGTGGTGCTGGAGAAGACTCTTGAGAGTCCCTTGGACTGCAAGGAGATCAAACCGGTCAATCCTAAAGGAAATCAATCCTGAATATTCATTGGGAGGACTGTTGCTGAAGCTGAAGCTCCAATTCTTTGGCCACCTGATGTGAAGAGCCAATCCACTGGAAAAGATCCTGATGCTGGGAAGATTGAGGGTGGGAAGAGAAGGGGCTGACAGAGGATGAGATGGTTGGATGGCATCACTGACTCAGTGAAAATGAGTTTAAGCAAACTCTGGGAGATAGTGAAGGACAGGGAAGCCTGGTGCACTGCAGTCCGTGGGGTCACAGAGTTGGACGCGATTTAGCAACTGAAGAACAACAATAGGGGATTTTTTTTGCACTTGAAAAGGTGAGGACCACTGAATGGAAAGACGAGAAGCGGACCCCTGAGATGGAGTGATTTAAGTGCTAGAGAAAAGTAGGATGGTAATTTCTGGGACAGAGTGCTAAGGAAACCTCAGGGAGACCTGAGGCCTTGGGAGTGGATTGGCATGGGTACAATCAGGGAAGACTTCCTGGAGGAGCTGCTGCCCTCAGTGAGTTTTGAAGGATGCAGAAGAGGGGAAAACATGTGCAAAGGCAAAGGGCTTTCCATGAATGGTCATATGTCCTTAAAGGTGTTTATACATAAAGTTCACAGTCCAGGTTAAAGGTGAATAGGCAAATCTATCCATGACCCTGAGAGAGTCCTACTGCAGACCCCTCTCTTTTCACAAGAACTTGGACTGGAGTTGGTTATAAGGCTGGATGTGTTAGCTGGGAAACCAGTTCTGGTTAATATTAGATTAATGCACATTAAACTATCTTAGGGTGAGAATGGAATCTTCTCAGACTTTACAAGGTTCAGGCAAGAATGAACGGGTTGATTTATCAAGCCCTCATTATGGGCAGGCCTACACCTTCATTGTCGCTGTGTGTGCTAAGGCGCTTCAGTCGTGTCCGACTCTTTGTGACCCCATGGACTGTAGCCTGCCAGGCTCCTCTGTCCATGGGATTCTCCAGGCAAGAATACTGGAGTGGGTTGCGATGCCCTCCTCCAGGGGATCTTTCTGAGCCAAAGATTGAACCTGTGTCTCTTACATCTCCTCCATTGGCAGGAAGATTCTTTACCACTAGCGCCACCTGGGAAGCCCTCATTGTTGCTAGCTATACATCGAAGTAGGCCTTATTTCAGCAACTCAGAGAGATGGAGTAATTTGTCCAAGGTCACACAGCAAGTGAGCGGCAGAGCTAGGACTTGGGTCTAAAGCCTCCCAGGCACACAGTGCAGTGATGAGTCCTATACTTGTATCTTGGGCTTGAACCTTGGATCCCATACTTCCGAGGGATCTGGGTTAAGCTCCTTAGGCTCTCTGCACCTCAGTTTCCTCCTCTTTAAAGAGGCAAGGCTGATAGCATCTTCCTGGCAGGGCTGTTGTGAGCACCGACTGAGGAGTGTCTGTACACAGTGGGCGCCCAGTAGGTGGTGTGGGAACGCCGCTGTGACTGATGGCGGTTATGCCACCTCCCAAGCCTGGGTTCCCTGCATATTACACACAGGGACTCAGACTGGATAGGCTGAGGCTGACCACCCAGCTCTGAAATTCTGGAATGGATTTTGAATCTCAGTTTCTGGCAGTATGGCTGATATCCTGGGATAACTTGCCTGGAGGCAGTGGATTATCCCTGTGACCTTCCTGAGTACCAAGTTAGCTCAGCTTGGCCACAGCAGGCAGAGGGATAGTGGCCTTCCTGTCTCCCCTTCAGGAGGATGGGCTGCCTTGCGGGGCTCTGGGGAAAACTCTGGATGGAAAAGCAACGAGCTGTTATGAAGAGGATGCTGGTCTATCTGCCCCAGCGGCAGATAGAATAGACAGATAAAACTCTGTAAGTGGCACATTTTCCGCAAGTACTCAGCTATAAAGCCCCTTTGAAGGAACTTCTAAAAGGCCTCTGCTCAGGGGCTGGCACCACTGTGGCAGGGTGCAGGGGCCTTTAGAGGTTGCCAGGGCATGCCAGGGTGTGTGTGGGGGTGCACATTGCAGGCAGAGATCTTCCAGGGGTGGGAGGGTCTATGAAAATGAGCCTGACAGAGGCAGGTGTGTGTGTGTGTGCGTGTGTGTGTGCGTGTGTATGTGTGCGTGTACAATATATGATGGCAACCCGTTATTAGAAGGGTCCATTCTGGAAGCTGCACAAAACGGTGGGAAGGAAAGCCATGAGACAAAGGCAGGAAGGAACAATGCCAGCACGGATGGGCAAGATTCCAAACTCAAGACAGATGCCCGCCCACTGGGGGGCCCCACACCTCTGGGCCTGACCGAAGTGGGGGCACTGTGGGCCCAGAGCAGGACTGGATGGCCGTCCGGGTCCTCTATGCGGTGGGAGGAGCAGAGACAGATAGCCTCCTGCTTCTCTCTTGCTGGTGGATCCAGGTGCAGAGTCAGGGTGGTAATGCAGACAATGTCATTTTAACCCATTGTGAAAGTCAAGGGCCTTCTAAATTTGTCTCAGATTATCCTGGCTGTGTGGCCACAATCATTATTTTCATTCAGTCAGTTCAGAGTAGTAGTGGTTTGGTGCTGGACCCTCTGGGGACTGGAGATACTTAGGTCCTCAGCGAGAGAACACTGAAAAGATGGAAGAGGGTGAAGTCACAGAGCAGCCTCTGAGGGCCGAAGAGAATTTTAGGTACCACGGGGGCACCAAACAACACAGAAGATGGGGGTCTCTCCAGCCGGAGAACAAGAACCACACAAATGCACAAAGACCCAGCCACGGGGAGGTAACATGATCAAGAAGAAGAAGAACGTTAATATTTGCATGTATGTATATGTACGTCTGTAGGACTTAGTATGTGCAGGGCACTGTTTCAGGTGCTTTGTGCTTTGTCAGGTCATGTGTGAAATCATTGAACCCCTGGGAGAATCTGAGGCAGGTGGAATTACTAACTATTCATTTTGCTAACAAGGAAACAGAGGCACAAGGAAATCAAACAACAGACGTGCGTGCTTGCTAAGTCACTTTAGTCGTGTCCAACTCTGTGCAACTCTATGGACTGTAGCCCGCCAGGCTCCTCTGTCCATGGGATTCTCCAGGCAGGAATACTAGAGTGGGTTGCTATGCCCTCCTCCAAGGGATCCTCCCAACCCAGGGATTGAACCTGCATCTCTTATATCTCCTGCATTGGCAGGCAGGTTCTTTACCACTGGCATCACCTAGGAAGCCCCAAATAATAGACATTCAGTCCCAAAGTGAGTGCACATATTGTGGGAAAGATCTGATGAGCCCTATTTTGCAGCTGAAGAAAATGAAGCTCAGAGAGGCCAAGGGAACCAGGCTTACTCAGACACACACAGAAGTCCTTGCTTCACTGACCAGAGCATAGATTATGAACAGGCTTGGTGTGTGATGTGTAAACCCCTGACTGCATTCATGTTGTCTGCAGGCTGTTGCCTTTTGACCTAAGCACAGTTGTTTTTTGCTGGTCCTCAGAGCCTGGGGGCTTTCAGATTCCCTGGGCCCCTGGATGCCCTGGGGTGGCACCCTAGGGGCACGTGCAGTCTGCCAGGAGCAGGTTTCCCTGGGTATTAATGCTTTCTCACAAGTGCTCTCAGGCCAAGAACGGAGCTGGATCTCAGAGAGATCTGGGGTCTGCACTCAGCCCAGCACAGGTCCTTGACGTACCTCGACCCTCTGACAGCCTTTGTTTAAATGGTGTCTTATTGAAAAGCTTACTAGGACTTCAAGGATGCTGACCTGACTGAGAATAGAGACACTGGGCAGCCTGGTGGCCAGACTTGTCCAGATGCTGTGGGTTTCTTGGAGCACATTTGAACCCTTGCAAGACAAGATACTTTTTGAGACTCCATGTAGCCTAACACATGTGATCTGTTGCCCATCAGATGGGTTCCTTGCTCTGTAGAGAAACTTGAACACGTCAGGTCCATTTCTTTGGGGTCAAGGCCCATAGTGACCTTTGATCTGTTTCAGGTAACAGTGAAAGGAAAAAGGTTTCTGTGTCCCTCTGGCCTTTCTCCCATTGAAGCAAGTGCAGTTGGTTTAAACATGTCGGTTTCAGATGCACAGACCTGTGTTTTAATCTCATCTCTTGTTCCTAGCTGGGTGACCTTGGATAAATCATTCTACTCATCCAAGCCTGTTTCTTCTCCCTCTTAGGCGGTGCCAGTTTAAGTAAAATGATGCCTGCAGAGCTCTTAGCCCAGTTTCTGGCACCCTGTGTGCACACAGCACTGTGCTGGCTTATAGCACAGCGCTGAGAAGGGTGTTTGGGACCGGCTCTGGCAGGCATGCTGGACCCAGACTTTACTTCTGGAGAAATTGGGAGGTAAGCCAAGGTGTTCTGGTCACCTCCTTCCTTTCAGCTGTCCCTCTTCTCTCTGCTCCCCTTTGATGCACAAACAGAGCTGTTAACAGCATGAAACTCCCCTGCCCCACAGCTCATCTTCTCAAGGTCAGATACGCTTTGGACTTTCCAAGGTGAACATCAGCAAGTCAGTTACCCTGAGCTCTTCCCCCAGGCACGAGCCTGATCCACTAGAGCCTCACCCACTAAAACTTTGGTGTATTCTCCTGCCTTAACTGGGATACCTGGAGGCAAACCAACCCCCTCACCTCTCTGTCCCCAGCACCCAGCCCTGGCCCAGGGCATTTAAAATAGTCCTAGTCCTAGTGAATATGCTATAGCATTCGGATATAGTAATCTTACTTATTTCTCATTCAAAGGAGTGATTCTGAAGGTAAAAATGTCTGGCCTGCTAAGCTCAAGGGGTATAGAGAATATTCCTTTTTGCAAAGACCCCAATGCCCCTTAAATTATGTGCTTAAGTGACAGGCCTTTGCTATGAGACCAGAGGAGGGGTTTTGCTGTTTTGCTTCAAAGAGGAGTTTTTGGTCTCAGAAAATGTCATTTGAGGTTGTGAGTTAGGGCAGGAGGGAGAAAAGGGGCTTCTTATATTCCAGACCAGGGCCTTCTGTGAGAGGCTGGAGAAGAATTCTAAAACAAGCCATTCTCAAAGCCAGGGAAGGAGTTCTTTGTCTCCGTGGTAGCCAGAGAAGATGTAGGATGGATGCCAGGAAGAAATATAAATTTCCCAGGGGAGAACACAGACCAGCTGAAGGAAATCAGCATGACGGCAGTACCAAAGGCCAGCACAGTTGCCACCCTTCAGGTTCTTTGGAGCCCATTACCTGACCCCAAGGTATAGTGCTATATTGCTTATATTATCCAAGTATTGAAAATGAACAGTGGGTATCTTCCTAGGTGATTCCAGGTGCTGAATGTAAATCTACAAAGTGACTCCAAAGGCAGAGTCAGGGGGCTTTGATGACTATCCACATGTCAGACGTTGTTTGGAGGGTTTTGGTGGGGAAGGCTGGAGTTAAATGCTATACCGGGTGACCCAGGTTCCTGTCTACTCTGTGCTTTGCAGGCCAGAGAGTGGTAGGTGTGAATTCTATACACTTGTCCAGTTGAGGTGATGTCAAAGGCTTACCCAAAAGGAGGGGGACAAGAATCTATGGCTCAGGGGAGGCAAGGCCCTTGTGCCAAGGAAGCCTCCCACAGCTGTATCCATCAGCAGTGCCCAGTAGCAGAGTGGCCAGCAAGACCCTTGACCCAGGGAGACCCGGGAGCTGTAGGAATGATTTAGGGAAGAACAGGATGCCAGAGGCGACTGAAAGTTGCATTACATAGCATCTAGTCTCACCCCCTCATTCCACAGGCCAAGGTACTGAGATCTGAACTGCTGGCAGTTTGAATCTCAGCAGTGCTATTAAACATCTCTGATTCCTTAAAATAGTATCAGCATCTCTAAATGCCATCATGTTTATCAAGTAACTCACAGTTTGGGAATGTGAAACTAGAATCCAGGCTGTAAAAAAGGCCACCTAGGTGAAACAAACAAACAAAACTAACACCATAAACAAAATGAAATTAAAAGTTGGGTGAAGTGTTTGCAATTTATTGTAACCAGGAAAAAGTGAGTCTCCTTATGTATAAAGAACCATTATAAATTAATAAGAACCACCAACCCAACAGAAAATTTGACAAAGAATGTACATCATCCACAGATGAGGAAATTCAAATGGTTCTTAAGCATTTGCAGAGTTGCTCAACTTCACTCATAATAATAGAAATAAATATGCACAAAATATGAGATAATACTTTTCACCTGATTGGCGAAGAGCAAAAAGTTTTATATCACTTCCCCAGGCTGTGGGGAAGCAGGCACTTTTTTTTTTTTTTTAGTGTTTTTTGATGTGCATGATTTTTAAAGTCTTTATTGAATTTATTGCAATGTCTCTTCTGTTTTGTTTGTTTGTTTTTTGGCCCCAAAGCATGTGGAATCTTAGCTCCCTGACCAGGGATAGAGCCTGCACCCACTGCACTGGAAGGCTACTGGGGAAGTCTCCAGGCACTTTTATATAATGTTGATGGAAGTGTAAGATAAAATCTCTACAGAGAATAATTTGGTAACAACTATCAAAATGAAAAAATACACATTCCCTTTTAGGTCCAGTAATTTTCCCTATAAATATGTTAGCACACTTGCGAGGTGACCATGTACAAGGATTTTCACTAAAGCATTGAGAACAGCAAATGAGTCAAGCAATTAAGAAATGCTTAGAAGACTTATTAGATAAATTATGGTATATCCAGGGCTCCCTGGTGGTTAAGATGGTAAAGAACCCACTTGCAATGCAGGAGATGTGGATTCAATCCCTGGCTTGGGAAGATCCCTGGAAAAGGAAATGACAACCCACTCCAGTATTCTTGCCTAGAAAATCCCATGGACAGAGGAGCCTGGTGGGCTACAGTCTATGAAGCCGCAGAGTCAGACCCAAGTGAGTGACTAGGCATGTACACACACATGGTATATCCATATAATAAGGTATTACAGAACCTTTAAAAAGAATTGGACAGCTACAACAAATGCTACCATTTCTATAAACAACAATAAGCATATATACATACATATGTGTTTATGTACCTACATAGCATATATATGTGTGTGTGTGTGTGTGTGTGTGTGTGTGTGTGTGTGTGTGTGTGTGTGTGTGTGAAATTGCTTATATATGCACAGATGATCTTTGGAAGGATATACTCCCAAAATGGTAACAGTGGTTGCCTCTGGGAAGGAGAACTAAGTGATGCATATCTGAGATATAGAAGTGGAGGGGAGTTTTTTACTCTATGCTCTCTTTTGTGTCATTTGCATGTATTCCTGGTTTAAAGGATGATAGGCTTTTAATCCTGCTATCTGAGGCCCAGAGAGGAGGGTCTCTGGGCCACTCTCACGCCCTAGTCTCACTCCTGGTGACAATAGTCTTGATGAGCACAGGCCTGGCAGTGAGGCTGAGTCTGGGACAGGCTCAGCTGCTGGCCAGAGAAGAAGACTGGGGGGTGGGGTGGGTACTGGACTGGCTCAAAGGTCTGGGAACCCCCAAATCCACAGAAATTGAAACAGAGCATTCGAACTGCCTGTGATCTTGAAAACATTTGGCTGGCTGAGTCAGATCACAAGCCCATTTCCAAGTGTCTGGCTTCTTCTGTTCCTCACCCCCAGAGGTGGGGTCTATTAGGACAGGGCTGGTCACATAGCCTTTTGTAGAGTCTGTGTGACCTGCCTGAGCAGTGCTGCATACACACCTGTGGGCACTTATAAGAGTGGTAATGGAGACAGCTGGCTGTTGGAGTCAGTGGGTATTACTGACATGGCTTTTTATGCAGGTGTTGTCTACACTGGGAGCAGGTGATACAGTAGGAAGATGGTGGCATTTGAATTCATGCTGACCTGGGTTTGAGTGTGGGCTCTATGCATATGAGGAACAGAGTGTTAAACGTAGACAAATTTACACTTGTCTGATGAGCCGTTACACTGATAAGCTTCCTCAGGTCACTGATGAGCCATAGTGGTGACCTAAGGAAGTCGACCCACATCTAAGCTTATAAGTGCCTTAAAGTTACAAAATCAAAACACTAAGGATAACCAGTCATAAACGGCTAACTGGTGTGCTGCAGTCCATGAGGTCACGAAGAGTTAGACACGGCTGAGCGACTGAACTGAACTGAACTGAGGCTTTAAGCTTTAGCCAATCAAATAATTTCTTTTCTTTGCCTCTGTACTTTCTCTATATAAAATCTTTCCTGGCACTGAGGCAGGTGGTAGATGGGCCTCCACCCAGGGTAGAGCAATTGGCGATTCATTCCCTGTGGACAGAAACTCCAAGATGAGAATAACAGGACAGTTAAGGGAGGAGGCTGGCCCCTGCTCAGTCCACATATTTCTTAGTCTCAAAGTCAGGAAACCTCCTTGACAACACATGTGCAGAAAGCCTCCTTGGAGGTTAAAGGGAAGTGATGCCAAGGGATGTTCTACCCACATGCCTTTTTGGTAGAATCCACCTTGGCTAAGACATGGGTGAGCACACTTGGGAGGATCCTGAGATACACCAAATATGGACTGTGAACCAGGCAAATCATGATTGGCTAAAGGAAACACAGAAGAAATGCCCATAAAAGTAATTCAAACTACCACGAGGGTTCGACTCAGTGACTCTCTTGAGTCCACCCATGTGTCTATCCATACCTGCTGTACTCTTTTTCTCCTAAAAAATACTTTACTTGTTTCATTACTTTCTGTCTTCATAGGAATTATTTTCTGCAAAGCTGAGGAGCCAGGGCCCCTGCCACTCACCACTGGTCTAGTGGCTAGGATTTGGTGCTCTCATTGCTGTGATCTGGCCTCAATCTATGGCTGGGGAATCCAAGCCCTGCTTCAAGCTACTGTAGGCTAAAGCTCCCCGAGATCAGCACCTGTGGAGGGGGGCTCCTAGTTATTTCTGGCTTGGCATTGCCCAATTCCGATCAGTTTTTGCTCAAATAAACTCTTACACATTTTAATATGCCTCAGTTTATCTGTTAGCAATAGATAAGAGAAAGATCCTTAACTTTTCTAAGCCTTAGTTTCTGATCAGTGAAAGGGAGAACTGCCTTACAGGCTGTCACTAGGCCTGATGTGAGTGGGAGTGTGGTGTGTCACGTCAGCCCCTTCCAGACGCCCGTGTTGCCTGTTGTCACAGAGGTAACATTGTTGGACTCTGGCAGATGGTTACGTTAATTAATGGGCTCCAGGCAGGTGGCCTGGGTTTGAACCCTGGTTGGGGCTTCCCTGGTGGCTCAGAATTTAAAGCGTCTGCCTGCAATGTGGGAGACCTGGGTTCTATCCCTAGGTCAGGAAGATCCCCTGGAGAAGGAAATGGCAACACACTCCAGTATTCTTGCCTGGAGAATCCCATGGACGGAGGAGCCTAGTGGGCTACAATCCATGGGGTCGCAAAGAGTTGGACACGACTGAGCGATTTCACTTTCTTTGTGCATCCTATAGGCTGTGGAACTTACGGTAAGTTACATGACCTCTCTGTGTTATATAATCTATAAAACTGGGATTAAAAGCAGTACATAGCTCATCTAGGGTTGCCCTGAGGATACAAATGAAATACATGTTCTGCTGTAAAGCACTTAGCATTGAGCCTGACCTGGAGTAAACAATCAAGAATATTTGCTTCCATTCTTATCATTCTTATTATTTTGAAACAACTTGATAACATCAAATCAGTCAATGACTGATCTTAAAAAAATTGGTTACCAAGTTTAACTTTTCTTTTCCTGGACACACAGTGGAAGGTGCTGAATTGGCATCTCCAGTGCGGGCAGCTTATATTTTCCAGAGACACAAATCAGGCAAATGGGCAAAATGCACCCAATTAGACGTACCATTATTTCCCACGAAACTGCATCCCATCTGGCAGTGCCCACATGGGACCAGGTCAGGGAGGAGTCATGAAGGGCTTGTTTCAAAGAAATAAAAAAATCCTGTGCAGTTCGGTGAGGAACACGGAGCCTTTGGAGTGGTCTTTGAAGAAAGTGAAAATGAAATTCAGAAGACCTCAATGCACGGGAGAAGCAGTGTCTATATCACAGGGGTGGGGGATGGGAGAACTATGGATTTTTTTGGAGATTCTGAGTACAAAGGAAAGGGGAGGCTGTGTTGATAAGCTGCCGCCGCACTCTGGGCTCTCTTTCCAGGAAAGAAACATTATGGAAATTAAAAAAAGAAAAAAGATGGAGTCAAAAAACCTCTAGACAGATCAATTCCAAGAGTGTAGACGATTACAGGGCTTCGAGAAGCTGGCTCTGAGGACGCTTAGCAAAGACAGATAATTCCAAAGAGGTGCCAAGGACTCCGAGGAACCATTTATTGAAGTAATGTCAGAATGGAGATTTATAAGATGAATCTAGTAACAACAATAACTAGCTGGGCCCCTCCTCCCAAATTAAATGACACACCTCCGTAGCAGCAATAAGGAGAAGAAATGTTTTGGGAGGTGAAGGGATGGAGGGAGAGGCAGTGCAGAGTACCCACGTTAATTAAATAAATAAACCCAAACAACACATCTCACAAAAAGGATGCATAGGCCTAGGTGGGACTTCTTGCCTCTTGTCCTTCTGTTAGAATTTTATGTAATTGATTACTTTTTGACTCAGGAGTTCCCTAAAATGTGCTGGCTGGGCCAGGCTGAACCTCAAGAGATAAGCCTGCACCTCCCCACCACTGCAGAATGGTTTTAAGACAGCAGGGAGGCCCTTTCCCACCGGGTTCTCCCCAGACCTGCGTGATCATTCCCATCCTGAGGTGCTTGCTAGGACTTTGGAAAGTGGCTTTGCCCACGCTTCCTTGGCGACACTCCAGTGAATCAGAATTTAACCCGAGGTCACTTGTCACAGAGCTGAGAGTCTCTGGGCCAGACTTCTGGGTCCACAGGAAAACTGAAGAAAGCCAGGGACACTCAGCCAGGGCCCTTCCTGGCAACCCTGGCTCCGTCCAGAAGCACGGGGGCATCCTGGCACACGAGGTGCCATGAGAGAAGAAATCGAAACAGGGTCTAGGTCCATGTTGGTCCTTTTTTCTAATGATGATTTTTTTTTTTTTTTAATTTCACCACCACAAAATTTCAGGCATAGGATGGTCGAGAGCAGCAGGCTGCACACAGAGGAGGGCTGAAATCTATTTTGTAAGCGCTTCCTCACAGCCTCCCAAAGTTTAAATATTAATTTGCCTGTAATTGGCGGAGAAAACAAACAGGCAATTAAAAACGTTACAAAGCTGACTTTCTCCTTCCTCTGCTGTCCCCTCCCTTTTCATTTCGCCGCCGCCTAGAACTGGTTGTAAGACAATGGGACCCCGAGCTGTGCGGAATTCTAAGCCCGGGCTTGCCTTAAAGCTACAATATGGATTTAATTTATATGCAAATGCAAGCAATAAAAAGGCAGACACTGTAGAAATTATAGGGTTCCCCCCCCTTCTTTCTTAGGAGATGCTCAAACCTTTTCTCTCCTCTTCCAACTAAGACCTAATTATTATTGGTTCCTCCTACCTCCCTCTTCTCTTCCTGCCCATTCCGGGTGTAAACTGGGCCGCTTAGGAAAGCCCGCAGAATATTGGGAACAAGAGAAGGAGCATCAAGACAATTTCACAGTCTGATCCCCCCTCCCCCCCACTTTTTTTGGGCCTGCCAGGGGCCCTCCTGTTGGTGAGGAGAACGCAAAAGTGATCAAAGTCAGCCGGAAGCCTTAAGTAGGCCAAAATGGGGCTAAAGTATGCTAATAGAGGAGCTAAATATACTTTAATCCTGTTATAATACAAGGTAACTTGGAAGCAGAGTTGGGGCCTGGTGGCTTTGGCAGGGGGTGGAGGGGGGCTGGGACCCCTGTGAACCCTGAATAGAAGTTGCTTCCTATTCTTTCTCCGGCTGGGGGTGGGGTGGGCGCCTCCTTCCTCAGATGCCTGCACCAGCCCCGCCTGCCCCGTTTACTGAGTGTCAACAGTTGGGTGAGCAAGACTTCACAGCCCTTAGATCAGCACCGTGTGACCCTCCACATTGAAGCCGCACCATTCAGGCAAGCCTTCCAGCTGTTGCCTGAAGGATGAAGGTTCTTTTTTTTTTCTTTTCCAAAGTAGGCGATGGCTTAGGAGAACACTAGGCAACAGTTTAAACTATGTCCCCATCACCACCCAGCCTGGTCTGCACACTCTGGGGTGGGGGCGCCTGTGCAAAGCCTGCCTGGTCTGGCCCAGTGAGAAGCTGTGTGGACCAGCGCATCTGTTGTAGGCAGAACACAGCGGGCCTCGGCAGGGAAACCAGCCTCTGTGGCCACTTTCAGAGCTGACGTCTGCCAGGCTAGCCTCTAACTTTAGAGAGGGGAGGGTGCCACCCCTGATGAGGTAACTCTCACTGGAGGAATGACTTGGGGTCCTCTGTTAGGCATCTTTCTCTGGGCTCTGGGCCTTGGAGGCTTATTCCAGAATGTCAGTGAAGCAGGACCCAGGAGGGTCAACTCTCTTGCCGGAGAATCAGTGTCCAGGCCTAAGGGCCTTAAAGGAGACAGATGTAATTTTACAGCCGTCCAACTGCCACTGGTATCAGAAGATTACAAAGAAAGGTTGCTTTGAGGCCTACCTCCCACCGTGCCCCTGGGAGCCCGAAGGGTGGAGCGGGGAGGAGGTAAAAAGGTCCCAAATACCTCTCCGCTAAGTACAAATTACATACTGGATATATTAAGTCGTAATGGTGTATTTTGAGTCTGACTTAGTTTCATGAGAATGTCGTTGCTGTGCCCTTTGAAATACTGAGTCGGTGACACATGCAAACAAAAAGGAATTCAATCCCACCAGAATATGTGCTGCTTAAATTCAGGCACGACTTCCTCTTTCTTCCTTCTTGCTCTCTTAGTTCCTCTTGGTGCTCTTTCTTCCTCCCTGTATCCTTAAGTCCCTACTGGATGCTCTGTAGGGCAGAGCCCTCCTGACACATTTTATTTTGAGGGAAGTGGTTTTAAGAAGTTGACCAGAAAGCAGATGAACACAATTAGCTCCTGAAAAGTAGGCACTGAGCTGAGAGATTTTTTCTCTATCTCCACTCTTCTACCCCTTCCCAACCCAACCCCCACCAGGCCTCTCCATTTCCTGGTCTGTAAAGAAGGGAGTCTGTCCCAGGTAGTCCCTGAACTCAGCTCTGAGGCCTCTGTCAGCCCCGGCGGCCGTCTGTCTCCAACCTCTGCAGCAAGTACATCCGGGTCTGGCTGGGCTAGGACCACAGCGTGTGGGGATTGTGCTCTGTGTTGATGCAGTGGCTGTGTCACCCTGGCAGTGCAGAGGAAGGGCTTGGAGGGGTGCACCACCTCGTGCAAAGAGAACCCCCAGGCTCCAACTTAAGAGAGACCCTGGCTCTTCCACTTGCTGCCATTGTGATTTGAGGTGAATTCTTAATTTCTCCTCCCTTGAGTTGTTTAATCTGCAAGATGGGTGGGGATGTACCTATGTCTTGGGGTTCTGAAGATCAGATGAGCTGATACCTGTGATGTGCTTAATATAGGCCTTAGAACATGTTACATACCTACTGAAAGTTACCTCTTCTTGTGTGTTATCGGATGAAAATTTCCTTTCTGTGATTTAAGCACTTTGGCAAGAGTCAAAGGTAAAATCTGCCTAGAGCTAGTTGTGAGTGATCACTTCCTCCCATTCTTTTCCCACCACATTTGAGAGCCTTTGTGTTGTTCAAATCTTACTTCAGAATTGATGCCTAGGTGGTTGGTCCTGAGGCAGATAAAGGCTCTCATACATCCTACTTATTTCTGGTTCTGCTTCTTCCTGGAGTCATGCAGTAAGGCCCTGCTAAGCATAAGGGAAAAATTAAAACTATTTGCAAATGTCCCATCTGGCCAATACTTTCTATTTCTCGCTTGAGTAGAATCCACACCCCCACCCCCAGCCTCCCCCCGGAACCCCCGCCCCAACAACAAATCTTGAGGCCTGAGTCATCATTTCTCCTCTTGCAAAAACTCATAAAATGGTTTTAATTATATGGTGTTTTTCCAAGTAAAAAACACCACTGACAGAGAAAACACCTTCTAATTTTTGCTGAATTAAGTTAGGAACCACCCCAGCACCGTGATTGCTGATGACGTCAGTGACCTGAGGCTTCCGATACTGATTCTGTCCTCATTCTTGTACAAGTGCTCCCTGGACCATAGCAACAAGGAAGTAGGAACCAGCCCAGAGATGGTGAGAAAAACGTGAAGTAGAACTTTAGGACAGGGCTGCAGATTTCCAGGAAATCTAGGAGTTATTTCGGTAACAGTTTTGCCAGGGGAAAAATATGCAAAGATCTTTGTTTCCACCGTAAACAAACACAATATTATCCTGACAGCAGGATGACCACAAGGCATCCTTCTAGGATGCTGTAGCAAATATATGAATAGTAACAGCCGATGTACCGAACAATCTTGCTTCCTCCTTTATTTAAACTCTTTATGTTCCACACATTCATTAACATTTCCCTGCATGTCTCATTATTATCTCATCAAACATTTATTATTACTTCAAGATAGATAATTAAAATTTTATACAGTGATTTCTCTGTATGACAATCTAAGAGAGCTCAAATCCCACCCCTCCCCAGTGCTTGTCTGCACTCTCGCAACCGGGTCATAAAACTCATGAACTTTCAGTTCAATGTGCAGAAAGCATAAGAACAAAATCTAAAATTCATTTTGAATGGGAGTTTAGTTTCTTGCATAATGATTCAGTTATTGTAATTGTTAAAGAATCAGAGAAAGGGTTCTCAGAGGACAATCTTTGCTCTTCATCAAATAAATAACCGGACTCCACTGATCACATCACAAGATAGACAATGTAATGAGTGACTTTTAAGGCCAGGAGTGGATTTGTTAGAATTGAGTGCTCCCAGACAGCAAATGCAATAAACTAAAAAAGATTAGCAAAGAATTACTCTCTTTCCAGGATGTATATTACATTTAGGATTAGAAATCCTGATATGGATTATATATCACTCATATTGCACAGAGCACAAAAGTATCGAATTCATTGCAACCAGGGTGAGATATTTTTTCCTCTGGAATTTAAGAACATAGTTTGGTCCTCGGCTACTTACAGCTCAGAAGGCAATTTCCGGGTGGGAGGACTGTCCAGCCTTAAGAAATCCATGACCTCTTGTTTTCTGTGTTCTGTTTCCTTGCCTAGACTTGAGCATGAGCAGAAAAATTATCTGAGACCAAACCTGGCCCTGAGGGGCTTGACATGAAATTTCTTAAATAGCTTAAATTTGGTTTTGGAGCTGCAAATCTTATCACTTCACTGGAAAATAATGAGTGTCAAGCTCCAGAAAATTTAAACAGTTTCACATTTCTTTTTTAAGTATGCAAACCAGGAAGATGTCGATGTAGTCTGCCTAATTAATTAAACAGTTAATGCCACTGAATTTGGGGGAAATACTAATGTTATCCTTCAGTAACTATCACCCTGATCCAAAGAGGGGAAAAGCTATTGTTGTGACCCATTTCTTCTAAACTTTTCGAAGGTGTGGTTTGAAAATCATCACTTGGCAAACAATCATTTTCCCTCTTTGGGGCTTTTCATCCCTATCAGGTTCAGATTTCAGCATTGTTCACCAAGAAACTGTTTACTCTGCACTCATTGGGCATGGCAGTGGCTGTGACTACAGGCAGCACAGCCCAAGGTTCTGAGCTGCAGAAGGAGCTAGAGGGCTGGCCTTTTAAACAGGTACTCTGGCTATTGAGCCATTGTGTGTGACCATGTGGGTCCTCCCTGGGACAGATGGCTAGTGCCACTTCTGGCCTCGATGCCCACTTACTGACATTGTCTTCTCCCAGGCTGCTTGTGTTCTCCATCGGTGGCAACTGCACAACTCAGCTACAAGAATTTATTAACATACCAAATAGGTCTGGGATGTAGATAAAGACATGGTCCTTGCCCACAAGGAATTTTAATTCATCGGTTTTCATTGTGTTCCTACTACGTGTTGGCAAATGAAATAGTTTAGTGCACTGTATAGGCAGAATCAATTTTGGTCACAAAGTGTTTGATATAAAGTGTGATCCTCAAAGGTCTGAGGGGCTTCCCAGGTGGTGCTAGTGGGAAAGAAGCCCCCTGCCAGTGCAGGAGACATAAGAGATGCAGGCTTAATCCCTGGGTCGGGAAGATCCCCTGGAGGAGGACATGGCAACCCACTCTAGTATTCTTGCCTAGAGGATCCCATGGGCAGAGGAGCCTGGCAGGCTACAGTCCATAGGGTCATAGAGAATCAGACCTGACTGAAGCGACTTAGCATGCAAGAGTTCTGAGGGGTTTGGAGGGTCCATGGGTGGCTTCAGGTAGGGGGATGTGAGTGATAATGGAGCAGGGATGCAGTGGTGGGTTGGCTTTGAAGAACACAGACTAGGCTCTATGTTAGGGCACCAGGAGTCTAGTCACACCTTTATCAAATCCTTACTGGGCATTTGCATGATCAGCAAGGAACAGAGTTGATCGACAACAGCTGGTGCCCAGACAGCTCACTAATCTAGAATTGCTCGGAGAGGGGCCAGGATATGATTTGTCTTTGTGACTCCCACCCTGACAGCTGAGGAGGCACACACTCAAAAGCTAGATGACCAACTGAATTAAAATCTATACCTGCCCTTTGGGATATTCTTTGCAAAAGACCACTGAACCCCCTCACCTCTTTTTCCTCCTTTAGCTATTGTTAAGGTCCTCTTCTTTTGTTCTCTTAAAGGCAGACTTTACCTTCAAGATGCTGAGATCTTGGGTCACAGCATCCTTCCTTAGATCCCAACACCTGAAGATTTTCTGAGCACCCTGGGGTAGGGGGTTGTCTATCAAGGTATCAGGCTTCACTGAGGTGAGGTGAGAGGACAGGGGGCCCCACAATTTCCTTTTTGATTGGGAAGAGAAAAATTAAAAATTGTTTGTACCCAATGAGGTCATTCTCACAGTGAACTTGTGAAGTAGGTATTACATCGTTATGCTTTTAGAGTGAGGAAAAGTGAGTCCCAGAGAGGTTTTCAAACTACCAGAGTCACAAAACTCATGGCTGAGTGACCAACTCCTCATTCAGTGTTTTACAGGGGACATCCACAACGCTCTGCCTGCACATCTGTCTGTTCCCTGTGGCCTGGGAGTCTATCTTAGGGCAAGGATCATGTCTGAGTTGTCTGCTGCATACAACTTGCACAACATGACCCTCAATAAGGATGGACTGAGTCAAAGAATAGCTCTCCCGTTGTGATTGGGGCTGGGAGAGCAGATTCTAGAGGATCATCTATCACAAAAACAAACCAGCAAACAGCAGGATAATCTAACACCAGCAACATGTGCAGTGTTCATTTTGCATTTTTCTTTAATTCTCTTCTTGCTCTGGTGGTATTGACCAGGCAGTGAGAAATGCACGACTTTGCACGCCCAGACACAGCCTAACATTGAGCAAATCTGAGCTCACCCTCATCCCTAGCCCCGTTAAATTGGTTTGATCAGCCTGGTGGCCTGGAATGTCTGAAGTCTTGCAAAAGACACAGGCATGCTTGTTGATGGGTCTTGCAAACACTCTCAAATTTGACATGGCTTAACAGTTGCCAGGCTAACTCTGTCTGCCTCTAGCCCTGCCTACCCCTGCCATCATAGCCAGCAACACAGGAGAGTAAATATATCTGGTAGACTCCTTAAAACATCATTTTGTTTAGAACAAAATCCTGATTTTAAAAATGGAGCCAGAGTTCACATCTTGGAAAAGTCAAACTGCTACTGCTGCTGCTAAGTCGCTTCAGTTGTGTCCGACTCTATGCGACCCCATAGACGGCCCTCTGTATGCTGGTCCGACTCTGTGGGACCCCATAGTGTGACCCCACTAGGCTCGTCTGTCCCTGGGATTCTCCAGGCAAGAACACTGGAGTGGGTTGCCATTTCCTTCTCCAATGCATAAAAGTGAAAAGTGAAAGTGAAGTCGCTCAGTCGTGCCCGACTCTTCGCAACCCCATGGACTGCAGCCTACCAGGCTCCTCTGTCCATGGGATTTTCCAGGCAAGAGTACTGGAGTGGGGTGCCATTGCCTTCTCCGGGACTAGAGAGAATGGACTAGACTATGTCAAAAGGACTAGACAAATGCAAAGTGAGGGGAGGTCTGGCTTAAGGCAGAGTAGAGCTGGTCTGGGCTCAATATCAAAAGTATGACCTTGAACAAGTCACTTATCCTCTCTTAAATTTCTGTGTCCTTGTCCTTTTTTTGGGAAAGAAGTTTTCCGACAGGTTGCCATGAGGACAGAATGAAATGAGTAGTGAGGACACTTTGCACATGCTTGTGATGGAGTGGGTACTCCAATAAGCTATTATTAGTTTCATTTCTGTCTCCTATGTAAATCTAATGTTCACTATAGCTTGCTTGGCCAAGAACATTTCAGTGTACCATTACTCATTGGATCCTGACATCCTCTAGCACTTGTGACAAAGTTCTGCAACAGAGGCCAGGAGTCAGGAACTAGGCTAGAGAAGTATTTCCAATGAGTGAATGGAGCTGACTTGGAGGCAATAGAGATCAGTGGGGTCTGTGGCAAACTGGTGTGCCCATGCTTTGTCTCATGGGGCTGTTGTGGCCCAGCTCCAGTCAATGCCAGGTTTAAACATGGGCTAAAGACTCAGATTTTTTTTAAAAGACTTTTTTATTTAGTGTGAAATTAGTTGGTTACTGTTTAGTATCCTTTTAAAACATGGTACAGACCACCTGCACATTGAAGTCAAACCATGTTTGTGGGCCAGATGCAGGCTCTACTGTGAGACCTCTGGCCCATAAACCCTGCTTTCTTTTGGACAGGAAGGAGGCAGGGGGGAGATGGAAAAGCAAGGAGCTGGTAGAAGCTACTAGGTCTAAGTCAGCTCTTGTAGGACTGTGGGGACAAATAAAAGTCTAGCACAGTGCCTGGCAGATGACAGGAATTCAAGGCTGTGGTGTTATATGTGCTATAAGTGGATATTTCCCCAAGATCACTTAGGTCAGTGATGACTTTGGGGGCTACATCAGCTCCAACTTCTGTCCCCATTTCAGGATTAATGTCTTTATAGGGTCTTAGGACCTGAAGAAGGGCATGGCAACCCATTCCAGTATTTCTGCCTAGAGAATCCCTTGGAAAGAGGAGCCTGGCAGGCTGTAGTCCATAGGGTTGCAAAGAGTTGGACACAACTGAAGTGACTTAATGCACACACATACACAGGGTCTTGGGAGCATCATTATGATTTGAACTATAATCTACTTCTCTCAATATTTTTTGCATTTGTGACATCCCAGAGAAGCAGAGTGACTTATCCAGGTTCTACGGCAGACGGCTGGGGCTTCTGCTTTAGGATTTGAGGTTCCAGCTCTGTCTTGGCTTAGTTCAGGGCAAGGCTAATCACTTGTCTGACAGGAACCAGATAGGGAACATCACAATGTTGGTCTGGGGACTGGTGGATGGTTCATGCTGTTAGTTGTGAGCTGAGTAATGGAGTCTGATTCATGAGGGGGATTAGGAGAGAGGACAGAGAGAGAAGGAAGGGAGCTGATACCAGGGTGTGGAGGGGAATTGCAGTCTGGGGATGGATGAGTCTCTGATTCTTGTCAATTCCCCATCCTCCTGACCCTGCTTATTTTTCTCCACCTCCTAAAATCCCCCACTGTTTGATGATATATAACAGTATCTTCCTTGTCTGACTCCTCCTAGTAGAACGTAAGTTCCATGAGGGCAGAACTCCTTGTATTGGCTGCCACTGGGTCCTCCATGCTCAGCGCAGGCCCTGGAGCAGAGCAATATTGATTGTCAGAATAACAGCGGCCATGGATGCACATGCTGAAATAGTCCCCATCGTTCATGCCAGGGATGGGACCAGTCATGGCTTCATTTACGCCTGAGGTGCTCCAGGTGACTAGCCCACTGCGATGCTGCTGAAAAGTAGTTGCTGGTCATTTGGACCCAGAAACCAGTCCCCCTATTTTAAGCATGGGGCTCAATCCCCACATTACTTTGCACATAAAGTCCACAATCTTGGCAATACCACTTTGACTGTTGCTTCAGTGTTTGTGAGCGGAAAGGGAGGTCTGAGTTAAAAGCTTGAAATGTAAGAGATTCCTGGATACAGTACTGTATTACTCTGAATTGTAGTGGTTGACACCAAGACAGAGCGTGTCATATTGAAATAAAAGTGATCCCACTTTTATTCCCAAAACTTTGTCCGAAGTTGTGATCCAGATGGAAAGATGGAAGTGTTTCCTGAGTTTCAGAGATAAGGTGGGAGCCTCAGTCCTGACCTGGTGCCCAGACTTGGAGAGCCCTCAGCGAGTCAGGAGATTACTCCATTCATAGAATTACGGACTCACAAGGCTCAGAGCTGAATGGACCTTAGAAATAACCATCTGGCTCCAAGTTTTACAAAGAATTGTGCATAGACTCTGGTTAACAAGAATATGAACATTTTATATTTTAATAGTCACTACTTATTTTAATGTGTAGTAGACAAAAATAACTATTTCATTAATCCCACCATGTCAGGCTATTGTTGAGGGGAAGGCTTGTAAAAAAAAGTGTTTTTAAAAAGAGAAGTATTAGGTTAATTAAAAAATAGGGATATAAGAAAATGGCAAAAATCCTTTTGGCACATAAATGTCTGAAGTTTGAGAAACATAATTTTGTAGCTGAGGAAAAAAAAAATCAAAGTCACTAAGCAAGTTGTGGCAAAGCTGTCACTTAAGCACAGGTCTTCGCTTTCACTCCCAGGCAAGTGGAGTGCCAAGGAGGGAATGTCATTGTCCCAGCCTCATCAACAACTGTGTTCATCCTTTCCTGACTGCGCTGCTGTGTCATCCCTCCATTCAACAAATGCTTCTTGAGCAGCAGTGGCCAGGTATTGGGTGGGATAGAGAAGTTGTGGATGAATTATGTCACTCTCCCTGTCACCAAGGAGACTTCAGCCTATTGGTGAAGCAAAGCACTGACAGGAGGCAAGAGTGCTCACCATACACTTTTTAAAAGAAGGTTTATTGATCCAATTTTATTTTTGGCAGTGTTGGGTCTTCATTGCTGCACACAGGCTTTCTCTAGTTATGCTGAGTGGGGCTATGCTTTTTAAACTTTTTTTTTAATTGAAAGATAATTGCTTTGCAATGTTGTGTTGGTTTCTGCTGTACAGCAACATGAATCAGTCATAAGTATACATATGTCCCTTCCCTTTTGAACCTCCCTCTCTATTCACTATGATGTGCAGGCTTCTTATTGTGGTGGCTTCTCTTGTTGCAGAGCACAGGCTCTAGGCACGTGGGTTTCAGTAGTTGTGGCCCACGTGCTTAGTTTCCACGTGGCATGTGGGATCCCCCCAGGGTGGATATGGAACCCATGTCCCCTGCATTGGCAGGCAGATTCTCAAGCACCGTACCACCAGGAAGCCCCCACTATATACTTTTAATCATGAGCCCCATCAGTCCCCTTTTATGATTCAGTTCCGTCACTCAGTCGTGTCCAACTCTTTGCGACCCCATGAATCACAGCACGCCAGGCCTCCCTGTCCATCACCAACTCCCGGAGTTCACTCAGACTCACGTCCATCGAGTTGATGATGCCATCCAGCCATCTCATCCTCTGTCGTCCCCTTCTCCTCCTGCCCCAAATCCCTCTCAGCATCAGAGTCTTTTCCAGTGAGTCAACTCTTCTCATGAGGTGGCCAAAGTATTGGAGTTTCAGCTTCAGCATCAGTCCTTCCAATGAACATCCAGGACTGATCTCCTTTGAAATGGACTGGTTGGATCTCCTTGCAGTCCAAGGGACTCTCAAGAGTCTTCTCCAACACCACACTTCAAAAGCTTCAATTCTTCAGTGCTCAGCTTTCTTCACAGTTCAACTCTCACATCCATATATTACTATTGGAAAAACCATAGCCTTGACTAGATGGACCTTTGTTGGCAAAGTAATATCTCTGCTTTTGAACATGCTATCTAGGTTGGTCATAACTTTCCTTCTAAGGAGTAAGCGTCTTTTAATTTCATGGCTGCAATCACCATCTGCAGTGATTTTGGAGCCCCCCAAAATAAAGTCGGACACTGTTTCCACTGTTTCCCCATCTATTTCCCATGAAGTGATGGGACCAGATGCCATGATCTTCGTTTTCTGAATGTTGAGCTTTAAGCCAACTTTTTCACTCTCCTCTTTCACTTTCATCAAGAGGCTTTTTAGTTCCTCTTCACTTTCTGCCATAAGGGTGGTGTCATCTGCATATCTGAGGTTATTGCTATTTCTCCCTTCAATCTTGATTCCAGCTTGTGCTTCTTCCAGCCCAGCATTTCTCATGATGTACTCTTCATATAAGTTAAATAAACAGGGTGACAATATACAGCCTTGACATACTCCTTTTCTTATTTGGAACCTGTCTGTTGTTCCATGTCCACCTGTTATGATTACTTATTTATAAACCATATGTATGTCTTTCTGCACTAGTGTTCTATTTAGGATAAAACATACACAGAATTAGAGACTAATTGATAGTGAGCTAAAAACAAAAGGAGTAGCACTTTAAAAATGTTTATTAGTTGCATTTATGAATAGGACAAAAGAAACTAGATATAAAAGAAAATAAATACAAAGGAAATTAAGTACTTATAGAAACAAAGTCCATGGAATAAAGGTACATTTATTAACATTTTTTAGTATTAAAAGGTTAATTTTGTTAATGGCAAAAGACATTTTGTTCTCATTCAGAATTATTATTAGTTTTTAAAAATGTATTTGAATATGTTTTAATGTTGGTTTAGCCCTTTGTGATAGACCATTGGATTCAAAGCTCTGGTTCTAAGTTTGGTTTTCTAAAAATACTTAGTTTTAATGGTGTCAGAGCTGAAACAAGAATCTTTATAAAGACATTGAAATCCAAATGGAAGAAATGCAATGTTGGCTATGCTTACTAAATCAAGATGCTCATTAAAAAAAAAAATCCCATCTAGCAATTGTGCAAAGGTTTTTATTGAAATTCATCTAGTCAGCTAGTCAGTTTCCATCTTCCTTAATGTCAATTCGTGTAAACTAATCAAAAGTTATATTTTTAACAAATGGGTTCAAGATCCACTGAAGCTCTCCTTGGAAAATTTTTAAATAGGTTAGAAAATTGTTTCCAAGTTGTTTTTTTTTTTTAAGTGTGCAAATACTAGAGTTTTATAAAGAAAGAGTATGACATATATTATCTTGGGGAATAAAATCACACAGTGATGGAAACATTTACAAACATCTGTTCTCAAAGTACTTTTATTGTAGCACATGTTGCTTGGGCAAAATGGTTATTTATCACTCCTTGTGAAAATACTACCTTTACCTGGAAAATATAGGGTTTTTTTTTTTTTGTTCTTTGTTTTAAATTAAGAATATTCCAGCTGTTAAACTACAAGAGCCAGTTCCATAAAAGAAAAGTTCAGCAAATCTAGAACATTTTTTTTTTTTTGCAAAAGAAAACTATACACTCACCTTTACTTAAGAAAAAAAATTACTTTGCCAAGAGATAACCTACAGTCCTCTTATGATATAAAAGATTTTCATGGTCACCCCATATCTTATTTTAAAATATTATAAACATTCTACTATTTAAGATGATGTAATCCATAATTTCCACATATACTATATATATCACAAGATGCTGAAACCATCAGAAAAGTGAGGGAGGCGCCATCATTCCCATTGTATTGTCAGCCAGCCACTGTCCCCTCTGAATTCCCCACATACCATGTGACACATGAGGGTCTGACTTAATGAACTGGTGAGGGCAGCAATGCTTAATCCTGAATTAGATATTTGTAAAGTTTGTGTTACTCTCTAGCCAGGTAATAACACAAATAGAATTTCCTATTCTTTCTTCATACATCCTAGCTTGGAGGTGATTGAATTGGAGACAATCCAGAATGATATACATTGCAGAGTCCCATGGATGGAGGAGCCTGGTGGGCTGCAGTCCATGGGGTCGAGAAGAGTCAGACACAACTGAGCGACTTCACTTTCACTTTTCACCTTCATTCACTGGAGAAGGAAATGGCAACCCACTCCAGTGTTCTTGCCTGGAGAATCCCAGGGACGGTGGAGCCTGGTGAGCTGCTGTCTCTGGGGTTGCACAGAGTCGGACACGACTGAAGCGACTTAGCAGCAGTAGCAGCAGAGTTATGTATGGGGTGTAGACTTTAAGGAAAGTGGGCTTGGATGTCAGAAGGTGGGCATGGGTTGGGGCACTGGGTGAGTGAGGTGATCTGGAGGTGAGAGAGGAGCTGATCAGTGTCCATCTGGCAGGACCCCGGGCAGCCTCTAGAAAGGCGTAGGTTCCCTGTGTCCTCTCTTCCCCACAGAGACTGACAGCCCACCTCCTCAGATAGAGAGTAGAGCAGAGCAGTATGATGGGCCCACTGTTAGTGTTTCTGCCAAACTCAGTCCAGTGATGTCATTTGGCATCTTGAAATCAGCCAAAGGGACATATTTGTGTGTGTGCTCAGTTGCTCTGTCATGTCCGACTCTGCAACTCCACGGACTGCAGCATGCCAGGCTTCCCTGTCCTTCGCTTTCTCCCGGAGTTTTCTCAAACTCATGTCCATTCAATCAGTGATGCTATCCAACCATCTCATCCTCTGTCAGCCGCTTCTCCTCTTGCCTTCAGTCTTTCCCAGCATCAGGGTCTTTTCCAGTGGGTCAGCTCTTCACATCAGGCAGCCAAAGGATTAGGGCTTCAGCTTCAGTCCTTCCAATGAATATTCAGGGTTGATTCTCTTTAGGATTGACTGGTTTGATCTCCTTGCTATCCAAGGGACTCTCAAGAGTCTTCTCCAGCACCACAATTAGAAAACATCTTCTTTGGCTCTCAGCCTTCTTTATGGTCCAGGAGATATTCCTGACCCAGGGATCTAACGCTTATCTCTTGCATCTCCTGCGCTGGCAGGCAGATTCTCTACTGCTCCACCTGGGAAGCCTCAAGGGGACATATTTGCATCACAGAAATTGGCAAAGTCTACAAATGAGGGTTCTCTGTTTTCAGCAAGAATCCTGTTAAGTTGGTTTAACAGAAGCCCCTTACCCTTGATGCCTCCTCTTAGGAATTTCCCATCCACCGATGCCCTCACTCTGCTGTGAGGCCATAAGGGAACCTATGCCTTCCCAGAGGCTGTGTTGTCCCACTTCTTGAAGTTGAGCCCACTTCTTCTCCCCTGTTGTGATGGTTCACCAATTGCAATAGTTCAGAATAAGGCCTTCCCTATCACTTAAAGAAGTTTCAGAATAAGATTTTTTTCTTTAACCACAGCAGGTGTGAGGAGTGTCTGTACCTCTAGAAGCTTCCCTACCCTTGTGTAGACACAGGGCACACATCTGCAGCTCTCCTCTTGGCTCCCCATCCAGGTTTCTTTTCAGAACAGCTGGGACTGGAGTGTCTGCAACACTTGGCACCACTGAATGCTGCTCTCTCTCAGTTCCTCCTCACATGCTGCTCTCTGTCTACTCCTCCTTCTGTCCTCACTGTTCTTCCTGGCAAGCTCTCTTGGGGCTCCTGCCCCACAGGGAAGTGCTTTGCCCCTACCCAGCCCTGATGCCCACTTCCTTCCATGTTGCTTCTATTCCTTAAGGTCCTAATCTCAGGCCCCTCATCTCCATTTTGCTGTGGTTATTCCCAGTTATTCTCTCTTCCTGGTCCTTTCAGACTGATAACAGGTTGGAATGATTCATCTAGCTTCTGATGTTCCAACCAAACTGAGTTTTCAGAAATCTTAAACTTCAGCATCAACTGATGCCAGTGGTGACGTTTGTTTGATTGGAACGGGTGGAGACTCAAGGATTCCTCATAGGAGCCCATCACCTCTGTTCACATTCCTTGGCTGGGCTGGGAATGTCAGCAAGGATGAGAGTTCTTCTTGAGGTGACCTTGAAGGGAAGTATGACGTTAATGGCCCCATGATCAGACCCTGACCCCACATGTCTGCCCAAAGCATTCACAGGAAAGTACTTGGTGGGGTCCTGGCCCAGCCTTGTGAAGCCACCATAGTTTGTCCTGGGCTGTGCAGGTTGGTCCATGTGGCCCTGGCACAGGCAGCTTCTTGGCCTTTTTGTTGGTGTCACTGCTGTTATGCCTAGTTCCTGATGGACAGGATTCCACTAGGCTAGTTTTCCCCAGTATCAATACTCTGACCCCAGAAACCCTTGAAGATCTAGCTTCTACTCAAGACTCATCTTCTGCCACGCCACAACCCATTCCTAGCCCCACTGCCCTTCCATGCTGAATGGAGGGGCAGGTCCTTATGCCATGTGCTTTTATCTGTTCCAGCGGCCTGAATTATCCCTCCTCTTTTCCTGGTTATATTTCCTTGCTCGTCAACCTTCAACCAAGGGACCATCTCTGTTAGGCTTCTCGCTTGATTTCATTGTCTTTCTGCCCACCCAAGCTGGCACCCCTTTATATCTTCCTGGCACCTGGGCATACATTTTGCTATACCTGACCTCACCTTTACATGGACCCTTTCTCAGAAGACACAGAGAAGCCTGTGCAAGGGCACAGCATGGATTTTTTGAATGAATGAAAATGCTCAGCCCTTTAAACCTGACCCAAAGATTCCTTCCTTTTTCCCTTCTCTGCTTGTATTTCTGAGTCCCAGACATCTGCCTTTCTGTTATGTTTATAGGGGCCTGAGTTTGCCCATGAAACTCTCAGGTTGATTGGCCTTGAACTCAGTGGGGAAGATGAAGGCAGAGGCAGGGCACCAGGTCTAACTTTGTGACTTCGTGTTGGCTATTGTCAAGCTACTCAGGCCCATGGTCCTCTCATCTCATCTTAAACAAGGATGAAGGCATCTCATTCCCTCCTCTTCAGTTTTCACCCCTGACATAAACCCAAGCTACTCTTGTTCTCACTCAATGTGCCCAGTGGTTCTTTTTGCTGTGATTTCAAATTTTTTAGTATGACTCTGAGGACTTTCCAACTTGGCTTCTATATTGTTTTAGTTCTTCTCTCATCCACCATGTGGTCCACTCAGTTCACTGTTTCCTAAACATATTGTGGCTTTTTCATACCTTCTGGGACTTTGCACATACTCTTCCTCTCACAAAGAATGCCTCTCCTTCTCTTCCCTGACATACCATCATCCCCATGACCTGGCTTGTTTGAACCTCCTTTAGTTCCCATAGAATTGGCTACTCTTTCCTCAGGGTCCCCATAGCACTTCAAGTTGAAGATCTATGACTCCTATTTATTGAATTTCACCTTAGTTCTTTTTTTTTTTTTAAACCCCCCTCCCTCCCACCGGATCGGGAGCGGAGGGACCGTCCCGGCCGCGCAGCCGGGCTGTCAATCAAAGGCTCTCACCTTAGTTCTTTATCCATATTTTACTTTCACTGGAGATTATGCTGATGTCCAACTTTCACATGTTCCCTCTTGGACTCCCCAACCTCAGGCCTTTGGACATGGGTCTGATCTGTGGAAGGTCCTTAAGAAACACTCGATGTAAGTGGAATATTCTTTCCTAGCTCCATTTTAACACCGTAATGCCTTGCTCTATAACACATGGCCTGTGGACCAGAAGCTATGGCATCATCTACCCATTGCAGTCTGCATTTAATAAGATCCATTCTGGATTCATTAAACACACATTAAAGTTTGAGAAGATCAGACTTATAGTCAAAGAATTCCTTTACGTCTGCCCAAAATCCTTTCTGCTTTTAGCTGACTGCTGGGACAAAACACCATTGCCCAGGCCCTTTATCTTCCCAGTGACTTGAGAATGTTTCGTTGCACCTTTGCATGTCCTCAACCAGAATAAATGAGAACAGTCTTCTTAATGTGCCAACCAGCAGGTTCTTTTCTTCTAATCAAGTCCATATGCTGTTTGTGACTCCCTTTCTGGAATGTAAAAATAACCCCATTACCAACTCCTCCTTCTAGTAGCCTTTTCTCTGTAGCCAAGTTAATTCCAAATAGAACATCTGGAAATTCTATTTTGTTGCCTAATTTAAACCAGACTAAAACCAATCTGCATAAAAGTTTATGAACTTTCTAGGGCCTCACACCTTATATTTTCCCATCTGCAGAAGCCTGCAATTTGGAAGCTAGAAGAGGAGGGATTTGGCCATCTCTTTCTCTAGGACTGCGGGGAGTGTTTGTAAGCTTTGTGCACTGGGGCAGGGAATTGGGTTGGCAGTATGGTGGGTGGGTGGAGGGAGAGGGAAATGAGGGCCATGGATAGAGCTGTACTTCCTTGTGCAAAAATAAATCTGCATAGGTTAAAGGTCTTTTAACTCTAAGCTAAGGTGATAGGTGGCAGAAGGGGCTTGGGAGAGGGAGAGTGCTGGGAGAGGGAGAGTGCTGGGTGAGGGAAGAAAAATGGAGTGTCAGCCAATGGGAGAGGGGGATGGGGAAGGAGACATACATCACCAAGGATAACTGGAGAGGTGCATTTCAACAGCTGCCCATCGAAGCCAGTGGCTCAGGACTTGGGGAGAGGCTAAAGGATTCTTGTCTTTGTCATTAGCTTGAATAGGGATCCCAGGTGAACTGAATGGAGGGGGAAGTCCAGAAGCAAGGGCCAGGGGAGACTCTTTGTTAGCCTGGATAGAGAACAGGAAATAAAATGAACTCTAGATATTTTAAGCAAGAGTCCATATAATCCCATTCAAAATGGCAGCAGGCTTTATTTATTTACTTATTTTTGGAGAAATTGACTAGCTGATTCTAAAATTTACTTGTGGAACAGCAAAGTATGTGTGCTAGCCAAACAGCTTTTGGAAAGAAGAATGAAATTAGAGCACTTGATTTCAAGTTTTCCTATAAAGCTATGGTAATCAAGACAGTACGGTATTAAGCAAGAATAGACATATCATGTTTTGAGCGGAAGGAAATCTCATAGAATTGTTGTTGTTTCATTGCTCAGTCATGTCTGACTCTTTATGACCCCATGGATTCTAGCCTTTCAGGCCCGTCTGTTCAGGGGATTCTCCTGGCAAGAATACTGGAGTGGGTTGGCATTCCTTTCTCCAGGGTATCTTTCTGACTGGATTGATCTTTCTTTCTGGATTGAACCCTGGTCTCTTGCTTTGCAGGCAGCTTCTTTACCATCTGAGCCATCAAGGAAGCCCTGTGTTATTCAAAAGATATGTCCAAATCCTAACTCCTGGTTTGTGAATGTAATTGTGTTTGGAAATAGAGCGTTTGCAGATGTAATTAAGGTATAATCTTGAGATGAGACTACCTTGGATTGTAGTGAGCCCTAAATCCAATGACCAGCTTCCTTATAAAAGAACATGAGGAGACCCAGAGAAACATAGGAAGAAGGCCACGTGAAGACAGAAGCAGAGATTAGATCAGAATGATGCTGCCACAAGCCAAGGAATGTCAGAATGTCAGGGTAGGTGGATAAAGTAATATAATGTCAGGAGCCTCTACCAGAAGCTGGAAGAAGCAAGGAAGTATCATCCCCTAAAGCCTTTGGGGAGAGCCCTGCCAACACCTTGATTTCAGACTCTGGCCCCTGGAACTATGAGAAAATAAATTTCTGTCTAGTCATAACCACTGAGATGTAGTATTTTGTTATGACAGCCTGAGGAAATTAATGCAACAGATAAGGAGATAGAGCTCTCCTTGATGGAAGAAATTTTCTTTGAGTTTTTGTTGGGTTGTCTTTTTAGAATTTATAATTGGTTTGCAGGCACCCTGGTTTTCGTCTTTTGAGACTGAGCATTCAACCTTTTTTCATGTTTTTTATTTAAAATAGAAGCATTTTTTCTCTCCATGAACTTCTTCCTAAATTTCTCTTGCTAATCCAAGTCCTATACCATGGAAGAACCCTGGAGAAGGAAATGGCAACCCACTGAAGTATTTTTGCCTGGAAAATCCCATGGACAGAGGAACCTAGTTGGCTACAGTCCAGGGGGTCGCAAAAGAGTCAGACATGACTTAGCAACAAAATGACAATGAGAAAGAGTAGGAAGATGTGGGCTGTAGGGTCAGATAGCTGCGGGTTTAGGCACTGACTCTGCTGTGGGAACTTGGGCAAGTTGCTTAAATTCTCTGGGATTTGTTTTCCTCATCTGTGAAAACAGAGATGATCTCAACATGTCTTTCATAGTGTGGGTGAATAACGTAACATACATATCTAATATGATGTAGTATTCTCATTCTTTATCCCTTTCCTTCAAGACCAAAGTCAGGACCCTCTTCCAGGAAATTTTCTCTCTGAGGAACATTAGCTCCAAAGTCTTTTCCTTGCAGTAAAAACAGCTCCCCTTGAGCATACGCTGTGCGTGCTATTCCCCAACGTATATAGACCTCACCAGCTACCTCCTATCCTGGGAGGGCCAAGCAACAGTCTCCACTTCTGCTTCCTGTTTTTCTTTATCAGCATCTAGCACAGGGCTAGTGTGCACATGCACACACACACAACCATACCGAAGGAGCCACAAGGAGGTGTAACCCTGAGTGGATAGCAAAGCCTCTGCCCAGCCACTGGGGATATGTGTCTTTACCTCCTGAGCCCCATTTCCTGAGAGTGCCTGTGCAAAATCTCAACCTGGAAATACTCAAGTAGGAACAGGGTATCCCTAGGAGACACAGTGTAGAAATGAGGGCTGTACCAGTGGAGTAGAAGTTTGTTAGTACTTACCTCTCTCTGTTGCAAACACAGTAAATTCTTTAAAAAAAAAGAAAGAAAAAAAAAGCCTGTCACTTTTGCCCCATTTCTCAGAGGCTTCTGCACAGACTCACTGAAGTCGAGCCTCATTACGAGGACTTTATTAAGCTTGCAAAACAGACGGGAAGAGCAGCGTGAAGCACACAGAGCTCAAGTTGCCAAAATAAATGAACAAAGCACCTCCTGATGCCTGGGCCCCTCAGGGACGTCAGCCCAGGAGACCTCGAAGGCTATTAGGATGCAACTTTATTAACTTCACTCAGGCACGTAGCAGTTAGCCTGGGGCGGCTCCAGCAGCTCCTGGCTGGAGCACGAAATCCAAGTTCAGGACTCCTCCTCAGTCCTGTCCTGATGCTCACTGCCCTGCCCTAACACGGTTGCTGTTGTAGTCCACTTGGGCCTCTCACTTCAAGGCCCTGGGATCAGAGGGTCTGTTGGGAGCATCCTTTACTTTGACGTGCCTCTCACTTGCCTGTACACCTACAGCCAAGCCATACTGAAGTGGAGGGGGGTAGGAGAGGGAGAGAGCCTGCAAGGATAGATCACTTTTGGTCAGTATTCTTGTCACACCAGTCTGCTCAACCATTACCCACTCCCACTCAGAATGGTCCACATGCTTGGAAGAGGTGAGAGGGAGTTACCCTAGGATGCCTTTGTCTTCAGGGAGAGTTACTGGGAAAGTCATGTCACCTCTGAGCCTCTCTGTCATCATCTATGAAATGGGACACACATGAACCCCAGCCCAGCGCCTGGCATGTAGCAGGTACCTGCCTGTCAATCCTCCTTGCCTCTTCCTCTCCCATCAGGAGCTGCTCTGGGCAGGGGAACCTAGGTGCATGGGGAGCTGTAGGCTGGATGGGGCGCTGCCAGCCTTGACCTCTCTCTACAGCCGTGTGTGCTCTGAGCTGCTCTAAACACTTTACAAAACATCTGCTAGTTTCAGCCCATACTTCCCTGGGGGACTGTATGGTCCCTGTTGCCTTGAAACAAAGGATTTACCCTTTGAGATAGCAGTGTTGAAAGGGACTTTGGGCTGCCCAAAGGTGCCAGCCCCCTAAGGTATCTCCTCTTGAATCTCTCTGAAGCCTTTGAGTTTGGACTGTGATGAGACAATGATGGGGTGAAGAAGGACCTGGATCAATCCCACAGGGATGTACTGGACAGGGAGGAAGTCTGGCCTAGATGGGGGAGGGTTATATGTGTTCCCACAACTGTCTGTCAGGGTGGGCACAGCCAGGGCCAGAGATGGCCTGGCTGACATCGTGGTGAATAGGAGACCCAGCTTGCATTCTTCCCCACACTGAAGGTTCTTGCTCCACCTTAATGGACACAGTTGATTTCACTGATGGTTTTCCGGGCTTGTTTAAGTCCAGTGTTGGTGAATTCACATTCACCTTCATGATTTTCTGCTACCAAGCCTGGGGGACCAAGCAGACTAGAATGTTCTTAGGGAAGGTGACTGGAGAAGAGGAAGTGCATTTTCTAGTACTACTTCCACAGACTAGAAGTCTAAAACTAGAAATGGCCCTGAGGGTTTTTTCAAAAACAATCTTAATAATAAAAAAGAATCATAGGACCTCCAACACAGATGCACATCTTCATGAGAAAGTGATTTTTTTTTTTTTTTTACTTACTGGAAATTTAGGTCATTAATGCTTCTCTTCATGCTACCTCTGTCCTGGTTCCATCTAGAAATAATTTTCTCTGAAGAGTGATCAGTTGAATGCTAAACAGGGCAAGATCCTTAAATTGTCCTTTTGTCTGAAGCACGTGAGCTTGAGAAACTGAAAGAGGGTGCTGTGACTCCCAGCTCCCTGAAAATTGACTGAAGCTTCAGGAAGCTAATTGCATTTGGAAAACTAAGGACTCAGCCTGGTGCTTCCTTCAGTTGAGCCTAAGCATAGCTTTCAGGACCCACCAGCTAAGTCCAGCTCAGCTCCAATCAACAGCATCTTCTTCAGCAGAGGGGTCCTTCGAGCACGCTCACTTTGGCAATAATAGTTCCACATAGTGCCTTGGAGATCAAACCAGTCAGTCCTAAAGGACTATGCATTAGTTGCTCGGTCATGTCTGACTCTTTGTAATCCTGTAGACTATAGCCCTCCAGGCTCCTCTGTCCATGGGATTCTCCAGGCAAGAATACTGGAGTGAGTTACCATTCCCTTCTCCAGGGGATCTTCCCAACACAGGGTTAGAACCTGGGTCTCCCATATTGTAAGCAGACTCTTTATCATCTGAGCCATGTGGCTCAGCTAATCCTAAAGGAAATCAACCCTAACACTCACTGGAAGGACTGCCGCTGAAGCTGAAGCTCCAATACTCTGGCTATCTGATGTGAAGAGCCTGGAAAAGCCCCTGATGCTGGGAAAGATTAAGGGCAAGAGGTGAAGGGGATGACAGAGGATGAGATGTTTGGATGAGATCACTGATTCAATGAACACGAACTTGGGCAAACTCCGGAAGATGGTGAGGGACAAGGAGGCCTGGCTTGCTACACTCAAAGGGGTCCCAGCAAGTCGGACCCAACTTGGTGACTGAACAACAATAGAGCCTTGGAGCTCTGGTTTTCTGTAGTGGTATCTGATCCAGCAGTCCTTGTTGGCAAACCATTTCACAAGTGGGACCACGGACTGCATTAGGGAAGCTATAAGATCTGTCTGGCGCCACACAGAAGATTGGGGTTGAACACAGAAAGAGGATCTGAGGCCCCTGTCTGTGACCCCCCATCCCCACAACCCAAGACTGTCCATGTCACCAAACAGGCAAACTCAGCCCAGGTTGGACAGCTTTAGCTTGTTCTTGCTCAATTCATCTACTCAGTTTAACAGAAGAGGACAATTTTGGGGGATGGCTATAGAACATGTTGAGCTTGACTGATCTGGAGTGTGTTCCTAAAGATGCTTCGTTTGGTAATGGTGGTAATTGGTGATGCTAGACCTATTTTCATCCTTAAGCAACAGTGCAGGGAGAAGCGTGCACTCGGACAGAGTATCAGCTTCTAAGTGTGAAGCAGTTATTGAATGCTTCCCACCATACAGATGTCTATAAAATAACACGTATATATGTGGGCATGAGGTTTCAAAAGCCATCTGCTCTTTCATTCTTCTTGGAGGCAGTCTTTACTTAAGTTGTTCAAGACAGAAGTGTCATTTTCATTCATTCTCCCTTTTTAAAGAGTGTCAACGAAAGAGAGTCCTTAACATCTGTGGGTCAACAGCTTTAGCATTTAACAACCCTCATGGTCAGGAAATTAATCCTGACATTTAACCTAGATTCTTCTTGTTGACTATTTCCTCCATTCCGGGACTCAGTGGAGTGAGGAACAGCTGCTCACCATTCTTCCTTTGCTCTACCTGCTCACAAATGAAAACTGCCACAACCTCTCTCTTCATCCTTTTCTCCAGGCTCAAGAGTAACAATTCACTTGAGGGTTTTCCCTTTCTTCCTAGGACCTGTTTGCAAATTTATTCTAAATCTTTTCCATATTCCCCACATCATTCTTGAACTGTGATAGTTCAAAGCAATCCTGATTAAGTGGTCCTATTTTATCCCAGACCATGGACTATGTTCTTTCTCTCCACTCCCAGGCAATCCCCTCCATTAAAAACAGCCTTATCCAAATGACTTGTGTTATACCTCTATATGCTTGTTGTCTGCTATGGTTCTCTGCTTTTCTTATATGTGCCCATGGTGTATAGTTTCCCTACCTATTATTTCTTTATCCTGAGTCTGAATTGGTTTTTTTTTTTTTTTTTAAAGAATCCTGCTTAACATATTTCCTTGCTCAATCAAATCTTGAAGATTACAGCCATGCCTGCAATATGGCCCACTGATGTTAGATGTTACAGAGGATTTTCTCATATTTTCTTTTTGTACTTACAGATTACTTGCATGCATATACCCTTGTGCTTTCAAAGTTGAAAACAAAAATAATAGTAGTAAGCACTTGGTGAATACCAGGGGAGTACAGATCTAAGTTCTTTCTCTCAAAGGTTAAGATTTTTTGATTGTACAGGATGTTTACATATAGCATTTTGAGAGCCTCACTTAAGATGGAATACATCCAGGGCTGGCCTGTGTGGTAACAGTGATGGTGAGGAGAGTGAACGTTTGCTGGGCCAACTATATAGTAAGCATGTGCTAAGCATATTATATAACTCAATTGAAACAGATAGTTAACAAAATTAAAATTCCAAAAAAAGATAGATTGGTGAGGGATACCCAATCTATCTATCTTATTCAGTGCTATATCCCCAACATTTGGGAGATGCTTAGCATACAGTAGGCGCTCAATTAATATCAGTTACACAAACTTATTAATTAAACATTCCCCTCTGTAACACCTACAGCACGATTTATCTCATCACCTTTCATTCGTTCTCTCCTCTGTCAACAAATATGGTGAGCCTATTGTGCAAGGCACTGTGGAAAATGCTAATATGACTGGGAAGATAGGACGAGGTGTGACTTGAGTTCCACCTAGACTTGGCCCAGATGTCCTTGCCCCAGGTTCATTGCCTTGCTGGTGCTTGCTGGGTTTATGAAGGCTAACATTTCTAGAGACAAGAAAATTGATGGATATTTTTAAGCTGAGAAGTCTTATTCATGTTATAATGGTATGTTGTTTAACATATGACTTCTGTCTTCATGAAGGATCATTAGTGCAGGTGAATTTGGGGCAAGGGGTGGCTTCCCAGGATATGGCCAGATTTTGCAAAATGATTTGCCATTTGACAAGAAAGTAATGGGCAAGGGGTTGTAGACAACTTGTTTTCTTAAGACTCCACATACCTGGGTCCATTTTCATCCATGCCCAATACCTGTATTCAAAAATGGCATAAATTCACACTTTTCTGTGCCAGAAATAGGAAGGAGGGTGAGCCCTCAAAATAGGTTGAGGGTCATGGAAGATGAGGGGGTGACTGTGCCTCCAGGGAGTTGTGGGTCTTTGGAGGTATAAGACATGAAAATAAGTAACAAGACGTGTGGTGGGAGATATGCTAAAATCAGAGCCTTCTATCTGATCCCACCACTCCAGCAGAAGGCAGCTTTCCTCTCCTCTGAACAACCCCTGTGCAATAGCATTACACCTACCTGGTATCTTCTTACATATACATACACACATACATATATATATATATCTGTATATGTGTATGTACTAGTCTATATCTCCTCCTTGGCTGTGAGCTCCTAGACAGCAGGCTTGTCTGCTAAGGTCAGTCTGTCTCCCCAATCATTTTAGCATTTTCCACAGTGCCTTGTGCAATAGGCTCACCATATTTGTTGACAGAGGAGAGAATGAATGAAAGGTGGTGGGATGAGTAGTGCTATAGGTGTTACAGAGGGGCATGTTTAATTAATGTTTGTTTAACTGATATTAATTGAGCACCTACTGTATACTAAGCATCTCCCAAGTGTTGGTGATACAGCACTGAATAAGACAGACAGAAACCTTGCCCCCAGGATGCTTATACTCAGGTTGGGGACATTGCTTCTTACTTGAGGGCTGAGTGGGCTCTACTGTAGAACTGGTTGTGACCTTGGCCTTGGAATATGGAAGGAATTCTGGTGGGTGGCAAAGGGTGAAGAGGTCATTTTAGGTGCAGGGTGTGAGCACAGCCTGAAGTCAACTATGTACATTTCTATCACATGAACACGTGAGACATGACAGCAGATGACCTCACTACAGATTTTGCTGTCTCCCTGTGAGTACGCTTTACTATAAGAAGACAACGTGGGGTCCATGCACTGATTCTGAAACTGAGAGAGAGGTAGAAAAGGAAGATAACTATTTATTGGGCTGGACTTTTTTCATTTACTCTGCACAGTGGTCCTGCAAGTTGGTTATTGCATCTTCCTTTTGCAGAAGAGGAAACTGTTGCCCAGAGAGGATGTATAATTTGCTTAAGGTCACAGTGAAAAGTGAAAGTGTTAGTCTCTCAGTTGTATCCAACTCTTTGTGACCCCATGGACTGTAGCCTGCCGGGCTTCTCTGCAATGAGATTCTCCAGGCAAGAATACTGGAATGGGTTGTCATTCACTTCTCCAGGAAATCTTCCCGACACAGGGATCAAACCCAGGTCTCTCACATTGCAGGCAGATTCTTTACCATCTGAGCCACGAGTGAAGACCCTGAAGGTCACAGAGTAGGATCTAAATCCAGCTCTGACTCCAAAATGTGCACTTTTGACACTTTACCACTAAAGCAAAGGTTTGAACCAACAAGCAAGCAAATAACAAGCTGAATCTCTTCTGATGAACCTCTTGTTCCTGGTGCCTGCTTTACAAGAGTCTTCCTAGGAGTTCAGTTCTCACCATGCCATGATGACTTTATTCTCTTTCAAGTTCTTGGTAGCTGGAAGCTGGATGACTCTGCTCAGGGTTCATGCCTATTCTCAAATGTTAGCTAGAGGCAGTGAGGTCCATGGGAACTCCTCCAGGTTATAAATGATGACTACAGGGGAATTCACATGGGAGATTAGGAGGGACAGGAAAGGAATGTCACCAGACCCAACACAAAGTCATGGGGAGAGTGGGGAAGACTTCCTCCCATGCTTTCTTAGACTGTTTGGATGAAATCATGGAGCATTCTCATGAGTTTTGTAATGGTTACACCCAATGGGACACTTCCTTGATTTTCTCTAGTTTTCTATTCTTTTTCTAGAAGCATTGATCTGATCCATCTCTTGAATTTCATTAGCCTCAAGATTGTCTGAAGACTTGGAAACTGTTTTACTAGCCCTTCAGTTTTAGCTTTCCTGGGAATAAGCATATAAACTATTTTTCAAATAGGAGCTCTGATCACTGAGGCTGGATCTCTGCATCATATTTCCTGTCCCTCCATTATAGCTGGGTAGAGCCTTGAGATTTAAGTTTTCTCCAGTGGAATGTGAGCAGAATGGCCATTTCTTCCTGATCCATCAAACCTCTCATGCTTTCTTTCCTGTTCTCATTGGCTGGAAGAGTGAAGACCAGGGCTGCCTTGAAAACCTCTTGTCAAAGATGACAAAGCCTCTGTTGGCCTGGATCACTGAATGACTGTGTGTAGTAGAGCTACCCTCCAATATGCAGCTTGTCTCTGGACCACTATGGTAAACTTCTGTTGTGTTCAGCCATTAGACCTCTTGGGTGTGTTGGTTACAGCTGTTTAGCCTACCAAACTGGATTCATTCCTTACAGCTGCTGTAACAAAATTTTCCTTGGAATGGAACTCAACCACTTTCTGTCTTCCCAAGGAGTTACCGCAGTTTCTGTGATAGATTCTGGGGTTACCAGTCTCCTTCTCTCTTCTGGGTTGGACTCAGGGAGGCAGCTGGCACCTTAAGCCAGTTAAATATACTGTCCAGCAAAATAGAAGCCTGTGTGTACATATTTATTACTTTAGTTCCTCCTCCATTCCATGGCTCCCCATAAATGAGGAAATTTTAGAAATAGAGGTAGACTGTAAGATAAAATAAGAGGAAAAGTTGGAATGTAGAAATGCCTATAATAAATCTGGTGTCACTTTTAGAGATCATCTTGAGAATCCTTGTAGCCAAAGAAAAAAGTAACCAAAGAACATGACTGATTATGAAAATGAGCAGGTTGATCCTTAGGAGAAGCCCAGCTTTCTTGGCAAGGAGGTCTGAACCCTTATCTCCTGTGATCCTCGGTGCTATTTGTACACTAAACACACAGTGACTGCATAGTATACATTTTCAGTTCAGTTCAGTCACTGAGTTGTGTCCGATTCTTTGCGACCCCATGCAGTCCAGCATGCCAGGCTTCCCTGTGCATCACTAACTCCCAGAGCAGGCAAATTACATTTTTACTTATTTCTTTTATTTCATTATTTAAAATGATGGCTGTGATGCTCATTAACATATGTCATTAGTTCAGTTCAGTTCAGTCGCTCAGTCGTGTCCGACTCTTTGCGACCCCATGAATTGCAGCACGCCAGGCCTCCCTGTCCATCACCAACTCCCGGAGTTCACTCAGACTCACATCCATCGAGTCAGTGATGGCATCCAGCCATCTCATCCTCTGTCGTCCCCTTATCCTCCTGCCCCCAATCCCTCCCAGCATCAGAGTCTTTTCCAATAAGTCAACTCTTCGCATGAGGTGGCCAAAGTACTGGAGTTTCAGCTTTAGCATCATTCCTTCCAAAGAAATCCCAGGGCTGATCTCCTTCAGAATGGACTGGTTGGATCTCCTTGCAGTCCAAGGGACCCTCAAGAGTCTTCTCCAACACCACAGTTCAAAAGCATCAATTCTTCGGCACTCAGCCTTCTTCACAGTCCAACTCTCACATCCATACATGACCACAGGAAAAACCACAGCCCTGACTAGACGAACCTTTGTTGGCAAAGTAATGTCTCTGCTTTTGAATATGCTATCTAGGGTGGTCATAACTTTCCTTCCAAGGAGTAAGCGTCTTTTAATTTCATGGCTGCAGTCACCATCTGCAGTGAACATATGTCATTAGGGAACTGCAAATTAAAATAAGATATCATGACTTACCTATTAAAATGATCAAAATCCAAAATGTTGGCAACATCAAATGCTGGCAAGGATATGGGATACTAGGAATTCTTATTCATTGCTGGGGTAAATATAAAATGGCAAAATGACTTTGGAAGACTGGCTGGTAGTTTCTTACAAAACTAAACATATTCTTACCATTTTATCCAGCAATTGTGCTCCTCATTGTTTAACCAAATGAGTTGAAAACTTTTGTCCATAGGAAATCTAGCATACCATACTTATAGTAGCTTTATTCACACTTGACAAAACTTGGAAGCAATTAAGATGTCCTTCAATGGATGAATGAATAAGCAAACTATGGTGCAGCATACAATGGAATATTAGTCAGTGATAAAAAGAAATGAGCTTTCAAGCCACAAAGAGACATGGAGGAAACTTAAATGAATATGGCTAAGTGAAAGAAGCCCATCTGAAAAGGTTACGTACTATATGATTCCAACCATGTAATGTTCAAGAAAAGGCAAAATTATGGAGCTAGAGAAAGATCAATGGTTTTGCCAAGTCTGGGGGTTGAGGAGGAAGGGTGGGATTAATAGGTTGGAGCACAGGGGATTTTCAGGGCAATGAAGCTATTTTTCTATACAATACTATAACATTCATCAAACAGGATGTATAATACAAGGCATGAATCCTAATGTAAACTATGGACTTCAGTTAATAACAGTGCATCAGTATTGGCTCATCAATTGTAACAAATGTACCACACTAGTGCAAGATGTTAAAAATAGGGAAAATCAGGATGTGTGAAGCGGTTTATGGGAATTTGTATTTTCACTCAATTTTTTTCTGTAAATCTAAAACTTCTCAAAAAAGTCCATTAATCAGAAAAAAAGATGCATTTGTAGATACTCCTAGAATTGCAAGACACTGGGGAATGGACTTGGCACCCCCAGCTGTGACAAAGTCTTCCTTTTCTTGTACTCGTTTCATAGGGCCAAGGACCCTGCAGGCTTCCAGAAAAACCTTGCTGACTTACCTCCAGTGAGGGAGCCAGGTCCCACCCAAGGAGGACAAGCCAGGGGGTGGGGGAACTAACATAGAAAAAAGGCGCCCCTTTAGTCCCTTCTCAAGGCTGCATATTTTACTCTCAGGCAGGATCTTTTAATAGCTTTTCATCTATTACCTAACCAGTGTTATAAAAGTGTCACTTTTAGAGAACATATTCAGCTTGCCTAGGGCAGCAATCCCCAACCTTTTTGGCACCAGGGACTGGTTTCATGGAAGACACGTTTTCCACTGACCTGGGAGGGGGGATGGTTTGGGGATCATTCAAGAGCATTACATTTATTGTGCACTTTATTTCTATTATCACTATATCAGCTCCACCTTAGAACATCAGGCATTAGATCCTGAGGTGGGGGACCCCTGGTCTAGGGGTTTATTATAACTCCCATTTTGTAGATCAGTAAGGCAATGGCACCCCACTCCAGTACTCTTGCCTGGAAAATCCCATGGACGGAGGAGCCTGGCTGCGTCCATGGGGCTGCTGAGGGTCGGACACGACTGAGCGACTCCACTTTCACTTTTCACTTTCATGCATTGGAGAAGGAAATGGCAACCCACTCCAGTATTCTTGCCTGGAGAATCCCAGGGACAGGGGAGCCTGGTGGGCTGCCATCTATGGGGTCGCACAGAGTCGGACACTACTGAAGCAACTTAGCAGCAGCAGCAGCAGCAAACTGAAGACTGGAGACAAAGTCCACAGCAGAATTGGCAGGGAGGATTCAACCTAGTGCTAATGGCATGCTCTCAACAACACACAGATCTGTTCAGCTGGGTTGGAGAAGCAACCTCCACCCCACCTCCACCCCATCCTTCCCACCTCTTGCATCCCCTCCATCTTCCTCCTGCCTTGTGTCCCTGGAGCCCTGCCCCAAGGCCAGTTCAGCCTTCACCTGGCCCCACCCCTGGCTCTGCCCCCAGCCAGTGTCAGCTCCCTGAACTTTGGGCAAAGCCAAATGCTTGGGAGATGCAAGTTCACATGTACTTAGCACCAGAAAAGTGAAAAAAAAAAAAAAAAATTCTCCCTAGCCATTCATGTTAAAAAATATGTGACCCAAAAGATATGAAAAGTGTACACACAACAATAACAGATGTTGTTTAACAGGTTTGTAGGACATTCCCATAAAGTTATAAACATATCTTTCAATGGTTACTTAAGATAAACAGATACAAGTCACATATTTTTTGGTACAAGAGACAACTTGCTATTTGGAAGCCAAATAAAGATTCCTAAATGTGAGATGCACCTGAAAAAGATTAGGAGATCATATCAAGGATATTAAACTTGAGCCAAATCTAACATGCTTTGCTTGGAGTTGTATGTCTCAGCAAAACAAGGGTTTCCATCTCCATGCAGTGGACCTGGGGCTGATAAGGACTCAAGGGACATTTCTCCACAACCCTACTGCGTCTCCCTTTTCTGGTGCAAAGCCACGGTCACTGGGGCAGCCTGTGCTGCCGCCCTATTGGCTCAACTTAGCCAACTTTTGCCCAGCTCTTCCTGTGGGAGCTGGGTGCTGACCAGGGGCCAGGCACAAAGAACTGAAATGGAGAGCATGGTCTGATGGAGAAGCAGATGTAAAAATAGACACTTTTTTGGTCAAACGGGACCATTTATGGGAGCATCATATGCTCAGTCAATGGGCTCTGGAAGCCAGACTGCTGGGGTTCAAACCCTAGCTCTGACAGTTACTTGCTCTGTATCCTGGGGCAAGTCAATTTACATCCCTGTGTTTGAGTGTTATCTTCTATATAATGGAAGCATAAAAGTACCTGCCTATATAATATATTGCCTTTTGTGTAAAAACTTACCCCAAATGTAGTGGCTTAAAATAACAAATACTTCTAATGTCACAGTTTCTGTGGGTCAGAAATATGGGCATTGCTCTTGGGTGCCCCTCCTCCCAATCTCTCATGAGAATATGGTCAAGGTGCAGCGGGGCTGCGGGCACCTCGGGGCTCCACTGAAGATGGTCTGCTTCCTAGTTCACTCACAAGGTGGTAGGTGGCCTCAGGGCCTCTCTGGCTGTTGGCCAGAGACATCAAGTCTTTGTCACATGGGCCTATTGGACTACGTACTTCTGACAGCTTGCTTCTCCCACAGAGAGAGGGGGAGAGAGTGAGAGAGTCAGAAATCAGTGTTTTGTGATCTAATTTTGGATGTGACCTGTTAGCACTTTTGCCGTATTCCTATTTGTTATAAGCCAGTCTCCAGTTGTGGTCCATACTGAGGGAAAGGGGATCACACAGGGGCAGGAACCCCAGTGGGGGTAGGGGGACGGGGGTTGCCATCTAGGCCTTCATACAGGGGTAGCACTCACCATGTGAAGGGGAGTTGTGCCTTTGCACCTGGGGCCCCAAGCCCATTTGTTCTGACCTCTTCAGAGAGTAGCCAGGTGCTGAGGTTTTTGCTGGGTCATGGGAGAAGCTGAACAGCCTAAAGAAGAGATAGGGGACAGGCTTAACAGTGAGGGCCGGACCTGTGGCCAAGCCTGGCTTTGACTTGCAATTCCTAAACTTGACCCTGGCCCCTCAAACTTTACTGTGATACTGTCCACCTGGGAGATATTGGATTTAGTCATATGGGGTAGGGCCTGATATTCTGTCTTTCTATCAAGCTCCCAGGAGATACCAAAGTGGCTGGGCTGTGGACCACACTTCAGTGAGCAGCAGGGAATCAGGCAACAGGCCCTCCTTCAGTAGCTCTTCTTTACACAGACTCGGAAAAGCCAGAGTCTCCACCCCTTTTGTGCTTTGTCCAGCTGAGCAGTTAGGCTATGTGAAAACAGAAAGAGAACCAATGATATAGAAGCAAATGTAACTAGGGGTAGGGCCATGGGGAGAGAGGGAAGACCCACTGGATGAGGTGTGATTAACCCTGCAGGGTAGGTTCACTCCATAAGGATGGAGAGCAGGGCTTTAAATTGGCTGGAAAGAGAAATTAGGGTCCAGAGAGCAAAGGACCAGGCTAAATGCCAGGCTAAAGTGTTTGGATTTGGTTCTGAAGTCTGGTATTGCCAAACTCAAATGCCTGCAAGCGTACGTGAGAGACAATAGAGTGGTGGGGTCTGTGGTCAGCCAGAGAGAGCCCATCTATCAAAGGGGGCCATTCCTATTCAGGCCCAGCTGATTGTAACCACATGGGATTGTAGCCAGACCATTTGGCTTTTCAAGCATGGTCACATCTGGAATTTTATGTAAAAATGTCCAACTTTCAGATGTTGTGAGGCTAAGTAAAATTAATTTCCAATCATATCTGGCTTGAGAGCCCCCCCAAATCATGACTTCAGATGAAGGCAGGAGACAACCAAGGAAAGTTTGGGTCAGGAAGCTGTTTAGTAGGGGAAACCAGCTTCTACTGGCTGATGTCCACAGAGAACATTGGTCAGGAGACCGTGCTGCCTGATGCCACTGCTCTGCACCTGTGAGCTCCAAGTCTATTTCAGCAGTAACTCATCTGGGTAAAAGGGCTCCTGGGCACCAAGGGAAGGTGTTCACTCTGCATGGAGACAGTTGCCTGCTTTAAACACAGAGCTAAACGTGCCTCCTCGTCTTCCATGGTGCCCTGAGACTGGCCATCTCCAGCCTTGTTAGAGGCCATTGTTCAATTTAAGGTCATGTAGCAAAGGAGAGTCAGGGATGTTTGTGCACATCTCAACCCTGTCATCTCGTAGCTGGTTCTCTGCCAGCAAGTTTTGCCTGTTTCCTATGTTTCTAAAATAGTCACAGATAATTGTACTTCTCTCACAGGGTAGCTGGGGATCAAATGCAGTAACAGAGGGCAACTCCAGTTTCTTGCATGGATTAAGTGCTCAATTAATAATGTTTTTATTATTATCACTATCCAGTTTGGGGCAATAGAACACTAGCTTTGCAAGGGTCATTTGGAATTATCCAACCCCCTTTCTTTACAAAGCAGGAAACTGAGGCACAGAGCTGGTGGGTGACTTGGTTCAGGGTGAGGTGGAGTCAGCCAAGATCCCCCAGCTCCTGCCCCTGTGTCATGGCTTCTCTCTGGCGATGAGCCCAGGACCCCTTGCATGGCGGAGTTGGGAAAGAAATGAATGGACCAAACATTATAAGAACCAGGAAATGAGAACTCTCATTTCCTCCATTTCCTCCTCCTCTTTGTAACACTGTATTCTTGAGTCTGGTGGCTCAGCGGTAAAGAATCCAGCTGCCAGTGCAGGAGACACGGATTTGATCCCTGGGTAGGGAAGATCCCGTGAAGAAGGGAATGGCAACCCACTCCAGTATTCTTGCTTGGGTAATCCCATGCACAGAGGAGACTGGTGGGCTATGGTCCATGGGGTTGCAAAGAGTTGGATACAACTTAGTGACTGAACAACAACAGAAATCCTTGAGTCATTTAAAAGTGTGTGAAGAGACATATGGGATCCAGGGATTTGGGCATTTAGAGATGTTGAGGAATTCACCAGAAGTTGGACTTAGTTGTTACTGTTTCTAGCTACCTTCCCTCCCCGCTCCCCCCTCCCTCCCTCCCCTTCTTCCCTGCTTCCTTCTTTCTGCCTGTGTGCCTGTCTGCCAGTTTTTCCCTCATTTAGTCCATTTTTATTGAGTACCTACTATACTCCCGGTTCTTTGGGCACTGTATTAGGCACTGGAAGTACAAGACTGAATGAAGTTGTCATTGCCCCTCCCTCACAGGACTTACAGTCAAGAAGGAAAACCCTTAATCATCAAACGATCTCACAAAAGGGGCTATGCTTTGAAGGGCACAATAGGGGCTGCTATAGGGAGTGTGTGTGTGTGTGTGTGTGTGAGCATGAGGGGGAGAGCAGAGCTCTGACCTGGTCAGGCCCCCCTAAGGACATGGCGCTGGTGTGAGCTGAAGGGCCAGTGTTGGGAGAGGGGCATATCCCAAGAAGAGGGAACAGGGAAGTGCAAAGCCCCTGAGCAAATGCAAGAAAGCCAGAGATGGTGGCTAGAAGGCTTGGTAAAGCTTTTTTTTTTTTTTTTTAATTTCTTTAGTTATTTAAATTGGAGGATAAATACTTTACAATATTGTGATGGTTTTTGCCATACATCAATATCAATCATCCATAGGTATACATCTGTCCCCTCCATTCTGACACCCCCATCCCTCCAAGTTGTCACAGAGCAGCTTTGGGTGCCTTGCGTCATACACCAAACTCTATTTTACATATGATAAAGGTAAGATTTTGATCTTGATTCTAAATGCTGTGGGAAGCCACTGAAGTTGTTTGCTTGTTTTTAGCAGATCTGCATTGTAAAGAGATCCTTCTGGCTGCTGCATGGAGAAGGACCTCCATGGGGCTGGGGGTGGAAGGAGGGAGATCAGCTCAGGCAGGGGTCAGAGGTGCAGGTGGTGTGGAGGCTGAGAAGCGTGCATCAGGAGAAATTTGGGAGGTAAAACTGTCAGGATATAGGCAGTTGTTAAATGGTTGTAAATACTTAAAGGATTTCCTCCACAGAGTGAGAAATCCCTGGGCTCAGGGAGGCAGCTGCTCTGCTCCCCCCAAACAGAGCACATCAAGCCCCAAGCACGGTCCCTGGGAAGCTGCTGTCTGCGTGCTAACACCGATTTTCCACCAACACCGCATCACTGAGGATTTATTAAGAGCGCACCATGGGCCAGCACTGGGCTAGGCTCCATGGCCCTCTGCCCTCCTCAAACTGATGGGGTATGGGATGAGACTGAAGGCTGCGTGCACAGCTGGTCACTGCATCTACTACGTGAAAGATCTGGGGGAGAAGCAGACTGGATTGTATTCTTCTAGATGTTTCCAAAGATCCCAAGGTTGCTGTGGCCAGAAGGATATTTAGGTTTCTTATGGATAAAGGAATCTTTGTCCTTCAGAAGTTTGTATCATGTCCAATAAATATCCATCTAGGCTTTCTTCGGAATGACATCAAACACCTACATGCAAGTGGTGCGAAATTCGGATATTTTCGAATAGAAGAATGACTTGGAAGTACTAGGAAATTACGCACTTCACAGACTGAATTTTTCAGGTTTTAGCCAGATGGCAGGGTTTGGAGAGCTCTTCTTTAGCCCTGTCTGCACAGCCATTCCAGAAAACTGGAAGGACAGTTTCTCTTTTGGCAGCCAATGGAGATGGGTGAAACGATAAGAAATGAGTTTTTCCTGTTGTGTGCATGCTCAGTCACTCCGTGTCTGACACTTTGTGACCTGCCAGGCTCCGATGTCCATGGAATTTTCCAGGCAAGAATACTGGAGTGGGTTGCTGTTTGCTTCTCCAGGGGATCTTCCCAACCCAGGGACCAAACCTGCTTCTCTTGCATCCCCTGCATTGGCGGGTGGGTTCTTTACCAACTGTGCCACCTTTGCCCTTTATTAGCTGCATCAAGCTGTCTGTCCTCGCGGGTTCCTGGGAGCCCAGCCCTCTGGAGGACCTTGGACTGGGCCTTTCTTCCAGTTCTGGACTGAGCCCTGCCCAACTATCTCCCTCCTGCGGCAGACTCATCAACTGGATGGTGGCAAGGAGGTGAAGAAAAGTCTCTAAGAGAGAAAAAACACAATCTCTCCAAGTGTTTCCAATGCTAGACACTATGGGCACTCTATTTCTAACAAAGGCTGGTGGATAAGAAGTGAAGCTGCTGCTGATTTGTTGGTTTGACTTTACTGATTTGAGAAGGGCATTCCACGCTTTAAATGGCACTCTTGAGCATTTCTCTTCCCTCTACAGTTTCCAGAAAATTCACCAGGCTGCAAATATTATTGCTCCAGATCACTAGGGAAGGGCTGTATCGGTGACAGAACAAATAGAGAAAGAAAACTATTTGTTTGCAAAAAAATGCATGGATGAGTAAGAAGATATTTAGGCTCAGATTTACAAATTCTTGCAAATGCTACTTCTAGGATGCTCTTCTTATCCAGAGCTATTCCCTTTTATGGAAAAATCATTCTTAATAAAGATCCCATCACCCTTAGTAAACCTTTCAACTCAAGTTTTCTTTCATGTCTTAGAGGAAATTTCTCTCCATTAGGACTGCTGGTGGATTGGTTTCCCAACAAGAGGAGACACATTTACTGCTTGCTTGTTTAACATGTGGGAAAAAATGAAAGAGGGAGTCTTTTTCCTCTGGTTGTTTTCTTGAGCTTATAATTCAAAACCTCTTCTTCCAGGGTCCCTTATCCATTGACTCTCACAGAGCAGAAGTTAGGCAAAGGAGGTCTTTCTGCCTGCCATGTCTGCCTCCTGCTGTGAAATCACAACAATGCAGGCAGGAATAGCTGGGTGAGAATCCCCAGCTCCAATGCAGTTGTGTAATTTCTTATGATAAATAGCTTGGACGACTGCTAATCAAAATTACTTTCTGGTTCTACCTTATTCAGCAAGACGAATGCATGACATGGCCCCAGAGGCTGGCATTTGTTAATTTGCAGATGTCTTTGCTCACGTTTGTCTGACCATGCTGGCAGACCCCACCTCTCTGTGCACACAGGAGTCGGGTGTAGGCCCCTCTGTCATGTCATCCTGGCCTTCTCACATGCTGACCTGCTTCTACAGCCCAGGTACCAGCCACCAAGTTCTTTCAGGGAAGCAGCTCTGAAAAACCTACATTCCAGAAAGTAAGAGGGCTCCCAGTGGTTAGAGGACAGTGATGCTGACAGTGTATATTATCATTCTCATCTCTAGAATTCCCTTCTTCCAGCAGGCTGGAGGATATATGTGGTCAAATGAGCAGGAAGGTGTGAGAAAACCTTTTTTTTTTTTTTAATTGGATATTGGGACCACAAGATGAAATGTGTCAAGAAACTGCAGCTTGAGAAACCATTATCCAAATGGGTTGAAGGATTTTGGGAAGAGGCAAGAAGATCAGCTGAGATGATGTCACTGCCGTTTTAGGACTCATCTAATGACATCAGGGAGAAGGAAAGGCTAATTTCAACCACATGAAGTGGCAAACATGTGAACAGTGATTTACAAGTTCAGCTTCGGGGTTTGCTGCCTTCTGTTTTGGTGGCTTTGTGAGAGGGACCAAGTAAAACCACAAGATGAAGAATATCCATCTGATGGGATCAAACTCCTCGGCGTGAGCTTGCTCAGTCACACCTATGGACCATCTGAGTAGGAAATGTTGTCTGGAGTGAGAGCGATTCCACAGCATGGATGCTATTTCGCTCCTAGGTCTTAACCTTTCATAGAGAGACAGGCAACCAAGAATGTAGGAAGTCAAAACAAGTCATGTTTAGCCGAATTTTACCTTCCATAATCTCTTTACCATGCTTGATCCAGCAAGGCAGGAATGCTCTGGTCGGTCCATTCTGCACAAATCCATTCCAGAGGGCTGTGATTTACAGCTTAGCTCTGTTCTTGACTCTTCCTGAGAGTGAAGTTTAATGACTCAAGAATAACATTACTCTGCATCAGGACTAGTGAGATAGGTCTTCTAAAGGGTGGTCTCCAGAGCAGGTTTTTAACCAGGGAAACTTAAGCTCAGAGACCACTCCAAAGTCCTGGTAAAGGTCAGGTCTCCTTCCTATTTGCAGAGGTTGACAGCGTGGTGAGTTATGAGGTTGGAGGGATAAGTGGGGCTTTTTTTGGCCTTCTCTCCAATGAATCTTGCTTGATCCAGGCCTGGACGGTTCCACCTTCCTCCCAACGTCAGGCCCTTTTGATAGTGATGGACCCAATGGAAAGACGAGAAGGCCCTTCTGCCTCAAGCTTGATGTAGAAAGGTATCCACAGTGTTGGAAGGCAGGTTAAACAGGTGGTCCCAGGTGGAAGTGTCATTGGTTAAAATATCCTGATGTAAAAGCAACCCTCTTGAAATACTCTGAGAGGGTAAAAAAAAAAAAAAAAAAAAAGAACAACAACAAAAAAAACCACCAAGCCACCTGACGGTGCTTATAAATAGACGAGTGAGATGTTGAAATTATTTTAAGATGGATGCCTTTTTAAACTGCATTCAGAACACCTTTCGGGTCTCCTAGTTGCACAGTTCCTCAAGCAGGAGGTATTTCATCTTCACAACATCTGGAACTGTCAAAGAGGTGCGCTACAGACCTCGGATGCAGGCGCTTCTACATAAAAGTGCTCCAACAAATCATGGCCGTAATCGCAGAGCACCGCGCGCCGGGCACCGCGCACCTTGAGCCATCAGAGAGAAGAGCGGCTCTGACCTGGGGCAGGGGAGGAAGACTTACTGTAACTCCTACTCCCTCCACTTGTAATGCTGAATCAACTGTTTAAAGCGGCTTCTCTGCCATCTCCACCAAGTGGCTAACAACTGCAAGCAAGTTTATTTTCTGACCTTGTAGGAGGTGATTGACACAAAAAGTCCTCCCTCCACCCCCTCCGCGCCTCGGGTAAAATTTCCTCTGTCCTGTAAATCTGCAGGCTTGACAGAGTTGGGTAAATCTGTGCTGTTGTTTAAAGGCGTCTTCATACTTACTTGCTTTGGGTTTTCCACTGGACCTGTTGGGAGGAGGGACGGGGAGAGTGAGAGCGCCATGCTACATGAAGGTGGCCTTACACTACCTTCTATGCTGTGCTATGCTATGCTAAGTCACTTCAGTCGTGTCCGACTCTGTGTGACCCCATAGACGGCAGCCACCAGGCTCCCCCGTCCCTGGGATTCTCCAGGCAAGAACACTGGAGTGGGTTGCCATTTCCTTCTCCAATGCATGAAAGTGAAAAGTGAAAGTGAAGTCGCTCAGTCGAGTCTGACTCTCAGCGACCCCATGGACTGCAGCCTACCAGGCTCCTCCATCCATGGGATTTTCCAGGCAAGAGTACTGGAGTGGGGTGCCATTGCCTTCTCCGACACCACCTTCTAAGTGTGGGCAAAGTCAGACCTGGCCAGGGTATCCAGCTGGAAGCTGAACTCTTAGCCAGTGAAGGGCCTTCCATGACAAACCACAAAAATACCAATGATGCTTGAATCCATCTTTTCAGGGGCAAAGGCTCAAATGAGCCTTAAAAACCTGTGGCTTGTTTCATTGCTTAAAATCTGTGTGTGTGTGTGTGTGTGTGTGTGTGTGTGTGTGTATAGTGTGTTTCCAGAGAGAAGTAAAAACAGGAGGACCCCATAAAGGACTGAGTTTGAACTTCACAAAACTTTTCTGTAAATTCTAGCAATAAAACTAATACTGCTAATAACAAGGATGCTAATTGTAAATGCTTTAATCAGTTTAACTAAAGCATTTTGGAGCTTATGGGGCAGATGGGAAAATGAAACTGGCTGTTGGAAGCTTTGGAATTTATAAGGACCTCTCTGGTCAACATATAAAAAGAACAGAAACTTCTGTGGGTGAAGGAAGAGCTGGTGTTATAATCTCAGTCATCATCACTGTTTTAGCTTTGCTTCCATGGCAAAACAGGCACTGCTCTGGTTTTCTAAAGCACCCTTTAAATTCATTTCCTGGCAAGTGGAGCAGTCCTCCTGGAACTTGAGAATGCAGGCTGCCTGGGCTACGTTAGGGCTGAGGAAACCCAGCCGGGCATGGCTGGGGGTGGCGATGGTTTCAGGGGTCAAATGTTTCAACATCTGTTGCCTCCGAGAAGCCAGCTTCAGTTCCGACACCTCTGTTGGGGCTGAGGTTGGGGGGAGGGACGGGCAGCGGGACAGGAAGACCTGCTGCCATTCTTTGCATCGGAGAGCTTGGTTTCTTTTCCCCTCTGCTTTTCAGAGAGGACGGCCAAGTGCATGACTTCTACCCCCCTGTGGTAACATCATGCCATGACATACGCTCCCGAGACAGGGGCCTTTGTTGCCGTGCTTGCGGGAAACGTCACCCAAGGCACCCAGGTCCCCCTTTGCATTCTGCTGTCCACAGGGTATTTTTAGGGAAGTGTTGGAGGTCAACCCCAGCATGTATTTTCCAGGTTTGGGGTTTCTCAAAATCACCAGCCCTGGGATTTTAATTTTGGCCATGAAGCAGAACCAGAACACACGGCAGCCAGAGCCACCAGTGAGGTCCCAAGTCCAACACTCACTGAGGGTCAGGGGTTCAGGAGGACAAGTGGTCTGTCCAGTGATGCTGATACAGTTTTTGCAGTGTTTGCATTTTCTCACAGCCTGTACAGCTCCCAAATGTTCCCTTTGCACGGCATGCCCCCCACCCCCAGTTTTATATGGAGCAGATGGTCTTCAAAGAAATCAAGGAGCAGAAGCTGCAAAAGGCTTAAAGGAAAAAAAAAAGACAGTGAAACTCATATATTTCTTCAAACGATAAGATGAACTACAGATGTTTGCTGAAGGGTGATGGTGCTGCCTACAACTTAAGACTTGACTTAAAAGAAGAGTCCACTTGTGTTTAGCGTTGGACAAGCCCGGTAGCTGTCAGGGTGTGATTTATGGAGGTTGTTTGTGAGATTTTATGTCACTGGGGACATGGCAATTAAAAGGCTCTGCTCTTCAACTTGCAAAGAATCTTTCTCCAGGACCCAGGCATCCCTGATGGAAGTGTGGTGTCGCCCTGCAGCCAGGGAAGGGTGCATGTGGCCATCCCAGGCCTGGCTTGCAGGTTCTTGAGCTTCCTGAGTTCTGACCAACGTGTCTTTTGACTCCTGGGCCTCCCCCTTCACCCTCCACAGGATTCTTGGTTTTTGCAAACAGAGTTCTGCTTTTACCTGACACCTGCAGTCAGATTAATCTCACAATAAGCTTGACAAAGTTGCTAAAAGAGAAACAGTTGTCTGTTGCAGGGCCCAGCTGCATATAGAAAACAGCTGCTCCTTGGGCATGGTTTTTAAAAAAGGAAGAAAAGAATCACTGGAAAGCGTTAAAAAAGAACATAGAGCATATATTGGAAGGGCCAGTAGAGGCCTATAATTAACACAACAGTAAGTATCTGTGCTTCCATGAAAAGCTTCTTTTTCAGGGCTTGTTGTAACTTGGTCATAAATACTTATTACAAACTGAAACTGAGCAAACTCTGCTGAAAGCCGTCTCCCCTCCTGTCTCTCTGCTCTCTGAGGCTGATTCTTAATGGGTAAAGAGAGCGATGCATCTTGGACGCACTCCCAAACACAAGCCTCGGTACACATCTGTGCAGATGCAGACATCTAGCCCATCACAAGTGTGCTCGGGGCCCTGATTCAGGCTGCTGAGGGGTGGGTTCGAGGCAGAGGCCGCAGGGCCTCGGGCAGAAGCAGCGGGAGGAGACCCCAGAGAGCCTCTGGCCTCTTCAGCAGGAACGTGGGGAGCCTTTGAAGTTACCACAACTCAGGTGGAAACCCCTCAGAGCAGACAAGGAGGAAGTCATTTGTTTTCAAACAAAGGGGAAAATTCCTCAGGACCCTGGTGTTTCCACTCAAACAAATCTCTGAAAAGTTATTCTCCAGAGGATCAAGGCCCAGCTGTTCTCCATCTCCACAAGGTTGGTAATAGAGGAAATGGGCTGCCGGTCCTGCAGCAGGAAAGATGGAGGCTAGATAGCAGGAGATGGGCAAGGGCCTTGAAACGGGGACCAGGAAGCCCCAGTGGCTGTGTTCACAGGCAGGGGGATGGAGGGCACAGCTTTTCAAGGTTGCCCAGTGTTCCTGTTGAAAACAGAAAGCCATTGCCTCTTCATACCAACACTGAACTCACTCACTATGCAACTCAGAATGAAAGCTGGAGGGACTCTGGCCCATCTTCTCTCCTTTCCCCAATTCAGGCAGAATTACGTCCAAAAGCTTCTATGGAGATGAGAATCTTGCTTATTTTTAAAAGACTTTAAATTATCCAGTAGTGGACATTTGTCATCTCTCTTTGTTCTGTTTTGATCATTGACTCTTAATCCCCTTTCTTGTGTGGGAGTTCCCCATGTGGTGGATCACAGTGGGTGGCAGAAATCTCCTCTCATTTCTGAGACTGAGAAGTCAGGGCCCTTTGCGGGCCAGGACGGAGCTTATCTTGGCTTCATTCTGGCATCTCACCCGTGGAAGGTAAGTTTCAGGTGAAGGATGTGCATTGTGCAGTTGGGTTGATTTCAACACTATTCGGGGAGGTGATAATAGAACGAACAGCCACTCCGAGTGCCTGTCAGTCTGGGTGCATCTAACATTGGGTTCAGGTGTGAGGGCTGAGTGGATCCCATCAAACAACCCTGTAGTAGATAGATAAAAGCCTGAATAAGACCTGTGGACAGCTGGCCAGGGTAGAGGGAGGCAGGCTTGGCAACCTTTCATGAAACCACGGAGTCTGGTGACATAATTGATGGTTTCACAGACAGAGCTGGATACAGTTCTAGCTGAGTGACCCTGGGCAAGGCTCAGCTTCAACGAGCCTCAGTTTTCTCACCTGCAAACCAGAAGCCCTTTCAGTATTGTTGTGCAGGTCAAACGGGGCTCACTGCCTGGTTCATGGTAGGTGCTCAATAAGTGACAAGCTCTCTGCCCCAGAGGGAAATCCAGAGGGAGAAGATGCGGCTGAATGTTTGTGGGAACGTCGTGGGGTGTGACACCATAGCCTTCACCACAGATCCTCAAATGGAAAATGTATGTCTCACAAATAGCAAATTCCTCCCCAGTTATCCTGTTTGCAGAGCCTAATGGAGGAGCTGGACTAACAGGGCTGTGCTTTAGTCTTCATTTCTGCCCCTGCCCCAGATCCCTTTGTTTCCCTGTCCTGTTCTCTGGGGTTGCAACTGACATGCACATACTGCATCTCCCAGGCTCCCTTGCCCTCTGGCTTCTGGGTTTGGCCAATTTCAGCCTGGCCTGAGGTCTCACCAGGCTCCAAGAACACCATTCCCTTCAGGCCAAGGGGTGGGTACAACTTCCCGCTGCTGCTGCTCTCTGGGACTTTGATTTCTAGTGGTGGTTCTTTAAGTCCTATTCATATTCCTATAAATGGTCCCTCTATAAAAATTCTCCTTGGTATCTCATCTAAGTGTGTTTTCTTTTTCCTGCTGGGAAACCAAAAAATAATGAGATTGGACACAGAGTCCACCTAGGAAGACTTCCTGGAGGAGGGTGTTTCTTCTGCAGGTTTTTGCAGGAGAGGCACAACAGTTTGACAGCAATATAGAATAGAAGGCTGCTGTTCCTGTAAGGGAGACTGGAGCCAACACATGCTTAGGACTTAGACTCTGCGTGGTCTCTTCATGAGGATGGCAAAGGTACTCAGCAACAAGACATCCCTTCAGAGTCAAGAAGGGAGAGAATAATGATATTAAAAATAGAAAATAGCTGTCCTTCAGTTATAGTCTACTGTATGATGAGCACACACAACTGTGTAATAGGTATGGTATCACTGTTTTACAGATGAGGAATGAAGGGTGAGAGAGGGTCAGTAATTTGCCCAAAGTCACATTACATCGTGGAGTTGGGATTCATAAAGACTGCTTGGTACCCAGTCAAGGCTGCCCAATGGTCCCAGGTTGCCTGGAGCTGAGGGCTTTCCCGGGATATGGGGCCCCCAGGGCTCATTTTGAGTTAATGGCAGAATCTACTGGGTAGCAGTGGAGAGTCAGTGAAACTGGGCATGATCAATCATCCCTGTAATAAAGTTAATTTTCTTACCTCAAAAGATTCACTAAAATTGATTGGTGAGAATGGAATCACATGAGGGGGAGAAAAGATGGAGAAAGAAAACTACCGATTGAAATCTTCAGGCAGCAGGGAGGTGGTGCTGCCAATCCAAATGGTAGACACTCCAACAACATTTCTGTTTGTCTTGAGAATGTGACATTGTTCTTCCCTCCAACAGATTTACCTTTGCAACTCTTTTTTGTGTCAGACTTTATTTTTGGGGGCTCCAAAATCAATGCAGACGGTGATTGTAGCCATGAAATTAAAAGACACTTAAACTCCTTGGAAGAAAAGTTATGACCAACCTAGATAGCATATTCAAAAGCAGAGATATTCCTTTCCCAACAAAGGTCCGTCTAGTCAAGGCTATGGTTTTTCCAGTGGTCATGTATGGATGTGATAGTTGGACTGTGAAGAAAGCTGAGCGCCAAAGAATTGATGCTTTTGAACTGTGGCGTTGGAGAAGACTCTTGAGAGTCCCTTGGACTGCAAGGAGGTCCAACCAATCCATCCTAAGGGAGATCAGTCCTGGGTGTTCATTGAAAGGACTGATGCTAAAGCTGAAACTCCAATACTTCGGCTACCTCACGCAAAGAGTTGACTCATTGGAAAAGATCCTGATGCTGGGAGGGATTGGGAGCAGGAGGAGAAGGGGATGACAGAGGATGAGACGGCTGGATGGCATCACCGACTCGATGGACATGAGTTTGAGTGAACTCCAGGAGTTGGTGATGGACAGGGAGGCCTGGCATGCTGTGATTCATGGGGTCACAAAGAGTCAGACATGACTGAGCGACTGAACTGAATTGAACTGAATAATGGAGGGTGCGTTCTTTAAAAGCACAAGGAGAGAAAAATGATGGTATCTGGATTCTGTGGGCTTTGAAAGAGAGTTAAGCACTGTTATTGGCAGAGTGTAACCTGTGGGTCTCTGGAGGTATGAACACTGTCAGCCCATAGACCTGCCATTAACTCAGACTCAGCAGGCGAGTGTGGAATGGATGGCATTGTCTGTGGCTCCAGGATCATTGCAAGTCCAGTCAAGATGCCCCATAATAGCAACAGAAATGAAATGACCATGCATGGGGTTGTCACCTTTGTTCTAGGTGTGCCATAAGCAGTATTTTAAATGTTCAGGAAAACTTTTCAGAGAAGGTGTAATTAATCCAGTTTGCAAGATGAGGAAACTGAGGAAGAGAGAACTTCAGGAAGTTCTCTGGGGACCTCTGGCATGACCCAGGCAGGTCTGGGCTCCACACGGACCTTTCTCTGGTGTCAAATCCTGAACCAGGATCTAGCTGCACAGCATCTGAGTACCCAGGGCTCTGGTGATGTCTGGTCGTGTTCAGTGAACATTCATGAGGTTCTGGAGTACTCTGCCAGTGGGAGGATGGGCTCTTGGAGGTGCTGAAGATCTCAGGCAGGTTTTTTAGTTCCTTCCCATTCCCATGATATCTGCCTCATGTTCCTCTAGCTTCTGTGCATTTGCACATGCTGTGTCCCTGCTAGAACAGCCTTTCTTCATTTGACCATCTGGATAGCCTCTACCCATCATTCAAGACTCAACTCAAGCACTATCCCATGGATAAGGCTCTCCTAGCTCCCTGCCCTCCAATCTGGGTGAGGTCTGCCCTTCTGGCATCTCTTCCTATCCCATTTGGACTGTGACTCTCAACACTGATTATTCTGTAATCTTCTAATGACTTTTCTGCCATCCGCCTGCCCCCCACAACTCTAGACTGTGAGCTCCTTTACGTATGTGCCAGTGGTTTCTTTGACTGATGCAAGGAGCATACTCAACTTCGTTGAGTCAGTAAGTGACAGAAGCCAGAGTATCCCAAGAGCTCTGGCTAAAGCTTGTTGATTTCCACTGCTTCTGCTAGCAGCTGGAAGAACCTCCACAGCACCTTAAGTTTTCCTTTTTTAAAAAAAAAAAATTATTTATTTTTGACTGCACTGAGTCTTCATCATGGTGTATGGGCTTAGTTGCTCTGTGGCATGTGGGATATTCCCAGGACAGGGGTCGAACCCATATCCCCTGTATTGGAAGGAGAATTCCCAACCCCTGGACCACCAGAGAAGTCCCTTAAGTTTGCTTTATGTTAGATTCCCCCTCACAAGCTCCTAGGAATCATGCTTTGTTGACCTGCACTGGGATGCTTTTTCTAATTTGGTGTGGTTTTTCACCTGTCAGTGCTAAGGCTAGGTGCTGTCCTCATGTATTTTTAATTAAGGGTGGTGATTTGGGAAAGAGAGATGGAGGAGCCACCATAAAAATGTATACTGGGGCAGCTACCATCTCATTTTATCAATCTCCTGAGGTTTCATTAAAGAGACCTGTAAGGGAAGGGAGAGCTTAGACACAAGCTTAACTACAGAAAGTATTTTTCACAAGACTCTTCTCTGAGGAAGGATCCAAGTTCTATAAATGTTACATGCCAGATCTGAAGGGAGGAGTTGATTTACAAATTTCCATTTAGCCCAAAGTGGATCATCTGCTCTTTAGCGAGGGCTTTCCACCTGGGTCCCTCCGAAGTGGTTGGCAGCTTTGGGGTAAGGGAGGAGGGGTCAGAAGATTGGGCTCCTGACAAGATCTACCACTTACTAGCTGGGTGGTGCTGGGGATAAGCAGAAGCCTCTGGCTCTGGCATCTCCAAGATGGTGATGGTAAACGTCTGCCAGCCTTCCTTGTAGATCTAGATTGAGTATGGCTCATAGATACTTCCAAATGCAAATGAACATATCCTTATTTTATGGTTAACAATCAAAGCTAAAGAACAATTTGAACAAACAAATCTGCTTCAACTCTTCTGTTTTGCAATGTAAGCGAGGCCCAGGAAAACACCATTCACAAAGCTCTCTGGATACAGACACCCCCTGGTGCTGAGTCCATACCAGTGAGATATGACCCAGGGAAGGACCCAACCCCAGCTGGAACTGATGGGAACCACAGAATGCTTGGTGAACTGCACTTCCTACTTCAGTTACACAAGTTATGCTAGGTATTTGTAGGGCTTTGCCTCTCGATCAGGAATATTCCCTTGTAATAGTGCTACTTGAGTTCATCATGCTGGTGCCAGAAATGTAAATATGATTTAATTGATTAATAGGGATTAATGGCCAGTAATTAAGGCATAACGTGTAGGCTGGTAAAAATCACACAAAACAAACCTATAGGATTTCCTTGCATCTGATTGTTCTCTCTTGACTGTGGACTGTAGCTGAGGGACAGCTGCCTTCTGAAATATGGGTAATAAATGAAACAAAATGCACATGTCAATATACGATTTAGAATCCATTTATTGTACTGTCACTGAAAAATATCTGAGCTTTGTCAACATGAAGCTGGTCCTTAATCTCTGATTTGAAGGGCATCTGTTGAGGAGAAGGCTCTCACCCGTGCTTGGTACGAGTGATCTACTTTTACTGGATTCACTGTCTAGAAAATCCTGGGCTTCTGTTGCCTTCAACCTTCTTTGATTATCGAAAACTTTCCTCTGCTGCTAACATTTAGGAACAATGTAATAAGTAACTTCCAATTAAAGTTTCCCATACATGGCAAAATCGTAATGAATGAATGTAAAGGACACATAATGGAAGCCTATTAGCCAAGTGAATATACTCCTTTAAGCCAAATTTCTATACCACTTTTGTATTATCTCCCATCAGAAGAGAACGTGCAATTACCAATTTTATCTTATCTCGGGCTTATTATTAAAGAGTAGTAAAGGAAACTTCATTCTCGAAGCCATAATGTGATTTTTGATTAATAGAGGGATTCTTATGTGACAAGAATATTTCTCCTAGGCAGAGTCTGCCCATGGATTTCTGCCTGTAACTGGAAGCTACATCTCAAGTGGAACAACCTTTCAACAATAGAGGCTATGTTTCTACATGGGGATTGGATTCTTAAGGTGAGAAGGACAGGGGAAAGCATGAGAAGGGCAGGGAAAAACTGACGTGGGCTTCTTAGATACTGTTGTTTATTTAGTTGGTTCCAATCATTCTGGTGGCTCAGTGCTAAAGAATCCACGTGAAATGCAGCAGATGCAAGAGACATGGGTTCGATACCTGGGTTGGGAAGATCCCCTGGAGAAGAAAATGGCAACTTGCTCCAATATTCCTGCCTGGAGAATTCCATGGACAGAGGAGCCTGGTGGGCTACAGTCCATGGGGTTGAAAAAAATCAGACACAACTGAGCATAGCACAGCACAGCAGATGGCAATCATAATATCAAAACCGACACTGATTCTTGTCCAAGAGCGAGAGGAGCAGCCCACACAGCTCATGACCTCCCAGCCTCTGTTGGAAACCTGAGTGTGAAAACCCTTCTTCATCTGCCATTGTTTCTAGCTGGGGACTGAGGCATGTATCAGGCACTTGATAGAGATCTATGAGTCTAAGGACCCAAATGTCTGCACTCTCACCACCAACTGCACGTTAAAATGGTTTGAATTTGAATTCCAGACCTTCAAGCCAGCTTTTCCCAGAGAGCTGCTGTAAGGAAGTCACCTGGGAACTTGCCCCTGACTCTGAGTGGCCTGTGTTTATGCCAGTGACCTGGGGAGTTGTAGGTAGGGGATAAGGGGAGGGCTGTATTGCAGTCAGCACCCTCCTCTTTTCAGAATGTGGCAGGACCAGATGGCTTCCTGCGGATCTGGCATTTCTCTTGCCAGCTTCATGACACTGAGCAGATATTCAAACTCATCTGAGCCTCAGTTTCCTCAACTGGAAACAGAGGTTCTACCTCCTTGGGGACTTACGAGGATTGAAGCAGTGCTTTAGCACATAAGCATCACCATGGTGAAAATGAAGCTATTGGTCTAATGGGCTAGGTTCCTGATATGGCTTCATTCTTGTGCTCTAGGGAGCTCAGTTCAGTGCTCTGTGATAACCTAGTAGGGTAGAATGGGAGGGTGGGAGGGAGGATCAAGAGGGAGGCCACATATATATACATATGGCTGATTCCCAGGTGATAAAGAACCCACCTGCCAATGCAGGAGACTTAAGAGACATCTGTTCAGTCCCTAGGTCTGGAAGATCCCCTGGAGGAGGGCATGGCAACCCACTCCAGTATTCTTGCCTGGAGAATCCCATGGACAGAGGAGCCTGGCAGGCAACTGTCCATAGGGTTGCAAAGAGTTGGACAGGACTGAGTGACTTAACATGCACATGGCTCATTCACGATGGTGTGCAGCAGAAACTAATACAATGTTGTAAAACAATTATATTCCAATAATTTTTTTTTAAATTTATGTGTTCCCTGTGGCTCTCTGTCCTTCCTTGAGGCTGCTCTGCTGGTTCTGGTCACCTCCCAATCCACAGGGTAAGTGTGGTCAATCCAGGGGACCCATACCTTTGACAAGCTTCTGGGATGGGATTTAATTCTGTCCATAAACTTTATTTCTATCATTTGGCAGGAGAACTCAAATGCCTAAAAGAGCAGAAGCCCTTCCTTCAGAAATTTTCCTTCCAGAAGTTGATCATAGAGGAAATACCTGAGCAAGCATAAAAGGTAACATAGATACAAATATTCCGTGGAGCACTGATTTTAAGTGCAAAAACATGGGATAAAATCATGACGGGGGCTGCTGGTCACACTGCGGTGCGTCTAAACAGTGGGGTCCTGGGAAGCTAATTAAAGACAATGTTGCAGAAGAATATCTACTATTGTAGAAAGATGGTTAGGATTTGGTAAGTGGAAAATCAGGTTATAAAGGAGAATACATCATATGATTCTATTTTTTGAAAAACAAAACAAAGCAACTTAGGGATTTATTCCCAAAAAATAAATATCAAACTGATTGGTTCAAGATTGAAAAGGGAATATGTCAGGGCTGTCTGCTGTCACCCTGTTTATTTAACCTATACACTGAGCACATCATGAGAAATGCCAGACTGGATGAGTTGCAAGCTGGAATCAAAATAGGCGGGAGAAACATCAACAACTTCAGATATGTGGATGATACCACTCTAATGGCAGAAAGTGAAGAGGAACTAAAGAGCCTCTTGATGAGGGTGAAGGAGGAGAATGAAAGAGCCGGCTTAAAGCTAAATATTAAAAAACCTAAGATCATGGCATCTGGCCCTATTACCTCATGGCAAATAGAAGGGGAAAGGTGAAGGGAGTGACAGATTTCCACTTCTCAGGCTCTAAAATCACTGCGGATGGTGACTGCAGCCACGAAGTCAGAAGACGCTTGTGTCTTGGCATGAAAGCTATGAAAAATCTAGACAGTGTGTTGTAAAGCAGAAACATTCCTCTGCCAACAAAGGACCATATAGTCAAGGTTGTGGTCTTCCCAGTGGTCATGTACAGCTGTGAAAGCTGGACCATAAAGAAGGCAGAGCGCTGAAGAATTGATGCCTTTGAACTGTGGTGCTGGAGAAGACTCCTGAGAGTACCTTGGACAGCAAGGAAATAAAACCAGTCAATCTTAAGGGAAATCAACCCTGAATACTCATTGGAAGAACTGATGCTGAAGCTGAAACTCTAGTGTTTTGGTCATCTGATGTGAACAGCTGACTCCTTGGAAAAGTCCCTGATGCTGGGGAAGATTGAAGGCAGAAGGAGCAGAGGGCATCAGAGGATGAGATGGCTGGATGGCATCACTGATGCAATGGACATGAACTTGGGCAAACTTCAGGAGATGGTGAGGGACAGGGAGGCCTGGCGTGCTGTAGTTCATGGGGTTGCAAAAAGTCAGACACAACTGTGTGACTGAAAGACAACAATAAATATCAATGTCTTAGGATAGTGGGTTCACAAGTTGTTTTATATTCCCCTTCTCTCTTTTGCTTACTTCTAGATTCTGATTTAAAAAATAATCAATAAGAACTATGAACTACATATGTAATTTTCTAAAAGTGAGAAAGTATTTTGTTAAGTCTTTCTTTCAGATTGAACTTGTAGAACATGAAAATCTCCAGCTTCAGGCTGGACTTGCTCAGTGCCTGAGCAGAAGTCAGTGTGGGAGGTGGGCTTGCAGGGGTCCTGAGGCCTTTTCTGAATCCCCACTCCCTCCACCTGCCACCCCTTCTCAGCACATTCTTCCTGGACAGAGCACCTCTCATGAGAGTTTTTAGTTCCTGGTCCCTTGGTGGGACAGCAGGGCAGACAGGGCATCTGGCTGTCCCAGTCTCCCTTGCGGTCAAGGGTAATTCATGTCTGGGACTAGATATGAAGGGAAGAGTAGACAGAATCTGCGAGAAGAGAGGTCTGGGAAGGGAGGTGGAGGAGGGCAAGGACAGCCTTAGGGCCCAAGGGTGAGGCTCCAGGACAGCTGGTTTCTTTCCAACTTTGCTACAAAATTTGGTGCCTTCCAGAAACAGGAGATGCTGTGGGTGGCAAACAGGAAGGGATGGGCTGGGGTGGCTCTGCCCTGGGAGACACTGTGCTCCACTGGCTGCAGACAGGGGCTTGGCAGGAGGAGGGTTACATGCAGCCAGCTGCAAGGGGCAGGGGTAATTGGCTTCTTCCTTTTGAAGGCAGAATGCTATAACTGGAAGGCCGCAAACGCAGTCTGTGATGAAGATAAAGCCACCAAAGAGGGGGCGTTTTTGGTCCCTGGGTGTTGGGCCTTTTCATTAGCTGCCAGGGCTGTGGTTTGGCCAGGCCTGGTTCCCTTCATCCCTGCTGACATAGGAACACTGTGACATGGGACATTGACGACGTCGCGTCGCCTATGGGGTGGAGCCTGGGTGCTTCGCGGTGACCTGACCCAGCTGACCTCTCAAGTCTTGCCCCTCCTAGCACACATCCTCCTCCAGCTTCTTGGAATTTGGCCTGGCCCCCTCATAATGTTTTCTGCCAATGCGGAGGCTTTAGTCACGTGCTGTTCCCTTTGCCTGGAAACCCCACCTCCTTCTGTACACCCTCAGCACTTATTCATCTTTCAAGAGCCTGTTGGAAATTTCTGTCAGGAAGCCTTCCCTGATTCACTTCATCCCACAGAAACCATCCTGTGTTTCTTAAACACCTAGGTGGTTAGCGATGTGGAGAAAAAGCCGAACAGATAAATGTGTTGAGATCTTTTCCTTTGAGATTCCAGCTGTGTATGAACTCCAGATATAAACCTTGACCACACAAGGTACTAAACATTATCTTATTTGGATAATAATGTTTTCTACTTTATTTTAAAATAGGTAATATATTCACATGATTCAAAAACATAACGTAAGTAGGAGCTAATCAAATACTACAATATTCAGTGAAAAGCTGACCTTTCACTTTATCCTCCAGACCTACCCCTTCAGCTCTCTCCCCCCACAGATAACCAGTGTTACCAGTTTCTCCTGAATCCTTCCCAGTACATGAAAGCAAACACACACACACAAGCACATACACTCACATACACAGAGTTCCTCAGTTCTTTAAAAACAGGGCCATGCCATATCATGCTATATGCCCTGTGCTGAACTTTGTTTTTTCACTCAACGAATTATTTTGCAAGTTGGTCCATATCAGTTCATCAGGATATTTTTTTTCAGGTTTTCTTGTTTTTAAAATTCCTTTGAACCGGTCTATCATGCTTCCTTCAACTCATCCTCTGTTGATGGGCATTTAGGTGGTTTCCAGGCTTTTGCTCTTATAAACTGTACTCACAACTTTCTACGTAGTCATTTCCCAGAACTATACGTGTGTGAATGAATCGTAGGGTAAATTCCTAGAAGTGGAATTGCTGGGTCAAAAGCGTGTACATTTTAATTTAGACAGTTATTGCTGCATTGCCCTTCATGAGAGTTGTAACGATTTATACTTCCCACAGAAATATTTAATGTGGTCAGTTAATATCCAGTGCTGACAACTCTGTGTGAGTCACACAGAACATGTCTACAGGCCAGAGTTCCCCCAAAGGGTGTCACTTTGTAAACTCAGCTTCAATTTCTGCAAAACATGTAATGGACAAGGGCTGTTGGCCTCAGCTTCCCCACTTTTATGCGACCACTCAGTCCACTTCTGGTGTTACTCCCCTGATTCCCACCTGGGCCAGGCACATGGCTGGTCTTCACCAGAGTTGATTGATTGATGGCTGACACATGGGTCAAGCTGGACCAATCGGAGAACGTCCCAGGATTCCTACTGAAACCCAGGTAGGTAAATCATCCTTTCTCTTCTGGGATCACAAGCAATAGGGATGATGAAGTCTTGTTGGTCTCCAAAGGCCAGTTAGGCACTACATGAAGAAAGTCTCTCTGCAAAGGACTGTAAGTCAAGGGCAGCAGAGAGAAAGTCTGAGCCCCAGTCATGCCCTTAGAGACCCTGGATCCAATGCTGCCTGAAACTAACAATTCTGGACTTCTAGGTTATGTGATGGGAGAAGGCAATGGCACCCCACTCCAGTACTGTTGCCGGGAAAATCCCATGGATGGAGGAACCTGGTAGGCTGCAGTCCATGGGGTCGCTAAGAGTCAGACACGACTGAGCGACTTCACTTTCACTTTTCACTTTCATGCATTGGAGAAGGAAATGGCAACCCACTCCAGTGTTCTTGCCTGGAGAATCCCATGGACAGAAAAGCCTGGTAGGCTGCAGTCCATGGGGTCGCACAGAGTCGGACACGACTGAAGCGACTTAGCAGCAGCAGCAGCAGCAGGTTATGTGATTAATTAATATGCTTTTTTGGGAAGGGCTTAATTTATGTTATTTGCAACTAAAAGAATTCTAACTACTAGAGTGCTTTATATGTATGATTTCATTTGAATCTAATAACAATCTTTTAAGATAGGTTATTTTTCTTCCACTTTAGAGACAAAGGAATTGACCTTCAGTGAGTCTAAGAAATTTTCCAAAGGTCACAAATAACATAAATGGATTCAAATTCAGGTTGTTTAACTCCAACATCTGTGATTTAAAATTTTTTCTGCCCTGTTTCCAACAGCACCAACTTGTTTGGTCTAATACATTCTTTTTGCTCCCTTCACATTCTGACTTCTGTCCATGCCCATATAGCTAAGCCATGCATTTGGAACTACATCAAGGTACAGGTTCAAGAAGCCTGCCCACCTGGATTTCGTACCTGTGTTTGGAAAGCCAGCTGGCAAGATGTGGCAGGAGAGGGTATCATTCAGATCATCCACCTTCCCTTCGAGGGAGCGGCAGATGGAGATGTAACCAGAGAAGGTGGTGGGCATGGGACTACTGATGTCTGTTCTGTTAGAGGTCAATGCTGGGCCCAAGCTATCCCCTTGTTACCACAGAAGAGTCACTCTGAAATATGCAGCTTGCCAGGCCTAAGCACTTTCTGTCTGCAGGCTCCTCACAGGCCACAAAAGAAACAGAGGTGGACAGGCCTGTGCTTCGTGCTCCTGCCCATGTGTTTTAAAATGTAGTGTATTAATAGAAGGACTTCCCAGGTGGCTCAGTGGTAAAGAACCCGCCTGCCAATGCAAGAGATGCAGGAGACCTGGGTTTGATCCCTGGGTTGGGAATATCCCCCTGGAGGAGGGCATGGCAACCCACTCCAGTATTCTTGCCTGGAGAATGCCATGGACAGAGGAGCCTGGTGGGCTACAGTTCATAGGCTCAGCTGACATGACTGAGCGCACATGCACATATTAAGAGAAAATTAAGGTCAACAGGATCAGGAGATGATTGTCATTGAAAAGACTAAATCATAGTCCCTAAGAGAAAGGGACAGGCTACATGGGGAAGAACAAGGGTCAGTCAGGAGGCAGGGTGACAAAGGGGCACATGTGAGTATGACTATAATCTGCACGGGAAGGAATGGCTGAGGCCAGGTCAGCGGCTTAGATCAGCATTTGAATAAGCTCAGTGGGCTCTGTGACCCAGGGTCTGTCCCAGGTTGCCTGGTACCTGGACTTCAGGTATTAGGATAGGTGGAAAGGGACTCCGAGTGAGAAAGCCCAACAAAGGAGGTGGTGGGGTGTGAGCTCTGGGTGGGTTGGTTCCTATTTAAAAATTGCCCTTGCAGGTGAATCCTTTGCTATCATTAAGAAGTAGCTAACGGATGTGAGAGTTGGGCTATAAAGAAAGCTGAGGGCTGAAGAATTGATGCTTTTGAACTGTGGTTTGTAGAAGACTCTTGAGAATCTCTTGGACTGCAAAGAGATCCAACCAGTCAATCCTAAAGGAAATCAGTCCTGAATATTCATTGGAAGGACTGATGCTGAAGCTGAAACTCCAATATTTTGGCCACCTGATGTGAAGAACTGATTCATTGGAAAAGACCCTGATGCTGGGAAAGATTGAAGGCAGGAGGAAAAGGGGGTGACACAGGATGAGATGGTTGGATGGGATCACCAACTTGATGGACATGAATTTGAGTAAGCTCCAGGAGTCGGTAATGGACAGGGAAGCCCGATATGCTGCAGTTCATGGGGTTGCAAAGAGTTGGACACAACTGAGTGACTGAACTGAACCCTGAAAGAGGAGGGCAGTCTTTCCAAAGTCAGCAAGACCCCAGATGTCATCAGATACAGAAAATAAAAGCCATAGTGAGTACACAGTGTGACTAGGAATTGGGACTGTGCATGGGGGTTTGGTCAGCTAACCAACAGTGTCCACACAAGTGTATAGTGCTTTGGATCAACAATTCCACTTTTATAAAGAAATAATTGGGCAAATAAGCAGAGATATGTATATAAGGACTTTTTATCAACATGATGTTTATAACAAAAAGGGGAAAAAAGCCTTAATGTACATCAATTAGCATATGGCTAAATAGTTTATTACTTATACTGTACAAGGTATCATTGCACAGTAATTGAGAGTATTGATGTTAGAGGTATATTTGCTGATATAAACACATAGTCACAATATGGGGCTTTCCAGGTGGCACTACTTGTAAAGAACCCGCCTGCCAATGCAAGAGACAAGAAATGCAGGTTTGATCTCTGGGTTAGGAACATCCCCTAGAGGAGGGCGTGGCAACCCACACCAGTCACAATGTACTATTGAGTGAAAAAAAATTTATAATCAATAGGTATCAGTCAGTCAGTCAGTCAGTCAGTTCAGTCACTCAGTCATGTCTGACTCTTTGCGACCCCATGAATTGCAGCATGCCAGGCCTCCCTGTCCATCACCAACCCCATAGGTATATGTGACTCTAATTTTGTGAAAAATACATTTACTTATATTATCACTGTATTTCTATTTATTTTTGAAAAAAAGATTGGAAGGAAATGTATCAAATTATTAACAACAGCTCTCTCTAAATATAGTTGCAGGTGGGAAAGAAATGACAGCAGCAGGAATACACACATTTTCCCTGTTTGTCTCTGGGACAATGTGGATTCTCAACACACCTGCTCATGTTCCACAGTGTAGCCTGTGTTTATCCTTCTATCGTGTTCTGGTAATGACTGCAAAACCACCATCCGAACCAAGGCTGCAAGTTTGTTTGACATTCACAGAAGGAAAAGGACAGTGAACCCAGTGTAGACTTTGTGGTTCCTTAAAGTGAGTGGTGAGGCTGCCAGTGCTGGTAGAAATTGATAAAAATGTATCCTGAAGCATCTCTACTAGTTTGAATCACATGCTGCTGCTGCTGCTAAGTCGCTTCAGTCGTGTCTGACTCTGTGCGACCCCACAGACTGCCGCCTACCAGGCTCCTCCGTCCATGGGATTTTCCAGGCAACAGTACTGGAGTGGGGTGCTGTTGCCTTCTCCTTTGAATCACATGAAATTGCCCCTATTCCACCATCTCTGACCTATAAAATGATGATTTCTATAAGCAAGACAAGGCCTTTCTGAACTAGAGGATGAAGTAAATTAGAGAACATCTGTTTGGGGTTTTTGCAAAGTATTTTCTTTGAAGAAGTTTCTGAGGCTCAAAAACTAAGTGAAAAATTCCAGAATAGGAGATCTCTATGGTCTTTTTTAAGTTGAAAATATTGTATTTTCCTTCCCTACTCCTCCTGACTCACATTCCCTGGTGGCCCATCCACCATTCATATCTGTCTAGAAGAGGATCTCCAGGTCCCACTGGCCTTCCTGGAAACGAGGGTCCTTCCACCTGCTCAGTGCCCAGAGCTCAACAACCAGTTCCGTGACTTTAGCTTTAATCCTTGCCTCAGGTTACCTGCAATCCACATTCTCTTGGACATCTGGACCAAACCATGTCTTTTTATAAACTATGTTCAGGCCACAACTTTGGCCTAAAGCAAAACTTCACAGTCAAGTGAAGCTGTCATAGACTGTTCAAATATGACTCCATGGAAAGCCAACCCCATTTTGGCTAGTGTTCACCTGACTACTTGCAGGGAGGGCAGATAAGGACAGATATGGACAGATTCATGGTGGTGGGGGCTCCCTAAGGATTGCTGCACAGTCATGGGTCAGCTGGGGCTCAATGTACCATGCGAGTGATAGCCTCAGAAGCTGGAGGTTGGATGGCATTCTATGCAAGATGGGAGGACTTAGAAATCATTGTCATCATCATTGTTGTTTGTTGTTGTTGTTATTGTTATGACCACAATCAAATCTTGGAGAAGGGAAATTTGAGACTGTACATCTGTATCTTGAAGGAGGAAATAGAAAAGGCTTGGGTCTGAGCAAGATGTAAGGAGGGACCAGAGGAAAGGCCCCTAGGCAGAAATTATCCAAGGATGCATCATCAAGTGAGCAATGTGTTGGTTTCTCAAGGAGTTTCCATAGTAATCAAGTCCAAAGGCTGTGAAAGCAGCACCTGCCACCAGCCTCAACATGAAGAATCTACTGAAAGAGGGAAATAAGGAGGGAACACAGAGGTCAGGATGACCTACTGACCAGGATAGGCCTAGGTAGAGGAACGGTGAAGAAGACAGAGAGTCTCAAAGAGAATGAAGATTGTTAAGAAGAGGGAGGAGTCGACTGATGCCAGGTAGGGGTGGAGATTGAGACTGGGGGAGAGGGAGCCCAGTGCTGGGAGTTCCCAAGGTGCCTGCAGAGGCAGGTGACACCCTCCCTCCGATGTTTTGCAGGACCCACCCTGGCAGAGCGTGCCTCCTCTTGGAAAGCTCTATGGGAAAAGCTGGGCTGTGATTAAGATCTTTTAATTAAGGAAGCCATTTGCACAGGATGAAACAAGAGGTGGATGGAGAGTTTGCTCAAATTGGATTTTTTTTTTTCCAGTTAACTAGAAAAATAATGAAAGGAACTCGTCTTTGTATAAGTCAGGGGGATATGTCATTTTGAAGGGAGCCACATAGCTACCTGGAAGAATTCATCTGTTCCTTCATTCATTCACCCCCAGTGCACATCTAGTATCACCATGACTATAAATATTGAAAAATAATGCTGACTCTGTGTCAGGTGCAGCGCTAACTGCATTGCATCAACTGTCTTTCACTCCACTCAATCACCCCATGAAGCACATGCTGCTACTCTACCTTTTCTGCAGGTGAGAAAACTGTGGGCCTCTTGGATGGAAGAGGGGGAAACTAACATGAGAGGGGAGGCAGAACAGGGCTAATGTGAGCCCCAGTTCCTTTTTTTATTGCATCTCTCTCATTCTCTTTCCTGTGTGACGATTCCTGATATCCTTCCTGACTGCACACATCTACATAAAGCTCCTGTCCCTGCCACCTCGGATGTCCCCAGGGACACGGTGCAAAATGTACTGAGGTTGCCTGGTGGCTGGCTTCCAGGGCCTGGACCCAGGCAGGTGAGATGGTGCTGATACCAGTCACCGCATCTGTTGTTTCCTTCAGTGCCGTTGCAGCCTTGAATTTGGACAGTCCCTGGGCTCTGGGGCTGACCCTGCATCAAAGCTCTTGCCTCGCATGCAGGACTCCTGGTATTGATTTCATCCCCAGTTCTGAACTTTTTTCTTGGTTCTGAGTGGTATAGTCAGTGGCCTTGTTTCTTACCTTAAGTCATATAATAACATTCAAGACCGACAGAAAGGACAGCTCCTGAGTGCCACGATCTTTGGCTGGGTGCCTATCTGCCAGATTCTACCCCACAGAGTCAGTTTCCTGACTTCAGTCCCTCTACAGTCTAGTGTGGAAGAGAGGTCCGAGCACTAAGCCCCATTCCATGTGCCCTGTGTGTTGTCCAACATCTCTTTCTTTGTGGGAATCCTCCTTCTCCTCTAGGGGCTTACCTGGTGGCTCAGAGGGTAAAGCGTCTGCCTGCAATGCGGGAGACTCGGGTTCGATCCCTGGGTTGGGAAGATCCCCTGGAGAAGGAAATGGCAACCCACTCCAGTACTCCTGCCTGGAAAATCCCATGGACAGAGAAGCCTGGTAGGCTACAGTCCATGGACTCGCAAAGAGTCGGACACGACTGAGCGACTTTACTTTCTTTCACTTTCACTTTCCTTCTCCTCTTCCACAGTATTCCTGCTTGGTTGATGGTTTGGATTGAGAAGACTATGGCCACCGCTCTACCCTAGTTGTCCAGGTTGGCCAGAGGACGCCAGCTTCTTGGCCCCAGTGATTGGCTCCCCAAGGTCATGTGACTCAGGCTGGGCCAATCAGAGTCACCATAGCTTCCTGACAGTCTTCGCGGGAATGAATTATATCGTCCTTCCCTTTAGGATTCTGAGATACTGCAGCCATGCAAAGAGCCTTTTCTGGGAGTGAAGTAAGACCTGCCAAGCAGCTCTGAGAGAGGCTGTGGTTCAGAGACAGCCATTTGATCCCTAAATCCCACTGTGCCTGAAGGGAGAATGCCCCTTGAACTTTTCAGCTTTGTGAGCCATGCGTTCTGTTTTGTTTTTCTTAAATGAGTCTGAATTTAGATTTTTTTTTTTCTAATTTTATTTTATTTTTAAACTTTACATAATTGTATTAGTTTTGCCAAATATCAAAATGAATCTGCCACAGGTATACATGTGTTCCCCATCCCGAACCCTCCTCCCTCCTCCCTCCCCATACCATCCCTCTGGGCCGTCCCAGTGCACCAGCCCCAAGCATCCAGCATCGTGCATCGAACCTGGACTGGCAACTCGTTTCCTACATGATATTTTACATGTTTCATTGCCATTCTCCCAAATCTTCCCACCCTCTCCCTCTCCCACAGAGTCCATAAGACTGTTCTATACATCAGTGTCTCTTTTGCTGTCTCGTACACCGGGTTATTGTTACCATCTTTCTAAATTCCATATATATGCGTTAGTATACTGTATTTATGTTTTTCCTTCTGGCTTACTTCACTCTGTATAATAGGCTCCAGTTTCATCCACCTCATTAGAACTGATTCAAATGTATTCTTTTTAATGGCTGAGTAATACTCCATTGTGTATATGTACCACAGCTTTCTTATCCATTCATCTGCTGATGGACATCTAGGTTGCTTCCATGTCTTGGCTATTATAAACAGTGCTGCGATGAACATTGGGGTTAGATTTTGACACTTGCAACTGAAAGAGTCCTGGGTGTGTGATGTTTTTCTATGAGATGGTCTTTATTTCTTACACCCAATCCCCAGTTTTGGCAGAAGACACAGCAAAACAGGAATGACACGAGTCTTGTGATTTGCCCTGGTGTTTCCCCATGGCTTTTGTTTGCTTTTTGCTTAAAATGTTTTCATTTTGCTTTTACACCTGAGTGGTCAGTTGGCTGTAGGAAGAATTTTTTTTCCATTTTTTCTTGAGAAAGATTTCAAGCATATATAAAAATAGAATAACATATCAGCTTCCTGGAAGCCAAGTCAGAAAGAGAAATGTGACAACTCTCTTAGTCTTATAGTCAGCAAGAGTAGGTGTTGGTAAGGAGTGTCAACATTTTAGTTTTCTTGGCATTAAATTTTGTAAGGTCTTTCTCACACAACATTTTATGAAATGGACATAGAATGATGAAATGGGCAATTTCCTCAGTAGCTGTTATTTTATAAATAAAATATAATTTAAAGCTGGAGCTCTTCATTCTGGATTCCAGCTTAGGACATTTAAAAAATAGAATAACACCATAGAGTCTTCTGTCCCTGGGTATTTTAAAGATTTCTGTCAGTATTGTTGCTGTTTTTCAGTCACTATGTTGTGTGCAACTCTGCGACCCCATGAACTGCAGCATGCCAGGCTTGCCTGTCCTTTACTATTTCCCTGAGTTTGCTGAAAGTCATGTCCATTGATTCTATTAGCATAACATTCTTAATTCATTTGAGACACATTTGTTGAGCTCTTGTTACGTGGGTGGTTCCAGGGCTGGAGATACAGCAGTGACAAGATCCAAGGTTCCCTCTCCGGTGCTTGTATTCTAATGGGGAAGATGAATATAAGCAAGTTTACAAATCCACACACAGGCCATTTCAGAGAGCAATTAATGGTGGGAAGAAGAGAAGTCAGGCCCTTAAGTGAATGGTGAAGGAAAGCTTCTCTGTGGAGAAGTCATCTGAACAGAGTCCTGAAGGATAAGAGGGGATCCTCGCATGTGATTACCTGCTAGGAGACTTCCCAGCAGTCTCATCAGTATGTGCACAATCCCTGATGTTCAAGAAGGCACATGAGTGGAGCAGAGTGGTAAAGTGTTGGCCTAAGTAAGGGGTACACAAGGTGGAAACCAACCCAGAGCGGGGACTAAGATCTCAGGCCAGGGCTGCCTGTCTGGTGTCATAGGTTGTGCACTGCATAATTCTGGGCCAAGTCATTCATGCACACCAGGGTTTGGCAAACTTTCCATCAAAGGCCAGATTGTAAGTATTTCAGGTTTTGTGGGCCAGATGGTCCCTGTCACAAGTACTCACTTCTGCCCTTGTCACACCAAAGCAACTGCAGACAATTATAAATGAATGGGCATGGCGGTGTTCCAACAAAACTTTATGGACACTGAATCTGAATTTCAATATTAAAACTAGAACAATTGAGATATATCTTCTTTTTTTTTCAATGCTTGAAAAATGTAAACCCATTCTTAGCTTTAAGGCTGTACAACAGGCAGCAGGTTGGACTTTGTCCACAGTCTGCAGTTGGCTGACCCTGACATAAACTGTGTAGCAGCCTGGTCATCTGAATGTCCCCGTGTCCCTTCTTCACTGTCTTTGCTTACTCGTGACCCCTACCTTGAGGGTCTACTCTCTTCCATGCCCTCCACTGGACAATAGGTGTAAATCAGACATGGGAATTATAAAGATGACTAAGATATCTTCCTCGTTTGAAGGAAGCTCCCAAACGGTTCATCATTCCAGGGTCAGGCAAAGCCCCTTCCGACAGTGAAGCATCCCAGGTCCCCCTACCCAATAGCTCTTTGTCCCTCCCCCAAGCTCTTGGAATCCTTCTTGTCTGCTTGGCGTTTACTCCCACAATAGTTCCTGCTGAAGCTATTTTGCAGATTGTGAGTGTGTGCCTCACTTCCCACTTGGAGTCTGGTTCTTTTGAAGTCCATCTCCATCTTTGGGTCCCTAGCTGAGGGTGCTAATGTTTTTTGCCTGTTGAATTGGTTTTGAAAGAGCCTGATCTTATCAGGAAGAGCTGACCTCAAATGATGGGAGCTTTAGGGAGGAAGAGGAGAGGGGTGGGGAGTTGAGAGCAGGGTGTTCCCAGGTACTCTGACTGGATTTAACTGGGATTAATTACTGCTAATACTACTGTCTCACTTGTCTGCATTAGGCTGTCACATAAATGGTTTTTTATAATGTTTTAATGATGAAAGGATTGCTGTTTATAGAAATAAGTACCCAGCTTCTCTGCTATAATTGCTGTCTCTTTCCTGGCTACACTCTATAGTCACCTCTCAATGATCTCTGTAGGCTTTAACGCCTTGGTGATTTCTCACTCTTGGCCTTGTCAGCCTCTCATTAAGTAGTTATTGTTTGACCTGGGAAAAAACATAAAAATTACCACCCTAACCTAAGCCATCATCATCTCTTGCTTGGATTATTGCAGTAGCTTGCTAATTGGTCTCCTTGGTAGGAGATCATATATATTTGCCCCAAATATACTCACCACTCTGGCAATTCAAATTGAATTGACAATTGAATTGATGCTTTTGAATTGCAGTATTGGAGAAGACTCTTGAAAGTCCCTTGGACTGCAAGATCAAACCAGTCAATCCTAAAGGAAATCAACCCTGAATATTCATTGGAAGGACTGTTGCTGAAGCTGAAGCTCCAATACTTTGGCCACCTGATGCAAAGGACTGACTCATTGGAAATGACTCTGATGCTAGGAAAGATTGAAGGCAAAAGAAGTGGGTGACAGAGGATGAGATGGTTAGATAGCATCACCGACTCAATGGACATGAATTTGAGCAAACTCCAGGATATAGTGAAGGACAGGGAAACCTGGCATGCTGTAGACACTAGGGTCGCAAAGAGTTGGACATGACTGAGCAACTAAACAACAGCAACAAAATACTCTAAACTCAGAAATCACTCTGATCTTTAAACATATGTCATCTCAAGTAACATCTCCATTTACCCCGCCAATGATTGCCTCTCCCAGTTGGAATAAAAGTCCATGTTCTTGTAATGACTCAAAAGATCCTATGGCAGGGATTCTTAAACTTTGTGATGCCCTGGAAACCTCTGGAAGCACAGTGAAGCTTATGGATCCATTCTTGGAGTGTTTTTAAATGCATAAAACAAAATAAACAGAATTTCAAACTGAACAAGCTATCATTGTCTTATTGTGGAGCTATAACAACATACCATGGGCAGCTTAAATGACAGAAATGTATTTTTCACTGTTCTGGAAGATGGAAGTCTGAGTTCAGGATGCCAGTATGGTCAGAGAATCTTCCAGGGTTTTTGATAGCTGCCTTCTCTCTTTGTCTTCCTATAGCCTTTCCTTTGAAATCTCTCTCTCTTCCTCTTCTAATAAAGGTACTAATTTCACCATGAGGGCCCCATCCTCATGACCTAATTAGCTCCCAAGAGGCTCTGTCTCCAAATACTGTCATACTGGGGCTTAGGGCTTTAACATAGGAATTTTAGAAGAACATAACACCAATTGTAGTGGAAAAGAGTTATCAAGTTATTAAATAACAGGACTGGGAGACAGTGATAGACACACTTCATTATTACTGTAGTACATAATGAAAATACTTTAAAGAATATCAAAAAGTTAATTTTTGAAAGGCACATTAGGATTAAGGTTTTATTGGCCTAATCTGAATAAAGAATGCTCAACCATGGGTGGTCTCTGGCAGGATGACATGCGTGTCCTGTTAGATGTGAAGATGCAACTGTGATTCTTATCCCAGTCCCATTCACAGACACACTGAGAACTCTCTGTGGGCCCTGTCCAATATGATCAACCTTCTGCTCTTAACCTCTCAGAACTTGTTCCACATCTACTCACCCTGTTCTCACTCTTCCTTGCCACGCTGGCCTCATTGCTATTTCATCAACACTCCAGGCACATTTCTACCCCAGGACTTTTGAGCCTGCGGTTGTCTCTATCTAGATTGCTCTTCTTGCTGATATGTTTGTGGCTTACTCCTTTACTTCTTTCAGATATTTTCCTTAAATACCACTTTCTCATGGGTTCCTGTTTGAATATCCCCCACCAGTCCCATGCTCGCCAACCCCCTTCCTTACCATACATTTTGTATTGCCAGCTAACCTATTTTATATTTTCCCTACCTATTACCTATATTCTCTGTGTCCTTCAACTAGAATGTAAAATTCATGTAGATGGATATTTATTGGTTTTGTTCACTGTTGTACCCCACCCCCATGTGCCTAAAACAGTGTTGTGCACAGAGTAGGCACTTAATAAATATTTACTGATGGATGTACAAGCTAACAATATTGGCCTGAGCAAAATATAATCAAAGTGGTAAGTCTGTGGTTTAATTTCCTACCAGGTTTTGATATCCTGAAACTTTTTTCTGATTGCTTCAGTGGAAATATGCTCCTAAGTGCTAATAAAACCTCCTTAAAGAATCCAGGGCATTTGGGTCAAGTATCCATTTAAAGATAATGTCCGATTATTGAGATAATGTATGAGTGGCAAGAGTGGCAGAGAAGCAAATCCTGGGTCACTGTCCAGCTGTGTGACTGTGGATGGGAATCTCACCCTCTCTGAAGCTCACATCCTCATCTATCAGAAGAGACAGACTATCCCTATGGATCCCCAAGAGCTGCTCTGAGCTTTAAATGAGATAATTCATGAAGAAGGCAAAAGCAGGCTCAAGAAATAAATGATAGCTCTTGGCCACACTTGTAATATATCAGAGAAAAAGAAAGCAAAGGGTTCCAAGAAGTGTGCTGCTCTGCAGGAGACCTTTGAGGTCCTGGGGAAAAGCCACAGTCCTGCTAAAGGGAACGCACTGTGCTGGAGTCCCCCTTCCAGCCTTCCCCAGGTGCTGCTACAGCCTGTCTGCAGGGCCTACCCCAGCTCTGGCCACCTGTGGATGCCTCTGGCTTTGAGAAAAGGCCTGTAAATCTGAGCTGAAGGGATGGGATGGAGAAACTCAGGCCAGGCCAGGATTAAAAAGGCAGCAGGAAATGAATACATTCATTGGACTCATGGCAAAGGGGATTTGAACTGTCTGGAGGGTAGTCATCAGGTATGCTGAGATTGGAGTAGCCCCTGGCTCACAGGCTTAAGGGGACAACTGGGAGACCAAGCTGTGAACAATATGACACTCACACAGCCAACCAGACTCATCTTCAGATTAGCTTCTGGTTCAAATTATTTGGTTGCTCGCCTCCTGTTTATTTTTGCAGATGAGTGGAAATTGACTGACTATAAGTATATTATGTCTTATTTTATTCATCCATCCACCAGATTTATTAATCACCATCTATATGCAAAGTACTGAGTTGGACACTGGGGGCATGCAAAGATGAATAATATTTGAAAATGATATAAAGTTCACAAAAATAATCTTACATTGTCTTCAGAACATGAAAGAGATAGAAGCTAATTTACTTTAGTGACTGCTTTGTTGACTGTTGACTCATTAAATCATGCAATAAATACTTCCTGAGGACCTACTGTATGCCAAGTTCTGTGCTAGATGCTGGTAGAAACACAATAAAGACCTGCCATTGGACTTGAACTCCAAATGACAGACAGAACATAAATAAATAAGCATGCAGTATAGTATCAGGATTTGGCTCAAATGTAAACAATCTGCCTGCAATGTGGGAGACCTGAGCTCGATCCCTGGGTTGGGAAGATCCCCTGGAGAAGGGAATGACTACTCATGCCAGTATTCTTGCCTGGAGAATTCCATGGATAAAGGAGCCTGGTGGGCTACAGTCCATGGGTTGCAAAGACACAACTGAGCAACTAAGCACTGGTGCCAGGAAGGATGAAGCCAGGCTGGGGTGGTTGAGATAAAAGTGTTGGCAGAAAGGAGGTGGCTTTGAGCACAGAGGCCTGGACAGGGTGAGAGAAGTGCATGGGCACTTGTGTTGGGCAGAACCATGGTTCTGGACTCCTCTCTGGAAACTGCCAGAAAAATGAATCGATTTTCCCAAGATCACACAACCTGACCATAACTGAGGTGGGTGCTGCTCTGGCCTCAAGATCATAACCTGTGCCACCTAGTTTTAAAACACTGCCTGTGCGTTCAAGGACGCCTACAGTCCAGTAGTTGACCATAGCCTCAGTTCAGTTCAGTTCAGTCTCTCAGCTGTGTCCAACTCTTTGTGACCCCATGGACTGCAGCATGCCAGGCTTCCCTGTCCATCACCAACTTCTGGAGCTTGCTCAAACTCATGTCCATTGAGTTGCTGATGCCATCCCACCATCTCATCCTCTGTCGTCCCCTTCTTCTGCCTTCAATCTTTCCCAGCATCAGGGTCTTTTCAAATGAGTCAGTACTTCGCATCAGGTGGCCAAAGTATTGGAGCTTCAGCTTCAGCCTCAGTCCTTCCAATGAACACCCAGGACTGATTTCCTTTAGGATTGACTAGTTGGATTTCCTTGCAGTCCAAGGGACTCTCAAGAGTCTTCTTCAACACCACACAGTTCAAAAGCATTGATTCTTCAGCACTCGGCTTTCTTAACCACTGGAAAAACCATAGCTTTGACTAGATGGACCTTTGTTGGTAAAGTAATATCTTTGCTTTTTAATATGCTGTTGGTCATAGCTTTTTTTTTTTTTTTTTTTTTTAGGTTGATCATAGCTTTTCTTCCAAGGAGCATGAGTCTTTTAATTTCATGGCTGCAGTCACCATCTGCAGTGATTTTGGAGCCCAAAAACCTAGAGTCACCTAATTACTCAATAAAGAGCACATGATGAATCCTTTAGTAAAGTACATATGTACACACACTTTAGGTAAGTGATAGACGCTCTGGCTGGTGTCCAAGCAGGGGTGGGGGAGGTAGTGAAATCATAAATTAAGACCCTGCTCCTTTGCAGTTCTTTTCTTAAGATCAGTGCTTTATTTCTACCCTTTCATTCTGGAAATTAGCATATGAAAGTGTTTGCTGAGTTTCATACTTTGAGGTGCGCTGATGCAAAACTCAGTCAAAGAAAATGTTTGTCATCGGCAAGTTCTCTTCTATGTAAAGGCAGTAGCAGTTTTCAGTCATAGTTCTCTTCAGAAATAGAACTGTAAACTTTCACCTCTTGCAAGCATTCCCTCCTCTTCTGGCCTTGGTAGCATGAAATGGAAATGTGTATTAAGGCCTGGCTTCTGAGGGAGAGCGTTGGTTAGTGCTCTTCTCCCCTGCAGCTCCCAGTGCCCAGAGAAGGGAATTCAGCTGCCAGTTGCAAACAGAGGGCCAGGATCTTAAGGACAATAGCAAGGAACCAAAAACCACTTTTGCTTTTCTCTTTGCTTTTGAAAGGGCTTCCCAGGTGGCGTTAGCGGTAAAGAACCCGCCTGCCAATGCCAGAGATGTAAGAGATGAGGGTTCAATCCCTGGGTCGGAAAGATCCCCTGGAGTAAGAAATGGCAACCCACTTCAGTATTCTTGCGTGGAGAATTCATGGACAGAGGAGCCCGGTGGGCTACACCCCATAGGGTTGCAAAGAATTGGACAAGACTGAAGTGACTTAGCACGCATGCATGTGCTTTGGGAAGGTTTATTTGATACTTGAGAGCTTGAGAGCCCAGATGTTTTGTCCCCTCTTAAATGTCATTTTTCTTCCTCTATGGTTAAAAGTAATGTATATTTATTATAGGGAGTTGGAAAACACAGAAAAGTAGAAAGTATACAAATCTCACCCATAATCTCACTATCCAGAGAAAACAACAAAATCATGTGTTGTTTTTTCCCCTGATCTTTTTTGTACTGGGTATATAGTTATATAATTATATAGTTAAACATGAAGAATTTTATATATATATATATATATATAAAACTCTCTATCTTTACCTATATATATAAAACCTGGCTTGCTGCAGTCCATGGGATCACAGAGAGTCAGACACGACTGAGTGAACAATAGCAATATATTAAAAAAATAGCAATAAGTTATTGACATCTGATTATATTTATAACTGAATTTCTTATGTTTTAATTAACAATAGCAATACCATATTACATATATCCTGGAGGAGGGCATGGCAACCCACTCCAGTATTCTTACCTGAAGAATCCCCATGGAGGGAGGAGCCAATGGGCTGCAATCCATGGAGTTGCAAAGAATTGGACATGACTAAAGTGATTTAGCACATTACATGTGTATTTATTCATATCACTAAACATCAGGTAGAATTTTTAAAGTTCTTCCCTCTACTTTGAATATATTACATGTTTATTGTGGAAACTTTAGAACACATGCAAAAACTGTATTTTGTGTGACAAAGGACACAATCAAAAAGTGAAAACCCACATAATAGGAGAAAATATTTGCAAACCTGTTAAATACTTGTCTGAGAAGGCAATGGCAGCCCACTCCAGTATTCTTGCCTAGAGAATCCCATGCATGGAGGAGCCTGGTAGGCTGCAGTCCATGGGGTCCCCGAAGAATTGGACATGACTGAGTGACTTCACTTTCACTTTTCACTTTCATGCATTGGAGAAGGAAATGGCAACCCACTCCAGTATTCTTGCCTGGAGAATCCCAGGAACGGGGGAGCCTGGTAGGCTGCAGTCCATGGGGTCACTAAGAGTCAGACACGACTGAGCAACTTCACTTTCACTTTAAATACTTGCAATCTGTTAAAGGAGTGATATCTGGAATACATTAAAGAACTCGTGCAATTCAAGAATAATAATGCAAAAAACTCAATTTAAAAGTGGGCAAAAACTTGAATAGGTATTTTTCCTAAGAAGATATACAAATGGCCAATAAGTACATGAAAAGATGCTTGGCATCACTAATCATTAGGGAAATGCAAATCAAAACACAATGAAATCCTACTTCATGGTCATTAGAGTGGCTATTATCCAAAAAAAAGAAAGAAAAAAAAGGAGAAAATAACAAGAGTTTGCAAGGATGTGGAGAAATTGGAATCTTCATGTTTCTAGCAGGAATGTAAAATACTGCAGCTTCTATGGAAAAGAATATGCTGGTTTCTTAAAAACATTAAATGTATAATAACCATATGATACAACAGTTCCACTTCTGGGACGCTACTTAAGAGAACTGAAATCAGAGACTTGCACAGCTACTCTCGTGTTCATGACAGTATTATTTACAGGAGCCATAGGAGGAGAGGACGCAAATATCTATCAATGAGTGAATGGATAAATGAAATGTGGTATGAACTGTTAAAAGACAAATCAAGGAACATGAAAAATTTTTGGTTTATTTGAGCAAAAATCAATTCAAATCAGACAACATCAAATTTTAAGTGGCTAGGAGTGAGTGAGCCACCAACAGCAGCTGGGAAAGACTTTTATAGAGAAAAGGTGGAAGCAAAGCAAAAAAAATATTTGGTGATAGCTTAAAGCCTAGTTAGCTGTTTGTGATTGGCTGGTCTTAGGTTTCAATTTCAAAACCTTGAAGCATTTACGGGCTCAGATTTTGTTTACATAGCCTACAATGGCATTAGGGCTGCCTCAGTCTAATGACTCTTTGTTTAGTTAATATAATGTGTGTGTGCTTAGTAGTATCCAATTCTTTTGGACCCCATGGACTATAGCCTGCCAGGCTCCTCTTCCATGAAATTTTCCAGGCAGAAATACTGGAGTGGTTTGCCATTTCCTACTATAGGGGATCTTCTCAACCCAGGGTTTGAACCCACATCTCCTGCATTGCAGGTGGATTCTTTACCACTGCACCATCTGGGAAGCCTTAAGGTAACAATATATACAATGAAACACTATTCAGCTCTAAAAGGAATGACATTTTGACTGCTAAAAAAAATTGGTTCTGAAACTTGCTAAAATGGTAAAAAATACTTTTTCAAGATTACTGCAGTTGACGTCAAGACTATCACAATGAGGGAGAGAGAAAGGGCTCAACTCCAAATACAACAAAGTCAGCTAGGGATTTACAGCCAACAAGCAGAGTGAGGGGGTCAATGGATGGGAAATTCCTAAGAGGAGATGTTAAGGGTCAGGGCACTCTTGCTAAACTAACTGAACAGAATTCTTGCTGAAAACAGATCAGGAATGTTAGATGTTAAGGGCAGGGGATTCTTGCCAATCTGACTCAGCAGGATTCTTGCAAAAACTGGATGATGCAGAACTAGAAAGGACAGGGATCAAGGTAAAGGTCCTAGTTGAGAAAAGCCCTTGAAGACACAGTTGGTGAAAGGTGAAATAAGCTAGACATGAAAGAACAGATACTGTATGTGTCAACTTATGATGATCTTAGAATAGTCACATTCATAGAGACAGAAATGGAATGGTGGTTACCAGGGGCTGGGAAGTGGAGTGGGAAAGAGGACTTATGATTAAAATTTATTTAGTAGAGTTAGTTTTAGTTTTGGAGAAGGCAATGGCACCCCACTCCAGTACTCTTGCCTGGAAAATCCCATGGACGGAGGAGCCTGCTAGGCTGCAGTCCATGGGGTCATGAAGAGTTGGACACGACTGAGCGACTTCACTTTCACTTTTCACTTTCATGCATTGGAGAAGGAAATGGCAACCCACTCCAGTGTTCTTGCCTGGACAATCCCAGGGATGGCAGAGCCTGGTGGGCTGCCATCTATGGGGTCTCACAGAATCAGACACGACTGAAGTGACTTAGCATCAGCATCAGCAGCAGTTTTAGTTTGGGAAGATAAAAAATTTCTGGAGATGAATCATAGATATGGCTACACAACAATGCAAATTGGACTTCATGCCAAAGAACACTTAAAAATGATTGAAATGGTGAATTTTATGCTTTGCATATTTTACTATAATTAAAAAATCAATACCAATAAAAATCACCTGTTTTTTAACTACTCTGAGATAATGCTAATCTCTATTAGCATTGTGCTATATTCCCTTCTCATCCTATTTATATCAATCTATATGCTAGCTATTTATACAGATAGATGTGTGTGTATATATATAGATACACATGTATTTATATATATATGTACATATATATATATGTATTTGAATAGCTTCATGTGTGTGGCTTTCCCCACTACATTTCAGATTAATTCCTTAGTTTGACTTTGGCTAGACTAAAGTCAGGAGGTGAGAATGTTTTTAAAATCCTTAAGTTAGATTAGTAGGGTGTTACACCTTCTTCCTTCCTTCTTTCCTTTTCCTGTCTCTTCTGTTTTTTTTTTTTTTCTACTTTTCTGGGGGGAGTGTGGCAAGTAGAATTCTAAATGGGCTGCAAGATTCCTGACCCCTGGAATATACACAACTTCTCCTAAGTATTCAACTAAGCACTAATCTAGCTCCTGCTATAAGGAGATTCTGCAAATATAATTAAGATCCCAAATCAGTTGACCTTAAAATATGGAGGTTATCTGGTGGGGCCTGACCTAGTCAGATGACCCTTTAAATTTGAGTCTAGAGGTCAGACACAGGGAGACTTAGAGATTCAGAGCGCAGGAGGTTTGACTCAGGTGAAGCGCTCCATTGTTGGCTTGAAGACAGAGAATGTAGGGGGCAGGGAGTGGCTTCTGGAGCTAAGAACAGCTGACAGCCAGCAAGGAAACACAGACTCCAGGCTCACAACTACAGTGAACTGAGTTCTGCCAATGACCTGAATAAGCCCAGAAAATAGTCCAGAGTCTCAGATAAGAACTCATTCCACTGGCATCTTGATTTCAGCCTTGTGATAGACCCAGCCTTGTGATAGCCAGGGTAGGCCAGATCTGACCCATGGGACTGTCCACTAATAAATGGGGGATATTTTAAGTCATCAAATTTGTGCTAACTTGTTATGGATAATAGAAAACTAATACAGAGATGTACTTGTGTTTGTAAGGTGTGTGGTTGTGTGTGTGAGGTGGGGGGGCTGGGTGGGGCAGCAGGGTATGCACAGCTAGTTTGTTGAAGCTTAGATTTCACATGATCCACTGTGGTTTTATGGATTGGTTATATCTCATCCAAGGCCTTTACAGAGACACTTTATGGGTTGGTTATCTCTCGTCCAAGGCCTTTACAGGGACACTTATATTTGCTTGTCTAATACCTCTATTAAATATATGATCAGACTCATGATTAGACTAATTTCACAGATTAGGAAACCGAAGCACAGAGGCATTGCCATGGTAGCATAGCTGGTGTCAGTGATGCTATTGAAACAGAGACCTGAGTATGTGAACTCCCTTCCCCTTCTATACCACACAGCTGTCAGCACTTTGGGGTAATTTCACTGTTACATAACTTGGGTAATGAATTTCACTTATAAATCCAACAAGGCCAGAGAGGGAGGTGATAAATTAGGAAAGGAGGGAAAAATGAGGAGTCTAAATGTTAGCTTCTTTCAAGGCCCAAGCTGTGTCCTGCCTTCTTTAGGGGATGCCAACACTTCTGATCTCAGCTCCCCATGACCTCCCCCTTGTTTATTCCTTTGCTGTGGTTCCCACCCATTTGGATCCAGAGGCTCTGCTCGTGCTCTGTAGGTGCTCAGCTCCTGAATGTGCCTGAGCATCCTATCAGCTCCTCCGGGGTGGCCACGAGTGTGCATACTGAGTCACTTCAGTCATGTCTGACTCTTTGTGACCCTATGGTTCTGTAGCCCATCAGGATCCTATATCCATAGGATTCTCCGGGCAAGAATACTGGAGTGGATTGCCATGCACTCCTCCAGGGGATCTTCCCTACCTAGGTATTGAACCCGTGGCGCCTGCATTGCAGGCAGATACTTTACCATCTGAGCCACTGGTGAAGCCCTCTCTGGGGTGGTGACTGTGTTTTACTCTTTTTTGAACCCATAGCATTCCAGCATCTTACAAGCAGGGCCTGGCACAATCCTACAGTGACTGACAACCAGGGAAATATTGCTGAAGAAGTAAATGGAGCAATGGCCTCTTCTATTATCCTTAAGAAATGTCCCCACCCTCCATGAGGAAGTACCACCTTTAATAAAAACAAACCTCACCACATTCAGTGCAGATGCTCTAACTCTTAGTCAAAGCTAACTCCCTTTTTCTGGGCTCTTGAAGACTTTGGGGAGCACTTTTATTAGGTGCATGGTTATGTGTATGATTATTCCCCCTTTGCCATCCCCATCATGTAGAGCAGACTTGTTTGAAAGTACCAGCTTTTCTCATCCAAGCTGTGGGATGACATGTGGAGACTGACTTGCTCTTTCTTTGGTGCTCGCTCTGAGTTCACCTGAACATACCACTCTTCTGCAAATTGTGATCAACTCTAGAGATGAAGACTGAATGCTGAAGAATTGATACCTTTGAACTGTGGTTCTGGAGAAGACTCTTTAAAGTCCCTTGGACTGCAAGGAGATCAAAGCAGTCAATCCTAAAGAAAATCAACCTTGAATGTTCATTGGAAAGACTGATACTGAAGCTGAAGCTTCAATACTTTGGGCCCTGATATAAAGAGCCAACTCACTGGGAAAGACCCTGATGCTGGGAAGGATTAAGGGCAGGAGGAGAAGGGGATGACAGAGGATGAGATGGTTGGACAGCATCATCGACTCAATGGACATGAGTTTGAGCAAACTCTGGGAGATAGTAAAGGACAGGGGAGCATAGGGTGCTGCAGTCCACGGGGTTATAAAGAGTTGGACACGACTGAGCGACTGAACAACAAGCAGCTAGAGATGTCTGCCCACCATCCAGGAGTGTGCACAAGACCCTGTGGCACCTCAGCATCTGGGCCAAGAGAGAGAGCTTAATTCCTAAATCCTGAGTCCCTGACTTAAGGCCTGTTCCTATCATCTGGTTATCTATCTGAGGACCACTGCCTTTTCCCATAACTCCAGACTGGCTTTCCCTGCTCCCTGGAAGGCTAGATTCTACCTTCATCCACTGATATGCAGTTGCCATTCCAGCCTGCATAGCATAACTGTGTCCCCAAACAACCTATCCATCCCCTAGTAAATATGCTCATTCATTAGAAAAGAAGGGGTTGTATCCTTGGTGTCCACCTGAAGTCCAGTGGTGGGTTTCATCTTACAGAGTGATGGAATCAGAGGAGAGAGCTCTGGTGACTTGGAGGACAATGACTGGGGAGGTTTCCATGGTTCTCTGGACTGGAGTGAGCTCTCTAGAGGCAAGCAGCTGAGGCTGGAGAGAAGGGATAGGCAGCGCCAGGGACCCCCACCTGAGCACCAGTGGCTGTATTGTCTCTGCACTGGAACCCATGCAGGAGAATTTGGGGAGGGTGGGAGGAAACCATAGCCTCAGCACTTCTGAGCAAGGGAGGAAAAAGATGCAGGAGGGAAGATGATTTGACAGGGCAGAGGCAGAAAGCAGAGTGGGTAAGCGGGGCTTGCCTAGTGGAATCGACTTGGAACCCTCCCTTTGTTTGTGGAGTGAGTGTCCTGGAGATACACAGTCTGAGCTTGGGAATCCTAGTGTGTGGAGGGGTTTGCCTAACATCTTGATCTACTTTCCTAAACTTTTTGGATGGAGAAAACCCCGAAGCCCCTGTGCCAAGCCATTTCCCCCTCTATTTGTTAAACCCATCTGCAGTTCAAGGGAAATCAGATTCATGTGTTTTCAATTCATTTACACTTAACTTATTAAAATATTGCTTTGTAAGAGCTATTTGATGTCCAGGAAGCCATTTGTGTCTCTTAAATAAATCTTTAAAGTCCCTTTTTCTTAGAAACAGGAAATTGCATTTTGCCAAATGCAAATTAACTTGCACCTCATAAAGTTCAAGTTGAGCTCAAAACATATACTGCATGAGGGTTGGGTGGGTTTCAAACTTGGCAAGCTGTCTCAAGGTTTAATCGAAACCAAAAGATAGCAATTGGAGGCTCCAAGGACATTCCAAAGGATGGTATTATTGTAGTCTGCCAGCAGAAAGTTAAATTTACATGCAGCCTCATCTCAGTTACTCAGCAGTGGATTATCAGCTCTCCTTCTCCTGCTCCTCCTTCCTCAGCCCTCTTTGCTTCCAGCCAGATTCAGAAGATAAAATTAGGGGCATTCCCCCACCCCCTTGGTCAAGAGAACTGGGGGAAGTTAGGGTGGGATCCATTGGGCTGAGTCTTTGGTTTCAGATTTTATTTGACTTTGTTCCCTCTGAACTCCAGAACCAAGAGACTTCCTCCTCACAGTGCCTAGACTTGAATTCAGACACACTCCATTCTCTCCTGGCCCATGTGGAACAGGGAGTGCATGTTACATATGCATAGACTCTCTGCCCTGAAGCTTTACAGACCTATTTTCTTCTCCTCTGTCAGTGCTGTCAGAATTGGGCAGAGAGTATTAGCTTCATTTTACATATGAGAAAGGGAGGGTCATGAGAGGTGACTCACCCAAGGTCACAAGCAGAGCCAGGTCATCTCCTGAAACCAGAGAAACAAGCCCTGGTTTCACCTGTGCCATGTAGAGGGAAGAGCCTCCCAGAACGGCCAGCCCAGACAAATAAAATGCTAGAGAAGGAAACAGTTGAACCAGAGGTCTGTGTGGTATTTTGCTGAGTTTCATCAATGTATCTTGAGTACTTAGCCTATGCTTGGCCATGTGCCAGGTCAGGGAAAAGTAGATATGAATAGTGCATGATCTCTGGCTCCAAGGCACCCTAGTCCAGTGGGGAGACAGGTGCATAAGTAATAACTAGAATAGATTATGGTCAGTGCCATCACTATGGTGTGCAAAAGGCATTCTAGAGGATCTCAGGAGGGGTGCTCAGCCCAGTCTGGGGTTCTGGAAGGCTCCTGGGGGTGAGGGGAAGGAGCTAACTGTACCAAGGCACTAGGAACCAACAAAGTGCAGCCAGGGAAAGTAGAAGGGCGGGGGCATTCTAGATGGAAAGAGCAGCAAGAGTGAAAGTGTGGAGCTGTAGAAACAGCACAGTAGAGGTGGGAAATTCTAGGTAGCTTGGAATTATTAGAGCATGAAAGCACAAAAAGAAGTGGGTGGGCAGCAGCCAGACTGTGCTAGTTCTTATCTGCCAGGCTAAGGAGCTTAGATTTAATCTTGAGTCCCAGCAGTTCTCAACCTTTTCTACTGGGCCCTTTGGAAATCTGATGAAATCTATGGACCAGATTTTGCTAAGAAAATGTGTGTCTTCATGTACACAAAATCATGACTGCAGTTTGGAGAGATTCACCTATTTTCTGAAGCCCAGGCTAAGAATCCTTTCTTCCTTGCTCAGGCGACAGAGAACTACTGACAAATGTTATGCAGGAGAGTGGGATGGTTAGACTTGCATTTCAGAGTGACATTCTCCCTATAATATCGAAACAGATTGGAAGGAAAGTAAGACTAGAGATAGGGAGACTGGTGAAAAGGTCAATGCAACAACTGAAGAGAGAGACGGTGGAGACCTCAGAAGGTCAAGAAGCTTCCCTGGAAAGAAGGTGGCAGGGTAGTGGCCATGGTCTTGGTTGCAGAATTAATCCCTTTCAGATAGAGAACTTGGTCCTGAGAACAAGCCTGGAAGGACATTTCAGGTCATCAGTGGGACCAGTAAGAGCTGGAGGACCCCAAATAGTCAGGGAGATAAAGCAAAAGAGATGAAGAGAGAATAAAGTTAATATAAGACTTGTGCCCTGTTTTCCCAATGAATGGTAATATACTAGGGTTTACTCACGGCTCCAAATTCTGGGGAAAATATTTGTTGTATACATTACTCTGCCAATTGGATATCACCCGTAGATCCTTTGTATGTGATATAGATATTTCATTATTGAAAAGTAATTTTTTACTTTGGATTTTAAAATAAACACCAGTAATGTTGAAATAAACATTGAGACTTCCAGTAATATTAGGGAGAAGGACGAGTTCTTCATGGTGGTGGGTGAAGGCTATAAAAATATGCAGGACCTCCTGATTTGGAGAAGCATAATTGACCATGGGCCCTGAATTCTGCCCTGTTAAGTCCTACATAATGTTTGGGGAGTGAATTACTCAAGAAGATAAGAGAAGAGACAAGATGGAAAAGAGAGAGAGGAAGAGTGGATCACTTCACCTATACCTAATAGATGACAACAGCGAGGCTCCAAGAGATTTCACAATTACCTGAGACCTCATAATTTGTGTTAGGGCCAAGATTCAAATTCAGATGACATGATTCCTAAGACAAGTGAATTTCTTTTTCCCTAATTGTGTCCTGGATTGTAGCTTTCCAAACTGCATTCACCTCACCTGATACCTCAGACTACTGGGAGCCCAACTATGCTTATAGACCCTGCATTTTCCTAGAATGCTTATCAGGAGGTTAAGCGTGATGGTGCCCCACAATCTGCAAATTCAGGTTTTATATTGTTTCAGTTGAAAACCTCAGTTTCTCCATGGTTCCTGGAGAAAAAGAGAGAAAAATTTGAATTATTGACACTTTCTCATGCTGACCTTCTCCACAACTCAACAGGAGATGGAGGTGAGATCCATCACTATCTCAGTAATCAAGCTATGATCTCTGTGATGAAGAGAGGTTAGAGTGTGGAAATACTTGGTCCAGGTTAATAGGACTATTTCCTTGCTGATGTAGTATAAGCAAAATATTCAGGGCCTCACATATGAGCCAGATAAACAAAGCACCAACTTCCCCATTGCCTGCCTGGGGTCAGTGTGGATTCCTCCAACTGGCCACATAAAGGAAACTGATGTTATCAGAGCATGTTTGCCCTTGTACCCTGAGGGTACTCTCCACACTGCCCTGGAATTCTGAGATGTTCTCAGAACTGGGGATATCTGTGGCTGGAACAAGATCCTCTGTCATTTGGTTTCACTAGGAGGAAATGAATGACTAAGTTAAGAATGGAGAAGGATGGGGTGGAAAACACTTTCCAGAAATATCAGGAAAGAAGCCTCTTCTCCTACAAACTCATTCATTTATTCAGTGAGGTTTATGAATGATTAATTCCGAGCTAGGCAACACGCATGGGCTTCCCGGGTGATGCTAGTGGTAAAGAATCCACCTGGCAATGCAGGAGACACAGAGATGGATCTTGGCCGGATCCCTGCATCAGGAAGATCCCTGGAGTAGGAAATGGAAACCCTCTTCAGTATTCTTGGCTGGAAAATTCCATGGGCAGAGGATCCTGGTGGGCTACAGTCCATGGGGCTGTAATGAGACTGAGTATGCATACACACAGAGAGCGCACAGCATTAAGGGTTAGACTTGGGCCCTGCCCTCCAGAAACTCATAGGGCTTGGTCCTGGGAAGCCCTGTGGGCTATTTGAACGCCTGGGTTAGTGCGTATTTTGAGCAGAGTTCAGAATTTCTGGCACATGATTGATGCTTCATAAATGTTTGTTGAATGAAAAGGCACAGTTCCTGTCCGCAGAAATATAGATGGGGTCTGGAGAAATAGTTAAGTAAAGAGAAGTGAGCCAGAGAATGAGGACTTCCACCCAAGAGAATCTCAAGGGTAGTCCCCACTTTTTTTTAACTCACATTTATCAGTCTAAAAAAGTCTCATTCTCATGAAATAAAATAAAGAAACTTGGAAAGCATAGACATATCTAAAGAAGAAAAGTTCACTTACAATCCCAAGATCAAGAGAAGATCATGAATGAAGCCCCCCAACATGAAGATACAATTGTTATCTTGGAAAGATAATTAATTTTATTAGATGTTCATTGAACACCTGTCCTGGTTTGGCCCAGCCACTGGAGGCTGTTTGGAGCCTTTTGTGATGAAGCATGGGAACATGGAATTGATGGGGCTGCTGATCTCAGATGGGCTCAAGATGCCTGATTGTGTGTGGGTGTCCCTGGAGGATGTGGGCTGCATCGAGATTCCAGTTCTGGGTTTTCTGCTATCCCAGGGCTGGTATCTCTGAAGCAGCTGTTGGGCCACTGACTACATGCCCAGATAAAGTCCTGTTTTCCCAACTGGTCCTGGCAGGCTTGATAAAGAGAAAGAGGTCAAGGTGGTCCTCCCTAGCCTGACTCCCAGTTCTTTAATCCTAGTGAGCCCTCTATTCTGACCCACCATCCTGAGTCTGGAATCTGTTCTGATAAAATCTGTTACAAAGGCAGGACACTCTGCTTTGGGGTTTTCCAAAATGGGCTTCTGATCAGGAGAAGAACCTGATGATCTGCTGAATACAGAGGACAGCCCTGGTGGACCAGTTTCTTGTTTACATCATGATAACAGTGGGGAAGACCAGGGAAACAAATGTCTACTGACCAAGCACTCTGCTAGACAGTGACTGCAAACCAAGTGGCTGAACTCTAAAGGTCCCAAGAACCCCTCCAGTATCTGCTGTTTGGAAGAGAGGAGAGCAGGAAAGAAGAGATGTGAGGCCAAACTCCAGGTTCTCAATCCATGCCCACCAGACCACCACATTCACTTTCACCTACTTTACACCCTGGGCTCCCATGGCAGCTCCCCTTTGGACAAAGGACCCTGTGGATAAAACACATTCGAAAAGCTTTGCTCAGCAGTGATGGTCCCTACAGAGCAGTAAGACAGCCCAGTCCTTAAGGATTCAGCTGAGAAAGGACATCCTGTCCCAGGAAGAGACCCTGAGCTCAACACCTTGTCTGCCACTAGCACCTGAGGGGGTTGGGAGCAGGAGGCTTGGACCAGAGGAGACCTAGGTCGGCTGTGTTTGAGGATCCCTGCAATGGTCTCCCTGGAAAATGCACTTCCTCATTTGCTGGCCTTTTCCTCACTGGCATTATTCTTACAATATCCCTTTAAGGTATTCAGACTGCTGATACATCATATGTCTGGTGGTCAACAGAGGCAAATACAGACATTCTCCTGCCCCATTCCTTCCATCTTGATGGATCTGCTTCTGTTTGATGCCAGTTATGCCCTGTTTCTGGACCTCTGACCTTGAACACTAAACTTATTTGCCTTCACTTGATTGTAGACACTTGACTCTTTCTCACCCTCACATTCTACTCTGCAAACCTGGCTGCTTTAAGAAGAGACTTTGCTCTATCTCTGATTGCATGCATGCATGCATGCTAAGTCACTTCAGTCATTTCTGACTCTTTGCAACCCCATGGACCATATCCAGACTACTCTGTCCATGGGATTCTCCAGGCAAGAACATTGGAGAGGGTTGATATTTCCTTCCCTGGGGACCCAGGATTGGGTCTCGAACCAGGGATTGAACCCGCGTCTCTTATGTCTCCTGCATTGGCAGTTGGGTTCTTTACCACTGACACAATCTGGGAAGCCCTAAATCTGGTTATTTGGCACTAAATCTCATACCCCCTACCTTTCATAGCATGACTAGAAACATATTGCTTCTCAGCTGAGTCCTGAAAAAAGTCTGGAATTGTCCAAGAAGAGCTTTACTAAGATGTTATAGCAAAACAAAAAGGAAACAAAAAAATCACAGCAGCACAAAATGATTGACTTCAGCAAACTCAAATTCCTTATTCTAATTCTTCCCACAGAGTGGCTTTGCTGGCGCCAATTCTGGGCTCACTTCCCTGGGGGCCTTTCCTCCCTCAGTCCCAAGATGGCTGGGAGGCTTGGTGGCATTCTCTTTCCTGGAAGTGATTTCTTCATTTTGTTTCTGCTCTGGCCCCGGGTCATCACCTCCAGCTCCAGATCAAGCTGCTACTGTCCCAGTCATGCATCCCTGCCTCTGGAAGGCAACTCCCTTCTGCAGCGCCAACCAGTCTTCTTGTGGCCATTGCTGACATGCAGTTGCCTCCTCTACCCTCCCAGTGGGCAGGTGACCTCCCCGGCTCCCTGATGTCTTCCCCCTCCCTCTTACCCCCTAGTCCCTTTTGCCATGAAAGTTTGTTCATATAAAGAACATTCACTCCCTCATTCATTCAACTTGACGGGCTGTTTTAATCTCTTTGTTCTAGACTTTATTTTTATACTTTTTATTTTATTATCCTCTCAAACATTTAAAAATGAGTACATTGTTTTGGAATTTGTTCGTTGTTCTTTCAAGTCGTGTCTGACTCTTTGGGACCCCAGGAACTGCAGCATGCTAGGCTTGCCTGTCCTTCAGTATCTCTTGGACTTTGCTCATATTCATGTCCATTGAGTCAACGATGCTATCTAACCATCTCATCCTCTGTCATCCCCTCCTTCTTTTGCCTTCAGTCTTTCCCAGCATCAGGGTCTTTTCCAGTGAGTTAGCTCTTTGCATCAGATGGCCAAAGTACTGGAGCTTCAGCATCAGTTCTTCCAATGAATATTCAGGGTTGATTTCCTTTAGAATTGACTGGTTTGATTTCCTTGCAGTCCAAGGGACTCTCAAGAGTCTTCTCCAACACCACAATTCAAAAGCATCAATTCCTTGGCACTCAGTCTTCTTTATGGCCTGACTCTCACATCCATACATTACTACTGGAGAAAACATAGCTTTGACTAGATGGACATTTGTTGGCAAAGTGATATATCTGCTCTCTAATACACTGTCTAGGTTTGTCATTGCTTTCCTTCCAAGGAGCTAGTGTCTTTTAATTTCATGGTTGTCGTCACCATCCACAGTGATTTTGGAGCCCAAGAAAATATAATCTGTCACTGTTTTGGAATTAGATCATACAAAATAAAGATGAATCACTTTAAAAAATCTGTAAATAAAAAAATAACAAAATTTGATCATGTTGAAGCAATTCATGCTGCTGTTCGGTGCACCCCATTTCCTACTTTTCTCTACATTCTTGTTTGTGCACACACAAATATGATTTTTTTCCTCTAAAAATCTGTTACCATATTCTGTATCACTCTGCAACTTGCTTCTTTCACTTAACTTTTCCTGTTGTGCCTAGGTGATATTTTGTTGAACCTTAGTTCCCTTACTCTTCCAGGTCAGAAGTTCCCAATCACACTTCTGCAGAACACTGGATTTCCTTAAGTTCAACCAAGATGCTGAACAGTCAAAACCCAGTAATAATCATTTTCAATTCAGTTTGTACTTAGACTACAAAATTTATAATTTATTTTTGTTATAAACAAAATGTATATGTAAAATTTTCTCATTCAACCTTGACTTTTAACTAGAACATTAACTCTACTACCATTTGGGTATACTGTTGTTGTTTTAGTTATTAAGTCATGTAGTCTCACCCAAAATGATTTTTAGGTTAATCAAAAGTTGTATTTAGTTATCTTCAGTTAACCTGCTAATATTTCATAAGATCCTGCCAAGAGCCCCATGACCTCCAGGAACTTTGCTATGTTCCCACATCTGGGATGTGCTGTGGGTCTGAGTACATGAGTACTCAGTTGTGTCCAACTCATCATAACCCCATGGACTGTAACCTGACAGGCTCCTATGTCCATGGGATTTTCCAGGCAAGAATACTGGAGTGGGTTGCCATTTTTTCCTTCAGGGAATCTTCCGACCCATGGATCAAACCCACGTTTACTGTGTCTCCTACCTTGCATCTCTTGCAGGTGGATTGTTTTACCGCTGAGCCACTGGAGGGATCTAGGAGGCAGCTTTGGCCTGAATGCACAGTTTTAGCTTGATCCAGCCATCAGACAGTGTGTGTGGAGCCTGAAGAGGAAGGGACAGATGATGTGCAGAACTGCCATGCATGGGGATCTCACCCTACTCTGTTGAGGGACTGCTCCAAGGAAGTGGGACAGAGAGAAGGGGAGATATTTCTCCACCTGCAGGACAGAGGGGAGTCCAGGAGTCCAGGTGGACAGGGCGCCTACACGGATCAGCTGAGAGAGACTCTGTGAGGCAGAGAAGGATATGGGACCCAGGGGAGAGTTGAGTTTGGTATTCTGGAGGGATTGATAGTGGAGTCCCAGATAGTGGATTGGATTAAAGTAGGAACACAAGAACATTGGTGGTTTTCCTTGGGACCTCACAGAAAGGAGTGCATAGGAACTCTGGGAGGAAGCTGGGGTTCTGCAGGCATGTCATCTATCATGTGGTGACTCCTTTGTACCTATGTGCTGCAGAGGAGTTGAGAAATTTGTGTGTGGGACAGAATGGTTTAAGCCAAAAGGGCAGAGCAGAAAATCCTTTAAAAAATATATTTATATATTTATTTATTTTTGTCTACTCTGGGTCTTCGTTGCAATGCATGGGCTTTCTCTAGTTGTGGACAGTGTGGGCTACTTTCTAGCTGCAGTGCATGGGCTTCTCATTGTGGTGGCTTCTCTTGTTGAGGAGCACTGGCTCTAGGGCCTGTCCTTCAGCTCTAGGGCACATGGACTTAGTTACCCTGCTGCATGAGGGATATTCCCAGAACAAGGATAGAACCCATGTCCCCTGCATTGGCAGGTGGACTCCTATCCACTCGACCACCAGGGAAGTCCTAGAAAATCTTATATTTGCTGTCTGTCTGAGCTCAAATAATTTCTCCAAGATCTGGCCTTTTCACCCCCCATCTCTCAGCATCTCTATCTTCTCTGTTGGCTCCAAGTCTGGAGTTCCAGACTTGATATCTTGGTTGAAACCCAGCAGGAAGGAGCTGCCTTTCTTCCAGCCAGCCCAACAGCCCTTTGACTAAATTTGTTCACCCTACTTCCCACCCCAACCCCAGGAATGGGAGACACTAAATGGCTCAGATCAGGTTCTATGTTCCTCTCTGGAAACTGTGGTGGGCCAACCTGTCCCAAACTACTGGGCTGGGTAATTCCACAGGAAAAATTTAGAAATCCTAAAAAGTGTGTATTGGAAGTGTGTATTAGGTGCTGCCAGGCAAAAAAACCATGCCCTTAAGTATTAAGTAAATACTTAAGATGGATTATTGAATGTCTCTGAGAAACTCCTGGAGAGAACTGAGAGAGGTAAGAGTGACTATTCTTATGCAGATGGAGATTTTTGCAAGGAAGCCAACCATTTATTCTAGCAGCTCAGGAAGGCAAAGAAGTCCCAGCACATCCTAAGCCTCCATCTCTGGGGGTGGAGATTGATATTTCTTCTGTTAAGGTTTCACATCCCAACTACAGTCACCAATTATGTAGAAAACTTTTGCCTAATGCATAGTCATGGATTTTTCATCAGAGACAGAAACTGGGTGAATGTCAGGTAAGGTGTTAAACAACAGAAATGGTTTTCAGCTATGAAGATCTATGAGAAACAGAAAAAAAGGTGGCTTAGTCTTGTGTTAATGTATGTGTGTGTGTGTGTGTGTGTGTATCTGCATGTGTGTGTTTATTTATGTTCGTTGGTGCCTGACTAGGCACTGGGGAAAGGTTAAGGGAGAGGGGCAGAATTCAAGTTGCCATGGAGACCTGAAGTTGCTCAGCCCCCCTCCTGATAATAAATTGGGGGCTTGAATGAATGATGAATTTGCCTTGAGCCTCTCACAGCAGAGGAGCATCATAGGACCAATCAGGACACTGTGTTTGTGGTAGAAACAGCTGGGGAAGTGAGGGGTTCAGAGGGGGGCCTTGCTTTCTGGGTCTGGCAATTCAACTGCCTTCTTCCTCCTCCTTTTTCTGCAGGGCTTCTCCTTGAGGCTATGGAAGATGTCAAATACAGCTCCCCTCCTGAGCAGGGAAATGAGACCCAGTAACAGGTTTCATGTTCATCTTGTCTCCTATTAGGTAGCCCTTCCCATCCTCTCAGGGATCACCCATTCTCATTCTCTGTCTCTCTCTTTCCCCTCTCTCTCAGTCTCTTCAAATCCCCTATATTAAATTACTGTTGAAATGTTTCGAACTCTCAGCACCAGGATCATATGACAGAACGCTTGGGGGTTTGCTTTTTAATCTTGCCTGAGAGAGAAATGAAAATGACTTGAAGGATTTTGACACAATGATCAGACGAAAAGATTTTTATCCCCCACCCCTCAAATAAATAGGAACTTGTCAAATGCCATTATCAAATCATATAGATCAGAATTCGTCTCAGTTTGCGTGTGTGTGTGTGCGTGTGTGTGCGTGTGTGTGTGTAGGGGTCTAAAAGCAATAAAGAGTTATAACTGCATTCCAAGTTATGTTTGACGACTCCATGACCAAAGACTTGTCTGTCCTGAAGGCTGATGGAGTTTGAGCTGATTTATCTCCTGGAATTGGAGGCTCCATCCCTCCCTGAGCCATAAAACACCATACTGAGCTCTGATTCTGATCATTCCATCTAAATTGTGCTAGAAATTTCTGAAGTGACCAGGTCTGGGGCTAAACCCTCAAGATTCAGAGAGGCAGGGGAGGTGGTGGGGGAATGGACTCATTTCCATGCCTGGTTTTCATTTGCATGGGGGAAAAAAATCTATTCTAATAAAGACCTCTGCCTGTGCTAGGTGATGTTCAAGAATTATTTCCTGCCTCTGTTCGTCCATTAGATAAATAAATTGCTGCTGTCTTTGACTTTTCATCAAGGGACTTTGACAGATCTCAGATGGGTGACTTCAGTTTTAAAGATTTATTTGGGTTAGTTTGTCTTTGGGTGACTTGGCCATGAAGATAATGTTAAGTAGAAAGTCTAGTTCCTTGACTCCAGGTGGAGAAAGCAATGGGGTTCACCCAGAGCCCCATTCCCTGTCTACCATTTTATTGGATCTTTTTTAATGAAGACAGATGCCAGACAACTCTGGTTTATCCAGCTACTCAAAGGTGTAACTGACTTCCCAATTTATTAGCAATGGTGATTCATTACCATGACAATTGGGAAAAACTGATTACCTTTGAATTTCTGATGAGGTAATCCTGCCTCTTTCAAGCCCTGGTAATGAATCACCATTTTCCCTCCCTCCTCCTGACCTAATTTTCCAAATCATGTACCTGTATAAAATATTGTGCAGAGGCGTGCATATATTTATCTTACAGGAGTTTTCTCCTTCTGAATTCAAGGGAGAAGACACCCCCTCCAACTGAGAGGGAAGATTCATGAATGTTCTGGGTACAGAATTCACTGGAGTCCAATCCCTCGGATAATCAATTTGCACTGTGACGAGTCTGGGAGCAGCCATTCCCATCCTGCTGGCCTGGATGCTGGCATTTGTACCTGATGGAAATGGAGAAACCTTTAGGGACAACGTGATTCCCCTTTCCACTGTTGAAAGACAATACTTGAAATTTAGTCTTAAAAGGCTGGGGTTTCTTGTGATAATTTTTTAAGATTCATAAAGTCTCAAAGAAGAAAAGACTTGGTGGTCTCACAGGTGTTGGCCTTGACTACCATGGGTCTCAGGATCAATGGTCAGCTATGAGAAAGTTGATGTTGGGTAAACTGGTGCCTACTATATTACTGAGGCTCTCAGACACAGGAATCTTTCCCCATGGTGGCCAGGGTGCTTTTGATTAGCCATACTGTTTTGTCACGAAAATGTAGCTGTGTTGGGAAATGTAACGGGGATACACCACCACCCACTTTCTCCTAATTAATTGTTAACTAACTTTCTTTTCACCTTCCTCCTAGCTACAAGAAAGAAAGTGAAAGAAGGAAAGAAAGTAAAGTCACTCAGTTATGTCCAAATCTTTGCGGCCCTGTGGGCTGTAGCCTACCAGGCTCCTTTGTCCATGGGATTCTCCAGGCAAGAATACTGGAGTGGGTTGGCATTTCCTTCTCCAGGGGATCTTCCCAACCCAGGGATCAAACCCAGGTCTCCCTCATTGTAGGCAGATGCTTTACTGTCTGAGCTACCAGGGAAGCCTTGCTATGAGAAACATCCCTAACTCTGTTTTTAGAACCCTGGTTAAAAATATTTTAGTATTTTTCCTGCTAATAGGACCACCTCCTTTTCAGTCAACTCCTAACTATACAGGCAAGAGGGCACATTTTCCTGGATATGTACATTGGGCAATTTGGTTCCCTTAAATACATATTTGCTGAATGTCTACTTTGCTGGGCACCAAGGATAACCAAAGATAAATGGAACACACAGTTGATGCCTCAAAATATTCTCTCTTTCACTTAGTTCTGGTCAGTGTCAGTGTGGTCCAGACCAGGACACTCCTATTGCATTTTCATATTTGTCCAGGCTCTTAGTCTAACCAGCTTTCTTGGTTTGGAATTCCCCCCAGGCAGACCCAGGGTTAAAGGGAAGAGTGAGAGAAGCAAGTAAGAAAGGCATAAAGTCCAGTGACACATGTGTGAGTGAGGGGAACTCAAGCCCATGAAGTGACCTCTTGAAACCATGGGGAACATGCCTCAGAAGTGACCTGGGAACACAGAGGGGCTGGTCACTCATCCACTGAATCCCATCATCCTTGGTCCTTGATGGAGTGTAGTCTCCTGCTCTTCAGGGTTGTGCCTGAGTCAGCTGAGCAAACTCTGAGGTGCCAGAGAAAGCCCTTGAGCACCACAGCTGTGAGGTGGCTGAGGGGCTATGGAACCATGATGCTATAGTGGCTCAAATGAGAGAAGAAGGGTCATAGGTCACTGTGAGATGCTCCTTAAATAGGCAGCACTCCAGCTTGGGCCCCAAGGTGTCCAGAACAGGGCTAAGGGGGGATGAGCTAGCCTTCTCACCTTGTCTTTCCTCCTCATAACAGAATCTATCTTTCTCTTTTGGGTGTGTTCATTCTCTGAACACCTGGTAGAAGGCTTTCTATTTGCATGATGGATGTGAGAGGTGGACTATGAAGAAAGCTGCGTGCCAAAGAATTGATGCTTTTGAACTGTGGTATTGGAGAAGACTCTTGAGAGTCCCTTGGACTGCAAGGAGAGCCAACTAGTCCATTCTGAAGGAGATCAACCCTGGGATTTCTTTGGAGGGAATGATGCTGAAGCTGAAACTCCAGTACTTTGGCCACCTCATGCGAAGAGTTGACTCATTGGAAAAAACTCTGATGCTGGGAGGGATTGGGGGCAGGAGGAGAAGGGGACGACAGAGGATGAGATGGCTGGATGCCATCACTGACTCGATGGACGTGAGTCTGAATGAATTCCGGGAGTTGGTGATGGACAGGGAGGCCTGGCGTGCTGCGATTCATGGGGTCGCAAAGAGTCGGACACTACTGAGCGGCTGAACTGAACTGAACCTAATAGCTTAGGTTAGCCAATCAGGATCCTTTCTGGGAATTTACCTAAATATATGAAGAGAATCTATCTTCAAATGGCCATTTAACTCTGAATTTTCTACCATGTTTGGAAGTAAAGCCAATATGCCGGAGAGCATAGCATTAGGAGAAAGGGGAGAGAGTTAATGGGATAGAGAGAACTGAGGTACATCATTTAAACTTCAGGATCTGTATCTGAAGCATCAATTCCCTAAGGAGATTTCTCTGACTCCTCATTCCCACCCCAGGCTGGTGAAGGCTACCTTCCTCAGCTATCCAATAAAGTCATGCCAATAAATCTATGACTGTACTCATCGTGTTATACTGTAATTGTCCAACTGCCTAGAACAATTTGGCACTTGAATGTTAACATTTGTTTCTTGAATGAGTGAGGAGCCATACTGTCACATTTCTGGTTATCCTTTCACTGGATGTGGGAAGGACGTCTTTTCTGGGGGCTGCTGGACACTGTAGGATTACTCATTGTTTGTTATTATCCCTCTTAATGGCTATATTTCACATTCCTGTGAGTTTACAGAATCACACTGTGGCCCAACAATGGCTGACTTGAGTCATCAACCATCAGTGGAAGCACTTCTGAATGGCTCTTTGTAGAATTACCTCATACAAAAGGCTCTTCTAAGGGAGCAATGAAAGGAAAGGAGGTTGTGGAGAACCTATAATTCTTGTGTCAGCTAGAGGTCACCTAACCACTGGGAGCCAAGGCACACAGATTTAGGCTTCTCTGCTACACTGAGCATCTTTAGTTAAGTGACTATTATGGTTAAGAATTTTGATTTTGTCAATGAGTAGGAATCATACATAGTGGTATCAATAGAGCATTAAGACAGACTAATTCAAGTAGTTTTAAGAGTTTGAGTAACTACTGTGTGCTTAAACAGTAAGCACAGTAGTTTAAGTGCTTAAACTACCCCACATACCTCAGGTGATGTGGGGTAGTTCAAGAGATGTTACAACATAGTTCTGAAGAAAATGAAAAGCATTAGACTAATTATCAAGGAGCTAGAGATCAAGTGTGGTCTCATTTCTAAGGGTGTCACTTTAAAGAAGTCACTGACCGGCGCATGCGACCGGCGCACTACGCTAAGGCGGCTGCGACCGTGCACTACGCGCAGCGGAGAGGAGCTACCCCACGTCTGAGGACAGGGGCAGAAGCCAGGAGGACCCCATGCCTGAAGGGCGGCGGCCAAGAGGAGCTACCCCACGTCTGAGGACAGGGGCAGAAGCCAGGAGGACCCCATGCCTGAAGGGCGGCGGCCAAGAGGAGCTACCCCACGTCTGAGGACAGGGGCAGAAGCCAGGAGGACCCCATGCCTGAAGGGCGGCGGCCAAGAGGAGTTACCCCACGTCCGAGGTCAGGGGCAGTGGCCGAGAGTGCCAGGCTGCGACGGCACAGGAATGGCCAAGAGGAGCTACCCCACGTCGGAGGTCATGGGGGTGGCCGAGAGGAGTTAGCCCGCGTCGGAGGTCAGGGAGGGCGGCCGGGAGGAGCTACCCCACACCCCCAAGCCCGAGGCTGGGGCGGCGGCCGGGAGGAACAACCCCAGGTCCAAGGAGCTGTGGCTGCGCGGGCACAGGAGGGCCTGGAGGAGCTATCCCACGTTGAAGGTCAGGAAGGGCTGCAGTGAGGAGATGCCCCTCGTCCAAGGTAAGGAGCAATGGCTGCGCTTTGCTGGAGCAGCCGTGAAGAGATACCCCATGCCCAAGGTAAGAGAAACCCAAGTAAGACGGTAGGTGTTGCAAGAGGGCATCAGAAGACAGACACACTGAAACCATACTCACAGAAAACTAGTCAATCTAATCACACTAGGACCACAGCCTTGTCTAACTCAATGAAACTAAGCCATGCCTGTGGGGCAACCCAAGATGGGCGGATCATGGTGGAGAGATTTGACAGAATGTGGTCCACTGGAGAAGGGAATGGCAAACGACTTCAGTATTCTTGCCTTGAGAACCCCATGAACAGTATGAAAAGGCAAAATGATAGAATACAGAAAGAGGAACTCCCCAGGTCAGTAGGGGCCCAATATGCTGCTGGAGATCAGTGGAGAAATAACTCCAGAAAGAATGAAGGGATGGAGCCAAAGCAAAAACAATACCCAGCTGTGGATGTGATTGGTGATAGAAGCAAGGTCTGATGCTGTAAAGAGCAATATTGCATAGGAACCTGGAATGTCAGGTCCATGAATCAAGGCAAATTGGAAGTGGTCAAACAAGAGATGGCTAGAGTGAATGTCGACATTCTAGGAATCAGCGAACTAAAATGGACTGGAATGGGTGAATTTAACTCAGATGACCATTATATCTACTACTGCGGGCAGGAATCCCTCAGAAGAAATGGAGTAGCCATCATGGGCAACAAAAGAGTCCGAAATGCAGTACTTGGATGCAATCTCAAAAACGACAGAATGATCTCTGTTCGTTTCCAAGGCAAACCATTCAATGTCACAGTAATCCAAGTCTATGCCCCAACCAGTAACACTGAAGAAGCTGAAGTTGAACAGTTCTATGAAGACCTACAAGACCACTTAGAACCAACACCCAAAAAAGATGTCCTTTTCATTATAGGGGACTGGAATGCAAAAGTAGGAAGTCAAGAAACACCTAGAATAACAGGCAAATTTGGCCTTGGAATACGGAATGAAGCAGGGCAAAGACTACTAGAGTTTTGCCAAGAAAATGCACTAGCAAACACCCTCTTCCAACAACACAAGAGAAGACTCTATACATGGACATCACCAGATGGTCAACACCGAAATCAGATTGATTATATTCTTTGCAGCCAAAGATGGAGAAGCTCTATACAGTCAGCACAAACAAGACCAGGAGCTGACTGTGGCTCAGATCATGAACTCCTTATTGCCAAATTCAGACTTAAATTGAAAAAAGTAGGGAAAACCACTAGACCATTCAGGTATGACCTAAATCAAATCCCTTATGATTATACAGTGGAAGTTTGAAATAGATTTAAGGGCCTAGATCTGATAGATAGAGTACCTAATGAACTATGGACTGAGGTTTGTGACATTGTACAGGAGACAGGGATCAAGACCATCCCCATGGAAAAGAAATGCAAAAAAGCAAAATGGCTCTCTGAGGAGGCCTTAAAAATAGCTGTGAAACGAAGAGAAGAGAAAAGCAAAGGAGAAAAGGAAAGATATAAGCATCTTAATGCAGAGTTCCAAAGAATAGCAAGAAGAGATGAGAAAGCTTTCTTTAGCGATCAATGCAAAGAAATAGAGGAAAACAACAGAATGGGAAAGACTAGAGATCTCTTCAATAAAATTAGAGATATCAAGGGAACATTTCATGCAAAGATGGGCTCGATAAAGGACAGAAATTGTATGGACCTAACAGAAGCAGAAGATATTAAGAAGAGATGGCAAAAATACACAGAAGAACTGTACAAAAAAGATCTTCATGACCTAGATAGTCACGATGGTGTGATCACTGACCTAGAGCCAGACATCCTGGAATGTGAAGTCAAGTGGGCCTTAGAAAGCATCATTATGAACAAAGCTAGTGGAGGTGATGGAATTCCAGTTGAGCTATTTCAAATCCTGAAAGATAATGCTGTGAAAGTGCTGCACTCAATATGCCAGCAAATTTGGAAAACTCAGCAGTGGCCACAGGACTGGAAAAGGTTAGTTTTCATTCCAATCCCAAAGAAAGGCAATGCCAAAGAATGCTCAAACTACTGCACAATTGCACTCATCTCACACGCTAGTAAAGTAATGCTCAAAATTCTCCAAGCCAGGCTTCAGCAATATGTGAACCGTGAACTTCCAGATGGTCAAGCTGGTTTTAGAGAAGGCAGAGGAACCAGAGATCAAATTGCCAACATCCGCTGGATCATGGAAAAAGCAAGAGAGTTCCAGAAAAACATCTATTTCTGCTTTATTGACTATGCCAAAGGCTTTGACTGTGTGGATCACAATAAACTGTGGAAAATTCTGAAAGAGATGGGAATACCAGACCACCTGATCTGCCTCTTGAGAAATTTGTATGCAGGTCAGGAAGCAACAGTTAGAACTGGACATGGAACAACAGACTGGTTCCAAATAGGAAAAGGAGTATGTCAAGGCCGTATATTGTCACCCTGCTTATTTAACTGCTATGCAGAGTACATCATGAGAAACGCTGGACTGAAAGAAACACAAGCTGGAATCAAGATTGCCGGGAGAAATATCAATAACCTCAGATATGCAGATGACACCACCCTTACGGCAGAAGGTAAAGAGGACCTAAAATGCCTCTTGATGAAAGTGAAAGAGGAGAGTGAAAAAGTTGGCTTAAAGCTCAACATTCAGAAAACGAAGATCATGGCATCTGGTCCCATCACTTCATGGGAAATAGATGGAGAAACAGTGAAAACAGTGTCAGGCTTTATTTTTGGGGGCTCCAAAATCACTGCAGATGGTGAGTGCAGCCATGAAATTAAGAGACACTTAATCCTTGGAAGGAAAGTTATGACTAACCTAGATAGTATATTGAAAAGCAGAGAGATTACTTTACCAACAAAGGTCTGTCTAGTCAAGGCTATGGTTTTTCCAGTGGTCATGTATGGATGTGAGAGTTGGACTGTGAAGAAAGCTGAGCGCCGAAGAATTGATGCTTTTGAACTGTGGTGTTGGAGAAGACCCTTGAGAGTCCCTTGGACTGCAAGGAGATTCAACCAGTCCATCCTAAAAAAGACCAGTCCTGGGTGTTCATTGGAAGGAATGATGCTAAAGCTGAAACTCCGGTACTTTGGCCCCCTCATGCGAAGAGTTGACCCATTGGAAAAGACCCTGATGCTGGGAGGGATTGGGGGCAGGAGGAGAAGGGGACGACAGAGGATGAGATGGTTGGATGGCATCACCAACTCGATGGACATGAGTTTGGGTGAACTCCGGGAGTTGGTGATGGACAGGGAAGCCTGGTGTGCAGCGATTCATGGAGTTGCAAAGAGTCGGACATGACTGAGCGACTGAACTGAACTAAACTGGTTATTGAAGTATTTGTTTCTCTTAAAATGAATTTATTTTCTCTTATACAATGAGAATTTTGAAACTAATCATTTCTCTTTTAGCTGTTTGGAAGCTCAGAGCTGAAGTTACAACTGAAAATTCATCACTAGCAGTTCTTTTATAAATACACATATGTGCATTCTATCTATCCACTGGCCTTAGCTTCCTAATTCTATTTATATCTTCCTTAACCATTATTAAAAACTTTTTTTCTATGCTACTGTATTGCATGAATTTGCTTATGATACCTCCAATCCTGTGTGGCATAAACTGGGGATATAGATTTTAAATAAAGAAATATCTAGACTGTGGTACATATATACAATGGAACATTATCAGCCATTAAAAAAGGAATGGATTTAAGTCAGTTCTAGTGAGGTGGATGAACCTAGAACTTGTTATACAGAATAAAGTAGGTCAGAAAAAAATTTTTATATTAATGCATGTATATATATGGAATCTAGAAAAATGATATCGATAAACCTAAGACACAGATGTAGAGAATGGACTCATGGACCCAGTGGGGGAAGGAGAGTGGAATTAATGGAGAAAGTAGCATTGACATATATACACTATCATATGTAAAATAGATAGCTAGTGAGGAGTTTCTGTGTAAAACTGGAAGCCCAGCCTGGTGCTCTGTGATGACCTAGAAGGGTGGGATCAGGGAAGGGAAGGGAGGCTCAAGAGGAAGGGGAATATATGTATAATTATGGCTGATTCATGTTTTTGTACAGCAGAAACCCACACACCATCATAAAACAATTTTCCTCCAATTAAAAAGTAAATTAAAAAAAAGAAGTAAATACAAGACAATATCTCTAAGCCTGGAGACAGACTGGCGTGCCCTCCCTTGATGTTCTTTTTGATATGTCTTGGGAGCTGGGGCATAAAAATGAATCTTCCTTGGTGGGAAGGGGTGAGAAGAGAGGCCGTGGCAGGGCTATGGTGGAGGCCATGTTGAATGAGGGGGTGTGCTCCCGAGAAATTCAGACAGTCTGGTTGTTCACAACCCCCAGCTTATCTCCTTTCAGTACTTAACACATTTGCTATGTATTATGCTTATTGGCTTCTTACTGGTTTTTTCATCTTGTGTTTTAGAACATAAAATCTGTGAGGGTAGTGATGTTGATGTCCCTCTTATTCACCTGCATATATCCAGGGCTATGTACTTTGCTTGGCACACTACTTGTGCTCAACAAAAATGTGTCCAATCAGTGATCAGAATAAACACTGATTTGATTATCAATTAAGTCTCAAAACCTTAGCCTTGGGGATTACTGTTAGATGGCATAATGCATAAGTATACCCAAAGTCATTAAAAAATGCAAGGTTGTGAATTATCATTTTCCCAGTGGGAATCTCAGACTGAGAGTAGGACATGGGGGAAAGGCAGATGACAAAGAAATAAAAGAAATGAGAGACAGCTGATTATAACACAATAAAATGAAACAGTTTATTTCTAGAATCTGTAATAAACCTAAAGTAAATCAATAACCCTGTCTTTTCTTCCTTTCTTGAATTATCTGGGGATTCCCAGCCCCCACTTGGGAAATTTTGGCAAGGAGTGAGTGAGATTGTAATTGTTTAAGACAATTAAAAATATCAGAACGCATATACGCACAACCACCTTGGCTTAAAGTCATACACAACTGCATACTCACCTGTGGATTCTTTTCTTTCCTTCCTCCTCCCTCTATCATTTCCATTCTCCCTTCTTTCTTTCCCTTTCTCGTAACAGAAATGTCTTGAGCCCTCCAAATCTTGGACCTTTCCTACTGCTGGGTAACAGATTACCACAAACATGGTGACTTATAGGAGCCCCTGGTGGCTCAGATGGTAAAGAGTCTGCCTGCAGTGCAGGAGACCGGGGTTCGATCCCTGGGTCGGGAAGATCCCCTGGAGAAAGAAATGGCAACCCACTCCAGTATTCTTGCCTGGAGAATCCCATGGACGGAGGAACCTGGCAGGCTATAGTCCATGGTGTCACAAAGAGTCGGACATGACTGAGCAACTTCACTTTCACTTTCTTTTCATGGTGACTTAATATACACTTACTATCTCAGTTTTTATAGGTCAGAAGTCCATGCACAGCACAGCTGGGTTCTTGCTTAGAGTCTTGCCAGGCTGGAATCAAGGTGTCAGCTGGAGCTGTGGCCCCATCTGAAGGTCAGGGTTCTCTTTGAGACTTACTTGTAGGTGGCAGAATTTAGTTTCTTGTGGTTGTAGGACTGAGATTCCCACTTTCTCCCTGGCTGGCATCCAGGGTCTGTTCTGAGCTGCTCGGGGCTGCCTGCCCTCCCTTGCTATTTGGACTTCTCCAAAATATTTGCTTCTCTAAGGCCAGTAGGAGAATCTCTCCTGTCTGGAATCACTCTGACCTTTTATTAAAGACTCAACTAGAACAGAGCTAACCAGGATAAACTCCCTATTGATTAACTCAAAGTCCACTACTATAAAACTTATTTACATCTGCAAAATTTCTTCTCCCATATAACATAACTCATCATAGGAGTGATATCTCCTTATACTCACAAGTCTCACTTAAGGGGAGGGGATTATACATGTAAGGCATGCATACCAGTTCACTGGACTCTTGGGGCCCATCCTAGAATTCTGTCTATCATGTCTCGCTTCCCCAGACTTTTCCCTTAGGGTCAAAAATGAATCTCTCATAAAATAGTGTTGTCTGCCTCTTGGGAGAGTGTGTTCACAAGACAAGAAGAGGATTTGGTCTAAGGCAGAGTTTCTGAACTGGGCTGGTTTCAGTCCCAGGGAACTTTTGGCAATGTCTGGCTGTCATAACTGGAAGGTAGATGCTATTGGCAGCTACTGGGCAGAGGCAAGGAACAGTGCTAAATATCCTACAGCATACAATCCCCCACCCCCACCCCCACCCAACAATGGATTCCCCACCCAAAATGTTATTTGTGCTTTGGCTGAGAAACCCTGGCCCGGACACATGGGAATGGAGCTGAAACGCTGGAAAGGGAAGCAGGTTGGGGATAGCAAGGGCAGCCACAGGAAAAGGAAATCACAAATTTTAGAGATAGTTCAGGTGAATAAACATGAACATCTCCACTGATGGGTTGCAATGTGGGATCTTTATTCCCTCAGACATGGAACAGGTATAGGACCAGGATGAATGCAGGGAAATCAGAAATTCTGAAACCTGGAGTCTCTTAGCATAACTGGGTGTAAGACTGGAGGGCTTGCTGCAGGGGGAAGATAGAAAATTAGCAATCTCAGTGGGGCTACCGTCAGGTGAGAAACAAATAAAAACAACTTATTGTGCTAAAATGGAAACATTCTATCCAGCTCTCTTGCAATTTGCTGACAGTCAAATCAGAAACTGTGTGTTAGATACAAATAAACATTCTGTGACCACATACATCTATCATTGAGCCAAAATGCAGATCCAGTAGGTGCTGATAGGTAGCCACAGTTCTCCCTTATGATCATCTGTAAGAAATATTTACTCCTTTATTATCTTTTATCTTTTCTTATTTTAAATTTAACAGATTGAAAGCCTAGTGTGTGCTAGGCAGTACATTAGGCAGTGAAAAAGACAGAAATAACACTTACAGAGTTTTCAGACTAGTAAGGAAGATAAGCACTGAGCAAGTAGCTTCCTAGAAAAAAAGGGTAAGAGGGAGGTTAAGTGTTAGTGGGAAGGCCCATAGGTCTGCCAGAGCTTGGAACAAAGAACTCTGAGTTGTGGGTGACTGGGCGTGGGGAGAATGTTTCTGGGGAGTGAGGCTTGAGCTGAAGTGTTAAGGATGAAGCTGCAAGACCTGGGACTGAGTCAGACCTGAAGGAAAAGTGATACTGAGTGAAGATGAAGAGTGGGGATGGGGTGCCAATAGTACTTGTTTAATTGCTAAGTAATTACCAATTCTTTGCAACCCCTTGGACTGTAGCTATCAGGCTCCTCTGTCCATGGGATTTCCCAGGCAAGAATACTGAAGTGGGTTGCCATTTCCTTCTCCAGGGGATCTTTCTGACCCAGGGACTGAACCCATGTCTCCTGCCTTGGCAGGCAGATTCTTTACTACTGAGCCACCTGGGAAGCCTCACCGATGGCACAGCATGTACAAAAAGGCTGAGGGTCTGGAGCACAGAGCTGGAGAGAGAAGGCTGTGAGTGAAGGAACTGGAGCCATAGGCAGAGGCAGGATCTGTGTGTCCTGCAGGCATTGTTGATGATTTTTGTCAAGATCATTGTTGATGATTTTTAATCAAGACCTCCAATGGTCTTGATTAAATCCGTGTTGTGATGAAAAGTTTCTGTTTTTTAGAAAAGTTTGGAGCAGACCCATTTTTTAGAAAAACTCTGGGCTGTTGTATTGGAAATATATTAGAAGGCACAAGCATGGGCTCAGGGAGGCCGTGAGGAGGGCCCTCCTCCTCTCCAGGGGAGACAGGAATGGCTGGGACTAGGTTGGAGGTTATGTGCACAGCAAAACAGGATGGATTGAGGGAAGCTGAATTTGGGAGAACCAACGGGACCTGAGGATTATTGGCTTGGAGAGAGGAGGCACTGAGAGAAAAGGGGGCCCAGCTGACTGCAGGGTTTCTGATGGGGTCTCCTCCTGGTGCAGTGGGTAGGTTGGCCAGGCTTGAGAGCAGGGCTACAGTGCCCGTCAGGCCAGGCTCCATGGAGGTGGGTTTTTCTCGGTGTTTATCTTTCTCCATCTCTGTAGTCTGGCCTCTCCTTACTGTTTTGAAACACAGTTCCGTGGGATCTGATGGGATGTGTGTTTCTGAATTGAAGGGGTTTGGTTTTAGTTGAGGTAGCAGCACTCCCACTCTTAACAACCCTCCTGCAAAGTGAAGTGGAACCAGATGTCTAACTAGTTCCTGGCACCAAAAAGCTTATTTAAAACTGGATCAAGGGCCAGAGTGATTTGGGTGTGGGATGGGAGGTTTGAAGTGTTGGCCACATGAGCTGATGTTTAGAAATCATCTTGTCAAATGGCGTTGAACTACTTAAGAGAAAGGCTTCCCTCCTACTCTTATCTTTGTTTTGACTGGAGCGGCAGCAGGGGGCGGCAGGGACGCAACAGGCTACATTCATGGAAACATGGAACCAGTGCTGATGTGGGCGGTCTGAGTGGGTCTGGATAGGGACAGGTCAGGGTGCCCTTTCTAAGAGTGGGTGGGGAAACTGGAGGAGTGTGTGACTGCCTCTGAGGGACATGGAGGAGGGCATTCCAGACCAGGGCAGTGTAAGCTAGATCAGGGTCTTCAAACAGTGGCATGGGACGCCCCAGTGCATACACTGATCTTGGCTTTTATTTTCTGTTTTGTAATGCTTTGACATCGTGGGACCTCACTGGCTTTGGAGAGACTGCCCCTCCTGGAGTTAACCAGTTCCTGGAGATAATAACTCGCTTGGTTCCTGGGTGTGCACTATTAAAATGCAAACCAACCAATCTAGAGCTCATACCCTAAACCACCTGCTTTATGAGGCTGTTGCTGGAGAAGACTCTTGAGAGTCCTTTGGACAGCAAGGAGATCAAATCAGTCAATCCTAAAGGACATCAACCCTGAATATTCATTGGAAGGACTGATGCTGAAGATGAAGAAGCTCCAATACTTTGGCCACCTGATGTGAACAGCTGACCCATTGGAAAAGACCCTGATGCTGGAAAAGATTGAAGGCAGGAGGAGAACAGAGTGACAGAGGATGAGGTGGTTGGATAGCATCATCGACTTAATGGACATGAGTTTGAGCAAACTCTGGGAGATAGTGATGGACAGGGAAGACTGGAATGCTGCAGTCCATGGGGTTGCAAACAGTGGGACACGATTGAACAACTGAACGGCAACACTGCAGACCACTATCCACCAACATGAATCATCCCAGTGTCGGTACAAGACACCAGCCTTTCACATTCTTCTTACTGCAAAGTGGGGTCTATGTCCCCTTCTCTCAAATCTGGGCTGGTTCGGGACAGTTTTGACCAATAGTTTGGCCCATATCCCAGCTCACTGTCCACTTTCTAATAAGTGACAATATAGGGCCTTCATTTTTAAGGCCAGAGTGGGTGATTGTGTGGATACCCAAAGTGATAATAATAGTCACTATGTATCATGTTTATGTGTATAATGTGCCAAATATGCTGTTCCCATGATAATCACATTTCTTGTGATTACTTGCAAAGTAGCTTTCACCATCCCTATTTTACAGCTAAAGAAACTGAGATTCAGAGAGGTTAGTCACTTGGTTAGGGTCACACAGCTAACAAGTGGTAGAGGTGGCATTCAGAGCTAAGTTTTCATGCCTTCATTCATCCAACCAATACTTATTGAGTCCTTAGGGTGTATACTCCAGGCATCATTGTGGCACTGGAATATCACAGTGAACAGGCAGATAAAGACTCTGCCCTTCAATTCTAGTGGAGGAGGGAGACAACAAACTAAGGAGATGTGTCAAAAAATTGGCAGAGTATTTTCTGATCTACATAAGCCCAGTGAAGGAGATGAATGAGAGTGAAGTGATAGAGAGTTGGGAGGAGCGAGGTGGGCAAAAGATGGGTCCACCACTAAAATCCTTGATTCATCTTCTCTGGAAGCTGGACTATGTCTGGATTGTTGTTGTTCAGTAGCTAAGTCATATCCAACTCATTATGACCCCATGGACTATAGCCCACCAGGCTCCTTCTGTCTATGGGATTACCCAAGCAAGAATATTGGAGTGGGTTGCCATTTCCTCCTCCAGAGGATCTTCCCACCCAGGGATCAAACCTGAGTCTCCTGCATTGCAGGTGGGTTCTTTGAGCCACCAGGGAAGCCACGTTTGGGTTATGCATACAGACTTACAAGCTGGGGATGGGATTTGCTGTCATAGACACTGTAAGATCTACTAAAAATGGGCACCACTGCTAGACAAAAGAGAGGATCAGATCTGGGAGAATAGATGTTGGACTCAGAATCAGTAGACCTGGTTTCTGGTCATAACTTTGCTGTTGATTTGCTGTGCAACTTTTGGCAAGGTACTCAGCCTCTCTGAACCTCATCTCTGCAATTGTGCCTGTCATCTCCTGGTGAGGGGGATCATATGAGAAAAGCTGCCCTACACCCCTAAGTTGCCCTAAGGTTCTGAGACCCTCTCTTGCCCTCTACTGTCTTTTTGAATTGACCAGAGTCTAGTTTCATAGGAGACTGGGGGAAAGCAGGCCATGGAGAGTGAATTCCACTTCTTTTTTCTCTTGTCTGTCCAGAGCCTCACTCCTCCCATTCTCCTGTCCTGGTGGCATAGAGGACGTGGGGGACGCGCTCTCTGCTACGACTGATAGCAGTTGATATTAAGCTGCCCCTTTGTCACGGCAGGATTTAATGCACTCTCCGTTCTTGGCACTCTTCGGCCTGGGGGTCCCCTGTTGCCTCTTTCTCTATCAGAAGCCTCCACACTCTCCTCTCTTTGTCCCTCCAATTCCTGCTCAAAAGCTCTGAGTTATCCCTTTCAAGCACATGTGCTCCTGTGAATCTATTTCCCCACTGGCACCTTTTGCTTTGTTGGGAGCAACCTGTTGGTGTTTCTGAGCTGGCAGTGCATTGTCTCCGATGCCCCCCTCCCCCACCTTCCTGGGTCCCAGCTTCTTTTGCAGGCTTGTGAGTGCTAAGAATTCCCCCAGGTGGGAATTTCATTTTCTGCATTTGGGGCTGGTCCCTGGCTAATGTGTTCTCCCACACCCTGTCCTACTTGGCATTCTCTTCCCTTACCCTGACTTCTTTGTTTTAAACTCCACATAGACAGAGGGGTTTCACACACTGTAATTTACAGACCTCTGCATTGTAAATTCACATGACTCAGAAACTCTGAGCAGGAACTTTGTGATGTGTATGTGTGTGTGTCCCTTTAAGAAAAGTAGATGTATAGATATGTTTCCATGATAGGCAGAGCTTATGCATGCATGTGTGAATACATGTAAGCAATATCTCAGAGCTTTATAGAAAGGAGGGGTCTTTGTTGCCTGCTTCCCCTACCCCACCAGACAGAGAATTAATCACACCTCCTACTGTCTTTTTGAAACAGACACCCCTGCATTGGTACAGCTGATGAACCATGGAGTGGTCATTTAGATCTTTCACATATTCCATGAATTCTTCTCCAAAAGTATTTATTTATTTTATTTTATTTTTCGCTGCACTAGGTCTTCCGTTGCTGTGCGCGGGCTGTCTCTAACTGTGGTGAGTGGGGGGCTACTCCGTGTTGCAGGGCATGGGCTTCTCATTGAGGTGGATCCTCTTGTGGAGCACGAGCTCTAAGTGCTCAGGTTTCAGTAGCTGTAACGTGCAGGCTTGGCAGTGGTGGCTCCCAGGCTTGGTTGCCCTGAGGCATGGTGGGATCTTCCTGGACCAGAGATTGAATCCATGTCCCCTGTATTGGCAGGCTATTTTCAACCACTGGACCACCAGGGGGTTCCCTCAATCAATTATTTTTTAGCACATACTAGGACCTGCTGCTGCTGCTGCTAAGTCGCTTCAGTTGTGTCGGGCTCTGTGCGACCCCATAGACGGCAGCCCACCAGGCTCCCCCGTCCCTGGGATTCTCCAGGCAAGAACACTGGAGTGGGTTGCCATTTCCTTCTCCAGTGCATGAAAGTGAAAAGTGAAAGTGAAGTTGTATCCAACTCTTAGCGACCCTATGGACTGCAGCCTAGCAGGCTCCTCCGTCCATGGGATTTTCCAGGCAAGAGTACTGGAGTGGGGTGCCATTGCCTTCTCCGATACTAGGACCTAGGAACTTACAAACCTTGCAGCAACCCTTTTGCTGATGTTGTAATGGCTGTTGTTGTTTCAGCATGTATGAATGTGGAGCTTTACAGGAAGAAGGGCTTGGCCTCATGCTGGCCTCTTCCTTACCACAGGCAGACTTGTTCACTCTCTGTCACCGGATCTTTCCATCCCTGAACGCGTCTATGATCATGCTGGCTCCTTTCCATATCCACCTCCCCAGCTAAAACACCAACTCACTGACAGCAAGGATGTCTGCATGCTTGCACCTAGCTCTGTGCCTGGCATATGTTGTTCAGTCACTCAGTTGTGTCTGACTCTTTGTGACCCCCTGGACTGCAGCACACCAGGCTTCTCTGTCCTTCACTATCTCCCAGAGTTTGCTCAAACTCATGTTCATTGCATCAGTAATGCTATCCAACCATCTCATCCTCTGCCGCCTCCTTCAGTCTTTCTCAGCATCAGGAACTTTTCCAGTGAGTCAGCTCTTCTCATCTAGTGGCCAAAGTATTGGAGCTTCAGCTTTAGCATCAGTCCTTCCAATGAATCTTGAGGGTTGATTTCATTTAGGATTGACTGGTTTGATTCCTTGCAGTCCAAGATACTCTCAAGAGTCTTCTCTAGTACCACAATTCGAAAGCATTAATTCTTCAGCTCTCAGCCTTCCCTATGGTCTGACTCTCACATCTGTTCATGACTACTGGAAGAATCATAACTTTGACTATATGGACTTCTGTTGGCAAAGTGATATCTCTGCTTTTTAATACCCAGCATACAATTAGTGCTTAATAGTTGTTTAGGTTTCCCTCGTGGCTCAGATGGTAAAGAATCTGACTGCAATGCTGGAGACCCAGGATCGATCCCTGGATTGGGAAGATGCCCTGGAGAAGGAAGTAGCAACCCACTCCAGTATTCTTGCCTGGGAAATCCCATGGACAGAGGAGCCTGGCGGACTATAGTTCATAGGGTCACAAAGAGTCAGACATGACTGAATAGCTAACACAGTAAAAATTGTTTGACGATGCAATGTTTATAATAAAGAGACTAGAATTTTTCATCTCTGGCAGAGGATTATTTTTGAATTCCACGGCAAGAAAAATATTCTATGTGGCTTCTTTGGCCTCTTTGGTGTGAATAATGACCGGAACATAGAGATTTCAAAACTTAAGTACTTAGAAGTAGTAAACAAGGCAGATTGGAAGATACATTTAAATATTCATTTAAACAGTTTTTCTTCCAAAACCTTAAACAAGTACAATAAGGAATTAAAAAGCAACAACTCCAAAGACAAAGAGAGAGCAGTTGAGAGATGTCAACACAATTTTTGAAGATGAAAAGTGACAGATAAATGGAACTGACTTAGCAGATGAGAGCTGAGGCCTTGCCTGCCAGGATGGGTGGAAGCCAAGGTAAAGGGAGCTTATCCCATCACAAAATCCCAGAAATGCTAAGAAATTGGAGGCACTGGGTACCTCGGAGGGTAAAGCTTAGGAGCTTCAGGCAGTAAGACAGTTCAAACGTTTTTATAAAGAGCAGGTATTGGGGATTTCTTCTCCCGATCCACGCAGTAGGCAATGGGCCCTGCCTCTCTCAGTAGCTGGATGGAGGTCAGCTCTGGACAAAGAGAAAGAAACTCGAAACTTGAGGACACCAGCCTAGTGGGGAGGGCAGCCACGTTAAGAACTGGAGCTTGAGGACCCAACAATGAGCCTCCATGCCACTCTTCCCCCTCTGTCTCTTGTCCAAAACTGGCTTCCAGGACTTGTGCTGCTGCAGGCGTTTGGGATCTCCACCTCAGGAACCGATCAGTTAAAGAAAGACTCTCAGAGAATGACTCTTGGGGGATCCTAAAACACAAGTTGGCTCACCGTACCTCTGCTTCCTGTCAACATGCCCCATCCACACACACACAATTTCCAACTACTTCCAGTGACTGTCACGCCCATCTGACCAGGCAGCCAAGGATCACCAGGCATTTAAGGAAAGCTTCTATTCTGAAGACTGGATGAAAGAAAATGCAGAAACACAGAAAAACGGTCACAATATAATCAGAGTAATAAAATAGGTTGCATCTATGGAACAGGAACAGGGGGCCAGATGGGAGAGAGGTTCAAGTGGGGGAGACATATGTATATTTATGGCTGGAGCCTGGTAGGCTGCAGTCCATGGGGTCACAAAGAGTCGGACATGACTGAGCGACTTCTTTCACTTTTCACTTTCATGCATTGGAGAAGGAAATGGCAACCCACTCCAGTGTTCTTGCCTGGAGAATCCCAGGGATGGCGGAGCCTGGTGGGCTGCCGTCTATGGGGTCACACAGAGTCGGACACGACTGAAGTGACTTAGCAGCAGCAGCATGTTGTTATATGGCAGAAGCCAACACAACATGGTAAAGCAATTATCCTTCAATTAAAAATAAATTAAAAAAATAGAACCGGGGTTACTGTAAAAAGGAACATTCAGAAGAAAAAGATGAAGAGATGGAAAATAGGAAGAAGATGTAAGACAAGGAGAGGATCAGCCAGGGTGTCCAACATTTTATTAATAAGCTTCCAAAATTAAAAAAAATAACCAGGGAAATAGAGGGGAGGGAATTTTCCAAGAATCAATACTGGCAGTTTTCTTAGAACTGAAGTACATGATTTTCTGGACTGAGAGGATCCACAGAGTGTCCAGCACACATGGACACTGTCATCCAAGGAACACAGGGAACCCAGCAGAGCGGGAAGGCTGGGCAGAAATGCTTTTGTAAATGTCACTCGTCACCAATGCACAATTTTTGTGTACCCGAGTTCACCAGTTCCCACTCTCTGGGGCCATTCTGTCTCAGGGCTGACTTAGCCCCTCTCTACACAAGGTGCTGAGGGGCACCCCAGGTGGGGGACATCCAGATCTGGGCTTGAATCCCAGCATTGCCTCTTGCCCTGAGGATGCTCATTCTGTAACTTCCCTGAGCCTTGGTTGTCTCATAGTAAACTGACCCGAACAAGACTTCTACGTCTTTTTCCAAAACCAAGCCTCTCTTAGCCTTGGGGATTTATGATGAATTAGACACAGGCTTTCTCCTCAAGGGACTCAGAGGCTTGCAGCCCAGTCAATGTGATGCATAGAAAATTACAAGTCTGCAGGCATGTGGGCCCCCAGAAGGGGTGGTGATGGATGGGGGAACCAGGCGGGCCTGCCAAAGGAGGGTGGCTCTGAGCTGAATCTCAAGGAAAAGAGAGGACTCTGCCAGACCCCTGTATTTTCCTCATTGGTTTTGAGATCCACTTGGTGTGTCCTGAATGCCTTGCTCAGAGGTGCAGTTTATGCTGCTGGTCAACAGACCTCCCTCAGCTGCATCAGAGAAATTTATTCTGTTGAGACAGTAAAATTAACAGTTCTCTCTCGTCCTCTGGACCTTTGTGCCTCTGTTCCCTCTCTGTGAAATGCCCTTTCTGCGAAGCTCCCAGTTATCCTTTGCAATTCGGCTCCGGCAAAATTTTCTTTGGGAGGTTCCTTTTGACCCCTCTCACCCACCTGGTGGACATAGTTTGAATGAATGAAGGAATGAATCAGGGTGTGACATGTGGGCCTCTGGAACTTTGTATTTTTAGGCAGTCAGGCACCTGCCACGCATGTGTTCAACATCCTTTTTACACTGTTGGTTAAAGTCCTTGGAAGTCATCTTTCCCCCGGCCTCTCCACCCAGGTCAGGCCTCCAAAAATGGAAAAGGTTGGTTCCCCTGATCCTTCCCCTCAGCTCTGCAACCCTGGGGCTCAGGAGAGCTGTACCAGCTGTGAACTGACTTGTTAGATCAGCAACTGTAAGGGACAGAAACATCTGTTGGTGCCCCCGTGTCACTAATCATTGTCATGGTTTCCATCCTGGCTGCTGACACCTGCAGCTGAGCCCTGAGTTCTGTGATCTGAGACTGGTGATTGGTAAAATGCCACTTCAAGTGCACGCCTGTCGGAGCAGTCAATGTCAGCTGCCTGGCCTGGCCCCAGGGCAGGCAAAGAGGCAGACAGCTGACACGGGTGACGGGGGTAGAAACTGAGTCTAGCACAATGAGCTGGGCACCTCACTTTCTGAGTTTTGAGTTATGCATGAGGCCATCTCCTGATACCATGTGCCCTTGTTGACGGCTCATACTCTGACAGAATGTGTAAAGTGACAAGGTTTACTTGTCACTGGAAGTGTAGTTACAAGTGTTTCATGGACAATCAGAGAAAAAGGTTAAGTGGTAAAGATGGGAGTCTGTCAACCAAAGGCAAAGTTCAATGAAACAAGTATGATAAAGGATCGATAACTTTCACATATAAAAAGCACTTACAAATCAATAAGAAACATGAATACTACAATAGGAAAATGAAGTAAGGAGAGAGCTATCTCATGGAAGGATTATAAAAGAGCAATGAGCTTAGAAACATGTTCAGCTTTGCTAATAATAAATATGCATATAGAAATGAGCTTTTAGAAAATGTATCAGACTGGCAAAATGCTTTGAATAATTAATCTTCAATTTTGGTGAGAGAAAAATAAGATAGTCACACATTCTTTTGGGAATGCAAACTGGCATTACCTTTCTGGAAAACAATTTAGCAGTATGTACCTAGAGACTTTAAAAATACTCCTAATGCTTGACCTGTAATTCCTCTTCTAGAAATGTCTGCCAAAGAAATAGAAACTGGCACAAAGATTTATATGCACAGAGATGTTTATTGCAGAATTATTTGGAAGCAGCTCAAATGTCTAACCATAGTGGAATGGTTAAGTAAACTGTAACATAACAACACAGTGAAATATCACACTATCATTAAAACAATGCTTCTGAAGAATTTTAAATGACATGGGAAAATACTCATGATAACACTTTAATTGAAAAAAGCTGTGTAGAAAATTATACGTACATTGTAAATTCAATTATGTAAAAATACTGCTCCCCATTAAATACTATCTCTTTTCAGAAAAAAGTCTTGGACGAAAAATATAAAAATACAGTGGTTATCTCTGGATCAAGAGATTATTGTTAATTTAGATTTTCTTCTACACATTTTCTGATTTTTCCATAGTTTCTAATTTATCTGCTTGTTCATTCATAGGAGTACATCCTCTGTCCCTAGCACTGGTCCAGGCACTAATTTGAAAGCCTACCTACATTCTTTCTGTCTACAATCCTGGAGTTGGAAGCGGACTGCTGGAGTTTAATCCTGATTCTGTTGCTCAGTGTCTACTCTCTCTCTGTCTGTCCTCAGGAACAAAATACAGGATGATACTAGTAGCTATGTCATCGTGTGCTTGCAAGGATTAAACAACATGATACATAAAAAGGGCTTGGCTTAGGGCCCAGAAGCTAAAGTATATCAAAAGATAAACTAAAGTACATCTACCACTGGGAAAGCCACACAGAGAGAGTGCCTCCATCTCATTCCTACCTGTTCAAAGTCCAGTCTGCATGGAGGTGTAGAGTGAAAACAGTGTTCCTCTTCTCCATCAGTCCCCTCCCTTGCCACAGAATCCTTTTCCTATCCTCAGAGGTGCCGCATGAAACAGTTTTGTTAGTTTGCTTATCTTTCCCTGAAATGCTTTCTCTGCATCTAATGCTTCAGGACAGATCTGATTGTGCCCATTTGTTAAATAAGGACGAAGAGACTGAAAAATGGTCAGTGGGGTGACCATTTTCACACAGATGGGCAGAGCCAATGTGGGAAGGCAGATAAGAAGGCAGATCCTGGTCCATCTAGCATCAGTGTCCAGGCCTTCTGGATTGTCCTTTCATCCCTGAGCCCAGCCCCAGACAAGTTCTTTACCTTATAAAGAATAACACTTCAAGATAAATCAGATGGTAATGAACCTGCCTGCAATATAGGAGACCAGGGTTCTATCCCTCGATTGGGACGATCCCCTGGAAAATGGAATAGATACCTACTCCAGTATTCTTGCCTGGAGAATTTCATGGACAGAGGAGCCTGGTGGGCTGCAGTGCATGAGTCACAAAGAGCCGGACACAACTGAGCGATTAAATTTCCACTTTCAAGGTAAAAGCAGGATATTAGAAACTCTGAACTCCAAGCCACTTTATTTTTGTCTCCTACTGCCACTTACATCTTATTCTGTAGGGGGAGCCCTCCCCTTCGTCCTTGAAGAGAACTTAAGCAGACCTATAACCTTTGTCTTCGACTTTAGTTGACCAAGTCCTGTGTTGCTAGGACCCAGACGGTGTTGAGGCATCCAGTCTCCTTTTCCCAGCTGGACTGGTTCCAGCACAGCCTGTGTATCAGAGAGGGGTGGGTCTGCTCCCTTTCTGCCTTCTTCTCCACCCACTCATTGTTGTCTCCATTGACAGTCCTAGGCCTGCAGGCTTTCAGCCTTTGGCAGATGTTTACAGCTGTCTCCTGCTCTGGTCGGCACATTTGGGAGTTCCGAGAGACAACCCCCCCTTTCTGAGCCCTTGCAAGCACTCCATCATAGTGGGTAGGGCTTTTTTGGGTGGCCAGTCTTGACAACTTCACACTCAACAACTTCCTACGGGTGGATTCCACTTACCATGTCAAGCGACACTCTTGGGAAGGAGGATCCATTTCAGTATGATCCCAACATTCTCTGGTAACCCAAAACTTGACTCCCAAGATTCAGGAACCATTTCTTTTTGTCAAAGCAGGGGAGGGTAGCATATTTCTCAGCCAGTTACTTACAAATGGGATGGAGCCACCATGACTATTTCAGGTGTGTGTGTGTGTGTGTGTGTGTGGTTGTATGCACTCATATGCATGTGCACTGGGTCTCTGATTTATAGAAAAAAATTGAAACTTAGAAAGCTGGAGTGTCTTGGGTAAGATCTTGTGACTGTTGGTTGTGAAGTCAAAACTCAAACCCAGGTCTTCTGATTCTGGCCAGAGCTTTCTCTCTTAAACAGCTTTGCTGTCTGTGAGAAGAGGAAATGAGATTGATCATCTTTAAGGGACTGCTCAAGTATTCTAGGGCTCTGAGATTATGCCTCTTCTCTGGCTCCAGAATGGACAATAGCTCCTTGTCACAATACATGGATGGGGCTTCAGATTGTCCTTTATAGGTGACCTTGCTCACCATGGTTCAAGCCCATGAATGGCCTCTGTTAAGAATCAACAACAACTCCTGTTGGTTGGGGGCCAGCTGGGTACCAAGCCCAGAATTTGGCACTTCGTACACATTATCTCTGAACAACAATGGAGAAACATTAAGAGCAGTGGGTAAGAAACACTAGAGGATGTTTTAAGCCTTGCTGTTGTTGTTAGTCAGCTGCTAAGTCATGTCCTACCTACTCTTTGTGAATTCACTGACTACATACAGCATGTGAGGTTCCCCTGTTCTTCACTATCTCCCAGTGCTTGCTCAAACTCATGTTTATTGATTCAGTGATGCTATCTAGCCATCTCATCCTCTGCTGCCCACCTCTCCTTTTGCCTTTAATCTTTCCCAGCATTGGGGTCTTTTACAATGAGTCAGTTCTTTGCATCAGGTGGCCAAAGTATTGGAGTTTCAGCTTCAACATCAGTCCTTCCAGTGAATATTCAGGTTTGATTTCCTTTAGGATTGACTGGTTTGATCTTGCAGTCCAAGGGACTCTCAAGAGTCTTCTTCATGACCACAATTAAAAAGGATTAATTCTTCAGCTCCTTTCTGGTCCAACTCTCATATCTGTACATGACTACTAGAAAAACCATAACTTTGACAATATGGACCTTTGCTAGCAAAGTGATGTCTCTGCTTTTTAATATGCTGTCTAGGTTTGTTATAGTTTTCCTTCCAAGGAGCAAGCATGAATTCATTTCATAGCTGCAGTCACTGTCTGCAGTGATTTTGGAGCCCAAGAAAATAAAATCTGTCACTGCTTTCACTGTTCCCCATCTATTTGCCATGAAGTGATGGGACCAGATGACAAGATCTTAGTTTTTTGAATGTTGAGTTTTAAGCCAGGTTTTTCAGTCTCCTCTTTCACCCTCCAGAGGCTCATGGATCACAAGGCTGTGATCCATGAAGGGGGTACTAAGCCTTACTCTTTTCCAAAGAGAGGTCAAAGAAAAAGACCTAAAAAAAAAAAAAAAAATTAAAGCCTACACGTGAATAGCAGCTTTACTTGTACTCATTATAAAATGGAAATAATCCAAATGTCCGTCAACTGATGAGTAGATAAACAAAGTGTGGTACATGCATGGATGTTACCAGCCTTAAAATGGAATGAAGTACTGATACATACTACAAAATCGATGAACTCTGAAAATGTTAAGCTAAGTGAAAGAAGCCAGACACAAAAAGGTAAGTAGTGTCTGATTTCTGTTCTACAAAATGAATAGGCAGATATATATATATATATACATATATATATACACACACACACACACACACACACATCTATATGTATATGTATAAAGTAGATGGGTGGTTGCACAAGGCTGAAAGGAGGGGAGAACAGGGCTGGACTGCTAACAGGTTTTCCTTCGGGGTGATGAAAATGTTCGAAAAGTAGACAGTGATGATAGTTGCACAACTCTGTGAGTATACTAAAAACCATTGAATTGTACACTTTAAATGGGGTGGATTTTATGGTTTGTGAATTACATCTCAATTTTATGGTACATGAATTAAAAAACCAAAAAAAAAACCCAAAACCAAAACCCAAATGGCCAAGTCATGAGGATTTTACCTGGCTTGTTTGCTAAGGGACCTAGGAATCCGATTGTAAGAATTAATCAATGCATTCACTTTGAAAATGGAATTACAGTGTGTGGTTGTGGTTCCAGAAATCCATCCCTTCTCAGTCTCTATATTAGGACTGAGGCCTATTAGCTCCTATTGGAAGTCTAATCTCCTGCTGAAGATGTGAGAATAAGTAATTTACTTTCAGTCAATCAAACGTGTTAAGGGGGAACTCTCAAGGTAGCTCAGGGGAGGGGGGATTGTTTTGTTTTTCTAATATTATTGAAAGCCCCGCAGAGCCACTGGCAGCTTCTCTGCAGCTGGGTGAGTTCTCTCAGCAGGGGGCCCAGTGGACTGGAATCCTCAGCAAATCATCCAGACAGCCGGGACCATGAAATCCAGCCAGACCCCCAAAAGGTGACCCCCGCAGCCCCAGCGCCCTCTGAAGCCCTCCGGGTAGGCTGGCTTCCATTTCTGGTCCAGCGTGGCCACTGAGGAATGCCAGACATCTCCACGCCTGCAGCCACAAGGCCACCAGGTGTGCCCAGGCCGGAGGGAAGGTTCAGGTCTGGGTGGTGTTTCTGCTCTTTCTCCCTGCCCCTCCTGGAAGCCTGCCCCAAACCTCCCCGCCTCCATCCCTCTCCTGTTTCTGCTCTGTTGCTGGCTGAGAGTTTGGACAAAGCCATGACTCTCTCTGCAGGCTGGGGAGACTGCTGGAGGCCCATCTTCTAGGGGGTATCATTTCTTCGGGAAATGGTTGGGCTAATTGGAGACAGGTGTCCCTAGGTGCTAACACGCAGACTCCCACTGGAGAAGTGGGTGCAAAGTCAAACCACATGGGCTACTTACAATAAGTGAGGTGTGAGCTGCTGGCCCTTTACCTCATCCTCCTTCTCCTGCTCCCACCCTCTCCCTGCAGTCTGAAGGGGACAATCCCCCTCCATAGCCGACCCTGCCCCGACCCTGACTCACACGTCGGGTGGTATGGTTATGGTTTCCACATAGCAGTTTGCTGGTACAGAGAAGTGAAGGGCAAAGGCTTCTTGGAGTGGGATTCTGAGAAGAGCCGGGGATAGTACATGGAAGTGGGTCATATGAAAAGAGACCCAAAGAACCAAGGCTGTTTTCCTGAAGCCTGGAGACCCTCTGTTCACATGTACTAGGAATCCACTTAGCCAGCAGGTTTGGAACTTTGAGGAAGAATACATTCAAACATTTTCAAGTCCTCTCTGGGTGTCAAATCCCGTCGTCCATTTTCCAGACAAGAAAACTGAGGCTCCAGTGTGATCCCCACACAGGCAGAGTCAGGATAGGAACTGATGCTGTGGCCCCTGCGTTAGGGCTTGTATTTATTTTGCCTGTGGGTTAAATCTACAGGAGTTCAGAGACAGATTCAGAGGGAGCATGGGCATGGGCATACCAACTGCCATTTTTCTAATTCCCCTGCCTTCCTTCTTTTCATCTGCTGGACCCTCACTTGCTGTGTGGGGCAAAGCTTGGAAAGAGGGTAAGGGGGTAGGCTGTGGGCAAGGAGACTTCAGAGCCCCTGAAATCACACCTTAAACATTTCCCAATCCGTCATATTGTCTGAGCTCCACAATATTAATGATTTCATTGCAGGGTGGGCCAAGGAATCTGAGATATTTTGATTCTAGAGACAAGGCTATTGATAAATAAATAGCCTTGATAAATTCAGAAGTTGGGGCTGTGAGATGGGGCAGTGGGATCCAGTGGAGAGAGCACTGGGCTGGAGGACAGGAGTCCTGGGTTCCAGCCAGATTCTGTTACCAACTATTGTCTGAACTTTGCTAAGGGACTTCACTTGACTGGTGTTTAGCATCCTAATCAGTAAAATAAATACCTTTTTTATTCTAAGTGTTGCCTTTGCTCTGCCAAAGCTTTTTCATTTTCTCTAGTCCTACCTGTCTATTTTTGCTTTGGTTGCCTGTACTTTTGGTGTCACAGCAAAAAAAAAAAAATCATTGTCAAGATCAATGTTAAGAAGCTTTCCCCCTATGTTGAATGTCAAATCTTATGTTTATGTCTTTAACTCATTTCTGAGTTGTTTGTGTATGGTGCAAGAGAGAGGCTCAATTTCATTCTTTTGGATGTAGATACTCAGTCTTCCCCAAGTCTTCCCTCTTCCTTTGTTGAAGAGACTATTCTTTCCCCATTGTGTATTCTTGACACCCTTGTTGAAAATCAGTTGGCTGTATACATGTGGGTTTATTTCTGGAGGTTTTATTCTGTTCCATTGGTCTCTTTGTCTATCTCACAATATGTGTAACATGAGAAAATATTTCCAAATCATTTATCTGGTAAGGGGTTAATATCCAAAATATATTAAAAAAAAAAAAAAAAAACTTCTACAACTCAATAACAAAATAGCAAATAACCTGATTAAAAAATGGGAAAAGGCCATTTTTCCAGTGAAGAGAGCCATTCAACCAGGTAGATGAAAAGGTACTTACTTAAGGTTACTAATTATCAGGGAAATGCACATCAAAACCACCATAAGCTATCACCTCATACCTGATAGGGTATCTGTCAGAATGGCTATTATATAAAAACAACAAGAACTATAACAAAAGATAACAAGTATTGGTGAGGATGTGGAGAAATTGGAGCTCTTGTAAGGTAAGATTCCATTTCAAGTTGATAAGGATTTAAAATGGTGCCATCCACTATGGAGGTTCTCAAAAAATTAAAAATAGAACTACTATATAATATAGAAATTGCACTTCACTTTATTATGTTTACAGATATTGAGGGTTTTTTGTTTTGTTTTTTAATATAAATTGAAGGTTTGTGGCAACCTTGCATGGAGCAAGTCTATGGGTACAATTTTCTGAGCAGCATCTCACTTTCCTGTGTCTAGAATTTGGTAATTCTACAAATATTTCAAACTGCTTCATTATTCTTATATTTGTTGTGAGGTCTGTGATCAGTGATCTTTGATACTACTGCTGCTGCTGCTGCTGCTAAGTCACGTCAGTCGTGTCCGACTCTGTGATACTGCTACTACAACTCAAATGATGGCTCGCATTTTAAGCAAAAATTATTTTTTAATTGAGATATGTACATTTTTTAGATATAATGTTGTTATACACTTAATAGACTACAGTCTACTGTAAACATAACTTTTATATCCACTGGGGAACTAAAAAATTCATATGGCTCACTTTATTGTAGTGGTCTGGAGCCAAACCAGCAACATCTCTGAAGTATGCTTGTATTGGGTTTCCCTTGTGGCTCAGATGGTAAAGAATGCATGTATATAAAAAAAAAAAAAATAGAAATCAGGATATTGAAGAGATCTCTGCATTCCCATGTTTATTGCTGTATTATTCACAACAGCCAAGACTTGGGAACGAAAACTCATGTGTTTGTTGACAGATGAATGGATAAAGATACTGTGGTCTATACATACAGTGGCATATTGTTGTTGTTAGTCATTCTTTGTGACCCCATGGACAGTAGCCCACCAGGCTTCTCTGCTCATGGGATTCTCCAGGCAAGAATACTGGAGAGGGTTGTCATTTCCTTCTCCAGGAGATCTTCCCAACCTAGGGATCAAACCCACGTATCCTGCATTGGCAGGCAAATTCTTTACCACTCAGTCACCAAGAAAGCCCACAATGAAATATTATTTAGCCTTAAAAAGGAAGGAAATTCTACCATTTGCAAAAATAGATGGATCTGGAAGAGATTATGTTAATTGAAATGTCAGTCACAGAAAGAAGAATGCTGTATAATTCCAGTTACATGTGGAATCTAAAATAGCCAAACTCATGTTGTTACTTAGTCACTCAGTCATGTCCGACTCTCTGTGCCCCACGAACACCAGCCTTCCCTGTCCTTCACTATCTCCCAGAGTTTGCTCAAACTCATGTTCATTGAGTTGATGATGCCATCCAACTATCTCATCCTCTATTGCCCCTTTGTCCTCCTGCCCTCAATCTTTCCCAGCATCAGGGTCTTTTCCAATGAGTCAAACTAGTAGAAGCAGAGAATAGAATGGTGGTTGTTTGGGGTTGGATGGAGGAGAGAATGGCAAGTTGCTATTCAATCAGTATAAAGGTTTAAATATACACAGTGAATAAGTTCTAGAGATCTGCTGTATAATATAATGCCTATTGTTAACAATATGGTGTTGCACATTTAATTAAAAACTTAACAGGGCGGATCTCATAATAATTCTTAGCACAAAAATTAAAAACATGAGAATAGAAAATGTTGGAGGTGATGGATATGTTTATTTCCACAATTATGGTGAGAGTATCACAAGTGTACACATATGTCTAAGCTCATCAAATTGTATACACTGAATGTGTACTTTTTTTTGGTTTATGAATTCTACATCAATAAAGCTGTTAAAAACAAGCAAAAAAGACTTTGAAACTTTCTGTTAGACACTAGACATTGGTAGTTGCCTACCAAATTACCATCAGCTTTTTTCCTCTTTGCTTGCCTTCTGAATAGAGGCTAAAAGAAATCAGGTCCTCTCTTTTCCAATCTTCTTTGTAGTGAGGGATAGTCATGTGACCCAGTCCTGGCCAGTGAGATATAAGAGAAGTCTGGAACACCTGGAAAAAGCTATTCCTTCTCACTAAAATGACAGAAGTTCCAGATGAGAAGCCACTTTCCCACACACTCCCTTCCTTGCTACTTGGGACATGGCTGAGTGAGGATGTGATTCCTGGAGCTATAGCAACCATCTTGTGGTCATGAGGTAAGACCAAATGAAAGAAGCCAAGACACTGAGGTTGTATAACAGAGAGCTAGGTCCTTAACATTATTGAGCTGCTGATCCAACCTTAGCACCACAGTCTCAATATTTCTTGTCACAGATTTTTAAGTGCCTTTATTATTTAAGCTATTTTTAGGCAGGTGTCACAGCTACAGTCAAATATATCATGATACACTAACATCTTACAATTCTGTAACATGTATGATCCATTTACAGATGCCAACTAAAGTCCCTGGGGATGATGAATGTTCATTCTGTTAGTATCACTCTTTGTCTTGTGGCCTCTTCACCTGGCTTCCTCCTGTCCTTCAGGACAGACATTCCTTTCTTAGAGAAGCCTCTGCTCCCACCCTGTGTACTGGGAAGGGTGTCCTTGCTCTAGCCATTTGCCTTTACCTGAGTTGTGCATTGCAGTTACCTGTGCACCTGCTCATCTTCCTCACTGAACTATGAGCTCTCGCAGGGTAGAGGCCTTCTCTTCTTCATACACACACATCTCCAACATCTTGGAAAGCTAATTAGGTCTCCTAAGGCTGTGAGTGGCAAAACCACATATCAAACTAGCTTAGAGAAAGGGGAGACATTGAGCAGGAGGGGGTAAGGCACAAACTCAAATGGCAGTTGAATAGTCAAATAAATGGCCCCAGGAGCACTTGGAATCAGGAGTTCAGCTGCCTCCAGTATTCACTCCTTGTGTGTCTCTTTCCCCCTTTTTCTCTGTCATTTTTGCTTCTCTCTATGTGTTTACTTCATTAACGTTTGTTGCTTCCTCCACGTGGTGGGAGACACTGGCACTGTTTTTGGGCCTCTGGTCACAGAACGTTTGCCTCTGGAGAGGGACTGACCTCAGTTCCTTCTTGAAAAATTCCCTGGGGACGAATCTTAGCCACCAGGGTGGGTGGGGTCATGCAGGCACAGGGCGGCTCCTGCTGTCCCAGTGTCTGCAGTAAGGGGAAGACAAGTTACCCCACAGGAGAGTGAATTCCCAGGTGGGACGGTGGAGGTACCAGCAGACACAACAAAGGGCTTCCATTGCATCTAATGTAGTCCCTCAGAGAAGGGACCTAGCAGCTGGTCCACGGAGGCTGTGATCAACAGGGTCTTCTGGATGGGGAGCAGCCTCTACCCATAGGGGAGGGGCTGGAGCAGGAAACAGGGTGAGCATCTTGTCCCCACCCTCCAGCTTCCCAGACACACTCCTACCATCCAGTGCCCAGCTGCCTCTGAGGAGAAGGACCAATTCACCGGGAACCAGGACCTCAGAAGGGTTCCCTGTAGGGAAGAGCAGGGGTACAAGGGAGGAAGTCTGGACAGGAAGTGGAGAAGAAATGGGAAAGAAATCAGGAGGGGAGAGGAAGTCAGAAAAGGTGGGGGAGAGGAAAGGAAGGGAGGAGTGACAGGAGATGAAAGTGCAAGGGCCCAAAGGAGAGAAAAGGAAACAGTGGAGAGGAGAGAAAAGGCAGGAAGTGACCACTCTCTGAGCTCCTGTGTGCCAGGCCCTTCCATGCCCCCTTCATCTGTCTGATGGCTTTTCAGGAAGACACAGGCACCCACCTCAAAGAGGAGAAAGTGAGGGTCTAGAAGCATCACGGCTTTCCTTGTGTCCCCTTCTTGGCACTTGACCTGTCATGAGGATCTTGAGAGTGGGGCTCTGTCTTTACTATTCTTTACTCTTCAATTTCAGCACTAAGCACAAGGCCTGACACATCATAGGCATCTGAGAACGCTCATGGATGAATGAAAGGTGAGCAACGCAGAAGCGTCTTAGTTAATCATGGTTGTATAGCAGCCAGCTTTTGCTAGGCAGTTACTATGTGCCAAGTACTTTACTTCATTTTGCTCTTTCCGCCTCAGCAGTGTGGGGAACATTGGTATCCCCCCATTCTTCAGACAAGGGCGTGGAGACTCAGAGAGGTAACTCACCCAGGGTCATGTGGCTGCTGCTGCTGCTGCTAAGTTGCGTCAGTCGTGTCTGACTCTGTGCGACCCCATAGACGGCAGCCCACCAGGCTCCCCCGTCCCTGGGATTCTCCAGGCAAGAACACTGGAGTGGGTTGTCATTTCCTTCTCCAATGCATGAAAGTGAAAAGTGAAAGTGAAGTCACTCAGTCGTGTCCAACTCTTCTCGACCCCGTGGACTGTAGCCTACCAGGCTCTTCCATCTGTGGGGTTTCCCAGGCAAGGGTACTGGAGTGGGATGCCATTGCCTTGAAGTAGCAAAGGCAGAATTTGAACCCAGGTCTTCTCCTCTGGACACTAAGCACCTTGGCCATCTCCTCTCAAGATGCCAGCCCCTCAGGGGTGGGGAAAGGACTCTCTCAGGCTGAGCTCTGTTGGTCTACCTCCCTGTGGCCACTGCAGGTACAAGTCTGGGTTACTGCTTGCCGGACCGAGCAGGTGGGCTCTGAGACAGTTTCTAGAGGAGGTGTGGGGTAGTAGGGGACTGTCAGCACTCTCTGAGCAACACCTCAAGAGGCTGGTGGGGGTGCATGATCCATTGGAGGCTGGCTGACTTTTTTCCTTGGTCATGGAACCTCTACCTGAGTGCCCACTGGTACCTAAGTGACCCTGGGAAAGGATTTTGGTTTTTCCTTTCTCCACTACTCTTGGGGAATGAAGCCCTCATCCTATTAACCCTACCATTCAATTAGTGAAAAACATGAATCAGATAGCAATCCTTCTGTACCCACTGACAACTCAAGCCTTCATTCAAGGACTCCTCCTACACATATGGTAGGCAGGATGCCATCTCAGTGGTAGGGAGAAGCTGGCTGTATATTTGGGTGGGAAGACACTGGGAAACCCTCTTCAGTGGGTTTTTAGAGAAAGTCGCTCAGGTACCCCAGCCTGGCACCAGTTCATAGACCTGGGGAGCCCTCTACTCACTCACTGGAAGAGTGGGTCCTAAACAGGGTGCCACATGGGAGTCACCCAAGGTTCTTGAACTCTAGTATTTGTCTCCAAGAGGAGACATCTATGTTAGCCTCAATGTGTATGGCTGATCTTTAAGTTAATTTCCTTTCCTGTTTCTTTCCCCTGGTCCTGGGGAGAAACAGTCCATAAATCTCACCATAAATGAGGTTTTTCACATAAGTGGGATTATAATTTTGAACCTGGAGTTGGCATACAAACCAGAAGTGCTCATTGCCTTGATGGAGGGGCCACCAGTGAATCATCTGGGAAGGTGGAAAGAGCAGGAATCTGTGGACAGGCTGCATGGGAAGGGTGAGCTGGAGCACTGTGTAGAGTTGTCCCATTCAAAAAGGGCAGGAGTGTTTCTCTGTCACATTGTTTCTTCCCTTTATCCAAGTGCAGAAGTGGCTGCCACCTTTCTCAGCAAACCAGCTTGGGCCCCCTGCCCTGTATCAGGACTTGGTAGCATCTGCTGTGGGTGGCTTTCTTCATCCCTCTCTCTGGGGTTAGAATTCTAGGTGTGAGGAGGACTGTGGGATAGGCTGTACGTGTAAAGATGAGGATCAAGGCTGAAGGAGGGGAGACACAAGGAAAAGTTTTGTAGAAAACCCCATTGGAAGGTCTAAGAAGGATTTTAGAGGTAGGATAGACTCAGACAACACAAGGACATTCTATGTGGGGGTCATCCAACAGCTCCCACCAACCCCATTGTCCTAGACTTTGGAGGGAAGATAATTCACATATCGCTAGTCCTGTGTCAATTCTCTGCTATGGGAAAAGCTTTCTCTATGTTAGGCTCTGATGGACAGGCAATGAATGAGACCTTGCCATTACCCATTCATCTATCCATTCAAGCTATATCACTTATTGATGTTGGTCTTACTAAACCAACCCAGATGCCGGAGTCTCCATGGTGAACAAGGTTCTAGTCCTCAACTCTAGATGCAGAAACAGATGAGTCAAAAGTGCAGTGTGGGAGAGCAACAGTGGAGGGCATATCGGTACCAGGATGAGGGAAAAGATGAGGACGGGTTAGATAAGAGGGAGGTGAGGGAACTGGGAGGAGACAGCTCCCTAAAAGAGATGCTGTTTGAGTTGAGTATTGATGACAAAGGTAAGAGTAAGCAAGGAGTGTCTCAGGCAGGAGAAAAAGCATGAGCTGGACTCTTGAGACACTATTGCTTGAATTGAATCCTGGCTCCAGGACATTTCTACATGTGACTGGACAAGTGACCCCTTTGTGCTTCATTTTTCCTTTTTGCAAGTGGGCATCATAATTGATACCCAGCTTTTAAGGTTATGGGCACTAGAGGTAAAAAAAAAAAAAAAAAATCCCGCCTGTCAATGCAAAAGACAAAAGAGACACAGGTTCGATTCCTGGGTCAGGAAGATCCCTCGGATAAGGGAATGGCAACCCAACTCCAGTATTCTTGCCTAGAGAACTCCATGGATAGAAGAGTCTGATAGGCTATAGTCCAAAGGGTCGTAAATAGACAAGACTGAAGTGAGTTAGCACAAATGCACAAGCACTAAACAAGTCAGTAGAGTACTGTGTTGGACCCATGGTTTGCTATGATGCTTACTAGTATTGGTCATGGAACAGTGTGGCCCGTTTGGGGAATTGAAGTAGTTCCAGTGACAACAGCGTGGGTTGGAGCAGGATCGCAGGGGAAGATGGGGCTGGAGAATAAGCAAGTGATCTGCTGGAGTTGCCCTTTCTCCTATGGAGAGGAGGGGGAACCAGAGGAGTTTTCTTTGAAGAGCTTGATTCGTAAGCAAGGAAATGACATTCTCCTTAAGGAAATCATGAACATAGGAGACAAAGACCACAACAACAATATGATAAGTGAAAAGATTCAGGTCCAAAGAGCTGTAACAATTCAGAGGTAGGTGAGATCAGAGGCCATGCAGAGAAGAAGGCTTCACAGCAAGGGCATTGGAGCTGGGAGTCCAGACCATGTTGAATTATTCAATTTAAGAATCTCCTTGTTGGGGCTGACACATTCTGCTTTACAGACTGCTGTCACTTACTTGATCTCAATAACTGCAGAGGAAGGCTACCCAGGGAAGGGTTTATATCACTATGGTGCAGCTTTGACATCCTCATCCTAGGTCATTGCTGGGCACTAAGAGAACTAGCACTGAAATCAGGTGTCACCCTGGTCTCTGATTCTGCACCTCTCACTGAAAAAGGGGACTGAGCTTGAGGGCAGGCAAGCCCTGTCGGGGGGAGCAGACTAGCAGCCACTGGAGAGAGTGCAGGGTGATGCTGTAACTGAAGCCATTCCTGGGTCACAGGGAATTTAAACTTGAGAATCCTGGATGGGAGTGTTTGTGCACAGGGAGTGGGGCCTGAGAGAGAAGCAGGAATCAACAGAGAGGGGCTGAATTACAGACATGGATTTGTCCAGTGATTGGGAGGAGAGGTACCGAGGAGGAAAAATTGAGTAGCAGCTGTAAGAGAGACTCTAGGTCATCACAGCACTTTCTGTCTTGTTCCTGGGCTCTTCCTTTGTGGAAGAAATGAAAAGAGAGAGGAGGGGCAACTCCAGAGGGATGTGTGGGCCAGGTGTGCTCACTGTGGCCTATAGCCTGGGGCCAGGCGCCAGCAGGTAATTACAGAAATAGGGAGCAAGTACCTAGAAATGTAAAGCGACTTCACATTGTCATTATCTATACTTGCAGTCAGGGGGCTCATCTTATTGAATGGAGTATTGGCCAGTTTGGATTCTGTGCTAAGTCACTGTCTTAGTCTGTTAGGACTGCTGTAAGAGAATATCATAGACTGTGGCTTACAAGCAACAGAAGCTTACTTTTTATAGTTCTGGGGGCTGGGAAATCAAGATAAAGGCATCAACAGATTTGGTGTCTGGTGAAGGCCCATTTTCTGGTTCATAGATAACTATCTTTTCACTGTTTCCTTACATTGTGGAAGGAACAGGGAGCTCTCTGGGTCTTTTTTTTTTTTTTTTTTAAATAAGGGCACTAATCTTATTAATGAGGACTCCATCCTCATGACCTAATTACCTTCCAAAGGTCCCTTCTCCAAATACCATCACATTGGGCATTAGAATTTAACATACAAATTTGGGGATGGGGGGAACACAAGCATTCAGTCTCTGGTAGTTACCGAGTCACACATGACATGTGCTGCATGCTTGTCACACACAGCAGGGACACACTGGCCTTTATCGCAGGTAGTTGGAAGGGTTTAAGTTCTGCAGGATGAACAGGGGCTAGGTTAAGTCTGGTTGTTCTAATATGCTGTTGAGAGACTAGAGTGAAGTGTGATGGGAAATCTTCATCTGTATTTTTGTTTGTTACAATGAGGGATGATTAACTTTGAACTGGTAAGTCACAGATTGTAAACTGGTGACCCGTCAGCCAACTATGGCCCTTGGACATTTATGCTTGGCCTACATGTGCAGGTTCCCATACTGTTTGGAAAAATTGAATCACATGTCAACTAATTTCATAAAATTTGGATGTTGCTTTTATGAAAAATCAGCTTACCTGGCAAACCTGGGCCACACTTCTGCTTGTCCCCAGTTGGCTGATGCTAAGTAGTGCCTGCCCCTCTAGATGGGGCATGTGCCCCTCAATTCTCATCTCACCCTCTGCTTAGACCTGGCCAATTTCACTAATTTATGTAGTCAGGCCTGGTCTCTGTAGGCTTTTTGATATGCTTAAGTCAATTCAACTTGATTCACTGAAAATTTAATCAGGTGTCTATTATGTGACTAGTACTGGATAATTGTTTTAAAAATTAGATACTTATTGTATTTTGTGGAGGGCAAAGACTTTTTTAAAAGATGTTCTCTCATGCAAAGAGAATGACGCCTTGATAGGAGGTAGGTTGTAGACATGAGATGCAGCAAGAGTCCCAAGCAAAAAGGTATATGGTTGGTGAGCAACAGATACTTCCAAGAAAGCAACAATTACTAGTTTGAGTTCCTTACACTCATATGACACAATACCTTTTCAAAACCTTTCAAACACAGCTCTTGCTTTGATGAACCCTGCTGAGATAGGTAGGACATAGTCCTTTTAATTATGTACATGAATTAGTACTAAGGAAGGTACTGAGGCCAAGCAATGTCTTGGCCAGGTCTACAATCAAGGCTTAGAGTCTAAGCCAGGCCTCTGCATTCCAATCCAGTGCTCTTTCAAACCAAGCCAGGTGTCTGGGGATGGATTCTACTGCCAGCAAGGAAGGCTCATGTAGTTTGGAGACTCTGGTTGAATGATGATTTCAATATGGAAGAATCATCCCGCCAAGAATAATTCATCAAAGAGTGAATCAGTTCAGAAAAGGACACGCCCAAACCATGTCATCACCTGGGGAATGGGGTCTCATCTTTCAGTGCAAGTCACGCCTTACGAAGTTTGAGAGAAGCCATTTGGCCTGGCCCATTTCCTGCATTGTGAAGTCATAGGTATATTTGATGATTTGGGCTGGAGTTGTTGCTGGAGACATCCCAGGTTCCTTAACCATAGAGAGATCTGTGGAGTGGAGGCAGTGTCGGCTGAACATCTAGGGCAAGGCACAAGGACTGGGTGAGCCAAGTCTCCAAGGCAGCTATCTTCTCTCTTTATCCCCAGTTTTCCTACCCAGCTTCTGAGTAGCTCATTTTGCCTCTGAGTCCAGCCTGGGTGGTATCCACCAGGCTGCTGCTTCCCTGTGGGGAGATAGGAGGGAATACGGAGAGGATGCTCCAGAGACATCTCTTCAGCTTCAGTTCAGTTCAGTCGCTCAGTCGTGTCCGATTCTTTGCAATCCCATGAATCACAGCATGCCAGGCCTCCCTGTCCACCACCAACTCCTGGAGTTTACCCAAACTCATGTCCATTGAGTCGGTGATGCCATCCAGCCCTCTCATCCTCTGTCGTCCCCTTCTCCTCCTGCCCCCAATCCCTCCCAGCATCAGGGTCTTTTCCAATGAGTCAACTCTTCGCATGAGGTGGCCAAAGTATTAGAATTTCAGCTTCAGCATCAGTCCTTCCAATGAACACCCAGGACTGATCTCCCTTAGGATGGACTGGTTGGATCTCCTTGCAGGCCAAGGGACTCACAACAGTCTTTTCCAACACGACAGTTCAAAAGCATCAATTCTTTGGCGTTCAGCTTTCTTCACAGTCCAACTCTCACATCCATACATGACCACTGGAAAAACCATAGCCCTGACTAGACGGACCTTTGTTGGCAAAGTAATATCTCTGCTTTTGAATATGCTTTCTAGCTTGGTCATAACTTTCCTGCCAAGGAATAAACGTCTTTTAATTTCATGGCTGCAATCACCATCTGCAATGATTTTGGAGCCCAAAAAATAAAGTCTGACACTGTTTCCAGAGAAATCTAACAGCTATGTGGTCAAGATGCCAGAACATGTAAAGAAAGGTGTAGAGGATAATCCATGTAGCAAAAGAGGTTATTTTGTCAGTGCCCACTACAAACGAGTACAGTCAGTTACTTTGCTTGTGCGTGATCTTAATTCAGTTTTAAATAAATCTGAAGTTATCTGATTCCAAGACTCGTATTTCCCACCCACTACCCTCCAGACCTCACTGTGTGTCCTCTGATTGACAATGGATGTCCAAGGACATTTGTCCCTTAATCTCTGCTCTCTTCCATCTAGGTGACAGTTTGTTGAAGAGGTAGCATAAGTCATCTGCTAATAAACAGATACACATTGCATGCAGCAAATTATAATAATTAGATTGTAACATCGATCATTTTCACATCTGTAGTCCTTATATTTGTGTTTTAAATGTCCTGTAGGATTGAAGATGAGCAGGGAAGGAAATAATTACATGTTATCTGAATAAAATCTGCAACAAATTACCTATAAAACTATAACTATCCAAACAGGATGACATTTACTTTATAAGTTCATGACTCCCTTTCTTTAAAGTTTGCTGAAAAGAGAGCAAAGTAATTACAGTTCTTCTCTGATTGATTAAACATGACATATATGCTAATATGAAAGTAAGGCTTGTCCTTTGTTACACCATCGTCTGGCTTACAGTAATTTGCAAGGTAGCAGACAGAATTATTTCAGAGCTGCTAGCCTGAACTTTGCTATACTAAAAATAGAATCTTGGGTCTCCTTTGCTTCAACCAAGAATTCATATTCAGTCTCCATGTTTCAACTTTCATATAAACCTGAAATGATGTTGCAGCTATTAGAGCCTCTTTTTTTCCCTCTTGTACATCAGAAAACACATGTTGCCACAGTTGGTTTGGCAAAAAAAAAAAAACAAAACAAAAAAGCACCTGCTAAGATTCCCTTTAAAGCAATTACGTAGCTGGTGGTCTGTCAGATGGAGTGTTTTTCACCTTCGGAATAAAATAATGTTAGATATGACTGCGAAAAAAGACACACATAATTTAGAACATCAATAAAATATGCTACTTGTCAAGCTATGAGGAGGACTGTTCAATTTAAAGCAGCAATTATTTAAAAATAGGTCAAGACCACATATTTTGAGAGGATTACCATTACTAATGCAGCAATTAATTACTTTAAAAATCCATATGAATGAAAGGAGAATTAGGAACAACATATAATAATGGCAGCACACATATACTATGCCTATTATGTGGTAAGCATTATTCCAAATGTGTGTTAACTTGATTAATTCTTGGAAGAACTCTATGAACTAGATCCCGTTATGAGCTCCTTTTCCCAGATGTAGGCAGAGAAGCACTAAGAGGTTAAGAACTTCCCCAAGGTCAAACAGTTTTGAAATTCTAGATATCCACTTATCTTCAGGTCATACTGCTGAAATATTCTATGGAAGGAAATAGTAGACTTCTTGGGTTAAAGAAGATAAAGGATAGACTCTCAACAGGAAAGTGGTGGTATAAGCCTTTCCCTGGACCCCTGCCTCATCCTAGAATAGAATGGTCTGTGGGCCTGTGAACCTCTCTGGCCTTGGTTACCCCCATGAACTCAGACACCCCTGTGTGGTAGTAGACCAATAGCTCTGGTGGTTCACTCAGGCTCCTAGCCCGACCTTGTTCCCTGGGACTTCTCTGGCTGAATTGAATTTCGACCCCAATCCCATTTCATCTGACTTTTCTAATTCTGTGCTGCCTCTGTCTCCCCGGGCCTGGAGAACTTGCTCATATGTTGTCTTCTTTGGGAAGACTGTGCTCAATGTCTCAAACAAATCCAAGAGAAGACATTCGACGGTCTAAGTCCTAGCTCTGTTACTTACTATTCCCTGGATGACTCTGAAACATTATTTCAGGGCTTCTTGATTCAGTTTGCTCACCTGAAAAATGGGGGTTTTCAGGGTATTTGTGAAGATCACATGATATATATCAAGCAATGGATTCATGGCATATGCTGGAGGGTTAGTACCCCCCTCTCTCCCTTCCTTTCTTCCTTCTTTTTTAAAAGATCACCTCTCTCTGGGTCTCAGATTCTCATTGAAAAGGGAAGGGACTAGGCTGTTGGTATCCCTTCACTTTCATATTCTGTGGTTCAAAACTGATTATTGAATAATCAAGATACCTACAAGCTAGTTTGTATTTCAAAGACCTAATTGTGGTCAGAGTGATGTTCTTGCTAGACAGTTGAATAATTACTTATTAATTTAATGTACACACACTGAGTCAAAAGATAGACAAAATCATTTTGCCCTTTTGGAACTCAATCCAGTCAGGGAGAGAGAGAGACAGACAGGGGGCAGGTTTAGAATATAACCCGTTGCAGGCTAGAATAGAACAGAGGCTTGTCTAAGTGTAACTAGCTTATAGGAGAAGATATCTGGGGATGCATTCAGTTCAATACTGAGCCTCCTCTGTGGTCTCCTGGTGCCACATACCTGGAGGTTGATGCTCAGTGTGGGAGCTTCATCTCTTGCCCCAAAGATCAGCATCTTTGCTCCTAGCACCTTTACTACTAGGAACAACAGGCCACTGCATCCTTCATGAGGCCTGAAAGCTGAGTGAATTTGGAAGGAAGGATTTTCTTAGGCAATTAATGGGAAATTAATTAAGTCCCTAAAATTGATAGTGTGAAATGACACCCATGTCTGGAGATGTCAGACAGCCAACAGCCTGACCACATCCTCTAGCTGGAAGGGTGGGGCCAGGTCCTTGCCTCCTGGCAGGTCAGGACAACTGGCTTCCTGTTGTTAGCTCCATGTGCGTGATGCCACTGGCCTTCTGGGATGGGTGCCCTCTGCTCTCCCTTTGTTTGCCTCCCTTTCCCCTCCTACCTACCTGAGTTTTAGGAATCCGTGCAATATTCAAGACCTCCTTAAAACTAGGGGCTCCCAATCCCTTGCTTTCCATCTTCTAAGCTACAGAATCATGGACACACACAATTGCTGGTAAACAGGGCTGAGGTAGTAACAATAGGTTCTACCATTTATGCTTTAGCTGGTTTATGTTAGCTTTGCTAGTATAGTTGAGATCAAGGAGGTTTAAGAATTTCACCTAAAGGTTGCATAGCTGGGAGGATGGAGTTTGAAATTCCACGTTCATTTACTGAGCAAATATGAAGCAAGAATGACTATGCACCAGATGCTCAAGGGGAGATGGACAAAGATGCTGTGGTGGTCACAGGCTCATAGAGAAGGTGAATGGAAAGTATTCTAACAGGGACAAGCACAGGTTTCAGCAGCAGCAGCAGAGAGGCAGGGAGTTTCAAGAAGGCTGCCTGGTGGAGGTGCCATGGGAGTTTAATTGCAGAGAATAAACAGTTTTTCAGGTGAATGCAGGGGGTTGCTGTTGTTTAGTCACTAAGTCATATCCGACTCTTTTGCGACCCCATGGACTAGCCCACCAGGCTCCTTTGTCTGTGGGATTGCCCAAGCCAGAATATTGGAGTGGGTTGCCGTTTCCTTCTCCAGGGGATCTTCTGATCCAAGGATCAAACCCACGTCTCCTGCGTTGGCAGGCAGATTCTTTACCACTGAGCTACCAGGGAAGCCTGAATGCAGGTGGTAGGGAGGGCATTCTGGGTTGAAGGAAAGGAGACAGACAAGGACCACACTGGCAAGTCCTAAGGACACTGCAGGTGGCAAAGGTTAATGTGGTGTGGGATGGACTGGGGTTGGAGAGGCGGCTGAAGTCAGATCCCAAACGGTATGCATGAGGACATACAAGGAGCCTGAACAGAAAAAAAAAACAAAAAAACCCTCAGAGCATTTTAAGTACCTCCATATCTTCCTTCATCAACGCTTCTTCTTTTTCAAGTTAAGTTTAGGCGATCTATTTCTGTATAACCAACACGCTACATTTTAGTAGAGGAAAATGATCATCATTTAGTGCATTATGTACAGATGCTGTGGGTCAGGAAGTCAAAAGGGGCACAGTGGGGCTGGGATGGCTGGGGCTAGAGGAGGCACATCTGAGAAAACTTCACTCCCAGGCCCGGCACCTGGCCAGAATGGCTGAGGGACAGGCCCCACTGGGTCCACTGATCAGGAGGCGTCCTTGAAGCTCTTCCAACACAGTGGCCTCTGGTCATCAGATACCTTACACAAGGGCTCCCATCTTTAGGAAGGAGCAGTCTGGTGGGCAAAGAAGATGGCATAAGGCCCTTTCTGACTCAGCCTTGAAAATCATAGTGTCACTCCCACCATTCCCCAGAGATCAGGCCAGTCACAGGCCCACAGGGCTCAAGGGGGAGGGTGTCAAAGAATTGGTGGCCATGTTTTAAAACTGCCATACCTGGAAAGCCCACATGTCCTGAGACCTAGTCGCTTAACTCTTCTGTAGACTCATTAAACTTACTAATCCAAGATCTTAATGGTCTTTGAATCAGTGATTTCTAAAATCCTTTAGCTCTAGTGAAACACAGGGAGGAAGAGCTGGTGTCAGGGTGAGAGAGGGACCCCTGCCCACCAGGCATGCCTCTCCCTCTAAACACATGTTTAATAAACACATGTTTAAAGTCACTTTCAGGAACAGTTAGAACTGGACATGGAACAACAGACTGGTTCCAAATAGGAAAAGGAGTACGTCAAGGCCGTATATTGTCACCCTACTTATTTAACTTATATGCAGAGTACACTATGAGAAACGCTGGGCTGGAGGAAGCACAAGCTGGAATCAAGATTGCCAGGAGAAATATCAGTAACCTCAGATATGCAGATGACACCACCCTTATGGCAGAAAAGGGAAGAGGAACTAAAGAGTTTCTTAATGAAAGTGAAAGAGGATAGTGAAAAAGTTGGCTTAAAGTTCAACATTCAGAAAACTAAGATCATGGCATGCGGTTCCATCACTTCATGGCAAATAGATGGGGAAATAGTGGAAACAGTGGCTGACTTTATTTTTTTGGGCTCCAAAATCACTTCAAAAGGTGATTGCAGCCATGAAATTAAGACACTTAATCCTTGGAAGGAAAGTTATGACCAACCTAGATAGCATATTCAAAAGCAGAGACATTGCTTTGCCAACAAAGGTCCATCTGGTCAAGGCTATGGGTTTTCCAGTGGTCATGTATGGATGTGAGAGTTGGATTATAAAGAAAGCTGAGTGCCAAAGAATTAATGCTTTTGAACTGTGGTGTTGGAGAAGACTCTTGAGAGTCCCTTGGACTTCAAGGAGATCCAACCAGTCCATCCTAATGGAGATCAGTCCTGGGTGTTCATTGGAAGGACTGATGCTGAAGCTGAAACTCCAATACTTTAGCCACCTGATGCGAAGAGCTGACTCATTGGAAAAGACCCCGATGCTGGGAAAGATTGAGGGCAGGAGAAGGGGACAATAGAGGATGAAATGGTTGGATGGCATCATCGACTTGAGGGACATGGGTTTGGGTGGACTCCAGAAGTTGGTGATGGACAGGGAGGCCTGGCGTGCTGTGGTTTATTGGGTTGCAAAGAGTCGTACATGACTGAGCGACTGAACTGAACTGAACTGAAAGTCACTTTCTCAGAATTCTGCATGATCTGAGGAGCAAGGTTTCCAATTCCCTCTTTTAAAGTGTTTGCTTTTCATAAAGATTCAAGTGGGTGACAAGTCTCCACTGGTGTAAATCCAGACCCAGGAAACTCATACGGAGCTTTCAGGAGTGTCCCCACAGCTCATGCCACTCAGCAAGGCATGTTCTACTCATACGTGGAGCCAGTTCTCTTTATAGTGTCTAAAAAAAGGTCTAAACCAATGGCTATCTGTACTACCTGCTCTCCAACCGCTTTTTAAATGTCTGATTTCAGGTTTTGGGGTTTTTTTCTAGCTAGTGTTGGAGCCCTTCTCACTCTCGTCTTCTGTTCTGTTGTTCACCTCATCTTCCCCTCCTGTGCCCATATAGCCTGAGTGCATAGAAAAAATGTTCCCCTTGGCTCCAGTCCTCAGGGCTGCAGAGCAGGGCAGTTTGGAGGTGTGGTTGCTTGGGCCATCTCCAGAAGGCCAAGTGCACAGATAAGGGGACACGTTCTGTGTGTCCCTAGAGTCACCTTCTCCTCCTCCTCCCCTGGCCTCTTCTCCCCTGTGAGCTGCCCCAGGTGGGGGTGAGTGGTACATAGCCTTGGCTGACCTCTTGACTGTGATATGATGGACGTCCCAGCTCTGTGTGCCTGGCTTTCTCCCACCAGCCTGCTGGGCAAGAGGAAAACTTTGGGTGTTAGGGTCCAGACAGGAAGGAAATGGGACCCTCAGATTGGGTCCACTTGGGGAGAGTTTAATTAAGAGATTATTTCACAGAGGTGGACAGAGGGTAGGGTGGTCTTAAGGCAAGGAAGCCATCATCAGAACGTGATGGAGAGAACTGTGTGAAACGATGGCCCAGTAGGAGCTGGGACTCCTCTGTGGATGCAGTTAACCTGCAGCGTTCCCAGAGGGTGGAACCCTCAAGAAAAGGAGTACCTCAGCTTTACGCACTTCCCTCCCTTCCCTCATGGGCTTCCCAGGGGATACACGGGTAAAGAATCTGCCTGCAATGCAGAAGACACAGGAGATGCAGGTTCGATCCCTGAGTCAGGAAGATCCCCTGCAGAAGTAAATGGCAACCCATTCCAGTATTCTTGCTTGGAGAATCCCATGGACACAGGGTCCTGGTGAGCTACAGTCCATGGGGTCACAACCAGTCAGACACGACTGAGTGCTTGTGCGTGCTTGTGTGCACATGCACACACACACACACACACACACACACACACACACACAGAGCCTCCCCTTATTCTGACCGGTGTTTGCCTTGGTCCACCCTATAGGGAGCCCTGTGCAGTTGGGAAGCAAGCTGCAGGTCAGAAACCTAGAGCAGTGTCAGGGCTGGGAGAGTGTGGATCTGGGACAAACTGAAGATACCCAGAGGTGTGCTTACAGGTATTCAGTGCATACTGTGCACCCAGGCCTTTATGTTTCCCATGTAACCTACGATATCCCTGCCAGTTAAGGATGCACTCCATTTTACGGATTGGATCCTCAGGGCCATGAATGTACATCAGGCCCTCTCTGCACAGGTGAATGTAGTGTGAGATTCCCTACCACCTTGTTTGGCTCCTGGCCCAGAGGATGCCCCACGATTGCCCCACAGCTGCCTCTCTAAAATATTTCCGACACTCATCAGTCATAACAAGCTTCCTGCATCAACTTGCTTTCCCAAACCCAAGATTTCTTATTGCCAAGTGTAATTAACATGATACATTGACTTAGGGCACAGCTAACAAGCACATATTAATTCTGAAAAGTCAGGTTCTTTCACTGGAAATGAGCTGCTGATGAACACCTACCACAGGAGTTTAAAAGTGCAGGAAAGGGAGTGGGTAATTATGGGCTGGCACAACCCATAGGTCTGAGTTTTTGCCCCCTGGAAACACCCTGACAATGAGTGATTGCCTTCCGAGTTGGGGAGGGGAGTGCTCAGGTTGCCCCAGCTCTGCCTCCCCAGTGCCCTGTCTCCCTCCACTCCACCTAGGGAGCATCTTGGTTTGGCCTGTCTCTCAATGTAGTTATCTCCGATCAGAACTTGTACCCGAGCTGTTCTTTGCCTAATTGCTTCCCCTGACTAGAAAATTTATACCCTCCTTTCCTCTCCTGACTTGCAGAGAAAATCCACCCATCTTGGGACGTAGGTCACTGAGCAGTCTTGGACAAACAATGGGAAACAAAACAGAGATGCTCAGATCCTGTCTGCCTCTCATTCAGGGGCCCTGACAGTTGGAATTTCCTTTAGAACTCTGGTTTCATGAGCCAGATGTTTCAGCAAATTCCCCTTTCTATCTCCTGTCCCAATGGGGAGAGTAAACTTCTTTGCACATCTTCATGTTCTAGGGCTGAGACTTTCCCCCCATCCTTCTTTGTGTGGGGGTGGCTATTTAGTTGTAGGGGCTCCATTCTGATCTCTGAACCTCCTTCCCATACAAGTTGTCTCCTCTCTGTACTGAAAGCCAACAGGAGACTGAACACTGGGTTAGGAATGCTTTTTCCTTGTATAACAAGGAGGAGGTCTGGGTTCAAGTTCCACCCTGCAAATTCAGCTATGGGAAGCTGGACAAGTCATGGCAACTTGTTAAATAACAATTTTCCCAGGGGCAACTTGGCGGTAACGATCCCCTCTCTTGGGTGACTGTGGGTCAGTGACTTAGCACATGCAGATGGCTTTGCATGGTGTCACACTTGTGGAAGTGTCCTGGTAAACACTCTTCCCTCCGACTCTCCCCTGGTGGCTCAGTGATAAAGAATCCTGCAATATAGGAGGCACAGGTTTGATCCCTGGGTTGGGAAGATCCCCCTGGAAGAGGGCATGGCAACCCACTGCAGTATTCTTGCCCGGAGAATCCTATGGACAGAGGAGCCTGGTGGGCTATAGTCCATGGGGTCTCAAAGAGTCGGACGTGACTGAAGTGACTGAGCACTCACACTGACTCTCCCTGCTTCACGTACCGCTGAGCACGCCAGCAACTGCTGGGGCGGTCAAAAAGTTTGTATTTCTTGAGGAATGCAAGGAAACCACCACATACCTCTGTTTAAAAACTTATTTTGTGGTTTCCTTGGTTATTTATAGAACTCTGACTTTCTCTTCCCCATCACTTTCCTCTTCACTTCATTCTCCCATGTTTTCCATCTCCCCTTACAGACCAGTCTCCCTAAAGGATCCTGGATGCGTATGAGGGGCCTTGTTTCCATCCCTGCGGTTTCAGATGATCCTCTTTCTGTCAACAGGGGTCTTCTGGCTGAGTTCCTCTAGGCTTTTTCTCCAGAAGAAAGGAAGGATTTCTCTAGTAAACCTCTCCTCCACACCCCCAAAGCTGCTGTGTATCTTTTGCCTAATGAAACGGAATCCAATGGCTGAGACTAGCCTCTTCCCAGCAGGATTTCCAGTGCTGTGTTTCTAGCTTTTCTTATTATCTAAGTTGACTCCCTCCTCACCTTCTTCAGCTTTCTGCCACCTAACCTGTCCATGCTCCATTCCACTCTGTCGTCTGCCTCTCTTCACTAGTGCCTCTGAATGGAATTAGTTAACTGCTTAACTGCATCTTCCAAGGACTTTAAGGATGTCTCTATCTGGCCCTCTGGTCAGGCCTCCCCCCCCCCCCCACCACTACACTCCCCCCCCGCCCCCCCAACAAAAGAGGAATCACCATTAAAGCTGAGTTTCTGTTCAAAAGACAGTTCTCAGGCATCTCAAGCTGTAGCTTGGACAAATTTTCTCCAAATGAATGTCCTTGAATTATTGATAGCCTCATCCCAGCTAGAGAGTAGCCTCCCTCAGAGCAGCTCCTGGGCAGGAGGAGCCCTGAGCCTTCTCAGGCTCCAGGAACTGGACTCCATCTCTGCAATTACAGAGCATGGATGCTGA